>NC_083104.1:94558009-95993009 GCF_949774975.1 Lagenorhynchus albirostris | reverse complement strand
TGGTGAAAGCATTTAGACTGTAGAGATCATGGTAAAGCTGTTTTGCGTTCTCACCCCTTCAGCATTCAGCAGAGTGTGTTTTACACAAACAGGGAGCTGAACAAATACCTGACCATCTGAATACACGGAAAAGAGAACTGGATTTGGAAACAGAAGTCCTTGAGTTAAGTCTCAGCTTTCATTTTCCCCGGCCACGTGACCTTGGACACGTCATTTAGCCCAGTGGGGCTTCAGGTCTCCGAAGCTGGATGACCTCTGAGTTGCCTTCCACCACCCACCCTCTCTGACTCTTTGCAGATTGATTGATATTGTCATCTGTGGGCCAACATCAACTCTCTTGAGTTACCACAAATGCCACCAACTGATCTCCCTGTCTGATTCCTCTTTAATTTCCGTACTTCAGCCAGCATCATCTTTCTAATCATCTTTCTTACATAAGCCATGTTATTTCACTTCTCTGCTTATAACTTTTGCGTAGAAAAGCCCTCATTTTCAAAGTCCAAATTCACTAACTTCTCCCCGTCCTACAGTTCAGCCACGCCCTCAGCTCCTCCAGCCTTTCACAGATGCTATTCCCTCTGCCTGAAGGTCTTTTCCATATCTCTTTTGACTTATTTCTACTTATTCTTTGCATCTCAGCTTAGACACCACTTCCTTTAAGAAGCCAGTCCTCCACATCGCCCAGCACCCTGCGCTTATCCCCGTTAGAGTCTCACCACCCTGTCTTCCCATTGTTTCTGTACTTTCCTCTCTCCCAGGCAGTCCCTAAAGGCAGCATGGTGTCTTGTACAGCTCTATATCCTCATACCTTAGCACAGTGCCTGGCACTGAGGAATAATTGACTGGACGTGTGATGTGTTCACTCCTGACCATCTTGCTGCACTTCCTTTCTCCAGCACCCCAGTTCCCTGCATTGTCAGAGCTCACGCCCAGGCACCAATGAGCCAGACCCTCTCGACCACTACTTTTCATCCTTATGGGTACCACAATTTTCCCCCAATACCAGTCACCTTAGGTGCTCTGTTACCTTCTTGGTTTCTGAGGAGGAAAAGAGCAAGGGTAGATATGAGGATTGATGATCAACTTCCAAGTCCTTAGGTAGAAGAAAATTAATAGACCAAAAGTGCTATCTCATATATGAACTCTGAAAGTTATACTTGGCAAGAAAGAATAAATCAGATTAAAGCCCACCAAAAACACAGAGTATGGAAGTTCATGTGCATAATCAACCAGCTACCACCCTGCTTCTCCTCAACACATACAAGAGAAAAAAATATATCTTTTGTGTATATCTTACCCGATCCCAGGTCCTAGATATTCTGTCTTTAGGGATTTATTCCTTTGGGTTAAGCCAGACTTGGAATATACATGGCGCATGTCCCACCACTCTCCATTCACATGCTAAAGGCAGATATTGCTAAATGATAGCACAACTCTTTTGGTAGGGCCTCAGAATCTTCTCAACACAGTGCTCCAGACCTCAACTACCAGTAGGTCCCCAATTTATGCCTTATTCTCTAAAAGTGTCCTTTGTTAAAATGCAAAGGCCCCAGGCTAGTGAACAGTGTAAATCAGTTGAGTCTTGGGGTGGATTTACTGAACAAGTGCTTTCTTTTAAGACAGGTGAAACATGAACAACTTTAGGCACTCGGGGAAAGAAGGGTGCAGAAGGGTGGGAGGAACATACCTTGCAAAAGGGAAGGAAAGGCTAGGGAGGAACCATCACCTGAGTTCTGGGCACAAAGGTTACTGGCTCTAAGACAGAGGCTGCTGAAGCACATGAAGCAGGCACCGCTGGAGACCAGTCCTTTGGAATGCGTTCTTTTCCTGGCTTCCGTCTCCTGCAGAGCACTGCCCTGAGTGAAACTACCCCTCACATAGGGAGTGGGGGATTATCTGGATTGGCAGATGTGAAAAGCTTATGTGAGGCTAGGCTAGAGTAGGAACATCATGATTCGCTTCCAACTGCAGGTATTACGCTTGGCATGCCCCTCCCAGTAGAGCAAGAGCATGCTGTAGGGGAGAAGGCTGTAGAATAGAAAGGGGGGTTCTCCAGTTGCTAGGTGGAAGGCCAAGCACTTTCCCTTGATTACAGACATTGGGCAGAATTCCAGAGAATTAGTGTCACCAGGTGGTTGAATGATGAAATCTAGGCCAGCTACTTAAATTCTCTCTCATGCCTCCAGTTAGGCTGTTCTACAGGCCCCTGGGCAATTGCCCAAATGCCCTTTCAGGGCTCCAGTGCCAGATGTTGATGCAACTAAGCCCATAATAGTACAGGCAACAGGAATGGACCAAACCTTGCCTGATCAGCCTGTCAAGTGCCCTTTTAGATGGAATATATTTAGATGCCTTAGATCATTCAGCCATTCAAACATGTTAATTACAAATGAAACCAAAGATTAATGTTTTCCTAGGGAAAGTAACATGTGTAGCTTTACAACGATTAATTCTTCATGAGAGGGAGGGGGAACTCATGACTTGCTGTGTGTGTGCACGCATACCTGTGTATTCTTGGGCATTTGATGTTTCCATGAGTATCAAAAGGAAACACTAAGGTTCCTTTTTTCCTGAAATTTAAAGATGGCAAAATCCCTGTTAACCCAAGATAAAGGCACTCTCATAGAACAGTGCGCTTCTTCTGGAATATTCCTCAGAGTCTGGAATGACAAGTCTAAGTTGATTTTCTCTCTGCAACTCTTACCTGCTGACATAAGCAAGGCTAGCAACAGCCAACAAAGCGAGTCCTTTCTTCTTCAGTGGATAGCAGTGTGGCCTGAGGATGACTTCAGCCAGAGAGAAGGGCAATATAGATGTGTGCTGCAGGAGAAAAGATGACAAATCATCAATCCAAGGTGCCCCGGCTGCCTCCAGCACCCCTAATCCTCTCTTCCCCTCCAGTCTACCTTCTTACACAAATACCAGATGAAACTTTCCAAAACCTGGCTTGGATCGTACTCCTTGGATGCCAAGGACCTACAGCAGGTCCCTACTGCCTACCATATTGATCCAGACTCCTTTGTCTGGCTACCAAGGCTCTTTATAATATGCTATCACCCCCTTCCTAACACACACACACTCACACACTCACACACACACACACACACACACACACAGACACACACACACACTCCTTCATAGAACAAGGCTGTCTCCTTCATTCTTTGCACTTGGCATGTTTGCTCCCCCTTCACACTTCTGTTCATGCTTCGACTGTATGGAGTGTGTCTTTTCTCCCTGTATTCACATGGTCCATGGTGTTCACAGCCAGTACAATCTTCCATGATGCTGTCTCTGTATTTTCCTCTTGCTAATTTCTCTCACTCAGTTCTGCTGCATTTATATCCTGTGCCATGTAGTCTAACACTTACGGTGCGTATTGGTAAGCTCGGTGCGGGGAGAGGCCGAGAACACATTTAGCAGTGCACTTGGCACCGTGGAACTGTCCTGTCGACAGGTGATGGGTGCTGTAGGGGCTGTGAGAGTCTCCCTCTGAAACCTCTGTGTTCTCCCCCACTTCCTTCCCTGCTTCACCTCCTTCTTTATAACCATCTGTTTTCTCACATCTTTCAGACTCTTAACACTAGATTTTTTTCAAATGACATAATCAAGGAATAGTGGTGTTTTTGGGTGTGAAGACTTCTGAGTCCCACTCCTCTCTTGGTTATGGGAACTGATCTGGGAAAGGTGAATTGAGTCTCTTTGCAATGTCCTTTCCTTTCTTAAATACATTTATTAAGTTCCTCTGCCACACTCTGTGCTTATTGGTAACATCTCATAGTGTTAGTATTTTATACTTTTTACGTTTACATCATTCCTCTTTCATCCCTGCTCCCCAGTTTCCTTAGCTCTTGGAAGCCTCTTGCGTCCGTAGCTTCCACTTGCAAGCTCCTTCCCAGTCCCCTTCTTGAGCCCCGAGACAGCTGTGTCAGCACCTCAATTACAATAGGGGCTGGGGCTTAGGAATGTCACAGTGCCCACGTCACCATGCTCCCATGCCCAGCTGTGCTGCTGGAACCCTGGGTACTGACTCTGGCTGGCCTTTGCTGTCAGTCATACCGGTCTGGTGCTCAGAGGCACCCAAGGAGGTGGTAGCTGCTTCTTGCTCTACCTGTGCTAGCTTGGGTGCAGTCAGGAGATCAGAACCCTCTGATGACAAGAAATGCGACAGGTTTTAATGGAGCAGGGGTGGGACGAGGGAGCACAGGTCTTAAATATAGGGCAGTACTGGGCAGAGGGAGCCTGCAGTTCAGTGGCACAGAGCAGTCAGGCTTCTTGAAGGCCCTGGGTACCCACATTTTAGAAGCAAAGCTTGGAGGAAGAGCATTGTGGACAAACCACAGCTTTTACAGACTTTCTACAAGGTTGGTCCTGAATATACTGACTGGTTGACCACACAATGGAAAGACTTCCAGGCCCACTGTCACATCCTGCATCTTTCTTTGGCCTAATTTTAGGGACCAAAATCTCCAGTTTCTCTGTCTCTCCCTCCAGTAAAGGAGCGTGGTATTTAAGGGCACGTATTTTTGAATCTGACCCTGGACTAGTTACTCAATCTGTCTGAACTTCAGCCTCCTCGGTTGTAAAACGTGGCAGTAAATAGTACACATGTCACAGAGGTACTGCCCTGAGGATTGGGATTAGTGCATGTAAAGGGCTTAATGCGTAGCCCAGGAGAGCGTCCAGTGAGCATTAGCTGTGATGATCACTGTTGTTCTTGATTCTCATCCTTCCTCTCATTGGTGGCCCAGTGTGGAGTGGGGTGAGGCAAGCGGCTGGGGTGTCCACAGCACCAGGTGTCTGTTTGCACACTTGCCTGTGGCCTGCAAGCGGCTGGAGTGTGGGAGCAGGGCCATCCCCATGGCCGTCCCATGGGTCCCTCTCCCGCCCACAGCTGGTGCCTACGCTCCCAGTGGTGGCCACCTCAGAGCCCTAGCAATACCCTGTGATAGACACTGATGCTCCTTTAATCCAGAGGCCACTTCAGGAGGCGAGGGAGGGGGCTGTCTACCCAGTACAGTTGCCTGCCTTTCTGCCCACCGTCGCTCTATCAGGAAGGTCCGACGTCTGTCAGGAACCACTAACAGCCCCATTATGCTGGCCATTGACCTGACAGACTCTATTATCCCTGCTCACAGCAGCTTCCGTTCTCTACATTAATGATCATTTGGAACAGAATTCCTGTGGAATAGTGTAGCGCGTTTGCATTAGGAGCAAATGAGTTCACAGTGATTAATGCTTTTATAACAAATAACTCAGGAATGCATGACTGGTCACCTCTTCTAGGAGCCTGCCCTTTGCAAGTGACATTCAGTTGCGTTTCCAAATGAATTCTCCCTGATGGCTTCTGGGAAGTTTACTTCAGTGATGTCATTAGTGATGGGCCATATACTATGGCTTAATTCCAGCTAAAAGGTCTCTAAAAGAATCACATTGTTTTGGCCAGTGCTGGGGGTATGAATGAGGAAAGGAGGAAGATTGTATTCTGTGAGGTTTCTAAATGTTGAGCTACTGTGAAGAGCCAAGCATGACACAGTAAACCCCCTGGTATTTCAAACCGACTGGTATTTCACCTCACGTTGATATAAATTATATAACCTTTGTCAGGCAGCACATATTTTCCAAAAGAGGAGGAAAAATTTAGTAAGAGGAAAATCAAATATGCTTTCTGCTTCCAAAAAATCTAATAATTAGGCTGGGATTGACACAAATTAGAATGCTGCCAAAAATTACTGAAAACAGTGACTCATTCTGTATTTCAGTTAACAGTTTTTCAGTTTCCCTTATAAACAGTGAAGCTGACAAAAATTAATTATCTCAGAGGGGGTAAAATATTTCCTTCCAAAGTAAACAAAACATCAGGGACTGAAACAATAGTATGTGTAAACAGAGGGGATGGAAGGAAGCTATCTTTCCTTGTTAACTGAGCCATCGTTTTGGTAGAGTTTTCTTTAAATACCTCATTCCGAAAGCATTGGTTAAAAGGAAAAGTATTGTTCTTTTTTCATCCTTTTCTACTAAATTACACCTTTCCTCCTGTCCTTTGTGTGATGCCTGCTTCCATCGGAATATCTTGGAGAGAGAACTATAAGCATGAAAGATTGATTTAAGTGTTAGTATAATAGTTGCCCTGTAGATTCCTTGGTTGCAAAACAGCCTTATAGATAAGTACTACAATTTACCAGCCCATAGAGAATTCCTATAAGGTTATATGAGTGGCAACATAGAAAGTAATGAGCACTTATTTTTACTAGCCTCATGCCAGTAGATAAGTAGCTGCTCTAAACAGCTTCCCTGTGTCTGAGGCTCAAATTAAAATGAGATGCATTTGCCTGACTCTTGAGAAAGAGGCAAGCCTCCATCACTCAGGTAACCCACGGAGCCAACAGTCTTCCATCCTTGCTGTGCAGCCTCCAGAGACTGACTCCAGAAGGCGAGGACGGCCACACTCTTAGCTCAAAGATCCTTGGAGGTCCAAGAGCACTTAATTGTCTTCAGTGAAAGAAATTCAGAGAGCCTCCACATTGTAAAAATCAGACGATAACACTTTAAAGTAACTTCTCTGCCTCTCTCCTCTGATTCATTTCCTTATCGCAGCAGCTCTTATGTTGAGTGGCGCGATATAAATAGGTCAGCTTTTGCCTTCTTGGGCTGGTCATT
Source organism: Lagenorhynchus albirostris (assembly GCF_949774975.1). Taxonomy (NCBI): domain Eukaryota; kingdom Metazoa; phylum Chordata; class Mammalia; order Artiodactyla; family Delphinidae; genus Lagenorhynchus; species Lagenorhynchus albirostris. The sequence goes on along the minus strand of NC_083104.1, from coordinate 95,986,349 downwards.
GCAAGGCTTTCTCCTTCACGTGCTATTCCTAATCATGAGCTTATGTAGTATTGCCCACTTCACAGCTGCTTCAGTCTTCTCCTTCCTTCCACTGTTCAGGCAATGCCTGGATCTGAGAATTCATTCCTTACACTGGCTCTTCCCAAGCTGAGTTTCCTTCTCTCAGGTCTCTAAGATAACGTCTTTGGTTCGTTTATGGTGCTACTGGGTAGATATTTTAACATGAAGTTTTAGTGCACGGACAAGAGTTTACTTCTGGGTACGTTAAGGAGGATATTTTTGCTTACTGTACATTAAATATATCATTTTAAAAATTTATTTAAAGATGAAGGCCTTCACAAAACCTCCTCGGGGCAAACACATGGTCAAAACATCAATTAAAACTTAAACATAAATACAACAACAGACATGAAAATGGAGGCAAAACAAACCTTAATAGCACGCCATTGTACCCAGGCTTGTTATTACAATGGCGGATCATGTTCCTTAAGCTTGAAAACTACACACAGTAAAAAGATGCAGTAATAGTTGTTTTGTAAATCCTAGTAAGGCAATCTCCGGTTTTGATAATATCCATTTACCAGCTAAAAAACTTTACCTCACTCCTCACCAACTTCCCCCACTACAGTTTCTGCCTCTAACTCTTACAGTTTGGGACAGTGGTGATGGTCTTTCTGGGAATATTTTGTATCCAAAAGCAGAGACTATCTGTATTCCCTATGGCCCCCGCTATGTTACTAAAGGTGCAGTTTTGCTTTAAGTCAGTCCAATATATGGTAATCTGGATATGTAGACACAGGTTATATTGCTTACATGTCTAGGGGACTTTTTTTTTCACTCTTCCACCTGCACTACCTGCAGGAGTCTTTTCCATCTCAAATTCTAGAGTTTAGAAGATAACTGGATTTGTAAAAACTTCCTTTTCTACTTTCTAGGAACTTAAGTGCACAGACTAAGCATCACTGTAATTAAAGAGTCAGCACCTGGGGATGAGGGATTGAGAGGATAAAGCACCCATAGAAAGAGCCAAAGGCTTCTCTTTGATCTCCAGTCTACTAGGTGGGCTGACACAGCCCAGTCAGGTAAAAATTCAGAGGACAGAAGTCAAAAACCAATAGTTTTATTTATTGCAGAAGAGTAGTAATGTTTGCAACTTACTCTGATACGCACCACAAATAAGATGAGTTGTTGGATGGATAGATGCATAGATTTGTGATAAAGCAAATACAGTAAACTATTAATAGCAGAACCTATGTGGCAGGTAATACAGGTGTTCACTGTAAAATTCTTTCAACTGTGCTTTATGTTTGAAAATGTTCATAATAAAATGTTGGGAGAAATATGAATAGTCTTACTGACCTGGCAAGAGAAACGAATGCTCCATTGGGCTGAGGAAGAAAAGCATGCCATTATTTATGAACTTGTATGTGAAATGAACAGGTGGTTAAATGATAACTTTCTGAATCTTTTATGGTTAAATGATAACTTTCTGAATCTCTGAACTTTCTATGTGATTTTTTACTTGCTACACTATTGTCCTTTGGGTTAATATGTAGTTTAGCCAACATTTCAAAGCAGCATTCTTCCAGGAAGCTAGTCGGCTTCGACGGTGTCCAGCCTGGTGAAGAAGTGAGTTAGATTCTATTCAGTTAAGGGTAAGACAAAAGAAAGATCTGGGCTCTTGAGAGCCTGCAGTCTGGAATATATCCGCCTCTTCCCATTCTTCTCCTCTCTGTCCCTGCCTCTCCAAAGCACCAAACCCCTTCCTCTAATTTAACTCTCTGCAGCAATAATAACACCCTAGACACCAGCTGTAATCAGTGACTCATTTCTTTCCTTCTCAATCCAAACTTGATTCACTTTCCTCCTCAGATGCTTCCCATAGCTGTCTATTCTTTTATCGTCCCCCGCATCACCTCCCTAGCTTTCTTCTATTTTGGTCCATACTCAACATTGCAATTAGACCAACCTTCTTCAAACAAGTTTCATGTTACTACTCCCCCCAAAACCTTCTGTGGCTCCCTGTTGCCTCAGTCCACTGTCTACTCCTCTAATCTTATCTCTCTCCTATTTTCCACAATATCTCCACAGGCTCCACCCCTTCCACTCAATCCAGTCTCCTCATTATTCCGGTGTTTCATTCTGTTTCCTTCCCTAGAACTCCTCCCTCTTTTCATACACCTAACTCTCTTCTTTAATTCTTCTCTCCCAGTCAGACCCACACACTTTTGAGATGCCTTCCAACCAAAAGCGCACACATTAACATGAGGAGACGTGAAAGAACATCAGGACCCAGGAGAACACTGAAACAGAAACACGCCAACCAGAGGCTTGCTGGGTTGCTGCTGTCGAGATTTAATTTTAGCAATTTCTTTCCAGACAGCCAAAGTGAAAAGAGAGAGATGGAATGTATACAGTTCCTGCTTTTTTTGTTTTTTTTAAAGGGGAAATTAAGTTTTTCCACTAGTAAGTAGGCCTCAAAGAAATTTTCACTGTTGCATCTCATTTAGGGAACACTCAGTAATAGTAGGCAGTGCTCTCACCAGTGTCCCCATAGCAAAACATTTCAGAGATCTAAGTTCCATAAAATGATAATATCTGATAAAATTTGAAGGCAAAATAATAAAACATATTTTGAAGGGGATTCTGCCAGTAAGGAGATAACATTGTATGATTATGTAGGCTTCTGCTGATCAGAGCAGTAGAGGGACTCCAGAAATAATATTTCCCCCCACGAGAGTTTTTGTTTGTTTTTACTCTAATTGTGCGTCATAAAACAGCCAGTATTTTATTCTGTGTTGAGAGCCTAGAGTGTAGGTATTATATACTGTTGATGACACGGAGATATAAAAGCTTGCAGGAATTCAGAGAGTCAGTGGTGATGTTGACACCCTTTCACTGCAGATCAGAAGCCTCACCAAGAAAACCATCCTGCCTCTAGGAGCTGAGCACCCAGCGCTTTCTGCAACCTCTGGGGCCCATGTCACATGCATGGCACACCCGTGTCACATCCTGCCTTTGCATTAGATGCTGACTCTCCCCTGTCCTTCCTGCAGCTCTTTTGGTTTGCATTAGACTCTTCTGTGCTTAATTATGTTCAGTTTTCACTTTTACACTGTCAATTTCGTGTACTTTTTCTTCTGTTCTCAGTTAGATTATAAACAAGTTGAGGTCAAAGCTTTCACCTCCTATTTTTTTCAGGACTCCCCTCCACCCTCTGATTAATAACTACTTTTCGACCCATCTTCTTCATTCAAACCTAAGTGTTACAAAGTATTATAGAATTAAGCCCTTAATATGGCCTGCAAAGCCCCTGGTGATCTGGTTACCTGTCCCATCTTCATTTCCATGCCCTGCTCCGCATCCTGTGGCCTTCACCCAGCCCTCAGCCCCTGATTACGCTGTCCTCCACCCACAGTTCCCTTTCCCACCACTGGTACATTACACACACTTATGTCTCCCCTTCCTCAGCCCCCTCCACCTTCTTCTCACCTTACAGGGCTCAAGGTAGATATCCCTGCCTCCAGGGCAGAATCTGGACCTCCGGCAGGTGCCCTTCCTTGGCACGGCGGGATCTCCCTTTGCTCGTCCCCATCCCAGCGTCACATTATTGTGTTCACCCAGCACCGGCCAAACCTTCCACAGATGGAAGCAACTCGAGGCTAGGGCTGTCACCATTTCATCTCCAGTGCTTAGAACGGTGCTTAACCTCTCTGTCCACTTACTGTCTGTGGCGTTAATGAATGAATCAGTGAAACAGTGGAGTGGGGCAGAAGAGGAAGAAGAGTTCCTCTGCATAGCCTGGGAAGATAATCAGTGTCCCAGAGTGAGAAGACAACAGCTGCAGGCCAGACTCACCTGGCTTGGCAGCCACATGTCGGGCTGTGCCCGTGGTTAGCAGGGCCACAGAGTCAATCCCACTTCAGGCTAATCACCTATACCCTTTGTCATGGCTATAGATGGCTCCCCAAATCCTGAAAATGGGTGTTGTGGGTCACAGGGAAACCTGTGAGAAAATGTGACTCCTGGGAACAATCTCTGGGTGCCAACATTACAGCAACTAAACTATAGACTCAATAAAGGGGTGTCACCATCCCTGCAGCCCTGCAGGAGTTGGCAGCCCTGGAAGAAGTCAGGAAATTTTTATCCCGCAAAGGCTGTTCTTTGGGACGCTCTGGCCTGTGGCCCTCCATTCTGAGATTGGGCCAGGTGTAAACAAACTCCCCAGGTTTTGTTCGGTATCTTCTTTGTACCCCCTCCTCTATATCAATCTGTAATCCACGCTTCCTCCGTGCTTCTGTGCCTGGCTCCACAGAGCACACATGGAGACTTGTTTTTAAGACATAGACAGATGGGCAGCTCTCTAGAAAGCTGCTCTGAGTTGGAGAAAGGAGACTGTTCTTTTCAAGAAAGAGAAAGTTTCAGAAGCATAGGAATCTGCTCTTGCTTTGGAGCCACCACCTCTCAGGGCACCTTCCGCTCCTCTCAGCTATCTTGTCTCCATGTCAATAAAGGACTCAATATGTAGGCAGCTGGTTTCCCTGGGAGCTAAAGCAGTGAATCAGGAAAGTACCCTGTAAGCACAAGCACCAGGGCAGAGTTCCAGATTCTCCATGTGACGGATCCCATGATGGACCAGTTTCCACACTTTCTCCTTCCTGCCTCTGGCTTTCCCTTGCTGACCCATCAGGGTATTCCTAGAAGGACTCACCAGCTGTTCTGCAAGAATGGCAGTTGCCCACTGGTGATTTTCCCAGATGTGTGTACTTGGTTGAGTTAGGGTTTGTCTGCATGAGGGGCACATGAGCTCACTGTGGGGTTTTGGTTGGGGGGGGGTCTTCCCAGTAGAGGGAGGAGATGGATGGGAGTGGCGCCTAGAGGCAAAAGAAAAGTTTGCTTGGGAAATGACCTCATTTGCTATCCATCAAATATCTTATGAAAAGCAGTTATGTTTCAGCACTCCAGGCAATTAAAAGGTCCATAAGGTATGGTCTTGGAACTCAAAAAAATATTAATGCATTTCAACTGACATTTACTGTAACCCTACAGGTTTCACACTATGCCTGTGCTAGTTCTAAAGCATTATGTAGTGGAGGCTCTGAAAGTGTTAGACAGCAGTAGGCAGCACTGGGTTGAGCCCTTGAAGTCCACAACCAAAGAGAACAAGTTCTCATTTACTGCAAAGACCTGCTTCTCCTTCACGCACTTCATAAAAATCCTTCACACCTAAGAGACTCAAGGGTTTCTCCTCATCAGCTTTTGTGGCATCCCAAACTGTCTTAATATCTCATAGGCAGTCACTAAGCTGTGTTTTGTTCTTTCAAAATAAAAGTCAATTTTAATTCCCCTTTATTAAAAGCAGGTAGCTATAATCACAGACTACTTTTTCAATTATGAACAATTATTTTTCTTGCTGAGAATCGAAAAGCAAAACAAAATGAAAACAAAAGGGCATCTGTAGGATATCAAAGAAGAAGTTCTGTAAGAGAGTAGGTACACAAGTTTGGTGCTCAGAATAGAAATCTAGCTGGAGAGAGAGATATGGGAGCAGAGTGCAGAACTTTTTTTTAGCGGTAGTAGATGAGATGACCCAAAGGGAGTGTGTGAGTGAGAAGAATAATAAAGGATCTAGAAGTAAACACTGTGAAAGGCAGGGTTTCTCAGTCTCTGAATGATTGATGTTGAAGAATAGATAATTCTTTGTTGTGGAGGGCTGCCTCTGCCTTGTAGGATGTGTGGCATCATCCTTGGCTTCTACTCACTAGAAGCCAGGAGCACCTACCCACCCACAGTTGTGACAATCAAAACTGTCTCCAGATATTGCCATGCGTTCCCTGGAGAGCAAAAGCAATCCCAGTTGAAAATCCCTGATGGACAAAAAAAGAACATCTTGCAAAGGTAGTTGACAAGGAGGGTCAGAGAGTCTGGAGGTAAAGGAAGAGAATATTTTGAGAAAAAGATGTGGTAAATTTGTGTCAAAGATCAAGGAAAGGTATTAAGACGTGAGCACCAGCATCCCTGGTTTTAGGGACAAGAATGTGTGGTGAGCAGAGAGGAGCTTGCTCCTTGTGTCCCCGATTGCTCCTTCTTCCTTCTAGGCTGACTCCCATGTTCCTTGTCCAGTCTCCTGCATCTCTGGGTTTCAACCTCCTGTTCGTAGTATTTTTAGACCTGGACCTTGGAGCCCCTGGGCTCTGGGAGGAGGTTAATACAGAGATGTCTCCAGGGCTGCCATTGCCTTCCCTTCTACAAACCCCAAGAGTGGGTGGACATCTAGACAAGTTTTTAAGTGTAAAATTTGGGAACCTACATGTGGCACAAGTTGATTACAAGTCCACTTGCTCAGAGCCCTCTACACTCCTGGGAATGCAAGCCTGTGGCATTGAAATTCTCCCATTGCCAAGAAATTTGGCTTACTTCCTTATCGTGGTCCTCTTAGGAGAAATAAAACAGAATTTCTCAAAAGGTCACAAAATTCCGTCTCACCAGAGAATAGTAAAAACGTGGCTTTTATGAGTTCCTAGATGTGCTTGGGGAGAGATGTCAAGAACACACAAGCTTTTATTCCCAAGCAGTTTGTACTAGCAGAGCTCTCCAGAATACCCCTCTGAAATGACTGTGCATTTTTTGATCTCCAAACTCAGGGGGGAAAAGTACAAAGGTTTTTGTTTTGTTTTAGTTTGGTTTTTATAGCTTTCAGATCTGAATTTTCACTGGTAAAATCTCTTCTGATTAAGGGAAGTGAAATGCTGAAATCTCCCCTGGCTTTATGAGGGTTTTTTTTTGGTTTTTTGTTTGTTTGTTTTCCAATTCTGCCCTCAACATAAGACTCCTGATTACTACTGAACTCTTAAAACATTAGGTTCTGGCTTTATGGAAGTGGGGCTACAAGAAGTTGCTTCTGCAGGTGGCCTGGCTTTAGGAAGACCAGTATAAATGCCATGAAGCCACACATTCTTGACTGCTTTTTAGTACTGAAATCCACGGATCTACATTAGTTCCTGGTTCATAATTTTCAGAAGGACTGGAGAAGAGCAGAGATTAGAATGACTCTCAGAATTATAGCAGCCTGGAAATCCTGAACAGAAGCCAGTCTAACAAGGTAGAAAGGTTTGCTTTCACCATTTGTCCTAGGGTTCTGACTGGGGTTTTTTTTTTTTTGTTTGTTTGTTTGTTTTCTTTTTATGAGTGTGTGTATATATGTTTCTTTGTGTGATTTTTTTTTTTCTGTTTGGTTTTGCTTTTACCATTCGGCTTGGGGTTCTATCTTTTTGTTTTCTTTTATTTTCCTTTTTTTCCTTCCTTTTCTTCCAAGCCTTATGACTGGCAGGGTCTTGGTGCTCTGGCCAGCTGTCAGGCCTGAGACTCCGAGGTGGGAGAGCCGAGTCCAGGACATTGGACCACCGGAGACCTTCTGGCCCCATGTAATATCAATCAGTGAGAGCTCGCCCAGAGATCACTCTCTCAGTGCTAAGACTCAGCTCCACCCAATGGCCAGCAAGCTCCAGCACTGGACACCCCATGCCAAACAACTAGCAAGACAGGAACACAGCCCCACCTATTAGCAGAGAGGCTGCCTAAAGTCATACTAAGTTCACAGACACCCCAAAACACACCACTGGACGTGGTCCAGGCCCACCAGAAGGACATGATCCAGCCCCACCCACCAGAACACAGACACAAGTTCACTCCACCAGGAAGACTACACAAGCCACTGAACCAACCTAACCCACTGGAGGCAAACACCAAAAACAACAGGAACTACAAACCTGCAGCCTGCGAAAAGGAGACCCCAAACACAGTAAGAGAAATATGCAGCAGATGAAGGAGTAAGGTAAAAACCCACCAGACCAAACAAATGAAGAGGAAATAGGCAGTCTACCTGAAAAAGAATTCAGAGTAATGATAGTAAAGATGATCCAAAATCTTGGAAATAGAATGGAGAAAATGCAAGAAATGTTTAACAAGGACCTAGAAGAACTAAAGAGCAAACAAACAGTGACGAACAACACAATAAATGAAATTAAAAATTCTCTAGAAGGAATCAGTAGCAGAATAACTGAGGCAGAAGAACGGATAAGTGACCTGGAAGATAAAATAGTGGAAATAACTGCTGCAGAGCAGAATAAAGAAAAAAGAATGAAAAGAATTGAAGACAGTCTCAGAGACCTCTGGGACAACATTAAATGCACCAACATTCAAATAATAGGGGTCCTAGAAGAAGGAGAGAAAAAGAAAGGGTCTGAGAAAATATTTGAAGAGATAATAGTTGAAAACTTCCATAACACGGGAAAGGAAAGAGTCAAGTCCAGAAAGCACAGAGAGTCCCATACAGGATAAATCCAAGGAGAAACACATGAAGGCACATATTAATCAAACTATCAAAAATTAAATACAAAGAAAAAATATTAAGAGCAGTAAGGGAAAAGCAATGAATAACATGCAAGGGAATGCCCATAAGGTTAACAGCTGATCTTTCAGCGAAAACTCTGCAAGCCAGAAGGGAGTAGCAGGACATACTTAAAGTGATGGAAGGGAAAAACCTACAACCAAGATTACTCTGCCCAGCAAGGATCTCATTCAGATTCCACAGAGAAATTAAAACCTTTACAGACAAGCAAAAGTTAAGAGAATTCAGCACCACCAAACCAGCATTACAACAAATACTAAAGGAACTTCTCTAAGCAGGAGACACAGAGAGGTAAAAGACCTACAAAAACAAACCCAAAACAATTAAGAAAAAGGGAATAGGAACATACGTATTGATAATTACCTTAAATGTAAATGGATTAAATGCTCCAACCAAAAGACACAGACTGGCTGAGTGGATACAAAAACAGGACCCATATATGTGCTGTCTACAAGAGACTCACTTCAGACCTAGGGACATGCACAGACTGAAAGTGAGGGGATGGAAAAAGATATTCCATGCAAATGGACATCAAAAGAAAGCTGGACTAGCAATACTCATATCAGACAAAACAGACTTTAAAATAAAGACTATTACAAGAGACAAAGAAGGACACTACATAATGATCAAGGGATCAGTCCAAGAAGAAGATATAATAATTGAAAATATTTATGCACTCAACATAGGAGCACCTCAATACATAAGACAAATGCTAACAGCCATAAAAGGGGAAATCGACAGTAACACAATAATAGTAGGGGACTTTTAACACCCCACTTTCACCAATGGACAGATCATCCAAAATGAAAATAAATAAGGAAACACAAGCTTTAAATGAAACATTAGACCGGATGGACTTAATTGATATATATAGAACATTCCATCCAAAAACAACAGAATACATTTTCTTCTCAAGTGCTCATGGAACATTCTCCAGGATAGATAATATCTTGGGTCACAAATCAAGCCTCGGTAAATTTAAGAAAATAGAAATCATATCAAGTATCTTTTCCAACCACAGCACTTATGATACTAGATATCAATTACAGGAAAAAAACGGTAAAAATTACAAACACATGGGGGCTAAACAATACGATACTAAATAACCAAGAGATCACTGAAGAAATCAAAGAGGAAATCAAAAAATACCTAGGAATAAATGACAATGAAAACATGATGACCCCAAATCTGTGGGATGCAGCAAAAGCAGTTGTAAGAGGGAAGTTTATAGCAATACAATCCTACCTCAAGAAACAAGAAAAATCTCAAATAAACAACCTAACCTTACACCTAAAACAATTAGAGAAAGAAGAACAAAAAATCCCCCAAAGTTAGCAGAAGGAAAGAAATCATAAAGATCAGAGCAGAAATAAATGAAAAAGAAATGAAGGAAATAATAGCAAAGATCAATAAAACTAAAAGCTGGTTCTTTGAGAAGATAAAGAAAATTCATAAGCCATTAGCCAGACTCATCCAAAAAAAGGGAGAAGACTCAAATGAAAAGAATTAGAAATGAAAAAGGAAAAGTAACAACTGATACTGCAGAAATACAAAGGATCATGAGAGATTACTATAAGCAACTCTATGCCAATAAAATGGACAACCTGGAAGAAATGGACAAATTCTTAGAAAGGCACAACCTGCCAAGACTGAACCAGGAAGAAAGAGTAAATATGAACAGACCAATCACAAGCACTGAAATCGAAACTGTGATTAAAAATCTTCCAACAAACCCAGGATCAGATGGCTTCACAGGTGAATTCTATCAAACCTTTAGAGAAGAGCTAACACCTACCTTTCTCAAACTCTGCCAAAATATAGCAGAGGGAGAAACAGTCCCAAACTCATTCTACAAGGCCACCATCACCCTGATACCAAAACCAGACAAAGATGTCACAAAGAAAGAAAACTACAGGCCAGTATCACTGATGAATATTGATGCAAAAATCCTCAACAAAATACTAGCAAACAGAACCCAACAGCACATTAAAAAGATCATACACCAGGATCAAGTGGGGTTTATCCCAGGAATGCAAGGATTCTTCAGTATACGCAAATCAGTCAATGTGATACACCATATTAACAAATTGAAGGATAAAAACCACATGGTAATCTCAGTAGATGCGGGAAAAGCTTTTGACAAAATTCAACACCCATGGGGCTTCCCTGGTGGTGCAGTGGTTGAGAGTCCACCTGCCAATGCAGGGGACACGGGTTCGTGCCCCAGTCCGGGAAGATCCCACATGCCACAGAGTGGCTAGGCCCGTGAGCCATGGCCGCTGAGCCTGCGCGTCTGGAGCCTGTGCTCCGCAACGGGAGAGGCCACAACAGTGAGAGACCCATGTACTGCAAAAAAAAAAAAAAAAGAAAAAGAAAAAAAAATCAACACCCATTTATGATAAAAACTCTTCAGAAGGTAGGCATAGATGGAACCTACCTCAACATAATAAAGGCCATAAAGAACAAACCCACTGCCAACATCGTGCTCAATGGTGAACAACTGAAACCATTTCCTCTAAGATCAGGAAGAAGGCAAGGTTGCCCATTCTCACCACAATTATACAATACTTTTTTGGCTGTTTTAGCCACAGCAATCAGAGAAGAAAAAGAAATAAAAGGAATGCAAATTGGAAAAGAAGAAGTAAAACTGTCACTGTTTGCAGATGACATGATACTATACATAGAGAATCCTAAAGATGCTACCAGAAAACTACTAGAGCTAATCAATGAATTTGGTAGAGTAGCAGGGTACAAAATTAATGCACAGAAATCTCTTGCATTCCTATACACTAATGGCAAAAATTCTGAAAGAGAAATTAAGGAAACACTTCCTTTTACCACTGCAACAAAAAGCATAAAATACCTAGGAATAAACCTACCTAAGGAGACAAAAGACATGTATGCAGAAAATTATAAGACACTGATGAAAAAAATTAAAGATGATACAAACAGATGGACAGATATACCATGTTCTTAGATTGGAAGACTCAACATTGTGAAAATGACTGTACTACCCAAGGCAATCTACAGATTCAATGCAATCCTTATCAAGCTACCAGTGGCATTTTTCACAGAACTAGAACAAAAAATTTCACAATTTGTATGGAAACACAAAAGACCCCGAATAGCCAAAGCAATCTTGAGAAAGAAAAATGGAGCTGGAGGAATCAGGCTCCAGGACTTCAGACTATACTACAAAGCTCCAGTAATCAAGACAGTATGGTACTGGCACAAAAACCAAAACACAGATCAGTGGAACAGGGTTGAAAGCCCAGAGGTAAACCCATGCACATATGGTCAGTTAATCTTTGATAAAGGAGACAAGAATATACAGTGGAGAAAAGACAGCCTCTTCAATAAGTGATGCTGAGAAAACCGGACAGCTACCTGTAAAAGAATGAAATTAGAACACTTCCTAACACCATACACAAAAATAAACTCAAAATGGATTAAAGACCTAAATTTAAGGCCAGACACTATAAAACTCTTAGAGGAAAACATAGGCAGAACACTGTATGACATAAATCACAGCAAGATCCTTTTTGACCTACCTACTAGAGAAATGGAAATAAAAACAAAAATTAACAAATGGGACCTAATTAAACTTAGAAGCTTTTGCATAGCAAAGGAAACCATACAAAGACGAAAAGACAACCCACAAAATGGGAGAAAATATTTGCAAATGAAGCAACTGACAAAGCATTAATCTCCAAAATATACAAGCAGCTCATACAGCTCAACATCAAAAAAAACAAACAACCCAATCCAAAAATGGGCAGAAGACCTAAATAGGCATTTCTCTGAAGAAGATTGCCAACAAACACATGAAAGGATGCTCAACATCACTAATCATTAGAGAAATGCAAATCAAAACCACAATGAGGTATCACCTCAAACCAGTCAGAATGGCCATCATCACAAAATCTACAAACAAATGCTGGAGTGGGTGTGGAGAAAAGGGAACTCTGTTTTGAGAGTTCCCACTGTTGGTGGGAATGTAAATTGATACAGCCACTATGGAGAACAGTATGGAGGTTCCTTGAAAAACTAAAAATTGAACTACCATATGATCCAGCAATCCCACTACTGCACGTATACCCTGAGAAAACCATAATTCAAAAAGACACATGCACCCCAATGTTCATTGCAGCTCTATTTACAATAGCCAGAACATGGAAGCAACCCAAGTGTCCATTGACAGATGAATGGATAAAAAAGATGTGGCACATATATACAATGGAATATTACTCAGCCATAAAAAGAAACAAAATTGAGTTATTTGTAGTGAGGTGGATGGACCTAGAGTCTGTCATACAGAGTGAAGTAAGTCAGAAAGAGGAAAACAAATACCGTATGCTAACACATATACATGGAATCTAAAAAAACGAAAAAAAATGGTCATGAAGAACCTAGGGGCAGGACAGGAATAAAGACAGAGACAGAGAGAATGGTCTTGATGACACGGGGAGAGGGAAGGGTAAGCTGGGACGAAGTGAGAGAGTGGCATGGACATATATGCACTACCAAATGTAAAATAGCTAGCCAGTGGGAAGCAGCCGCATAGCACAGGGAGATCAGCTCGGTGCTTTGTGACCACCTAGAGGGGTGGGATAGGGAAGGTGGGAGGGAGACGCAAGAGGGAGGAGATATGGGAATGGATATATATATACATACAGCTGATTCACTTTGTTATATAGCAGGAACTAACACAACATTGTAAAGCAGTTATACTCCAATAAAGATGTTAAAGGAAAGAAAAAACATTAGGTTCAGTGGCAGCCACCGAAGTAGTTATTCTCTTTCTATTGGTGGAATTCCACATTCGTGGGTTCACTTTTCACAAATACTAATGTACCCCATTACTAACTTCTGCTCATCAGTAGGAATCCTTGGTTGTGTGTTATCAAGAATCTCTCTCAGAGAGATTTCCCTGGTGGTCCGGTGGTTAAGACTTCACCTTCCAATGCAGGGGGTGTGGGTTCGATCCCTGGTTGGGGAGCTAAGATCCCACATGCCTTGGGGCCAAAAAACTAAAACATAAAACAGAAGCAATATTGTAACAAATTCAATAAAGACTTTTTAAAAAATGGTCTTAAAAAAGGGCTGCCGAGGGCCACCGGGTCGCAGTCGGGCCTCCTTTTGCAGCTCGGTTCAGTCATTAAAAAAAAAAAAAAGGAGAGAGAATCTCTTTCAGAGCCACTGCTAGCCCACCAACAAAAATGGGGGAAATTGGCCTTCCACACACTTTCACAGAGATAAAAGGAGGCTGGTTTTCCAACCAATTCTTCTCCTCTTTCTTTTGACCACTTTTCTTTCATCTGGTTTTTTCTGTGGTCATGTCTTCATTCCTTTTCTTAAATTCAGCCTCTGCCTCCCTTCTTCCTTGATTTGATGGTTGTTTGAACTCTCTTTGGCTACATGAATACTCAGTTCCCTAATTAACATCTGAGAATGGTGATAACAGAGGAAAGTGTAAGCCTGGAAATGGTTTTTCCAGAACCGCTTTTGAGCCACAGTCCAGTCCAAATCAGAATAAACATCATCTCTCCTTTAACAAAATATATGTAATTACTATGACTCTGTGCGTCTCTTTGAACATAAATCAGTCACTAATATAGCATATGTCTCAGATACAACAACGAAAAGCCCCATAGATATTTCAAGGTACCAATAATCTCTCTAGAATTTTCCTCACTTGTAACTTTCTGTACAAAAGAACACCTCAACGTTTCAAACGTATCATGTCATCCACAGATTGTAAAGGCAGGGCTGCTAAAGGCTTTCTCTCTGCCTCCAATGCCCTTTGGTCCCAGCACACCTCACTCTACCCCTGAGGAGGAACTCTGGGGTCAGTCTAGGGCACAGAGAAGCTACCAGAGCAAGAGGAAAAGACTTCATTCTTCCGTGCAGCCATCTTCATTAGGTGCCTACCCCATGCCAGGTGCTGTGTGAGGTGCTGGGGATTAAACAGTAAACAAATATGGGCCCTGCCCTTGTAGACCTTACAGTCTAATCAGCAAGATTTTCTGTAAACAAGTTAACAGCCACGTAGATACCAGTCACGACATGGGCTATAAAGGAAACAAACAGGAATCTACTCATTGGAAGGAATGCAGAGGCACATGCTTTAGTAAGGCAGTCAGGGAAGGTCATTCTGAGGAGGTCATTTTTAAGCTGGGACCTAAATGTACAAGCAAAGCCAGGGAAGAGCAAAAGGAGAACATTCCAGGCAAAGGGGACACCATATGCAGAGGTCCTGGTGTGGGAAGGAGCTCTCGTAGTTACAGAAACAAAGCAGAGGCCGGAAGAGCTGTAACATTGTGTAATGGGGAGACAGGCTCCACTGGAGTCTGGAGCATTAAGCAGGGGCCAGGTTCATCAGGCCTGTAGGCCATGGGAAGGAGTTCTCATAAGTGTAGTTTCCACTACACTTATTCTAAGTGTAGTGGAGAGCCACTGCAGAGCACTGGGAAGGGGGACACTATTTCCTGTGTATCGTGCTTCTGTATGGAAAAGGTTGAGAATGGAAGCAGGAAGACCAGTTTGGAGGTATTGTGTGGGTTAGAGGAGAAGTGAAGGTGGACACCAGGGTGTTGGCAGTGAACAGAAAGCAAACTAGAAAGCAAACAGATTTGCTACATATTTTGGAGGTAGCATCGACGACATTAGTTCATAGATGGGATGTGAGGGTGGTGGGATGGAGGGAGGTGGGAAGGTCAATGCTGGTTTCTGTCTTGAGCAGTTGGGAGGATGGTGACTCCATTTTCTGAGATGGAGGTGCCCAGGACAGGTTTGGCAGTGAGTATAACAGGTCCACTTCTGGACACGTTGATTCAGAGATGTCTGTGGCACGCCTATAGGTGTGCCTGTAACAGCGGTGTCAGGTAGGCAGTTGAGAAACAAGTCTGGAACTCAAAGGCTATCTGAGCTATAGACTCAGCACATGGATAGAATTAAACCCATGGGGATGGATGTGAGTAGTTACTGGGAAAAGAGTACTGGCAAAGAGGGTCCAGGACAAGCCTTAAAGAGGGCATCACTTAGAGGGCAGGTAGAGGACACAGCCAGAGACTGAGGTAGGAGGAAAACTAGTCAGTCTGCTATCAACAGAACCAAAAAAAGCACAGCTTCAGGGAGCGAGAAGTGTAGTGTGCTGAATGCTGCTGAGAGTAAGATGGGGGCAGAAACAGGAGCCCTGGGTTTGGCAGTTTGAAGATAGTTGGTGGCTAGAAAAAGAGGAATGAGCAGAATGTATAGATAATTCCGTATGGGTCTGGGGCAATGCTCTTGGACTTTGTTCCGTTCGGAAAGGCATACCTGCTTGTTTTGCGTGTGGTGCAAATAGCACCTTCTGCCCTGAAGGAAACTCCTAATCAGCCAACCCCACAACCACCAGAATAGAATAGAATTGAAGAATAGAAGGGATGGGGAAATTGGGGAAAAGAAAAGCAGTGCCTGTGTTGGCAAAGTCTCCATTTTGGGGCATTGCTGAGCTGGGGAGAGCTGAGAACTTGGTTTCCAGTTGGATCTCTCAGTGGGGGAAATCTCGGGTAACAAATAGAACTTGCATTTCACCCCTCCCCTCACTAGTAGGTCCAGGTTGTTCTGTAGATTTGTGTGCAGAACTCCCATGTTGACATTAACAGGAAAGTAAATCAGACAATCCTGAGACATTAAAACCCAACCCTGAAACTGTAATTATATACAAACGTGTACACAGCATGCAGCACAATATAAAAAAGATACAAACCTTGTGCTTAATGGTTACATTGCCTAGCATGGAAGACAGGCAATTTGATCACCTCCAGAGGTCACTTTATGATCAAGAGCCTTTTCTTTTCTTTTTTTTTTTTTTGCGGTACGCGGGCCTCTCACTGTTGTGGCCTCTCCCGTTGCGGAGCACAGGCTCCAGACGCGCAGGCTCAGCGGCCATGGCTCACGGGCCCAGCCGCTCCGCGGCATGTGGGATCCTCCCAGACCGGGGCACGGACCCGTGTCCCCTGCATCGGCAGGCGGACTCTCAACCACTGCGCCACCAGGGAAGCCCAAGAGCCTCTTCTTAATTGCCAGAGAACTCTACGGGCCTCCTCTCCAGGGACAGCTGCCGGGATTAGAAAGGAGAACACTGCACCAAATTCATCTATCATCACAATTTAGTATTTTTAAATAGTGGCCTGTGGAATAAGCCTTCGGGAACAGGGCTCTTGTCCCTACTAAAGGGATGAACAAAAAGGATGATTTAATCATTAACTCCCTTTTCTTTTGCCTACCCCTTTAAAATGAGTACTTCAGAAGCTTAGCATTTTACTCTCAAATATGTTCTGACCTTCCCATCCTGCACCCCAAGCCCCATCATATCACCTACTTTATTAACTGGAACAGCTCAATTAGGGGTTGGTTGCATAATAGAGATCTGTGCCTGCAGGAACAGTAGAAATGATTCTCGGGGGATGGTAACCTACTCCTGCAGGAAAGGCCTTTCCACCATAAGCCACTTCCCATATTCATGGGTTTGAATCTACCTCATACCAGGTCCTGTTCACATGCTTTTCTCCACACCTTAGAACAGTCTCTGACCATGGATTCGAACTCTCATCAGTTTATTTTTTTTTCTGTTTATTTTTTCCTTTTCTACTGATGCATAAGTCATACACTCCATTTGTATGTGGCTATTCTAGACATTAAAACACGTGTATTTAATGTAGTAACGGCTAATGTAAGTCATTATTTCTAGCCCCTCCCCACCAGCAATCCAGGGGGGCTTAGCGTGCCTTAATTCTAATCAGCCCTCTCTCAACTTACATTCTGTTTGCATCCAGGATTTTAATTCATACTTTTTTAAAGTCACCATAAACTGAACACATTGCTTGCCATTGTTTTTGGTATCTCGTACCTCCCTTCTGAGATCATTTTCCTTCTTCCTGAAGTACGACCTTTAGCATTTTCCATTACTGAGGGTCTGTGGGTGATAACGTCTGTTTTCGTGTGTCTGAAAATGTCTTTACTTTGTCCCTGTTTCACAAGATACTTTCGGAGAGTAAATAGGTTGGCTCTTTTTTTCTTCAGTACTTTGAAGCTGTTATTCCACTTCTTCTGGCTTCTTTGTTGGTATTGAGAAATCAGCTATCAGTGTAACAGTGGTTACTTTTTGGGAAATCCATTTTATTAATCTGGCTGGTTCTAGGATCTTTTTGTCTAAGGTGTCTGTGATGTCATACAAGTGACTAGATGTCTGCCCTGTGTCCTGTGTGTCTTTTTTTTTTTTTTTTGGCACTTCTTGACTCTGAGGATTAATTTTTCATAAATTCCAAGAAATAATCAGTGATGCTCTCTTCAGATATTGCCTGCATCTATCTCACTCTCTTTTTTAGCTCCTCTTCTGTTTTATTTTAACTTTGGGGAATTTCCATTATTTTCTTGTTCGTAAGTCAAATGTTTACAAATATTTTTAAAATATTTTTTTCAGCGTTTGAGGTGTCTTGTGATGTTTGTATGTTTGTTTGTTTCAGGCTACTGTTGCTCTCTATGGCCAGAAATGGACGGCACTCGGGACCTTGTTTCCTTTGGGTGGATAACTTTCTCCTCCTGCTAAGGGTTGTGGGCATGATTTGGAAGGATGCAGGAATTTATGGTCATTATCAGTCGGGATCCCATCAGGAACAGGGAAGCCCACTGAGGGATTCCAAGGATGAAGGTTTTAGAGGCTTTGGCAGTTATTGGAAAGGTCAAAGCAGTAAAAGTGAGGGAAACTTCTACTACAAGGGGATGCTTTGAGGGAGCTGGCTCAGAAATGGTAAATCTCAGAAGTCTCTGCCCCCTCGCTGCCTGTAGTATAAAGCCTGTGATTCCTGGGTGCTTGTCCAGAAGTTGATGCTAACCTCGTGTCTGCACATCTGCTCTCAACTGCCACTAGAGAAAAAGGCGTCCTCACTTTCACGTCTCATGAGAGTGCCTGTCATTGGCTGACTCTCACCTGGAACCATATGGAGAAAGGGATTCTAGGACCTTGTGTGTGATTCCAGGCTTATCCCTTGCTATGCAGAGGAGAATGGAGGAGGGGTGACGGTGATTCCAAGTTGACAACAATTTGGCATAGGTTGTTACGGATCACGGATAGCACTTTATGTTGCACACATATTATTTTATGTGCTCCTAATAGCATGACTGAGAATTAAGAACAGTAAACACACCTATTTCAAGGAACCAATACCCAGTGTAGGTCTGTTAGCTCTTCCAAAAATCACACAGCAAGACAATGGCAGAAATGGGACCAGAATTGAGGTTTTCTGGCACTTGTCAATTGTTTTCATGAAATCAAAAATTAACTTGTAGAAAACATCTGAGATCAATTATTTTTGCAACTGAGACTCAGGGCTAAGACATTTTGCTTCCACTCATCCCAAACCAACTCTTAGGCATCAAGCTGCAGCACTTTTCTTCCTAATAATTTATCCCGTCCAACTTTTTAGCCCAAGAAGAACCTTAACAGATGTGAAAGGACTTTTGTGAAGATAGACTATGATTCACCAGATGGTCCATTTCCTGATGACCTGTACCTGGAGATGTCTTGGACTGTCTGCACCATGCTCTAAAAGTCACCACCTCAAAAGATACCACTAAGATTGTGTCATTCCCTGTGGATATGCAGCTTAATATTCCAGTTGTCAAGTATCATTCAACAAACATTTCTTAAGCACCTTTTTTTCTAGGCTTACAATTTCTGTGATCATCATGATATTTTAATGCCGCTAACTCTGACATTATTAGGTTAGCAAAGTATTTTAAAATATGTCAGAAAAAGTATGCATATTAATTAAAATGTTCCCACATATAAGGCTTAAACTGAAGTCCCTGGGTTGATAGGAGACAGAAGACTTTTATTAAATACTATTTGATAGGTTAAGTATTTTAGTGTCTCTGCCAGTCATTGCTACAAAAGAATATTTATCGTCAAACATGAATTGGGTAAAAAGGGAAATATCACTATATTATTGTCTGTTAGTCACATGTACTAAGACAATAGCAAGAACAGCATTTTCAAGCAATGGCCATGCCCTCTTGCGCCCTGATCAGCAAGCTTGTTTCCGACATCAGGTTTTTATTGTTTCTCAGCATTCAGAATTAGATAGCTGATTCTTTGAGTGAGTACATGGAGTGTGCACCAACATGCCTATAGATTTTTGTATTAATGGAGATGCTCTTTAAATGGCATCTGGGCCCTTTTATCAGACCACTGTTAAAAGACTGCAAGTGTACACTCAGTGTAGAATCACTGAGCATAAAAGCAGGATCTCCACTTTGAGCAAACCTTTTGCTCACACGCTCACAGACTCTGGCAGTTGCCCCTGTCTCACATGGCTCAACATGCATGAAGTCCCTAGAGAAAGAGCTCATTCTTGTTCCCATGTTCTCACTCTTCTTTAGCTTTGCTCTAATTATAAACTTTTAGAGAAAATAAATGAGTCTGGTGAATACATGAAGGTGATAGAAAAAGGATGAAGCTGATAAGTATGGCTGGTGGTAGGTTGGAAGAGTTGTTGAGATTTAGGAAGCAGTTGGGAACGCAGGTACCTATATATTAATGACTGTGCCCATCGGATTGAGAAGAATGAAGGGCAGGGCTGAGAATTCAAAACTTAGTACATAAGCATGTGAGAGCTAGGAACCCATGTGATGGGTGGATAATATGTGGGCAAGTGGAATAAAGCAGACTAGAAATCATCTACTGGCTGATAATCCAAGGACCTGGAGGTGAGAGTAAGATTAGAGGACTTGGAAAAGCTCAATTCCCAATTAGGCACAAGTGGTTGCTCTGTAGGCAGAGAAGATAAAGAGACCGGGGAAAAAGATGTGGAGGCTGGTTGAGAGCCTGTCAGCAGCTCCCTGTTCAAGGACGGGACTCTGCAGCTGTCAGAGTGTCTGCCTGTGGGGTTATGAAGTAACTAGAAGCATGAAGGGGGCTTTTCTGTGCTGGCTCCCTAATCAGGAAGGGGATGTCCATTCAAATCTGTGGAGAAGGCTCTCACACCCTCCACCAGGCTTCTCGTGGGCATTTTCACTTCTGCTCTGAGATCATGGGACTTTTGCCCTCTCCTACCCACTTAGATTTTATTTCTTTTGGTATATCAGAGAGGTTTAGGATCTTCTCTTGTGAGTTTCTCCACCTTGGTTATTCTCCAGCATAAAGTCATTCTTCCTGTTGGTAGTATTACCCGTGGTTGCTGTGGAAGTGGGGACTAATTACATCACACAGGAGGGGAGACCTGCTAGGGAACCCTCAAGGACACCGAATGATTTCAATTATTCAAATTCCCAGTAACTTCTTAGAAGACATGTATAGGTTTTGATCATTAAAAACCTTTGACTTTGATTTTGAAATTGGGATGTATTTACTGGATAATGGAATCGTAAAAGCAAGCTGCTCTTCAGCACACACTGGAAATTCTCAGAACTGGGATTTTTTTTTTAAAAAGATATACTTCTACCATTCTGGTTTCTGCCCTCAAGAGATGAAGAAAGCGGGCACTGTGATTGCTTGGTTCTAGTTATATAAAACCTTAAGTGGACTGGTAATCCTTTGGCAGTTCATTATCAGAATCGCCTGTGTTTACCTCAAGACTTCCTGAGGGGCAAGATGGCTTTATTGTCCTTACCCAGATAACTCTGCTTCCTAATCCCAGCTTAGCTTCTGACTTCTCTGCTGAGCTTTAAGCATTCATTTAACCCAGTGTTTCTCCAGTGCCACTGGAGAGTCTAACCTACCTTAGATTAGGAAGCGAATGGAATGAATAAAGTGTTTTAAAACAAGAGGGCAACTCTTTATAACACTGTAGTGATTAAACCTGAAAAAAAAATCCAAGTAAATATCAGGGTCTGATAAATGATTCTATCTTCATTCTTGCTCAGAGATGTAGAGCAATGCTCTGAGAAAGGATCTTTCCTGTGGTACGCCGTCGGCTTAGCTAGGGCAGCTGTGGTACGCCGTCGGCTTAGCTAGGGCAGCTCTTCCCTCTCTAGAGTCACATGACCAGTTATTTCCCAGCACCATTTTCTGGTCATTGCTGGCAGTCATCGTTTCTCTTTCTAATGTGGACTTGGTCTAGGGTAGAAAATGGCCAGAGAAGATTTTAGAATTTAATGGTACAACAGATATGAAGGAGGAAGAGACCGTGAATCAAAGAAGGCAGACAGACTGTAGATGGAAGAGGGAAGGAAACAGATTCTCCTCTAGAGCTTCCAGAAGGAATGCTGCTCTGCTGACACCTTGATTTTATCCCATGAGACCCATTTTGAACTTCTGACATCTACAACTGTAAGATAATTTGTATTGCTTTAAGCCATTTAAGTTTGCGTTTGTTTGCTACAGTAGCAGCAGGAAACTAATACATACAGCACTACCAAGGCTCTCCCTTCCCCCCAGTCAGACTGCTCTTGTTGGGCTTCCCTGGTGGCGCAGCGGTTGACGGTCCGCCTGATGATGCAGGGGACACGGGTTCGTGCCCCGGTCCGGGCAGATCCCACGTGCCGTGGAGCGGCTGGGCCCATGAGCCATGGCCGCTGAGCCTGCGTGTCTGGAGCCTGTGCTCCGCAACGGGAGAGGCCACAACAGTGAGAGGCCCGCATACAGCAAAACAAACAAACAAACAAACAAACTGCTCTTGTACAAGTCACCAGAGAGTTCATTACTGCAAATCCAATGATCATCTTACAGTGTCGTTCTTACTTGACCTCTCGGCAGCTTTTGACGTAGAAGACTTCCTCTTGAAACATTTATATACTTGACTTCCAGGAGACTAAACTGCACTGGATTTCCTCCTAACTCACTGGCATCTCCTTTTCAATCTCCTCTGTTGAATTCTCCTGTTTTTCCTCCCAAGTACTGAAAGTTGGAATGTTCTAAGGCTTAGCTCTGGGATATCTTCTCTAACCATACTTACTCCCTAGGTGATCTTATTTAACTTTAAAAACAATCTTTATAATGAAGACAGCCAAATTTATGTCACCAGTCCAGAAATCTCCCCTAGGCTTATATGTCCAGCTGCCTATTCTGCATCTAAAGTTTGTTGTCTAATTGGCATCTCAAACATGGCCAGACAAAACAATTTCCTTCTCCACAATCCTTGCACCTCCCCTACCATCTCTATCCATACCTCCCCTGTGTCTTAAGCTAATAATCTTATCTCCCTTTTTTTTCTTGCCAGATATTCAGTAAATCCTCGTGGCTCTACATTCCAGATCTATACCGAGCACAAGCACAGCATGTCTGCAGACTTAGACCAAGCCTCCAAAGGATTTCACTTACCACCCTGTGAGTGACATGGGCCGGGACGCTGCTGTATCAGCAGAACATACTCTGGCTGTTGTCTTATATCATGTGGAAACAGAAGTAGATGGGAGGTGGAGTTCCCCATAGGAACCCTGACCAGGACCCTCTTCCTTTTCAGACATGGACTTTCTGGGGAATAATACTGGAGGGGCGGGGGGCTGTTTTTAACTGTGGCAAATGTTCTGCCAGAGTTCCTTCAGAACACAGCCTCTACTTACAGCAAGTTAAAAGACTGGGTGGGAGTATGTATATAGATAAAACTATAATTTAAGCTTCTTGAGGTGGGAATCATATCTCAAATTTCTCTTGTCACCCCATGAATAATTCTTGATTTTGTACTTTTTATTTGAACTCAGCATTAGAACTCATCTGGGGGCCCAGTTTTCAAGTATATGTTCAGTTATGTCAGGAGATTTGAACCTGCGGTCCATAAATGGAATTTTGAGGGTCTATGAACCTTCTAAGATTGTACACAAAATTTTATGGTTATTTGTGCTTTCCTTGGGAAAGTGTTCATAGATTTCCTCAGATTCACAAAGTGTCTGTTTCCTAAAGGCTGAAAACCACTGAGCTATGCAGAGATATCTAGACTGTGGGTCCTCTCTGCCCAGAAGCGCTGGGGTAAAGAACCAAGGAGGCATGGGCGAGGGGTTTGTAACGTTGAGGACAAAGGGGGGCCTTTTGATGCTGATGTCCCCACAGGTGACCTTCTTTACTCATTAGGACTCACCTACCTCTGCCTAGCCGCCCGACAGTTTCACACCAAGCTTACGGGTGGAAGAGAAAAATCTGAGACTGGGGCCTGAATTTAGTGATGGGCAACATGTGGCATACTGTGAGTGAGGAAGAAACTGGAAGGTTTAGAGTTTCCCTTGACATTTTGACTCCCCAGCAAGCCCCCAGAGAGGGCAAAAGGCCTTCCAGGTTGTCCAATCATGACCCACATGCCTGTCACAGCCAGGCTGGGACACAAGGGGCATAGCAGCCCTCCTGTCTATGTCATTCACTTGGCAATAATAACATACCGCTGCATGACACCATCTATGTCAATGTCTTGTATTAGCATTAACTGTTATTTGTATTATTTCAACGTTGTGTGTGTAAACCAGATTTAAGGCTCCACCAGATTTAAGGTTGCCAGAAGTCAAAACCCTTGTCAAATGTCCATCTTGGTGTTAACCCTTATAGCCGGTACTTAATCATTAGTTTATTTCAAGTGAATAAATGACAACACATTCAATAACTAGGTGGCTGGATTTGGTATTTGCTCCGATTTAAAGAGCCAAGCCCTGTCTCTTAAGAGCAGATTGTTTTGAAATCTCCATTAGTATAAATGAAGCCTTTCCAGTTCTAAAGCTCTGTGATCATGGATTGAGAGTCTTACGTGATCATAACTATTTATGCAGTCCTCGGTAGTTTATAAGGTGCTTGTATGCACTTGCTCAATAATCGTGTACTGATCTCAAATGTAGAGGGCCTCTGGGGGGGTTCTCTGATCTCTTCCCTCTCCTTTAGGGAAACCTGAATGGTTTAGGTTGACTTCCGGAGAAATAAGTTCCCCCAGCTCCCTTCAGGTTAGGATCTGAGCGTTTCCTCAGTTACTGAGTCCTCTTCCTGCTGTTTGAATCTGTCTGTTCTGGTTCTATCTTGAGTAGTCATTTAGATAATGCCTGAGGAGTTAATGTTTTCCTGGCAAAACCTGGAGGAGTACTTTGCTATTCTTTCCCTTCTTTCTTGCAGACTGGAGAACAGCTTAGCAATAAAACAGTCCAGTTGATCTACTTTAAATAAGGCAGCCTGCCCACGGTTGATGCAAATATTACACTGATGTTACTGTTTGGTTTGAATATATAACAAGGATAGAAAAATGTCCATTAGAGATGATAGTCAGCTTTGAACGATCTACTGCAACGGCAAGTCTAGAATGAGCTAGAAGGGTTGGGTTGGGAGGAGCCCAAAGACTTGATGAATCATGAAGGTTTTAGAACTACACTGTGTCAAAGGGGAGAGTGG
Source organism: Lagenorhynchus albirostris (assembly GCF_949774975.1). NCBI lineage: Eukaryota > Metazoa > Chordata > Mammalia > Artiodactyla > Delphinidae > Lagenorhynchus > Lagenorhynchus albirostris. Next base: position 95,961,600 of record NC_083104.1, on the reverse strand, counting down.
TATTTCTTAATCTGACAAATCCTACTCATAAAACCCAGGGCAGCAATGCAAATGGCAACAGGGAGAATATTCCAGAGCTAAGGCTAGAATAGTAAACATAAAGACTGTTGTGAAATGAAAGAACCTTCAGGAAAGTATGACGCTGGCTGTGTACAGCAATAATTCTTATATTGTGGAAGAAAAAAAGGAGCAATACAGGAAGTGATTCATTTTAAGATCAGGCCCAGCCCTACATGGAAGCAACTAGTACCAGTGACCTCCCATCCTCACTTTGGCTGCCACAGTGGTGGTTTCTGGGTATTTACTCATTTGAGTTGTCGTGGAAGGACACTGTTAAAATGCAGAAAGTGTCAACAAATTAACCCAGTAACAGCCATTTCCATATTCTTTTATACTAGTATTTAAAAAGTCAACAGAGAGCATTCCTTGAGGTAATAGACCAGGAGTATTTGATAGTGAGGACAGAAAATGTCCAGAGTAAGGGACACAGTTTGGGGAAGAGGGATGAGATGCAGTCACGAGCACACTGGATTTGGAGCAGACACCATAAGGAAGCATGGACGTTTGGGGATGACCCCGTTAGGAGCACCCAATGCTGGTTTTGCTGATGCCAACATTTTCACTAGAAATGGCTCCATTGGGAGTTTCTCCAATTAAATTAACAGAATCACAGAAGAGTCTGTGTCTGACCCAAGGCAGGTTGCCTCTTCTTTTCTCTTTTTCACTGTCGTTCCACGTTTTTGGACCCTAGCCCCTTCTCTCTAAGGGATTCAGGTTACTTGATTGACCAAAAGGCAGAGAGCAGGGTCAAAAGAAACCCCCAGGTTGTGAAGGCACACGAATATTTTATGTTCTCTGTTGTATATTATCTGCCTTGCTAATTAACTGATAGATATGACATACATTATCAAGCTATCTGCTTCCAAAATTACCAAAAGTCCATATGGCTGTTTAGCAAGGTCACGAATGCTGGGCATCACCATCACAACTATTTGGAAGAAATCTAATCTTACTTCCATGTGGAAAATGGTGCCCCAAAGAGGTAGGAAGCTTGTAATAGTTGTAGGAAAACTACTAGCTGAGCTAACAGAACCTTGAAAAGGTATTTGATATATGTGTTTGGCTCCAAATAAAAGACACTTTCAATACTCTGCCTTTTTATTTTAGTAACATCCAGCTCAGTCAGTTGTCCCAAATCGCTTCATTTTCTTAAGTAGAGTTTTGGCTTATTAGCATACAGATGGGGATTTTGGATTTTTTTAAGTGAGAATTCTCACTTTGCTTTGTTAATCAAGCAGTGACATCCTTTTTGATTGCCTGGTGAATTATGAAACTAGACTGAACCACAAGTTCTGCACTTACTATAGTACAAGGCAAGGAAGAGTGAATTATGAGCTCAGTGGCCCCAGGCAAATCATTTAACCTTTTTGAGTTTTTATTTTTTTAATTTGGAAAAATTCAGGATTGTAATTGTTATCTAAAGAAAGTTGTATGAATTAAATGGGCTCCTATTTGAGGAACATACTTAATATAGTCTAAGTGCCATAAAAAGCCACAATATTCCCTGTGTAGGGGTTTCAGATCAACGTTAATGGGAAACTGGGAAGATGAGGAGGTGATCTGACAAAAAGAAGCTGGTAGGACGGGTCTCGGGGAGGTGGGACTTATTAAATATATAGTTTTTGGTCCTGAACTCTAAATGAGATCGGAACTTGTATACCTTAGTTAATTAATTAGTATCTCACTGAGCACATATTTAAAGTGAAAGTACATTTTTCTGAGGGGTGGGGGGCAGGGCACATGGTGGACTGAGCTGCTTTTCCAAATTGGTAATCATGTGAGTTTTAAGACAGTGGAAAAGTTGGAGGTAGAAGAAAGTCTGTGAACCTGAGGAGCCTTGATATGCTACTCCCTTGTGACTTCCCCCTGGTTTTTTTTTTTTTTTTTTGCGGTACGCGGACGGGCCTCTCACTGCTGTGGCCTCCCCCGTTGCAGAGCACAGGCTCCGGACGCGCAGGCTCAGCGGCCATGGCTCACGGGTCCAGCCACTCTGCGGCATGTGGGATCTTCCCAGACCGGGGCACGAACCCATGTCCCCTGCATCGGCAGGCAGATCCTCAACCACTGCGCCACCAGGGACACTGGTTTTTAAATGTCATTGGCTTCACAGACTCTCAGACCTCCTTCTGAATTCCTGACTAATGTGGAAATACATTTGTAAATATTGAGAAGCGGAGCAAGTACTTCGATTACTCTGTGCGTGTGGTGCTGATGACTCAGACCTCCTTCATCCAAGGCCTGGACAGTCCTGCTCCAGCTCTGCTTGTCCAGGCCACTGTTACTGGTATTCAGATACAGTGCCCCGAATAACTCAGAACAGGTTCTGGTTACTCTTCAGCCCCTCAAAAATAAATACATGAATAAAAACCCAAATGGGAAGCAGAAATGTGTAAATCATCTGTGATAAATAGTTGTGATCAAGTGTTAGCTAAGAAGCTGCTTCTGAGCCGTGAGTTATTCTTTGGACATTTGGGTGGATTTTTTTGAGGTATAATTGACACGTATAGCATATTAGTTTCAGGTGTACAACATAATGATTTGATATTTGTATGTATTGCAAAATGTTCACCACCACAAGTCTAGTTAACATCCAGGGTGGATTATTTTTAAAGCTTGCTTGATTCCATTCCTAGATAGGAATTCATTACATGTTATTTGCTGAAGTTACTTCTCTTTCAGGACTGCAGGCTCCAAGAGTTTGCTTGCCCTTATGGTTTCATGTCTTTTCAATAACTTCATAAGCAACTTGGCAAAGAGTCTTGCCTGGACATCCCATCTGCTCTCTGTATCTCCAGTTACAGCACCGCTTTTTGTTCATTTCGTATTCTCAAAGTGTTCTTTAAATAAATAGCGACGGGATGAAGAGGGAGGAGTGAATGGGATTTTGGGGGTTGAGGAGCAGTTTGGAAACATAAATAAGGCACTTGGAGTTCTCAGAACAGAGGTTATTGCCGTTCTGTATTCACTAAATTTTCCTTTCACTCACCATTGCATGATTCAACCACACTGGAAAGATACCATCTAGGGCCTTAGGGTAAACGAGTTCTCGATCGTAGAGAAAGAGGATCCAGAATGACAAAAATACAAACTGGAAAATAGAACACAAAAATAGTATCATTAGGTTTATCTTCAGTGAGTGCTTCCTAAGATAATCAAGGAAACGCAGCAAAATAAAAATAGATACCAGTTTTAAAGATACATTCCTATACATACATAAGGAAATACTAAATGAAGGAAAAAATTATTTATTGTAGAATTACAATACCCAGTCTCTGGGGATTTCAGAGAGTTAGGGATCAATTATTTGTCATTGTGGCAGGCAGAGAGGATGTAGATGAATAGGATTCACAGACCATTTCATTTTAACCAATGACTTCTCTCTTCTCTGAGCTTTACCAGGAGTGCTGAGAGCAGCCACATGGCATGGCTTGAGTCTTCCACTTGCGTTGCCCACTCTCTGAATAGGCATGGCAAGGGGAAGCAGGAAGGCTGGGGCGAGGATAGGTGACAAGCTCCCAGGGTAATTCACAAGCTAGTTAACAGAGATGTTGGATCTCCTTATTGCTCAGAACTTTGGATTGATCCCCATCCTCTTGTACCCCTTGGCTATCTTTTCAAAGTGTCTGTCTTCCATGCTACAAAATCAATGGAGAGATGGGAAAAAATAACTATTAATCTTCTAACGATCTTCTTAAATTCCAAAGGCTCAATTTCTAAGTCTTAAACAATGAATAAACTCCATTGATACAAAAAAAGACTTAGCCTCTTTAGAAGATTTTTGGGGGTGGAGGAGGAGGTGTCCTGCAGAGTAAAACTGGAATGCCAGTACTCACTCCGTTATCTGCGAGCTCATCATTAGTGTTTGGAGAGTTTCATTTTGGATTTAAGTTTGAGGTCTCAATACTATAGGAAGTGGAATGATGACGGGTAGAAAGAGGTAATCATTTCTAATTATAGGCCCTGCTGGGCAGCCCGTATGCCTGGTCTCAGTTTGTTTCCATTCTAACTAATGAATGAAAACATGCGCAATGTTGTAGAAATGTGGACAGTATCAGCAACAAGCCGACTGTCCCTTGCATATATATGTCTTGCCTCTTCCCAATGTCCATTCATTCCACAAAATGCGTGAGTCACCCACCATGTGTCCCACACCAGGTATTTCAAACAGCCTCTCTCTCCTCCATTTCAAAGTGTCAACTTTGAAAGTTTTCATACCTTTTTTTTAATGGTTTCCACTTGCAGAAGTAACAAATGCTTATTGCAGCAAGTGAAACAAGATGTATGAAAGGGAAATTAGTCATCTGCCTCCTCAGCAGCCTCCATTCCCATCACCCTGATGGAACCAAGGTCATCGCAGTTGTATTTTGGTTAAGAAAAGTCCTTCAGACTTCCCTGTTAGACAGTAATAAGGATCTTGTATCAAACGTTCACAAAGGTACAAAAGCTAATGATAAATCTTGTCAGTTAATGTGCCTTATTTCCCGAAGACACTGGGCAGTGCTATGCAGTCCTCAGGCCATTTATGCAAATGCAGTTGCCCTGGATTATAATAATGGGCTCCTTGCTGCCCAGGAGAAGTGTCAGTCCATATGACATGTGTATTATATTACCTGCACATCTTTGTAAACTTACTGCAGATATCGGAAAAGCCAGTGTGGTGAAAAGCAGGTCTCTGAAGGCTGTTACGAACTTAATGTCTTTTTTCCCTTTAGCTCTTTTCAGCACATCTTCCAGACAGGCCACCCCTTAGAAAAGGGCCTGCAAGAACTAAATTCATTACAACAAATGAGGACCTTTTCATTTCCTTTAATTAATACATTCTTCACTGACATGAAGCACCATCCCTCGGGGAGCAGTGTTGATTTGAGAAGGAGGGGCCGCTGGCTGTTTCGGTTGGGAGCCAGTTCGAAGGTTGGTCTTGCAACTTGCTGGGCCCTGACCTTGATCACTAAAACCGATTGTGTAAAGTTGTTTAGGGGATAATAATGTGTACAGTATTTAGCATAATGGACTTGAGCTAAAATGGAAACAGCATAGAGTCAGCTTAAAAGGAGAATGTAGGTAGGAGAGATAGGTAGCTTGGCTGCACAGAGGTGGGAAAAACCAGATAAACAGCACAAGGGCAGAGCACCAGGCACAATGGTAGATATATTCAGGCCTCTTCCTAGGAAGAAAAAAATGTTTAAATGCCTAGTGTTGCAATCTCATTAGAGAAGCCAGAATCAGCGTCAAGAGCCCCATGAAGGAGCTCTGTGCTCTCCTGAGGGAGACCCACAACATGGCACCTTGCCTTGCTGAGGGAGAAGCCAGAGGAGAAGGCCTCTGAGGACCTCACAGAGACAGTCGGTGTGAGGGAGTGATGTAAATCCACAGGGCTACACAGCAAACCGTGGGCTCGGGTGCATCTCTAGGTACCTGAGGGCCTTGAAGGTAAAAAAGAAGCAGGGCCTTTTTCAAGGACACAAGATCACAATCAGAACAGACTTTGTCCATTCTTACAGTGTTCCACAAACCCACGGCTTCTAATTTAAGGGTCACAAGAGTACAGAGTTGGAGTTGGTTTTGAGTTACTGCTTCAGAATCAATCCTATTTCTTGAAAGCTCTGACTGGTACAAAAGGAACAGCCTGGACTCTGCTGTGAGTCTGAGTCAGACAAGTTCTGGAACCTGGGCATCTGGACTAATGATCAACCAAGTCGGCTTTTGGGGAACAAGCTCTGAGCTCTGAACCCTAGGAAACCTCTCGCAGAGTTGGCCTCCTGCCACTCCTCAGGCTGAAGGGTGGGCAGGAGAGGACACAGAGGTGGATTAGGCCAGCGATGTCCCCACGGGGGTCCTCAGACCAGCAGTACCAGCATCACCCCAAAGCTTGTTAGAAATGCAGGCCCTCAGCCCCACCCCAGACTATGGAATCAGAATCTCTGGGAATGGGGCCCAAGAATTTGTTTTTCAATAAACTCCCAGGTGCTCTGTGTATATGCTAAAGTTCTAGAACCACTGGATTAGACATAAATTTATCACTTAAAAATCTTACTGACTACTCAAAACTATAATAGCTGACTTTTTTTTTTGTAATAGCTGGCTTTTATTGATTTTTTGTTATGTGCTGGCCACTGATCTAAGCTTTTAATTTCTTATAACAACCTTATGAGGTAAGTCCTATTATTCCTTCCCCACTTCCCATTTTACAGATGAGGAAACTGAGGCACAGAGAGATAAATAAACTTGTCTAAAGTCTAATGGTTGATAAATATCAAGGCCAGGATTTGAAACCCAAAGTCTGCTTCTTGAGCCAGACTTTAAAAAAACCACACACACCATGTGATGTGTCAGGTTTCTAAGAATAAGGATAAAGCACTGTGGGAGTTCAGAAAAAGAGACCATTATCTCCAGGTGGGAGAATTAAAAATGACTTCAAAAAATACCGATGCCTGATTCTCACTCCCAAAGATTCTAATTTAATGAGTCTGGGGGTGCAGCCTAGGCTTCAGGATCTTAAAACATTCTCCCAGGTGATTGTAATCAGGGCAGCCAAGGTTGAGAACCACTTGCCTAGAGGAACTTCCATTTGGAAATGCAGACCTGGTAGCCTCCAGGGAGGCGGGGCTGCGGAGATGAGCCCACATGGTGGGATGAGGTTTCTAAAGAGAGGACAAAGGGAAGAGGAGAGAAGTGGGAAGCAAATGCTGAGGAAATGCCCTCCTCTAAGGGACAGAAGGGCTAAGGGGGAAGCAAAGTAGCAAAGAATGATCAGATGGTAGAAAATCAGGAATGTGCAAGAACCCCATGGCCCTGAGGGAGGAGGAAGCTTCAAGCCAGAAGGGGCCATTCCAGGGAGGGTGGGCTACAGTTTTAAATGCCATGAAGAGGCTGCCACCCCAATACTCGTCATTTACTTTTGCCGTTGAGCCCTGAGCGCTGCAGAATTGGAGTGCAGTCTTTGCACTGAATGCTAGGAGAAGTCTCCTTCTCTCCGCTTCTTCCCCAGCAGCTCTCAGCTCACCCCTGAGGCCATAGCAGGAAGCTGCTGGAGTTAGGAAGGGCAGACGAGGGGCCTGGGCCCCAGTGAGGAGGCCTGCACCTTTCTATCAACACAGCAATTAATCCACACAGCAATTAATCTCCCACTGAGCGCTGAGTGCCTGCCAGGTTTTCCCTCCTTGGGGAGAGGCCGCCTCCACCCAGCATGTGAAGTCCCTGTGACCGCTTTCCTTAGCGAGAACTTCCTAGCGTCAGCATGAGTCAAGCTCGTCCTGACTTTCTCTTGCCTTTCCCAGTCACAGAATGTGGAAATTGGACTGGGGAAAGAACACATTACTCAGAGCCTCCGTGGCTTCTCCTTCACCGATAAAAATTTGCTCCACACCACAAACTTGCCAATCACTTCTCCCCCTCTCCCCTCAGCTCACACGTTATTTCACAGGCATATGTCACTTTGGAGAGATGCCAGCTGTGTGCGTGAGGCAGCCTTGTCTCCATCGATGTTAACCCACGTTGATGCGCCATCATCTGTGTCAACAAGGAATATTTATGAGCCCCTGCATAGGAGCCCGGGGGGGGGCGCTAGGGTGTTGCCAAAAGAAATAAACAGGCGAGAACTAGGGCATAGAGGATCCACACAGCAGAGCTGGCGAGCAAGGAGAGGGAGGTGGCATGGGCTTACTCAATGGGGAGGCCTCCTGCAGGGCCTCAAGGGCAGGTTTGCATCAGCTCACAAAACCAGACACTGGTCTGCTCATTCTCTAAGGACAGTACACGGGGATGTTTATAAGACACTCACAGAAGGAATAGTCAAGGGGGAAAATGGCAGCTGTTAGGGACTGAATTGTATGCCCCCAAAATTCATATTTGAAGTTATAACCCTCAGCACCTCAGGAAGTGGCTGTATTTGGAGACAGGATCTTTAAAGAGGTGATTAAGTTAAAATGAGGACAGAAGGGTGGGCCCTAATCCAGTAGGACTGGTGTCCTTAGAAGAAGAGGAGATTAGGACCCAGACCCACACAGAGGGTAGACCACGTGAAGACACAGGGAGAAGGCAGCCATCCACAAGCCAAGGAGAGAGGCTTGTAGAAACCAACCCTGCTAACAACTTGATCTTGGACTGCTGGCCTCTAGAACTCTGAGGAAGTTTCTGTTGTATAAGCTCCCCAGTCTGTGGTACGTTTTTATGGCAGCCCCAGCAAACTAATAGAGTAGCATTGAAAGAAGATAGCAACAACTGGCCTTCTTTTACGACTCTTACAGCAAAATTACTGTTGTTTACATTTCTCAACTATTTGGGCCGCTCAGAAAAGCAGAGTTAACGGTATATTCTTGGTCAGGGTTTACTTCAGAGTTGCTGCTGTCTAATTTAATTTTTTTCTACCAGTTCTTCCCTAATTCCATCTGTCCTTTCTTCTGAAATACTGCTGATCTAAGATTGTTAGCTGTCTTCCATTTTTGTTGCTAGCTGACAAACTTCCCACCTGGGAGAGCTTAATTTACATTTTTTTAATAACTAGTGCAACTTGAGAAACCATAGCTAAAGGATGTTTCGTTTTTACATTCATATGTCTTCACAAAATTCACAACAATCTTGAAAACACAGAAGCTTAACCTTTCTAAGTCGTCAAGTTTATTTTCCTTGCTCTAAGCCAGAATCCTCTTAAACTATCCCAGGAAATGAGAATTTCTTCATTTAAAAATAATTCCAGAGAGGGAGATTCCACAAGTTTCCTGAGCAAGACATTACAACTCTGACTGAATGAGTCAAGTAATCCAACGCCCAGCTCAGCTCTCTGTGCCTGACTCAGACAGGCCGGGACTTTCTCAGGTCTCGCCTTCAGAATGATGCAACACTTGCAGTGGAGATTAATTCAGAATAAAATAGCAAATGGGGACTCATTGTGATGAGCATTTTGTATAACTGTGGTGGTAAGGGTGGTGGCATCTGGGACAGGTAGAGGAAGTTTGTCAAATATATCTATTATATGTAATATTATATTTCAGACATTATTCACGTGCATTGAGCTTATGAAACAGATGAAAGAATGAGATCAAGAACATGGGAGGAGAACTGATATGAAGAACACAAGAAAATAAAGAGAAGAAACTAAGAACATTGAGGGACAGGTTGGAAGGAAGATTTGTAAGAATGCTTAGCCAGTGTTGTATAGCTGATAACAGCTGGCTTCAGTGTAGCAGTAGGATGGCCGTGCGGTAGGCTGTCTTACGGGTGGGATGGGGTTCTCTAGAAAGTGGCTCTTACCAGTTAAGAGTTATGTTCTGATCATTTATTCATGCAGCCAACATTCACAGAATGTCTCTTAGGTGCCAGAAGTTAGGCATAATACAGACCAGGGCAGGTTCTATGTTAATATGTCTTTATTAGGAAGAAGAAGAGGCGGCAGAAGAGGAGGAACCTTTTCGGTACATTTACCATTTTACGTTTTGTAGGCCAGGTTCCTTGGGAAACAGAATCTGAGATGCTGAGATCTGCCTGAAGGGTGTTCATGGAGGAGTGCTCTCAGAACATCCATGAGAAGAGGGAGGGAGGGAGGGAGAAGGACTGAGCACCAGGAAAACCGGAAGGGCAGTACAGTTGCATGGGATCAGCTAATCCCCGAAGGAGCCCTGGAGTTGAGCTGTCCCTTCAGAGTTGTCCTGGAGCCCAGCCTTTGTAGCCCAGGTCAACCAGTCTTTGCACGCAGCAACCTCAGGGAGGTCTTAAGCCTTGGTCCAGGTAGCTCCCTTCTGCTGAGGACAGTTGTGGGATGAGAGCTCAGCTAGGAGTCACCAGCAGGCAGCACCCCTTCTCCCAGGAGCTGGGGAATGAGAACCTTGATGCTGAGGAGGTAGGGGAACCTGTGTGCCACACCACAGATCCACTACATATGAGGCACAGAGGAGTTAGGTAACTCACTCAAGAGCACGTGGCAAGTGAGTGGCACCCAGGCAGTCTGGCTCCAGAAGCTAGGCCTTCGATCACTAATCTTTATACTGTGCACAAAGAACCTACCAAAACGCTGTCATGGTTACTCAGTAAAGCACAGCTGTTTTATTTCGGGTACTGGTGGTGACTCTTCCCTTCTCTCAGCCCTCATCCTTTCAACTATCTGAGAGGTAAAAACAGTGATCTTAAGCATTTTTGTGGAATAGACAGTTAAGTGTATTTCTGAGTCTGCTGAGCTTAAGAGTTCCACAGATGAATATATTAACCCGATGATGGAAATTAAAGGTTGGCCCCAAGTATCGCAGTGGGTTCTACATACTATAAATGGATCCCTGTCCTCTCACTGTTCATGGGCTACCTTGGAGTTTGAACGATGGAACGTCCCCAAGGATCTCTCAAGGATCTCTCTTCCCCTGGCCCTGCTTTGCCATCCCTGAGGACCTATGTAATGAAGTGGCTGTTGTCATCCTGAGAGCTTGACGATAATAAGGTCAGAGCTGCCTGCGGCTTGGGCAACTTTATATGAAGAGGGGAGGGCAATGTCATGCCTCTGTTGGTGAAGTGGGGGGAGGGAAACAGGGAGGGGCCCGCCCAGAATCTCCCCCGGAGATCCCAGTTATGAGGCACCACCTCTAACCATGTTTCAGAAGGAAGTTTATTTTTAAAAAGAGGAAAACCCAGCAAACTCTTATGAATTCTGCAAGCCGATTTCAATTGTAGCTGAAAAATCCCTCTGTCCCCTCTCCCCAGCTTGCATTCCCTGGGGTCAGGGACAGTCCCTGGGTGGAAGTGGAGTGGATGGAGAGGAGGGAACACAACATTGTGGAAGACCCAGGCACTGGAAGCCTGAGCCAACGTGAGCACCCGAGGATGTCCACAGCACTGCCTTGTCTCCTTGCCAGCTCCTGGGGGCTACCGCATTCAGCAGGATTCACTGCCCTCTGCCTGAGCTTGCAGACTCTAGCTCTAGGGCTTCCCCAGTGCCTGAGGGCATCCACCTAGGCAACTATTATATAGGGAAAGCATTGACTCCACAGTGGTCCTCCTCTAGCTGGGAAGCTGAAGTGTGAAGCCTGTGGAGGGAAGTACTTGAGCAGTGAGGCAGTTGGGTGACCCTTGCCTGAATCCATGACCCACCACCCATGGTGCTCAGTGAGGGGACTGATGTCCCCCAAAATTACCCTCCCCTCTGCACCATCCTTTCTGTACTCAAAGATGAGATGGCTAGAAGCTCACCAGCACTCTCCTATCTCCTCATTCCGTTTTCCACTTCTTACACCATTCTGAGTGCTTCCCTTACGTCCTTTGTCCCTTACGGTCACTCTGTGGTTATGCACTATTTGACAGATTTGTAAATAGAAGACAAAGAAATACCCAGACCAGGGTCAGTAGGAGGTGGAACTGAGGAACCATCCCAGAGAGCTCATGATCTTGGAGCTCCTGCTTATACCCACTAAGCTCTACTGCCTTCCCTCCCAGCAGGGAATTGGCTGCCTCTTCCCTGGGGTCAGTTTACTCCCTCATTAGACAGAGACTCACATCTCTCCTCTTCTTCCTTTACTCTCCTTAGGCACTAGGCAGGAATTGGTCGCCATTCCTCAGTGGCACCCCCACTAACTCACCTCATGCCCCAGGCATCAATCCTTTGAAGCCCCTGGGGTAGCTTCAGGAGGAAATGGGGCCCACTTAGAATGCTGACTTGGATTAAGTTGGACTTTGTTCTTAGGGGCCATGACGGATATTCAGCCAACTAGAAATGAAAGCTGTTTAAAGGGGCGGGATGTAAATTTCCTGGAAAGCAGGATGGGGTACTGACTTCAATATGTTTACATAAAATAAATTTAAGAGTGTTATAGCAAGTTATGAGACCTCTGTGACTTTGTAAACGCAACCGTTAACTAATTATTCGTTAGTTAACACTAATTAATCATTAGGAAACACAACCATTAATCAGCCCACAAGACCTCAAGAGCTAGAAATTTTAAGGCGCAGTATTTCACGTGATGTCACGTATTTGAAGTCTGACCTTAAATCGATCCTCTAAAACACATTCAACCCATCTTCACCAGTTGGAAAACGTTGCATTAAGTCACAATTTCAGGATGACACCTAACAGCAGAAAGGAAACAGCCATAGGGAAGCCCCTCTCTGCCCATTTCAAGGGCCAGAAGATGTCAGAAGAGACTATACTGCTCAGGAATACAGAAAAGTGAGGTCAAGTCCAGTCAACATACCAAGGCACCCAGCTTTTATTATGGGGATAATCTGCGCCAGCCACTGTGGCAAATACAATGTAGAATCCTAGAACGTCAGGGCTGGCAAAAACTTAGGAGACAAAACTCCTGTTTGGGAGCCACTTACAATTTGATTGAAATGTTGAGAATCACATGTGGGTGGAAATGAGAAAACAATACTATACATAAATAAGCGGAGACTGAGAGAAGCCGTAAAAATTCAGGGAAAGGAAAAAACGAATTTGGGCTAGAGTTGCTCAGCAGAGATTTTAAGGAGAATATGGGATTTCAGGTGGTCTGTGAAAGCAGCAGGTGGTGTGGAAGCAGGTAGGCCTTTCATTCAAGGATAGTGTGAATATGGGTAGAACAGTGACAGCAAAAGCCTAGGGACCAACACTGGAGAAGACACAGGCCTTCCTGGAGAATAGACCAAGCTTCCTAGGGAGGCGAGCGCCCGACGGCCAAGTAGGCAGGTGAGCTCTTAAATCAGGCGTTTAGATTGGTCCTGTAAGGTAGGAGGGAGCCCCTGTGGTTTCTTGAGTAGCTGACCACACTTCTCAGGCAGGCTTATGATGTTCGAAGCGAAACAAAACCCAGAGCAGTTCTTTGGGAAGATTAATCTGAAATCTGAGTGATGGATGGACTGATAATGGGAGGACAGTGAAGAGGTGATCTGGTCATCTAGGTACCAACTAATAAACACCTACAATGAGAGGGGCAGTAAGATTGGGGAAGAAGGGATGAACCTAGTAAGAGGGAAGACACAGGATTTGGTGGCTGATTAGTCAGGGAATTAACACTAGGAAATAAGTGTCCTGGACAGATGAGTGTCTTTTTCCATTCTTGGAAATATGGTGCCTCTGGGACATGTAACCGAGCTATAATTAAGAAGCCAGGGAGATGGGGTTTGGGAGTCAGTGATGAATCTGCTCTTAGCCATGCTTAGTGTGAGGGAGGACAACCATACTAGAATTTGGATTTGATTAGATCATCAGTCCTGGCTGACACTGCTCTCTTTACCTTGACTATTCTTAATGTGAAGCTAATAGATACATCAAGCTGAGACTTTTACTGTATGATTCTAATTCCACAAATCATCTTTTGTTATTTTCTATTTACTTGTTTTCTCATAAAATTCTATTATTGAAACAAGCCATCACCTTGATAGTTTTCAGGCACAGTAGAACTGTATTCAGGGCTCAAATCTCAAAATCAAAAGCCAGCAAGTTACCAGAGAGGAGGAAGCTGAGCTTCCAGGCTGCTTTGATTTGAACCTTCTGAATTTCCTCTCCTTAGCATTACAGAGAGTCATCTTCTTTTTTTTTTTTTTTGCCATGCATTACCTCTGCCTAGGATTATGATGCCAAAGAACTGGAATATTTTGTCTAGTTTCTGAAATCAGATGTTTATACGGTACCCTGCATTTAGGTTAAAAATCTCAAAACTTTAATTAGCATCCCCAAAGGCTGCAGCATGTTTAGCTTTTAACTCTAAAAATAATTTTACATATTTCCAAAATATTTTTTAAAAACCTATTTTTCTCCCATTCATTCACACTTCATCACTTCATTCATCAGATTGTGGTCAGCTGGGCTAGGGAGACAAGAAAGGATCAAGTGATGTGATTGGTTTGTAAATAGTTGAAAATGTGTATTTACCATTTGGTTGGGTGATTTGTCCTTTAAGATGGAGCCTGAGCCTATAAAAAATTGAAGTGGGATCCGAACATGGCAAAATGTATTTGCTTTTCTTAGATAAATCTGTTAGTCTGTGTGTGCTGTAAAAGGGCATTATTCCTCCACTGGAAATTGCACTTCCCACGCAACATGCACCACTCTGCCTTCCCTCACAGACTTCCCCAAGCAAAGTTCAAAATTCCTCCTGCATATGTAGTCAGTCCCATGGTGAAACCATTAGTTTAGTTCCCCACTTGGGCTCATCTGAGAACTTCAAGACAAGATTCTTTTCAAAAGAGCCTTTAACAAGTAGCACAAAAGGTAGCTATGGATAACTCCCAAATGGGGTTTCTCAGAGCAAATTGTCAAGTAAAAGAGAATGCCAAAACTCACAAACAAACAGTGACGAAGAAAGACAAATATTGGAATGTTGTACTTGATAAAATCCAAAGGTGTTATGTGTAGAAGCACTGATATTACAGACAAATAGCTTGCTTCCTGATACAGCCGAATGGACTTACCAGGTTAAGGAATGTTAAGTACTTCCATTGTCCACCATTTAGAAAGACTTTGGATTTCCGTGGATCCTCTCCTTGTTGTGAGATATAAAAATTGAGGAAAATATACCAGCTCAAAACAAAAAAGTGGTATATGCACGTAGAAGTCCTCGTCATGGCTAGCTCTGACCAGGGGACTGTAATGGTCTCAAAGTAGCTTCCCTCTGGCGTACTTCCGCAGGTGACAGCGGAAGTCCTATGGCAGGCCGGGCCAGAGAAGGAGAGCTGTGTAACACACCCCTCTGGGATTGAGAGTTCCACCATGGCTGAATTTTGCTTCTCTCATAGGCTCCTTTCCTGATAAACGTGGGAGACAGGATTATTGCTGATTTTCAGATGCCTTCACTTAGATAATAGGTAATCTGCAAATTTGCATATGTTTCAGTATTTAGGCTTTGAAGAGGGCAGGGAGCAATGTAAGAAGTGCACTTTGCACTATTTGACTGGGTCAGGGCATGATTAAATGACCTTATCGTTAAGTACCAGAGAACTCTAATGAAAATACCTACCGTCATGGTCGTATTTTCTTTTCTTGGGGGCAGAATAAGGAAGTTGCCATAATATATCTTGAGAGAATGAGAAGCAGGTTGACAGGCCAGGAGGGAGAGATTGTGGGCGTGTTTATCGCATGGAGGGAAGTAAATATTTAGAAAGGGGAAGGGTGTTGTAATCTTGCTCCTAAGGTCTCTGAGGCCCTATAAAATCTGAAACAACCTTTGATCCTCTAGGGAGCAGCCCCAGCGTTTCAGTTAGTTGTTTCCCCCCCCCCACCCCCCGCAGTTTTTTATCTATACTCTAGAGAACCAAGAGTTACTGAGAGCTGTCCCAGACACTCCATTTAAACAGGCATTTCTGTTCCCTTGGAGGGAAGAAGCATAGCAAGTGGTCTGTGGCCAGAGAATCAGGAAGAGGTGTGTGGTCACTACCCCAATATACCTGAGCTCAGACACTGCTGAGAGAGGATGAGGGTCTCTGCATTGCCTTGGAGAGGACAAGAGTATGCTTAGGCTGGGTAAAGTTGCCAGAACCGGGCCCTGCCTCAGGCTCGACAGAAGGGACCTTGTGACATCACCAGCTTGTTTCCCTGGGCAACTGACTCAGAGGGTTTTGAGCAGATCCCCAAGGGAAATGCTCCTGATGCAGTTATGTAAGTCTGTAGGTGGTGCTGTTCAGTGATTTAATCAGGGTTTACAAGTACTGGGAGAAAGAACTGCAGGCTACACATGGAGTATAAAACAAAAACAAACCTACCTCCTAAGTCACTGGATCTGTAACTGTAAACGGGGACTGTAAACGGGGACATCAGGAACTGTAAACGGGGGTAGGACAAGCCTGAGCCAACAATATAGGGTCTGCATTGTAACCATTCCCAAAGGAGAGGATGGTCTGGGAAATGAGAGACGGAAAATGCGGTACACAACTCCATGGCCTAAGTTAAAATGGTAAATAACAATAGCGGCTAATACTTGTACAGTACTTACTATGAGGCAGGCGATGTTCCAGATGCTTTGCGCATATGAACTCAGTTAACACTCTAAACACTACTATGAAGTAAGTACTACTGTAATCCTCATTTTCAGATGAGGAAATTGCAGCCCAAGCTGGATGCATTCAAAAGCTGGTAAGGGGCAGGCAGAGCTGCAGGCTGCACTCATAACCAGTGCGCCTGGCCACAAAGAAACACACCCTCAGACTCCCTTTGCAATGTTTCTCCCTGCCGAGCCCCTTTTATTCCTCTACCTCTCCCATCAGAAAATTCTCTCAGGAAAGGATCAGTTATGTTTTAAAAGTTGGTGCATATATGAGGTACTGTGCTATATGTCTCCCAGGGTGTTTTCATGGTAAGCATCATTATAGATTTAGGGATTTTTATCCCTTTATACAAAATCCCAAGCATAGGTCTGCAGATGGGTAAAGAATTGAGGAAATATTGGGAAAGGAGAGGAGACAAAGACCTAAATCTCCCTGGTGTTTCCCAGGGACCTGGCCCAGCTGTTTGTCCATCGCACACTACATACTCACCATAGCGATTTTGCTGACTCTCATGATTTCTACCACTGCTTTCTAGTTTAGGACCCAAAATTTTATACCTCTAATCCCAGCCCTCTCCCCATCTCCATCAAGCTTCAAACATATCTTTGACTGCTTGTTAGACATTTCCTCAATTAGTTAGATGCACCTCGAACTCAAGATGTTTAAAATGAATTCAGCACCTTGCCCCAAACCTGACTATTTACCTCTATTCTCCGTCTGTGAGTATGGCCCTGTCTTCTAACTGGGAGTCTTCCTTGTTTCCTCTCTCTCCCTTACTCCTCAAATCCAACTAACCACCAGATCCTGCTAAGTTCATCTCCCAAGTCAAGCTCAAGTCAGTGCTCTTCTTTCCATTCCTTCTACAACTGACCTAGTTCAGGTCTTCTTCATCTCTTTCCAGTACTTTAGTAACTGTCTTCTAACTGGTTTTCCTAATTCTAGTCTTATCCCCCAACTCTGTTCTTCACAAGGTCAGGGAGTGATTCTACCTAAAATGCCAGTCTTACCACATCTCTCCCCCGCTTAAGTCCCTTTACTGCATCAGTATCATTAACAGAATAACATCCAAGTTCCATAACTTGGTGAACTGGCCACTCTCAGCTAGCTTTGATAGTCTTTCCTGCCTTACTCTTGTCTCATAGTTGATGTTCGTCCTACAGCACCAAATTGGCATAGTTTTCCAGTCACAACTGGCTATGTCATGTCCTAGTGCCTTTACTCTTATTATTTCCTCTCCCTGATGGCCTCCTCACAGCATGTCTTTGACTGGTTATTTCATAACCATGTTCAAAAATGCAGCTCAGCAGTTTCCTTCTCTAGAAACCCTTACCTGAACCTGTCCTCAACCAGGCCATATTAATTAGCCACTTCTAGTCTCCCTTAATACCCTGTGTGTCTCTGCAAATTGCATGATGATTAGTGTCTTAGTCCATTCAGGGTGCTATAACAAAAACGCCATAGATTGAGTAGCTTGTAAACAACAGAAACTTATTTGTCCCAGTTTTGGAGGCTGGGAAGTCCAGGATCAAGTTGCTGGTAGATTCTGTCTGGTGAGAGCCTGCTTCCTAGACAGTCGTCTTCTTGCTATGTCCTCACACGTGGGAAGGAGCCAGAGATCTCCCTGGGACCTTTTTTGTAATGACACTAATCCCATCATGAATGCTCCAGCCTCATGACCTAATCACCTTCCCTCCTCCTAATATCAATACTTTGGGGATTAAGATTTCAATTCATGAATTTTGGAGAAACACAGTCTGTAGCAATTAGGATTTTATCTTTTTTTATGTGCCATTATCTCCCATTATATCCCAAACACACAGAGGTGGTATGTTTGGATTCCTAGAGCTTAGCATATTGCTAGGCACACAGTAAGAACTTAATAAATACCTGTTGAATAAATGAATGTGTGCAAACCAGGTGTGGTCGTCTGCTGAGCCTTACTATAAATAGCTGCCTCATTCATTAAAAACCTACGACGTTCAAAATGTTCAGCTGCTGGGTTCTGGGGAGGAGGTGGAATACTAACATGAGTAAGACATAGGCTAATCCCCGTAGGAACTCACAGTCAAGTGGCAGAGACAGATATGTAAACAAAAAATTACAGCACAATGTGATAAGTACTGTAATAGAGGCATGTATAACATACTAATGGAGCCTAAATTATCCTGCAAATTATTCTGTCATTCTAAATATGCAGAAGATGGAGTTAAAGATGAATGCATTGAGTAAATCATAGGAGACTCTCGATGTCATGTAGGAGAAGGTAAGAATTAATGTAATCTCACTGAGTAAAGTTGTGGTAACCACCAGCACAGGTAACAGTTTTGTCTGATGGAGATTGTAACCCATTCCTTCTTCGGCCAGTCACAGAATGATGAGGTACAAAGAGCAGGGGCTCAAACCTGGGCTTGAGTCTGCTGCATGACCTTGAGCTGGTCAGACATCAGCCTCATTGGGATGTTAGTTAGTTCCCTCAGGTGTGAAATGGGGCTCAGGGAATCTGGAATGGTGATTGTCTCACTTCCTAAAGCCAGGACATCTGTTGGGCTAAAGGAGTAATTGATGTGGGCTAGCCTCTGAAGAGATTGGCCGGGAGTCCCAAGCCCACACCGATACACACCCACTCCAGCACATACTGTAGAGCCAACCATAGTGCAAGGCGTTGGAAGCCCCTTCACAGTGATGACTGCAGGTAGCACAGTGGAGAGAAGGAATTAAGGGTGATGGAGCCCAGAATTCTTGAGGCTATGGGGAAGAGGTTGAGGGAGTGTGGTTTCATTCTGGCACGAGGGAGAGACCCCTCCCACTGATGGTGCTGAACAAACTAACCGGTAAATCCCAATCATTTTAAGCTTCAAGACAAGACGTGTTGGTGGGACTTACCTGTATTCCACTTACCTTCTTAACCTACAGAGAACCATGTTGAGACGGCTCCTTCCCTTTAAAGTTGATATATACCTCCCCAGCCCTTATAGGCTCCCTTAGCTTCACCCACCCTTTGGTAAATAGTCCCATTGTTAAATTCCCAGCTGGGTGGGGCTACCTTTTTCCGCTGGAACTCTAACTGATGGAGCCGGTCTGTGTGCCCCTCCAGGAGTATCTGATGCAATTCTGGGCCCTCAGCACTGTTTATGGTAGCAAGTAAATTCTAGATGCTAATGAAGATTTGTTTGCATGGATCAATTCTGGTATTGTGGTATTCTTAATATCTACCTGGGGCGGAGGAAGGTTCTCTAACTGTTGGGTTTCCAGATTATTACCACTCTCATAACCCAGTGCTGTTTGTATATCCCTGGAAGCACTGCTGCCTCTGAACCAATATCACCCCCACTGTCTTCTAAAGGCCCTCTCCCCAGTAAAAGGTACCTACCTTTTATTCTGGAAATAATTAAATGTGTGAGATGCCCAGTTGAAGTCAAGGTTCAGGGAGACGAGGATCTTCCTTCCAGTGGACTTTGCGTCCCTAGGATCCTTTGTCCATTTGCCGTACATGTGGCTGAAAACTGAGTTAGAATGAAGCGTTTCACCCATTGGGTTATTTATACCACATCTAACAGCACTTGATTTTCTCAGAGGCCACTGTGACTGCCCTGCTTTTCAAAAACTAGAACATTTATTAAAGGCTCCCATCTGAAGTCTGTTTGGTGAGACCATGTGTGGGTTTCCAGCCACCAAACCAAGCCAGCTCAGAAAGGCACTGGAACCTGTTTTTTTCAGTCTATGAAAACTTTCCTGGCCCATCACTTTGCCGGTTGCATTGGGAAACCTGATTCAGATCTGCCTTACTTTTTGATCTCCAGTTCTGCTTTTGCAGTGGAATGCAATGTCTGTGTTAATCTTCTCAGACTCACTTAGAGCAGCAGAGTTCTCTGTTGGTAGTTTTGATGGTGCATTTTCAATTGGGAGCCCAAAGAACTCTTCCTGTTTACAAGCATGAAATTGACTCACATTGTCTTAAAAGTTTAGAGTAGGAAAGAAGAGTTTGAGGTCAGTTAATTCAACCTCTTCATCTTTCAGATGAGAAAATTAAAGCTCAGAGAGGTTAAAGGACTTGCCCCAAATCACACAGCTGTTAATGGGAGAGCAATGACCAGAATACAAGTGTCTTAACAATCAGACCAGTGAGCTTTCACTGTTTCTTGAATTGCTTTGTTTTGTACCCAAGCTCTGAAATTTTCAGGTGAATTTCTCTTGCTTTAATTAGTTTGTGTGTCACTTCATTATGTGAGGTCTGATGAAGTTATTAAAGAGAAACTGAAATGACTTTTCATTAAAGAGAAACCTAGAAATGACTTTTTTAGATGCCATGTCAGATTTCATGTTTTGCAAAATTGTGTTAATGAGAAATACATGAGTTTTCTCATGAAAGAACTCAGATATTTCAGATAAAATTTTATATGCTGAACTAATCAGCAAAGTTAAAAAACATAGTCAGTGCTGACCAATCAGCAATTCCAGTTTCAGTCTTTTAAAACTCTCATGTAAATGCCTGTTTTCTTGGGAAATTCACCACAAGAAGATCAGCAGTTAAGCTCTGGTTATCTTGTTTTAGTAGTCTGTATAGTACCATGTGTGAATCATGTATATTCATATACCTAAACTGCACTTTGCTGATTTTCTATCTAATAATTATGTCATTTGCTGAAAGAGCAGTATTGAAGTCCCTAACAATAATTATGGATTAGTCTATTTCTCCTTTCAGCTCTATCAGTTTTTGCTTTATGTGTTTGAGACTCTGTTATTTGGTACATGTATCTTTAGGATCGCTACATCTTCCTGGTGATTAATCCTTTTCACATTATGTAATGTCTCTCATTGTCTCTAGTAAGTTTCTTTGCTCAGATAAAGTCTACCTTATCTGATAGTAATATTATTATTTCTTCTTTTTTAAAATTAATGCTTACATGGTACATATTTTTAATCTTTTTATGGTCAATCTACCTATTTTGTTGAAATTAAAGCAAGTTTCTTGTAAACAGCATAGATGAGTTGTGAGGTTTTTCTTAACCCACTGTGCCAATCTCTGCCTTTTAATAGTTGTGTTTATTTATTTAGTTAGTTAGTTAGTTATATATTTTTTCGGTATGCGGGCCTCTTACTGTTGTGACCGCTCCCGTTGCGGAGCACAGGCTTCGGACGCGCAGGCTCAGCGGCCATGGCTCACAGGTCCAGCCGCTCCGCGGCATGTGGGATCTTCCCGGACTGGGGCACGAACCCGTGTCCCCTGCATCGGCAGGCGGACTCTCAACCACTGCGCCACCAGGGAAACCCAATAGTTGTGTTTAGACACTTACATTTAAGGTAGTTGTTGGTATGTTAGGACTTAAGTTCTTCCATTTTGTTGTTTGCTTTCTCCTTGTTTCCTCTGGTGTTTTTTGTTTTGTTTTGTTTTTTATACCTCTGTTCCTCCTTTCTTGCCTCCCATGTATTAATTAAACACTTAGAATTCCATCTTGATTTAATTATAGTATTTTTGAGTGTATCTCTTTGTGTAGTTTTCTTAACAATTGCTCTGGGTATGACAATATACATATGTAACTTATTACAGCCTACTGGCATTACAGTTTACCGCTTGGACTCCTTACTTCCATTTTAGTCCCTTTACTTTTCCCATTTTTAAATATCATAGTCTTGGAAATCAGATAGTGTTGCAATTTTTGTTCTACTTATTAAATGATTTATAAAACTCATGAGAAGAGTTAGTGTGTTGTATATACCATATTTCTGCTCTTTACATTCGTTCTTTCATCCTTTCTGATGCTTCAGGTTTCATCCTTTTGTCATTGTCTTCCAGTTTGAATTAAGTCATCCTTCAGGATCCTTGGGGGATTGGTTCCGAGACCTCTTGCAGATACCAAAATCCAAAGTTGCTCAAGTCCCTTATATAAAATGGTGTAGTATTTGCCTATAACCTAGGTACATCCTGCTGTATATTTTAAATCTCTAGATTACTTACAATACCTAAAACAATGTAAATGCTATGTACAGGCAGACCTCGGAGATATTGCAGGTTCAGTTTCAGGCCACCACAATAAAGCAAATATCATAATAAAGTGAGTCACTTGCGATTTTTTGGTTTTCCAGTGCATATAGAAGTTATATTTAGGGCTTCCCTGGTGGCGCAGTGGTTGAGAGTCTGCCTGCTGATGCAGGGAACGCGGGTTCGTGCCCCGGTCCGGGGGGATCCCACATGCCGCAGAGCGGCTGGGCCCATGAGCCATGGCCGCTGAGCCTGCGCATCCGGGGCCTGTGTGCTCCGCAACGGGAGAGGCCACAGCACTGAGAGGCCCACGTACCGCAAAAAAAAAAAAAAAAGTTATATTTACAGTATTCTATAGTTTATTTAGTGTGCAATAGCATTATTTCTAAAATGTACATAACTTAATTAAAAAATACGTTATTGCTAAAAAATGCTAACCATCATCTGAACCTTCAGTGAGTTGTAGAAACATCAAAGATAACTGATCACAGGACACCAAACAAATAAAATAATGAAAAAGTTTGAAATATTGTGAGAATTATCAAAATGTAATGCAGAGACACACAGTGAGCAAGTGCTGTTGGAAAAATGGCACTGATAGACTTGCTTGATGCAGGGTTGCCACAAACCTTCCATTTGTAAAAAAGTGCAATAACTGTGAAGTGCAATGAAGCAAAGTGCAATAAAATGAGGTATGCCTGTGAATAGTTGTAAATACAGTATAAATGTTATGTAAATAGTTGCTGTGTAGCAAATTCAAGTTTTGCTTTTTGGAACTTTCTGGAATTTTTTCTTGGAATATCTTTGATCTGCAGTTGGTTGAATCTGTGGATGTGGAGATATGGAGGGCTGACTGTATTTCCTTTAGCCATTTTTTAAGGGTGATTCTGCTAGTAACAAAATTCTTTAAGTTTTCCTTCATCTGAGAATGTCTTTTATTTCCCTTTCATTCCTGAAGAATAGCTTTGTAAGATATAGAATTCACTGTTGACAGTTCTTTTCTTTCAGCACTTGAAAAATACTGTGGAACTTCCTTCTGGCCTCCATGGTTTCAGATAAGAAATATGCTTTTATTTGAATTTGTGCTCCCTTACGGTTAATGTGTCGTTTCTCTCTGGTTGCTTTGAAGACTATGTTTAGTATTCAGAAGTTTATTTATGATGTGTTGTGGCTTGAATTTCTTTGGGCTTATCATATTTGGAGATCGTGCAATTTCTTAAATCTGTAGATTTACACCTTTCACCAAATTTGAGAAATTTTCAGCCATTTTAAAAGAATATTCTTTCAATCTAATTCTTTTTCTACTCCCCTTCTGGAACTCCAGTGGTATGAATTTTGGATCCTTAGTTGTTGTCTCACAGTTCCCGGAGGCTCTTCTAACTCAGTTTGCTTTTTTTCAGTCTATTTTCTCTCTGATTTTCAACGTGAGTAAATTGCTCCAGAAGTTCATTGATTCTATCCTCTGTTATCTCCACTCCGCTACTGAGCCCATTCAGTGAGGTCTTTTGTTTTTGTTTTTGTCTGTTTTTCTGTTACTGTTATCTTTCAGTTCTATAATTCCAGTTGAGTTTTTTTACAGCTTCTATTTCTTTGTGGATATTTTCTGTTTTTCATGTGTTTCAAGAGAATTTTTAATTGTTCATTAAAGCATTTTTATAATAAGTGCTTTACAGTCTTTGTCAGATAATTCCAGGATATGACTCATCTTTGTGCTGGTTGATTGTCCTTTTTTATTCAAGCTGTGCTTTTTCTGGTTCCTGGTATGGCTGGGATTTTCAGTTGTATCCTAGAGATTTCGATTATTATCTTAAGAGTCTCTGAGTTTTATTTAAATATTTTAGCAATCAGTCACCCTGTTTAGGGTTAGCACACTTGGTCCTGGCCTGACTTTTGTAGGCTGTGGTTCCAATGGCAATTTAATTTCCTAAGCCTTTGTGATGCTACTTTGATTTGCTTTGTTTATTTGGTATCACTGGGGGTCCCAGTATTCCAACCAGAAATATCTGTGGACATTACCAAAAGTCCCTGGGGAGAAAATCACCCCCAAGTGAGGACCATTACTCTATAGAAACCAGAAGAGTTCAATGCACTCCATATAGAACAGGCCATGATCCTGTAGGGAGATGGGAATATGTTCTCCCCTAAAGCTTTGTGGAAGCACTTTAGGATCCCAATCTGTGTTTACGTGCGCTGACTCCTTCAGCCTGGGATGAGGGAAGACTTTATTTGCCTCTTACTACATCCCAAATTTGTACTCAGGGAGGATATTGATAATGGCTCCTATAATGGAACAGAATTTGATTTCCTGTATAACCCAGCTCAGAAGTTAATCTAGCCCTTGACAAACAAGTGGTCTTTATTAAGGAATTACAGCTATCAAGTTTCAAGGTGAAATCCTCTTAGCCTTACATATACAGCATGCATGTTTATTCTGTTTTAAGACATCTGCCAAAGATCGTTATCAAATACATCCTTTTCTTCATGTTAGTTGGTTTTCTTGTTATTTCTGCATTGCTGAAATGACATCACATGACCTTTTGAAAGTTTTTACTTTTCTGCCTGGAAACATAGGGCAGTGTTTCATAAAAGCAAGGAAAAGGTTGCTGTGCTTTAAAAAAAAAAAAATCCCCTTAACACAAAAAGTAAACCCCAAAATCCAAAAAACACACAGACTGCCAGATTGTTTATTGCAGAGTTGACTCATTTGGTCAAAAGGAGTTGCTTTGGCTAATCCTTTACTTGACTGACCTCTGAATAGAAATGCCATCCTCAATGTGTATGAAAATGAGATAAAACCTCACAGAACACTTGTTTACAAAATGGCTGAAGTTTAAGGTCAAATCTGTTAGCCTCCTTGGCATTTTCTTCCTGCCAAGCACGTCTGAATCACTACATACTAATTATTCATCTAGAATTGCTTCACTTTATCCGGTTGGTTGAGGTGCAGTTTCCACCATTCTCCTCCAGAAGGTTCATAGCCTTTGGAGCTACTCAAACTGATTCTAGTTTTTGTTGGTGCCTAAAATAAATCACATGCCAATACAGAATAAACTCAGCATCTCTCTCTTACCTTCAACAACAATAGATCTCTTTGAAACCTGGCCTCTCAGGATAAGAATGTTTTATAGATTGTAAGCTCCTGGGGACAGAAGTACAGCTGCTGCTCAGCTGCTTAGAGGGAATGTCTCCTCCTGAGCCTCTACTCAAGTACCAGCCCTTTGCATTCTTGTCTTCAAAGATGTCAGAACTTTTTCCATGATATTCTGCATTTTCCCCTTCTCTGTCCCCCTTCCAAAATTCAGAGGGAGTAATGTTGAAATGATTCGGAAAAGGCCTACATAGGGAGTAGATGAAGCATAGTCGGTTGTCTTCAAGATTGTCCTCAAACCATGAGGCCTCTTTGCCAGTGAACTTACTTGAAGTGCTGAGGTGCTGACTTTTTTGTGTTCTTGAAAACAATGATTGTTTCACTGCAGGCCTAATGACACCCTCCCCTACCGCTGTAATACGATAGAACAGTTTTTACAAAGTTATTGGCTCTTTAGTGGTGTTAGTATGAGCATCCCTGGTTCCATAAATCTGGCTGTAGCTTTCAAAGTGAGCAGCGGTTCAGGAGCTAAGAGAGAAGCCACTGGGCCTAGAAGCCACTGGGCCAAGTGCCACCTAGGAAAATGCAGTGCTCAGTCCTGGCATTGCCATTTTTCTACCATCAGTGACATCATTATGGGGATACGAAGAGGGGATGAGTAAGGAAATGTTTGCAAGATGCTGGATGATTTGAGCGGTCCTCAGGTTGCTTTCTGCTTGGTGAGGCTGCTGGTCTGCAGCTAAATGTTGGCTTCCAAAGAAGCATGGACTCCAAAGTGAAGTGAAGCAAAGCCTGGTCACTTAGTGGCCAAGACCGTGGGCTCCGAAGTCAGCGTGCCCTGCTTCAAATCCTAGTTTCACTTCTTTCTACCTGCGTGACAGTGAGCAAGTTAATGAAACTCTGAGTCTCGGTTTCTTCAACTGTAAAATGGGGATAATAATAGTGCCCAACTCATAGTATGGCCATGCACGTTGAATGAGACAGTACATGCGAAGTGTTAAGGATAGAACTCGTAAGGTAGTAAGTACTCAATAAGTGTTAGGTTTTATGATAGGAATTACTCACAGCCTGTCTGTCCTCACAGCCACCACCTGATCAGAATGCCCATCTGGCCGACAACAAGTACCCCACCACTAGAAAGAATGGTCACAGGAACAACTTTTGCAGTGTGTCTTTGGTGAATGGCATGTTGAGGTGCTAAATCTATCAATAGGTTCTTCATTGCAAAAAGCCTGAATTCTTTCCAGAAAACATTTGATGGGAACAATTTTCACACATATTTCAGAGTTCTCTTAAGGTCAACATTAGCTTTTAAACTGAAGAAAAGCTGTTACTCTTGACCTGGGGCTTTCCATTAAGACTGCAACTCAGAATTTCCCAATGCCCCCTGCTTAGTTTCTTAGAAATTGAAAAGACCAACTGAAATAGACCTAAAGTCCAAGGTTTGTGGATTATTATCACCTCTTTCTTTGTGTGTGAGTGTGTGTGTGTGTATGTGTGTGTGTGTGTGTGTGTGTGTGTGTGTACATAGTGGGGGCAGGTTCATGTGGGCAAGGGTGGGTAAGAAGAAAAGTAAACACTCAGTGTTGAGTTGGTGTCTTTGTTTTAATCAAGGGGATGCTAAGCAATGATTAGAAGTGTCTTCTGATAGCAGAGAGAAATATGGAAAAATTAGAGTGTGTTCAACTGTTTACCAAATTTTGAAGCCTCAGAAAACTGATTTTGAATTCATAACCCAAATATTGTCGAGTTAAAAGTATTTTCTTCTAAAGAAATCAGACAGCAGGAGTGACTGTTTCTCAGAGATGGAGATAAACGTGCATGGCTCTAATGGACCACACAGAGGCCTAAGGATCCTGGGAGTTCTCTGTGTTCGAGAAGTAGAGACACAGCCTTCAGTACCTCAGAGATCATAGAACGAGAAGAAAAGGGAGAAGAAGGTGCTTGGTCCTCCAGTTTCTCTGCCCTTCCACTTGCATCCCCAGCTCAGCAGGGAGACAACAGGACGCTGAGTTACGGATCATTCACCAACCCCACAGAAGAAGGAGTCCCTGTACCCATGCCTAGAGCTCCTCAGAAGGTGCTCTGTGAGCCCCCTCAGTGAGCCCCGATTGCACAGACCAGAGCAGAATGTTTCAGCTTGCCATCCCGGATGGGTGCTGTGGACTGTTGGTGTCCTCTCAAAATTCACATGTTGAAACCCTAATCCCCCATTTGATGGTATTTGGAGATGGGAGCCTTTGGCGGGTAATTAGGTCATGAGGATGGAGCCCTCAAGATGGGATTACTGCTCTTATAAGATATACAGGAGAGTTTGCTTCCTCTCTCTGCTCTCTGTCTTGTGAAGATACAACGAGAAGACAGCCATCTACAAGCCAGAGAATGGGCTCTCACCAGACACTGGATCTGCTGGCATCTTGATCGTGGACTTGAGCCTCCAGACCATGAGGAATAGAGATCTGTGTTTAAGCCACCCAGTCTATGGTATTTTTGTTGTACCAGCCTGAAATGTCTAAGACAGTGGGTATACCCACTCCATCTTCCCTCCATTTCTTTAGGTGGGGAGAGACATGTTTACAATGTGAGACCAAGATGGTGGTGCGTCCATCTGGCCTGGTATAGACTGAGCCTGGGTGAAGGTTAGAACTGAGAGCCCCTTCAGCTGCCTGAGAAAAGGAACAGGATAAGGAAATGGAACTTGTCCTTTGAAGTGCTAAAACTATAGTTATTAGATATTGGCCACTTAAAATTATTATAACATTTAAATTTAACAAATTTCATTAATTCGTTAAAGATGTCATCCACATGAATAATAATGTGCTAATGTTGATTAAGCACAACAGTGGCCCAAGCATGTACAAACCACTTTACACAAATTCTCTCATTTATTTTCTTTCCCACAACCCTCTAAAGCAAGTTCTGTTGTGCCATTTTACAATTGAGGAAGCCACATCTGAGGGTATGAGTGGTTAAATAACTTATCCAAGGACACAATAATAAATAACAGAACTTGGGACTTGAAGCCATTTCTGTCTGACTCAGAAACCAGTCATCATATGGGGATTCTGCATACTTTCTTTGAAACTATTCCACGAATCTAAAGTCATTCCAAAATAAAAAAGGTTATTTAAAACATAAAATCCATTATCTAAATTGCTTTACTGGGCTACTTTTTCAAGCAGCTTGTGAGAGGTTTGCTTCATTTATCTGCTAAATTTCCTGGAAATTTTGAAAAATAGTGTGTTATATTTTCACCTGGGGATCCTTCCAGCACCTGTATTCCTATAGTATTCTTCCTGTATTTCTTCATGTAAAGCACTCGGAGTAGAGCTTGCCACCTGGAAAGCTCCCAGTAAATGTTAGTTGTCATCATCATCATCACTATCTTCACAAGTAACCATTTGTTACATTATACTTTAAAAATCAGTGAACATTGTTAATCTCCCCTACTAGACTGTGAATGGCTCACGAGTAGGGACCAATTGAGTAGGTGCTCAATAACTTCTATAAAACAGATAAATCCCTGTGCTCACAATTAGATCTTTCAGCAATGAATCTTCAAACCGACAGCAATTTGTTCCTGTTTCTGTTTCTAATTCTCCTTTGCCCTGGAGGAACAGGGGTGTTGCCAAAGTGCTGTCCTCTGCGTGACTCCTGGCCACTTTGTAAGAGGAGAAGCCCCGTTGTTCCATCCACCTGATGCTTGGGGTAGGGATGCGACCGACTTAAAGGCACCCGTTCCTAAGGTGGTTTTCCTATGCATGTCCTCTTCAGTTCTAACTCAGCTAGGTCCGGCTATCCTCTCTGCTATGCTGCGCATCAAGGGAAAATCCACAGATGGGAACAAAATGAGTGTGACCCTCATGCCTCATGGACACAATTTAAAAGGAGTCAAATTGTCTTTTCTTGCTGTCATGTTAAATGTTTCTTAATGCCATATTCCCATTTTCACTAAATGCGAACAGCTGATTATACATCCCTGGGAGCTGGGAAGATTGAGGGCATGGTTCCAGAAGCCTGATGCATCAGGAAACGTGAACTCTGAAAAACAAAAGTTTTCACTGGGGCTTTGATGAGCCAGCATACGCTGTGTGTTCACTGAGATGGCAGGCCCCATCACATGAGTTTGCTCAACCAACTGGTGACACTTGACCAGGGTACTGTTTTAAAAGATGTTAGTTCTAGGTACTTGCTGGAAAAACCCTCTAGCTCAGTACTGTCCAACAGAACTTTCTGCAATGATGGAGATTTTTACATCTACTCTGGCCAGTAAGGTAGCCAGAAGCCACGTGTAGTTATTAAGCCCTTGAAATACAGATAGTGCAACTGAGGAACTGTTTTATCTATTTTAACTTATTGAGATTTAATTCACCCCATGTGGCTAGTGGCTACCATATTGGATAGAGCGGTTCTGGGTGAAGAGGACTGAGGGGCTTCCTGGGATACAGGACATTCAGTGTTAAAACAAGACAATCCCAGGCAAACTAGGATAGTTGGTCACTCTAAAGCAGATTCCTTTGTAAAATATGTTTGGCATATTTGGAAGTGAGAATTAGACATGTGCTAGCTACATGTAGAGTGAAAGGGAGAGAAACGCAGAGGCAAGATAAAGGATTGAGTTTTCCCTCCCAAACAGAACACCTATAAAATATCCTTTCAAATGAATGAATTGATGTGATCACAGAGTTGATTATTAAAACTGAGGTGGGGCTTCCCTGGTGGCGCTGTGGTTGAGAGTCCGCCTGCCGATGCAGGGGACACGGGTTCGAGCCCTGGTCTGGGAGGATCCCACATGCCGCAGAGCAACTAAGCCCGTGAGCCACAACTACTGAGCCTGCGCGTCTGGAGCCTGTGCTCCGCAATAAGAGAGGCCGCAATAGTGAGAGGCCCGCGCACTGCGATGAAGAGTGGCCCCCGCTTGCCACAACTAGAGAAAGCCCTCGCACAGAAACGAAGACCCAACACAGCCATAAATAAATAAATTTTTAAAAAAAAACTGAGGTAGTCTATGTAAAACTGCAATAAAAATATGAATATGGAAAACACCAACAAGACATTTATCCTCAGACTACCTGAAGAAACCGCCAGTAACCTACTTGACCATATTTTGAATCCCACTCAGGTGGGAAAATAGAAGGTAATTAGTGAGTTCACTGAAAAATCATAAGTGCCTTGATTTCCTCATCCCAGACAAGGATGTGGTTAAGAACGCTTAGAAGTTTCTTCTTGGATATGCTTCTTCTGGGAAAGGCTTCTGTACCCCAACATCTCATCTACCTGCCAACCAGAGAGCCAGAAGCTCTCCTTGAGTGGATTCCTCTGGAGTAAGCATTGTCCTCTATGAAAATACAGATATCTTCTCAGAGGGGGCACATGGGACCATATATTAGTATCCTGTTTTATTTTTAAAGTTTATCAGATTCATCTCAACTATCGCGATCCTGAAGGAATGAAATAAAGCAGTGGTTCCCAAACGCTTTTGATTATGTCTCCTTATCAGCAAAAATTTTGAGCTCTGTCCCCAATATATGTATATTTATTGGTAACTACTGTCTATCCATACATTTTAATAAAGGATTTTTTTTTATATTTTGAAGAAGAAGCCCACTTTTTATTTTGCTTTGCTTTACTGTTCTCATGTCTCTAGTTCAATTGATCTAAATCAGCATCCATATTAAAATGTATACGTAATTTCAGTCATATGGGTTACCTGAATCACGGTGACTTTAGAAGTAGTGATGTCTTGGGTGTCTTTGTGTCATTAAAGAGAGTTAAAAATTACCTATTTCAGGGCTTCCCTGGTGGTGCAGTGGTTGAGAGTCCGCCTGCCGATGCAGGGGACGCGGGTTCGTGCCCCGGTCCGGGAAGATCCCACATGCCGCGGAGCGGCTGGGCCTGTGAGCCATGGCCGCTGAGCCTGTGCGTCCGGAGCCTGTGCTCCGCAACAGATTTCCTTGCCATCTTGCTGTCAGTGGTTACTAAATTTTATTGTGCATAAGCATTAGCTGGGGATCTTGTTTTTTAAAAAAATAAAACAGAATTCCTGATTCCAACCCAAGAGATTCTGTTTCAGTAGGTCTGGGGAAGAATCAGTGTTTGGAATAGGGCCCCCTCCATGCAGGCAGCCCACAGCTGGACTGTACTCATATCTGTAGAAGTACTGGAGGAGACAGTGGGAATGGGCGATCACCAGGGCACCCTCAGGAGTGAGTAAAACAGTCTCGACTTTATTACTGGGTGGCAACTGCTCAGAAGCCTGATCTTTTTCACAGAATTGCTAGGAATGGGGAAATGGGTGGGGGAGTGGATGTGGGTGTAGATGTGTGCAGATGTAACACCAGGTTCTGTCTGTGAAGCTAAACACTTAGAATTGGTTTTCTTTCCCTCTCTCAAGAAGCACGCTTGTTTTGAATGGATCCATTTTCAATACACTAAATCCTTCAGAAATCACTTAGTCTTACACCTCGAAATAATTATTTGTAAATTCATGTGTCATTAACAACTCTGCCATTCCCCCCCCCCCTCAGAAAACAATTGTTTAAACTGGTCATCTTGATTCATGGTTCACAATGAGACTTAGGTCAGGTGTGGATCTTGGTCCCAAAGTAAACTTATTACTGGGGCACCAAAAGAACACAAGCATCATATGACATCCAACTATACACTTTCTTGATTGCCACAGACAAGTTATGTAATCGGGAGGGCAGAGGCAGCCGAATAATTTACTTCTTAGAAACCTCTTAAGCCCCAGAAAGTAGACCCTAAATAGGTGAGCCTGCTCCCGGGATCCTAAGCGTATACAGACCTGTCTGTAGCCAGCATGAACACAGGGCGTGGTTCTGAAGATAGGATTCTAGATATGCTCCCTGATTAAGAGAATGGTAGTTATTGCTGAAATAGAAATAAAACATCATTTCAGATTCAGGCTCTTCGTAAAGCCTTATTGCAATGTTCAGTATTCACCTTCACCTTCACCATTTTCTTTTCTTTGTTTTGAGGCATGCATGACCTTGAAAAATCATTGAGCATAATTAGTCAGAAAATTGAACTTTTTCTTTGCTTATAGGAATTAATTTGGCAAGCCATGGTTAATTTAGCAAGAATGTTTGCACTAACTATATTCTGTGTATCTAACCCTCTGTATACGATTGTGCCCTGTGATCACTTTGAAATGCTGCCTACAGTTTATGTTTTGAAGGTTGAGAGTTGCAGGAGGGCTTTAGGGAGACCCTTCTGGTGTGAGAAAGGAGGGTTTCTTGTTTCTTATTTCACATAAGGCATATCCTCAAGCATAATTCTGTTATTTGCTGCTCATTGAAATCATGTCAGTCCTGAGAGAAGAGTATTCTGGAAATCATGCTAAATCAAATTCATGGGATTTCTGATCCAGGATCCCTGAGATTTGCTAGTTTAGTTCAAAAGGAAGATCTAACAGCAAAGGCACCCCTAGCCATCAAGGGTACACTGGGATATAGAGGGTTTACATGAATTTAGCGCCTCATCTTACTGCCTTCCCTCCAGAGCCACCTTGCTACCCGATGAGATCCCATCCCTGCTCTCTTGTATACCTTCAGAACGTTTTTCAGTGTTTCCCAAGCGCTTGTCAATTTCATCCCTTGTAAATGGAGAGGCTAAAGAACTGTGATGGGGTAGAGCAGACCACATCAGGCTTGACTGAATGACGCAACTCAGTGGCCAGTAATGTGTGTGGGGATGGCCTTTTCTTCCCCTCTGCCACTCCCATCTGGAAACTTGGCCACCAAAAGGTCTCCCTCGCTGGTAGGTGGTAATTTATTTTGCTGATTGAAAAATAAAAGAACCGCACCACAGCGCATATAAATATCTGAGGCATTGGGAAATAACACCGGCTAGACAGTACTAAGCTCCTCTTAGTTTTATTCTTTCTCAGGGTATAGGGAAAACTTTTTCTGATTGTAAAGAAGAGAATAAATTACAGCTGGAACCCTAGGCTCTGAAAGAAACAAGGATGAAGGAAAGGGGCATTTTCTCAACTTCCAGGCATCCAGTGTTCCAGAGATGATTCACTGAGTATTCAAATGGCTGGTGCCTGGGCCCCCGCCCCGCTGCTGCTTATCTGGGTAGGTGAGTTGGGTGTTGCCCAGCAAGGGTGTGCACACCCAAACAGCAAGTGGCAGGACAAACCTGGGCTTGCTCTTATCTGTGTCTCATTGGATTCGTGTGGTCTAGATCTTCCAGAGACGGGCCACTGAGCAGCTGAGTCTGCAATGCCAGGGGTACTTTGCCAGGCGCCTTCCGGCAGCAAACGTGCCATATTGGTAGGCTAACCTGCTAGTGACTTCAGTGGTTTAAAATTTAGGAAAGTTTTGGCTAGATTAGAGGAGAGGGGGTAGTACTTGAGGAAGGCATTGGGAGGATGTGGGGGTGAGGGAGGCCTTTCAGTGTTTTGGAAAACACATCTTGCTGACATCCT
Organism: Lagenorhynchus albirostris; assembly: GCF_949774975.1. Taxonomy (NCBI): domain Eukaryota; kingdom Metazoa; phylum Chordata; class Mammalia; order Artiodactyla; family Delphinidae; genus Lagenorhynchus; species Lagenorhynchus albirostris. Next base: position 95,928,087 of record NC_083104.1, on the reverse strand, counting down.
GCTGACACCCTTTACCCTATAGGAGTACGATAACTAATACCCACTATCAGTTGGGTAACTTTTAAGAACAGAAGGAAACAAGATGCCCTGCGTAGTGTTTAAGTGGAGAAAACTAAAAGTGGAGGATGAAAGGGCATTCTGCTCTTAGATCTCGATTCAACCCATGGGCAGGAAGGTTCCTCATCACCCCTTCTCACCCCTCCATTATCTTTGACCAAAGCAGTAAATGGCATTAAACCTGTCCGTGTGATTTCACACTAGAACTGTAATTGAGCAGGCATCTGGCAACGCTTCATTGGCACAGAGAATAAATGGTCAGAAACGCAAGCTGCAGTTCTGAGAAGCTGCCCAAACCCATGTCCCCTGTCCACCCACTGCAAGGCCCCTTACCCTCTCTGCAACGCTTCATCCTCACACAGTGGTGAAGCTCAAATGCCAGCTCTAATGTGCATGTAGCTCACCTCAGGCTGCCCGAGTTTCCTAAGAACGGAAGGCAGGGAGCTCAAGACCAAGCCCAGCTTCCTGCACACGGCATTTCCGGCCCAGAGCTCTGCCTGCTGCTGGCCGCCTCTTCCCCTAAGATCAGAAATGCTGTGTGGGAAAGGCAGTCCCCTCGCCTCCTTCCTTACCTGGCCACACAGCCACCTGTCCATCCAAGCCAGCTGTCAGCCTGGGAAGATAGGCACCTGCAAGCTGTTTTTCTTAAGATTTGGCCTCACCTTGTGTGGTTTCCACAGGATGGCTCTGTTCCTAAACACGGTCCTCATGCTAAGTTACACGGTCCTCATGCTAAGTTTGCAAAATAAAAATCAAGAAAGGTGGCTCTGGTTTGGTTGCTTGGCTGTGAGAATGCCCTCAAAGGTAAGCAGGCAGCATACCTGACTGATGACTGGTGACAATTGTGGCTGCCAGGCAGTGTGGGTGCACTCGCCAGCAAGAGCCACTTTTATTATTTTTTTGGTGAGTGGGAGTTCAGAGGCAACTCCCTCCGGAGCTGGCATCACCCACCTGAAGTAGGAGAGTACAGGAATGGGGCGACGAGGGAGAGTGTGTGCATCTTTGGGGGTGGGTGTGTGCAAGTGCAACACAAAAGGTTTCTATCAATGAAGCCAAGGAGTGGTTTTCCTTTTTTTTTGAAATTGCTTCATTATAAGCGATATACAGAGAACTGCACATATCTAATGTGTACAAATTGATGAGTTCAGACATATGCAAAGTCTTATGATACCATCGCTGTAATCAAGGTAATAGACATTTCCAACTTTTCCTTGTATTCCTTAGGCTTTTTTTAAATTGTTTTTGTTTTCTTTTTGTGGTAAGAACATTTAACACGAGATCTGTACTCTTAACAAAATGTTAAGCGCACAACACTATATTGTTAACTATAGGCAAGTACAGCAGATCTCTAGAGCTTATTAATTTAACATAACTGAAACTTTATACCTAGTGAACAACAACTCCCCATTTAGAACTGATTTTCCTTTAACTAAACCTCTGTTTTACAAGAAGCTACAAGAGCTTTGGGTTTTCCTCCCATGAAGCAACATGATTTAGCAGTGGTTTTCAAACATTTTTTTTTAAAGCACCGGAAGCCTCTTTTTTTATCAAAGTTCTACCCCTGAGCCCCAAATTATAAAAGAGATCAAAGCAGAGCTGCTCTGGTTGGAGTGGGTGCTAGCCCCAGAGACCCAAACCCTCTACTGATCCTCCTCTCTATGTCCAGGAAGGCCCCAGAGGCACCCACATGGAGGCCCTAAAGCTCCCCAGAACAAAATGTAACAAACCTGTGGGTGAGCAGGAGGGGGTCTGGCAGACCTGGCTTTGGAGTCTGACTCTGTCGTTTGTGAGCATTGAGACCTTTGGTCATTCATTAATACCTCTGCACGTCAGTTTCCTCATCTGTAAAATGGGAGTAATAACATTTACGTTGCAGGGTAGCTACAAGGATGGGAGAAAGTGCAGTTAAGGCACTCGGCACCCTGTCTGGCACATGCAGTCTTTACACAACTTACTGTTGCTCTAGTTATTTCAGGGGGACGTCGGAGGCCTCCTACTGGAGGCCAGGAGAGTAAAAAAGTGACAGCATGGAGACTTTCCTTAGCTCAGAACTGTTGTGACCGTTACTGTCTTATTTGGTACTCCTTTCTTCAAAGCATCTGAGTGCTTTGTTTGGTATCTTCTCTTTAAAAACAGGACAGTGAAGAGGGTACATAAGCAACCCATTAAATGGGAGAAAATTACTTGTAAATCACGTATCTGATGAGTCTAATATTTAGAATATATTTTTTAAAAACTCCTACAACTCAACAACAAAAAATGTTTTTTAAATAGGCAAAGGACTTGAGCAGTTATTTGTGTATCTCCAAAGAAGACGTACAAATGGCCAGCAAGTGCGTGAAAACATGCTCAGCATCCTTAGTCATTAGGGAAATGCAAATCAAAACCGTAATGAGACACCATTTCAGATTCACAAGGATGGCAGTAATAAAACAGAAAATAACAAGTGTTGTGAGAATGTGGAGAAATTGGAAACTTCCTGTATTGCTGGTGGGAATGTAAAATGGTACAGCATCTATAGAAAATAGTTTAGTAGGCCCTTAAAAAGTTAAATATAGAATTGTCATATGGACCTAGCAATTCCACTTGTAGGCATATATACTCAAAGGAATTGAAAACAAATGTTCAAACAAAAACTTGTACACAAATGTTCACAGCAGCATTATTCACAGTATGCAAAAGGTGGGAGCAACCCAAGTGTCCATCCACTGATGGGTGGATAAACCAAATGGGCTTTATCCACACAACGGAATATTAGCGATCCATAAAAGGAATAAGGTACATGCCAAAACGTGGATGGGCCTTGAAAACATTATGCATAGTGAAAGAAGCCAGACACCAAAGGCCAGATATGTGTAATTCTATTTATATGAAACATAGGAAGAGGCAAACTATAGAAATAGAATTCAGATTAGTGAATGCCGGGGTGGGGGAGGTAGGAACGAGGGAGTTATTGCCAGTGGATACAAGTTTCCTTTCGTGGTGACGAAAAAGTTCTGAAACCAGATGGTGGTGTTGGTTGAGCAGCATTATGAATGTACTTGATGCCACTGAATTGTACACTTCAAAATGATTAAAATTTAAGTTTTCTGTTACGTGTATTTTACCACAATAAAAAAACAATAGGACAAGTGTTCATCCAGCCAAAATACAGCCTGTGCATTTTTAAAGTGATTTTGAAGGCTTGGTTTTCCTTTTCTCTTTGACCTAGCATAGACATAGCAAAACACAGCCCTAAAATGCCAGGACATTTGTGCTAAAGAAGGCTCCTTCTTTTCAGGGGCTCATCTCCCTCCAGAGGGCCAAGGAGAACTGTACTGGAGAATATAAGCGCCCATTCCTCCCTCGAAAGACAACTTAAAAGGGAAACTTTCCAGGATCTCAGCCAAGAGCCCGATTGGGGCATGACCAAGCTCCCCAGCTTGTTTGCTTGGACATAGCCAGCCTCGGCTTAGTGGGAGCTGCCACAGTTCAGGTCTTGCCTTGTCGCATTGCCCTATTAAACTCAGAATCCTTTCCCCGGGCTCCTTCCCTAGGAAGGGGACATATCAGGAACTGTAGTCTCAGGGACATTCTTTGGGATTTCCAGTGAGATCCAGCCCTAGGGCAGGTTTTGGAATCCTGTGGGCTGTGTTTGGCCCAGATACCTCCCCTTTGGCCACTTTTGCTGTTGCTTTTTTTTTTTTTTTTTTTTTTTTGTGGTACTCAGGCCTCTCACTGCTGTGGCCTCTCCCATAGCGGAGCACAGGCTCCGGACGCGCAGGCTCAGCGGCCATGGCTCACGGGCCCAGCCGCTCCGCGGCATGTGGGATCTTCCCGGACCGGGGCACGAACCCGTGTCCCCTGCATCGGCAGGTGGACTCTCAACCACTGCACCACCAGAGAAGCCCTGTTGCTATTATTTTTAATTGGTGGGGCAATCACTGTACCCCTTTGCATGGCTTTCATCTGGAGAATATTAAAGCTCTTTACCTCCACTCCATTCTATCACAGCCCTTTTAGCAATGATCATTCTTTTGCATTCCAAACTATAAAAACAAAATTCTTGGTGAGGCAAACAAACTCCCTTCAGCCAAGTAAAGGACATTCTTTGGGGAGGGAAGCTCCTGCCCACTCACCTGGGATGACCTTAACTCACATCGGCCCATTACACACAAATGCTGGTCCTGTTCTGAGCCAATCTCTTGGGTCCCAAGCTCTTCTCTTTAAGAGAGAGTTGGATTTGATTTTGTTCTTTTGTCTTTTTTTTTTTTTTTGGAGTATAATTGCTTTACAATGTTGTGTTAGTTTCTGCTGTACAATGAAGCAAATCAGCTATATGTATACCTGTATCCCCTCTCTTGGACCTCCCTCCCACCCCACCCCCCATCCCACCCACCTAGGTCATCACAGAGCACCGAGCTGAGCTTCCTGTTCTTTATAGCATGTTCCCACTAGCTGTCTATTTTATACATGGTAGTGTATATATGTCAATCCTAATCTCTCAATTCATCCCACCCTCTCCTTCCCCCCGTGTCCACATGTCTGTTCCCTACGTCTGCATCTTTATTGCTGCCCTGCAAATAGGTTCACCTGTACCATTTTTCTACATTCCACATATATGCGTTAATATACGATATATTTCTTTTCTCTTTCTGGCTTAACTTCGCTCTGTATGACAGACTCTAGGTCCATCCACATGTCTACAGATGACCCAATTTCATTCCTTTTTATGGCTGACTGATATTCCATTGTATATATGTACCACACATTCTTTATCCATTCATCTGTCATTGGACATTTAGGTTGTTTCCATGTCCTGGCTATTGTAAATAGTGCTGCAATGAACATTGGGGTACATGTGCCCTTTTGAATTACGGTTTTCTCAGGGTATATGCCCAGTAGTGGGATTGCTGGGTCATATGGTAGTTCTATTTTTAGTTTCTAAGGAACCTTCATACTGTTCTCCACAGAGGCTGTATCAATTTACATTCCCACCAACAGTGCAGGAGGGTTCCATTTTCTCCACACCCTCTCCAGCATTTATTGTTTGTAGATTTTTTGATGATGGCCATTCTGACCGGGGTGAGGTGATACCTCACTGTAGTTTTGATTTGCATTTCTCTAATAATTAGTGATGCTGAGCATCCTTTCATGTGCCCCTTGGCCATCTGTATGTCCTCCTTGGAGAGATGTCTATTTAGGTCTTCTGCCCATTTTTTGGTTGGGTTGTTTGTTTTTTTTGATATTGAGCTCCATGATCTGTTTGTATATTTTGGAAATTAATCCTTTGTCTGTTGCTTTGTTTGCAAATATTTTCTCCCATTTTGTGGGTTGTCTTTTCGTCTTGTGTATGGTTTCCTTTGCTGTGCAAAAGCCTTTAAGTTTAATTAGGTCCCATTTGTTTATTTTTGTTTTTATTTTCATTTCTCTAGGAGGTGGGTTGAAAAAGATCTTGCTGTGGTTTATGTCAACAAGTGTTTTTCCTATGTTTTCCTCTAAGAGTTTTATATTGTCCAGTCTTACATTTAGGTCTTTAATCCATTTTGAGTTTATTTTTGTGTATGGTGTTATAGAGTGTTCTAATTTCATTCTTTTACATATAGCTGTCCAGTTCTTCCAGCACCACTTATTAAAGTGGCTGTCTTTTCTCTATTGTATGTTCTTGCCCCCTTTGTGATTAATTAGGTGGCCATATATGTGTGTGTAATCTCTGAGCTTTCTATCCTGTACCACTGATCTATATTTCTCTTTTTGTGCCAGTACCATACTGTCCTGATTACTGTAGCTTTGTAGTATAGTTTGAAGTTGGGGAGCCTGATTCCTCCAGCTCCGTTTTTCTTTCTCAGGATTGCTTTGGCTATTCATGGTCTTTTGTGTTTCCATACAAATTGTAAAATTTTTTGTTCTAATTCTGTGAAGAATGCCATTGGTACTTTGATAGGAATTGCATTGAATCTGTAGATTGCTTTGGGTAGTATAGTCATTTTCATAATATTGATTCTTCCAATCTAAGAACATGGTATATTTCTCCATCTGTTTATGTCATCTTTGATTTCTTTCATCAGTGTTTTATAGTTTTCTGAGTACAGGTCTTTTGCCTCCTTAGGTAGGTTTATTCCTAGGCATTTTGTTCTTTTTGTTGCGATGGTAGCTGGGATTGTTTCCTTAATTTCTCTTTCTGATCATGCCTTGTTAGTGTATAGGAATGCAAGTGATTTCTGTGCATTACTTTTGTATCCTGTAACTTTAACAAATTCATTGATTAGCTCTAGTAGTTTTCTGGTGCCATCTTTAGGATTTTCTATGTATAGTATCATGTCATCTGCAGACAGTGACAGTTTTACTTCTTCTTTTCCAATTTGGATTCCTTTTTCTTTTGTATTCCTTTTTCTTCTCTGATTGCCACGGCTAGGACTTCCAAAACTGTGTGGAATAAGAGTGGCCAGAGTGGACATCCTTGTCTTGTTCCTGATCTTAGTGGAAATGCTTTCAGTTTTTCACCATTAAGGATGATGTTTGGGGCTTCCCTGGTGGCACAGTGGTTGAGAGTCCGCCTGCCGATCCAGGGGACACGGGTTCGTGCCCCGGTCCGGGAAGATCCTACATGCCGCGGAGTGGCTGGGCCTGTGAGCCATGGCTGCTGAGCCTGCGCGTCCAGAGCCTGTGCTCCGCAACGGGAGAGGCCACAACAATGAGAGGCCCGTGTACTGGAAAAAAAAAAAAAAAAAAAAGATGTTTGCTGTGGGTTTGTCGTATATAGCCTTTATTATGTTGAGGTAGGTTCCCTCTATGCTCACTTTCTGGAGAGTTTTGATCATAAATGGGTGTTGAATTTTGTCAAAAGCTTTTTCTCCATCTATTGAGATGATCTTATGGTTTTTATTCTTCAGTTTGTTAATATGGTGTATCACATTGATTGATTTGCATATATTGAAGAATCCTTGCATTCCTGGGACAAATCCCACTTGATTATGGTGTATGAGCCTAATGTGTTGTTGGATTCTGTTTGCTAGTATTTTGTTGAGGATTTTCGGATTATGTTCATCAGTGATATTGGTCTGTAATTTTATTTTTTTAGTGATATCTTTGTCTGGTTTTGGTATCAGGGTGTTGGCCTTGTAGAACGAATTTGGGAGTGTTCCTTCTCCTGCAATTTTTTGGAAGAGTTTGAGAAGGATAGATGTTAGCTCTTTTCTAAATGTTTGATAGAATTCACCTGTGAAGCCATCTGGTCCTGGGCTTTTGTTTGTTGGAAGATTTTTAATCACAGTTTCAATTTCATTACTTGTGGTAGGTCTGTTTATATTTTCTAATTCTTCCTGGTTCAGTCTTGGAAAATTGTACCTTTCCAAGAATTTGTCAATTTCTTCCAGGTTGTCTATTTTATTGGCATATAGTTGTTTGTAGTAGTCTCTTATAATCCTTTGTATTTTGGTGGTGTCAGTTGTAATTTCTCCTTTTTCATTTCTAATTTTATTGATTTGCATCCTCTCCCTTTTTCTCTTGATGAGTCTGGCTAAAGGTATATCAAGTTTGTTCATCTTCTCAAAGAACCAACTTTTCGTTTCATTGATCTTTGCTATTGTTTTCTTCATCTCTATTTCATTTATTTCTGCTCTGATCTTTATGATTTCTTTCCTTCTACTGACTTGTTCTTTTGTCTTTAGCTAATTCCTGCTTTATCATTTAACAGCCTAAATTTAGTTCAACACTCCATCTTTATCATACACATTTCCAGTTTGCTCTCAGGAGCAGCAGTAACTGTGAGTGAGAGGCATTGGAGAGGGATGGGTGTGGGGCATGGGGGCGTGGGGAGTGCAGGTACATAAGGTCCAGTAAGTCAGAGCGGAAGCTACCATACTAGCAGAGCTGCTTCTGACATTCTTAGGTTGCCCTCAGACACATAACGGACCCAAGTACCACAGAAGTCCTCTGATTCAGCTGAAAGGAGGTACAGAGCTGCCTGCAATGAAATAACTCATTAGTTCCATCCTTCCTACAGCCATTCAGCAGTAGGTGTATTGGCACAATGCACAGTACGTGTTAACCACTCCAAGAAAAGAAAGAGCCACTCACTCTGATTAGCTGTCAGAACTAATTTTCAGCCATGTTATTATATGGTAAAGAGGAAAAAGGAAATCCAAGGAAACTGTGCTTAAGGCCAGTACCTAATCAAGGTTTTTCCCCTTCCTCTGTTTCATACAAAAGCTGCCTAGAATCACCGGTGTGAGCCATTAGGTTCCTCTCTTCAAGCGTTAATTAAATGTGATATTTTAAAATATACACTCCTCTCTCCAGGTAGAACACACTGAGCCTTTTGTGAATTGTTCAATGCCCATTGGTCTCCCTTGCAGCTCTACCTCATTGCCCTTTGTACCTTCTGTTCCCCTGTTGAGCCACAACTCCAGCAGCAATAAGTATAGGGCAATTATTTCTGCCAGAAGTGTTCCGCCTTTCAGTGCCTGAGAGGGGCTTGCCTTATTTTGGTTGTGTGTATGTGTGTGCTTGAAAGAAAGGCATGTTATAATATCAGGCCTCTTTGTCTTCCCTCTTTTAATACCCACTGGTTCTCCAAGATGTCATTGGCAAACACAACACCATTTTCTTTGTGTTCCCTTTATAAATATTTTCCACTTGAGCCCTATTTCTTACTTATAACCACTGAGTGTCTTGCTCTGGAAAGCAACTGTTCCAAAGTAGTAGACTGAATGAATGCGGTCTGTGTGGTTTTGATTTAGCAATATTTACTATGTTTTTGGTTTGAAATGCCTCAGAATCTGAAGCAGCTTATAGTCTCTTGGGCCTTTGAAGGCAACTCAAGTGGTAGGTATATGTGTGTAAGATGGGAGCTGGGGGCAGATGGGGAGACCTGGGAAATCCAATTAATCAGTCGTGTCTGTTCCAATCGTGAAATTATCCATTTAGTAGCAATTGCTGAATGCCTATTATGTGTTTGCTGTTCCCACGCAAGTTAGGATGCCCAAGGGTGACCATGCAATCCAAGTAGGAAGCTTGTACTAGACACTCCATGTCAGGAAGTTCAAGGGACCAAATCTCATCATTGTCATAAATCTATGTAAGGTATAAACTCTACCCAGAAATCTGGAGACATGGAGTCTTTCCCTATCTTGGAAGAATGCTTACCATAAGGCACTTACATAATTATGTACTTTTTAATTTTACAAAATGAATAGATTTTATATTATGGCAACAGCAAATCATATTATTGCCTCTTACTCTGCTAGAAGTGTCCAGATTACTTTACAGAGTACCAGCTGTACTCCTGCCAGAGTATATTGTAATAAGGCGCTTGGAGATGTCCTTCCTGTCCAGGTTCAGATCACCCGACAAAGCTTCTGATCTACACCAGGTTGTTACTGACAAGGAGCCCGGCAATTGGGAGTCACATGCCTGGGTAACATCTTCAAGATTCTGCCTTCTCCCTCTGAACCCGCATAATGCCTCCAATTTTAATTTGATCATGCTACTATGATTTGTTCCTCCAGAAGAGTGGTCTGTACCTCACCCTAGATCAGCTTCCACCAACCATTCCTTTTTAAAGCATTGTACCAAGACAAGCAGTGATTCCTTAAGTGATTCAAGAGTTTGTTAAACTCAGAAGTATGTGACTAGGTAGACTTTTGGGAGCTCCATCCTAATGGGATTCTCAAACATACATACATACAAACATACATCTAAGTATGCAAGTGCTAGAGGGCAAGGACTGGCCCTTTTCTTCCTATGCAACCCACGATACTTAGTCTAGTGCTAGCAGTGGGGCGTGCACACCACGTATTGCTATAGGGTGATACACTTGCAGTGCTCCATTAGTTGGCAATACCAACTGATAATTTCAGTCAAGTCGTGAGAATGAACCCTGACCTTTCTTCACCCCATACGCTGATTAGGAATGTGTTGGATCCATTGAGTAGGAATGTACCTCTATAACACATTTGAGGGCTATCAAAATCTCAGGCATCCCACCCTCTATTTTTTTTAAGTGATATCATAATCTTTATCCTGCTGTTGTTGTTTTGTTTTGTTTTGTTTTGTTTTCAAATGCTATTGTCCTTATAATCGTCTTTCCTGATGTTTTAAACAGTTCGTGTCATGCAAGAGGACTTTTTTTTTTTTTTTTTTGGCAGTACGCTGGCCTCTCACTCTTGTGGCCTCTCTCGCTGCGGAGCACAGGCTCCGGATGCGCAGGCTCAGCGGCCATGGCTCACGGGCCCAGCCACTCCGCGGCATGTGGGATCTTCCCAGACCGGGGCACGAACCCGTGTCCCCTGCATCGGCAGGCGGACTCTCAACCACTGCGCCACCAGGGGAGCCTGCAAGAGGACTTTTAAAATGGCCTGCGGTAGATCATGTTTTCAAGGTGTCTCCAGCAATATCTCTCATTCTACAGCTCTCTTGCACTGTGATCTTGCTACTCTCTCATAAAGAGGTGGAGCTTATTTCCCTCTCTATTTGGATCTAGGCTGTGTCAGTGACCTCTTTTGACTGATATGATGTTTCATAATTACACTGTGTACCTCCCAAGGCAAAGTCTTAAATTTTACTTGCCTTTACTTTTTGGAAGGGGCCTTGTTAGAATCCAAGAACCATACTGTTAGGAAGCCCAAGCAGACACGTGGACAAACCCGTATGGAAGAGAACTGAAGCTCCCAGCTAATAGCCCAGTTGAGCTCCCAGGCAGCCACCAGCACCAACAAGCATCCGTGTGACTGAGGCCAGTTTGAATCTTCTAGCTGTCCCAACACCCTACCCAAAATCATGAAAAGGAGAACTATTCCAATTGTGAGAAATAAAAAAATTACCTTGGGGCTTCCCTGGTGGCGCAGTGGTTGGGGGTCCGCCTGCCGATGCAGGGGACGCAGGTTCGTGCCCCGGTCCGGGAGGATCCCACATGCCGCGGAGCGGCTGGGCCCGTGAGCCATGGCCGCTGAGCCTGCGTGTCTGGAGCCTGTGCTCCACAATGGGAGAGGCCACAACAGTGAGAGGCCCGCGTACAGCAAAAAAAAAAAAAAAAAAAAAATTACTTTGAGCAGAAACACTAATTAATAGAATTCCTGGAATTGGAGGACAGGTGATGGCAGGGGCGTGGGGTGCATTTTGCATAATTGGACTTTCCCAATCTCTGAAATCATGCCGTTTGGTTTCCTGACTACTTCTTTGGGAAAGTGGGAAGGATAGAAGGTGAAAAGACTCCGGAAACATTTTTATTTGGATTATGACACCTTAATGGCAGGCCCTAAGTGGCCTGTTCAGCCCTCTCTGGTAGGGGATGCTCAGTGAGCAGGAGAATGAAGTCAGAGGCAGCTTTCGTCCTTGTTCCCGTGGGAGTCTTTATAGCCCTCTCCCCCAAACCCTTTCCCATTCCCTACAGCTACCAGTTAACTTTTGTTCAAGCAAAAATCACTGTTGGGCTTCCCTGGTGGCGCAGTGGTTGAGAGTCCGCCTGCCGATGCAGGGGACACAGGTTCGTGCCCCAGTCCGGGAAGATCCCACATGCCGCGGAGTGGCTAGGCCCGTGAGCCATGGCCGCTGAGCCTGCGCGTCCGGAGCCTGTGCTCTGCAACGGGAGAGGCCACAGCAGTGAGAGGCCCGCGTACCAAAAAAAAAAAAAAAAAATCACTATTGCTTATCTGTGAATATCTCCAACAGTATTCAAGCTAAATGGGTTTTCTTAAAAGTGACATCAACTAGGACTCCATATTAGCAGGAGTGATGAGCCTCTGTTCATTAGGGATCTTCAGAAAGATTCACATGAAAACAAGGCTTCCCATCCCCCCCCATCACAAGCAGAGGCGTTGAGCAGGGGTCCATCTGCCCCGTAGAGGGTGAGATTCTGTTTTACTAGACCTGGAAGAGCTGGAGGGATTTAAATTTGGGGATTAACTACAGATGAATAATACAAAATTAGCATGAGCTTGCCGTAATGTTCCTCCTAGCGGCACATCCCTCTCATTTGGTTACTCTGCATTTGGAGCTTCAGCTGAGCTTCCCCTTGGCTGGAGATAGTTATTTTGTAGAGCAGTACTTCTTACACTTTACTGTGCATACAAACTTCCTGGGATCTAGATAAAATGCAGATTCAGTAGTTCTGGGAGTGCCTAAGACTCTGCATTTCTAGCAAACTCCCAGGGGATGCTGATGCTGCTGGCCCACAGAACACGCTTTGAAGGATGTGGTGAATTTATTCCATTGTCACCGAGCCATGAGACATGGGTTCAATCCAAGTTCTACCTGACTTTGTGCAAGTTACTTTTTTTTCTTTAATAAATTTATTTTATTTATTTATTTTTGGCTGTATTGGGTCTTCCTTGCTGCACCTGCGCTTCCTCTAGTTGCAGCAAGTGGGGGCTACTCTTCGTTGCGGTGCGCAGCCTTCTCATTACAATGCTTCTCTCGTTGCGGAGCATGGGCTCTAGGCACGTGGGCTTCAGTAGTTGCGGCACGCGGGCTCAGTAGTTGTGGCTTGCGGGCTCCAGAGTGAGGTTCAGCAGCTGTGCTGCACAGGCCTAGCTGCTCCATGGCATGTGGGATCTTCCCGGACCAGGGCTTGAACCCGTGTCCCCTGCATTGGCAGGCGGACTCTCAACCACTGCGCCACCAGGGAAGACCGCAGGTTACTTTCAATCTCGCTAAAATTCTGACTTTTCATCTGTAAAATGACAATAATGTCTGCCCCAAAGCATTGTTTTAAGAGTTCAGTGAGGTAACCAGTAAAGCACTTTATAAGTCTGAATTGGCTAGTGATCTTGAGGCTTGCTTGGTTTCTCCACCAAGTGTGTGTTGGATAACTGTGGGCTTTTCACAGCAGAACGAAGAAGAGGCAGGTGGAGGGAGCCCCGCTTCTCAGTGACTGACAGTCCTCGTGGCTGCTCCCTTGGGTCTGAGTGGAAGGGTGAACAAAAGTGAAAACTGATCAGGGTGACATCACCAAGGGCCGGTTGAGACCTCAGCCCTTTGAAGGATGCAACAGCTAGCTGTGTCCCCTCTGCATTTCTGAAGGGATGACAAGAGTACATATTTCCCTTTTGGTTCTTTTTCTTATTAAAGGGAAAGGATGGAAAATAGAAAATATTTCTTTTACTGAGATATTAGAATCCATGAATTTATTGGACAGTTGGAGCAGTTCTCTCCTAGGATTAAAAGTGATAACTCATGTCGAAGTCTTTTGAAATCTCCAACACTCATACAGTTCTAAGGTTTTATTATTGTAGAAGGTCATTGTTGCAAAAGGACTCCTACGCCACATGCCGATCATGTTGAATTGGTAAAAGTCTTATAATTCATCCAGATAAAAGTGGTTTGCCTGGGTCTTGGCTGATTAAGCTGAATTATAGCTAAGTGTGAGTGCTGGGATTGGGGAGAAACTGCTTAGATAAAGGTCAAACAAAAATCACATTCTCTTGAACAGTCATTAAATTTCTAAAGGAAATTCATATCAAGCCCCTTACGATATTTGGAAGGTTTCTCCAAATTCTTTTTTACTTTGGTTTTCTGCCAGAAATGGGTGCAGATGCATCAGCTACCTCGCAAGGCGAACCTGTTCTCACAAGTTTTATCGCATCACTTGGCAGAGAAAAAGGCTTGGGTAGAGGCTGAGAACTTTCACATAGATCCAGAAGGCTTGGGAATTCAGCCACTTGACTTCCCGCCCACCACTAAAAAGAAACGGGCAAACTCTGAGACCAGGATCTAAGATTCCCCTCATCAGAAAAGGAGAAAACTCTCCAACTTTCTCTTTGAGGCAAATTCCATAGATTGTTACAAAGATAGGCCATTTCAGAACTTTTCAGGGTAGTGAGGGAGTTGCCATGGTTCCCTTGCTTTCTATTCCCTCACCCCTCTCCTCCCAACCTCCATTGGCCCAGGGCAAGTTCCCTCAGGAGACTGTAACCCCAGGAAAAGGTGCTAGAAGGGATGAGGGGTAGGGCAGAAAGCGGGGTAGGAAGAGTGATTATTTTTGTTGGGCCATGCTGAGTATTTGGGAGTCCGTGAGACATAAGGGATGGACCCACTTTAATTAAAGAGTAAACAATGAAGACCACTGGATATGTAACTGGAAATCTATTGAGAATGTCTTCACATTACTCACAAGTTAGTAATTTCCCCAAGAGTGGGAGTTTCTTTAGGATATTTGTGATTTATTTTTAAGCCTTTTAGAGTGTTAGAATAACACACACAGTTTCTCTTTTACTATTTTCATGGTATTAAAAGGTTTCAAACCCAGGCATTTTAGAGCCCACCCAGGCATTTTAGAGCATTTTAGATTGACTACAATGATGTAGTCAAATTAGTTAGAAACACACAGGGACCTCTCAAACTCATTACAGGGCTTATTTGAAACATGTAAATTTTCATATATATATATATATATATATATATATATATATCCCTCATGATCTTCCTGACACTTATAAATTTGAAGTGGTAGCATGTTCACTGTGTATAACCCACAGCAGCTCAGTCTATCATCATTGCTTATGCTAAGTCACTTTTCATAATTGGTGCTGTGGAATATGTAAGTCAAGGGCATTTTCTAAGAACCTATTAGGTAGCTACCACTGCAGTAGGGACTTGGAGGAAACTGTGTCATCAGAAGATGTGACCCTTCCTGCCTGATAGAAGAGACTTCTGAAAATTTCAAAGGAGGAGAAAAACCAGTCACGTATTTGGATCTCAATCAAATCTGCCCATATGCCCAGGTTACTCAAAGGGAAAATAAACAACTGAACTTGCTTACTATTTGTTGATTTCACAGATAATTTTATTCTAGTACTATTAGGCCTAATGGACATACAAAGATGAGTGCATCGTGATTAAGTGAATCTGATTCAATGAAACCCAGTAAAGCATGGCACATAGTAAAAGTATAATAAACGTTAGCTTTTATTATATCATCATCATCCTTGTCATCATTATTTCTGTCATTAAGGACCTCTAAACCTTGTAGGGCAAATGACATGCACATATTTATAATAAAAGGCACAGAGTACACAGATTATTTACTATATTGTTGGTACAGATAAAATTCTGTAGGAATCCAGGGAAAGAAAAAAAAATTCTAACTGGAGGTAAAGATTTTTTTTTTTTTTTTTTTTTTTTTTGCGGTACGCGGGCCTCTCACTGCTGTGGCCTCTCCCGTTGCGGAACACAGGCTCCAGACGCGCAGGCTCAGCGGCCACGGCTCATGGGCCCAGCCACTCCGCAGCATGTGGGATCTTCCTGGACTGGGGCACGAACCCGTGTCCCCTGCATCGGCAGGCAGACTCTCAACCACTGCGCCACCAGGGAAGCCCCTGGAGGTAAAGATTTTAAAACATATAATAATAGCAAAACACAATACCCTCATCACCTCAATATTATATGTCTGCGGAGGCCAGCAAATAAGATTTTTGTGAGAAGACATGGTAATTTGGCTTTCAGCACGAGAACCTCAAGTGTTCCTGATTTCCTTAAATAATATATTGTGGTTCTGTGCACCATTAATTGATTCCAATCCTTCTAAGGTCTATATATGTCTTTAATCACATGATCACTAAATGAGGGATTTTCCAAGCCTGCTGTTTGTCAAGTGTCTTTAGATGGTAGAATTATAGCTTTTGGTAGGTAATTCTGTGGTCATTCAATTTTTGTCTTTGTGATTTTATAAACTTTGTATATGTTATTATCCTTTTTGTAGTCTGAATAAAGAATTGTAGTATGTCAACTGGTTTTCTTAAAGCAGTGCATCCAATCTCTTTACTCTTGGAAAATGCTTTCCCACAGGTCTCTGTAGCTCTCAGTTATTTTTCTTAAGGTTTGACAACAGAATGACACACAGAATTCCTCAGGTAGATGTATCCTGGTTAGGTTCAAGAATGTGATGCTGTTTTAGTCCTGTTGTTAAAAACAATCCCATGTTAGCACAGGCTAGGGGACCAGCTTCAGGTTGACGGGAAACTGCATTTGTCATTGATCACGGAACATTGTTTGTTATCTAGGTTACAAAAAGAAATACTGTTAAGTTATAAATTGGTGATACCTTCTTATAAAGTTGCCTAAAAAGAAGTTGACATAATATGATTAATCTTCTCTCACACATCCTTTTTATATCTTGTGTCTAGAAATGTGTCAATCGAATTATTTATTGAGCATGATGTATGTACTTAGCATTGTGCTAGGCACTCTAGGGGTTACCAAAGACGTACATGGTGGGTCCTCTGTCCTTCAGAAGTTTTAAATCTACCTGAAACACTATGAAACATAAGAGGAGAGCACATGACCCATAATAAGTGTTCTGCAGTACGCTTCAGGCGGAAAGAGCTTTTAAGAGTCCAGAGAGTAGAGAGGAATGTCGACCAGAGTAGTTAGGTTGGGGGCATGTCTGGGGTCCTGAGAAGAGCTCTTTTGGTCTGCGTCATAGAGAAGAAATGACCTCTTGTCGTAGCTCCCAGGACTCAAGCGCCTTTAGGAACAAAACTCATAAGTGGGCTCCTTGTCTAATGAAGAACATCCTGTGTGTTCTTACATGTGTTCAAAGGAGGCAGCTATAGAGTGGGGCCTGTGAGCGCTTTTATACACTTTACATTATCCTTGAGCAGAACCAAATGAGCAGTTGCCATTCCCTGAGGAAAATGTCTGAGTTACCTTGTCAGGGAATATGAACGTTTGCTGTCGTCCTCCTACTTTCCACAAAGGAGAGGGGAATATTTCTCAGGTGAGAGGGAACATGTCTGGTCGTATCCTCAACATTGCTGGACTTTCAAAACAACATCATTTCTGCCCCCTTTTAGGACTGTGCCTTGATGGAATGGTGTGCAGTCACCAGTTTCATATAATCATCAATTGTGTGTTTTCTCTTAAATTAGCCTGCACAGCAAGGCAAATTAGTCAGAACGACAAAGCCAGGGTGACAGTGGGTGAGGCTGATGCAAAGGCTAGCATCTCAGATTTAAACCTCTTAGTCTTTTGCAGAGGATGATCTCCTGGGGACCTCCTGGTCACCGACCTACTACTCCAAGTTACTGGTACCAGCAGAGGACGGTTTTGTGGCTGAAAAGATATAACCTATACAATGAGCATTCATGGACAGTTTCTCCTTTGCTTGCAGTGGCAGACACAGGGCCATGGAACTGTCTGTAACCAGCATGAACACCCAGGCAAAGAAGCTTGGATCAAAGCCTGGTGGCCGAGCAGACACCTCCAGCCACTCACTCTGTAAGCTCATTCGTCCAACTACCAGTTGCTGAAACACCTATGATGTGCTGGCTGCCTCTCTAGGAACCACCTGTGCAAAGACAAAGCCTCTCTGTACGTCTGAGGTCTTTGTATGTCTGGGGAGCCATAGACATGGAAACACCTAATCAAAATGTAGTATGGGAAGAGAGTTTTAAACAAGGTGTCATTGATCTCAGTAGAAGGCACGAATCACTCTAAATGAGGTGTGATGGTCAAGACAATTTTTGAGCTGCTGTGACTTGAAGGGTAGGTTGGGGTTCTGGTGGAAAAATGGAGGCGGGCCTGGAGTACTTAAGGAATTGCAAACAGTCCCACATGGATGGAGTGTAGAGTCTGAAGGGTTGCGTTGTGGAGCTGGTCGTAAGTGATGGAAAGGAAGCTGGAAAGATGGGCCGAAGACAGACTCCCAAAGGGGCCTTGGATGTTATGCCAAACTTTGGAGTCAAGTGGAGGATCTCTGGAGGTTTGTTATTGGGAGAATAACATGGTGACTAGGTGTCTGTTTTAGACATGTTACCTCGCTTGTGGCTAGAGATTAGCAGGAAGTGACACTGAGGCTGCAAGAGAGTTATTAGGCTTTTACTAACTCTCTCATTCTGGAGAGTGTGTGAGGGAGAGCTCATGCTCCGGGTTTAAAGAACCAGTCTCATCAGCAAGAGAAAGACTACCAGCCAATTCTTACTACCACCGCAGAAGTAAATTCTCTGCAGTTCTTCCCATTTATTCAGCCAGTCACTCAGGCACTCCCACATTTACTCATCAGACCTTTATTGAGAAGTTGCTATGTGATAGACACTGGAGATATAGTAGACATAGTTCTACCCTCTTGGAGTTTAAACTGTAGTGGAAATGACAATTAAATCAGTAGTTATAATTGGGTGTAAGTCACCTGGACCCCAATTAAATGCAGCATCTGAAGATCCACAGTTGACGGCATGCTAAAATAATGCCCTTCAAATCTCCTCTAAACTGACCAACCTGTAACCCCTAATGATTTGTTGAATGGAGGAATAAATAAATGAATGAATGCAAAGAGGAGATGTCAGCCCCTCCGAGTTGCCTGCCCCCCTGGACCTTTTCTGGCTGTGGGGCTCCCATCCCCACACGTTAGTCCACAGGGAAAGAGAGTTTTACATAGTGGGAAGTGTTTGGACACCGAAATCAGGAAAACCTACTTAGGTACCTGGTTCTACATCTGCTTATCTGGGGGAAGAAGAGCAAGTTCCTTAACCTGTCTTTGTCTCAGTTTCCTCATCTTGAAAATAGGGATGATAAGGTCAACCTTGTAAGCGTAATATATAAAGTATTAAAAAGATTTAAGTCTAGGGCTTCCCTGGTGGCACAGTGGTTAAAAATCCGCCTGCCAGTGCAGGGGACACGGGTTCGAGCCCTGGTCCGGGAAGATCCCACATGCCGTGGAGCAACTAAGCCCGTGTGCCACAACTACTGAGCCTGCACTCTAGAGCCTGTGAGCCACAACTCCTGAGCCTGAGTGCCACAACTGCTGAAGCCCACACACCTAGAGCCTGCGCTATGCAACAAGAGAAGCCACTGCAATGAGAAGCCTGTGCACCGCAAGGAAGAGTAGCCACCGCTCGCCACAAGTATAGAAAGCCCGCACGCAGCAACGAAGACCCAACACAGCCAAAGATAAATAAAATAATAAATAAATTTATAAAAAAAAGATTTAAGTCTAGAAGATTAAATAAAATTATATATTTCAGTGCCAGGCACAAAGGAACACAGTTAAGGGATAAGTGTTAAGATTCTTGGGTCCCCCTGTGACCTTTCTACATACAGAGAACTTGAAAGTGCTTCAGAGCACACTCCTGGTCATGCCACTCTTCTGCTTAAATCCGTAGAAGACTCCCTATTACTTCTTTTTCTTGGTATAGCATTTAAGGCCCTCTGTGATTGAGTCACAGTCTCTCTTTCCAATCTTATTTGCCTTTGCCAATCTGGCATCACTTCCACCCTCCTAGGGCCTCTGCATTGCAGAGAAGCCAGGGATTGCATTTCCTCAAACCCTTATTCTGTATTGCTCCAGGTTAGAATTTGCCAATGTGAGTTATTTGCACAAGATTTGGAAGAGAGCAGGAGAGGCCATTATTTTGTGGAGGCAGTTACAGTCTGACTGGTGGTAATTTGGTTTCCATGATCAAACATGGACATGCTACAGACCCTTCTCTTGTTTTCAACCCCTGGCAAAACTGTCTGGCTTACAGATAACTCACTAAATCGATTAGAACAGCACACTTGCTGTGACATGTGCTACCTCCAGAATCCAGATTCCCATCAGCCCCTGTGCCTCTCAGTGGTAGGAGGCACAAGATGATGCAACTTCAGCTGCATCTCGAGGGAATACCTCAACATCCCCTAGCCCACCGGGCCCTCAGAAACTTCACCATAGGTTTGGGTTTCTGCTCTCTTCCACAAGAGGAGCATATCCCAGGTAGGAGATGCTCCTTCAGCCTGGTTCTCAGAAGAAGAAGACACCTGAAGAAGGGCCAAACACAGCTACAGACAACCAGCAGATCTGTGTCAAGACAAAAATTGTTGTGGTTATAAACTTCTGAAATGTGGGGTTTATTTGTTATCATAGCAAAACCTAACTGATAAACCTTTTGTCTCAGCCCCATGTATCTTGTAACTTTGTGTATGTCCCATTCTTCCCCATTGCCGTTTCATGACTGGCAAATTTAAATGGTTTTTTTCATTCTCTTGTCCCTAATCCCAGGCTTCAGTTCAGAAGTGTTTTCTTTATTAATCCCCAGATAGAAATAAGCTCTCCAGGTTTAACACCCAGAACACTTCAGTTACGTCACTTTTATGGTCCAGCGCTCTCTGTCTTGCAGTTTATGATTTGTTTACATGCCTGCTGCAGCTCTTCTGGCTGATTTCTCAATATCTGCTCCTTCTGAAAGGGTTAGTCTAAGCCAAACATTGTAGTCCCGTTCTTTCATTAGTGATAGTTTTAGCAATGGTCTTAGAACCAAATGCTGGCTAATGGAAAAAAAAAATAGTGGAAAGCTCTGGTGGATTTCTAGGAAAAGTTTCCTTGCTCCCCCAATTTTTTTTTTAAAAGAGGGACTGAAGAAAGAGGCAGAGGCCGTCCTTCCCGCATCGCATCCTCTCTTTCTCTTCTTTGCTAACAGTGTGAGGGTTAAGCAAACAAAAGAGAGGAGCACCAAGCTGAAACAAGCACAGAGAAGGAGTGTCCTGCATAGCCTGAGGCCATGTGCCACTGCCCCAGAGACTGTCAATCTGCATCAGTGCAGGCCTTCTCCACGGCACCCAGTGTACGCCTCGCCCAAGGCAGCCACTCGAATAATTTATTACACGAATAAATAGAGAGCCTTTCAGGTTATTTATGTTTGGGATATAAGATCATTGAATAAACCATGAGACAGCCTGGAAAGTTGGTAGAGAAGCTGCTTAATCAAGGTTCTCATGTACATTTGTTAAAAAGCAAAAGAACAAACAAACAAAAACTTTAAGGAAATAAAAATCACTGAAAAGAAGAAAAAAATAGGGAAACAACCTTCTGGAACAAAAATCTCTCTTTCTGAGGTCTTTGTAAACTAGACAAGAGATTGTACAGATTTTCATCTGTACAGGAAGTCTAGATTTAATTCTGCCCATAGGATTCCAGTAAGTGCGGCCAAACTAAATAAGGATGTGAACCAGAATTCACTAGTGTTACTGACCAAAGACCACATTTTAAATATAGTAATTTATTATATGAAATAAAATTGACAGATTTATTTTCAGTATTCATATATCTCTGTGTAGTAGTTTCATGTCAAGTTTTTTAGAGAACATAGTGTGACATCTAATCACCACAATTTAGAGTAGCCATTTTCAAACTTGCTGCAGAGGGTTGTACGTAACGATCTGATTGCTGTCTGCAAGCTGTGTTTTGACCATTTCTCTACTGAACAAAATAATGGGTGACACATCTTAGGGACCTTGCTAGGACCGTGAGTTCCTGACCTGCAGGCTCCAGAATAGGGATGGTCTTTTTGAAGACCTGAGAAAATTGTTTTAACTCCTCTGAATTGCTCAACTTCTTAGCATGGGGTAAGCTCCCAGTAAATGAACACTTTCAGTTAGGTGAGTGAGGTTTTCTAGAGTTTTTGTTTCATCTGTAGAAACAGTAGATGTTGGTGTCAGTGCTACATGGATAGGGACCATTGAGCTTTCAATTCTTAGAAGAAAAAGGAAAATTACAAAATCCACTTTATAGTTATTAATTCCTGACGTCCTTCACACTCGAAGAAAAGAAAAACCCAGTTTTCCCGGATCTGTGATCCTCTTTCCTCCCCACCTTAAGTCCTAAATGCATAGATATTCCTGGGGAGAATGACAAAAGCAGGGACTAATATGGTTACTGGTAAATTAAAAACAGAAGTTCTCATTTAAGTAATAGAGGTGGGAAAATCTGTCTTGTACCTGTGCTTTTCCTCTGCAACACTGAAAAAAAAATTGCTTCATTCAAGTGAAATGGCATGTCTAGTATGACAGACCACTGAAAAATCAATATTCAGTTTCAAAAGTACAGTTATTTATCCTGTCATGCACAAGGCATGATTCTCAGGTATTGACACGCTCAGCCTATAGAGGTAGTGTGATCTCGGTGCCCTGATGGAGTGTAGTGCAGGAGTAGAAAATCTATTGTAAGGGTTCTGATTTCGGTATCAACTCAGAAGAAAATGTAAAAATAAAATAATTCTTTATCCCATGACTCAGTTTACTTCTTTGGAAAATGAACACATTATATTACAAAAATCTTAGCGCACAGTGTTGAGAAGAGCAGGCCAGATGTTCTCTTTTAGGCTTTCCTTTATTAAAAAAATGATTAACTTTTGACTAGTCAATTCCAATCTTAACAAGAAATGTGTTCTCAGTACATGGTTGTTGAATCACATTTTTATAAAAACACAAGTGTGCGTTTATGGGTGGAAGGTTTCCTTCAAAAACTAGATTCTGAACAATTGGCTTTGTTTGACTTTCTGGGGCAGGTGCTGACCAGCAGTCCAAGCAGTAACCTTGCCAGGAACTTGTGTGTGGGGAGAAGACTGGAATGGAAGAGGAGGAGGCAGGCTGGGGTCTGAGCTAATTCAAGGTTAGTAACTAACAGAATAAATGGAAAGCAGAATGGAGAGCATGTTCTGTCTTTTTCATTTACCTTGTCTTCTATTAAAAGATATGAAATCAGGGCTTCCCTGGTGGTGCAGTGGTTGAGAGTCCGCCTGCCGATGCAGGGGACACGGGTTCGTGCCCCGGTCCAGGAAGATCCCACATGCCGCGGAGCGGCTGGGCCCGTGAGCCATGGCCGCTTAGCCTGCGTGTCCGGAGCCTGTGCTCCACAACGGGAGAGGCCACAACAGTGAGAGGCCCGCGTACTGCCAAAAAAAAAAAAAAAAAAAAAAGATAAGAAATCAGCACTTAATGAGATAGTGATAATGTTTTAGATGTTGATGACCAAAGATTAATCGTATACCAATTGTAAGTTGCCTGAATTATGGTTTGTTTTCGTTGCTTGACTTATTTAACCAAGTAATGTTATGGACGTTCAGGTAGTTGACTAGAAACTCTGAAAAAGACAATTTTTCAAATTTTCTTTGGAGTTTTATTTCTATTCACTCATTTATATAAAATATTGAGTAGGAAGCCAAAAATAGACATGGGATGTGAGGTGGCTGTGAAAAGGACCTCTCAGATCTTGGCTGTAGGTGGCATAATGGACGAATAGCCCCAGCTACTGCGCTCAGAAATACACCATCGCTTTGGCACCACGGACATGCTTCCCATGGGCTGCTCCCAGTCAGTGACTGAGTGAGGCAGGGTTATAAGTCAGGCCCTTTCCTGGAAGACAAGGACTCTTCTGATGGGCATTCGTGGCCCAATAAATTTGCCAATACTTTCTTAAAACTGCACTACAGTCTAAGATGCTTCTTCTCAATCATCCTTCCTTCCTTCTCTTCTCCAAGATCTGATGGTTGTTCCAACCTCTGCTGCGTCTTTCTCTATCTTTCTCCCAAAGGCATTTCCCTTTGGGAAATCTCATCTTGAGGTCTCTCATTGGAGGGTTCATATTAACACAGAGTAGAAGAAGAAAACTAGTCATTTGTTGGCTGATATCTTCTTACCCAACAGCGTTCATTTTTTTAATCCATTCATTTGATAATTATTGGTCGTCTAGCATGTGACAGGCACTGTGGTAGCACTTAATGACAACAGAAACAACAATTTGAGGTCTACAGAGATTTCAGAGATCTTAAAAGGCCAAGTGTTGACTGCACGTCCAATCTTATCATTGAGACACCAGAGACATTGTTGTGGTTTGGGAAAGAGGCAGCAGATTACCTAGAGAGGGCAGTTGGACAGGTAGGAAGGCCATGAGGGTTATATTTTCCTTGGCGTTGTCCTCTCTGCAGTTTGCTCCACAAACTCAGCTTTTCAGTGCCCCAGAGTTGATTAAGCTCTTAAGCACTGACTCACATTAAGCAAACAAATATTGGGTCACCAGTGACCTCCACACTGCTGAATCTAGTGCTCAGATCTCAGTCCTGGTCTTCCTGAACTATCCATAGCATTTGGCAAACGTTCTCTGCTCTGGAAACTATGACATCCCCTGGCTTCCAGGCACCATAATTTTCTGCGTTTCCTCTTACCTCTCTGGCCATTGATTCTTTGTCTTTTTTGCTTGTTCTTCCTCATGCATTTGACCTCTTATCGTTGTTGTGCTCCAGAGCTCAACCCTTGGACTTTTTTTTCTGTCCGCACCCCTCAGCAGTTTCATACAGCCTCTTGTTTCTTTTAATATTGTCTATATAACAATGACTCCAAAATTTATGTGTCCAGCCCACACCTCTATACACATTCCAGAATTGTGTTCAAATGCCTACTTGACATCTCTATTTAGATGTCTAACTAGCATCTCAAACTTAATATGTCCTAAACAGAATTCCTATCCTCCCACCCTAGTTTGCCTATTCCATAATCTGCCCATCTCTGGCAATGGCAACTCCATCCTTCCAGCTACTCAGGCCAAAAGCCCTGGAGTTATTCTTTAACTTCTTTCTTTTGTAGCCTACACTCAATTCAAGAGCATTTTCTTTCAGCTCAACTTTTAAAATATTTCCCAAGTGCAAACTCTTACTACCACCTCAACAATACTGCCACCTTGGACTGAGCCACCTCCATTGCTCTCCCTTCTTGCACCTTGCATCCATACTGCTTTGTTATCTATTCTTATCAGCCCAGTGATCATGTTAAAAATCCAGTTGAAGTGTTATGAACTAAATTATGTCCCCTCAAAATTTATGTGTTGATGCCCTAATCCTCAGTTCCTCAGAAAATGTCTGTATTTGGGGATAGGGTCTGGAGAGGTAATTCAGTTAAAATGTAGTCGTGAGCATGGGCCCTTATCCAGTATGACTGGTGTCCTTCTAAGAAGACAAGATGAGGACACAGACAATGCCCAGACCGAGGGATGACGGCTTGAGGACACAGCAAGAAGGCGGCCATCGTCGAGCCAAGGGGAGAGGTCTCAGGAGATGGCCACGCAGCTAGCACCTTGATTTTGGACTTGCAACTGCCAGAACTATAAGAAGATAAGTTGCTGTTGTTTAAGCCATCCAGTGTGTGATATTTTGTCTTGGCAGCCCTAGCAGACTTTTATGAGATGATAAAATTCGTCTGCTTAAAACCCTCCAATTGCTCTCCAATCTCCTGAGAGTTCATACAGGCGTCTACAAGGTCCACAACCTGATCCCCAGATCCCAGGTAGGGGGTGAACGGTGGAATGAACTCAGTCACCAGAAGCCTGAAACCTCCCGCACCTTCTCCCAAGAGCTGGTTGTTCTCTCCAATGCCAATAGCACCACTGACCTGTATCCTTTCCCCTAGACAGCAGTATAAAAGCACACTCAGTTTTTACCCTTCTAAAGTCTCATCTTATTTTCACTTAGGGTATTTTCCTTTGGATATGTCTACATTATTGATTAGACTTCAGGGCCACATAAACCTTGGATAAGTTATTTAAACTATGTGAGTCTTAATTTCCTCAAATATAAATGGGGACTAAATTGGGAATAATAATAATATCTATTTTATAGAGTCTTTCTTATTCAGTCAGAAAAAGTGTATTGAATACCTGGTAGGTGGCAGGCACTATGCTATGAAGATAAAACTATATAAAATCTATAAAGCATGACACTCATAACTTGGCTTATATAAGTTGCTTGATAAATGATATTATTTTTGCTTTATCACTATTTTATTATTGTTGCTGTTATCACCATATTCTAACTGTGCTCTTTAATCTAAGAGATATTTTGTCTTTTTAATGTGGCTTTTGCATAGATAATCTCATACATTATTTGCTAATTTTAAAGTTTAATCCTCATGATCCTGAAGCCCCACATTTCCCCAGTTTATCACCCTATCTCTCTTTTTCATCTTCACATTCAAATTACTTTTTTTTTCGCATTCAAATTGCTTAAAAGAGTTGACTCTGCTCCCTGTCTCTCTTTATTCATCTCCTGCTTATTTCTCAACATGCTCCAATCCAGTTTTTAACTTCCATCTCCCCCCAAAGCAACTTTGTCATCGGTAATCTAAGACGCTTGTTGCTTGTCTTAGTCTCCTAGGGCTGCCATAACAAAATAGCTAAGCGGCTTAAACAACCCAAATTTATTTTCTGGAGGCTGGAAGTCTGAGATCAAGGTTCTAACAAGTTTGTTTTCTTCCGAGGCCTCTCTCCTTGGCTTGTAGATGGCCACCTTCTCCCCGTGTCCTCACATGGTCTTTATTCTATGTGCCTGCATCCCTGGACTCTCTCCCTCTTCTTATAAGGACACCAGGCATTTTGGATGAGGTCCCACCCTTATGACCTCATTTAATCTTAAATACCTCTTTAAAGACCCTATCTCCAAAAACAGTTACATAGGGCAGTAAGGCTTCAACATTTCAGTTTGGAGGGGAATAGCTCAGTCCATAATATGCTAAGTAATTTTTTCCTTTTGCTTATTTTACTTGACCTTACATGAGAATTCAAGAGTATTGTCCACACTTACCTTCTTGAAACCCTTTCTTCTCTGGGTTTCCGGAAGCCCACATGCTCCTGATTTTTCGCCTACTCCTCTGACCACTTCTTGGAGACCTATTTTCAAGCTTATCTTTCACTCTCCAACAATTACATGTTGGAGTTCCTTAAGACTTTGACCTTGATTCCTTCCTTTCTCACTCCGTACTCTCTTTCTTCGTGAGTTCATCCACCCAAAGGACTTCATCCCACTAATATACAGGAAACTCTTCAGTTTTTTATCGGTAGCTCAGAAGTGTTGACTTGCCTTTTCCATGCACTTGCCACTGTCTGAAATATAACAAACCTTGAGAAAAACTGTTAGTGCTATTTTTGCTATTTTTTTGGTGCTACTCTTTTTCTTGTTTAGAATGTTTGTTGTGTTGAAACACATTTACCCCGTAAAATCACCTGTCATTCCACTGTACCACCACACACATAGGAGGGAATTTCCAGGGTAATCTCAGATTAACTTGTGTGGCCCTTTATAGAGCTGACCCCCATGTGTAGCTCCTCTTGACATCAAGGTGGTGGGGGGAAGGGGGGAATTCCAAGCTGCAGAGTGCATGAAAATAATTTTTTAAAGTTAACTGATAACCATCTCTGTTGCAAGCATTCTGTGGCTCTGTCGTTTTATGATTAAAGACTGTGATGTTATTACCACACACTGCCAGTGTGAAAGGGGGATTTTTTTAGTCTGAGCTGAGTTGTTAATTTGCTGGGCTATGGTGAAGTTTCAAGATATTACAGCTCTCCAGATTTTAGATGTAGTTAGACAGTTCCTGAGATAATACATTACTAATTATTACTAATTATAAATGAAAGGGATAAAATCAAATCATTCACAAAGAACACATCCTTTGAGCATCTGTACTAGGTATCGAGGGTTGTGCTTATAAGTGAGGGAGAGAGGCAGGGATAACAGAAGATGGGAAGTTCCCAACACAAGCTCATGGACCTCAACAGTGAGGTGATTGTGTCTGGGCCGCCTGTTTATTCTACTCAGAATCACTCCATGTGCATCTTGGACACACACACACACACACACACACACACACACACACACACACCCTTAGCTTGCCAGCCTCAGTATAGACCCTGCTTATGTTTGCCTGAAGGCAGCCTAACTCCACTTTGACTTAGATGTGCAATTCTGACCATTCAAGCTCCTTTCACCAGGAACTGTTTAACTCCACACAGTTCATGTTTGTCCTGAGGTAATTTAGCCTAGGTGATAATTGTATCAAAACCTCCAACTGAATTTTGCTCAAAGGCATCAAACTTATCAAATGTCATATAATTAACATTTCTGTACTTATATACCTATATTCTTTCAAAGAATCTAACCCAAAATAGTTCCAGTAGATATTGGTTGACTGTTTCTTGGATTTTTGGTTTCTCTCTTTGCCTCACAAGTTTGATTTTATTTAAGAAAAAGAAAAAAAACACTTAAAAATCTTCCTTTCTTTAGGAGATGCAGAGTTCCCTGTGTCAACTCTGTCCACTTTGAGTGACATAACCTCACTCAACCTTATCTAAAACTTGAGGATGAATGGGATTTCCACAGAAGTGCCCAAACTGCTGGGGCGCGGGGGACCATTAGGGATAATGGAGAAACAGATACGTTAGGTAACCTAGCTGTGAAGAAAAAATAAAAGGAACAACTTCACCCTATTTCAAGTGGACTTCAGTGGGTTTCAGTAAAATGCAGATTAATGTGCTGGAATGATTTGTTCCTCCCATGCCTGCTCCCTTTCCCTTGAATGCCTCTGTGTTTTTCCTATATATGGGGCTCTCGCCGAGGAACTCAGGGAAGTGAAGACTTCCAAGAAAGAGGAAATGAGAGGGGGATGAAAAAAGAACTCCTGATTTCAGCTGAGCTTACCCAGATGGTAAAAAGGAAAAAAAAAAGTGACAATTTTAACCTTAGAAAGCAGTACAGTAGTAAGAAAAGTGAACTTGAGCTCAATGTCAATTTCCTCTTTGATGGCTAAATAAATGTTAAATTACTTTGTAAATATTTTTAAATGAGTGGTTTTGGAGTGGGAGTGGTGAAGAAAGAAAGGGAAAAAAAGTTAACTAGCACACATAAAAGACCCAGCTCACACAGCCGATGGCCAACTTTTACAGCTGCGTTTTTATAAACTCCTTGAAGAGTTGGGCGAGGGACAGGTTTATGATGTTACCATGGCAGTGCTACAGTTTTTTGACACAATATTGTGACACTGAAGCAGATGTACGACGGGGAGGTAGGCATATAGCGGTTGGGACAAGTATGAAGGAATTTAAGACCCTCATTAAATATTTCAGCGGAGAGTGTCTCACCGAAATGTCACTGGATTTAATTAGCTGTAGAGTGAAAGGTGAAGGGTTAATCCAAGGTCAGTGTCGGGGAAAATGAAGCTCGTGACACACGCAGCTATGATATTTGCTGAATACATACTCTAGGCGATTAGAACAGTAAATTAGCACAGTGTGGGAAAGAATAGGCAATAGTTTCTTTAAGTCAGTTTGATGTGCCGGTGTTCAATTATTTTATTTCCCTATGCGTTTCTCTGAGGTTCTTTCTGTCAATGTAGTCATTTCTTCTGAAGTGTTGAAAGTGACTGCCAAGTGAATAAGAAGTGTTCTCTGATTTTTAAAGTGAGAAACAATTTGACTGAACTAAATTAGACAATTGAATTTTGTTTAATAGTGTTTGATGTCTGTATTTGCCTGTTTACACTACAAAAAAATTTTGTTCCCTTATTCACTGGGGGAAAAAAATCTGTTGTGCTGACATTATTTTCCTTCCCACAGAATCCACAACAAACTTGTTTGAGTAGAACAGACTGTGTAACTCTGTGTAGAATAAGGGAGGATCTCTCAGACATACAGAGCACCTCCAGCATTCATTAACTGATTCAACAGATATTCCTTGAACATCGGGCCAGGCATTGTGCACCGTGTTCCCACTAAACAACAGGACAGAAGTGTTCTTGTCTTCATAGAGCCCGATGGGTTGGGACCCAGCACAGTGGCTTCTCTTCAGAGCAGAGCTCTCAGGTGGGCAAAGGGTAGTCTTAATCTACTAACCATAAGAATGATTAAATGGTTAGTCACCTTTGCAACAAAAAGTTACTGAGACACCGATTCGCCAAAGATCACACGCTATTCTAGTGTGTATAGACGTACTGAATGGTTCTCTGATTTCTGTTGTCTGACTAAATCACTAGATAGATGCTTCATAGTATTTCTCATATAAATTCCTCATATATACTTTTATATACTATTAAAGACATATTTGAACTTAAAATTTTTTTTCTGGATTCGCACCTATAGTATAACTTAAATACACAACTAAAAATGAGTATTTACTCTGGCTTGAGTGATGTGAATGAGGAAATATCCCCTGTTCACCACTATTCACCCTATTCACCACTAGTAAAAGAGGAAAATCAAGTGGCTTTTACAAAGTCATAAAATAGTAAACTCCCAAGAGGGTCCTGAAAAAGGTTAAGATAAAAGAAGATGTGAGCCGACATTTAACCATGTTACCACATTAGGCATAGACATCAATGCAAGCCAAAGTACACTGCAGCGTTAGCCAAGGAACGCTAGCTTTAGCAGAAAGCACTGGACAATTCTAAGTGCACGGATATCTGTGGAAGGTTTTAGAAGGTGCTCCATTCAGCGACAGGCTTAGAGGGAATGGCCAAAGATTAAGCATAAGCCTGGGTGAACACTGCAGCCTCCATCAGCTGCCCTTCCAGGGCTGACCTTGGAGCTTAAGGACCTGACAGCTGGGAACTTTAGCAGCTGTGGAAATAAGATATTGGAGTTTCTTTACTCCTAACCCCGACAGCTCGTGCAAGTCATCCGGTTGAAGTCTGTTTACTGAGAGCCTGTCTGCAGCGGACATTGTACTGGATGCTAAAGTACTGTCCTGGACAAGAAGACACTGTCCTTGTGTAGTTCAGTAGAATCGGTGGTGTGAGAATGTGAGTTGGTGATCTGGACATTTCAGTAAACTGACTCTTTAATTGCATTGAGTTGAGTACCCCTTGCTCTGGTCCTGCTGGCGATCTGTCATCCAGGTAGACACAAGGACAAGGACCTCTACTCCGTGAAGGTCAGGTGTGGCTGCCACAAAGGGGAAAGTATCTTGGAAGTCTCTGCCTCTTAAGAGTCCTGCAGGTGGCAGGAGGTCACAGAGGGCTGTGGTCAGGGTCCCCAGCGCCTCGTCTGTACTTTGAGGGTCTGCACTACCTTCATAGCAGCTACTCAGAACTGTTAACTTGGTGCAGCCAAACTGGCAATTTACGTTCTACCTCCCTTAACTGCTGAAAGCCCAACACTCCATGGGAACCATCCCGTTCTATAAGTGGTGTGTAGAAGCCCATTAACATACGTGTCTGTGTCTAGAAGAGACATTGGAAGAACGAAAACAAGGGATATGGTACTCACGGTCTAATGACAAGTTTTCATGGGATTCTCAGTTGATTGCCTCATAAACGCTCAAACTAAACTGATGCTAATTGCTCTTATTCATGGATTTTCATCTTCTACTCAAGGAATAGATGCACTTAATTTGAACTAATTGAAAGCAAAACAACATCAAAAATTCTGCCAGAAATAATGACTATCACTGTTAAATACTACTTAAAACCAGTTTTGGAAATTAGTTGTTTGCTCCTAGAAAGAAAAGATGTAGGACCCCAGTTCAGAAGTACACATGTTTCTATGATATCAAGAGTCAATGGCACAGTTAATCTGTTTCACTGACCCTTGGTTAACCAGACAATTATCAGAAAATCCTCCCTTGCAGTTTGTTAATAGGAAAAACACTTCCATGACCATAATTCTCTTCTTATATAAAGTCAAGTAGAATGGTAGTGTGAATATGCTTAGTATCTTTTAAAGCTGTAAATGTATGTCCAGCACAAAAGAAAAGCAATTTAAAAAAAGGCTGAACCTGAAACTCCAAAGCCATTAAGATCTTCCTGAAATCTATGGAAGAAGAAAGCCAAGGTAAGGTTGAATTTGTATTTCCTACTGGGAAATCAAATAGCAAGCAACGGTTCCCACTAAGGTCTGCTATGCTTGTTGATAATCACTTAGATTTCCTGTGAGCTAAATTCTCCATGACTGCTTCAACAAACATTTGTTGAGTACCTTCTTAAGGACAAGACTCTGTACTAGGATAATTTAAAGATGATATGAATCTCATTGAAGATTTGATATATAGTGATTAAATCTTATTCACAGAAGCAGGGTATAAATGGTACCTGAGCTTATATGTAAAGGCATTTCTGTGTTTTGGTTTTCTTATCTGCAAATGTCCATATTGGGAGAAACATGCCAGTCAAAGCCCCCAAATTGTTGTACATTGGCACATTTTTTCTTTTTCTGAAAAGGGTTTTAGCAACAAAGTTTTCCAACTCCAAGAGTTAAACAATATAGAGGGCATTATGCTAAGTGAAATAAATCAGACTGAGAAAGACAAATACCGTATGATCTCACTTATATGTGGAATGAAAAAAAAGAAAAAGAACTCAGATACAGGGAACAAAGCGGTGGCTGCCAGAGGCAGGCGGTGTGAGACGGGGCGGGTGAAATGGTTGGAGGTGGTCAGAGGTGCCAATTTCCAGTTATAAAATAAATAAGTCATGGGGATGCAGTGTGCGTCATGGTGACTCAGTTATTAATACTATATTGTGTAGTTGAAAGTTACTAAAATAGTAGATCTTAAAAGTTCTCAAGGAAAAAATCTGTGTGTGTGGTGATGGATGCTAATTGGACTTACTGTGGTGATCATTTTGGAATACATACAAATATCAAATCATTATGTTATATACCTGAAACTAATATAATGTTATATTTCAATTATATCTCAAAAAAAAGAGATCAATAGGGCTTCCCTGGTGGCGCAGTGGTTGAGAGTCCGCCTGCCGATGCAGGGGACGCGGGTTCGTGCCCCGGTCCGGGAAGATCCCACATGCCGCGGAGCGGCTGGGCCCGTGAGCCATGGCCACTGAACCTGCGCGTCTGGAGCCTGTGCTCTGCGACGGGAGAGGCCACAGTGGTGAGAGGCCCGCGTACCGCAAAAATAAAAAAAGAGAGAGATAAATAAAAGGTACTTGAGCCTCCTTCTGAAAGAACCTTATTTTGCTGACTTGTCAGGGCAAGTCATTGGGGCAGCCTTGAAGCTCTCACTTGGATATGGGTGTTTGTGTTGCTGTTTTAATGCTAGTCTTAAGGGTGGATTCATTCATGTCATGGTTTTGAATGACTCGAGTTTTCTCTAGCACTGGGCAGGTGAGCCTACCTACAAATGGCCATGGCGTAGAAAACACATGCATACATATACACACCTAACATATGGGTGTATAATGCACATCCAGCTTCAGATTCTTCCAGTATGCGTGACAGGGAGGCCTTTGGGGAGGAAGGCGATGCTGAGCTCATCTTGGTAATAAGAAAGCCATTGGTCGGTGGACCAAGAGTCAGGTGCAAATCAAGAAGGAGGCGACGCCTTCAGGAGGCTGGAGGCTGGGAACTCTGGTGGAGCTTCAGATACCAAGATTAGGGTTTTTGAGGTTAAAATTAATGGTAATGAGGAGCTATTGGAAGATTTTTGAAATGTGGGTGGGTTTAATCATTTAATAGAGTTATGTAAATGACCTCGATGGTCACAGTGATTATTCTTGTGCAGTTGCTGTTCTTCTGACCCTCCAACAGCAGAAAGTCCTTTGAAGCCAATAGCCAGCTTGTGAGTGGCAAGGGCTAATGGGAAGAAAGTGCTGGTGGCCACCAAGCAGCCTCTGTCATTTTCTTTGGCTCTGGAGAGGACGGTCACCTGAGGCATTTCCAAATTCAAGGTCTCTTAGAATGATGTGACGAGAAGGGCTCAGTGTTAGAACATTGGTGCACAAGTTATTTATGGCAGAGTCCCAGCAGCTGCCAGAATCCCCCTTCCTAAAATAACCAACAGGTGGGTGACCTGGCCTTTGGAAACACTGTGTCACAGCATGCATGGGATACATTACTGCTTGCTTTCTCTTCTTGCTTAGATAGCACCACATTTTTCTACTTGTAAATCCACCTTCATTTTGGAATTCAGATATCACAAAAACTGCTAGTGTAGCGTCATTCAGTAGGTATTTAAGAAACGTCCGCATCCCGATTAGTTAAGAACTCCTGCAAGTAAGCGTGTTTTGGGGGGCGGGGGTGGAAACTGTCTTTATTCTGTTTGGATCAGTATGGTCATCCATTTCTCTTCTTCTTGTTGTAGTTTATTGACTTGTTTTCCATAATGTATGTACCAAGTATTTGCTGCTTCCTCTTCTTAAGAGAATGCAAACCAGGGCCACATTTTCTCTTTCTCAGAAAATGAGGGTGACTTTCCAGAAATCATTTAAGTTAAAATCTGTGCCCCTTGTACGTGGAAAAAACAGGTGGAGCAGCATTCACTTACCCTCTTGTGGGTGGACCGTTCACTGTTAGAGGAGGCAGCTGGTGCTGTAGCTCAGGCTGCAGGCTGGTCACCTTCCGTGCCTGCCTTTCAGCATGCCCTCTTAAGCGCAGGGAAACATTAAAAGGGCTGGGCCAGGCCCCAACTCAACCAAAGGCGTTACCAGCTGAGCACAGGGGACTGTCTCTGGCCTTCATGACTCCACTGATGGCTCTGACATTTGTTCCACAGAGATGGCATCCAAATCTTAAGAGATGCCTGAAAACACAAAAAATAACATATGGTGAGGAAACAACTTTCCTAACTGACTGGTTCTTCAGCACTCTTGCTTTGTGTTGAACTTGGATGCATTTGGTTGAAAGCAGGGACACTGTTAGGCCAAAAAAAAAAAAAAAAGAAAGAAAGAAAAAGCCAGACAGTAAAAGAAATGGGATTTCCAGAGACCGGGAACAGAGGCCGTCCAGCAAGGGAGGCACCCACAGAGTGAGTGCTAAGTGACCTGAAGACGTGGTGGTAAATGTAAGGATGAGTAAGGAAATCCTCCTTCCTCTCCAGAAGTGAGGAACCAGAGCAGACTGCAAGAGAGACTGGGGTCGCTTTGGAATATGTACAGTTTAAAGACAAATGGTGCAATCTGGGGTGGGTAACAAGGTGATGGAGACAGAGAGCCCCAGAGCCTGGGAATCAGAGAATCTGAAATCTGGTCTTGGCCTGCTTCCAACCAGCTGAGGGTTCTTGGCCAAAACATTTTATCCCACCTGAGCCTCACTTTCCTCATCTCTGGAGTGTAGGCATTGGATCAAATGACATCTAAAGTGCCTTTCCTTTTTATAATGATAGGCCTGAGAGGAGTTGTCATTTGGATTTGGTTCTATTAGGATCATGTTTTTTAAAGCTGGATAACAAGGAAAGTTTGCATGACAAAGTGTGGTTTTCTGTTTTAGAATTATTATTTCCTTTAGTGTTTCGCAGTTCCCACCCCTTGGCTAGGTGCATTAAATTTGCCATGTGCAATGGACCTAGGCATTCGGATCCTGATATGATAAGACATCTGACAGGAAGAGCTTGGCTGTGTTAAGCTTCCCAAGTTGGTTATCAGCCTATTCTTCAGTGCCTGTGGGACAGCAACAGAGAACCCAGGGTTATATTCACTCGAGCAAGGCCCTTACATCAGATTTCCCAAGAAAATTACAAGTACAGCAGTGATCAGTGGCCAAGAAATAAATTTACTGGAAAAAATAGGTAGACAATGAACTTCACCCTTTGGAAATATTCAGGGAAAACTGCATTTTGGACTTTAGACTTGAAAGGGTTAACTGAGGTATTAGACAAATACTTTGATGTAAAAGTATGAAACTGATAAAGACCACAGAAGTCACCTCTTCTGCCCTTGTTTTTTTGCAGAGGAGGAAACTGAGGCTCAGAAAAGTTGAGTGAATTCTCCAGAGACACATAATTGGTCAAGCAGAACTGAGACTCCACTTAGGGCATTGGACTCCCAATCCACTACTTTTTCTCGTTTCCCAGTTAGTTTCTTCTGAACAAAACCAGCCCTATTTATAGATGAATACATCACTCTCCTAGGTAGTAGGCATCCAAAACCTACACACTGCCCCCAGAGTCTCCCACAACAGCCTGTCCCGAGACCTAGAAGCTTCCCACAGCATCGCAGGCTGCCCTGGCAAAGCCTGCATCACACGGATGGACCGTCTCTATCTGGACGTCTATTTCCAAGTCAGCTTAATGGGGGCCCGGACCATGCTCCTCTCGTTCTCAGTCCCATTTCTGATTTTAGCACATTACCTGGCCACATAGTCAACACTCAATAAATATTTGTTGAATCAGTGATCAAAAACTTGAAGAACACAGTAATGAATGAATGAATAGGAACCCAAGATCTCTGTCATTAGAGTCATTGTTATGGATTAAGACACTGTTCCATGTTAAGATGCAAAAGAAGGGCCGGGTGAGAATGACATGTGAAACCATTATCACGACATCTTCAAATTGCTTTGAAGAGTCATGAGAAAAACACAGCTTTAAAGGGCAACAGGGACAAGTGGTGACCGATGAGTGGGAGATACTCTGCTGCATCTGTGTGCGGCGGGGCAGAGTGGAATGAGCGGCGCTCACTAGGAGGCCTTCCAGAAGTGACACCCAAAATAATGCCTCATTGCTTCCCACTTGGCCTAAGGCTGGCGCTACTTGTAGTCATTCCAGCATCCAGAATGGGTTTCTTCCTCACAGATCGCTTGCAGTCTTACAGACACAGACGTCTTATGGCTGTTCACCCTTCTTAACTGTATGTTAATTAAAATTTTCCAGAGAATCATTACTTTTTTTACCTTATTTAATTTCTTTACACTTTGGAGAGACCCAGGGCAGGTGATATTATCTGCATTACTGTTGGGAAAACAGAGGCAGGGGAATGGGTCTTCGGCCTTGCAACCCTGTGCTCTGACCGTTAGGGCAAACTGTGTTTTTCTTCTATTTGTTAAGACCAATGCTGAATTTTTAAAAAATTTTTTATTTTTCCTAGGCAAATGCTTTCAGGGAAATGGTCTCGATTTTCATTAATGAGGGCATCGACTCCTAACGCTTTTGCAAAGCCAGCCTGCAGCCTAAACTATCACTCCACTACATATAACTGTCAACCTGGCTGACAGGGTCCCTCCTGGAATTCCCCAGAGAGGCTGAAAAGAAGAGGAAAGGAGGGAGAGCCATACAATAATTCTTGAAATAATTCAGTTATGACAGCACTGCTCCTGATGCCTACACAGTTTATATCTTCTACCTGAATTGAAACATTATATCATTAGAAAGGAGATAAAAGGCAAAAGAGTAACATTAGAATAATAATGATAAATTTGTTGCTGCTATTTTGTTATACTTCTGCAAGTTATATTTCTTGCTCTTTGTTCGCACTGACCTAGATTTGTAGAACTGCCATTATTTTATATAAACAAGCTCGTTATTCTTAAATATTAGGTCTAACGATTGCTGCATCACCATCAACTCCCTCTTTCCCTCGAAATCATTCGGTAGATGAAAGATGTTATACAAGGTTAGAAGATGGATAGTACTGGAAACAGCTTTTCCTCGAAAACTTTTTTTTTTCAAGATCAAAATCAGAACCCATCCTTTCAAGGAATAGACCTGAATTTAATTTCCTTTCCTTTGTTCTTAGTTTTAATTTCCCCCCAAACTACAGTTGATCTTCTGGTGTTCTTCTTTCCCATTTAATGCCATAATTTGCACTTCTGTTATCTCTTTCATCTGGGAAATCACAAGCCCATTTGAAACTTTCTCTGCAGGACTT
This sequence comes from Lagenorhynchus albirostris, assembly GCF_949774975.1. Classification (NCBI taxonomy): domain Eukaryota; kingdom Metazoa; phylum Chordata; class Mammalia; order Artiodactyla; family Delphinidae; genus Lagenorhynchus; species Lagenorhynchus albirostris. The sequence continues at coordinate 95,890,953 of NC_083104.1, read as the reverse complement.
CAGAGAGGTGCTCTAAAAGGTAAATCCTTTGATGACCTTCTTTTCAAAATGTATAGCAAGAGCAGACTTGGCAATCATAGACGTCACTTCTGGAGTCTAGGCTTAGGGGATTCTTAAATAGCAGCTGGTCTTGAATGACGCAGGTGATCACACGGGATGCAGGGAGAGTGGATGCACCATGGAAGAGCTCATGAAGTCAGATGTGCCTGCGTGACACACCCTCTTCTAAGAACAAATGGCCCTAAATACTTTGTCCTGTCTCAGTGGTTCTGACTTGCACAAATCCTTGGCTTGAGAAGTAAAATCAGTTACATGTGTTCTCTGGACACAGTTGATTAGAATTGGATGAGAACTAGTGTGCTGCCAAAGTCACTAGCCTTGAGAGATATCTGCTACTTTATAGGTAGGTGGTCAGCATCAACCAGCCAATAAAAGTATTTGACACTGAGATCATCTAATCTGACTAATTTTGGGGAAAGTTCAAGTACAAGGTGAGCAAAGAAAGGTCTGGCCACTTGAGCTCAAGTTGATTTCACTAGCAACCCTGATTTCAATCTTGGTAGAATCTAAAATATACTGCAGACCCCAGGATGAAAAGGACTAAAGCCCAAAGTGACAATGGATGGAAAATTATCCTTCTGCCTCATGTTTCCGTGGATATTCTAAATCAGTTTTCATTTTACAGTTATGTGATATATGGGTGCGTTGTCCTTACAGCCTCAAAGAACTTGAACGGCAGGACCAGTTCTGTTGAGAAAGAATGAAAGAATACAATACTTTCACAAGTTCAGGTTATGTGGACATAGACCTGGAGCAGCCTACTGGTAAACCTGAGATGGTCAATAGTTCCTTAGAGATTAAAACAAGCTTGAAGAAATAAATTTGCAATGTGTATGGTATTGTCATATTGTGTCTTTTGAAAGAACTAAAACGCTATTGTGAGGTAGAAGGATGAGTAACAAACATTTATCTCTCGTCTTCAACATTAAAAAAATGATGTATTCACTTTAAAAAGGAAAAATATTGTATTGCAACCCTTTACCAATGGTGCAGGTGGCTTGTGGCATCTGGATTCAGATGTCTTTGTCGGAGAACCTTTGATGGGGCTATAAGCCAACAGCAGAGCAGGAAGTAAGAGTTGAGGACCCTAGCTTCCCACTTCCACTCTCACTTTCAAATTACTGGCTCTAATACCAAATCGCTTACAGCAAGAACATCCTAGGTGACGGGGTGAGGGTGGGGGAAGTGGTGGAGGTGTCACATTCCCCCCTTCCCAAATCTGGATAATTCTTCATATTAGAGAGCCAAGCTTGTTTCATTCCAGTTGTCCTAATGGGGAAGTAACATTTAAAGGATGGAAACTCAATGGCTGCTGTCTGTTTCGCAGAGGGCACATGGAAATGCCATAGTGTTTCCTGGTCCCACAAGCATACTCCAATGTCCCAGAGCGAAGGAGCTTCAACAGAGGGCAATCAGTATGATTCCTGGCATCACATCCTGATACTGGATGCTGACATTATTTCCTGGCCCTCTGGGGACCGAGATCTCCAGTGGCATGGCCAACTCATAGCTCTCCTGTCAGAGTCAGTTACAACATCTCCTTCAGGCGGGGGGGCTGGTATCTTCTAGATGGAGCTCTTTCTCCTCAGGAACAGTGGTTGGAAGCCACCCTTGCAGCCTGGTTGGGTGTGACAGCTCGTTTGGCAATACTCATAGTGCAACCAGTGACAGGCCGGAGCATGGCACGTGGATCACCTTGTGGGTCACCCCCACCTGCTGAAGGCTCCATGGCTTCTACACAAAGCCTTGCCAGGCACAGGCTCTATGGGACCCCTCTCTCTCTTGGAGCTATTTTTATTTATTTACTTTACTATTTTTTATTTTTTTGCTAGATAGAGTTGGTACCTTGCTTCCAGGGAGCACTTGTAAAAGGGGACTTTCCGGAACTCCCCTGAAACAAACCTGACCACAAAGCACTGGTTCAAGTTTAGATATGAACAAGGATAAAAACTTGGGCTTGATTCACTTTCTTTTAGTTTACTACTGAACCAGATAAAGCAGGGCCAAAGGAAACGGACACGATCACTGACGCAGTGAGTGGACACAGCTCTCAATGCTACCATGGGTTTTCACATAGTTCTCTCCAGTGGTCAGTGCAACCTCTGAGAACCCCTAGGAAAGCTGTTGGGTCAAAGAGCTGTGGGCTCCTTAGACTGAAAAATGTAGCTGGCTACATCAGTACCCAAGAATCTACCTATTACTATATAAGGACATCTTCACAGCATCACACAATCATACACTTCTATGTTATATTCTTAGTGTGTCATTGGGCTCCTGCAGTGCTGGACGTGGAATACCCTAAATTCTTTACTTAAGTCCTAGTGTCTGACTTTCTGCCAAGGGAAAAACATAATACATATTTTGGCTAAACATCAGGAGACATATGTTCTAGCCCTGGCTATGCCCCTGACTAACCAGTTGTGCAGGCTTACACAAATCACATAATCTTTCTGGACTTTAGTTTACTTAACTGCAAAGGGAGCAGTAGGTGGGATCTCCAGTTCTTTCTCGGCCTGAAATTCTAAAAGTCTGATCCAGTGTCTCCCCCCAGATAGATAAGTGATAGAATTGTATCCCACAGACTTCTTGGCCAGGTGTAGGGAATGGATAATGTGCTTTTGAAATAAATCATAAAATTGACATAAAAGCAAGGAGCATAAGCAAGTGATGACGGACTTTTAAGCATCAGCACAGCTCTAAACCTCATTCAGCAAAAAGGCACAGCGTCTGAGAAATTCCAGACTGGCTGCTTTTCCTGTCCTAGAAAGTTAGGAAGGAGGTAATCTATATCTTCTTTAGATTTAGAGAAATCTACTGGTGAAGTGAATGTGATGGAAACTTTAAGAGAAAGTGAATTCTTGGTAACCAGGATGAGGAAGGTAGAAGATGGTCAAGTGAAAGACTTCAGAATTTCTAAGAAAAATATTAAGCTATATCAACCAAGTGAGATACTAAAGGGGCAAATAATTCAAGAGTTTTAGGATATTCTAGAATATTTTCACCTGATTATACAATCACAAGAGATGCCAAGTAGTAAGAAAAAAAGAGACATAGGAAATTATTGTGACTACCTAGGAAATTCTCAAAATAATTCAAATTTAATAAAATACGTGTAACCCGGAACATGGTAACATAAAATCAATAACCTATTCCCTTTCTTAGTAAATGTCCAACCATCCATCCAATTAATTGAGCCAGAAGCTAAGGACAGTTATCCTAGAACCTTGTTTCTCACTCTCATTCAATCAGTTGCTAAGATCTTTCCATCCTTAAATGTATTCCATTGCTGAGTGGGTCTCGTTTTTGTCTCCACTGCCACTGCTTTAATTCAGCTTTTCACTATATGACTCTTAGTTTACTACAAGAGTCCTCTCACTTGCATCCTTACATCATCCTCTGAACTCTTTCTAGAGAGATCTATTTCAAGATCTCTAAAGATTTGATTATCTCACTTTCCTACTTTGAAATTAGTCATCAGATCTCCACTCTGTATAGAATTCCAAACGCCAAAGCATGGCATAAAAAGCAATTCTTTGGCTTTATTTCTAGGCATGCTCATTCACAAATGGCCCTCTAGCTAAAGGCTCCAGTGCCTAAGACATAGTAGGTGTTTAATAAATGCAACTTGGATGGAGTGATGAATTTGTGTGTGCATTTTGATATCTGAGCTAAGCAAAGAGCACATATAGCTGCCTAATGAGCAATAACTGGGTCTGTTAGCATAGAAGAATAATATATTTCCCAGGAGATAGAGAGCCAGCTTAATGAAGAGTCATCTGAACCCATTGTCAGTGTTCTTTGGGGAATAAACTGTGGAGCACAGGAAGAGTACAAGGAAATCAGATAAGTACCATGGTTTTTAATATAGACTTGTGAGATTAATGTCAATCTCAGAAATAATTAGGACTGTCTTACGGAGATTTGGTAAAAAGAAGTTGTTTTCACCAGGAATCACACTGATCTCACTTCTTGTGGGGCAAGTTAACTAGTCTGGTGAATGAAAGAATGAGATAGACACCATGTAACTAGATTTTAGTGATGAAGTTGACAAAGTGTTCACTGCTCCACACTGGAGTGAGGTAGACACATAAAAGGTTGACAAAAGACGGCGGCACCATTAGACCAATTGTCTTGGCGCCGGTTAGTTGCAAAGTAAGTTCCTAGTGGCCTCCCCTAGAATATTGTCCTCAACCCTGTTCTCTTCAGTAGTTTATCCAACACTTGAATTAAAATCCAGAAAGCACATTGACTGAATTCATGGATTTCATCTGTGTCATCAAAATACTTTGCAAGCCATTATAAGGATCCCGAAAGGACTCAGCAATAGTGAAAAATGGGGTCAATATAGTCAAATGAAATTTAACAAGAATATACGGATCTGTATCTTCTTCCACAACAGTATCTGTATATAGGTTGGGGAAACTTGTGGCTGCCCGTACAATCTGAGTTAACGAGTGATCGAAGGCTTCCTTAATGGAAGTAAAGAATGTGGGTTGAAGAAAAGGACAGTCCCCTTTTCTGCATGCTGGTGGATCACATCTGGCCTACTGCTTTGGCTTAGGTGGGCATCCGATTTTCAAGCTGAGGCAAAGGTGGAGGAGAGCAAGTAGAGTATTTAAGGTGTTACAACCATATCCAGTTTAAAACAGTGGAAGGACCTGAGATGAACAGCCTGTAAAAGGGATGGCCCAAGGGCCAAGGCAGCCATTTTTCCCGTCAGAAGGGATGTCATGTGAAAGTGAGACCTTGCTTGGTCCATGTGTCTCGTCTCACAGGTAGAGCTGAGACAAATAGCTGGACGTTATGTAGATACAATCACATTTTATTATAAGTAAGGGATTTACAATAATCACAGCAATGATTGGAACACCACTTAGGATATATTGTTGATTCAATCTTTTGATGGGAGATTGGCCGGAAAGAACTTCTAATGGCCTTCTAGCCTCCATTTAAAAAAAATACGCCAGTAACCATATGTGGTAAATTGCAGAAAATGGCCAAAATCTTTTCTCATTCCTTGTGCACATGCTTTTGCAATATGACTTGTCAACATCTCCTATTAAGTGTTTATTTCTCAACCTCTTGAATGTGGACTTGGCTACCGAACTTCCTTTGACCAAAGTAGAAGCTTGAAGAGTACTTGCCTGTCAGGGCTTTCTCTATTACTGCCCTGGGAATCCAGAAATTGCCGTGAGCCTAGGCTATCTTGCTGGAGACATCTGACCCAGTGAGCTTCTCACACCAGCCTACAGTGAGCACCAATAAGCAACATGTGAGTAAGGCCATCCTAGACCAAGCAGCCCCGACACCACCTGCCCACTGACCAAAGGTGAATGAGTGAGCCCTGATGAGCCTAGCGGAACTGCTCTGCTGAACCCAGTCCATATTGCTGTGTCAGAATCATCAGCTAATAAATGATTGTTGGGTTTTTTTTGGGTTTTTTGTTTTTTTTTTTAAATATTTATTTATTTATTTATTTATGGCTGTGTTGGGTCTTTGTTTCTGTGCGAGGGCTTTCTCTAGTTGTGGCAAGTGGGGGCCACTCCTCATCGCGGTGCGCAGGCCTCTCACTATTGCAGCCTCTCTTGCTGCAGAGCACAGGCTCCAGACGCCGCGCAGGCTCAGTAATTGTGGCTCATGGGGCTAGTTGCTCCGCGGCACGTGGGATCTTCCCAGACCAGGGCTTGAACCCGTGTCCCCTGCATTGGCAGGCAGATTCTCAACCACTGCGCCACCAGGGAAGCCCATGATTGTTGTTTTAAGCCGCTAAGTTTGGGAAGGGTTTATAACAGTAAAAAACTGGTAGGTCATAGGCTATACTCTGCTTTTCCTGAAATATTTGTTTGTTTGATTCGCAAAGTATTTTCAAGAGGGAATCTGAGCATTGTTCTCTTTTTAGTCAAAGATGGAATCTACTCTTAACCTAATCGTGTAGAGAAAGTGGTGGGTTGAGATGGGGTGGGAATGGTAGGAGGTATGGGAGGACCAGCGAGAATTCTGTTGACCTAAAGATTTTTTAAAGTTATTTATAGATGTGGATAATCGATTACATGGTTGAATATCCAGATGACTGCATGACTGAAAACAATCACCAAAGACATGAACATAGAAAATGTGCTGCATCTTTGGGTTTCTTTCAGAAGCATTTCCCACTAACGATAAGAGGCAGATTTAAACTTTCATTTATCAGGTTTTTAGGTGGGTTATTCCTGATATTAATAACTCTACTTTGCATAGCACATTTTAGTTTAAAAAACATTTTACATCCGTTCCTTCATATATTTATAGTTAGCATTTCACACCTAGGATATTAGAGGTTTGTAAAACAGATGCTTTTTTTTTTTTTGCGGTACGCGGCCCTCTCACTGTTGTGGCCTCTCCCGTTGCGGAGCACAGGCTCCAGACGCGCAGGCTCAACGACCATGGCTCACGGGCCCAGCCGCTCCGCGGCATGTGGGATCTTCCCGGACCAGGGCACGAGCCCGTGTCCCCTGCATCGACAGGCGGACTCTCAACCACTGTGCCACCAGGGAAGCCCCAACAGATGCATTTTAGTTGGGGTTTCCAGAGAGAATCAAATTCCTTGCATTCTGCTGCAGCAGTGCTGAGTGGGTGTGAATGAGAAGAGGGAGCAGGGTTAAGAGATGAAGGTGAATCACCTTCCTCCCTTGTCCTCCACCTCCCGGGGGCAGGGAAGTGAGGTGCTCTCCCTTCCTGGCTTGCAGAAGACAGCTTGAAGGGTTCTTCAAGTAGTTTGAAAGACCAATATCAAACACACTGTTTCCTTTGTCTACTTTCCTTGGTGCAATAACATCTCAAGGAAATGTTATTTATTTATTTTTAGGAACATTTCTGGATTTCCTTCACAAGGCTTCACTTGAAGCTACTATATTATGAAAGAAGGAGTATAACCTTTGCTGCTGCTACATTTCAAGTTTCCTTTTGAATTTTCTGTTTTCTGAGCTGAGAGGAAGGAAAGGATGCCCTTTCCCTTTCTAACAGGTTAGGCAGGGCAGAGGACTGAAAATGGAATCTTTGGAGTTTATCACAGCCTTGAACTTCTTCTGTCAGGCACCCCTTCCTTTCATTTCGCGCTGGCTTTCTTCCTTACTTTGCTTCTCATCTTCTTTGTCCTGCTATTAGAAAGGTGCCTTTTGTGTTTCTCCATTCTCTTGGGGAATATACATATTCCTTGTTTATCCCTCCTCTAAAAAGGAGTCTCTAATAAATGTTCCGAAGTGCCAGCCAAAGAAGAGACTTTTAATCCTGATTCCTGGGTTGGTGGGTTTTTTCCCCAAATAAGCTTTGGACACATATTCCTTCAGGAAGCTCAGGAGCCTTGTTCTCCTACAGACCTGCAGGCCCTCTGAGGCCGACTGGGTGACTGATGAATTGACTGACCCACTGACTTAGCAGATAGCACTACGGAAGTGCTATCGAAGTATTAATTAACAAGTAGAACAGTTTTACTCACAGTCCCATTACCCCACAAATTAAACGATGTCCATCTTCCATGGTGCTCTGTAATGGTGGTTTTCAGCACTAGGTATTGTTAAAGTGATCAAATATATACACACCCGTGTGTGTGTATATGTATGTATATATATATATATATGTGTGTGTGTATGTTATATATGTATATGTATGTATGTTATATATATGTATGTAATATATGTATATGTATGTATGTTATATGTATATACTTTTATATGCATATGCATCCACTTTTTTATATGTAAGGAACTAATGCTCTTAGAAAGCTTGATGTAGCTTTGAACTTAACAAACAGCCATTTTCACTTAAAGATTCCCCTTCTTTCACTAGGAACCTTTTACATTTTATTGCTTCCTCACCACCCCGCCCCCCTGTGCTCCCATCTAGGAAAGATAGATTGGGTCAGTGTTAAAATAACAGAAAATTCCTTTTATAGGCATCCTAGGCAACATTCCATTGTCAATATCAGTATTAGGCAACAGTCAAAAACTTCAAATGCTTCTCTGGAAGTTGTCTATTTCAGCCTCCTGGTTCCACTGAGTAATTCCTTCATTCACCTTCCAAACATTTGGCACAAGATTGTTTTTCAGGGCATAAGTTATGACCATTAAGCAAATTTATTCAAGCAAAAATGTGCAGCAAAACTGGTTTAACGCTTTCTAAAGTTCAGTGTCTCTTTTTTAAGGCAGCCGCTCCTCTCAACAAAAATAGAATTTAGGGAGCGCCAACCAGAGCATCCTGCTGACTGAATCATCTTTACAAATAGTTGTTCTATTTCCAAAGTAAGAGTATATTTTTTCAAATCATGTTTAGACATTATGTAGCATAAAGGCATGAATAGAAAGATTAATCACGTGTTTGTGTTATTAGTAACACAGGCTGAGATTAATAATCTGCTCAGAAAATTATTTCTCCTGCCACACACAGAATTTTATTTTGTGTATTTCAGTATTGCAATCTTATGGTCCCAACAGTTCACTGTATTTATATAAAGATTCTTTGCCTCTTTCCAGAGCCTGAAATGTTTATGTTTTAACACATACTCTTCAAAGACTTCAGTGTGAAAAGCAGAATGTATTTTAGAAAACTTATTATGTATTTTCCAGAGTTATTTACTAAAAAACGTTTTCTGTTGAATCTGTACATATGAGTGGTCCTCAACCAGGGGCAGTTTTTCCCACCAGGGGGGAAATTTGGCACATCTGAAAGACGTTTGTCGTTCTCACCACTGTCATCTAGTGAGTAAAGGCCAGGGGTGTTGCAAAACATTCTGCGATGCCCAGGACAGCCTCCCACAGAACAGAATTACCTGGCCCCAAATTTCAATAGTGCCGAGACTCAGGGACCCTGGTATAGAATATCTTGGTTGTGTATCATGACACTACGTTTTATTCCATCCAGTAGAGAATTCCGCCCATAATAATACCAGAATGACTACCAGTGGTCTTTGGGTTTATGATCCTTTTGCTCTGAGTATACAACATCTCCTCTTTCTGCGTGTGTCTAGTCAGGGGGCTGACCACCAGTTGGAGTGGGAGACTCTAGCTCGTATTACTTATGGCTCAAAAAGCTCAGTATGATGAAAGGGAATTTGGTGCTTTCCTTATTAGTCATGGCAACTTTCCTGACTGCCTATGGAGAAATGAGGCAAGGAAATGTCTTCAGTTGATATGATGGGGAAGGAATTTGATATTTAAAAAAAAATACTTATTATTTACTCTACCACTGGTTTGCACCATGACCTTGGGGAGCTCCCTGGCTTGAAAACATTATGACTCATAAATTCTTGATGATTTGTCACATGTTGAGAGCACGTGCCCTCTATCAGTTTCTTGTTCTAATTCATTTTTTAAAAATCAGCTATGAATTCTTGACATATATAATATATATTTTAGCCTACCTTTTCCCTCTACCAACAGGGAAGGTTTGATTAGAAGAGAAACCCCAAATTCTATTAATCCTATTGCTTTCTCCAGCAAATCCTATTTCTACTACTTCTACTTCCTTCTCATGTTTAAGACCCTACAGAAGAAGTGATTTTCTTGAAGTATAGTCAGGGGAGGGTCTCATGGGGATGTAACTATTCAAGTATTTCTCATTTTTAAAGATAGTAAATAGAATTTACAAATATGAACTTATCAATTTATTAATCATTTATTGTCATGGACACCAAAATTTCAAGGCAACAGCTATTCAGCTTTCTAAATCTAAGACCAAAGTGTTTTATACTTTGTGCCAAGAGTAATCTCAAGTATGGCATTCAGGTATATTTTAAGTCACTATGAGTATAACACAGTAGAGAAACCAGACAGTGACCTGGGACAGATCGGTTTATCTCTCTAAACTTTATTTGTAAATTGGGAATAATAATGATACTTTACACAGTTGTTGTGAGTTGAAAAAAGTTAGAAGTCTTCATATCAAAACTATCTGCTGAGGGTTAAATAGGTGGATGAACAACAACAACAAAAACCACCCCTGGATCCAAATTGATGAACGATGTCAGAATTCCAAAGAACTAATAGAAAAGTCTAAAGACTTCCCAAGAGAGGCAGAAAAACTGGCCACATGCCAAAGGATGAAAATCAAATTGGTATCAGATTTTCCAGTAGCAACAGGAAACTCTAAAAGGCAAGGTGGCAAAGCATTCAAAGTTCTGATGGAAATTGACTGTGGTCCTTGAATTATATACCCAGCCAAATGATCAGTAAAGCACAAGGATAAAATAGAAACATTTCCTATTATGCAATGACACAAAAAATACACTACTCATACATCCCATATGAAAATATTATCTGAGGGGTTACTTCAGACATCAAGGAATTTTCAAAAGAGAATAACATGAGCCATAAGACAGAATAACAATGAAGTGTGACCTAGAAGAGGTTGAACGAGGCTGGAGGCAAATTTGAAAAGAATCAAGTCGTTGTTAATTGGACATTCTCTTTGGAGCAGCAAAAATTAGTGGCACATTTATTAGCATTTATATAATAGCATTTATAGTAGCTATAAATGCTATTTTATATATAGTAGCATTTATAGTAGCTATAAATGCTATTTATAGCATTTATAGCATAGCATTTATATACTCATAATACTTGCTCTTTTAGAATAAATATCTAACAAAGTATGTAAGACTTAATTAAAGGTTACTGTTTGGCAATAAAGGATAACATGACTAATCAAAAGATAGTCATGAAACAGTACATTGAAGCAAGATAGTGTGTTTAAGCAAAAGTCTTAATTTTTTATGATAGAAATCAATAGATACTGTCTGAAATAGGTAATTCAAGAAATATAGAATTACAGAACTTGATACAGATCCCCTTTAACTATTACGGTTAATATTTTCCTGGAGGCATTAAACAGTGCAATTTGATATGACAAATATATTAGAGGTGTAAATAGGAAAGGAGGTCTAAGAACTATCAGTATTTGTAGATCTCATGTTTATCTAATTGTAAAACCCCAGAGAATCTTCTAAGGAAAAAAAAAAAACTATTGCAAACAATAAATTAGCTCAGTAAGTTAGTAGAAAATATCAGAAATAAATTGCCTTAATAAAGTATAAAAATGACAAAGTGTAAAGTATAAATATTTATAAAAATAACAGAAGTCAAATTACCAAGAAACTTAACTATAAACATGTATAATCTTTATGAGGAAATTTTTAAATAATTCCTGATGGATACAAAAGTGAAAACAAAGACTTAATGTGTTAAGTTAGAAGACTCAACATCATGATGTCAATTCCACCAAAGTTAATTTACAGATATAAAATGATACAAATGAAAATGACATCCGGCCAGAAAAATTCTGATAAAAAAGAGCAGTTATTGTTCATGCTAAGTATTAAAGTACCGTATAAAACTTCAATAATTAAAACAGTGTGGTGGTCTGGTGTGAATACGGAATGACAAAATGAAAAGAACAGAGACTCAAACATAGTCCAAAATGCATCCTAAAATTAGTACACGGTAAAGATGATATTTCAAATGGTTGGAGTAAGGGAGGACTTTTTAACAAATGTTTTGGGGACAACTCAGTAGCCATCTGAAATGATACAGAGAATCTGTATCTTCACTGTATTCCAGATAACTCCAAAAAGGTGGTCTAGAAGTGAAAGGTTAAAAAGAAAAATCATCCATTAAAGTACTAAAAAAAAATATAGACAGTATCCTTTATAACCTTGGAACTCAGAAGCCCTTTCTAACTGTGACTCAAAATACAGGCACCAAAAAAAAGATAAACAATTTCAACTCTAAAAATAGTCAGTATTTTTTCAGTGTAAAAAATGGTAAGCAAAGTCACAAGACAAATGACAAACTGGGACAAACATTTCTAAATCATTTCACAAACAGCTAATCTCCCACGTATATAAGGAGTTCCTAGATGGCTGTAAGGAAACAGCCAGTAATCAGTAGAAAATGGCCAGAGGATATCAATAGGAAGTTTGCAGAAAAATAAAAAAGGCTTTAAACATGAACCGTTGCTTAGCCTCACTAGTAATAAGGGAAATGCAAATTCCAACAATACTGAGTTATCAGTTTTCATCTAGCAGATTAGCAAAAATCTGAAATCCATGTTAACTATGTGAAATGACAGAAACTCTTTTATTGCCAGTGAGGAGTATAAATTCAGCGTAGAATTACCATATGACCTAGCAATTCCACTTCTGGGCGTACACCCTAAAGAATTAAAAGCAGGATCTCGAACAGTTATTTGTGCACCAGTGCTCACAACAACCTTATTCACAGTAGCCAAAAGGTGGAAACAACCCAGAGTCCACTGATGGATAAATGGGTAAATAAAATGTGGTATATTCTCACAGTAGAAATTTATTCAGTCTTAAAAAGGAATGAAATTCTGACACAGCTGCAACCTGAATGAACCTTAAAAATATTATGCTAACTGAAATAAGCCAGACACAAAGGGACATGATGCCATGTCCACTTTGACGAGGTTCCTAAAATAGTCAAAAACTCATTGAGACACAAAGCAGAATAGGGACTGAGAAAGTTGCTAGGGCCTGAGGGCGGGGGGTGGGGTGGGGACTCATGGTTTAATGAATGGTTTCAGTTTGAGGTGATGAAAGAGTTCTGGAGATACATGGTGCTGATGGTCGCAAAACAGCGGGAATGTGCTTAATGCCACAGACCTGCACGCTTAGAATGGTAAATTCGTGTTACATATATTCACCACGATAAAACATAGCTACCTATAGAGCCCGGGTAAAAGATGCAGGGCTAAGAGTGACACTACTGAAAACAGCGTGAATGTGCTTAATGCCACAGAACTGCACACTTAGGATGGTAAATCCATGTTACATATATTCACCACAATGAAACATAGCTACCTATAGAGCCCGGGTGAAAGGTGCAGGGGTAAGAGTGACACTACTCAAAATTATGCCTTTTGAACTATGTAAATATATTACCTAATTACCTAGTAAGATCAATAAATAAATTCATATGAAAGATCTGGAATTTCCCTTTGGATCACTTTTGTAATTTGCTTTATTTCTATATGCAAATATTACTTCATTCTGTTTCAATATTTTAAAAGCACTTTCATCAATTGTAGATTGATTAAACGTCCACACACCAGAACACCAAGCAGCAACAGTTAAGAATAAGGTAGATCTATATTTCCCTCATTTCAATGTGTAGACCTACCGGTTCTGGCCTCCAGAGAAGTGCTCTCGATTCTGGTCTTTGTGGGGCTGGTTAATTAAATGCTTTGCACCTGCCCTACAGTCTCAGTCATCTACTGGGGAAAAGAGAAGGGAAAGCTGACCGCTTCATTTACTGTATGCCTCGTGCTCCAAGATTACTTGTCAAAGCAACTCTGCCTAGAGCATGATGGTGTCCTTGCTCAGCCATTAACAAATCAATCCCTCCTTTCCTCTGGTGGTTTTCCCTTGTGTGGGTAGCTCCCCTGGTAGGAAAGCTGAGGCCCAGAGAGAGTGACAGCAGGAATAGGGTTCCAAATTTCACCTCTACCCCCAACTCTATCTTCAGCTACCCAGCCTCCACCTGAACAAATCTGTAGCAGTCAGATTTGTTCCACCGTTCCACTGACCAACAGCTCCACTGGCCAGAAAATACTTCCTTACAAAGTTTGGAAATTTGCCTCTTAGTAATTTCCACCCATTGGTCCTGTTTGTATTTCCAGGAATCAGAAAACAAAAATATAGTTTCTCTTCTGTATGATATCATTTAAGACATTTAAAAACCATTAATATATCCCTTCCAACAACATGTCTCTTCTCTAGGCCTTGAGAACGCTTCTCCATGGGACCGTATTTTTTCAATGGCTAGAATTCCAGTAACTCCTGAATCCCACAAGCTCTCCTTTCTCAGCATGCATTGGGTCTGTAGCCCATTTCCATGGATATACCTTTGATTCTCCACTTACCTCGTACAAGTCTTTTACCTTCTTTAGAGATCAGATAGAAATGTAAGCCCAAGTAAAACACGTCTGTGTAAAAGCTGGTGTGGTAGGTGTCTTTAAAATGGTTCCCAGTTGTACTCATGCCCTGTATAATCCCTTCCCCTTGACTGTGGGCTGGACCTAGTGACTTGCTTCTAATGAATTGAATAAAGCAAGAGTGATGGGTTGCACTTCCAAGATTAAGTGTAAAAAACTATGACTTCCATCTCCTGGCTTTCTCTTTCAGGCTCTGATAGTTCCAGCTCCCATGTGAGCTGCCCTAATGGAGAGACCCACATATCAAGAACTGAGGGCATCTCTATCCAACAGCCAACAAGGAACTGAATCCTTCCAACAATCACGTAAGTGACCTTGAGAGCAAATCCTACCCGGTCAAGACTTGAGTTGACAACAACCCCAGCTACCCCTTGACTGCAGCCTGAAGCAGAAAACCCAGCTAAGCTATGGACCAGGATTTCCTGGCCCACAGAAACTGTGAATTAATAATGTTGTTTTAAGCCACAAAGTTCTGGGGTAATTTGTTGTGCAGCAATAGGTAACTAATATTGCCAAGGATGAGGGAAATAGTAAAGAACTAACCATGACCCACCTGAGCCATTAGATTCCTAAGCAGAGCCAGTTGAATGAACTTTTCCTCATTCTTTCTTAGGATTATATTTTCCTGACACATAGAAATTAGCTTCATGAAATTTATTCCAAGAGTGAGAGTTACTTTAGATTATCTTAATGTCACTATTTTGAAGAAAGCCAAGAATTCTAATTACTGGTATTGCTTTAAAATTTCTCCAGAGGGAATTCCCTGGTGGTCCAGTGGTTAGGATTCCGTGCGTCCACTGCCCAGAGCCTGGGCTCAATCCCTGGTGGGGGGACTAAGATCTCACAAGCTGTGTGTCGCGGCCAAAAGAATTTTTTTTTTCCAAATAACAGGGACCTAACTAAGTACTTGGATGTTCTCTCTGAAGAAAACAGTATTATGTTGGTAGCAAGACATTGCAGACTAAGATTGTATAGCAATTTTAAATTTCTTTTAAATAAATTGGCATTGCTTTGATGTCATTATGAACAATAAGTTAGTATGAAGATAATTTCTGAATACTACACCAAAAAATGAAGGAAAAAACTTAAAGTCGGAATGATTATAGATGATGATGCTGATCTAAAGATCGCAGATTCCCATCATCCATTCGTGACTAAATCCTTCATAAAAGTTTCCTACCAACTGACCTTTTAGCCTGTTTTTGACCATCCCCAGTAAACAATGACTCAGTTTTTATTATATTGACTGAAACTGTCTCTTCCCTCATATAAGGAAAATTTGTCTAAGGGTCAAGGAGATTTCTGGATGTATTTCATTTCATAAAGATTAGGATGGAAGGGGGGCCAATACTACCTAGTCATTTACAGATGACTTGTATCTTTTTTATATAAAACTCTTATTTTTAATAACAAAATAAAAAATGACTTTTATTTTTAACAACGCTCCATCTTCCCCTCCCCCAGCAGACCCTGGCAACTTCATTCTACTTTCTGTTTTTATGAGTTTAATTGCTTCAGATACCTCATATAAATGGAATCAGTGTCTTTTTGGTGTAATTGTTTTTGGTTTTTTTTTTCGGTACGTGGGCCTCTCACTGTTGGGGTCTCTCCCGTTGCGGAGCACAGGCTCCGGACGCACGGGCCCAGCCGCTCCACGGCATGTGGGATCTTCCCAGACCGGGGCACAAACCTGTGTCCCCTGCATCAGCAGGTGGACTTTCAACCACTGTGCCACCAGGGAAGCCCCAGTGTCTTTTTGTACCTGCCTTATTTCACTTAGCATCGTGTCCTCAAAGTTCATCCAATATGTAGTGCATGATGGGCTTTTCTTCCATTTTAAAGGCTGAATAGTATTCCATAGTATTTATATACCACATTTTGTTTATTCATTTATCTGTCAATAGACATTTAAGTTGTTTCCGCCTCTTGGCTGTTGTGGAAAATGCTGCAATGAAAATGGATATGGAAATATCTCTTCAAGATCCTGCTTTCAATTCTTTTAAGTGTACACCCAGAAGTGGGATTTTGGGTCATATGGTAATTCTATGTTTAATTTTTTGAGGAACTAACACACTGTTTTTCATAGCGGCTGCACCGTTTTGCTTTCCCACCAACAGTGCGCGAGCGTCCTAATGTCTCCGCACCCTCACCAACACTTGTTATTTTCTTTTTTTATATATATATAATCTTCCTGATGATTGTGAGGTGATATCAGTGTGGCTTTGATTTGCATTTCTCTAATGGTTAGTGATGCTGAACATCTTTTTATATGCTGTTGGCCACTTGAATATCTTCTTCGGAGAAATATCTATTCAAGTCCTTTGCCAATTTGTTAATCAGGTTGATTTGTTGTTGTTTTTTGAGCAGTGGGAGTTCTTTATATATTCTGGGTATTAACTCCTTATCAGGTATTTGAAGATTTGCAAATATTTTCTCCTGTTTTGTAGATAGACTTTTCACTCTGTTGATTATTCCCTTTGACATGCAGAAGATTTCGTGGATATGACACCAAAAGCACAGACACCAAAAGCAAAAAAAGGTCTATAGATGACTTTACTATCCATCTTCTCCCTCCCTCTCTGTCTCTGTCTCCCTCTCTCTCTCTCTCTCTCTCTCTCTCTCTCTCTCTTCTCACACACACACACACACACACTCACACACTCATCCATGGTTATCATGGTTATGACATCCTCTAGCTGTTTAGATTTGCTAAACAGCTAAACAGCTAGCTGATTTGCAACTCTCTTTCTGCACTGCTATCAACTGAGAAATTGGGGTTCTCTGGGGTCAGATTTGGAGACCGTTCCTAGAGAGTTGTCTGGTTCTAGTTATTTTTGCCTAATCTCTTCTGTCCATTCCATGCATCCAGAATCATTTTGTCTCAGCCCGTGGCATAAAACTGCTTCTAATTATCTGAAATGCAGTAACAAATATATGTCTCCCTGTTTTAAGTACAAAACACCTTCCTATTTTACTGGTGTCAAGAGACCTATGCATTAATATTGAAATTTATGATGCGGTTGAAAAAACCAACAAAGTGAATTTTTGGTTCTTTTAAAACTCTTTCTGTTAGAGCATTGGCCACAGCAGATTTTTGTTAACATTTAAAGTAATCTCTTTTTAAAAACTCTATGCTAAAATGAATTATCTCTCTACGATATTCATCTGAATTTATCAAACATACCAAAATATGTAACTTCAGCAACAAATGCTGTGTTCCAGTTGCTGAATGCTGAGATTTAGTCATTTGTTATCATGTAGTAGTAATACATAAAGAGTTTTACCAGGATCTTCTCAGGACGTGCCCCCCACTTACCCACACACTGAGTCCTTTCTTCCCCCACCGCCTCTCTTGTTTTATAACTCCCTATCTAGGAACTTTCTGTTAATTCAGTCCCATTCCTCACTTTTATGGGGCCAAAGAGTACAAACAGAAATTTATATACAGATTGACTAAACACTTAAAATCTTAGGTCAAGCTAGCACAAAAAACTATTACATAAAATTATATGTCCAATCCTCATTATTTACAAAGTTTGTACTTGCTAATTTGCCTACTGTTTAAAATTTATTTGTAACCCCAAATCAGTGCTCAGAATGCTTTCACAGTCATTTATGGACACACACAGAGAGGCAAAAAATTTGAGCTGCCTGACGTGCGCGTTCCCAGCTGAGCTTGAACAAGGTGACACTCTGCTGTCTTGTTTCAGCTCTCATACTGTAAACAAGTGTTCTTTTCATGGTCTATTTAATGCCATGTTTTTCACATTTTTATGCTTTCTGTTGATAATTTCACTATTTAAAATGGCTTTCAAGCATAGTGCTAAAGTGCTATCTGTTGTTCTAAGTGCAAGAAGGCCGTGATGGGCCTCAACTATGTGTGTTTGATGAACTTTTTTCAGGCATGAGTTGTAAGGGTGTCAATAGTAAGTTCAATGCTAATGAATCAATAATATATAGTAAATAAAGTGTCTTTAAACAGAAACACACATAAAGCAAGGTTATGTATCAATTGGTTGATGAAAATGTTGTGACCAGAGGCTCACAGAAACCTAACCATCTATTTCCCCTAGGGCAATAGTTTGGTATTCACTAAGTCAGTGTCCTAGGGGACTTCATAGAATAAAAAAACTACCATGAATAATGAGAATTGACCATACTAGCCTTCTACCTTAACAAATATACATTCATGATGACAAGATAAAAGAAGATGTGCAAAGTGATGGTTTTTACATGGCTAAACATTATCATCTAAAATATCAAAAGAAATATGAAAGAAAATGAAATTCTATTATTGTGGATGTCTTGGTATCGTATATAATTCATGCATTATTATATATGTATTCTATATATTATTTTGGCTTCATTTCAGCAAAGACACTAATAATGTTGTTACAGTAACAACTTTTATATAATTTGTTCTATGGTCAGGAATAAACCGAAGGATTAAAAATTGATTAAAATGGACTAAAAATGAAATATGTGCAATGTATGCAAAATAGCAATATATTTTTATCTGAAAACAAATTGAAATAAATGTTTAAGTTGAAAGATTAAAATTATTTTCATATATTTTATTTTTCTTCTAAAATAGTTAAAATTATCTGTCAAAATTAAAAGAAGGGAAGTTATGATTTATAAAACCAAAATGTAAAATAAAAATTATTTAAATAGAAATTATGATTAATCAACATTACATTTTAATAAAAAGTATTTAAATAAAATTGACCTTTTAAATGTAGTAAGTACTTTTATAAAAACTACTTAGAATTAATTCTAGCTTTCAATATCCATCTAAGTTGCTGAAACTGACACAACATTGTAAATTGACTACACTTCACAAAAAATGGTTAAAAAAAAATCCATCTAAGTTGCCAACAGAGCACCCCGCACCCAGATTGCCCTGGTTGATAGCGCCCTGGTTACATCTAGACCTATATATAAATTTATACCCATTTACATATAAATAAATATGAATTGTTTAACATAGAAAAGTGTCTCATAGCCTCTGTGTGCAACTGTTGAAAAGGCTTTGCTAATTCCTGAGTACCTCCAGAACCTGAGTACCTGAGTACCTCCTGAGTACCTCCAGAACCACAAATTGGAGCAGAAGTAAGAAAATGGATACTACGCAACCCTGGGAAACAGTGTTTTGTTGTGCGAGAATAGAAGAATTTGACAGGTTCATTAATTTGTCTTTTCTCTCCCCCAAATTATTCCAGCACTTAAATTCTCCCTACAGAGAAAAGCAGTATTTGTCGGTAGCAGGGATGGAACCCCCAAATCTCCACAGATACACACACCTACTGTTTCAAGGACATGGGACAGAGCTGTTGAGAAGCGTTTGCCTGAGGCATGGGCAGTGTCAGTCATGGAAGGGATATTTAGGGTTATGAGTCAAGCTGTGGGGAGAGCAGCTATACTGCGGAGCAAAGTCCCCACAACCGGTCCTCATCTAACTGGAGCAGGGCACACATTCGGCCATTGTCTGGACACAGCTGCACAGACACCTGATGGCAGTGGGCCTGGCTCACTACGTCTATGGCACCCGCCTGATTAGGCTACAGCCCTGGTCTGGATTAAACCTTTTCTCCTGCTTGAAGCTGAGTTTCCTGCTTTCAGCGATGCAGAAGACACTTGCTGCCTTGAATACAGAGTTAGGTGATACATATCATGAAATGCCTCACATTGCCCATATGATTCTTGGAGGGCATCTAACCATGGATTGGTTCCTGCGCCATTAACCAAGATCCATTGCCTCTTCCAACCTTCTTCTGACTTAAAGCAACACTTTTCTTTTTTGTAACTGACTTTCTTATTCCACCTTGGACAACCAATTCTTCTTTGTTTTCCAAAATTTAGCAGCACGTGCTCTCTCCTAGGACTAAGCATATTAATGACAACAAGAATGGCAACAATGAGGGCTAGCATTGATCAAATTCTTACTAAGTGTCAGGCATGGTTCCAAGCACTTTAAATGTGTAACTAATTTGTCCTCACAGAAAGCCTAGGAGGTGGATACAGTTTTCCTGGACAGTTTTACTGAAGAAGGAGCAACTGAGGCACAAGATGTCGAGTAACCTGCCAAAGTAAGGTCACGCAGGCAGTCTGACTCTAGTTCAAGTTATTGTCCAGTTCACTACGTGATACTACAGGAGATGGAGAAATGGTGCTTTTTACATGCCCTGGGCACGCTTGGCTTATTTCACAGGAAAAAATAGATATTTTTGCAAATGGGTTGAAAATGATAAGTACAAGAAAAAGCGTTGTTTATGTTCACTCGTTGCTTTTTTTTCTGGAAGACGATGCTGTTACTGATGCCATTAATACCAGAACTACCTACTATCTAGCACCCATTTTCCCAGGGGACCTCATGTGCTCATAGAGACAAGTGGACAGAGGAAAGAGAGAAGAACCCCAGACAGCTCCAAGCAATCATCGGCCAAAAATCTGCAAAGAACCTACAAACATCAGGGATATGTTTGCTGTGTCCCCAAGTTTCACAGCCCACGGGGCAGGAAACAGTTAAATCATTTCCCCCCAAGGTTACCTTGAATGTCACTGGAGAAGTTGGGCACAGAGCCCAGGCCTCTGGATCCTCTCGCTGAGTTTCAGGAAGCAAACCACACTCTGACATTTAATTGGTGAGACAGTTTGTTTGTGTTTAGCCTTCCCTTGCAATATTTGAAACCCAAACACTGTAGCAAGAGTCAGTGCTTGAAAAAACTGCAAAGAAGGGCTTCCCTCGTCGCGCAGTGGTTGGGAGTCCGCCTGCCGATGCAGGGGACGTGGGTTCGTGCCCTGGTCCGGGAGGATCCCACGTGCCGCGGAGCCGCTGGGCCCGTGGGCCATGGCCGCTGAGCCTGGACGTCCGGAGGCTGTGCTCCACAACGGGAGAGGCCACAGCAGTGAGAGGCCTGAGTACCCCAAAAAAAAAAAAAAAAAACTGCAAAGAAAATCTGATCTGCAGTCAAAGTGCCAGCCCTGAACGCAGGAAGAATAAAGTTAAATCTAGGCAGGTTCAATAAATGATGCCATAAAATAGCATCTTTAAGGTTTTCTTTGCCTAATCACAAACTTAACACAGGTCAAATGACGTCAAGGTAGATGCCTTCATCATAAGAAGATTCTCGATCTTCAGCTTTCTTGTTTCAAGAAATATTTGATGCAACCAAATTTTTGGACATCTCTGAGAATTTGCTGCAGTGGAATTTGGCCTATACTCTAATGGGATACCACCATACATCTTAAAGAGTTGAAGGTGTACCGTAGAAAGAAGACCTGCTATTAATAGGAGGGAGAACTACGTGGTCTACTTTCCACAAGTCTGATTGCTGGACCAACTACAAAGCAAGAGAACTGTCATGAAGAATTGCTGTTATAGGGCTGCATCTGGTTCAGCTTCTCTGTGACTGTGGAAGGGTCTACATCTTACTAGTTCTGGGTTGAAAACAAACTGAAAAAAGTGTACAAATTTAGAAGTAGCTTAATTTCCCCTTCTTCCTATAGCTCCCCCCATCTTCACCTTGAAAGATGATCCCATCAATACAATTTTCAGAAGGGCTTCATTTTGGTGGTCTCACTCTTCACTGGCCATGTAGGCCTCTTTGCCTTCATAGCAAGGGTCCATCTTATGCGCCATCAAGACCACGGGAAGATTCCTGGAGGAACCAGGAGGCTTTGCTTCTGGCTCACAGTGGAGTCTTGCCTTGCTTCCCTTTGCTGTCACACAGACCATCTGCCGGGTTCCTGACTCCTTATATCCCAGGGACCTTGCCTGGGTCCTTCATCACTGACATACTGGCCTTTGGAACCCAGGATATGCCTCCCTTGTCTGTGAAAACTGCTTTTATCAACCCAATTCCTGAAAGGCTGTGGTAGACTTATCTAATTCAGAGTGAAAGCATCTTGTATACATGAAGTGCCGGACTGGGTCACTCCTGCTTTATCCTGTCCAGTTACTTGCCACAGTATAGTAATATTAAGTAGGAACCACACCCATACAAGGATGTAACTGAAAACTGAGCAGTGGGCTCAGCAATGCCTTTCCAGCACATGATGCCCATCCTATACCAGATTTGCTCGCCTGATGCCACAGTGCTCACCAGTTAGCTGTCCCATTAAATTGAAGTCATGCTTTAGGCTGTCCTTCCAGAATTCTTTTATAGTCCTCATAGAGATTGTTTCAGTGGCCTTTGGTTCATTCTAATTTGATTCTCTGTGTACTCTGAGTTTAATGCAGAAGTCAGTCTGTAAGTCTCGGTGAAGAAGAACACGGTGTGCTTCTCACTTGGGTTTTCTACTGACAACACAGCCTGGAAAATTTGCTGCTCAAAAGTAACAGAATAAGATAATAGCTTTATGTTTTCTATTAGCCATGAGACTCTCACCTTTTATTAAACAAGACACCCAAATTGTTCACTCTGGGAATCTCTCCCTCGTTTCTTTTTTCTTTTCTTTTTTTTCTATCTTCTCTCTCTCTTCTTCACTCCCTTCCGTTCTTCCTTCTCTCCTTTCTTTGCACAAATTGAATGACAGCTATGAGTCAGGCACTGAGAAAGCTGTCAATCATATTAGGCAATGACTGCCATGCTAGAAGTAAGCACATGACTATATTTTGAAAGACCTCATCATACCTTTTAAGGTAAAAAATAAAAATGTTAATTTTATAACACAATAAAGTGTAACTACCTATTGAAATCATCATAAATAATTTATTATCTTAAATAATTTGCATTCTCTGTTATGTACATCTATGTATTATGTTCACAGGCTGCTTGAATTAAAAGCTGTTATATCATATGCCAATCTGTTGCTAGGTAACAACTAAAAGTAATATACTCATGTACACATATCTCTATATGTGTGTGTGTGTGTGTGTCCTAATATTTATATAATCATGTCCACATATCTCTATCTATATATCTATCTACAGATGCGTGTGTGTTTACCCTAATACTCAGAAAGGGGTCAAACTGTCTCATACATATATAGAGAGATTAATACAAATAAGTAAATATATAATATGTTCCTTTGAAGGTCACTACCATGGCCTCAGAAATCATTTAAACGATTCAGTTGATGGTAATATGCTATTTGTTAGATGGCTCACGATTCTAAGAACACATCCAAGGTGCACTTGCAGGTAATCAGACGTTCTGGATGACTCTCTCGAGGTCTTTTCGTGGTATTTGGAGACATTTTCTGGATGATGAAATATGAGACTTAAGTCTACTGTGTTTGTAATCAATATACCCAGAAAAAGAATTTTTATATACATATATAGTTTATTTATATTTATACATATGTGTGTGTTTAGTGGCTTTTATTTTATTGTTACCACATGAAGTTTAGAGGTATGTCCATAACAAGTCATTGACTGGCCTAAATAACATTGTAACTTCCAGCCAAAAGACAATCCTTTCATTTTCTGAACTCATTTATTTATTTTTCTTCAATGTACTTTCCCCTTTTTTGGATGTTAAGCTGCATCTCTGCTAATAATAGCAAACTGAAATACATTATTTAAAAAAATCTTAACATCTAGCCAACATTGAAAATATTTGGCCATTCTATCTGAAATGTATTTAAAACAATTTTTTTTAATTTAATTTAATTTTTATTTATTTTTTTAAACATCTTTATTGGGGTATAATTGTTTTACAATGGTGTGTTAGTTTCTGCTTTATAACGAAGTGAATCAGTTATACATATACATATGTTCCCATATCTCTTCCCTCTTGCGTCTCCCTCCCTCCCACCCTCCCTATCCCACCCCTCCAGGCGGTCACAAAGCACCGAGCCGATATCCCTGTGCCATGGGGCTGCTTCCCTCTAGCTATCTACCTTATGTTTGTTAGTGTATATATGTCCATGCCTCTCTCTCGCCCTGTCACAGCTCACCCTTCCCCCTCCCCATATCCTCAAGTCCGTTCTCCAGTAGGTCTGTGTCTGTATTCCTGTCTTACCCCTAGGTACTTAAAACAATTTAAGCAAATTTTTAATAATCTAGTAATTTTAGTACTTCATGATGTCTAATTTTATATTTCATACAATAAATAGAAATAATTATCTGAGAGTATTCTTAAAGTTAAAAAGAATCTGGTGGCCAGGACAGGGTGAGCAGGGAACGGTGTGAGGGGAGCTGTCACCCAGGCTAGATTACATGCCACCTTGTAGGTCTTTATAAGGACTTTGGGTTTTATGCTGAGAGAGCTGAATGGTTTTGTCTGTTCAAACAAAAGTTGTTTGAACTGAAGGCAATGGTTAATTTACCTTTTGTCCAAGTTACTTTAGATTGGTCTAAGTATTCAGTTGATCCAAAGGATAGAGAATAATCAGTCTATGTTACAAGCGGCCAAAGACCCAAAAGTTGTAGTTCATGTCACAAATGAGGCAGTTAGCTCAGGTAGGTGGGAATAGCTGATTCATTCAGCCAGGCGTGTCTTTTGGCCCCTAAGTAGGCAGCCATCTTCCTTAGGCATTCAGTCTTCAATCACAGTATCACACACTGCATTTCTCTCCTCTTTCTAAGCTAGGCAGCCCCAGGTATACACAGTTATTTTCCCCTCCACATGGACCCTGAACTTTTCTTAATGGAAGCTACATCTGAACCATCAAAGTCAAATTATACTCCTTCTGATGCAGTCTCTTTCAGACTGTCCTCTAGAACAAAACAAAAGCTATCTCTTCTGGTGAGGTAAACATTTCTCCATCTACTTTAACTTTACTCATTACTACTAAATAAATTAAAAGCTGTTTGAACAGGATGTAGGGTCAGTGTTAGATTAATAAAATAGCACTGAGAGACCAACATGAAGGCATAGCAGCAAAGAATAGCCTCCTAGCTTTCCAGTGTTTCTTTTAATCCAACAAGGAATCTTTGCAGGGTATTAGCAGAAAAATGCCAAGCCTCCATACAATGCTACCTTTATACCTGTCACTACATTTAACCCCAGTAATCCTGTGACTGGTCAGGATTTGTAGATCATTTATTCCAGCTTTCAGAAGATCAATATAGGTTGGTTTTGCAACAATAAATATATATGACAAGATGGGGTCTGATCTGGTGGCAACATCTCTGGAATAAGAATCAGCAGACGTGTGCCCCAGCCCCTGCTCTGCTAAGAAATAGAATCCATCTTCCCTCCAAGAAAAGAGAGCATGACTGACCACCCTCCCTCCAAGTCCACAAAAATATGGTCTGATCATTTGCCCTGGATAGTCTAAGCTTCTACCCATACCCTTTCAGGGAAAACTTTGTACTTTAAGATACCAAAAGAGTTAGCTCTTAAATATTCCTGAGAGAGAGGTTATTTGTAAGGTGATTCTTAGTAAGGACGTATTTGGACACTAGAGCAGAATGGTGATTGATAGCCAAGAGACTCTCCAACTCCTCTCTGGGCAGCACAGAAGTTAGCATAAGGCAGGCTGGTCTTGGCCTGTGTCCAAGAAGCTCATTCCTGTGAATCCTGAGAAAGATGTTGTTATAACAAAGTTATGGTATAGCAGAGACCCCAACTATGAAGGGTGAATTCAAGGCTTCTTTTACGAGGAAAAGAGTTTAGGGAAATTTACAAATCCTAAAATGTCTCCAAAAGGAGTGTACCCAGCAAAATATTTTGCAGTTCTTGCATTTTAGAAATACTGTGATTCTCTAAGGCAACCCATAATAGAATTCACTGAACAAGAGTTGCCCTGCTCCCTAGGGCTTAGCCTGATTGGACAGAACAATTTAGCTCAGGAATCCCACTTTGCAATTCAGCAGAAAAGTACAGACATATGTCCTAAGAAATAAAGGAAGGACATGAAGAAATGCTCTGGTTCTCTCTTGTCTATTCTCAATGGTTTAGATAGTTGGGTTTTTTAGCACAGCTTAATTTCATAAATAGCAGCCTCAGCAGGTTTGCCCCGTCATTCAAGAAGACTGTTTACCTACTATGTCTCTCTCCAGTTACAATGCGTTTCACATTAAATGTTCGATTGGATTACTAATTTTAAAACTCGCCACTTCAGAATCACCCAAAGCTTTCATTTCCTATCTAAAAGCCCTGAAATATGTCATAATTACCTCTGAACTGAGGGGGCAGGCTGCACCAGAGAATTCTGAAAATGTTTTTTCTCTGAGCACAGGCAGCTCAGAAAGCCGAGCACCTGCAAATAGGTTAATGAAGCTCAGAATTGCTAGAGTTGTCAAGACCAACTGTTGAGAATTCCCGTGGAGTTAAGTAGGATGTGAATCCGGCTCTGAGTAAATACCATTACCCATGCTTTCTGACTTCCTGCTTTCGGGTTTTGGAGTGCGCGTGGGTTTTTCCCCTTGAGCTCAACCGCTTGGTAGCAGTTGGGTTGGGGGTGGCTGGGAGTACTCTTTAAAATGGCTCTCTGGGTGGGCAGAGGCCCTGGTGTTTATTCCTGGAGCTCCCTGAGCCATGGAGTACTTTTTAGAAAATTCATCGCATTTTATTCATGTTTGGGTACCAAGGAAGTAAGCAGTCGGCTTATGTTCTCAGAAAAAGAACTGTCACTGGTCACTTAGAGTGTTTCGTTTTGGTGTTTAACGGTCATGAGACATGGTCAAGAGGAAAAACAGCAAGAACATCCTGTGCTCTAAAGGCAGGTCCTCTTAGATCCAAACCTTCAAATACTTAACTCTTCTGAAGCACTGTATGAAGAACACTTTTAGCATATTTTTAGTGTGGTTTAGTGTAAATGTCAACCTCTGGTTGAAGTGTGTCCTACAGACAGAAAGTGCACATATTGTAAGTGTACAGTTCAAAACATCTTCACAGAGAGACCACACCTGTGTAACCATAATTCAGATATCAAGAAACAGGACACGCTCAGCACCCAGCAGCCCCTCTCATGCCCTCTCCCAGTCTAGACCCCAGAGTAACCACTACTCTGACTTCTAACACCTGCTTTGCTTGTTTTCTTCTTGTTTTGAACTCTGTGCAAAAGCAATCAGACGGTATGTCCTCTTTTATATCTGGCTTTTTTCAAGTATGCTGAGATTTTACAAATATGTACTTATTACAGCCTTTTACATCATTATCTCATTGACAAGGAGATCATTAATCTGCCCCAGTTTGCTCTCCTCAAAACGTGTCAAGGAAAAATACTCACATTGGAAATGAATGTATACATGGCTGCTTTATATGCTTCAGCCTGCCAATGAGCACATCCGGTTTCTAACAGATGGGGAAAGGAACTTCCACGGGGCCTTTTTAAAGGAGGAAGATAAAATGAGCTTTGCTATGCAGCTACAACAAAAAGTTGATGGTGGGAGGCCAAGTTGGAGAATTCTGCTCACTGAACTGAAGCATAAAGCTGGTGAAATGCACAAGAAAGTGAGATTTATTGGTTGAATGTTGATGTACCAGAATGGAAAATGAGAGCTTGATGTATAATTGCAGATAGTACTGTTTCCTCCCACTTCACATTGGTGTGTTCCCAGTAAACAGGCCCCTGCAAGTAATATCTTGCTTCCTGCCATTTGTAGTTGGATTTATTAGACAAGTGACTTCCTTAGCCTCTGGTCGAGGAAAGGATAATAATAGTAATAGCAATAATAATAATAATAATAAATCATCGTTCATGCCCGAGCTGAATTAAAACAGTACAACTTTGGGGCTTCCCTGGTGGTGCAGTGGTTGAGAGTCCGCCTGCCGATGCAGGAGACACGGGTTCGTGCCCCGGTCCGGGAGGATCCCACGTGCCGCGGAGCGGCTGGGCCCGTGAGCCGTGGCCGCTGAGCCTCTCCGTCCGGAGCCTGTGCTCCGCGGCGGGAGAGGCCACGGCGGTGAGAGGCCCGCGTACCGCAAAAAAAAAAAAAAAAAAAAAAAACAGTACAACTTTGTCACTCATGATAAAGCAAGGCAAAGGATTTAGAGCAGTCAGAGTCATAATTGCAAGTTACCAAATAATTAAATGTTATTGCTGTGTACAAAAATATTTAGGAGCCGACTTTACAGCAAGTTATGGGATTATCCCATCACATGCACACGAACCACGTATGCAATTGTAGACTTATTTGACCATGCATTAAGCCTAACAACTGAATTCCAAGAAAATCAAGCACTTGTTTGGAAAAAAATAATCAAATACGGATTATTTCAATAGCATACAAAGTTTCTTCCTGAGATCCCTGCCAGCGAAAGGCAGGGGATTTATGCCACTCATTTCTGAGCAAGCCACATTTCTCTAATATGGCTGATCCCTCCCAGTCTAAACATTTTCTTTGAAAACGTGAAACCCTGCAATTAAATATTCCTCCCTGAAACGGGAGAGTTCACTGAACTGAGAACCAAGTACATCCCCTATAGAGAAGACTGTGATTGGAGGGAGGGGGTGTTGTCTGGTGGGAACACCCACCGATGGAATGAAAACAGGAGGATGTTGGAGGGTAGGGGAGGAGGAGAGAAAATGTATGTGCTAATCTGACGAACTTCTGTATTCAAACCTACATTCAAGGCTGGTTGTATGTGTGTTTGTCCCTGAGACATGGAAATACTGCTAATACTCAAAATATTTTTTTTGGCAAAGATCACACTTAAATTAATAAGCTTTGCTATTGACAGTATTCTTTTGAGTCATGTTTTGCCTTTTGAAAAAAGAAAAAGCTTCACTAAGGAAAACAATAGGTTTACTAGGGAAATGATTTGCTGGGTTGAAGAATGGCATCTAATATTTTGCAAACGTGATTTTTCCCTTCTTGAGAATCTTATTTCCTTAGCATTTATCCATGGTGTTTCACAGAGGGTCATGTTTGGGAGAGGTGCAGAAATGTGTTTCTTCCCCTGACCACTGCATTGGTAATTCACTGGGATGAATGCTTGGCAAGAGGTCTTGCTCACCAGCATGTAATAAGTCTCACAAAGATTATGTATTCGGGAGTGGAGGTGAGGGCATGGGGGAGGCACCTGTTTAGGTCACCTTCCCAAAATACTCTTTTATTACCTTGCCACATGAGCCTCAATTCCCCAAAATAGGGCAATTTAAGGCAAGCTATCTCCAGAATGACCCACTGTCAAAATATGTTCTTTTTTTCTCCCAATAGACATTTATCAGGCCTAAAAGCTGCCAGGTATCTATAGTGCTAGGTGTAGGGGGAAGGGAGAGAATGCAGCAATTGAGTAAGTCACAGTCCCGAGCCTCTGGGATACCGTTTATTCAGGGAATTGACATAATTTTGTGTTTTAGAGCAAACACCCTGGTGGCAACTTAAAGGCCAGATGGTAAACATGGAAAAGATTTAGAAAGCTATTGTGTGTAATAGTCCAGACATGTGAACATGAAGGCCTGACTTCGGTCAGTAATTATTGGGATGGAGGTAGGGTAAGGATTTGGGAACTACAGCCCACACTCTTCAGTATGGTAGCCACTAGCCGCATGTGGCTGCTTAAATTTAAATAAATTAAAATTAAGTGACATTAAAATTTTAAGTAACATTAAAAATTCCATAGTCACACTGACCATATTTCAGGTGTTCAGTAGTCACACTTAGCTAGTGGCCACCTTATTGGACAGGAAAGATATAGGACATATCTACCTTTGTGGAAAGTTCTACTGGGCAATACTGTGTAGGCCTTTGTTCTTTCAAAAATCCATGATTAACTGTGAAGTTTGATGACATGAGAATTTGTACTGTTGCAGGGTCATGAATTTGAGCCATACTGTGGTTTGATATATGAGAGATAGTTACTTGGCTGTTGGTAAGCTACATTACCCCACCCCCTTCTCCAGAACTGCCATATCAGTGATATTGGTAGTTATCAAATTGTCCTGCATAACACATGTATTTATATACAAAGTTTTATCTATCATATAGCATTATATATCTATAGATCATCTATATCTATATGTAGATCTAGATCTAGATTATAGATTGATTTAGATATATAAAACACCTGATGATTGTATTAGCTTGGGTCCTCCAAAACATATATGTTAAGGTGAGATTAGCTGTTCATGAGGAGAATGCCTGTGAGGAAGAAAGGAGGAGGGAATCAGAATAGGCAGACAAAGCCTTCAGACCACAATGCAGGTATGATACTTGTGGAGGAGGGAGCAAGGAAGGCAGATTGAGTAGGAAGAGTCTTGGAATGCAGCAAAGTTCCAAGAAGGATTCAGTCAGACTATTGAAGAGTCTTTGAATCAATGTCACCAATCAGAGAACTCTCAAGGATCTCAGGAATGAGCCTGCATTAGTATCCCCATTATGCTCAGTCACTGGCTGGGAGTGGCCCACAGGAAGCATGAACTTGGGGTGCATGTGGTGGTGGATCCAGAGGGTGGCAGCTGGAGCCATCACATATTATGCTCCCCATGGCAGGAGACCTCAGCAGCACCTCATGGCTTCCACAATAGTATATTTTGTATTGTTGTGTGTGTGTGTGTGAGATAAAATATATTCTATAGTATATTCTATTGTATTTTGTATATATAATACATAGTACTATAAAATATGTTGAAAATAGTAGGTATATTTTTTAGTATACTATATAATTATTATGTGTTCAAGAATTAAGGACTTCTTACTTGGGAGCCCAATGCTCATGAAAGTCAAGGATTTCTTCTAATTAGGTGGTAGAATCAAAAGGACTTGATAGGGGCACTTCCACTCACAGAAAGATGGAGTAGACATATTTTTCCCTGTTCCTCCCACTAAGTACCACTAAAAACCCTGGACATTATACATGAAACAAACATAAGAAGACTCTAAAAGGTAGGGAGAAAAAGGCAGACAAGCTAGGAACCTCAGCACCCAAGGATTGATGTTGTATTAAGTTCCCTACATTGCCCCATATGTCCCAAACTGGGTGCTATAGAAGTCAACAACCCAGAGATGTCAACAAACACAGATTTCAAAAAACCCCTACAAAAGTGTAATCTCTTGAGCCAAAGGACAAGAAAAGGGACAGTCTAGCAAGATAGAAAAGTTTTAGGAAAAAAACCACTCTGCTAGAGTCAAACATCACAAGGTGGAAAAAAAAATCTGTGGCCACATCCCACCCACACCAGCAAGGCCTAAGTTGAAAACCTAGACTTCCCTCTTTGTCAAGTTGTAATGAGATGCCCCAACCTCCTGCAAGGGTAGTGGCAGAGAAAGTTGAATAGGGAGCCAGGACTTTCATCTCCAGTGGGCAGTAATGAGTGCCTTTCTTGGGGTATCAGTGTAGACCATGTGGAGATCCTGGACTTTCATCCCCATCCTGTATAACAAGGCACTCCTCCTTCTTCCTAATGGGGTGGTGTCTGAGGAGGCCTAGTGGAGAATCAGGACTTTCACCACCACTTAGTGGTAATGAGGCTATTCTCCACCATGCTGTCGGTGGAGGTCACATGGGGAGCAGTAATGCAATCCTCCCCTTCCCAGAAGTACCCCAAAATGTATAAATTCTCTAAATCATGTTTGAGAACTGAAACAAAAATTATGACACTGTTTCATATGGTTCTAAATGCATGTACAGGAAATATTTAAGACAATTATAAATGGGGTGGGGTAAGGAGATGTAAAGAAAGGCAAGGTTTCTATACTTCACACTCAAACTGGTAAAATAGTGATGCCAGTAGACTGTGAAATAGGTTATGTGTATATCACTTTATACTTTTTTTTTTGGCCATACCTCATGGCTTGTGGGATCTTAGTTCCCTGACCAGGGGTCAAGCCCATACCCTCAGCTGTGAAAGTGCTAAGTCCTAACCACTGGACCACCAGGGAATTCCCCTATAACTTTATACCTTGAGTAACCACTTAAACATCTTTGCAAAGAGATATACTCATAAACACTATAAATAAATAAAAATGAATTCTAAAAATGTACAGGTAACACACAGGGAGCCAGAAAAAAAAATGAAAACAAAGAGAAAAAACAGAAAGCAAAATTAAAAATGGAAGACTGAAACCTAACAAATCAATAATCCATTAAATGTAAATGGTCTAACTATACCAATTAAAAGACAAAGATTGGCAGAATGGATTAAAAAAAAAAAAAAACTTGACCCTACTATATACTGTCTACAAGAAAGTCATTTCATATGTAATGATATGTCATGTTAAAAGTAAAAAGAATGTAAAAAGTACATATCATGCAAAAGTTAACCAAAAAAAAGCAGGAGTGGTTACATAAATGTCAGATAAAGTAGACTGCAGAACAAAGAAAAGTACCAGACAGGAAGGGATATTTATAATAATAAAAGTTTCACCCCACCGAGAAGACATAATAATCTTAAATGTGTACATACCAAACAACAAAGCTGTAAAATGTGTAAAGCAAAACTGGATAGAACTGAAAGGAGAAAGAGACAAATCCACAATTACTGGTGGAGGTTCCAGCACTTCTGTCTCAACAATTTATAGTAGAAATAGATAGAAATATCAACATGGATTGAAAAACTTGACAATATTATCAACTAACAAAATCTAATTGACCTTTATAGAACATTTCACCTAACAACAGCAGAATACACTTTTCAAGTGTCCATGGAACACAGACCAAGATAGACTGCATCCTGAGCCATAAAACAAACCTCAATAAATTTAAAATAATCAAACTGTGGTGTGGGACCTCGATTAAGGCCCAATATTATGTGCTGCCTTGACATCTGGTGAAACTGAGAAGGCCTCATCTGGTCTAACCACAAGTTCCCCTCCCCGCTCTGCTATTGTTCAATAAGTCCCCTAGCCAAGCAACCCTCCTTATCTAGGGGAACAGCTGTAGTTCCTGCATATCCCTGAGTAGCAGGTTTCAGTTCCCTGCCAGCTGTGGAATTATTCCAACTAACCACATAGTCCTGTGGGAACCAGAGGGGCACCTCATCCTCTTGATACTACAAAGCCTGCCTCCAGCCCTTAGTTTTCACTCTGTTCCCAGTTGCAACCCCACCCCCCCATCCCCGTGGCCCTGTATGGTGTACAGTGTTCTCCTCCCTCAGTCTGTGAGTATATGGGACTAACAACCTGCTGTCGATCTCATCTGTCCAGTGTCAGTTGTCGGGACAATTGAAATACATGTACTTTAAGACAAAATTAAACACATCAAATTTATAAATGCAATTTAAAATGTTTGAAGGTTTGAAAATTTTAGCTAAGTCTTTAAACACAACCAAACTGAATTCAAAAATCCCTTCCAAGTAACTGATAAAGTATGCTAGACTTACAAAGTAGAATAATATTTGTAAACTGAATTTAAAGTCCATGAATTGCAAAAAAATTTTCTTTTAAGTTTGTCAAAAAGTTCATATCCATAGAAAGAAACTTGGCACCC
This sequence comes from Lagenorhynchus albirostris, assembly GCF_949774975.1. NCBI lineage: Eukaryota > Metazoa > Chordata > Mammalia > Artiodactyla > Delphinidae > Lagenorhynchus > Lagenorhynchus albirostris. The sequence goes on along the minus strand of NC_083104.1, from coordinate 95,857,642 downwards.
AAAATATTTTCAGGGAGTACTCTGCCTCACAAAGGTAGACTGGAGGTAGCTAGCTTTCCAACAGACTTTTGAAAGTTCATAGAAGATAGCAACCCACCCCTCAACCAGGCTGTCTTTTAAAGTACATAGGTTTATATTTAATAATTAAGACATTCCAGGACTTCTATCAGGAGATTAATAATATAGCTAACCTCAAAATTACTGCTACTCAACGCAGTCAAAAGTTCCAGAAGAGAAATAATATTTACTGAGGTTCGCCTGCAGTTTATTCTGTCCTATAAGTAACTTAAACTTTCTCCAGGATTAAGCCAGACCATCAGAAGGTTGAACTCTACTCTTCTTGCCTTTCCCATAGCATCATAGAACTTCTTTGAATAGACCGTTTTTTGAGATTATGGCATTAACCTGCCTGTACGTGCATTGTGAGAAACAAACCTGTGAAATTTGGTGTTGGATGTGCTTTCTTGGTCTAACCGAGGACTCCATCCACTGAATCATCACACAAGTTCTCGGCAAGGACCCTTGGGAGGAAATTCTTTCAGGACGTAGTAGCAGGAAAAGTTGTGTCTTGAGCTTTTAAGCATTTTATGAATCAGGTACATAATCACATTTCCTCTCTTTCTGATGGCTGCTAGAAAGTTCACAGTCATATCCATGGTCTTCTGAAAACTGCGCCAATCTTAGTGGCCCACCTACTGTAGACCGACCTCGCCTTTGATTTTGTTTTACTTTCCTGATGCTTATTCCTATTTTACTAGATCACTCTCATTTATTTTTATCTTGTTGTGTCTTAATGTACTAATAAGTATAAATAATTACATATTCTGTCTCTATAAATCATTTTTAGAACAAATAATAATAGAATTCAACAAATAACTCCTAACTATAGAGGTTGTCAGCAAAAGGAAAATTTTAAAACCAACGAGAATAACTCAGACAAGATGAAAATAAAGGGCCCGAAATGACAGCCAAAGTGCATGAAGAAACCCATAAAAATGTGATTTGTACTGTAGCCACTATTTAAAGTGGTTCATTGAAAATACATTAGGAAGATGCATTGTTTTGAATTGTCTTCTGGAAACACTTTGGAAGTTGGGAGGTTGAGGGAGCAGGAAATGTGTGGGAATTCTGTAAACTCTTCTCTGACACAATAATCACTTCTCACTCTTCTGTGCACGCATTATGCTTGAAAATGTCAATGGAAATGCCAGTTTATATTTTCTGGGGTTTGAGGAACAGGAATCCTTTAGTTATTGTAAGTTCTATCTTTTGTTAAATTTTAATTAACCCCACATTCGCTCTGGGAGGTCAAAACCAAGTTACAGTGATGAGTTGTCAGCCCATAATCCTTTACTTCAGTCCTCACCCTTTATGGTGCGGGAAAAGTCTTGCGGTAGTTCCCGTTCCTTAAATTCTCAGAGATGGTTCCATGTGTAAGGTATACCGACCGCCATGGGGAAAACGATTTGCAGTGAACATTATGTCCAATGGACTGTCAAGGTTTTTGGTCACGAAGTAGACCACATACATTGCCTGCTCTTTGCTTAACAGACTTTCCTCTGGAAAAATCACTCCCCTCCCGCAAAGTTGGTGTGCTTCCAAATGGAGTGGAGTCCTGTGCCAGCTCCGGTGATGGGGTCTCATTGGCCTTTAGGCCAGTAAGTGAATTCCATGCCCTGGCCATAGTGACTGGTTCATATTCACAGCCAATAATACGTTTTGTTGAGTCTACTGGGAAAGATAGAAAGCCAGACTCTCTTTTCCACTAGGTTTAATGGCATGAGGATTTAACACTTGTAGCTGCTTCAGCCATCTGGAGAAAGCCTGGGTCTACTGAGAGCAACACACGCTGCCTGGATTAGGACTCATTCAAGGGTCAGAACGCCGCTGGAGGAAGCAAAGTAACATTCTTAAAGCCTGAAGCAGGTAATGCCTGAAGCTACCTTTGCCCATCAGCCTTCCTGGTAATTGAGTCAATACATTTAGTTTTGCTTAAGCCAGTTTTGAATGGGTGTTTCATCAGTTGTGTGCCCCCTGAAACATCTGAGTTATGTTTAACTTTACCTTCCTGCCTGCCATGGGCAAATAAAACAGAAACGTTTGTTTTCCCTCTTTCTGTATCTCTTCTAATCCATTTACCTGTCCATATTTGTTTGCATTATTTCCTTCATTCTCATATTCTCTACCCTTTTAAACTTTGAGCTGTGTATGATTCTTTTTCCTCTCTCTATGTAATTCTTCCTTGACAGTGAACTTGAGGCAGCTCTCTGAAGGCTACTAAAAATAGGTGAGAATTTATGTATGAGCCTGTCTGCTGAAAACGAAAGAAAGCATACTGAAGTCCTTTTCACGTTTCTTAAATTGCTCTTCCAAGTCTTCAGAAAGTCTGCCAAATGGGGAACCACGATCCAGTTTGCAGGAGGTGTAGACCCTACAATTAAGTGTTTGCAAAGTGTGGTTCAGGATCCCTGGAATTCAGAATCACTGGGGTGCATACTACAAAAGCAGATTACCGGGCTCCCTCCCAGCCTCGAAATCCTAATCTCTAGGAGTTTGATTTGGTAATCTCAGTTTCCATAAACTCCCTAGGTGATTCATACGCGTAGTGAAGTTTGAGAACTCATACCCTAGATTTATCCTGTCAGCAGTAGCAACAGGAAAATTACCTATGTAATAGTTTCCTATCACTGTAAAAACTCTCTTCTCTTAATTTATGGGTAATGTAGCTGCTTTTAAATGTAAAAGTATGTATTTTGAGTAATGGGAGGATTTTTAACTGGTTGAATTGGATAAGATACAGAAAAAACTGAAAGAATTTCAAAAATACTTTGCATCTAATCATTTATGTTGCGTGTCTTTCTTCATCGAAATCAGTTTTTCTTAATTTTGATGTCATGTCACCTTTTAAAAATGCTGCTCCCTAGACCACACTCCAGAACAGTGAATTCAGAGTCTCTGAGGGGGCTACCCAGACATCAGTACTGGGACTGTGGATGGTCCATAGAGATGAGTTGGCTGGACTATAAGAACATAAAGATTAGTTTCAAGGTTGTATAGGCGAACCCAGTGATTAAGAAGACACTGGATCTGACATAAGAGGGGAGAAAAACCCATTGAACTGTGAGACCCTGGTTTATGTCCTGTACTGTAATCCCCACCATCATTTCTAAAAATATATCTCTTTACTCCTGTATATTTTTTCAAATCCCATTTTTCTGAGACCCTTATGGTAGATTTCATAGCTAATTAACATATCCTAATTTCCCAAGGTCATAATTACACCAGAAGTAGATTTTTTATTTTTCATGAATTACTATACACTCATCCAATTATATTCTTATCGCAGAAATATATATATATATATATATATATATATATATATATATATATATTTAAATTCACTACACCCACTCTAGCAGATAAAAATCAAAGGAAAAGTTTCCCAAATCCACTGCGGCAGGCTGAGGGTGTTAGATGGATAAGATTCCTGTCAGGGACCTAATGGCCTAAACGAGCTCAGCAATGTAAAACTACATGGGCAAAGGTATGACACAGGATGCACAAATAGTTCCTTTTTCCTGGTGTCAGAATGTCACAGCATTACAGCTGAGCTGTGGCTCCATTAATTGATTCAGAATGATTTCTGTTGAGCAATTGTCTTCTCTAAAGAAAAGCCAGTGCAATCTGCTAGCAACTGCCACTTTGTATCAAGTATGAATTATGCTGTATAAGGGGTTCAGGTGCTCACATAAATTGACTGTCATAAAATACTTGTGTGTGATAATTCAGTGAGATCATCTCATTCACATGATGAAAACAAAGGAGCAGAATAGTGACAAGAGAAGTGAAGGTGATAACCTCCACACTGCTGACAAGAAAAGCAATGTCTTAAAACTGCTGCCAATTTATCGTTCGCTCAGCTCGGAAATCAGCAGCTCCCCCAAAATATTCTTAGGCACGGTGATGAGATTATGAGAAAGGACGAGGTAGAAAACTGTCACATGCTGTTGGTGTGAATTGATCAGAACTGGTTGTCAATGAGTATCAAAATATGTATCAAGAGGTATTATGGTGTATACTCTTTGACCCCAGATATTTTCACTTCTAGGAATTTACCCCAAGGAGATATACCACAAGTGCAAAAAGTTATTTGCACAAGAGTCTTCCCTATAGCATTGTTTAGATTAGAAAAAATTGCAAAACAACTAAGTATTTACAGCAAAGGATTATATATAGGACATATGTGTAAGGATTTATGAAAACATTAAAAATGATGACTATTTATAAACGTATTAACATGGAAAGATATCCAATACTGACTACAAGTAAAATTTATAAAAGAGTAGGTATGAATAGTTATGCTCTGTTGATATAAAACAATATGCATATATCGACATGTGTATATAAAATAGAGAAATGTCTGGAAGAATGTTCATTGAAATTTTAATAATAGTTTCCTCTGAGTGGCAGAATCTAGAGTAATTTTTACTGTCTTTATGTATTTCCATGTTGCTTGAATTTTAACAACGAACATTCAGCAATTTTACAAAAACAATAAAGCTTTTAAAAAGAAAAGAATATGATAAGAAACTCTATGTGAGCACAGATGAGGCTGAGGAGTTTGGAAGGGTTCCCGTGATTACACCTCCATTCAGAGATGATGATAATGATGATGACAGGTGAATTGCACAATAATCATTTGTGATAGCAAAAACATTAACTTACAATTTATTGAGAGTAGCAATATGTGTTCAGCACCGTAAGAAACAACAGTAGTAAGTGAACTTTAAACTGAAATTAAATCTGCAAGCAGATCACATTGGGGAGAGTAAGGCCATTTTTGTGGGGAAAATAACACATGACATCTGAGAACTGCAATGTTGGAGTAATGAGCACAGTTTAACACAATTCAGGAGAGTTTATCTTGGCCCAGGAAAAGCTTTCTGGAGGAAATGGATGTGAGAGGTGAATTTAAAAGTGTGAATTAGACAGCTTGCTGGAGAGGAAGTCAAATAGGATATTTCACAGAGCCCAAAGGAAGGAGAAAGAATATTTTTGCCTCGGGATTTCCAAGGAATAAATGTGAAATGTCTCTCTCTTCCGTGGATGCTGCCAAAGTCTGCAGCCGAGCTCTGTCAGGCAGTGATACTTCCCTTAAGATGCCTTGGCACATTCATTGTACAGAAACTACTGTGGAGAGAGATCACCCTCAGAAAAATCACATAAGCAAATCCTTTGGGAAGCCCGTGTTGTCTCTTTTCAGACCACAAAGATATTACTTAATGTACAGCGGGAGCACTAAAGGAATGTTTTGCATTACGGTGTAAGTCTTGCAGGTAGGCTTGAGTCCATATCGACTTGAATGATGTTATTTCAAGGGTGTCAGACAGTTCTTCCCTTCTCAAAATAACCTTTGGCTGGTTCTCAGCTAAAACCTGAAAGTCCTGTAAATATTCATTTCTTTTTGTTGATGTTATTGCTTCTCTGGATAAAGGTCAACAAAATAGCTCTTTATCGGCCAGTGATGACCTATCATAGTTTCCATTATCACAATATGGAAGACCCAGGGACTGGGATACAGTAAAGATATTTTGATGGAGTTGGATGATAATGGCCAGTCCTTTGGATGCTACCTGGCTAGGCCTGTCCGGGAACTATAATGGCAGGTAGGTAGGTATAGCCAAGACTGTTTTTTAAAAAGTATTTAATGTTTTAATATATAAAACATAATGTTTAATTTAGTATGTATATAATACAAGTTTGTTTAAATGTTGAAAGGAGACAAATGACTTTTGCAACTCCTAACCAGGCACAATATTTATCGCAGTTTGTAGGTATCTATTTTGTGTAATATCATAGTTGTGATTATTCTCTACCTTCTCTTCCAGGTCGTAAGTTCTACGAGACTTAGATCACTTCTGTTTGACTCACCTCTGTACTCCCAGCAGCTCCCACCCGGCCCACTGGCTGGCACATAGTAAGTATTCGATAATATTCAATGAATCATAATAGAATGAATGGGACCCTAGACAAAGGCCAAATACTCAAGAAGTAAGAAGAGTCAAGAGAAAGAATTTGGTGGAAAGAGGGGCCCCAAAGTAGAATAACCTACTCTGCGATTTATATTGGGTTTGAACTACTTGAGAGAAATATATATCATCCTTATCTTTTAAAGCTCACTCTCACTTTTTCTTCCTATATTACTTCTAGTTTTTCCTGCTATGCAATTTCAGGATGACAGTTACCCTTCTCCTACGAAAAGTGAATTAAACTTAACAGAGTAGAATCCTAATGATCGAAGTCAAAGAAAATATGAATCTATTCAACAGTGGTGGTTCTTAACTTTCCTTTTAGATTTGTATTAGCTATGTATAGTTTTTGAAAATATTCTCTTCCTTTCTTTTCTAATTTTTTACTTTCAAACTTTTTACATTAAATATTTAGTAGTTTGTTTCCTGTATCTCAATAATGTAGATGTCCATTTTTTCTATACTTTGTCACCCATCAGTACCAGAAAATAATTATTCCTATTTCGCATACCTTTATTCCCTACTATATTATCTGGAAAATGATGAGGGGAGTGATAAGGAACTAAAGAAGTGTTATCTGTGTCATTAGTCACCCCTCCCCAGAATACAGGGGTTCATTTACCCAGCAAGTATTTATTGAGGGCCTACTCTGTACCAGCACCTGGCTCTAGCACTGAAAACACAGCTGGGGACTGAACAAAGTCCCTGAGAGCTAACATCCGAATCTACTCAGAGCCAGTTTACTTAAGATTGAAGTTCATTTCTTATATAAAACTTTGTTCAAATATGAAAAATACAACAATTTCTTAAGCATAGTACAATCGGGTCTTATTTAAATTTCCCAATTCAGAGATTAAAACAATAAAAGAAGCCCCTGTCATAAGGATCACACATCTAAGTTATTAGTCACTGTGCTCTGGACAGGAGACGAGTTTTTGTTTTGTTTTGTTTTGTTAATTAATTAATTTATTTTTGGCTGCGTTGGGTCTTCGTTGCTGTGCAAGGGCTTTCTCTAGTTGCGGCGAGCGGGGGGCTACTCTTATTAGCGGCGCGTGGGCTTCTCATTGCGGTGGCGTCTCTTGTTGCGGAGCACGGGCTGTAGGCACGCAGGCTTCAGTAGTTGTGGTGCACGGGCTTAGTTGCTTCATGGCGTGTGAGATCTTCCCAGACCAGGGATCGAACCCGTGTCCCCTGCATTGGCAGGCGGATTCTTAACCACGGCACCACCAGGGAAATCCCAGGAGACACGTTTTTTCAACCCAAAGATACATAAGAGCAGGGCTTGTAGTGAATCTGCACGGCTTTTTAGAGTGACTCACCGTGCCGTTCCCAAAGCTGGTTGTGGAGAGGATGCTGCCAGCGTTCCGGTGCCCAGGATGCTGTCACAGGGAGACAAGGAGACACAGGTAATGTTTCTTCTTTTAAGTTCCTTACCTGCTGGGTTTATCCTAAGGCTGTAAACTAGGGGGAAAGAGAAAATTGTTCTAAGTTTCTCTTATCTGCCCCCTATTCCCACTCAGCTTCCAGCTGGAAATAGGAGCACTTGGTATTTATGCCTTCGGTATCCTCCATCCCCAGTGTCTAGGTTCGAGTTCCCCCAGAAGCAGTCCCTGAGCAAAGGCACTGAGTTCAAGTGGTTTACTTGGGAGGTGATCCCAGGAAATGCAGTTAAGGGGGGCCATATGAGTTCCCACACTCTTACTCAAGCTGCGGAGTCACCTGCCCGTCACCCAGCCTGACGACCTGCAGCTCAGACAGGTGAGGGAGCTAGACATTCACCCCCGTGGAAGATGGCCTCCCAGCCCTGCAGGCCTCCCCTTCCCTCGCAACGAAAGGTGGGGTCTCTTTTTCCTCCCCTCAGACTGGGGCTGGCTGGTGACTTACTTTTATCGACAAAAGGTAGTAGAAGTGAGGCCAGGCAAGTTCTGAGCCAGTAAGAGACCCAGAAACCTCGATTTTCATGCTCTCTGAGAAGCCAGCTGCCATCCTGTAAAGAATCTAGGCTCATCTGCTAAATAATGAGACGTGTGGATAATGAGAAAGAAGCCACTCAGAGGAGCATCCAAGTGCCAGACACTTAAAGGAGGCCTGCTTGGCCTTGCAGCCCTCTAGCTGCCAGCTGAAGGCAATGGAACGAGGGCCCCAAGGCCGTCTAGAGCTGAAGACCAACTGGCTGAGCCCTGCCTGAATTCCTCCCCCGCAGAGTCATGAGAAACAATAATAAACACTGTTGTTTTACAAAGCGGCTGGGCGTCATTTTAGGAAGCTCGGCTACCTGACATGTGTACCAGCTCTGGTCGGTCATTGGGTAAGAGTTGCTCTTAGGGGGTGTTATTTCTCGGCACTTCTGGCCTGTTTCATAGGTGGGCAAAGCAGGCTTCACTTACTTAGAGATCATTTCAGAAAAAGAAATACAAGTTCTCTTGGCCTGTGGATGTCTGGCCAGTGTGTGCTGAGGTGGCAGAGGTACAGGGGTGTGGGCAGGGCCCCGGCAGCCTGGCTGCGCTGGGTACTCTCGCTTCCTGGACCCCATAGACCTTCTGACAAACTGGGGCTTTTGCCTTTCCTCTGAATCCAGAGCTCTCTACTGCTTCTGTTGTCAAAACTTAGTCCTTCCAGTTGGCCAACTGTGATCTCAGTGTCCAAGGCAAATCCTTGCTTCCCTAGAGATTAAAATCTTTTTCCCTACACCTGATCCATTGAAGCTTCTAAGTTGCCTGTTTCTTTCCTGAAACATTTGCAATTTCTATGTCAGTGGGTTTAAGGAAGAAGAAATCGTAATTTAGCATAATGTAGTGTATTAGGTAGTGTGGAATGTGAGTGCGTGCATGTGTGTGTGTGTGTGTGTGTGTGTGTGTGTGTTGTATGTGTGTTACCAGAGCAAAGAATTACAAAGAAGAGAATTTAGTCTCTTCTCAAGTGGTTCACTAATTGACAGGAGTCAATTAGGAAACAGTTGCCATCCAGCAACATTATCAAGAAAAAGTCATTCTTGTGCTGTCCTACTGGATAAAAGTAATGCTCCATCTAAGATGGAATGCCTGTTATTTTCCTTGTTTTTCCATTGGTGGCGATGAGGTCACCCAGAGGACCGAGTCTCTCCCCTCGTTGCCCTGGTAATCAAAAGCATGTAATTAAAAGCTGGCTGGTGACAGCAATGAATGTGGTTCTGTGACCCAAGACCAGTTTTTTCCTAAGCAAAGCTCATTAGACCACATTAAACTCACAATAGTTTAAATTCACCATGTGTACACTGGAATGATCATAAACAGAGTGAGAATTCCCCGAAGGACAGAGGAGGGTTAAAACTTGTTTTGTTTTGTTTTTTTTAATGTGAGGACCCCGAGTAGAGGTTGGGTTTTTCTGTTGCTTACACAAGGCAGGAATCCTTGCAGAGGACCCTTGTAGGGGAGGAGCCAGTTATGTGAGGTTGTTGCCTGGGAGGAGAGAGAAAGATGAAAAATGGGTTAGCTCGGTGAGGCTGGACTGGAGATGCCTTACTGGTGGATCACATTGTTGTCTAGATGATCAAGCCAACTCACAGTTCACTTAGTATGTTCTATCTCCTAAACAGCTGGTTTAGGTCACTGCTCCAAAGGATGGGATGTATGTGATTTTCTTTTAAAAAATGGTCATGAAATGTTAGGGCTTGTTCACTCACATCTGTCACTGAGACAGTCACACACATCTCTTTTTTTAGTTGAAGAAAATTATGGAGGAAAAGAAACTGTGTCAATTCCACATACCTTCTAAGAAGTAGACCCAAACTCTTCTGTTTGGACCAGGCTTTGGAGCATCTCCCTAAACCTCCTCCCAAATGCTCTGAGAACTAAGCCCTAAACCAGCCACTGGAGTTTTCCCCCTGCCAGATGTTTGCCGAGAGGACAAAAAAGGAGGGTGGCAAGTGGGCAGAGCAGACACGGCAGCCTGCTGTCCAAAACCCAGGCAGCTGTAACCGCTCCTTCCAAGGACAATGGGGGTTGCTCATGGAAGCCAGCGCACAGTAAGGTGGCTTCATACCCTCCCAGGAACCGACCTGCTGGACTTCGAGCAGGTTGTTTAAACTCTCAGCCTCCATCGTCCCACTTGAATAAAGACGATGATAGTAGTACCTGCCTCGCAGAGGTGATGTCAACGTACGCTGCATGGTGCCTCACATTACAAGCACGCACTGAATGCTTGCTGTCCTTCTCATTATTAGCAGCAGCCTGCATGGGGGCTTCCTGACATGATGTGCTTTCAGCAGTACCGGGAACTTTCTCCACACACAGAGATTTTTCCCAGTCAGCCCTTCTTGATGCCTGAAGCTCATTAGAGAACTTCTCCGGTTTCTTAAGAATTGCCTTTATTAAAAATGCAACTTAGTAGCTCCAGAAGTGCCTTGTAATGCTTCCCCGCCTCCATGACTGTGTTGTGTTCCGAGACACACCCCATCGTGGGGGTGAATGTCCTGGGCTCCTTGGGACACACGCACACTTCACTGTTTTGGTGGGGCAGCAACCAACCTGTGTGTAAGCACGGCATAATGCAGAGGTGCTTAACCTGTGTGTCCAAACCTGGGGCTTCGGGGGTGCTATAATTTGCCTAAACTTAGACGCACAATTGTCTTGGTGCATTTGTGAGTTTGGGGGGCTGCAAGATCCATAGCTTTCACTGAATTCTCAAAGGGCTCTAAAATTGAAGAACTGCTGTGGTGGAAACAGCAACCCAGAACCAGTCCTCCACAGCCTCTTTCAAGTATAGCGGATCTCAGGGGCCTGGGGAGATCCCAGAGTGTATTCCAGCTAGGGGTGGGGAGATGGGTGTACAGTCAGATAGGGCCAGGGATGCTGTGGTGTGTCAGTGTGAGAGCAGACAAGGCGAGAGCCAAACCCACCCCTGTTGACTCAGCTTGCTTTTGGAAGCTGTCCTGGAGGGATCACGCAGATAGAGGTTCCACTAACTTTCTCAGCACAGGAAGGACTTGGCCTGGGTTGTGAGTGAAGCCTCAGGACTCCCAGCCTTGGTGTAACCCTGGGCCTCCAAGGTGCTGAGTTCTAGACAAAGGGATTACACCTGAGGTTCCTTGAAGTTTCTTTCTATTCTGAAGTAAAAGCATTCTAATGATTCCTTAGGTTTCTTTCTATTCTAAAGTAAAAGCATTGTAATGATTTCTTAGGTTTTCCTCATTGAGTATTTCTTCTTCATTGAATACTTCTCCCTGCCTGAAGCCTATGTAATGTGGATAGGGTTGCCAAGTAAACTACAGGACTCCTAGTTAAATGTGAATTTCAGAAAAATAATGAATGATTTTGTTTTATATGTCCCAAATACTTCATGGGACATACAAATACTAAAAAAAAAAACCACTCACTGTTTACCTGAAATTCACATTTAACTGGGAGTTCTGTAGTTTTATTTGTTAAATCTGGTGTTTGGGGCCGAATTGTGTCCCCCCCCCCCCAAATTCATATGTTGAAGTTCTAACCCCCAGTACCTCAGAATGTGACCTTAGATGGAGGCAGGGTGTTTGAAGAGGTAATTAAGTTAAAATGAGGTCTTTGGGAGGGGCCCTAACGCAAAGGACTTGTCCTTATAAGAAGAGGGAATTTGGACACAGCCATGTGCAAAGGGAAGGCCATGCATAGACAGAGGGAGAAGAAGGCCATCTACAAACCAAGGAAGAGAGGCCTCAGAAACAGCTAATGCTGCCAACACCTTGATCGTAGACGTCCAGCCTCCAGAACTATAGGAAACAATTTTTCGTTGTTTAAGCCACCCGGTCTCACCCCGGTCTGCGGTATGTTTTCAAAACTGACACTTTCTCTCACTGCTAAATGCAGTGTTCATCTTAGTGTTCCAATGCTATACAATGCATTCTTTTTATGACCGATTATTGATAATAATATGTCTTTCTGGGTACAAATAGCTACCTTCCAATGAGGCAAGCCCAGTCAGTAAAAGGACACAAAATTATGAATACAGAATTAAGAAAAAAGTGAAGATTTATTAGAATCAGAAAAGAAATCACAGCAAATTACCAGAGACCTGGAGATTTGACTCCCCTTTTTCAGAGACCCATTTAGGCAATTGGAACACCCTGCTGCTCTGGAACTCTCTGAGATCCCTGCAAGTGGAGGCTCTCAAGCTTAAGCTATATTAGTACTGTGGTCAATTTTCATCTGCTGGGATGTTTTCATCTTTTCTAAAGGCTTCTCTGTGGATTTTCCTGGTTTCACTTGATTTTCATGGCAGTCTCTCAAATTACACAATTGGGTATTTTTATAACTCTGTTTCCTCATCCTTTAGTTTTTAGTCTCTTTTCTCTCTTCTGGGGGTTAGGTTTTTAGCTCTTCAATTTCGTGTAAAAACAGATCTTAAAGTTTATAAACAGTATACATTTTTCAAATTAGAGCTGTTTTAGAAACATATTATTATTTTAATTATATGAGAAACTTTGGTAACTTTTTGTTTTGTACATTTCATGAAGTCTAAAAGAGAAACAAGGAATAATATCATTTTCTTCCACATAAGGAACTCTTATAGAAACATTTAATTTGGGCCATAGGCTGCAGATTCATAGATATGTACATATATAAATGCATATGTGTATGTGTGTATTTAATACATTTATGAATGCTACACAAATTATTCTAAAGCACACCTAGTTACAGAAACTTGATTGACCAGTAGGACATTAGCTAAGTTAGACAAAACTGTTCTGTCATAACCATATATAAAAATTCTTTGTGGATAAAATATATGTATATTTTAAATATCATATGTGAAGGGTCCATGGAAGACATTTCATTTTCATTTTGAATTTAAACCACTAGATTCAATTTTTTTAATTGAAAGAAGGTATTTTTGAGCATTATGACATAGATTTCACATTAGCATACCAGGCAATATTTTTGACCTTGAAAATATTAAATCTCTTCCTAGGAAGGCTAGAACTTGACTTAAATGTACCATGATAGAAAATAAAAAGTATAATATTATAAAAGTATAATGATTATTTAAAAAAATAATTTTAGATGGATGATACAAGCAGGGGGGAGGAAGAAGGGTGGATAATAAGATAAGCAGATTGAAACATGGATGAAATATCAAGAAATGAAACTTAATTAGCAATTTTTAAAAAATGGTCTGAAGTAAGTTGTGTAATGTATTAGTGGATACACAATGGTAATTGAATAAACTAGCTCACCATTCTAGCTGTATCAGTCTTGTAGTGTGAGAATTTGTGCATCTATTTCCTTGCTTTTTCCCTCCAAAATATCATGGTACATTGGTGTACGTGTGTGTGTGTGTGTACACGTGCACGTGTGCAGTAATGATGTTGGTATATTAGATTATGTGTTTGCATATGTGTGAATTATGTAATGATATTGGTAGGGCTGGTGGTGAACACCACATAACTACTGTAACTACTTCAGGGTATTCATCTTGCTTTTTATTTTATAAATTATAGTTTCTTTTACTGAAATATTTAACAAGGAATAGAATTACATTACTGTTTAATGTTTAATTCTGCCTTTCTTTTAGAAAAGGCAATTAATTAAATGCCCAGTAGTTATTTTTTACTATTTTAAGGTTTTTACTTTTTGCTTTAAATCAGCTTATTTCCTGTGCAGGTAATTATGCAGGTATCTTCCATGTGTATACATTTAATGCTTGTGATTTTTTTTTTTCTTGGAATTAAATATGCAACTGCTGATAAATTGTTACCCATGTATGCAACTTTAGCTTGGGGGAAGCGAACAACAAATACTTCCTCACCAAAGGTTCTTTTCCTTATTGTCTGACCTAAAGATTTTTTTACAGCCCAAAGTTACCAGAAATAGCCCCCTCTTCTTTTAGGAACATTTACTTGCTATGCCGCTGATGTAGCTGTTGTTACTCTGAATGTAGCTGCCTCAAGTTTGTTTGGTTATCATTCAGTAGCCATTTGTTGTGCTTTGAGGCCGTTATATTTTCAAAACTCTTCTTAATTACAGTTATTCAACTTACTATAAAACAGATTCCTGAATATTTTATTGTTCTCCAACTTTGCACAATATATCCTAGCTTAAATTAGTTGCAGTAAATGATGCTTCAAGAAAGGCTTATACATATATTTAGCTGAAGGCAGGGGTTGCAGAATACATTTTCCCATCTTTTGGAAGTATGCAAAAGCCTCATTGGAAGGTAGCTATTTGTACCCAGAAAGACATATTATTTCAATAATCGGTCATAAAAAGAATGCATTGTATAGCATTGGAACACTAAGATGAACACTGCATTTAGCAGTGAGAGAAAGTGTCAGTTTTGAAAACATACTAGCCTGCATTGTTTGTTGTGTGTGTGTTTTTCTCTTCAGATGGAAAAAAAACTCTTTTGAATGGACGAAAGCTGCTTGAAGGAGCAGGAAAGAATAGGTGAAGAATCAGTAAGCTTTCATGGCCATCAGACTGGTGAAATATTAATATTTGACCATTCTAAGTGCAAGAGGACTCTCATACGTTTCCGGTGGGAGTATAACTAGATCAACCACATCAGAGCTGATGTGATGATACTGAGTCAAGTTGAGGATGCTTGTATCCTAAGCTCAGCAATACAACACCTAGATGTATGCCCTAGAGAAACTCTAGCCCACGTGCCTAAAGAAATGCGTACCAGAATCCTCATTAAAGCTAATTTTGTAATGTTCAAATAGCTATTTTTACTATTTAAAAATAGTAAAAATTGGAAAGAGTACTGAAATTAGATGTATAAAAACATTTTAGTATATTCATATAATGGAATATTATACAGCAGTCAATATGAATAAACTACATGGGTTAATATAGACCAATATCAGAAATACAATATTTGAGTAAGAAAAACAACTTACAGAAGGGTAGGCCCAATGCCATAGCGTTTATATAAAGCAAAAAATAATAATAATAAGCGTGCATACAAGGATTTGTCATTAAAGTATAAAAATGTACAAGGGAAACAAAATCATGAACTTAAGGACAGTGGTTATCTCAGGGGCAAAAAGGAGGGAAATGAGATTAGGTACATAGAGGATGTTACCTGTATCTATATAAATATATATGTGTAATATATAATTTCTTTTTAAAAAAGAATACCTAAGCAAGGCAGTGTTCAGAAAGAAAAAAATGAAGTGTTCTCCTTACTGCAAATGAATGAAAGAATAATAAATAAACTTTAAAATACAGATGAAAATAGATACCCTTGATAGTGATACATAAATTAATTCTCATATACTTAATACAATAGAGATGAAGATGAAGATTGCCAGGCCTGCTAAAAGTTTGGTTCTTTATTCACTAGATTTTAACCTTGATTGACTGTATTCAGTTGTGAAAGAGAAAAAAAAACAAAAGAATTACATCCTAGAAATATCAAGCATCGTATCTCAAAGGTAAGTAGTATTAAATACTTTTAGAAATTTAATTCTCTGGGAATAATGCTACCTTATTAACAGAGGAGCCTCTGGTTTGACTTCATCATACTTGATTTTCAGATCTGCTTTTAGTTAACTTTTATGTAAGGGATCAAAAGAGTTACTTTATCACAAATCTTCGTAAACACACCAAAATAATGATCACATTCCCCTGTTCCTGCTCCGTTTTCCTTGCCTCATCCTGTCGCATCGTCAGTATTCACCCAGGCACACAAGCTAGACTCCCCAGGCCCCCAGGAAGCCCCTTCCTACCTATCCCCCAGCCACATGTCCCAGTTATCCTGCCGATTTTGCCCCATACACCCTCCACTCCTTCTACTGCTCCATACCGTAGGCACCAGCAGCTTAACTTACTTGCAGTAAAAGCCCCAGCAGGCTGTCCACACCCCAGCTGACTGTACCCACTGTCCCTCAATCTGGCCATCCTCCCTCCAGTTCTCCCCACTTGTCTGCCAGCCTAACTCCAAGCTGAACCAGGTAGCTCCTTTACTTTCTGACCTTTCTGAGCTTCCCACTGCTGTAGCACTGCACTGCCTTGTAGTCCTTCCTTTCTACTGCACCTGCACTCCCTGAGGGCAGGAGGGACATCTGATGCACCTTTGTCCCCCATATCTAATGCATTACGTAAACCAAGTAGTGTGTACTCGATAAACTGAACGGAAGTGAGTAACGGTTGATAATCCACATTCAATACAAACTGTTAAGTTTAAAAGTATATTGCGGGCTTCCCTGGTGGCGCAGTGGTTGGCAGTCCACCTGCCGATGCAGGGGACACGGGTTCGTGCCCGGGTCCGGGAAGATCCCACATGCCGCGGAGCGGCTGGACCCGTGAGCCATGGCCGCTGAGCCTGTGCGTCCGGAGCCTGTGCTCCGCAGCAAGAGAGGCCACAGCAGTGAGAGCCCGCATACCGCAAAAAAAAAAAAAAAAAGTATATTGCACTATGCCATTGGCAAAATCCTTACCCAAGAATGATTAAGTCTTCAGCTGGGTCCTAACTGCATCCTCATTTTCTGTTGTCATTTTAACTCCCCATTATCTTGGTCTACCCTCTATGCTCTTCTGGACTGAAATAGTCATTTCCTTGGGCAAGTAGCTCAATGGGTACAGGGATTTTTCACACAGTTAACTCATTGCGTACACTTTGAGTATTGTGCTGGGTTTTCTAGAGCTGCATGTGTTGTTATTTCTAATCTGCAACTATACAAATCCATGGCATGTTGGAATTTAAGGAAGTTCATTATCCTACAATGTTTACTCTGTAAAATGTTTATTGTAATTTAAAAAATAACCTCCCCCACTTCACAAAGATCACTGACTCCCTTTATGTTGCTTCAGGACTATATCTTCAGACACACAGCCCCGCTTTCAGTGAGGGAACATGGAATTTAGGTTTTTTAACCCTTTCCAGACATTTATGGGCTACGGTGGGGCAGACATAACTGTGAACAGCAAATTACACAGAGATGTAACCCATACGTCCCACTTTGCAAGGTCTTATCTGTGAATATGTCACAGTACTGCATACCACTACATCACCACCCTTCAACACACACACACACACACACACACACATACTTGTTCTCACACAATCTTTATATTATCCACAAGGTCAATGACAGGCTTCTTTTACCTTTTTATACATAATCTTCAGTGCACACTCCATAAGGGACATTCATCAGTATCTGACATTTATTTGACAAGCTGAATTCAGCTGCTCTACATGGCACACCATCCCATGACTCATCAAAGCTGCCCGTTTCCCAAAGTGAATCGTGTCCCCAGATAGTCAGCGTCACACATTCTGCTACCACCACCCATATCAATTCCTAGATTCCTTTTTTTATTCCCGTAAGGTGCAGGCTTTTTGAAATAAAATGTTGCCTAGAAAGAGTAAACATGAGACTAAATTCAATTCGTGAAGATTATTTAACACACAAACTTTTGCAGAAGAAGACTATTCATATGCAGCTTCAACAACATGTTTCTTTTTAAACGTTCTTAAAAGCAGTATTAAGAACCACTATCGGTAAATTTTGTTCACAAAGAAAAATATTCCAGTATATCTCTACATAAAATCCTGTCCATATGAAAACCAAGAATCAAGATGCAAAGGGATGGACAAACTATCCAGTGGTTCTCAAAGTGTGTGCCAAGCATCCCTGCAACCTTTCAGGGGACCCACAAGGACAAAGCTCTTTTGATAATAATACCAAGATGTTATTCACCTTTGTAAATTTCATGGTGCGCCTATGGTGATATTTCCCAAAGGCTATATGACCTGTGATATTGCAATCATCTCATTTGACTGAATGCAGAAGCAGATATGAGAATCCAGCTCTCTACTCTTGGGCCAGACATAAGAGATTTGTAAAAACAGAACACATTGCTATTCTTCTCCCTCTCTATTTTTGTTTTGGAAAAGACAGTTATTTTTCATAAAAATATATTACTTATGTTGATGAAATGGTTTATAATTGTTATTTTAAATAAATTAAGTAAATATTAAAAATTTTTCCCAGTTTTAATTTTTAATAGAGTAAATATTGGTAGATACAACCTACACTTTAAAAAGCTCTTAGAGGTCATTGATCATTTTTAAGAACGTAGGTTTCCTGAGACCAAAAAGTTTGAGAAGGGCTGAACTATATACAAATAGGTGGGTACATTGCTGTCAATTTGGAAACATTCTCCCTCCAAAACATTTTTCAAAGCAATGTTTCAAAAAGATGTGTTCAGTGACTCAGAGAGGAGTTTTCCATGTAGAAGCCTCTTGATTGACTATCAGCTGGCTGCACCCGGGCTACTCTCCACCCCATTTATCTCTAACATCCTCTATAGCTCCCTTTAGGTCAACAAAGTAGAAGGGGCGTGGCGGGCCTTCAGCCCCCAAGTGAGTGCTGCTTGGAAAAGGCTTGCTCTGGGTCCTGAAGCTTTAGCTGTTTAAGCAAATGCCACCAAAGGGCTTTCACCTCTGTCTGACTATCTAAACCTCATCCTGTTTGAGCTCTCCTGGGACTAAAAGCAGCAGTCCAAAATATGTATCTGATTTCTGATTGCATAAGAATTACCTGGGACACATTTTAAATGTACAGGTTCCAGGCCCCAATCCAGACCTAAGGAATCAAAAGCACAGGGCTGAGAGGAGCACGTCGCTTCTCTTTGACAATCACTCCCCGTGATCCTTGGCATACAGTCTCCAGCAGACCACTGTTGAGGTGCCGGGCACCCAGAAAGGAGAGGAGGGTCCCTGGTGAGGGCATCCCCTCCACCCAGGAGTGCAAAGCAGGTAGCATGTGCCTTGAGATACAGGGAAGCCCTTGGCTGGGGTAGCTCCCAACACCTGCCAGTGAAGTCAGACCAGGGTGGGGCGCCCAGGCACACGGGGGTCCAGCAAGGAGAGGAGAGGCGGGTGCCACAGAGCCTTGGGGGGAGTATTTGGGTTCAGCATGGTGACTGATGGAGAAGAAGAGAAAGAAAGGGAGATGAAGAGGGAAGTTCCAGCAGTGAGGGCCCAAGAGTGCTGAACTATCATTTTCCACCCACAATTTTGCTTAGAGCCAGCCCTAAGCTTTGGTGTAGTCAAAAGCCAGTGCAGACTTGGTAAGTCCCCAAAAGTCTGGCTCTGATGAAGACTCAGAAAATATAGACAGAGGGATTTTAAAAAGCCGGAAAGAGTGATCACATAAATAAGACCTAAAAAGATCATGTAAATAGGCACTAAAGTGAGCCTGGAAAAACTCAGATGTAAATGAAAGCCTTTTCACCTACAGAGGGTGTTTGAAAGAAGAAAGCCCGTGTCTGCGTATTCTTCCAGCTCGGGGTGCAGGAAGCAGGAGGCAGAGGAAGAAGATGCTCAGCCTGGTTATCTACCATTACCCTTTGCTGGGCACGTTATAAAAAACCCATTCAGAAATGACCCAAGAGTATTTATGGCCTTTATTAATCTTTCCTTGGCTGTTAGTTAGTGCCTCAAATTAGAGTCAGTGAAGCTTCAGTGCAAAATAGTTTTGAGGTATAGCCAGGGGCTAAATCCTAACCCTCTCTGATCTTTCCAGTTGTCCTCAATTCAAGTTTCTTTCAAAGAAGCTTTTGACCTGGCATCTCTTTCCTTGGCTGTTTCTGTACCTGAATGACCTGTGAACATTAGGCCATTCACATATTGTTGGTTTTTAAGATAAGCTTGCATTTCAGCAAAGGCCTAATGAATTTGGGAGGGATGGTGGACAGGGTAAAACCTGATTTATTGGGATGATTTTTGGTTGCCTGACTACTTTCAACCTTCACTTATTTCTGTTGCACCAACAAGATTGGACCATTCTAGCCAGTCTTACCCAAGTTGTGCAGCACAGTTACAAGTTGAAATCTGTGTGGCAAAGAGCACTTTTTGGACCGTAGGCAGCTTTGATAACAAGCAGGGTGGGAGGAGCTCAGCTTAGCCCCACCTCTAGCGCCTTTGCAAAGCGCTTTGCTTTCTTTGCCTCAGCCTTCCCCATTCTCAAGATAAGATACGAAAAGAGAGGAAAAGAAAAAAACTATTTACCTTGTACAGGTCTTTCAGAAGATGGACTGCAGGGTTATAGAATGCCTAAGGAAATGCATAATTCCTTCTTCATTGCCTTAGTGCTGAGAAAGAAGTCCCTTGCTCATTTTTGGAAGATAGAATATGCTTTCGATTACATCAGTTCTATTTAGTAAATAACCTTTCCTGTGCTTTCAGCAGTAGATACTCTGAAAGCATCTGAGACATCTTCCGTAAACACTTTTTTTCTTTCCAAATCAATTCTTAGTATGTTTCACATATCTGGAAGACATCATTACTTTTGTAAAAGTATGCAACACTAGTGATCCAGAGGGTCAGAACCATCCGTGCCTCACCTGAGGACGAATTACTTTTTATCTCTCTTTTTATCTTCCCCCACCCATCTCAAAGGATCTTTCGCATGGTAGGTCCTCATGGAATAGCAAAGGTTGTGCACCAGTGCCATATATAGTGACCTAGTTGAATGTGACCTGAGGATGAACTCTTCTGGGTTATTCAGAGTTCTCTCCAGATTTCACATCACATGCTCAAGGTGAGTGTGGTCCACAGCATAACAGGGATCCTAGCCTATGTCCACTGCGGGGAGGTAGGGAGGGACCCTGGGGCACCGTGAAGTGGTCTGCACTCCACAAGGGCTCATCCATGTAGACACTGTGGGGCAAGGAGCACATGAGAACTCTATGTCTGTCTCTCTTGAGATCTCCCTAGAATTAGTTATATCTTCTCCCAGATTTTTAACATCTGATAACATTTTTTCTCTAAAATTTTATTTTTAATCATTTCTTTATATCTTATATTTTATTATTTTTCCAGCCATGCATTAACTTATTCACTCACTCAACAAATAAATATCTATTGAGTACCTACCCTGTTATGAGATGGGGAATCTGTTCATTTCTTTACAGCTAGTATATATTTGATTCAGGCAGGATTCTGGACCTATGTTTGTATTTTATTTGCATATTTACTTATTTTTCTATTTGTGAGTTCATAATTTGCTTGAGAGTAGAAGCTATGTTTTACTTACCTTTGTATTTGCAGATCTAATAGACAGTAAGTGATCAATAAACACTGAAATAATGTTAAACAAATCACATCAACTTCCATAATAAAATTGAGGCAAATTATAATTGAAACGTGTCTCATCAACATAAAACTCAAAGTATCAGTAAAATCTTGCAGGAGAAATGGAGAAGAGCATTAACCTATAGCTAATGCAAATTAGATTGTAAATTAGACTCTAAGCTTCCTGATAGCCAAGGTTAAAGAAAAATTTGCCAAGATACATCAGAAATTGGGCTTGTAGATTCAAAGATGTTGGGTCCTAGATTTTTATATATTTTAGATACTAATAAACATTTTATTATTATTTTATTACATTTCTGAAATTTTCTGATTATAACTATACATTTTTCTTGAGATAATTAACATCGATTCCATAGAAAAATTACTTTTTTGTTTTTACATACACTAGGTACTTGAAAAAAATGGAAAACATCAAATAATCTTATGACAAAATAAAAGTTAATCTTTTCCAAAATGATACTTCCTTAAGCCTTTTTCATTAGAAATGATCAGATTAGTTATTTCACTCTTTTTGAGATTACAAAGTTTACGCATAAAATGTGCCCAAAGTAAATCAAAAGCCTGCCCCAGTCCTCTACTAATAAAACCTACCTAAGACAAGATCAAAATACCTGGAGAAGTCAGGTGGGCGAATCCCTAGAGTGAACACTGACATTAGGTCTGAGGCATTTCCAGCAAGCAGTGCTGTACCTGAGTAAATAGAGCCATTTATGAAGACTCAAATGGGGAAAATAGCTAAACATTTCGATTAACTAAGAGCTCTGATCGCTGATTAAGAATGGGCGGTCATGTTGTTTTTCCTGTTATTTCTTTGAGCCCCTTGAAACTTCAGAGTCAGAGACAGTCTCCAGGATCACTCACTGTCCTGTGCTCCTAGGGGGTCACTAACTCTATTAAGCCTCAGTTTCTTAACCTGCAAAACGAAGATCATAATACCTCCCTCATGAGATTATTGTAGGAATCAATGCAAACAGGTGTCTACGAACTGTAGAGATACAACTTTGGTCCTGTAGATTCCAGTATTGACATGAGTTAGTTTGTGAGTTGGGAAGTGGTTGATTTCTTATAATGACGCAAGTGTGATTAGTCAAATTCATGTAAGTGTAACGAATTTCATCTACTGCTAAAAACACTGAATTATTTTTTTTGCTCCATAAATGTATACATTTTTTAAAAACCTGTTGAGTTCAGTGGTTCAAATAAATCTGTACTGCAGTACTGATTACAGAATTTAATTTTATTTAAAAGCCCTCTTTCTGTGAGAAACATGAATACACAGTGGGTGGCTATAGATTTAATGCGTATTTACGTGTTATCATCACACAGGACTGTTCTGTGTGTGTTGAAGTTCTGCTTTTTTCCAGGACATTCTTTTCTTGGTTTTATTTACATTTTGCCCTGATAAGTATGTTTATATCATTTAATAATTCAAGTGATTACACCATGCTTTTGAGGTTTTTATGAGGAAAATTGGAGTATACACTTACGTTTTTAAGTGAACTGATTTGACTATCTTCAAAGCAAAACAAAACAAAAACCCTGGCTCTCACTAACTTTTATTTATTTATTTTTTATTATTATTTTTTTTTGCGGTACACGGGCCTCTCACTGTTGTGGCCTCCCGTTGCAGAGCACAGGCTCCAGACGCACAGGCTCAGCGGCCATGGCTCACGGGCCCAGCCGCTCCGTGGCATGTGGGATCCTCCCGGACTGGGGCACAAACCGGTGTCCCCTGCATCAGCAGGCGGACCCTCAACCACTGCACCACCAGGGAAGCCCTCTCACTAACTTTTTAAATAGCTACATCGACTTGTCTAGAAGCAATCAATCAGCCACAATCACATTTCAGATAAACCTCAGGACTAAGATGTCACCAAGGTGATTGGAAGGAAATAATCAACCTCAGTGGGCAAACCAAAAGGCACCTGTTAAGTGAAGGCAAAGCTCACGAAGCAGCCCATCCATCCCCCTGGGCTACATAGCAAAGGAATGCTGGTGAGAGTGGGAGAAATACTGCAGGAGGAACCACAGTGTCCCTTCCAGATCTGCCATGCTGGCCCTCGGGAAGAACAAGAGAGCAGTCCCAACCCGGCGGAGGCACAAACTGGGACAGGGCATGAAGGAGTGGAGAGTACCCAGTGGCAGGCAGGCAGGCAGGCAGGGGAATGAGGAATCAACTTGTCCTCAGAACCCCCAAACAGGCCCTGACACCACAGGGGAACAAGCACAGCAGTCGTGGTATCGGGACACCAAGGCTATAAACTCTGTTCAAGCCTCTTTCCCTCCCAAGCACCCACTGCCGTCTTTTGTTGATGACTCTCTACAGGGCAAGGGGTAGATTAACACCCTCCTGACCCCTCATTTCACTCCTTGATGCTCTTCCAGTAGTAGCTGGGATTACAAAGATTTATTTTTTTGTGCTATTTCATTTTCTTTAATCTACTTGCTTGTGTCCAACAAAAACCCTACACACCCATATGGAAAAAACTACATAACTACATACGTAATTTCTCTTTCTACATATATGACCAAAGTGTGAGCCAGTTCCTTCCAGATGAATGAAGATGGCAGAGATTAATAATAGTGCCTAAACACATGTGCAGCCTGGTGTCCAGGCTGCATGTTTTCAGATGTTTATGTTTCTTCATTGAGTTGTAAATTTTAATGCACTGTAAATTGCACAAGGTATTTATCTGGCAACGGCAAAAGAAAAAAAACCACATTATTTATGGTGTTTCACAAAATCTCAGTCCCACTGTTTATAAAGATCACAGGTTTATGAATGGCAACTAGAGATTCCTAAGGAATTACCTTATTATAAGTAGAACTCATCTGTGACTCTTCAACAATATTGATTTAATAAGAGTATATATTTTTGGTTCCAGGAGTCACTGAAGTGCTAATCTTATGTGATTAATACACTATCGAAGTGTTAGTATGATGGAGACAGTAATGCGTATAAATATTCTATTTGTTCTCCAGCTTTTCCCAGTTAGGGCCGTGTAATGGGTGTGAGAGGAAATGAAGTGTGTCACTACTAGCCAGGGGCATGAAAGATCTTGAGCAGTTCTCCAGTCTCTCCAAATCTGCAGGGTTGACAGAAGAGTATGAAGTGAAGACATTGAAGCAGCCTACATTGCAAATCACTGCACTGAGCGTCTCCCAGACCCAAGTGGATATTATGTGAGTGAAAAATAAACATTTACCATGTTAAAATGCTGAGATTTGGGAGATGTTTGTTACTGCAGCACAGCCTGCCCTGACTAATATAGAGAATAAGAATGGATTTCAGTCTTGAAGTTTAAATAAAAATCTGGAGTTAGATGTGTTTAGTCTTTTAATTA
This sequence comes from Lagenorhynchus albirostris, assembly GCF_949774975.1. Taxonomy (NCBI): domain Eukaryota; kingdom Metazoa; phylum Chordata; class Mammalia; order Artiodactyla; family Delphinidae; genus Lagenorhynchus; species Lagenorhynchus albirostris. The sequence goes on along the minus strand of NC_083104.1, from coordinate 95,833,209 downwards.
AAGGCTTAGTAGGATACAGCAAGCATTGACAAACTTTTTCTATAAAGGACCAAACAGTAAATATTTTAGGCTTTGAGAGACAGAGAGTCTCTCCACGATTACTCAGCTCTTCCATTGGAGCACACAAGCAGGCGTGACAAAGCATAATGTGCATGGCTATGTTCCAATAATTCTTTGTTCAGAAAAACAAGAAGTGGCCAGGATTTGGTGCATAGTTCCTGGCCCCTGTGTTAGAGAATCTATTTTAAATGGAATTATGTTGAGTACTTGGAATACGAGGTTCCTGGGCCTACCTTAACAAAGTACCACAAACTGGGTGGCTTAAAGTCACAGGTATTTACTCTCTCACAGTTCTGGAAGCTAGAAGCCTAAGCCAAGGTGTTGGCAGAATTGGTTCCTTATGAGGGTTCCCAGGGACAGTCTGTTCCATGGCTGTCTCCTAGATTCTGATTGTTGCTGACAATCCTTGGCATCCCTTGGCTTGCTGGATGACATCACTCCAGTATCTGCCTCTGTCTTCACGTTGCCATCTTCTCTCTGTATGTCTCTCTTATAAGGAAGCCAGTTATATTGGATTAAGGGCCCACCTTAAGGGCCCTTAATCCAATGTGAGGGCCTACCTTACATCTCTTAATGAATTATATCTTCAACGACTCTCTTTCCAAATAAAGTCACATTCTGAGGGACTGGGGGTTAGGACTTCAACACATCTTTTTGGGGTGCACAGTTCAACCCATAGCATTTGGTTACTTTAAGAACACTTTTCTCTTAGTAACTTGACAATGATACAAGTGAATTTTAAATAAGTTCGTAGCCTTGCCTTTACTCAGAGAGATCAATTCATGAACTATTTTGACAAGGTTGAAATTTTAGGTATCTAATAGAGCAATTAAAAGAAAAACTATGCTCATAATTAAAATAATAAATAGAACGTTGTAATGAACATTTACCATTCAGCACTGTTTTACAGGCTTCTACTTTTTCCAAATCGTTGATTGATGCTTAAGATGAGAAAATTAGATTTGATTTACATACTTTATTTCTTGGGACTATTATTAAAGTACAAGATTGATGAAATGATTATTCCTTAGAGTCTGAATGCAGACATCTATAAGGATTTATTAAAGACAAAAACCACAATTTCCTTGGCAGGTTTTGGAACCCTAAAATGTGAAAAAGCAGCACACAGTTAAGTAATCAAGTAAGCACTTTAGATGTACATACAAGGGGTTCAGAAGAAAGAGGGACCACCAAGGCCTAGTAAGGGGGTGCCCTCTGAGGGATGAGAGTTTGGATAGACTGGCAGGGAGCATCTGATATGAGCAAGGGCATAAAATGATGTAGCTTATGGGGGAGGATCAACCTGATTTGAGGCAGCAGGGACTTGTAGGGAAATAACAATAGTTATAACTGCAAAGAGTCATCAAAACTGATATAACAGACCCTGAATGTCAGCCTAAGGAGAGTTCAGATTACATTCATAAGTAATAGGTCTCTGAGTGATACGTTTCTGAGCAAATAATCAAAGCTGTGTGGTGTAGTCCACAAGATAAAGAAGGCAACGGATTGATGAGGAATTAGCTAGGCATTATCTAGGAACGTCTAGGCATTATGAAAAAGAGATGGTAAACACTGTGGCAGGATGATCAGGAATGGTTCGTAAGAGTTTGAAGGGTCTTGATGATGAGACTTCTGAGAGAAAACCATGAAGGTGAAAAAGATAAGTCAATGCAATCTCAAGAGGAAGGAAGGGAGGAAAAGAAAATGCGAGGAAGCCAATGTAAACACAAGGAAGGAAAACAGGTCAAATTCTAGCTAATTACTATTAGAATGAAGACGAATTCACTAGTTCTACTCTAATTAGTCAAGATAGGATAAGATATACACGGTTACATATAACCCCCATATTTTAATAGCTTAGCACAACAAAGATTTATTTCTTGTTCATGTTATATATCCAGTGTTTACTGGAAGGGAACTCTGTTCCACAGATCCATTCAGATGAAGAATAATGGGCATTTCACCATCTCGTGATGCTGCTTTCTCAACGTGGAGTCACATGAGGGGAAGAAAGAGCGTGGACAGTTTCCACCACTCTTAACTGCCTTCAGTTCATTTGCCAGAAGTAGTCACATAGCCCCAGCGCAATTGAAAGAGAGGATGGAAAAGGCACAGAAGCCCAGGTAACATATGATAAGTACCATCTCTACTGCGTTATCATTTTCCCTTTTATTTCAAAAATAAATTGTTGTCTGTGGGTTTCTGTTCTGAATTTGCCTTTGGTAAAGTGAATCTAATTCTTTCCATACATTTCCACTAACTAACCACCAGGAAATCTTGTATATTCTTAACCATAACCAAAGGGCTTTACTTTCACAATCGTTCTGAACTACAGAGATATAGACCAAAGCAGAATGTTAAAATCTGCTAATTGTTTTTCCCTGCTGCCTGAAAGAGAACCACGTGAAGAGCACGGTTACCCCGGAGTGCGGTAGAGTCAGAGACTAACATCTGACTCGTCAGAGAATAACAGAGACTAACTTGACTCATTCTCTAGGAAAGAGGCTATGGCTAAAGAGGCAAACACTGGGCTGCCAGAGTAAAGAGGACTGTCACAGGAGGGGTTTGCCTGTAGCGAGAAAGTTACGTGTGTGTGTCCTGTAGACAGATGTGGAACCTACAGAAGGTCAAGCCATGGGTTATCTTTAAAAGGATTCTGCCTAAGAGCATGTCTTGCCAGGGACAAGATAATCTTAGCATGATAGAGGCTGGAAACAAATCATCAGATGCAGGAGCTGAGGGAAGGGCCTGACTGCAAGTAGCCAGTTAGAAAAGCCATCACCAGGCTGAGAACTGATGAGTGATCTTCAGAGATAGGTGGGGATTGGCAGGGAGCAGGGAGTCTCCAGTAAATCCCAAAGAACAACCCTTAAGTGAAAGAGTCAGCATTTGGTATCTATGAGAGCTGGAAGTCACAGAGATGATCCGAGTACTAAGCAAGTACGACCTTCATGCCCCATCCTCTCCTGGCACTGACCTTGGAGGGGCCCCAAACAGAGCAAGGAGACAGAGGCCAAAAGCTAATGAGAAGAAGCTGACAACACCTGTACACTGCATATTGTAAGAAACTTTAGTCAAATAATGAATCCTTGTGAATTGTTTTTGTTGGCGGTAGGTCTGATGGGGGATTATGTTTTTAGGAATTTAAAGTATGGGTAATCAGTAATCCATTAATTCAAAACTATTTAATTGAGTTCCTATAACTGAGTACATGCGGTACCTACAAGCTGCTATAGGATGTACAGAAGACCCTCATCCTACTTTTTCAAGTTTTTTACATATTAGTGAAAGAAGCAGACAAAAAAGTAATCTTAAGACAATGTGATTAGTGCTGAAAGAGAAGAAGAAAGTGCAATATTAGAGCCGAGACTAAGGACATTTTATCTATCTGAAAGGATCTAGAAAGCTTCCCTCGAAGGTGATACTTAATCTGATATTTAATGTGTTTATTTAACCATTAACCAGAAGGTTGAAAGAATGGAAGTTATTCTCGGAGGCAAAAACAACTTAACACAAAGGCATGAAACAGGAGAACCCAACTTGCTCAGAAAACTGCAGATTTAGCAGTGTGGTTATAGTACTAAGTACCATTGGATGGTGGTGGGGAAGTCGTCTGGAGCTTATTCAGAGCCCATGTGACATGGTAAGGAATTTGGGGATACTTTTTAAGCCATTGAACATTGTTAGATATTTGGTCTTGCTCTTTTTTTACATATATGCTTTTAAAAGTTGGGCTTCCCTGGTGGCGCAGTGGTTGAGAGTCCACCTGCCGATGCAGGGGACACGGGTTCGTGCCCCGGTCTGGGAAGATCCCACATGCCACGGAGCGGCTGGGCCCGTGAGCCATGGCCGCTGAGCCTGCACGTCTGGAGCCTGTGCTCCGCAACGGGAGAGGCCACAACAGTGAGAGGCCCACATACTGAAAAAAAAAAAAGTAGACAGTATTGGAAGATTTTTTTTAATTATGTATAATTTCACTATCCAGAAAGGACTACTTAAATATATTCTAGAGTATTTTCTTGTATTATTTACATATTTAAAAATTTTTATCCTATTTCAATTTTGTAGCCTGTATTTTTTACTTCCTATTATACTGTGATTATCTTCCAGGGTCACTGAATAATTTTTGACAACATGATTTCTAATAAGTGACCAGTATTACAAGAAATTAATCCACTATTTTTTATTTCACCATTCCTTTACTGTTAACAGTTCGGTTGTTTCAAATGCTTTGCAGTTACCATCTAAGTATTTAAATCTTTCAGTGCATTTTTTTTTATGCTTTTAAGATAGAGTCCAGTACATTGAATTGCTAGATCAAAAAGAATAAACTCCTTTGAAGCTATTTTTTTATACATTTCTAGATTAATTTCCACAAAAATTTTGCTAATTTACACTCTCATCCCTTGTTCAGTAACAGTGTAAAATAATCTCTGCTCCTTTATAGGTTTATCAGTGGGACAAATTATTTGCTTTTATAAATAATCTTTGCTGTATTTTTTAATAAAATAAAATCTTAATAAACTTTTTATAAATGATCTTTGGTAAATAACTTTTGTTTGATTTTTTTTTTTTTTTTTGCGGTACGCGGGCCTCTCACTGCTGTGGCCTCTCCCGTTGCGGAGCACGGGCTCTGGAGGCGCAGACTCAGCGGCCATGGCTCACGGGCCCAGCCGCTCCACAGCATGTGGGATCTTCCCGGACCGGGGCACGAACCTGTGTCCCCTGCATCGGCAGGCGGACTCTCAACCACTGCGCCACCAGGGAAGCCCTTGTTTGATTTTTTAATAAAAGTTCACTGAAGAGATGTTGGGAAATACGAAAAATGCAAAGAAGAAGCGTTATTTTATTTTTTTTTAAAGAAGATGTTGGGGCTAGGAGTTTATTAATTAATTTATTTTATTTTGCTTCGTTTCTGTGCGAGGGCTTTCTCTAGTTGTGGCAAGCGGGGGCCACTCTTCATCGCGGTGCGCGGGCCTCTCACTATCGCGGCCTCTCTTGTTGCGGAGCCCAGGCTCCGGACGCTCAGGCTCAGTAGTTGTGGCTCACGGGCCTAGTTGCTCCACGGCATGTGGAATCCTCCCAGACCAGGGCTTGAACCCGTGTCCCCTGCATTAGCAGGCAGACTCTCAACCACTGCGCCACCAGGGAAGCCCACATAATTTTAATTCTATTTCTTATAATTAAGGATTGGTAACATCTTGGTATATAGCCTTCCAGTTTCTTTTCTTCCTTCTTTTTTTTTTTTTGAGTATAGTTGATTTACAATGTTTTGTTAGTTTCAGGTGTACAGAAAAGTGAATCAGTTATACATATACATATACCCACTCTTTTTTAGATTCTTTTCCCATATAGGTTATTACTAAGTATTGAGTAGAGTTCTCTGTGCTATACAGTAGGTTCTTATTAGTTATCTATTTTATATGTAGTAGTGTGTATATGTCAATCCCAATCTCCCAGTTTCTCCCTCCCCCTCTTGCCCCTGGTAACCATAAGTTTATTTTCTACATCTGTGACTCTACTTCTGTTTTGTAAATAAGTTCATTTGTACCTTTTTTTAGATTCCACATATAAGTGACATCATATGATATTTGTCTTTCTCTGTGTGGCTTAACGTCACTTAGTATGATAATCCCTAGGTCCATCTATGTTGCTGCAAATGGCATTATTTTGTTCTTTTTATGGCTGAGTAATATTCCATTGTATATATGTAACTCTCTCTCCCTCTGAGTATATTTAACAAAATTGAGATCTTACTTATTTGGACTAACTTATATTTTGTCTTTTGCATACAATACTGTAGAGCAAGTGATGTATCAGTTCATTAATTAGGCTTGGCTTTCAAGAGCTGCATAACATTCCCTTATACAAATGGGCCCTTATAAATCATCATTCTTGTATTGGAAGTTAGGTTGGTTCTAATCTTTCATCCTCACATGAGTATCCTTGTGCATACATCTCTGTGCATACCTTGAATTAATTTTTTAAGATCAATTGCTAAAAATGGAAATGTTGAGTAAAAAGATGGGAACATTTTTAATGAGTTTTAATTCACTTGGCAAAGTTTCTTTCCAAAAAAGATGTTCCCATAATTAGTGAATGAGAGGTCTTGCTTCACAATCTTTGAGGGTTAACAACATTTAAATTGTCCTTATTTGACATATAAAAATGGCTTTTTATTTTAATTTGCCGTTCTTTGATTATTTATAACATTAAATATCATTTTAGGGCCTTATGGACAATTTTTTTTTCTTATTTTGAAGATTTGGTTCCATTCTTAGGGGAAAGTCAGGCTTTTTGGATGTTCAAAGTCTTTTTCTGTACCTTTAAGAACATTAACCATTTATCTGTAATATTTTTTCATATAGTCCTTTTTTCACTCTGTTTTCATATTGCTGAGTTTTTGGATTTTCTTTGCGTCTTCATTGGTTAGAATACATCTTTAAGCAGGTTTATCAGGACACTTACAGGGGGACTTTCTAAGCCTTTGCATAACTAAAATATCCTTTCTGTTGCCATCACATGTGAATGACATCTTGTTATGATATAGAATTCTTGGACCACAACCTTTTTCCCTCACTAGTCTATAGCTATTGTCTTCTGATACACAGCATAGCGGAGAAAAATTATGAGGTTGGCCTTTGGATATATGATGGTTAGTTTTTTATGACAACTTGACTGGTCAGTGGAGCACCCAGATGTTTGGTCAAACATTATGCTGGGTGTTTCTGTGACGATGTTTTTGGATGAGATTAACATTTAAATCAGTAGACTGGATACTCTCATGTGTATGGGCCCCATCCGATGGATTGAAGGCTTGAATAAAACAAAAAGGCTGACTTTCCCCTGAGTAAGAGAGAATTCTTCTGCCTGACTGCCTTAAAAGTGAAACATCAGCTGTCCTGAAGACTGGTCACCACCCTAATCATGTGAGCTACATCCTTAGAATAAGTCTGTTTATATATATACATCTTATTTGTTCTTTTGCTCTGGAGAACATAGTGCAGTATGTTACCTGGAATTTTTTCTTCTGCTTTCATACTGATGGCATTTGTTTTCTTTATCTATGAAAAATTTTAAATGTTATCATTACATATCTAGGTGTGGGTCTTTTTCATTCTGTTTGGAACACAGAATGATCCTAATAGACAAGACCCTGAAGGTGCTCCCATGTAATCGCTGTTCTTTGTGGCATATAGTACAAGGAAGGTCATCTGCTAGGAGAAAGGAGGAAGGTGGTGAGGATGTTAAATTCTGTGATTCAGTGCTATGCCTTTAAAGTATACTTCCTACTCTGGGTGTCTGTCAACCCATTCATGCTGGCTGGAATCCAACTATTCTCCTAGCTTAGTGTGGACCTTCCACTGTTTTGATTCAGATGTGACCTAGGTCCAACTCTCCAATCTGAACCTCCAGCCCTTCACATTTAGCAATTATTTATTATTAGTTCTTTATGGATTTAAGTCTCTTTACCCAGATAAGCACAGGAATGATCTTATATGCACCTTTCATTTAGTAGGCTTTTGATATTTGTTCTCTGATTTAAATTGGAAAGACCAACAAATATTACACACACTGCAAAAATATTCTGTTGAATATTTTTAAAATCTCCACCCTTTTTGGGCCACTGTTGATGATAATCAAACTTATCCTTTAGGCTGATCATCAGGCTTTGTCCTTTAAAAATGTATATATTACAAATATGTATATGGAGTTGTTATAGACAAGAAGAACACAAAAATAAAAGTCTTGTTGGAAAATGTACCTATTCTAATGTAAATGTTTTCAAAGTGATTTTGTTAGGGATATAAGGGAGCATATAATTAGTTCATTGATACTAAAATTCCACAGTTGAAGATTTCTGCACGATTACCTACAACTTCACTTAACAATAAATAATTAGACTTACTAGGTGTCAGGCACTGTGGTATGTGAAATTTATCATCAGTTTTATCCATATAAATTTTTAAGTTCATGGCACAAAACCATGCTACCTACATAATACATGATAAAACTCACATATTCCTGAATTTAGCTTAGTGTTCTATCAATTACAATAAAATTGCTAACTTACATAAATGATATTATGCTTCAAGATTAATAGATGCTTAAGTGGCTACAATCAATACAACTCAACTCATCTAAACTGCATTTTGTAGTCTATCTCTTCTCATTTTGTTAGGGTTGCTCTTGTATACTCATTTCTCTCATATCATGTACAGTATAATCCATAGGTAGATGTGTGCACACATCCATACGTATCCACACTTCCTGAAAAAACCTGGGGTCTGATGTGATTCTATAGCTCTTAACATTCTGTTCACCCACAGTACCTTATGTTCCAGAGAGGTTGTGTTTCCTCATATTTAACTCATTCTCTTATCTCTCCAACTTCTACCTCACTCCTGAGGGTCTTCAGGCAGCATCTGTCTGTTTCCCACCCATGTACTTTATTCAATCATCAGTCATTCAAACAGTCTGTCAACAAATATTTCCCACAAGCTCTGTACCATAGTACTGGGTCTAGAGAAATCAGTAAGGCTTAGTCTTTTCTCCCAAGAACATCGTGGTTTAGTATCATTCAGGGGGCCATTTTCTAGTGTCCGAGATGTCAGTGGGCTTGAGGCAATGGGTGATCTGATCCTTGAAAAATTGTAATAGCTCCATTCGGTAATAAAAGGAAAGGAAAGATAAGAGGGGACATTAACTAAAATGGGTTTTTAATTGATGGAATCTGAGTCTTAGGGAAGAAGGGAAGAAAAGTGTAAAAGGAGGTGGTTGGTCTTGTGCTTGGGAAAAAAAGGTGAAAAAAATGTGGCAGTGCAGGGAGACTTCTACACAGTAAAGCAGTCTCTGAATCCTGAGGCTGGAACTAGAAAGTAAATAGAGGAAGCATCGAGCAACACCTCCACACTCCAGTCATTCCAATTAATAGGCTTTCAATAAATGCAGCTGGACCAGACCCGAGATTATTCTTCCAGGAGGAGCAAGGGGAGAGCTGCATATGGAAGTAAGCACCATTTCCTCTGACACCCCAGTATCCCCATCACTCTAAAACAACCCATGGATTAACCTGAAGTCCTCCCGTAAGTAAGAGTGGTATTTCAGGATAACAAATGGTATAAACACCCTGCTTGTGAAAAAAAATTTTTTTACACCCACCATTTTGTTATCCTAATATCATATATTGGACAGGTCCTTCATTATAAATTTGGAGTTAAGAGACTTAAAGAAAACCCAGTGTTAGAAAGCTACTTGTACTTAAGTGGAAATTGTCGGTAGCAGAGCCCCACTTGTTTTCATGGGACGTGGGAATGAGATACAATGGAAACAAGAGGTCAAAGAACTTGGATCTTCATGGCTCCAAAAGCCAACTCTGCCCGCATCACAGTTTGGTCCCCACGCTGTCATCTGTGAATTGCATATGGACGTGTAGAAGCTGGATCTGAAGTATTTTAAACCTAGTCCTAGACGCTTATTGAAAATATTGTTGAAGAAGGTGTGTTACTCTGCTCACCCTACAATAACAAAGTTCCGCAGAATAGGCGGCTCAAACAACAAGAATTTATTTCTCACGGCTCTAGAGGTTAGGAGGCCAAGATCAAGGTTCCAACCAATTTGGTTTCTGTTGAGAACTCCCTTCCTGGCTTGCAGATGGCCACCTGCTCGGTGAGTCCTCACATGGCTGAGAGAGAGAGAGAGAGATCTTCCTCTCCTTATAAGGCCACCAGTCCCATCAAATTAGGACCCCACCTTATGCCCTCATTTAACATTAACCACCTCCCTAAAGCCCTCTCTCCAAATCCAGTTACACTGGGAGTTAGATCTTCAACATAAGAATTTTAGGGGAAGACAATTCAGTCCATAGCAGGTTGTATAATACCTTACTATAATTTTGTTTCTGTAACTACATTACTCTTAATTTTCTTAAAATAGCTTCAAGTTTGCAAGAAAACTAATGCATGACTATTTAAACAGTACCTAGCAGTCAGAATAACACTAAGTGTGTAAGCTCCCAGCAGCACAGATCATTTTACTGAGCAGCTGCCCGCTTACCCTAATTCATTGAAATCCCAAACCTAAAAACATGCCTCATTTTCTGAAGCTTAGGTAATGCACAAGCTCCTTTAAAAAAAACTCACACAGTTCAGTATATACTTAAATTTTTTCTAACATTATTTAAATATTTATAGTATATGTAAGTATAAACATGTACATAAAAGTAAATGTAAGTCCCTAGGGTTTATATCTTGAATCCATCTATAAAATTAGAAAAATGTAGTAATTAAATAAAAATGAAAAATGCATCAATAAAATTAAAATTTTGCTAAGTTGCACGTGCTGTTATGCTAAATCACTGCTTTAACGTGATTGTATGATTAACTGCTATGACACAAGATTGCTTTTCTCCCTGATTTTGAAGGTTTTGATGGCTTTATATTTTATAAGTACTTATTTATAAATCATTTTATTATATTTATATAATAAATATGTACATTTCACAGACAATAAAATTGTACATAATTAAGCATTTACATTTTATTATAAAAACTAAAGTACAATTTATATCATAGATCTGTATCTTACAGTTTTTTTAAAAATTATAAAATACCACGGGATATAAAACCAATTAAAATTATCCAAACATCTAAAAGTCAGAGACCAACCCAGTTTAGTGTATTTCTTTTTTCTCTTTAAATGCATGATTCTGGAAGGAGGAAGTGGGAAAGCAGTTCAATCTATATGTGAACTTTACATAACACCCTATACTTTTGGCTAGAGTGACCAACCTCCCCAGTTTGCCTGGGACTGAGGGGTTTCCTGGGACATGGGACTTTCAGCCCTAAAATCAAGACAGTCCTAAGCAAACTGGACAGTTGATCACCCTATTTTCAGCCTTATATCTTGTTCCCTGCCTTCTTCTTACCTTAATCTGTATGTACTTTAGGTTGTAGCTGCTTCTGCCTTCCATCATCAGTCAACGCTCTTCATACAATTTTCCAAATTTTGTTGAAATATCTTAACTTCAATGTTGCCCCTTAATTCTGTTTTTGAAGATTGAGAACGGTGTTTTATCCCAACTCCGTTACTGCCATTTTAATAGGCTCTCAGTTGAGCTCTGTCCACCATCTTGAATGAGAAGGTGCTAGATTCTTTCAAGTTTTACATTGTAGATTGTTGGTGATTCTGTCCTAGCCCCACTTCTCAAGAAACCTTCCTATGTACAACTTGGACTTCACTTGCCCAGAATGCATCATCTGTGGCCTGTCTTCAGTTGCTTTTAACAATCAAAGCAGAACTACTTGGCTCTAATATGGTCCTAAATATACATAGAAACACTAGGTTAACATAGGATGTTTGGTTATTAAAAAAGTCATCCAGATGTTATTGAATAGTCACTTTTTAGACTATCATTAAAATAAACACATATAAAAATATAACACTCATAGGAAAAATCACTTGAACCACCAAGACTATACATCCAGATTCAGGAGTGCTTTCTCATAGATCATTTTAGCCCTGCATGTGTATTCATATTTACAGGGAGCACCATTTTAAAATATGGAAAAATTATGATAGTGAATTAGGTTTTATTTTAAAATGTTAGAATCTTGGCAAGTCCTTTTTCATATAAATTGTTTAAGGTTCACTCACTTAGGTCTATAGAAGAGAAAATTTCTAAGAAACATTCTAAACAAGATTATATGAAAAAAAAATAATGTAGAATGTTCACCTGATTTCTCAGCCCCAGGATTTTAATTCTTAGGTCAAAATTTTTTTCCTTTTAGGACTTGAAACAGTCTCCTCCTGAATATGTTCAATTAATTGTGGCCTATCAGCTCTAGCTCTTTTAAGGATCTATACTCCATCAACAGGTAAACTGTTTTTACAGATGTTTTTATTCTAACTTAATTTCTCATTTCAAATGTGAAGTGGATCAAAAATTAGGTACCATAAGATTTATAGGACTCATTTCAGAAGGTCATTTAGACATACTCTGGGGACTATTCTTTTTTCACCATGAGTGAAAATATATGTGTTTGAATCAGTTCTTCATCACCCTCCACAACTCATCTTGGTTGATTCCTCAAAATAAAAGTATCTGTTTTTTGTCGCAAGTTTATTTCTTTTGTTATAAATGTTTTGACTTGGTTGGGTTGAAAGTAACGACATCTTCTGAGACATATTTTTGCCCTTGATAACTAAGAAAAAGAGTTCAGTAAGAATTCAAACATGAAAAATTAGTACATTTTCTAAAAAAGTTTTATCATAATGTCTTCTGCAGTATGAAGATCATCTTTGAGGATGCTACTGCTCCTTCCATGGTAAGACTTTTTGTTTCATGATTAGTTAAGAAGTAAACCCGTCAATGTTTTGTGAGATGGCAATTTTATAGATCTCTTTTTCAATCAGACAATTCAGAAATAATTTCTAGTTGCTTAAATCACTCAAGTGCATACTTCCCACGTCTCTTAATTTAATATCTATAAACATCTTGAAACAAGGTAAAAGCATGTGACTAATTCATGTCCCCAGAGTGTGGTCTTGGTTATAATCATTCTACACACTGATCTCCATTTAAATACTTGATAATAAATGAAGATAAAATATATATCAAGAACAAATGGAAGGAGAAAAAAATTTAGAAGGGCAACTACAGAGGTCTGAAATGGAAGAAGTAGTTGCTTTGAAGATAATTTGTGAGATTACTGTAGATGCATGAAGTTTTTTAACTTCACTTGGGTTCCTATGTTCTTCCCACAGAATAAGAATCCTACTCACCAGCTTTGCTTAGCTCATCAAAGCCCAAGGCAGTGACTCAATTTGCCATTTCCGAGGGCTTGTTCTAGCCAAGGCAGGGTGAAATGTGTTCAGAGTCTGAATAAGGATTTAATAATTAACAAATACAGTGCTTAGCAATTCGATCCTTCTGTAGACACAAGAGCTCGACAGAGTGCCACCAACATGTGAGTTCAGTTCCAAGTTGATTGCTTGGAAATATTTGCCTGCAAAATTAACATATGTGGAATTTAGGTTTATCGTACAACATACATATATTGTATTACTAATGAACCTTAGACCCTGACCATCACACGTGACATTGTTTTACAGAAAAAGAAGCCCATGTTTCAGTTCCCAAGGTGGCACATCTTTCCCATTGCCATCTTGACGATGAGGGCAAACTCCTCCTCTTCTCAAGTCTAGCACTGGGCTGCTCAAAGAAAAACCAAGACTCTGAGGGATCAGTAACACAGACATCTCAAATCTCCATTACAGAGAGGAGACAAAACACTGAAGGGGTTTGATGATCGGTTTTCAACATGTGGCATATAATTGTCAATTTTCAGGCTTACAAACAAGTGGTTTTCCAGGAGGCTTAATAGTCTGTTCATCTCAACTTTAGAAATTTCAGTTCCTGTGACTGAAATACAGTCACAAAAGACAAAATATTGATGACGTTCATAACAGAAAGAAGTAAAATCGTTCCTTTACATCTACTTCATGTAATAAGATCTATAAACTTCAATAATCTCTGAGGACTTGGCTGTATCCATAATTGTAGAAATTAGACCTGGTAATAGAACAGTTGGTTCTTCCATTTTCCAGAGGCTGTCTTAACACCACATGAGTATTGTGTCTTGTTTTGCTGGCCTTTGGCCATAATATATACACAAGCCATGCTGACCAAATGTCTCACTTTTTTAGCCAGGATGGTTTTACTTGTATATCAGTAGTGGGGGAAAAAAGTGAGTTAATGCTTCTTCTTAGCAGTTACCTGACATTACATTTCCTGTCCTTTCTAAACCCTCCAGTGATATATACACAGTATTAAAATTTTAAATCCTAACATTTATAATTCTTCTCTTCTAGTAATTTGCTTCTTTCCTTTGGCAACTTAATCACCAGGGGCCTGGATCTTCTTATTTGTAAAATGAGGGAATTATACAAAATAATATCCAAGAGTTTTTCTAACCGAGAAAGTCTGTAGTACTACTTACGTTTATACTAGAATTGAACAAATACATAAATATATTGTGGATAATGAGAGTGACGTTTTTCACTTTTGGAGAAAAAGAAAAGTTACAAATAAGTAAAGGAAAGAAAAGAATAGACTCTGTGGTGTTGGATTGAACTGAAGGTGTTAGTATGAATTCATGGTTTTTAATATATATACTGATGGATAGACAAAGAAATATAGATATGTGCACATGCATAGATTAGTATACAGACATATTTCCCAGCTCTGTCTGCTGAGAGGGCCTAGAAGCAATGACAACCCAGTAGCAATTAGCATACCTAGAGCTCAGATATTGGTTCTAAATACTATCTTCTAATAAAAGGAACCAAGGCTCCTTGCAGAAAATATTGATTCCAGGCCTGTGGCAGTGAACGTATAAGACATGCTCAGAACATCTTGTGGTGCCAAAAAGTAAAGATGTGCTTAAAAAATGATGCGGCCGTGTCAGAAGAACACAGGAGCCAATTTGGAGGAACTCCCAGTGGCCGAAGCTGGAATAATTTGAGTGACAAAATATATAATAATAGTATCAAATTATAACCCATAGACTAAAATAAATATCCACAAGTCCATACTTATATCAACCAATCAATCAATAGTGGAGAAGAGACTACTCTTCTTTACAGTAGAATTCTAATTAATTAATATGAAAGAAATGAGGTAGATAGAATACAACCAACTTAGGCAAACACAAGAGCCATGGAAGAATACTAAAATGAGTGGGCAAAATTATGGTGAGAGATTGAGATGAATATTTACATAGCCTTAAAGTATCTCCCAACAAGACAATTATTAATTAAAAAGAGAAAAATCTTAATTTTGCAGTGGAGAAAGCAGCAAATGCCACCTTAATCAAGTGGTCAAAGTTAACGTCCTCAGTAATAAGACATATCCACAACATGAACTCCCTGATATGATTCATTGAGAAGGGCATAAATCACTTCTCCATTCTCTCCAAAGATATATAAATAACCCCAATCTAATCCTGAGAAAAGATCAGATGAATATGAATTAAGAGGTATTCGAAAGAATGACCAGCACCTTTCAAAAATGTCAAGGTCATGAAAAACAAAGATTGGGAAATTGTTACAGATTGAAGAAGATTAAGGAGACATGACAATTAAATGACATGTTGATTTCAGGACTGAATCCTGGACCCCAAACTTGACATGAGTGGAAAAACTGGTGAGATTTGAATAAGGCTTGTGGAGTAGTTCATTGTACTGTATCAATGTTATTTCCTCCTTTCAGTAATTGTACTACGGTTATGTAAAATGCTTATAGAAGCTGGGCAAAGGTATTGATATATAGAAACTCTTCGCAAATTTTTTGTAGGTCTGAAATCATTCTAATTTTAAAAGCTAGAAAAATGACATAGTTGTAGAAATTTACAGATTTTAAATGATAATGACATTCATTATTTATTGAATGACCTCTCAGTGCCAAACACCATACTAAGAGACATTTAAAGATGCAAAGTACACACACACACACACACACACACACGTATATATATTTCCACTTATTTTAAGTAATTCTTAATCACCAATATTAAGACAAGAATTCTTATTTTTCCAGAAATTAGGACCAAACATCTCTAATTATAATGACAGTATTATGACAAGAGTAATAAAGAATAAACATTTCAAATTAATCTACAAATCCTATGTGTTTCAAATTAAAAAAACCCAACAGAATTTTATGGGGATTCATAAGCTAATTCTAAAGTTCATCCAAAAGATAAAATATGCAAGAATATCTAAGGAAATTTTAATAACTTGCGCTAACAAATATAAAAACAAACTTTAAATCAGAAGTAATTAAAGTGGTGTGATAAGAAGTGGTGTGACAAGAAGAGATCAATGGACATGACAAAAGACCAGAAACAGACTCATCCATCCATGAGAATGGATGATACTGATGATATTTTAATCTGGTGAAGAAAAGGTTATTTTGTCAGTAATTTCCACTGGGTTATTGGAATCCATTTGGGAAAAAATTAGGATTATTTATTCATTCAACAAATATTTAAATGCCTACATGTTTTAGAAATAGGAATTAGTTCTCTAAGCAACTTCACGTACAAAAATAGATTTCCAGAGTTAATAAAGAGTTAACTTTTTTAATCTATAAAAATATTGATATAAAATATGAGAGAAGACCTTTCTACACAGGATAGAAAATCTATATGCAATAAAGGGAAAATTTGAAAGATTTAATTTCATAAAACTTAAAAATTTTGCATGATAAAAGATACCATAAACAAACTAAAGAATTGGGACAGGCTAGAAAACATTTACATGTATAAAAATGATGAATTAGAATGTAAAATATATCAAGTTCCAATAAGTAAACAAAAAGACAACTGAATAGAAAAGTGGGAAAAGAATATGACTGGCAATTTACAAAAAAAGGATAATGGCAAAAATATATGCTCAACCCCTTAAATAAAGGAATTAATAAAAATTTAAACAATAATGGTTTATCTTCACAAAATTGGCAAATATTTTTGAAGACTATTAATACACAGTGTTAATGGTTAGATAGATGTGAAGTCAAGAACTCACATAGACCGTTGGTGTAATGAAATGCCCATATCTTTTGACTCAACAATTTAATTTCTATGAACCTATCAAAAATAAATGTGTACACAAGAAACATGTATACAAAAGAACATTTGAACTATTTGTAACAGCAAAACCTTGGAAACCGTCGTAACATCCTTTAAAAGGGGAATGGTTAAAAAATAATAGAACATGCAGACATTGAAATGCTTTCCAATTATTAAAAAAGAATGAGGTAGTGTTGATGTATAAACATGGAAAGATCTTCAAGACATTTTATGTGTAGCAGCAGGTTGCATAGCAATCGATAAGAGTATGATAGAGGATAGATAGATAGATAGATGAAAGAGAATTTACATATTTTACCTGTAGCTGTTTCATATAATTCTTGGTTTGAATTTGTACATTGGGAATATATTCATTTATGACATATGTAGCTAAAAATATAAAGTGAAAAAATAAGCTTCCGTAAGATTTAGAGCAGCTTAATGTAAAATAGTTATTTTGTCCAACTTTTAAGGTCACACTTAAAAGAAAAAAAATGGGCCAGAAGTAGAATATTCAACCAAAAATATGTATTCCTGAGATTAACCTAAGCATAGATTTTCATAGTAAAGGTTGGGAATGTGAATGATTTCCTCCTAAACACAACTGGTTGAGCTATAGGTCAGATAATTTGTTGGAAGGAATATTTTTGCATCTTTATTTCAGAGTATGAGATCAGGAAGAAGGTCAGGAATCTCCCCAGCTATAGTTAATAGCCTAGCTGTTCACACAGTATACTCTGGGGACCAGTACAGCCTCACTCTTAGAGTTCACTAAATTAGAATGGTAACAGCAAAACAAACTTACTCACCTGAATGTATTTCTTATACTTAATGGAAATAAATGTTAGGATGAATAAAGAAGAAAAAAAAAGATATAAGGTCTACAAAGCCAGGTGTAAAAAAACTATTGGGTGATATGAAAGAGTAAGACTATACAACCAAAACAAAGTTAGAGGAGATACCTGAGAAGCCGTGAATGAATGATGAGGCTATGAGTTACACCATTTTAAAACAATTGTTTGAGTTCTGGTAATGTAAGTAAACCTATGGAGGAAATATAGAAACATAATTTTCCAGCCATCAACCAGTTGTTCAAACCAGAAACTAGAGGTCATTTTTGATATTTCCCCTCTCTCACTGCCACATCCAATTCATTACCACAAGAAACATAATCCCATCAATTCAACATCCAAAATAGCTTTCAAATCTCCCCTCTGTGTTCTACCTTCAGTGCCATCATCCTGGTGTCACCACTATCCAGGACGGCTGCAATGACCTCTTAACCCTTCCCCAGCCTGCACTCCTGTCCTGCCAACCCATCCACATAGCAACTAGGGTGAGCCTTTAAAAACTCAAATAGTCCTGTCCCTTTCTGTTTAGGACTCCTTACCTACCAGGGCTGCCCTGCTGTGACCTTCAAGACAGCAGGTACTTGCCATGCTCCCCTCTCCCACCCATCCATCTTCATTGTAAGTCTCTCTCCTTGTTCACTAAGCCGGTCTTGCTTCCTTTCTCTCCCTGCATCCCTCCTCAGGGCCCTCATGCTCTCCTTCCCCAAACTGTTGCCTGATTGATTACTTCTCACCATTCAGGCCGCAACTTCAACGATATTTACCAACAGATGTTTCCCTGACCGCACAATCTAAAATAAACCCCCCTCCACCATATTGGCCTCTGATCTTTTTCTTCACAGTGCTTACAGAAATGTGTAATTATATGTTCATTCAAATACATGCCTATTTAATGTACATATTCCCCACCATATAGATTCAAAGAGGGCAGGAACTATGTCTACCTCATTCACTTCTATATTCCCAGTGCCTCACCTAGTACCTGGTATGCATCATTAAATTCAATAAATATTCATTCAGTAAATGAATAGGTAAACAAGCTAGAATAATCATGTCCAGACATATTTTGAAGGGATGAAAATACCAAACAAGATGAAGATGAAGATTGATAGAAATAATGATTATCTGTGTGATTTAAAGATAGAAATGATACAGGAATAGATACAGCCTCCTCTAGGGAAGTCAGATGGCTGCCCAGAGAGTGTGTTAGGAACTCAGTATAGCCGCCATGTCTGCTCCTCACTACTGGGTCTAGAAATAATTTTATCAGTGCACCCATGGTGATCAACAACTGACTCGTACTGAGTAAACCATGTCAGGTTTATGTGTACATTACAAAGCCAACTCATTAATTTACAGTAGAAAGTATAACCATCAAGTTAACCTGACTCTCAACCCTTGTTTAGCTCTGTCCATCGCTCTCCATAGGAGAGAGTCAGGTAGCTAAATTATATCCAGATGATAACTGCAGCTCAGAAAAGATTCCTGGCCACAAATAACTTATGCTACAGAGGCACCATCACCATCGTCTTAGGCCTGAATTCTTACAAAGTCTCCTGTTCTCTGTACGTCCCCCTCTCCAATCTGTGAAGCACACAGCAGTAAAAGTGTTCCATTTAAAACATACATCCAGTCACCTCACTCCTCTATTCAAAACCCTTCAATGGTTCTCCATTACGTTAGAAGGAAATCCAGCCCCCTACTCATGGTTTACAAGGCTGTGTGTGATCTGGGCCTTGCCACCTCCCCAGTCTCATCAGCAGCCCCTTTCCCACACTCTGGACGCCCCAGTACACTCATGTGCTTTCAGACTGAGAGACGGAATATACAAATGGATAACAGCCAGACCGTGTATAAAAATAGAACTCTGACCCACAGCCTGCAGTAACCAGCCCAGGAAGCCAGCCTGCTATCTGTAAATCAGACTGGTAGGGAGTCAGACCACTCTCTGGATCAGAACAACTGATCCAGGAAACCAAACAATAATCCCTCAACAGGCAGACCAAAACAACCAAGACTTGTTAATAACTGATAGCCTTTGAATCTCTGCCAAAATACGTGACAATGGCTGACTGCCTGGCTATAGCCAGCTCTGAATAAACGGCCTTCACTTGTTGTCTTTTGGTTGGTCTTTGTTTATTTCCACAAGACCCTTCGCTGTGACAAGCTGCTTCCTCCCTTGGATGCTTTCTAATCCTGCTCCCTCTGCCTGGAGTGCTTCCTCAACCCTTCACGTGGACGATCCCTTCCTGTTTTCTAGATTTCAACTTATGTATTGAAGATGCGCTCCCTGACTGCTCTTTATGCACACCTCTATCCCAGCCTCTCTTTTGCTTCCCTTACAGCACTTAGCACAACTTGCGATCATTCTGTTTGTCTTTTCAGTTTACTTCTTTCCTACCTATCACCCTTACTAGGATGAAGCTTTATGAAAATAGAGACTATCTCTCTCCTGTTTACTCTGACCCTCGAAGACCTAAACTAAAACCCCCCAAATACCAGATACCGAAGAAATACGTTGAATGACTGAATGGATAAATAAATGATCACACGCCTAAAGTACATGCAGACCCAGTGTAAGGAACAACTGTGCCTAGCCACCGCTGAAATAACTAGATGTTAGATGAGTCTGTGATGCTGCAGGTTTGCCAGTCTCTTTCATGGACCAGCTTTGAGGCTGGAAGTTGGTTTCCCTTAGACCTGCCTTGATATGGAAAATCCCACAGGAAAGACAGAGATAGGGATAGGGTTAGGGATAGAGGTAGAGATGATAGAGGTAGAGGATAGTAGAGAGAGAGATGTAGAGATATATAGATGGATGTGTAAAGTGGTTTAATTTTAGCAGGTGTGGGGACTGGCAAGTCCACAGTCTACAGGCAGGCCAGCAGTCTGGAAACTCAGGCAGAATTTCTATGTTTGAGTCTTAAAGCAGAATTTCTTCCACTCTAGGAAACCTCGCTTTTTCCTCTTAAGGCCTTCAAAGGATTGGATGAGGCTCACCCACTGTATGGAGGGTAATCTACTTAGAGTCAACTCATTGTGCATGTTAATCACATCTACAAAACACCTTCAGAGCAACATCCAGACTAGTGATTGACCAGACAACTGGGCACCATAGCCTAGCCACAGAGACACAAAATTGACCTTCACCCCCAAGGGTTCAACTTAAACCCCTCATTTTAAAAATAAGATAATGTCATTCCTCTACTTAAAACTGTCTCAGGCTTACTACCACCGTCAGCTTAAATTCCCAGTTCTCTACCGTGATGGAAAGGCTCAACCGGATATGATTCAGGCCCACCTCTCTGGCCTGGTCTCCTGCTGCCCTATTCGTCACTGTTCTACAGTCACTCTATTCTTCTTTCAGTACCTCAGTCATACCAAGCTCTCTCCTGCCTCACAACCCTTGCAAGTGTTCTTCCTTCGCCCGGAATGCCTGCTCTCCTGCCCTCTCTGTGGTGAACTCATTCTAGAATTCAGGTCTCAGCTATCTTTTCTCTCCTCAGAGAAACCTCCTTTGACCACCTATGTATCACATGCTTATCTCCTTCATCAGCTGATCACTATCTGTGATCGCTATTTATTCACTTGTCTATACCTAAATCAGTGATTCTCCACCCTAGGCAAATTTGCTTGGCAATGTCTGGAAACATTTTTGTTAAACATACTATATTTTTTTAATGGACTTTGTTTTTTAGAGCAGTTTTAGGTTCACAGCAAAATTGAGTGGGAAGCTCAGAGACTTCCCACATACCCCACACCTCCACATGTGCACAGCCTCTCATAGGATCAGGATCCCCCACCAGAGTGGTACATTTGTTACAATCAATGAACTTACAATGACACGTCATTATCACTCAAAGTCCATAGTTTACATTAAGGTCCACTCTTGGTGTGGTACGTTCTGTGAGTTTGGACAGAGGTATAATATGTATCCACTGTACATATGGTCCACAGTATCATGCAGAAGAGTTTCACTGCCTTAAAAATCCTTCGTGCCCCACAACTTTATCCCTCCTCCTACATAACCTCTGGAAACCACCGAACTTCTTACTGTCTCCATAGTTTTACCTTTTCCAGAATGTCATATAGTTGGAATCATACGGTATATAGCCTTTTCAGATTGGCTTCTTTCACTTGGTAATATTCATTTAAGGTTCCTCCATGTCTTTTAATGGCCTGATAGCTAATTATTTTTTAGCATTGAATAATATTCCATTGTCTGGCTGAACCAGAGTTTATCGATTCACCTAACAAAGGCCATCTTGGTTACTTCCAAGTTTTGGCAATTATGAATAAAGCTGCTATAAACATCCATTTGCAGGTTTTTATGTGGACGGAAGTTTTCAACCCATTTAGGTAAATATATACCAAGGAACATGATGGCTGGATCGTATGGTAAAAGTATAGTTAGGTTTTTTTTTAAACATCAAACTGTCTTCCAAAGTGACTGTATCATGTTACACTCCCACCAGCAATGAATGAGAGTTCCGGTTGCTCCATACTCTCATCAGCATTTGGTGTTGTCAGCGTTTTGGATTTTGGCCATTTTAATAGGTTGTAGTGGGATCTCATTGTCGTTTTAATTTGTAATTTCCTAATGCATTATGGTGCTGAGCATCTTTTCATATGCGTTATTTGCCATCTGTATATCTTCTCTGGTGAGGTGTCTGCCCAGGACTTTTGCCCATTTTTTAATTGGGTAGTTTGTCTTCTTGTTGTTGAGTTTTAAGAGTTCTTTGCATATTTTGGATAACAGTTTTATCAGATATGTCTTTTGTAAATATTTTCTCCCAATATATATGTAGCTTGTGTTTTCATTCTCTAGATCTGAAGACATTTTTGTCATCACAACTTCGGGCTGCTTCTGGCATCTAGTGAGTAGAGCCCAGGGGTGCTACTAAATGTCCTACAATGCACAAGACAGTCCTCCAAAACAAAGAATTATCCAGTCCAAAATGTTAATACTGCTGAGATGGAGAAACTCTGAACTAGATAATTTCTTGGTTGAGATAGATGGTGACTGTTGAAGTTGATAAGCTCCATGGAGGTAGGAACTTTGTTTTATGTTTTTCGTCTCCATATCCCAACATTTCTCTCAACGAACATTTGATGAAGTCTTTGTAGGGTTTTGAGCACAGGAGAGATGTGAACTTGCCTCACTTTTAAAGGATCACTCCAGTTGCTGGATTGAGAAAATACTATAGGGGAGCAAAAGCAGAAGCAGTGAGATTGGTTTGGAGGTTATTGAGTAATTCAGGCAAGAAATGATGGTACCTCAACTTTGGTGGTAGCCGTGAAGGTGGTGAGAAGTGATAAGAGTCTGAATATCTTTTGCAGATAGAGCCGAAAATACTTTCTGAACAATCAGATGTAGGGAGTGAAAGAAGAAATGGAGTCTATTATCAGCTAAGATGGGAAGACTGAGAGGGAGCGGGTTTGTGGCAAAGATCAGTTCATGTTTGGATATGTTGATGTTGATGTCTTTATTCGACATCCAAGTAGTGATGTCAAGTAGGCATTTGTTATAACAAATCTCTGGAAATATGCTGTGGGAGCCATCAGCATGTAGAGGGTGAAGCCATGACACTAGATGAGATCAACAAAAGTGTGAGTGTGAATAGGAGACAGAGGCAAGGGCTGAGCCCTGGAACACCCCAACTGGAAGAGGCCTGGAGAAGAGGAGGAACCAGCAAAGGAGAAGAAGACAGAGCAATTAGGAGCATGGAAGGAATAAACAAGAGAGTGTGGAGTCCTGGAAAGCAAGTGAGGAAAGCGTATCAGGATGGAGTGATCTACAGTGTCAAATGCTGGTGAGACATCAAGTCGAAAGAGCCCCAAGAACTGACCATTGTATTTAGCAACGTGGAGGCCCCTGGTGACCTCGACAGGAGGAATTTCAGTGGGGTTGTGGGATGAAAGCCTGGTTGGATGTGTAACGAGGGAACTGGAGGAGAGGATTGGAAGACAGCAAGTAACAATAACTCAAAGAGTTTTGCTGCAAAGGGGAGCAAACAAACAGGACCATAGGTAAGAGAGGAGGCGAAGAGGGATCTTTTGTCAGGGAGAAGAAATTACAGCAAAGGAACCCAGTGGAAGGGGAAATGATGTTGGAAGAGAGAGAAGAGAGACTTGCTGGAGTAGATCAGAGCAGATGGGATTTAGTGCAGGAGAAGAACGGCCATCTTTACAGAGGAGTTTGGCTAGTTCAGCTGTGGTGAAGGGCAGTAACACTGCAGAAATGTGCTGCCTGTAACACTTGATGTACTGCTGTGATGCTGTCGAAGGGCTGGCTGCCTTTACAGGGTCAGAGCAGGCAGAAGTAAATGTTGTTGTGGAACTTGTCCTTTGGTAACTTCAAATGCTCCTTTGTTGATGTGTTCAGAGTTCTGTTCCGTAGGCAACCTTTTCCTTCATGAGAAGGCAAAGGGCACATACGTTTTCACCTTGACTGTCTCAGAAAGACAAACACCACAGGGGCATTTGAAGCAATCAGCTAGGACCCTCTCTGTGTTTGGTTTCTAAGCTACTTCTATTCCATTTCCATGCTACCAAGCCCCTGCCCTTGGTCTTCATCTCAAATTTTGGTCATCTTTTGGCCCTTCAGAATTGGCACTTGGATCCTGTTTCCCTGGTTGGATTTCAATACTCCCTACTAACGTTGGCCAGGACTCCTCTCCATAGCAACTAGCTCCTGAGAGTTGCATGACCTGCACTATTTCCAGCTCTTTCAGGCCCAGCTCCTGACTTTCTTGGCTAATGCACTGGCCTGGATCTCCTCCATCATCCCTCAAAAGGAAATAGATACATTCAGTGATAGCTGGGATGTTGCGGTAAAACGCAAATTCAGAACAGCAGGGTAAATTACCACTGATAAAGAAATAAATGTATAATTGTTTAGCAGAATGTAGCCCAGGCTCGTTAATCAATAACAGATGAAAGCATCTTACTGATGAAACAAATCACATGAGATGCTGTGATAGGTGGAATTCCAAGATGGTCCCCCAGATTTCTCCTTCTCTCCCCAGTGTACATATACCCCTGCATAATCCTTGGAATTATGAAGATGATGGATTTTACTCCCATGATGAGGTCATGTTATATGGCACAATTGACTTCACAAAGGGAGATCATCAAGGTGGCATTGACCCAGTCACATGAGCCCTTTAAAAGCAGACAGTTTTCCTCAGCTGGTCTCAGAAGAAGAGTCAGAGAATTGAAACACAAGAAAGAGTCCATGGACATGCTGTTGCTGACTTGAAGATGGAAGGGGCCTTATTTCAGAACTGCAGGCAGCTACTGGGAACTGTGTGTGACCCCCCGCCCCAGCTGACAGCCAGCAAGGAAGTAGAGACCTCAGTTATAAAACCACAGGAAATGAATTCTGTCAACACTAAGAATGAACCTGGAAGCAGATTTTTACCCAGAGCCTCCAAATGGGAACTCACTCTGTCTGACACCTTGATTTCAGCCTTCTGAGACCCTGAGCAGAGAACCTAGTTATGTCGTGCTGTACTTTTGAACTACAGTCTGTGAGCTAATAATTGGGTATTGTTTTAAGCCTCTAAATTTGTGATAATTTGTTACACAGCAATAGAAAACATACAGATGCCATTGGCTGAAAACAAGGGGTGCTTGGCAAATAGGCCATAGAATGCCCTCCCAGACAAGGTGGGTAGCCTGTAGAAAGTAGCTACCGAATATCCCTGCAGCCTCTGGGAAAGGCAGATCCCACCTTTTGCCCTCTACTCCAAACCCTCAGTCCCTGTGGTCCTATTTCCCTAGTTAACAGCACCCCCTCTACCTTAGCTCCTCTGACTATTAGCCGAGATGGACATTTTATGTGTTTGGGCTTTGGTTTCTCACGTGGAGGCTGCTACTCCTTGAGTCGCTCTTGATTCTGCACTTTTCACACCAGGACTAAACTAGTCCCTTACCTGCAACGACCAACCCGCTCCTGCCACTTCCCACTCCAGGACCAGGCTAATGTTCTTAGAACTCTGAATCCCAATCTGTACCAAGCATACTGGGTTCCTGTTTGTCTGGGGGTGGGGGAGACAGGTGGGACTGGTCAAGGCTTAGTTTTATGGAAGGAAAACGCTGCAGATATGCAGTACCCTTGCAAAGCCGGAACTTCTGCCCTGGTTTTTGAATTAGGCTCACCTCTTCCTTACTTTAAAAGGAATTAATACCAACAGCATTGATGTGAGAGCCCAAAATGATGATACTGGATGTTGCAAATTCACATTTTTTTCTCTTTACCTTGGATATCTGATGTTTCGAAATGACAGAAATTCTTTAAGTTCCATGTCTAGAAATAGACCTTTAGATATTTATAAAATTCAAAAGTTATAGGGTCTTTTCATTCCCATTGGGCTATGCTAGAAATAGGCCCAGTGGAGAAGCCTGTAGATTATAGGTAGAGCAGCTGACAGTGCTGATCCGAGGCAATGGCATAGCAAGGCGCTCACTACTGCCAGGATCAGCCAGGTATGAAGAAGGGGCAGGTGGAGCTTGGGCAGGAAACACCCGCAGTCACAAGAACACAGCGCCTCCATTTGTGATATTCTATGAGTGGGTAAGGGAGGCCAGGGCTGGATGAAGGCCTGGCAGGAGGAACGAGAATAGCAGTAATAGCAGTAATAGCAGTAATTGCTATCCAACTAATTGCTGTCCAATGCTGAGAGCCACTGAGCTGGCTTACCAGGGTCCAACAACATAATGGGGCTGGAAAGATTGGGGACCACGGGACAGTTGAGAAAAACCACAGGAAGTTAGGGCGGGGGACTTATAATTATTGAGTTTCTACATCTTACCAAGTATCATCACAGGTTCTTTGCATAGGCATTTTCTTCTCAACCACTTTATAAGATTAGGTACCATCATTTCAATTTTACAGATGCAGAAATGGAGATGACTCAGAATGGATAAATGACTTATCTTTGCTTACATCCCTAGTAAAGTGACAGAGTTAGAATTAGAATTCATGTGACTTCAATTGCATTAACCTTGTCTTGCTGTTTCCTGATGGCTCCACCATTGTTTAACAGAGGCAGCCCTGAATCCATGACAATTATACTAATTCTATTCAGTAAATTTTCTTGAGTGCCTACTACATACCAGGCACTATACACAGTGCTAGAGATATCTGCTTCTCTTTGCTCTGTCATCCATGGTCTAGTGGGCACTCATTATAGAGAAGGACTGATGGTGAACAGGGATTTTTGTGAGCTCTGTGAATATGGTAGCAGCAGTAAAGACACATCCAGCATACCCACCACCACTGTGCTTCAGGCACTGTGCTAAATACCAGAAATGCCAAAGGCAACAAAACAATACTCTTGGTTTATGACTGTGCTAGTTTCCTTGCTGTCTTGCTCTGGGGGAGAATGGTCTTAAATGGTCTCAAAATCTTTAAAGGAGGTATCCTGAGGACTTATTCCCCTCTAAAAGTGAAAGTAGATGAATTGGCCTGAATGGGATCAGTGAAAATAAGCCAAGAGATTTCCAGTAAATACAGGACTGGAGAGTTTGGGCAAGATCCAAGCTCAAAAAACCTCTGTCAGAGTCATTTTAATCAAACGAACAAAAATGAAATTCAAAGAAAAAATATTAAAAGCAGCAAGAGAAAAGCAAAAATTAACATACAAGGGAATCCCCATAAGGTTATCAGATGATTTCTCAGCAGAAACTCTACAGGCCAGAAGGGAGTGGCAGGATACATTCAAAGTGATGAAAGGGAAAAACCTACAACCAAGATTATTCTACCCAGCAAGGATCTCATTCAGATTCAACAGAGAAATCAAAAGCTTTACAGACAAGCAAAAGCTATGATAATTCAGCACCACCAAACCAGCTTTACAGCAAATGCTAAAGGAACTTCTCTAAGCAGGAAACACAAGAGAAGAAAAAGACCTACAAAAAGAAACCCAAAACAAATAAGAAAATGGTAATACGAACATACATATCAATAATAACCTTGAATGTAAATGGATAAAATACTCCAACCAAAAGACACAGACTGGCTGAATGGATACAAAAACAAGACCTATATATATGCTGTCTACAATAAACCCACTTCAGACCGAGGGACACATA
This sequence comes from Lagenorhynchus albirostris, assembly GCF_949774975.1. Lineage (NCBI taxonomy): Eukaryota > Metazoa > Chordata > Mammalia > Artiodactyla > Delphinidae > Lagenorhynchus > Lagenorhynchus albirostris. The sequence goes on along the minus strand of NC_083104.1, from coordinate 95,805,569 downwards.
CAGACTGAAAGTGAAGGGATGGAAAATGATATTCCATGCAAATGGAAATCAAAACAAACTTGGAGTAGCAATACTCGTATCAGATAAAATAGACTTTAAAATAAAGACTGTTACAAGAAATAAAGAAGAACACTACATAATGATCAAGGGGTCAATCCAAGAAGGAAGATATAACAATTATAAATGTTTATGCACCCAACATAGGAGCACCTCAATACATAAGGCAAATGCTAACAGCCATAAAAGGGGAAATCGACAGTAACACAATAATAGTGGGGGAATTTAACACCCCACTTGCTCCAATAGACAGATCATCCAGACAGAAAATAAATAAGGAAACACAAGCTTTAAGTGACACAATAGACCAGACAGATTTAATTGATATTTATAGAACATTCCACCCAAAAGTGGCAGAATACACTTTCTTCTCAAGTGCACACACAACATTCTCCAGAGTATATCACATCTTGGATCACAAATCAAGCCTCAGAAAATTTAAGAAAATTGAAATCATATCAAGCATCTTTTCTGACCCCAACGCTATGAAATTGGAAATCAGTTACAGGAAAAAAACTGTAAAAACCATAAATGCATGGAAGCTAAACAGTATGCTACTAAATAACCAAGAGATCACTGAAGAAATCAAAGAAGAAGTAAAAAAATACATAGAAACAAGTGACATGAAAACACAACAACCCAAAACATATGGGATTCAGCAAAAGCAGTTCTAAGAGGGAAGTTTATACCAATTCAAGCTCACCTCAAGAAACAAGAAAATTCTCAAATAAACAATCTAACCCTACACCTAAAGCAACTAGAGAAAGAAGAACAAAGAAAACCCAAAGTCAGTAGAAGGAAAGAAATCATAAATATCAGAGCAGAAATAAATGAAATAGAGACAAAGAAAACTATAGCAAAGACCAATAAAACTAAAAGCTGATTGTTTGAGAAGATAAACAAAATTGATAAATCCTTAGCCAGACTCATAAGAAAAAAAGGGAGAGGATGCAAATCAATAAAATTAGAAACGAAAAAGAAGAAAACACAACCACAGAAATACAAAGGATTATAAGAGACTACTACAAACAACTATATGCCAATTAAAATGGACAACCATGAAGAAATGGACAAATTCTTGGAAAGGTGCAATTTTCCAAGACTGAACCAGGAAGAATTAGAAAATATAAACAGACCTATCACAAGTATGAAATTGAAACTGTAATTAAAAATCTTCCAACAAACAAAAGTCCAGGACTATATGGCTTCACAGGTGAATTCTATCAAACATTTAGAGAAGAGCTAACACCTCTCCTTCTCAAACTCTTCCAAAAAATTGCAGAGGGAGGAACACTCCCAAATTCATTCTACAAAGCCACCATCACCCTGATACCAAAACCGGGAAAAGATATCACAAAAAAGAAAATTATAGACCAATATCACTGATGAACATAGATTCAAAATTCCTGAACAGAATACTAACGAACAGAATCCAATAACATATTAAAAGGATCATCATGGATCCTTGATCACCCTGATCAAGTAGGATTTATCCCAAGGATGCAAGGATTCTTCAATATACTCAAATCAATCAATGTGATACACATATTAACAAATTGAAGAATAAAAACCATATGATCATCTCAATGGATGCAGAAAAAGCTTTTGACAAAATTCAACACCCATTTATGATTAAAAACTCTCCTGAAAGTGGGCATAGAGGGAACCTACCTCAACATAATAAAGGCCATATATGACAAACCCACAGCAAACATCATTCTCAATGGTGAAAAACTGAAAGCATTTCCTCTAAGATCAGGAACTAGACAAGGATGTCCACTCTTGCCACTCTTATTCAACATAGTTTTGGAAGTCCTAGCCATGGCAATTAACGAAGAAAAAGCAATAAAAGGAATACAAGTTGGAAAAGAAGTAAAACTGTCACTGTTTGCAGATGACATGATACTATACATAGAAAATCCTAAAGATGCCACCAGAAAACTACTAGAGCTAATCAATGAATTTGGTAAGGTTTCAGGATACAAAATTAATGCACAGAAATCTCTGGCATTCCTATACACTAAAAATGAAAAACCAGAAAGAGAAATCAAGGAAACAATCCCATTTACCATTGCAACAAAAAGAATAAAATACCTAGGAATAAACCTACCTAAGGAGGAGAAAGACTTGTACTCAGAAAACTATAAAACACAGATGAAAAAAATCAAAGGTGACATAAACAGATGGAGAAATATGCCATGTTCTTGGATGGGAAGAATCAATATTGTGAAAATGACTATACTACCCAAAGCAGTCTACAGATTCAATACAATCCCTATCAAACTAACAATGACATTCTTCACAGAATTAGAACAAAAATTTTACAATTCGTATGGAAACACAAAAGACCCCGAATAGCCAAAGCAATCTTGAGAAAGTAAAACAGAGCTGGAGGAATCAGGCTCCCTGACTTCAAACTATACTACAAAGCTACAGTAATCAAGACAGTATGGTGCTGGCACAAAAGCAGAAATATAGATCATTGGTACTGGATAGAAAGCCCAGAGATAAACCCACGCACATATGGTCAACTAATTTACAACAAAGGAGGCAAGAACATACAGTGGAGAAAGACAACTTCTTCAATAAGTGGTGCTGGGAAAACTGGACAGCTAGAATGAAATTAGAACACTACCTAACACCTTACAGAAAAATAAACTCCAAATGGATTAAAGACCTAAATGTAAGACCAAACACTATAAAACTCTTACAGGAAAATATAGGAAAAACACTGTTTGACATAAACCACAGCAAGATTTTTTTTGACCCACCTCCTAGAGTAATGGAAATAAAAACAAAAATAAACAAATGGGACCTAATGAAACTTAAAACCTTTTGCACAGCAAAGGAAACCATAAACAAGATGAAATGACAACCCTCAGAATGGGAGAAAATATTTGCACATGAAACAATGGACAAAAGATTAATCTCTAAAATATACAAACAGCTCATGGAGCTCAATATCAAAAAAAACAATTAAATTAAAAAATGGGTGGAAGACCTGAATAGCCATTTCAGCAAAGAAGACATACAGATGGTCAAGAGGCACATGAAAAGATGCTCAACATCACTAATTATTAGAGAAATGCAAATCAAAACTACAATGAGGTATCACCTTACACTGGTCAGAATGGCCATTATCAAAAAATCTACAAACAACAAATGCTGGAAAGGGTGTGGTGAAAAAGGAACCCTCCTGCGCTGTTGGTGGGAATGTAAATTGATACAGCCACTATGGAGAACAGTATGGAGGTTCCTTAAAAAACTAAAATAGAACTACCATACGACACAACAATCCCACTACTGGGCATATACCCTGAGAAAACCATAATTCAAAAAGAGGCATGTACCACAATGTTCATTGCAGCACTATTTACAATAGCCAGGACATGGAAGTAACCTAAGTGTCCATCGACAGATGAATGGATAAAGAAGATATGGCAGATATATACAATGGGATATTACTCAGCCATAAAAATAAATGAAATTGAATTATTTGTAGTGAGGTGGATGGACCTAGAGTCTGTCATACAGAGTGAAGTAAGTCAGAAAGAGAAAAAAAATTCCGTATGCTTACACATATATATAGAATCTAAAAAAAAAAAAATGGTACTGATGAACCTGTGGCAGGGCAGGAATAAAGACGCAGACATAGAGAATGGACTTGAGCACACGTGGTGGGGGGAGGGGGAAGCTGGGGTGAAGTGAGAGTAGCATCGACACATATACACTACCAAATGTAAAATAGGAAGCAGCAGCATAGCACAGGGAGATCAGCTTGGTGCTTTGCATGACCTAGAGAGGTGGGATAAGGAGGGTGGGAGGGAGGCTCAAGAGGGAGGGGATATGGGGATATATGTATGCATATGGCTGATTCATTTTGTTGTACAACAGAAACTAACACAGTATTGTGAAACAATTATACCCTGATAAAGATCTATTAAAAAAAATGACACATGTACCCCAATGTTCATTGCAGCACTATTTACAATAGCCAGGACATGGAAACAACCTAAATGCCCATCAACAGATGAATGGATAAAGAAGATGTGGTACATATATATAATGGAATATTATTCAGCCATAAAAGGAAATGAAGTTGGGTCATTTGCAGAGATGTGGATGGACCTAGAGTCTGTCATACAGAGTGAAGTAAGCCAGAAAGAGAAAAACAAATATCGTATATTAATGCATATATGTGGAATCTAGAAAAATGGTACTGATGAACTTATCTGCAGGGCAGGAATAGAAAGGCAGACGTAGAGAATGGACGTGTGGACACGGAGGGGAAAGGGAGGGTGAGATGAATTGGGAGATTAGATTTGACATAAATACACTACCATGTGGAAAATAGGTAGCTAGTGGGAACCTGCTGTATGGCACAGGGAGCTCAGCTCCGTGCTCTGTGATGGCCTAGTTGGGTGGGGTGGGGGAAGGGGAGGGAGGTCCAAGAGGGAGAGGATGTGTGTATGCATATGGCTGATTCACTTCGCTGTGTGGCAGACACTAACACAACATTGTAAAGCAATTATACTTCAATTAAAAAAAAATCAGGGAAAGAATAGGATTGTAACTGTGAAAGCTGGAAACTTATCAATATACCCTGTTTGCACAAACGCGTTAGAAGAGAAGATGGTCTGACTAGAGCTTAACAACAAAATATTATAATAGAGATCATTTTTTTAGTGTTAATGTAATACAGCCAACTGAGGCAGAGATTTAAGTCATTTAGAGAGATATAAACCACTGGGAGACAAAGATGATTTTTTTCCTGGTCCATAAGAAGTCTCTCTTAAAATTACCCCACTTTTAAAATTTCTAATTCCATGTACCTCAGCAATGTTTGATTAATTTTTTTTTTTTTTTTTTTTTGCGGTACGCGGGCCTCTCACTGTTGTGGCCTCTCCCGCTGCGGAGCACAGGCTCCAGACGCGCAGGCTCAGCGGCCATGGCTCGCGGGCCCAGCCGCTCCGCGGCATGTGGGATCTTCCCGGACCGGGGCACGAACCCATGTCCCCTGCATCGACAGGCGGACTCTCAACCACTGCGCCACCAGGGAAGCCCTGATTAATATTTTGACTTTAGTATCAGAAGTTGGGGTCTGGATTCTAGACAATTTATTAAATTGGAAGTCAGCTTAGGAAAAATCCTACAAGATGCTAAAATTTAGGCATGGTTGTATCCCAGTGTCTGGTCCCTAGATTTAAAAGAGTGGTAAAGAAATTAGATTCTGCAGCGAAGGACCAGAACCTGGGGAAAGGGGACAATGTCCAGTATTACCATCATCGAAGAGATTGTTCGGCCCCATCTATGAAAGCATTGTGACTTTGCCAATTGCAAAAAGCCCTAAGAGAACATTCTTTGAGAGTGGGCATACTAGTAAATAGGTCATGACTGAAATAACTCCTTCCTTAGCCACTTTAGCTTTTTAGAGTATCATGAGGCTTCTCACCCTGGAAACTACAGAGTGCAGCTCCTAGACTACACTTGTTGATTTTGTATGACATCTTCCTTTTTACAACGGTCTTTCTTCTTAGAGAATTGGCTTTCCCCATCCTTGAATTTGCAATCAGAAAATTGAATCTACCCCCATGGAGCTGAAATCAGTTATCTGTGTTGATTGGCAAAGCCTCTGAATTACATTTTTCTTGTAACTTCCTGTCCCTATTGGAAGCCTGCTGTTTAGAGGCAGTGTTTATATTAGAAACAAATGCTTTGATGTCTTTGGCAGGGAGTAAAGCTTTCTTACTGGCTAGAGTCCAAAAGGAAGTGGCATTTTGGGGGACATGGATTCTAAAAATAAGGATACTCTAAATATGTCTTCTAGATTTCAGTGATGAAGTAGATGTCCTCCCCATAAGAGCAACAGGCTGTGGGTTCATTTGATAGATAAAACATCTAAATGATGAATGATAGAGCTTATCAACATTACACTTTTAAAAAATATTTTATTTTTAATTGTGGTTAAAAATGCATAATATAAAGTTTATCATCTTACCCATTTTTTAAGTATACCATTCAGTAGTGTTAAGTACATTCACACTGTTTTACAACCAATCTCCCCATCTTTTTCATCTGGCAAGTCTGAAACTGTATTCATTGACAATAGTTCTCCATTTCTCCTCCCCCGGTCCCTGGCCACCTCCATTCTGCTTTCTGCTTCTACGAATTTGACTTCTTTAGATTCTTCATGTAAGTAGAATAAGTACAATCACACAGTCTTTGTCTTTTTGTGATTGTTTAAATATGCTTTTAATAATAACCCCAAGTCCCTAACAGCAGTTCCTCAACTGCACATTCCTTCAGTTGAGAAGCCGCCAAAGCACTTTGTTTTGTCATCATGATAATAGTTAACATGTACGTGAGTGTGCCGGTCAGTGTGCTGAGAGCTTCATACTTGAGATCTCTGTCGGTCCTCACAACAGCTCTGAGAGGTTAGTGCTAGGATTAGTTCCATATTACAGATGAAGACACAGGACTAGAGCAGTTAGGCAACTAGCCCAGCGTCATACAGGGAGCAAGTGTTCAAGTCGGCGTTCACGGCCAAGTGGTCAGAGCCCTGAGCTTAGGCACTAGACCACACTGCTTCTCCCCAGTGTCTGTCATTTGCCAGGGATGCAATGGGTCTTCTCTGCCGAATCCCTTATCTTTTTCCTTCCAGACAGGATAGGTGTTTCTTAGATGAGTGCCCTTGTTAAGCTAACATCCAGTTGTGCAATGACTTCCAAGTAGTCGTCATAATCCCAAGATTTTTGTGAGGAAGGTTGTTATCCTCAGTGTACCTGAGCTCATCTGCATCTGCAGTGATCAGTTCCTGGGCTCCTGACAGCTTCTCATAGCTGGTCCGCCGGAGACTTTCTCAGATGCCCAAACTGCGCCAGCTTGTCCAGTTGGCATGTAGGGCGGCTGGAAATATTGGGGATGTAACACCCCCAGGGGAAACTCAACCACTCGGGCGGAAATAAGGGGATAAATTACTTCTCCCCCTGCACTCTTCTTCCTCGATCTCTCCCTTTCACCTTACCCTCATTTGTACCTTCTGCAATGACTCCATAAATAACCCCCAATTTCTTATCTCAGCTGTGCTGGGGAACCCAAACTAAGACATTTGACAAACATGAAAGTGGAATTGCAAGCCAGCTACTGCCCAGTTTGTTGTTTTTGCTGCTGTTGTTTTTAACCGAATTGTATCCTCATACCAGATGTTTGTTGGAGTATCAAGGGATGAACAGCCTTGACGATGGGACATTGGGCAAATATGACTCTGGGATAATTCACCAGAGAATGGAGGTACTGGGATTGAAAAGGAACTGGCCAGCCTTGTACAATAGGCCCTGGTAAACAGAACAGACGCTGTGAAATTTCAAACCACAAACAGCATAAATTAAATTGGAACTTAGGTGTATGTGTCATTGTTGGCTCTTTACAGAATAAATGAAATGCAAGCTGAACAAATCTAAAGGGCAGCTTGTTTCCTCTCTTTCTGAGGAAGCCACCCATGGGTGTCTGTTCATTGGTACTAGAGCACCATAAGTGGTTATACAGTGTATTTCCCATGTGGACTACTACTGAGCTAAACCAAGCATTCAAGGGAAAGTAAAACAGTAAATGCATGTGAAAAATGATTTTATTAAAGAAATATTTCACTTCATCAGACCACAATGAACTCATCAGAAAATCATGAAAACATTATTTTGTTACACTCCAATACAGCTGGTTCTGGTCTGATTAATTATTTATAAGTTAATCAATCATAAACAATCAAGCAAATACCCTGTTGCACATTTACCTTTAATAAGCATCATGTGCAATTCACCCTACAGAAACGTGGCATCCAAAACTTTATGTAGGATGAGAGGGGACATGCTTTCTTGTTTCAGGAATCCTGTATATAATCTATGCTAAACACAGGAAGTTTGGCTCAAGAAACTCACAAGCGACTCAACTACTCAAACCAAATACAATAAAGTGATTCCAGAATGATATTTAGTGCTTTTGTTTTCTCAAAATAAGTTTATTTCAAGGGGGAAATATGAACAATGGAACAAAGGCAACGAAAATTAAAATAAGGGATGGGGACTTCCCTGGTGGTGCAGTGGTTGAGAATCCGCCTGCCAATGCGGGGGACACAGGTTTGATCCCTGGTCCGGGAAGATCCCACATGTGGCAGAGCAGCTAAGCCCATGCACCACAACAACTGAGCCTGCGCTCTAGAGCTCGCGAGCCACAACTACTGAGCCCATGCACCACAGCTACTGAAGCCCGTGTGCCTAGAGCCTGTGCTCCACAGCAAGACAAGCCACCGCAATGAGAAAAGCCCACACACCACCATGAAGAGTAGCCCACACTTGCCACAACTAGAGAAAGCCCTCGAGCAGCAACGAAGATGCGATGCAGCCAGAAATTAATTAATTAATTAATGAAAATAAATGATGGTTCCAAGTGATAATGAAAGTTAAAAAAAAAAAGAGTCAAAATGAGATGGAAAATTAACCACAGCCTCATTTGCACTGAGAAATTCCACTTAATCTCTTTCTGCCATGACAATAATGGAGGAAAAAGAATGATGGAGGAAGAATGGGATGAAAAGATAAAAGGTAAAATTAAAACCAATGATTCTCTTTCTGTCCATGAAAACTAATCAACAACAACAACAAAGCTTTGAGAAAGAAGAGAGTTAGGAGTTTCTAATTTAGTTTGGAATGTTTCCATTGGAATGAAGTCAGAAATATTCATTTTGTTTGGCTACACTCTTACCTGTCTCTAGGTGTGTCTGTTTCATCTATTTTTAGAACAGAAGATTATTGAGCCCAAGGATTATAATTTACTTATTATATGTTAACAGAGAAATTTGGTATATAAACCTAGAAGCACTTCCCTTTGCCCTAGCCTAGAGTTATTGATTAGCTTTTGCCCTCTTATGCATAGTGTTGAGTAATTATTGGAATGAATGTGTTTGAGATCGTCGATGGTCTGAACACATCCCAACTTGAGGGGGCACCATCCACAGGCTAGGATGACATTGTGGGGTGTTACCTGCCAGTGAATGTGGCCATGTGGCCTATAGCCTAGCAGAGGAGAGCTCACGAGAGCACCAGAAAGAGTCCCGTAGAACTGAACTCTGCACAGCCATTAGGGAACAAGCCATACATAGAGACCAGTTTCGTTGATCTTTGAGTATTGACATTTTAAATCCTTGACCTTTATAAAAAACATAATGTGAAAGTGTTTGAGTGCTTAAATACATTATGTAGTATATAATGAACCCTCTTAAAGGTATATAAATATTACTTCAGCTCACAAAACGTTTATTGTTGTGCGTTTAAGGCAATGCATAAGCATTGGACAAACAAAAATGGGAATTAGGCTTTTTCTCAGTGATCCTACACTCCAATGGAGAAGACATGGTATCAGTTTTTTTATGGAAAGTAGTAGATAACAATATGTATATAGAAAACAAGTTAAAAATAGTCCAGAGGTTAGAGTTGAGGTACAAAAGAGAGAAAGATCTAGAAGGACTCTGGGTTTCTAGTCCAAGTTTCCGTGTAGATTGTGGAGCCATTTGCTGAGAAGGGAATGGGAACGCTCCACAAGGAACAAGGATTTAGGGGATAATAATGAGCTTATCTGTGAGTTGTTGTCAATGACAACGAAGACGGTGTGGGATATATGGCCCTGAGAGTGGCCCTAAAATTGAAAAAGTCACTGATGTTAGCATGCATCTGGGGCATTTGACTTATTGTTATAAAATGAAATGTAGTCATTCAAACCACACACACACAGTCACACACAGTCACACATTACTCCTGTCCAAAGGACACTGTGTCTGTAGTTCAGTACAGGTGGCTGTTTGTCCCCTCAGAGTACGAAGCAGCTGTTCTGTGTCTTCATTGAAGGTTGTCATCTCCTCTGTGTTCAGAGTACCGTCTATTTACTGCTCCTCCGACCACATTTAAGTTGCTGCCAGGGCTATAGCTAAAGTAACCGCTTATCTCTTCAGCTCTCTACTGAGTCATCTTTTTTCTTGATTTGCTTCTTACCAAATCTTCAGTAATGTTTCTTGGCCTCCAAGCTAACGCACAAACCAATACATAGGCTTTTCTCAATATCACCATCAACCACAGTGCTCCAGGGGACCTGTCACAGCAACAGGGCTCTTGCTCTGCTCAGTGGGTTGAGAGTTGCGAGTTGCGAGCGCTCAGCCCCTGGCTCTTGCCTCCAGGGAGGGTGGGCTGGAGGTTTTGTCCTGGCCATTCCCAATTTCAGTCACTTGTGAAGTCTGAAGTTTTCAAATGCCTCAACTTCTGAAACAGGCAACTTTTGTTACATGTTATTTCTGAATTGGATGTTTTTACTAAAGGCAAGCATGTTCAAATATAAAAGTTATTTTTTACCTTAGTTTCTGCCAAGAAGTTCTTGAAATGATGATTTTTCATGCCGTGATAAATCTGGAAAAAACAGCAAGTGGATACTACCTTAGTCTCACATTATGAAGGGACTTGTACACTGAGTTCAGGAGGCTGGACTGTATTCTGAAGGCAAAGAAACAACCCAAAAGGTTTTGGATAGAAAATGACAGAGTCCTCCTCTTGCCTTAGTTCCTCTCCCCCCAAGATACAAGATGCAGGTTTAAGAAATTTCACTCTGAGAAGGAAAGACTGTTCTCTGCCCTCCACTGATTTTCTGAAAGTGGCTTCCGTGTGCCCTTGATTTCTGTAGAGTCAAGAGGATAACCACTCCGGACGACTGTAAGACCAGCTCACGTTGTTTTCTGTTTCATCCACACTAGAACATTCCCTGAGTGCATTGTGATCATCCGCTTCCATCTTTCCACTTCCTGTGTACCTTTCTCCCTCCTCGTGGGCATGTGATACCTTATTCTTTTACCATACGGCTCAGCCACGGCCCTTTAGAAAGCATTCTCCCTTTCCCTCATCCGAGGTGTCCTATCACTGACAAGATGTCTCCATTATAGTTCTTATCATACGGGACTGTGGTTATTGTGTGTGACCGTCACGTGGACAGGGAGACCTGCCCTACGTGCCCCCAGAAACCAGCAAGGGCTCTGACGCTTCATGGATTCAATAAGCGTTTGTGGAATGGGATGGAACTAATTGAATTAATTAAGGGTAACTTGGCTGGTGTTCTTCATTCTTCAAACCTGTCAACCCCCTGTGGGGTAAAGTGTTACCATCAGCATTATCAGACCAGTGATGGTGGGCAATGAAATATCGGAGAGGCCTACTCCAACTCCCTACCTCTCAGCAGTTGTACACCCTACAATATACCAAAGGATATATAGTAAAAAGAGAAAACCAAGGGAAGGAATCAGTGATTTACAGAAAGCAAATATCAGGAAAAGAAATAAACATAGTTGAAAGGAAAAAGAAAATAATTCCTGGCATGCTACCATTTATCCCAGCTCAGGTCCTGTCTTTTTCCAAAACTTGCCCTTTAGTTTTTGTATGAGGATCTTTCTGATACCTATCACAAGACAACTGTTGGTTAGGCCAGGTCTTCCCTCTGCCATCAGACACACCTCTCCTGGCCAAGCCTGGACAGCACAGTAACGAGTTTGGTTGGTGTACACCTGTTCTTGCTTCAATTCTCAGTCTCTGATTGTCTTTCTCTACATGTTCCTGAGTTGCATTTTCTGTCATTCTCTCTATGTGACCTTGTCCATTTCCTCTTCAATTTCGATGTGTTGTTTTGTATACGATAACGGGCTTTCTTTATTTCAAATTGACTAATTGGAAAACTCAGAATTTTCTATACATCATTTTTGAATAATGAGTTCAAGCATCTTTATACAGGGTTTACCAATTACTTTATACACGTTGCTCAAGAAATAATGCATTCATCAAAAAAAAGGTAGATATGTGAGGTGATGCTGTGTTAAGTCGATGGGAGGGATCCTTTCACAATGTATGTGTATGTCAGATCATCATATTGCACACTTTAAGTATCTTACAGTTTGGTCCATTATACCTCAATAAAGCTGGGGAAAAATAATTAGTAAAGTAATATCTCAAGTAATTTAAAGTTTTAAAGGCAACATACCTTTATTTTTTTAAGAGATAATTATAATCTATTATGATACAATACAATAGATCTAAAGATCTGTTAAGATCTTTTAAAATTCTTATGTTCGCGTTAGTTTAGATAGACAAATAGATGAATATAGATATGATCAAATGATCAAACTGGAGAACAAGTAATCTATATGAAGTAATTGTTCATTTTTAATTGATGTGTTTTCTCCTGAATTATATGATCTATATTCAATATTATATTATGATATGAATTATAACTTGTCATATAGGTGGCAAAAATTTTTCCCATCTGAAATTTGCCTTATAACTATGAATGGCATACTTGACTTACAGTTATTTATAATGCTTGTGTTATTTAACTGATGAATACCGTTCTTTACTGGCTTGCCTTTTGTCATAGAGAAGGCTTTGCCGTGAAGCTGTAAGCTTCAGGCTCCTCACATATATGTGTCCTTTTCAGAATTCTGGAAGGGAACCTAATAATATGTTAACATGGTCATAAAACTTATCAAAAATCAAATGCATTAATCATATTCGGTCTCTTTTCACTCTCACTTCCTCTCCATTACATACACTAAACTTCATGTCAAAATGCAGTCATAGAGACTATGTACATTTAGGAATCCAACCAAGGAAAGTGGAGTTCCGGACACATTGAGCTCAGCAGAACTCAATGTGTTTATGTGGTTTGCTCTCATTTCTCAGTATAGTTTTGTTACTGCTACTGTGTCTCTGTAGGAATGGCTTCCAGGAATAGGCACAATATGTTTGAAATGTACAGAGCCAGGAACGAGTCTGTGGAAAATCCTTCCATGTAAAATGATAAGCACCGAGTTTGGTTCTCAGCGATGCCCAGTCATAACAGAAAATTTCTCCTGGTAATGTGTATAAATAATTAAAAATTGATAATGCAGAATATGTAATTTTAAGAGTCCAGGCAATAAAATTATGTGTTGTATATTTCTGTATGATATCAATAGAAATTATTCTGACATTAAGAAGCAAATTGTAATTTAAAAAACTCAGTTAATATTAAAAACATAATTCACTAACACAAAGAAATGGAAGTAGTGAATAAGCCCTAGGGTTGTTCCAGTTAAGGAAGAGAAGTGAATAATATTAACAAATTGGAAAAAAGATTTATGTTTTTTGCTGTTTCTATAGGAAATACTAACATTAAGACGATAACATAATACGACACCACAATGCCATCAAGTACAATTGGTTAAATGAGTGTAACCAATTCAAAAAGTGTTTTAAGATTATACCCTACAGAAAAAACCTTGAAATATCCCATGCCTTCCAATTTATATATGAAATAAACTTGTTAAAGCTTTTCCCAAATTCAACAATATTAAAAATTTGCATGATGTTATCCATTATGAGTTATGAAGCTATAAGAAATTTTTCTAACCTATCAATTTAAGGAAAGCTCTCTGATCGGCCATGATGAAAAGACTGGATTATCTTTTTCTTCTTTCTTTAGAAAATGACATTTAAAAAGTTATTGGCATATGAAGAGGCAATACAGCCAAAAAAATGTAGGAGAAAGGTGTTACAGACTGTGTCAAGCAGTTAATTAATAAAAATCTTATTTTTTTCCAGATTTTGTGATGTCTATGATATTTATCAATTTTGTTTTCTTGTTCATACAGGTATTCATTTTTGTTCCTAATTTTGCATTCACATTTTTACATTATTTTGTTTAATGAAAACTCTAAAATTGATTAAGCTTGAAGCGTCACAAAACTTGGATACAACCTTTGTATCACGTGTGGAGAATTCTTGACTATAAACATGATTTTCTATATTCAAAACCTTTAATCTATCAGGAATTTATTTTTGATTATGGTACGGGGTGGGAAATTTGTCTTTTTTTCAAAACGGTTAATCAGTTTTTTCAACATCATTTTAAAATAATATGTATTTTTTTCCTGTTGCTAACAAAAGTCACTTTAGCATATGTTAAATTCTTAAGTATGCTTGAAATTCTAGGATTCTTATTCTGTTCATTGTTCTTTCATTCCAGTACCACTGTTTTAATTATTATATTTTGATCATTTATTTTGAAAAATATGAGATAAAATCTCATCTCTTTCTTAGTTTTCAAAACTTTCTTGGTTATTACAGTTTGTTTATTTTTCTAGTTGAATTTTGAAAACACTCAAGTCATGTGTTATAAAAAGTTCATTATAATTCTGATAAATTTGTAATTAATTTAGCAAAAACTGATATCTTAATATTGAGTCTTCTTATCTGGGAGCATTATTTTTTGTAGTTGTCCATGTTCCTTGGAAAATGTTGTAAGTGTTTTCCTGTGGATCCTATGTATTTCTAACTAAGTATACGTCTAGATGATTTACTCTTGTTGTTGCTGTTGTGAAGGGCTCTCTGCTTGGTTATTGTTGGTTATTATTGGAAAACAGTTTTGTAATTAATATGTCGGTGTGTGTGTGTGTGTGTGTGTTGTAAATGACCATTTTCCTGAACTTTCTTGTTTATTTAGAGAATTTTCCAGCTGCAAACATTGATATCAGTGATACTCTTTCATCTGAATATTTTACAGTTTTTTTAACTTTTCTATTATATTGGCTAAGATTCCAACATCACAAAATAGTAATAAACTGTTTACGTCAAGTATTTGTGACTTCTATAGGAATGCTTCTGAAACAGAGAGATAGACAGAGAGAGAAAGAGAGAGATCCTTCTAAGTATCTGTGTATCTGTGTATATGTTTGTATATGTATGTATGTGAACTCACACATATGTATGAAATGTTGAAGGAATTATTTTTTTCTAGTTTCCTTAAATACTTTATCAACCATGGATGTTGAACTAAACTGGGCACTTTTGGAGGATATCTTTTGATATAATCATTTTATTTTTATCATTTGCATCTATTACGTTAACAGATTTCTTGCTAAACCATCCTAAGAATAAACCCTACTATGGTAGTAATTTGTTGTTCTTTTAATACATCTGAATTGATGATATTTTATTTAGAATTTTTTCTCCTCTGTAATCATAAGTGAAATTTAGCTGTAGTTTTCTTTCATTGTGATAATTTTATCAGGTTTGGGTATAAGGTTAAAATAAACTGGGAAGATTTCCATCTTCCTTTATTCTCTGGGATATTTTAAATTGCAGAAGAACTCTATAATTTCAGAGTCTAAAATAACATCTATAAAATCATCTGGTTTTGGCAAATTTGGGGGCTAATTATCATCTTTTTCAATTTTATTCATGGTGGATCTTCAACATATTGAGCCAATTTTGGTTATTTATATATTCCATGCTGACAATGTACTTCATCATGATATTCTAACTCACTTGCATAAAGTTTTATGAAGTGTCTCCCAATGTTTTGTCCATGTACCCTATCAGTTAAAAATATTTCAGTAAGCACCACAAATTACTTATTTAAGAATTGTATATATTTACCACTTTACTCATGGATTACATTCATTATAAAACAAACTTGGTAATAGAAAAATTTAAAGGGTAAGATAAAGGTGAAATAAACTATTTTGAAACAGTTTTCACTTTTTTTGTTCCATAAAAGAATTAAAAAAAAAAAACCCTTTTTGCTCCTCTAAAATAGTTCCTTTTTTCCCCAGCTATTTTGAAGTATACTTGACATATAATATTGTGTAAATTTAAGGTGTACAAGTGTTGATTTGATACACTTATATATTGCAAAATTATTAGGTAACATCTCCATCTCATCACAGAATTACCATTTCTTTTTTTGTGGTAAGAACATTTAAGATCTCACTTAATGGGCTTCCCTGGTGGCGAAGTGGTTAAGAATCTGCCTGCCAATGCAGGGGACACGGGTTCGAGCCCTGGTGCAGGAAGAACCCACATGCTGTGGAGCAACTAAGCCCGTGCGCCACAACTACTGAGCCTGCGCTCTAGAGCCCACAAGCCACAACTACTGAGCCCACGTGCCACAACTACTGAAGCCCGTGCGCCTAGAGCCCATGCTCCGCAACAAGAGAAGCCACCGCAATGAGAAGCCCCCGCACAGCAACAAAGAGTAGCCCCCGCTCGCCGCAACTAGAGAAAGCCCATGAACAGCAACAAAGACCCAACACAGCCAAAATAAATAAATAAATAAATAAATCTATTTAAAAAAAAGATCTCACTTAACAACTTTGAAATATATGATCCAGTATTATTTGCTATAACCGCAATGCTGTACATTAGCTCCCTAGAATTATTCATCTTACAACTAGAAGTTTGCACTCTTGGACCAACACGTCCCCATTTCCTCTACCACCACCCCCAGCCTCCAGCATAAAGTAGGCTTAATATCTTAGTACAAGTTATGTGATTAAATAGACTTTAAAAAAAAATCTTGATTTAACACTTTGTGATACAGTGATCAAATATCTTTATTCTAAATTCAATTTATTTTGATATTTATTTTTAAAAAACTGTCCTAGCTACAAAGATACCTCACAGAAACACATCAGTCCAAATTGGAAAAAAAATAAGTACATCATTGACAAGCTTACTAAATCACTATATTCATCTTTTTGAATTAATTATATACAATTATATAGGTATTGGTTAAAATATTAGGAAATGTTCACCTCTCCTGAAGCCAATCAGTTGGTCTTTTAAAATAATCAGAGTTGTTGAATTTTTATATTTTTAACAAATGAATTTACAAACCACTGGGACTGTATATTTTGAATATTTTAAAGCATGTTAGGTCATTTTGTGTCCAAGTTTTGAGAGTATGCAGATATAAGAAATATTATAAGTAACAAATTCTGTTTTCAGCAACAAAATTACGTAATGGTAGAAACATTTCCAAACATTGATTCTACAAAATGATGTCTCCATAGCAGAAATTTCTTTCAAAAGCAGTCACTTTCTATTTCCTTGAAAAGACATCATCATTTTTACTTTTGAGTGGTAGATTGTGCTAATATGTTTTTCAGTGACTTTTGAGTTGATACAACTGATGGCCATTTACCTTTGCAGAAATGGTCAGCGAATTTGGAATACTTGTCTCAATAAAGGAAACATGCATGATTCACTGATAGTTTGAATCTGTGTTCTCAAATTTAAATCTCAGGTGTCCTCTAAGAGGAAGTGAAATCCCACCAATTTTCAGGTTGACATCTTATAGTTTCCATCAAAAGTTCATAAGTTTGCAAATATATGATTTGTGGCATTTGGTAACTACCAACATTTAAAAAATAAATCACATCATATCTAATGGCATCCGAATAGCATAATAATTTGATATCTACCACCATCCATTTTTTAAAATATATGGATCAACCCAATCAAAAAATGGGCAGAAGATCTAAATAGACATTTCTCCAAAGAAGACATACAGATGGCCAATAGGCACATGAAAAGATGCTCCACATTGCTAATTATTGGAGAAATGCAAATCAAAACTACAATGAGGTATCACCTCAACACCGGTCAGAATGGCCATCATCAAAAACTCTACAAATAATAAATAAATGCTGGAGAGGGTATGGAGAAAAGGGAACCCTCTTACACTGTTGATGAGAATGTAAATTGGTGCAGCCACTGTGGAAAACAGTATGGAGGTTCCTAAAAAACTAAAAAGAGAGCTACCATATATGATCCCCAATCCCACTCCTGGACATATATTTGGAAAGAAGGAAAACTCTAAGTCAAAAAGATATATGCACCCCAATGTTCGTAGCAGCACTGTTTATAATAGCCAAGACATGGACACAACCCAAGTGCCCATCAACAGACAATTGGTTTAAGAAGATGTGCTATATATATATATATACACACACACACACACACACACACACATATAATGGAATATTACTCAGCCATAAAAAAGAATGAAAAATTACCATTTACAGCAACATGGACGGACCTAGAGAATACCATACTAAGTGAAGTAAGTCAGACAGAGAAAAACAAATATATGATACCACTTATATGTGGAATCTAAAAAGTAATAAAAATGAATCTATATACAAGACAGAAATAGACTCACAGACATAGAAAACAAAGTTTACCAAAGGGGAAAGGGGGGGGAGGGACAAATTAGGAGTATGGGATTTACAGATACAAACTACTGTACATAAAATAGATAAGCAAAAAGGATTTACTGCATAGCACAGGGAACTATATTCTATATCTTGTAAAAACCTATAATGGAAAATAATACAAAATATATATATATATAAATTTTTTTCATACGTGTCTGAATCACTTTGCTGTACACCTGAAACTAACACAATATTGTAAATCAACTGTACTTCAATTTAAAAAAATATGAATCAGATCTTATTTAACAATGGGAAATTGTACTTCATCATTTTTCTCCCTGTATTACTATCCTCCTTCCACTACCTCCTCCCCCAGAGCATTTATTTTAATATATGTTTATTTTTGAAACTCTATGTTAATCACCATTATTTTCTCCAATAAAGAATAGGCATATAAATTGAATGTTTAATTTTGTAATTACCTGTGAACATAAGGCTCTAAGTGTTAATTGCCTCTTGGATAGAGCTATCATTACAATTGTTAGTAGTACATAATTGGTCAGAACAACTTAACTATATTACAAATTTCCATAAATAATCATTAAACAACATTTTTTTAATTACTGGGAAAAAACTCTTAATGGCAAGAATGAGGTTGGGTTATTTTCATGTATCCATGGATAAATATTGCCTATGGCTTGAATGAGACAGGGCTCAACATCAGTTCTGCTCATGTGTTTCATGTTTCTGTATGTGAGCCCTGAGAAACCTTGTTCATATAAATAGATAGGAATGGAGGTTTTGTTAGTGCAATGCTGCTCTATTTATTTAACCACTTCTGGATCATATGCCAAAAAGTCACCTACTGATGAAATTACTTCTAATTATCTTTTGATGATTCTAATTCATTCTTCAACTTTGTTGAAAGCAAAGAATGGATATGTTACCCAGTCATTAGAATTCATTCACTTAAGCTTTATTCAGATCTACCAAATGATGATTATATTAGTCAGCCTTTCCTGTGTAGCCAGCAAAGTCTTAGTGGCATATAACAAAAAGCAGATATTTCTCTCCCTGGCAAGTATGTAGGTCAATGGGGACAGCTCTGGTTCACGCAGGGGGTCAATTCTGGTCTGTTCCGTGTTTCTCCTCCTGGAATCCAGTATGAATGCACAGTGGGCATGACCTCGTCATGTCAGCGGTCAGAAGCAGGTGGTGCATCTTAAACCCTAGGCTCAGAGTTGGCACACTGCCCCTTCTGCCCACATTCCATTGGCCAAAGAAAATCAGGTGACCATGAATATTATTGTCATGGATGCCTGGGGTAGAGGAGTGAATGTTTGCTAACCAATAATCTAGTCTACCACATCTCTTAGCTGCTTCTTTATTGTTGTCTGTTTTCATATTGGGTTTACTTTTTGCTTTGTGGTAACTTTGCTCAAAATAATATATTAAAATGTGTTGGTAGATTAAGAAAAGCATAAGGCAGGCTTCTGAGATGCTGGTAAATGCTCTGTTTTTTTACTCAGGTGGTAGATACGCAGATGAGTTTGCTTGGTGATAATTCACTGAACTGTACATTCATGATCTGTGCACTTTTTCTGTAAGTATGTTATACTTCAAATAAAAGCTCATTTTAGTAAAAGGAGTGAGACAAACAAATTCTCTTTTATTTTGAAATCTTTTCCAGTGCAAGAGTTTTATAAGGATCTTTTAAAATTTACCACAATCTTTAACTATGTATTTTATTAATGTCTTTAGAGCTGTAGATTTAAGACATTCAACCTATGGAAAATGTCTGCTCTGAAACCTAATTAGCTAAGTCATTTCTCATTTTCAAATCTATCAACTAAATCAGATTTAGCTTGCATCATAAAAACACTCACTGCATTTTTCAGTTCAAAGAAATATGCTAATATTTATTTCAAAGAGTGTTATTTAAAAACCACTGTGAAATAAATTTTGGAACACATTTTGTAATACAGTTTACTAAAAGTGATTAAGGTTATAATTGTGTAGATTCAATATGATGAATTTATCTGCTTTATAAGTTAAAAAGTAAGAATAAATCTGTACACTATTTTTTATATTTTAACATCTAATAATGCAGTGCAATGTATAGCTAAAATGATGTTATTGTGAAGGGAGAAATATAATAAAAAATGGTGTTTATTAAATATTGTGTGCATACATGTAAGGAATTTGACATTTCACTTTTGCAATAATTAACTAAAAGTCATGTGTAAAAATACAAAAATAGCTTTATTAATTTTGTTCACCTCATGAGCAACCATTTTCTACATTTAATGAAAGAAGTTTTATATACTCCTAGAAGTTAATTATTCTAGCAACTATCCTATTAATTTGAAATTTAATAAGAGGTGGAAAAAAGTAAAAATGTAGACGATGAAAAAGTATTTTTAGGACATGAGTTGATAAAACAAGTTTTAATCAATAATTGAATAATATATACCAAGTCTAAAAAGAAGAAAATACAGTATAACTTGAAAAATGTGGACCCCAATTACTTCAAAAGCAAATAGTACTATCAATCTATGTTGTTCTTTGAATATGCTTCTCTTTCCAGTCAATGACACATCCTAGGGATGGGTGTTGGGAGCAGCTGAAGAAAATTGCTTGTGTTTAAATAAATGAAAGAAAAAAGAAACAGTCATTGTAGCATCCATATGTCTAATCAATGTCCCCTTTGCTTTGTCCACACTAAACTCTCCCTCAGGGCGCATTGCACTTCGTGACAATCCTTGTGAGAAGTAAGGAGCAAGATTGTAAAAGGAAATAACCCTCACTCCCCTCTCCCAGAAACGCTGGGTCTCAGAACAACCTACCAAGGGCAAATTTTTTTTTTTTTGCGGTACGCGGGCCTCTCACTGTTGTGGCCTCTCCCGTTGCGGAGCACAGGCTCCGGACGCGCAGGCTCAGCGGCCATGGCTCACGGGCCCAGCCGCTCCGCGGCATGTGGGATCTTCCTGGACCGGGGCAGGAACCCGCGTCCCCTACATCGGCAGGCAGACTCCCAACCACTGCGCCATCAAGGAAGCCGCAGGGAAGCCCCACCAGCTGTACTTTTAAAAGGAACTATGTATGAGAGCGGGAAAGACTAGCAGCCCTATGGACTTTTATTGATCCATGGACTAATCATGAAAGGAGGCTTTCAAGAAAATGGTATTTCCAGAAGTCCTTTGGTGTGGTGCCCTGAAGTTTCCTCTCATTATGGGACAATACACCACCATGCTGAAGTTCAGGAGGACTGAGGGGTAGATCTCCCATGATAGTGTTACTGCTGTTCGCTGAACGTGTCCAAGCTCTTTACCTTCTAGGCTCATGGTAGACTCCATGAGACCAATGGACTAGTTCTGCCTACTGCATTGTAAAGGGAAATGATGTATGTCCTTTCCAGGCTGGAGCATTTAAGTCTACTGCAAGACCCTCCAGAGCTATCTTTTCCTTCTGCCATGATGATTGGCAACCTTCCATCCAATGACTACCTGGGTCACAGAGTAAGAACAACATGATACAAAGACCCAAAACTTCCCTGGTTGAATGTACAGCGTACATGAGAAATAAACATCTCTGTTTTAAGCCACTGAAATCCTGGGGTGGCTTGTTTCCCAGAGCGTCCTGACCAATTCAACCTTCTTTTGTAATGTAGGACAAGGCTCTTTCGAAAGGGGAGATAAGAAGAAGGGAATCCATATTATACTAAGTAAGAAGATATATCAAAGTTGTGCTCTGCATAGTGAGTCCTTTAAACTATCCACCTTGTGTGCCCTTTTTAAAAGATAGACCATCTGTTAATAAAACACATATTTTGAATACTTTTCCAAAAGATAATTGGGGAATCTCAGTGGAAAACAGAAGACATTCATGGTGGTTCCTCATCTCATTTCAGAGAATTCTGAAGACTCTATCATTTTAAACAATCCCGTCCGAACCCCATTTAGCTAAGTATATATTAACCAGGCTTGTGCTAGTACACTGAAAGTGAAGCAAAACCAAAGGCAGCGACGCCAGCGCCTCAGCCCAGCGAGATCCTCGCCTCCTCTCGCCCAGCAGGGAGACACAGGCCTGACACACGCATCAAGTGAGGATCCTCTGTTATATACTACTTTCAGCTTTAGGAAAGTTTATTTTCATGTTTTTAGATAAAATACCTAAAATTAAATTTTCCAATATTTTATTTGCAGAACACTGTGGATCATTCTTAAGGATACATCTACAACACACGAGAGAAAACAGAGTATTCACTCTTAAATGCAAATTAAATCTCTTTTAATCTGTAGTTGAGTATTCTCTATCATTACTAAGTTTAGGCATTTGTAACTTTGTTCTTGTTTTTCTCAAATGACTTGGTCAGGTATTTATCAATTCTTTTGGACTATTTAGGAAATGGTCTTTTGTACTGATCGATTTTCTTTTTTCATGTATTATTACACTTCTATATTTAATAATTATTTGGTGTTCCTTTTCTTAAGTTTATTTTATTGTGATCTTAGCTTCTTTTAAAAAAATTATTTATCTATTTTATTTATTTTTGGCTGTGTGGGGAGTTCGTTGCTGCGTGTGGGCTTTCTCTAGTTGTGGTGAGCTATATTAGCTTCGTGAGTTAAATACTTTTTTAGTTTCATTTTTTCTGGTTTAGTGATCAAAATATATTTAGGACTTCATTTACAAGATGAGTGAGTTCTGAGGCTCCACTATGCTCTACACTTGACATTTCCTAAGAGAGTAGATCTTAAGTGTTCTCACCACCCACATAAAAAAAATGGAAACTATGTTGGGTGATGGATGTGTTAATAAGCATGATTGGGTAATCATTTCACAATGTATACACATATCAAATCATCACATTCGAAACCTTAAATACAATTTTTATTGGTCAGTTATACCCCAGTAAATCTGCGGGGAAAGCATTTAAGATGATTATATTTTCACTTAGAGTATAGCTTTCATTGTATTGGTAATAAATGTTTTCCTTACGGTCAATGTCTAATTATATTCATAATGTTTAAATCTGTAATTATATAGTGCATTTGATTTCTTTTTTTTGACTCAAATGATATTTAGATAGGTGTTTTAATACTTTCAATCAGTTGGACTTAGAGAAAGAAGGAGGATTTTGGCTTTTATTTTCAATTTTAAATCTTTGGTTGCATTTATAGCACTATGATTAAAAAAATCTATCTGTACCATTCTGCTTTGGGGAGTTTATTAAGATTGTTTTCAATTATTGATTTGGGGAACTGGTTGTCGTGGGTTTGGTGGGAAGGGTCCTGGATTTTGTATTTAATCTCTAGTCCTTTCTTACTAGGTCTAGGTAGGGCATAATTCTTAACAAAAAAGCTCTCAAGATCAATAGCAAATTAGCTTTACTATAATTTCTTGAGATCACCCTCAAAGAAAACTTCCATTCCCCAAAGAAACACAATCAGCAACGGTAAAATGGTTTCTTCTGCTTCCCGAACAGGACAGGATAAGCCCCCGATTTCCTTGGAATCGTCACTCTGGCAATTGGCTGAGAAGCCAAGAAGAACAGCAGTGTGGACATCCTCCGTGTGTGCCGGGCTGTTCTGTTTTTACCTTGGAGCCAGTGGGGTTAGGGGATGGAGAAATGGGGTTAAGTCTTGATGACTCGTACCACAGACCTGACTGTACTACTTAGTCATCTCACCCACCTGTAGATAATGCCTTGCCAGCTGTGACCAGAGTCAGACTGGCCTGGCCTGGAAGGTAATACAGCCTATACATGGCATGAATATTCTCAAAATCAGCTTTGCTAAAGGAAACAAAAATACAAGCTTTCCAAACACACCTACTCAAAAATTCTATGAACTTATTATAAAAGAAACCTTTATTTTATTTTTTAAATCTATTTTGTACCAGTAGGAAGTAGGTCACGGAGATCCTTGGTTACCTAACATCCAGCCTGGGGGAAAGAGCATTGACTCAACAAGCCCAGGGTTTCTCTCCTACCAGATCACTACAGGGACCCGATTCACCATAATTGATAAGAATGTCCTGCCATTCTGTGGGCACTAGAAAAGCAGGGACACACTCTTTCTAAGGGACAGGTTTTATTTATATCCATTAAGCCATCATTACTAATGATATTATTAGGTTCTTCCTATTTATTCTTACATCATTGCCTACTTGATGTTATTGCTTTCCTCAACTCAAAGACTGAGTTGAGAATTTTCATTACAACAGTAATAAAGCTCATTGAAAAAGTTAAATAAGAGATCATAGAAAATGAAACGTCTTTACCCCCGCCCCTCCCCTCCTATCCTCCTGAAGTATTAACTCAATGTTAGAAATTTGGGGGTATGCTTTTCCACATTTCTCTTCTAACAAATACATACAAACAAGTATCAAGGTTTTTTAAATGGAATCATGCTATAGATATGAATCCCACAATTTTCTCTGAAGTTAAAATTTTCTAATATTCTTTATGTGTATAATATGCAGTGCTATTTAGCTTAGCATATAAAAGTTTGACTAAAATTTTCGTTGTATCAGTATAAAATAATTTATTTGGATCTCACTTTATACTTAACATCTTAAACTGATACTTTTGAATAGTTTTATTGACACATAATTACATATCATAAAGTTCATCTGTTTTAATATACAATTTAATGAATTTTAGTATGTTTACCGAGTTGTGCAACCATCTCTAAAATGTGACTTTAAAACATGGCCATCATCCGAAAAACAAACCTCATGCCATCATTCCCCTTTCCCATCCCCAGTCTTGAGCAATAGTAATGTAGTTTCTGTTTCAAATTGTTTGCCTGTTTTGGGACATTTCATATAAATGGGATCATACAATTTGTATGGCTTCTTTGAACGTAATGTTTTTGAAGGTTATCCATATTGTAGCTTTTATCAGTACTTTATGCCTTTTTTATTGCCAAATAGTAGTCCTTATATTGATCTTTGCCTAGCATACATTTACCATTTTATTTTTACCCCCAGTAAAATCCTTGTGTTTTAGGTGTCTTGTAAACAGTAAAAGATTACATTTTGTCTTTTATCAAATTTGAGAATCTTTGTTTTTTTTCTTTTTAACAAAAGTTTAATCCACTCACATTTTTAATTTGATACTAATAGAATTTCACTTGTTTCTGTCATCTTGTTTAATGTTTTCTGCTTAATATCTGATATCTTCCACTTTTCTTTTTCCGGAATATTTCTGTTGAACTTTTCCTTTTTTTTAAAATTTTGTTTTTCACCCCTGCTTAACATTTGGAACGTATATAACCTACTTTAAGTCTATGAGTAGTTTCTTTAAAGATGAACTTACATTTCTCCATGTTCATGAGTGAGATTAGCCTGTAATTTTTTGCTCATTATGTTTTGTTTTGTTTTGTTTGGGATCGAGGTTGTTTTGGCCTTATAAAATGAGGAATATTCCCTTTTTCTATTCTTTATAAAATTTTGGTAAAATTAATGTCTTTTTTTCCCCCTAAATCATTGGGAGTTTTCTTTATGGGAAGGCTCTTAATTATGGATTCAATTTCCTTAATAAAAAAAGAATTGCAAAGATGTTCTATTTCTTCTTCTATTTCATATTTTCTCTAGGAATTTGTCT
The DNA here is from genome assembly GCF_949774975.1 of Lagenorhynchus albirostris. Classification (NCBI taxonomy): domain Eukaryota; kingdom Metazoa; phylum Chordata; class Mammalia; order Artiodactyla; family Delphinidae; genus Lagenorhynchus; species Lagenorhynchus albirostris. The sequence goes on along the minus strand of NC_083104.1, from coordinate 95,779,848 downwards.
ATTTCATCTACATTTTCAAAAGTATTGGGATAATGTTGTTCTTAACATTTTTACAATCATTGACATTTTTCAGGATTAAATAAATAATTTTATCTTTTTTACTTGACATTGGTTATTTCTCCCTTCTCTCTTTTATCCTTGATCAAAGAACTAGCTTTTGGATTTCTTGATTTTCTTTATTGTATTTTTTTTATCATTAATATCTTCTCTTTTATTATTGCACTACTATTTTTTTAGCAAAAGATTAAATTTAAATATAAAAAGATTCTGAAAATAAGGGCCCCATAACATTAGAGAATAAATAATATACTTTTAAAATTCAGTTATCCTGGAAATTCTAGGGAGAGGCTCTGGAGATGGAGTGAGAGTGACATTGGGACAGTAAAGACAGCAAGGGACAAGAACACCTTCAAGGGAAGTCTATGGAGCCCATGGTGCCCTGGGATCACGGGCCAGGCTGCTTGCTGTGCATTCCCCTCAGCCCACCCCACATCAGGCCTGTTTGGTGTGAGCTCATCTCTTGCAGTGCATCTCCGTTCGGAGAGGCTCCAGGAGGGCAGGACTCCATCCAGCAATTTGAAACTCTGCTTGGATTTCTTCAGTGACCTTTGGAATTTGGGCCATTAGGGAACAGTTAAGAAATCCAGAAGCTGAAGAGTGATGACTGCATCCAGTGTTGCACTGGACACACTGGGAATCCAAAGGCTTTTATTTAGCTTTGGGGAAAGACCCAACCCAAATCTGTCTTTGGAAAGAAGATTCACCTTCCCTTATCATTCATTCACAGTTAAACAGTCCAGTACAGCTGGGGCAGAGCAGGGTAAATAGGTAGAGTTTGGGGTAGCCTAGACATATTTTATCTACTTCCTCAAGAGTAGGTTCTTGTCCTTCTACCAAAGGTTAAACAAAAACGAGCTTGTTTAAATCAAGGTTCTTTAAAAGCCAGATCTTCCAACCCTAGAATCAGTCAACTGAGTGTCCTTTTCATTGGAGAAAGGAAAGGGCAGGGATATGATCTTTGTGTTTGCACAGTTACCAAAAAAGTCTTCTTCATGACTATTACTGCTCAACTCCACCTCCTTTTGTATTTCTTTTCATGTAACTTACCTTTCCTTTTTCTAACTTCTTAAGGTAGATGTTTAGCTCATTGATCTCAGCCTTTCTTATTTCTAATTAATGTATGTAAAGCCGTAAAACTCTTTCTAAATATAGCATTAACTTCATCCCACAAGTTTGATACATAGTATTTTATTTTCATTGTGGTGTCTTCTTTGATCCATGTGTTACATAGCTTTGTATTTCTTAGTTTCCAAACACATAAGTTTTTTCGGTTTATCTTTTTGGGTTGTGTTACCACTTAACTGCCCTGAGTTAGAGAAAATTCACTGTGTGATTTCAATCTAAGTGTCTCAGGTCTTACTTAATGGCCCACTAGATCGTCAAGTTTGCAAATGTTCCACGTGTGTAAAATGAATGTGTGTTCTTAGTCATTTGATCTCAGTGTTTCATATGTGTTCATCAGGTCAAGTTTTTTGATTGTGTTGTTCAAATTTTCTATATTCTTGCGGACTTTTAGTCTGCTTGTTCTATCCGGCATTGAGAGACATGCTGAAATCTCTGAGTACATTGGAAGATTTGCCTGTTTTTCCTTACAGTTCTGCCAATTTTGCTTTACACATTTTGGAGCAATATTGGGTATATGTCAGCTTAAATTTTTTTGTATCTGCCCTGTTAATTGAAATTTTATCATTAAAGTGCATCTCTTCATATCTAGTAAAGAGATTAGACTTTGCCTTAAAGTCTCATTTGACTGATGTCAATCTAGGGACACTAGTTTTTTGCGGTGACAGTTTATATAGTGTATCTTTTTCTATCATCTTATCTCCAACCATTATATACCCTTACGTTTTAGATGTGTTTTGTCTAAGCAGCTGAGTGTTACATTTTTATTCAGTTTAACATCTTTACCTTTTAATTGGATCATTTAGTCCATCTCCATTTGATGTAATTACTAATATATTCTTTTAAATCTACTGTCTTATTGAGTGCTTTATTAGTTGTCCTATCTACTTTATGTTCCTTTTTAGCCTCCATTTTTTAACTTCTTTTGGACTAATTATTTTTATTCTTTGCTTTTTCCGCTACTAGTTTGGAAGCAGTACACTCGTTAATTATTCTTTTAGGGATTGGCCTAGAGGTTAGAGCAGTCATTCTTGACTTATCAAAGTCTAATACTAATTTATAACTTTTATTCTTTTTCAGGAAAATACACGAACATTACAACACTTTCATTTTATTTGTCCTGTTCTCAGACTCTTCCCTTTTTATTACTACCTGCTCTTATTTTTTTTTTAATATTTATTTATTTATTTTTGGCTGTGTTGGGTCTTCATTTCTGTGCGAGGGCTTTCTCTAGTTGCGGCGAGCGGGGGCCACTCTTCATCGCAGTGCGCGGGCCTCTCACTGTCGCAGCCTCTCCTGTTGCGGAGCACAGGCTCCAGATGCGCAGGCTCAGTAGTTGTGGCTCATGGACCTAGTTGCTCCGCGGCATGTGGGATCTTCCCAGACCAGGGCTCGAACCTGTGTCCCCTGCATTGGCAGACAGATTCTCAACCACTGCACCACCAGGGAAGCCCAACTCTTATTTTAATAGATGTGATGTACTCTCAGATCATACTGAGAATATAGAGCAGAGATTTTTAAAGTAGGCTTTTGTTTCTTGCAGTAAATAAAGAAGTTGGTAAGGAAGAAAGGAGACTCGCTCGTCAATTCATCCCCTTTTCTGAACCTCCAAGTCTTTTCGTATGTCTGGTGATTTGTTACTGTTTCTTTTTAACTCTTCCTTATAGAGGAGGGTCTTTTTATTTGTCCAGTATTGGTAGTCTAGATGGGTTTTATTGGAAGCTCTGTGGGTTGCTTTGCTCAACTGTATAAAAAATGGAAGCAACTCTTTCTCTCACTGAGTACACAGCCTTTTGTTATATGACTTTTCAACTTCTCCTATCAAGGTTTGGAGTCTGTCTCCCTACTTCTCAATTTGGGCTGGCCTTTGACTTTCTTTGACAAGCAAAATATGGCAGGGTCATATACCAATTCCAAGCCAAGGCCTCAAGAGGTTTTGTGCATTTTGGTTCTTTCTCTTGAATTTGGCAGAACCACCAAATAAAGAGCCAGCTAGCCTGCTGGAGGATGAGAGGCCACGTGAAGACCAGGAAGCATCACAGCTGAGGCCTTACTGAATCAACCAGCCTCAGCCAGCCCAGTAGCTGATGGTACCCATAAGTGAACCCAGCCAAGACCAGAATAATCACCTAGATAAGCCAGCCAAACTGCAAACCTGCAGGATTGTGGGCTAAAGAAATATTTTAAGTTACTAAATTTGGGGGTGGTTTGTTATGCAGCAAAAGCTAACAAGCACAAATCCCTATTCAAACCTTTTAGACTCAGAAGAAAGGAGGAAAAAAAAAGTTTGGATTTATTTTCTCATGTTTTAATTTGGAGGCTTAGGCATCCAGCAGTCGGTCAGGTAGGGAGGTGGTCAGGTGGATGGGGAGTTTCAGTGACCTGCTAAGACTACACGGTGCTAGGTGATCCGTAAACCATGGTAGGCCTTATCCTCAACTAGCAGTAATCAAGTGGTAATCAGGAGAAAGTCAGTGGGCCAGAGGGCTGTTTCTATAGCATTGTGGCCTCTCAGAAAGCCCATGGCCCTCCATGTACACATCCATAGCATGAACTAGTACATCTACTTGATTTGACCTATTGTGCTAGGAAGATCAAGGGAATGTAAGAGCATGGGACATCCAAACAAAAGAACAAAAAAATAGGAGAAACTTTCAAATGATGATTCTTTGTACTGCAAGCCCCTTAAGCCTGAGTTATCTCTACAACGCAATCCAGTAGAAAAGTCTGACAAAAGTTTGGGGCCACTCACTCAAGCCAGGAAGTTTTACTGAATGCCTAATACTTGTGGTATAGTTTTAAGAGCTAGAAAAATAATTATAATAAATCAGATATTTCCTCAGTATGGCCTCAATGAGGGCTTTCCTCAAGGAAGAGGTGGGCTAGGAGGGAGTAAGGCAAGTATTTTAATATGGTAATATTTTAATATTGGTAATATTATTTTAATAATGTTTCAGTAATGGTACTACATCCTCAGAATTGGTGGGTACCATCTGGAAGTGTGAATTCCACAGGAATTCAGTGGAAAGTAGGAATCAGTTGATGATTCGTCAAAGGAGAGTCATCTGATCTTGAAGGAAAAGCAAGATCTGGATTAAGAAATGGCTTCAGCATGGGGTGGGAGGAGATGGAGGCTCTTTCAGCCCAGACACTGAAGAAGGAAGCTTAAATCACAGTCTATAGATCTTATATTTAGGAGGCAACATGAAGGTTGACAGAAGACCAAGCAGGAAGTAGAGAACTAGCTATGTGACCCAACAAAGTCGCTAAGTCTTAGCTTCCATTTTCTCTTCTGTGAAATTCAGGTGTTAAAGTTGATGTCTAAGTTTCCTGCCAATTCTAAAATTCTGAAGGGCTTGGAACAAAACACCGTTGTATTTTAAGTCATTAAATAGAGTTGTAGTCATAGTTTCATTTTCACAACCTATTGTTGGTCACATTCTTGATTTATTTAACATCAAATCCTCATTTGAGAATGCAATAGCTAATTATAACACTAAAATGATGGAAAATATGATTTGCCTTGCAACAATATATTCTGACAGGAGCTCTAGGAAGGCCTTATGGTAAACAAAACACAAACTTTGTGCATTGATAATGTGTACAGTAGAAATTGGAAAATGTGTGAGAGGGAACTGAATTGTTAGGGATATCTATAAAATAAGGGTTAAAGGCTCTAGGAAGAAAAAACAGATTAAAAAAGTAAAATGATACCTTAAGTGTAAAAATGAGACTGATTATAGAAAGAGGAATTAGAAAAAGAAATGAAATTTTTGTTGAAATTTGATTATGCTAAAAAGGAAGCTTCAGAGCTTGTTAATCATGTTTAGTTTTGTCTCAATAAGAATAAAAGCAGATACAGCCACTATGGCGAACAGTGTGGAGGTTCCTTAAAAAACTAAAAATAGAACTACCGTACAAGCCAGCAATCCCACTACTGGGCATATACCCTGAGAAAACCATAATTCAAAAATAGTCATGTACCACAATGTTCACTGCAGCTCTATTTACAATAGCCAGGACATGGAAGCAACCTAAGTGTCCAATGACAGATGAATGGATAAAGAAGATGTGGGACATATATACAATGGAATATTACTCAGCCATAAAAAGAAATGAAATTGAATTATTTATAGTGAATTGGATGGACCTAGAGTCTGTCATACAGAGTGAAGTCACTCAGAAAGAGAAAAACAAATACCGTATGCTAACACATATATATGGAATCTAAAAAAAAATGGTTCTGAAGAACCTAGGGGCAGGACAGGAATAAAGACACAGATGTAGAGAATGGACTTGAGGACACAGGGGTGGGGGGGGAGGGTAAGCTGGGATGAAGTGAGAGAGTGGCATGGACTTATATACACTACCAAATGTAAAATAGATAGCTAGTGGGAAGCAGCCGCATAGCACAGGGAGATCAGCTCAGTGCTTTGTGATCACTTAGAGGAGGGAGGGAGACGCAAGAGGGAGGACATATGGGGATATATGTATATGTATAGCTGGTTCACTTTGTTACAAAGCAGAAACTAACACACCATTGCAAAGCAATTATACTCCAATAAAGATGTTAAAAAAATAATAAAAACAGAAAGAAGTGGAACTCTGAAGTTACACTGATTAATAACTGAGATATACTTGCATGCATAAGGATTTAATAATCTACCCTGACTGCAGTAGTGTATAAAATCATAAAAATATATTCAAACATTATTTTCAGTACATATAATTTTAAACATTTAAAAAGTATTTTGATGGTATTCTGATACCTCTAAAGGTGTAATTAAATCTCCATTTACCTTCAAGTGCAAAACTTTTATGTTTTAGCTAAAATAGTGGTCATCATCCAGATTGTCTCTAGACACCATCCCTAGGTATATTAAATAATACTGAGTCCACATGTATATTAAAATAAAGTAGGATAAAATTTGACATGTTCCTGAACTCCTTCCTGAACCCTGACCTTTTTTCAATAGACTTGGAAGTCTGTTATTTAAAGCATCTCAAGTTAAAATGCTGTCATTTTCCATTAGAAAGTAGGTTATTGATTTTTCTTCCTTCTTCACCCACTGTCACTGACCCATATCCTGTTAAGAGCAAAAGAGCTGTGGCATCAGATGGAGGGTAAGGGTAGTAGAAAGTCTCTGGAAATTCCGTGCTGAAAAAAATGGATTGATGAGCATGTACAAGGGTAGAGGATAAAATTCCTAAGACTGAATAACCTAGCATTTCATTCAGACACAAGTTAAACATTACACAAAGGAGCTGGTCTTTTTTTTTTTTTTTTCAAAAATCAGACATATAGTTTCTCGGTTCTAAAGCATATTTGTGTCTGCTGGCAGACAAGTACAGGTAATTGCCTCCAGGTGTTTGCCTGCAGGAAGTTATTGAAATTCAGTGCTAGTAATCGCAGTTTCCTCAGCAGCAAAAACTAACCTACAGGAACCTCGTAGGCACAGGTATATTTTAGAATAGCAATGCCAGCCAGTTTAAAGGCCATAGACCCAGAAGGCCCAGTTTAACAGGGAACGAATTAACTAAAACAAGATTCAGGGTGTATTTTTAAACTATTATCAAAAATTAAAGATTTAAAAAAATATGTTCTTGGTTTTAAAAAAGTTTGTAAACTTGTTTCTTTTTCGTAAATTTTTACTCATTTATGCTAACTGCGTAGTAGATTCCCCCCACCCAAAGGGAATTACAAGAATATGTTTCTTTAAGTTCTGTTTTTATGAAAGCTCATGTTAAAAAATAATTCATTATTAAAAACTAATCTGGATCTTTATTCCACTGTGAATAGATGCCCGATGGTATTTAATTTATCTATTTTTTATTGAAGTATAGGTGGTTTATAATATTATATTAGTTTCGAGCGTACAACATAGTGATTCAGTATTTTCATAGATTGTACTCCACTTAAAGTTTTTACAAAATAATGGCTATATTTCCCTGTGCTGTACAATATATCCTAAACATCATAATTAATCCTATACCCCTATCTTGCTCCTCCCCAAGATTAACCATTAGCATTTAGCTCATTTCCTCCACTCAAATGACAATAACATTTTGAAAGGCACAAATCTATGAAGACAGAAGAAACAAGAATGAAGACAACAGCAACAAAAATTTGGAAGCTGGGAACAGATCTGAGAAAGCTAAATTCTAAGTCAGCTATGGGAAAAGTTGAGAAGTAGCCTGATTTGGGGGAAACATTTTCAAATAAAGATCCAGGAATGGGCATCATTAGATACCTCTGGAAGTTGTGTTGCAAGTGAGGTTGTTTAAGGAGGAGCTGGACCTCCAGATCCCCTCCCTTGTTCCATGCAACAGGTCAACTGCCAACCCCAGCAGGTGACTGGAGAAAATGATTTCCTGCAGACAGACATGCAGAGGGTACAGTCCTAAAAACAGCAGGATTGAGCTTACATACTGAGTGCTAGGATTTCCTTCTCCTTTTCTGGTCTGAAACACTGGTGGACACACACACACACACACACACACACACACACACACACACACACGCACGCACATCCGTCCAGGCAGGTGATTGAAGTCTTCTCTAGAGAATTTGACCAGCGTAAGAGAAAAGATCTGAAAATACTGACACTGAGGGCTCCACCAGGAAGAGCAAAGCCAGGTCAGCATACAGTGAAGTCCCTGGTGAATAAACACTAGTCACACACTCATGTATTGAGCTTTCAGTTTGCAGTCCCTGTGTGAACATCCAGACAAGGATCACCAGGATCTACTTCTCCTGTGAGAGAGGCTGAAACAAATAATCAGCAATGGGAGAAAACAGAGGCTGCGGGGAGAATAAAACTGGAAAACTAATGTTAATACACTCAGGGAGAAGCTATGGCATGTAGAAGACAAGAAAAAGATGCTATTTTATAAATTTATTTATTTTATTTATTTATTTTTGGTGGCGTTGGGTCTTCGTCACTGCATGCAGGCTTCCTCTAGTTGCAGCGAGCGGGGGCTACTCTTCCTTGCGGTGCGCGGGCTTCTCATTGCGGTGGCTTCTCTTGTTGCGGAGCACAGGCTCTAGGCGCGTGGGCTTCAGTAGTTGTGGCATGTGGGCTCAGTAGTTGTGGCTCACAGGCTCTAGAGCGCAGGGTCAGTAGTTGTGGCCCATGGGCTTAGTTGCTCTGCAGCATGTGGGATCTTCCTGGACCAGGGCTTGAACCCATGTCCCCTGCATTGGCAGGCGGATTCTTAAGCACTGTGCCACCAGGGAAGCCCAAAGATGCTATTTTAGAAAAAGAATATTTGGGGGGTAAAGAGCCCATAGAAATTAAAAACAGAATTGTGGAAATAAAAAATTCAATAGAAGAATTGGAAGATAAGGTAGAGAAAATCTTCCAGAAGTGGAGCCAAAATGGGAAATAAAGGATGAAAGATAGGAAAACTAGAGGGCACGTCCAGGAGGTCAAACACCTGTCTGATAGGAGTTCCACACAGAAAACTGAGCAAACAGAGAAGAGAAGACGCCCAATGAAATAACTCAATACTTCCCGAAACACAAGGACATGTGATTTTAGATCAAAATAAACCCAGCACCGGAGATAATAATAAACCTACACTAAGATACATCATTGTGAAATTTCAGAACTCTAGAGATACAAAATATACCAAGAGCTTCTAGAAAGAAGAGATTTCATAAGAAGAATCGAGATTCAGAATGGCAGGACATTTCTCAACAGTAATGCTCAAAGCTAGAAGACAATGAATTAATGCGTTCAAAATTCTGAGCAAACATCTTTTCCATCCTAGAATTCTTATCCTGACAAATTATAAATTAAGTGTGAAGGTAGAATAATGACATTCTCAGATGTTCTAAGTCTCCAAAAGTTCTGTTTTCTATGAATCCTTTCTTAGGAAGCCCCCTGGTGGGTGGGCACCACCCAAATAAGGCAGTCAAGAGATCCAGGAGGTGGTGCCCCAGTTGAGAAACCAGGGGAAGGCAATCCCCAGGATGATGGTAGAGGGGATCCCCCAGGAAAACAGTGACACATCAGGCCTTGGGGTCACTCTTCAGAACACAAGTCAAGAAGCTGCAGGACAGAGCTAGTCACTAAGACCAAATTAATACTGTACTGAGTAAATTTGAATGTATTAAGGTGGCATTTACCCATCTTAGAATGAATTAACAAATACAAAGCAAAGGCACGAATTAGGCAATTATTTTCACCGGGGAAATAAAAAGAGACAGCATTGTAGTATGTGATATGGTCTAGCTGTGAATAGTGTTCAGAATAACACATGTAGTCATGTGATAATGTATATGTAAACACTTTTGGTCCAAGCAAAATGATAATCTCTGTGGGGCAAAAAGGGGGGTGGCCATTGTAACCATTCGTGCTGCAGGATAGAGTGGTGGTGATAGAGATAAAGGCTCATGTTTCAGAGTGAGAAGTCAATAGATGAGTCTAAATTGAAAGGTCAAAAATTAGCAATGTGCATTTCTTACTTATAGTTACAAATGTCAACATTAAAGAATTGGCCAGAAGGATTGAGAATATTTGTGCCTAAGGAGTGGGAAAATATGAGAATGGAGATGATCGAAATCTGCTTTTTTTCATAGCATGCGTTATAATATTTGACTTTTTAAACTTTAAACTTTGATGAAAAATTGTACATTAATTTAAAAAAAATTTCACGTTAAAAAATATACTCCAGAAATCTTTGAGTGAATTATTCCTGAAGATGTGGCTAAAGTGGATCGTTTATCTGACGAAGACCATACCTCCCTACTTCTTCATTCATTCATACAGTGATGCTGTGAATGAACATTTGTTGAACGACTGCTTGTGCAAAGTACCAGGTGAGATACCATGGAAAAGGTAAATAGGAAGGAATACTACATGATTTCCTTCCTCATGTTGCTTGAAAACAATAGGAAAGATGTGAAACAAGTTTTTACATGTTTATATGAATAAATGAAAAAAAGATGTGGTGGTAGGGGAACTACATGTGACGGTATAAAAGAAACAGATTGGGACATTTTCCTGTTGGATGTGGCAATTTGAGTTGAACACTGAACAAAGAGGTAGATAAGATAATACTAACATGAGCAAAATCATAAAGAAAGGAAATGTTTCAACCAGTTGGAATGGTTGCAAATTACTCGATATAATGAGAACAAGGAATGACAGTGTTAACTCCAAGGGAGCAGGGACTTGTGGGTCTTGTTCATCACTGTATTCTCAACACCTAGAACATTGCCTGGCATATAATAGATACCCAATAAACATTTGCCCAATGAGTGGCTTGATAGGATTGGAAAGAAAAATGAAGAGTTGGTAACAGAGGGCCTTGAGGCCATGTTAAGAAATTTAGACTGTGTGGAATAAGAAAATATTTGAAGAGAAGATTTTCAGAGTTCTAATTTTGATGGCTGAATTCAGGATAAATTGGAAACATGAGAGATGTCAGGCTAGTTGGGAAGAAATGAGAAATAAAGGACTAAATAATATACAGTAGCCACTAAAGTAGAAGGGAAGAAACAGTTATTGAAGAAGCTTGCCGTGATTTTATGTACATATACTAAGTCTGGGGTTAGAAAATCTAAGTTTAAAACTTGTCTCTGTCATTTAATGTGTGTGAAAATCCTGACAAGTCAGAAATTCTTTTATGAATGTCAATTTCCTTATTAGTAAAATCAGAACATTTTAAAAATCCTTTACCTGTTGTCTAAAGGGTATCAGGTAACTTTCAAGGATATCTAAATATTGGGTTGGCCAAAAAGTTCATTCAGGTTTTTTCCGTAAGATGTTATGGAAAAACCCGAATGAATTTTTTGACCAATGCAATACATTAAGGAAGGATAAATTGAGTGGAACAAAGGAAGAGAAAACCTTAAGAGTGGAAACAGGATATTCACAGGGTTGAGAAACTGAGTCTAAGCAAAGCCTTTTTTTTTTTTTTTGCGGCATGCGGGCCTCTCACTGGTGTGGCCTCTCCCGTCGCGGAGCACAGGCTCCTGACGCGCAGGCTCAGCGGCCATGGCTCACGGGCCCAGCCGCTCCCCGGCACGTGGGATCCTCCCGGACCGGGGCACGAACCCGCGTCCCCTGCATCGGCAGGCGGACGCCCGATATAGTATTATTAATTAAAGTCCATGGTTTACACTCGAGTTCACTCCTTGTGTTGTACCATTCTGTGGAACCCATAGCTTTTTAATCTACCATTTTTAATTGTATTAAAGAAAGTCTAAGAAGGTGAGGTTCACGATTAAAGATGATTATCACAAAGTACCTGATTAGAAAATTCACCAGTCTTTGAAGTAGAACCAACAAAACTGTAGATTCTTTACCCTAGAGTGGAGTTTATTGAGCTCGTCCAGCACAGTCACTTCACAGGTAAAAACTAAAACCCAATGAGGCATCAATGTTAATGATGAAAGTCACTACCTACCTATGTTTCACACACACACACACACACACACACACATAAAGTATTGGACACAAAATGCAATAGCCCGTGGATCTCATTTCCCTGTAAGGATGCTTCATGGATAACATCGAGTCGCTTATTAATTAATTAGTAAGGAAGACTAAAGGGGGGTGTATGTGGAATTATAAGAGTTGTCTATTCTAAACAATTTAGACCGGAAGATAGAAACCTAAAAAAAGTTAAACAATGGCACTTAGTGTTGCAGACATGATCAACTACCTAACTGAGAGTATGCCAATTTTATATGAGTCTATCGGCCCATCTCATGGAGTGGTCACAGGAAGGCTACCATCCAGCTGGATCTTAGAGAATGGGCAGGGTCTGGATGAGCAAAGGGGAGGAAGGCGGGCACTCCTTGTAGTGACATTGATTGGAAATAGGGGAAAAAGGAAGCATCAAACTCATTGCAGAAACAGCAAGTGGAAACATTTAGCTGAAATGAAGACCTTATTTAGGGAAGCAGCTGATGATAATGCTGGAAATGTACACTTGGATCACACTGTGGTTTGAAAGGCAGCTGGGAATATGGGCTGCATCTTGTAGTTAGAGGGGAGCTACTGGGTTTCTTTAGTCAAGGAGTTACATGATCGAAGCATTATTTTTAGGAGATAATTAGTGCCTGATTAAGTGAAGCTGGGAATGTTTGGACTCTAGCCCTATCTTTTCCAAGTTGTTTTCACAATGGACAACTGTGTTCTTTCCCCAGACTCCAATGTTAATATTGGCAACACTGGAGTACTACTGAATTAATCTACTATGGAGAAGCTTCTTATTAAACATAATATAGGCTGTACTTGCTTTTCATCTTTAGCAATCTTTTGAATAAAAGAGGGAGCAAAAATTTTTTTTAATGTATCACAGTGGACCTCTACATCTTAGGATGATAATGATGAAATCCCAAGTCTTCTAAATGTGGGGGGAAAGGGAGTTAGTGTTGGGAAAACAGGCAGGAGGGTGTTGGTTAAGAGAAAATTGAGGGAATTGGAAAATGTGGTTGGAAATGATGTCAAAATTGTGGGTTATGGGTGGTTGTAAAGAGATAAGTCTGATTTTAATTAGTCAGAGAATCTATATTCGAGAAGCCTGATGTCAGGTCAAAACAAACTAGAAGAAAAAGAGAGACTATGCAGTAATCTTCATCCAGAGAATTCAGTGCACTTGTAAATATTAACAGGAGTAATTGTAATTGAATTTAAGAGGGCAAATGTCCAATTCACAGACTTTGTAGAACCTAAAAATAATATTGTCCTGGGTTTAAGAATAAGCCATTCACTTCAAATTCAGGAGCAAAGAAGAGCAGTAGAATGACAAGTAGTTACAAGTATGGAAATAAATGCTTACTTAAAAAGGAATCCAATTATGTACTATGTAAACAAAGAAAGAAAGGAGGATACAATGAAGAGACATGGAAGAATAACATAAAAGACATTACACACTGTGATGGATAAAGAGAAGGAACTATTTAGATAGATACTTTTGTAGAAGTGGATACATCCAGATTACTTAATAAGCACTCATTGCTCTTTTGTAAAGCATCCCTAGAAAGTAGGTTATGATTATCACCCCATTTTACAGATGAGGACACTGTAAAATGCTCCTTAAAGCTTTAGCACATTAATCTTAGGTTGCTAATTGGCAAAGCGTCTAAATAGTAATTTGGCCATGATCAGAAAAACTAATATTTCGTTCCGTTATCTGAGATCTTTAGTTTAACCTAGAAGAATGGTTCCTTTGATTTATCTGCTACACAACTGGTCGGTATCCCACGATGACATCTCAGTACTACCATATATTTTACATTACCAGAAAAATCAAGCAAGCTTCAAGGATATTTTAGTAGCAAGAAATCCATACTCATGAGTATCTGCTAATATTTCTGCAGCATCCCAGAATTTCTTTTGTAAGTACTGCCCAAATTTATTCTGGCTTTCTTTGAATTTGTGAAAACAGACACAAATGAAATATTTTCTTGTGATTTGTTGCGGGTTGGCAGCTTGGCCTTTTGGGAATATGAATCACAGACCACTGTCATAAAATAACTTGTGTTTGGAAACTTTTTTGAATAATAACTGGTTTGGGACAAGACTTATTTTTTCCTAAGAAAATGAAAAGTTTCTTAATAAGAAATTTCATCAGAGATTTGAGTGAAAAAAGAAATGTGTGATTTTGTTTTAATGGTACCAAAATGGATACAAGATCATCAGATGCTCAGAATAGATACTTGTAAGGAATGATTATTGAGACAGTAAAAAATATATATTTTTGAAGAAAATTCAGAAGCTAGCCACCTTCCTTCCCCCAAACAGACTTTAGGGTAATAGAAAACTATGCCTTTAGAATATGACAAATAAGAAAAGATCTACTGTTAGGGAAATGTCTGATTTACCTTTCTGGAAATCATTTTATTTGTTCCACAGGGGTGGACCATGGAACTTTCTGAGAGAGCAGGCTTACGAAACTGTTGTGTGATCAGAGCTCAGGGAGGGACTGCTTTGACTCTCTTGTTACTATGTGAGGGATAGAATCTTGCAACCAGAAGGTTCCACAACAGTTGGGAACGACAGTTGTATGAGTAGCAAGTGGAAGACAAATGTGTGTCGTGTTACTCCTGCTCGGAGACTACATACCACGAGTGTGCCAAGATTTCCTGCTTGCATCAGTATTTTTTATAATTACTGAACCTCGTGTGTACGTAATCCACGAGTAGCAAAAAATCTTACAAATAATATCTACACCTTCTTTAGGATGGGCACTCTGGCCGATGTTCACACACACACACACACACACACACACACACACACACACGCACACACACACAGCCTTATTTAGATGACTTTCTTTGTTTTTTTGTGGGTTTTTTTTGCGGTACACGGGCCTATCACTGCTGTGGCCTCTCCCGTTGCGGAGCACAGGCTCCGGACGCGCAGGCTCAGCGGCCGTGGCTCACGGGCCCAGCCGCTCCGCGGCATGTGGGATCTTCCCGGACCGGGGCACGAACCCGTGTCCCCTGCATCGGCAGGCGGGCTCTCAATCACTGCGCCACCAGGGAAGCCCTGGATGACCTCTTATAGCCCTTGTTCCGTTTCCTATCTTCCACTATAAATTAAGCTCCATCTCCTCCTGCAGAATTAAAAGAGCGGAAATTTAAAAAGTATGCTAAAGTTTACCATGAGCTGTTCTTGTCCTTTTATTAGTGGCTAACTCTTGTCGTTCATTTCCTTGCTGGTCACTTATCTGTGTACTAATATTATTTTTGTTCTCCTTGGCTTTTATACAGTCAGTTCTGCCTATTGCTCTTTCTCTGACTTGTCCCATTGTGGACTTTGACTCTTGATTCCTGGGCCCTGCTGCTCTGATACCCATAGACATTTCGGCATAACAGGAACTGCTATGAAAAGAAGATACCGATAAACTCCAAAACTTCATCCAAGGAGCAGGCATGTAGAGAAAACTTTTTAGAGCCCGACAACATATGTAGAAAGCCAGAACCTGGTGAGTTTGGGAGCTGACAAGATTCGGGGTGGCAGAGAAGGTAGTGTAGCAGGTAAGTATACACGGGCAGTGGACATGTGTTGGAGAAAGAGGGCGCCTTAAAGCTGGTAGGCTTGGAGTTGTGGTGTAGGCAATTTATTTACAGGAAGAAAAGGTTACTTATAATCAATGACATCCAAGGGAAACTTGAACTGCTTAAACGCTGTGTTGAATCCTGTCCTGTAGCCTGGCCCACACACCTAGTGTACCCCTGTGTTGATGCTGAAATTCCATAATTATAGATATAACCCCCATTAAAATGAAAATATGCCGGGAATAACCTAATAACCCGGCATATTTTGAACCTGAGATATAAAATATATTTTTTAAACCTGAAAAAATATATATATATATTAAACGTGAAATCAGGTTCTACTAGATAGACCATCAAGGTGGGAATTAAATCTCAAAGAGGAGAAAGGTAACTTGGAAAAAAAACACTATCTGCTGCAGAACAGTGTTTAGGCGCCACGTGCTCTCCCAGCGCCTCGACGGCTCCAGGTGAGAGTGTAAAGAAAAGCTCAGACTGACTAGGAGGCAGCAGGTGCGGGGCTTCAGGAGGTGGTCTGTGCTGCAGGTGGTGGGAGTCCCTGGAAGGCCAGATGTGATTGTACCTTGGACACGTTACTTAACCTCTCTAAGCCTGAGTTCCTTTATCAGTAAGGTGTGGATAACAACACCTTGCAGCTGCCAGTTATTATTTTTAAAATAACCTTTATTTGAGAATATTTTAGATCTACAGAAAATTTATCAAGGCTGTACAGAGAGCTCTTGCATACCTGCATCCAGTCTCATCCATTGAAAACATTTTTATATTATTATGGTACATTTGATCGAAAACAAGAAAATGCCATCAGTGCATTACTATCAACTAAACTCCAGGCTTTATTTGGATGTTACCGAATTTCTCCATTAATGACCTCTCTCTATTCCAGGATTCCATCCAGGGCACCATGTTCCATTTAGGTATCAGGCCTCCCCAGTCTCCAGAGACTCTTTTCAATATTTAAAAGGTAATTAATGTTAAAGAACACTTAGTAGAGTGCTGGCCATGCAATAAGGAATTGGTCAACACTCACATATATATATTTATAACTATATGACAGGCACTATTCTAAACACATTAGAAATACCAACTCATCTAATCCTCGTGATAATTCTATGAAGACTCCAGTTATATCCACTTCACAGATGCGTAAACCGAGGATCAGGAATGTCAAACCAGTCCCCCGAGATTATGCGTCTGGGACAGCTGGGATTCAGTTCAGGCTGGCTGGCTTCCAAGTTCATGCTTTTAATCATAGGTTGCCTTTCTCCGCAAATGCTTAATACACGCTGCTCATTAGTAGTAAATCCTGGAACTGGTGACTTCTCTCCAGTGTAGTAGGGGTATTACTAACTAGTTGTTTTCTCCTCTCCATTCCTCACTAAGAATATGGTTTTTTTCCACATTGTTAGGTCATGGATAAGGTTGTATTGTTTTAACTGAATGCTGTTGGCTCTTTCTAGCGTTCCCTAGTATGCACTTGTCAACATTGCTTATGAGGAATTCTTTTAGGAACCACAAGTATCACCTCTATCAATCACTTCTAGTACTTTTTCACCTCTTTAACAGATAGGACACCAAATAATACTCATTAAACTCTTCTACTAGTTGGCATTGAACTAGGTGCTTCTTTTTTTTTTTTTTTTTGCAGTATGCGGGCCTCTCACTGTTGTGGCCTCTCCCGTTGCGGAGCACAGGCTCTAGAGGCGCAGGCTCAGCGGCCATGGCTCACGGGCCCAGCCGCTCCGCAGCATGTG
Source organism: Lagenorhynchus albirostris (assembly GCF_949774975.1). NCBI lineage: Eukaryota > Metazoa > Chordata > Mammalia > Artiodactyla > Delphinidae > Lagenorhynchus > Lagenorhynchus albirostris. Next base: position 95,762,877 of record NC_083104.1, on the reverse strand, counting down.
GGATCTTCCTGGACCGGGGCATGAACCCGTGTCCCCTGCATCGGCAGGCGGACCCCCAACCACTGCGCCACCAGGGAAGCCCAAACTAGGTGCTTTTAAATGAAGTTAGAGACTAAGTTCCTTGTAATAGCGTATCCTGTAAGGTTAATGGTATCAATATGGGCATTAATGTGGATTAAGTCATTGTTCTTAAACCTTGACATGGTTACATTTAAAGCCATTTTCTCTTCTTCCCCTCAAGCATCACACCATACCAACTTCCCCATTTTCACCACACAATCTACCAGGTTCTCAAAACTGTGTGAAACAGTGGACTTTTTTTTTTCATTCCCTTTTCGTCTTTGTTTCAGGGAGGTACAACGTTATAGAGTTATTGTAATGTTTTTCAGAAAATATAATCTTTAAGCTTTAGCATCTCAGTGTCCTCTGGGTTCCAATCACAGCACTACCACTTACTAGCTCTATGGCTGCAGGCAGATTATTTAGCATTTCTAAGCCTCTCTTTCTTCATCTGTGGTATGGATTTATGGGGGGGAGTAAATGAGTTTATACAGGAAAGCATGGCGAGTCATAAACTCTCAGTAACTGTCAATTACCACCACCACCATTACTGCTGTATTCCTCCTGCCGCTGATACAAATACTACTATAAGAACTTCTGCAGTGTAAATGCTATTTACTATTACTGCCCATATAAATACTACTATTACTGCCCATACAAATGCTACTATTCCTGCCCATGCAAATGCTGCTATTACTATTTTTGCTGATACAGACACTACAGACAGTCCTGTACTGTATATTTTTTCACTATACAACGGTGCAAAAGCAAGATTCAATAAAAATCATACTTCTAAGTTTCTACTTTATTTTGATGTTTTCCCAGGCTACGAATTCGCGTGACTATGATACTGGGCCGTGGCCCCAAACCACATCGCCCAGGCAGTCACACCATCCAGACGGTAAAGAACCAAACACATACAACTATTCAGGTTTTCACTTTCAGTACAGTATTCAGTAAATTACATGAGACATCCAACGTTTTATTTTAAAATAGGCTTTGGGTTAGGTCATTTTGCCCAACTGTCGGCTAATGTAAGTGTTCTGAGCACGTTTAAGGTAGGCTAGGCTAAGCTCTGATGTTCAGCAGGTTAGGTATATTAAATGCATTTTTGCCTTACGATATCTTCAACTTACGATGGGTTTACTGGGCGTAACAGTACTGTAAATCAAGGAAGATCTGTGCTATCGCTATTTCTGCTGATACAAATACTACCATTACTACTACTGCCCATAAAAATACTATGACAGATCCTAAATCCATCAGTAACAATGATTTTCCTTAAAAAGATCCTTCTCGGTCCAGATGTCTCCAAATGACATGCAGTATCATGTCTTACTGCCTTCTTAAGAATGCCCAAGAAGGCTTTTCTCAGCCCATTCTGTCTTCACAGGTCACTACCAGAGAACCCATTCCTGTTTGGCCGGGACTGGAGAGGTGAATGCCTCTCATCAGGGTATAGTTATTCACGGCCTCCCACTTCCTCTCAATAGTGCCCTGGTTTGCAGGCTGCATTTATATGGCCACCCTTCTTTTTTTTTCACATTTACTTTGACTTTCTGCTCTAGCCAGAAAAACCATCACACACAGTTTACTTGCTGTCTCACCTTCAAGCTATTTCCCTTACCTGGAATGCTATTCTCAGACTATTGCCAAATCACGAACTTTCTCTCCTTCAAAATCCTACTCAGAGCTCACCCTCAGGATGGAACTTTCTCTGATAATCCTGCCTTCCACCCAATCCAGAAAGCTCTCAGCAATCATGTAAGTAACTGTGTAACTTTAATTGGCTCTGTTTATAAGTTGCTTCTTGTATCTTTTCCCCTCTAGGTATTTTTCCATGTGTTTATTCTGTCTCCATTAATTTGTAAACTCCCAGAGGGCAAGGTCTGAACACAGGTTGGTGTTGGCATAAAGTGGATGGACAGATAGGGCTGAGGGCTGAGTGTTAGACTGCATTATTTCTTGATTACTGATCTGTTAAAAAAAAAAAAAAGCATGCTTTGTTAGTGATGGTCCTGAGCCTGCTAATCTAATGTAAAAATATATCCAGTTTCTGCTAGTGACCAGTTAAGGAAGATAAAATCAACAGTTACAAGCTTTCCATAAAGGGAGGGGAGGGTGCTGGGAGATTATGACCTGTAAGAATGGTATATAAAAGGCATGTTATTACAGAATTTCTTTTCTTCAGAGGTATCTTGTCTCTTCAGGGCTGCAGGTCTAAGAAGGGAAATAATATTTACTTTCAAAACTGAGATCTAAAAACCAAACAAAGCCTCAGAAAACGCACAGTACCACCTTGTTCTAAGTTTGTGCTGAGTGGAGGGAAAATGAATCTAACTGAGAAGGCCTCTTTTCTGTGTGTCTAACAGAAAATGCCACATGGTCCAGCGCTCCAGGATTACTAGATAGGCGGATTGTTCATTTCAGTCCAGGTAACAAAGGGAAGCGGGGCAAATGCTCCCTTCTCGCTGCGGGCTAAGAAGTGGGAATACTTTACCGTGACCACCTGCTTCCCTCTCTTCAAACCAGCACGTAAAGTGCCAAATATCTGTGTATCATTCTCGGCGCGGAGCCCACGGTATAAACCCAACGTAGGCGGTGCACCAGATAACATCAAAGCCCCAGGCAGGGGCCAGAAAAGGGGGGGGCAAAAGCAGCCGAGGGAATGAAGCGCCTCCCCCTAGCATTTCCTCTCACGCCCACTTCCAACCTAGGAGGCTTTTGGTTTCTGCTTTTGTTGTTTTTAAAATTAAAAGTTAAACCCAGGAAGCTTTGGATCAGAGTTTGGCGTGGCAGTTCGGGTAAGTTTTCCCTCGGCTCTTTTGTCTGGCGTCTGGCTGGGGAAGAGCCCGGGCGTGGGGCACAGTTGGCAGAGAGTGCGGGGCAGGTTTTGTCGCCGGGTCGCCCCGAGGAGGAGGGGATTCGGCCGGTGGACGGGAAAGCCCAGCGCGCGCGGAGGGCGGAGGGTGGAGGGGAGGGACGGGCGGCGGCGTGACCCGGCCGACAGCTGGGAGGAACCTCCGGGATCTCCGCGTGGCGGAGGCGCTGCCGGGCCGCGCGCTGGGCGGAGGGCCGGGGCCGCGGGGCCGCGCCAGGGGGGAGCCCGAGCCGGGCGGGCCCGGCGGCCGCGTGGGAACCGGGGCAGGGGGCGCGCGGGCGGGGGCGCGGAGCCCCGTGGACGCGGCGGGATGGCGGGGTCCCCCGACGAAGCCCCGCGGAGGACTTGTGCTGGCCCCTAACTGCCCTGCGAGGAAAATGTGTGCGGAGCCTCTCTGTGACACTGCCCTCGCGTGAACCCCGCTCCCCAAGAGCGCTCACACATCCGGGAGGGCGCAGCCAGAGAGGAAGGGGGCCCTAGGAGCCCCCTCTTTGTTTTTTTTTCTTTTTCAGAGTAGGGTCACCTCCCCCAGTGTTCCAGAATTTTTGACAGTTCAAACTGCTGTTTACCATTCCCATTTATCTTGTGGTTAAACGGAATTTGGGGAAAAGCTTTTTCTTTTTTTTATAAGATACAATTTGAGAAATTGTATTCAATTTGCCATAAAATAATTAAAGCCGAAACTAGCTACTTTATAGTTTAGTTGGATTCCCCTGCATTCTGATAACTAGGAATTTAGAATTGTAGGCAGAATTAGGAAAAGAAATTGCACTTGGAAAATTGGGAACTTGAAAATGGGAAAATGTTCGGTATTATATATATTTCCAAAAAAAGATTAATATTAATTTGATGCTCAAGATAGTTAAATTGTGAATAGTCTATTTAAGAAAAAAGTTCTTTAACAAACTGAAATGACAAAATTAATCTATTACAACTCCAAATTGCATGTTTAATTTGTTAGAGAGTTCACAGCAATGCCAAATCCCATATAAACCTTGTGTTCACACTATGTATTTGTTATGGTAACAACTATTGGGTTAAAAATGTATTCAGTTAGCATTTTTGACTTAGCAGGTGACACAGAGTAGAGTCAGTTATCATCAGCCTTACCTTAATCTTTATCGTCTGACAGATTAGGTGTACTTTCACATGTAAATGGATTTTTTTTAAATTATTTATTTATTTTTAACATCTTATTGGAGTATAATTGCTTTACAGTGTTGTGTTAGTTTCTGCTGTATAACAAAGTGAATCAGCTATACATATATCCCCATATCCCCTCCCTCTTGTGTCTCCCTCCCACCCTCCCTATCCCACCCCTCTAGGTGGTCACAAATCACCGAGCTGATCTCCCTGTGCTATGCGGCTGATTCCCACTATTTTTTTTTTAATTCAAGTTGTAAAGTTACATTTACATACGTTTTGTGATTGCAGTCCATTAAGTGTCATTTAATTTCATACCAGAGATGATTTTATCACATCGAAAATGAAAAAAATTGCATTATTTCATTGCAAGGTTGGAAGCATAGTGTGCTAAACATTATTTCAAATTTAGGCAGTTGTTGGCTGATCTTCGCTTTTATGACCAAATCTACTTTTTAATGGGCATATTCCCCCCTTTACGTGACACTATTTTTGGTTACAAGCTCGCCATTATTGAGTATTCCATTTTTAATCATTCGCATTCTGGTGCATTAAGCTTTTCTTAGCTCAAATGAGCTAGAGGTAGGATTTCCTCAGGGGAATTTTAGGGGTCAACCCTAGGAGGAAAAACCTAGATCTCTTTATGGAAGCCCCAGGGAACAAAACAATTCAAGTTTGCGCAGATGGCCAGCAGAGTGGGTGTACGGTCGTTCAGCATTTTTATTCCTTAAAAGGGGAAAGCACTTTGGTTTGTATATGAGAATTTTTTCTGCATCAAAATTGTTCTTTCACCTTATTCCTCCCAAGTTCAGCGTGGCTACTTAAACCAGTCATTTGTGCCTGCTTGTTTCGGTGTACATGTGGAATTTCTGAGCCCCAAACTTCTAACGTTCTTTATTTAGGTCTAACCCTGAAAACCTGCATCATTACCCTGGTGCAGCCCCTCCTGATTTCTTTTCCATAGATTTCCACTCCTTGCTTCCTCTGTTGCTTTCTAGCAGCCGGGGTCAAACTCTGGCTTATGGTAATTACTCCTTCTTCCCCCTTTCTCTCCTCCTTGCGACCCTGTGGCCAGGTCGCTGCCCAGGCCCGCAACCCCCTTTTCCTGACCCCAAAGAGCCCTCTCCTCCCTGCCCCAAGCTGTCAGGCGGACCGGCAAGGGTTAACTGCGCTCGCTGCTCCGGCTCTGGGAACCACCAGCGGGCATTGCAGTGGCCTCTGGAATAACCTTGGCTTTCCTCAATCTTTTAATAGAACATCCGCCACCAAAAAGTAGTTTCAGTTCAGGGTTAAAAATATGTCCCCTTCCACCCTTCAACTCAACACCCCGCCCCCCTCCCGTTTTTTTATAAAGTTGTTTTTCAAAGTTAATGAGTTTCAAGTTTCACAATGACTTTCCCCTTCCCTCCACGCGTTGCTGAGGAAACCCCCTTGGGGTCCCCCCGCACCCTGGCCCGCCCTTTTCCCTCTCCCCTCCCCCTTTCGGCCCGGGTGGGGGGCGGGGCTGGGAGACCCCATGACGTCACCGGGCCGGCCCACATCCTGCTTTAAAAAGTAAAGAGACTGTAAAGAGAAACTATCGCCCCGCCCGTCCCCGCCCCTCTTCCCGGACCAACCGCCCCCAACTGCGCGACCCGGCTAGGCCTTCCCTGGGCCGCGTGACCGGCGGGCCCGCCCCTCCGCCCACGCCGGGCGCCAGTCCCCGAACCGGCGCGACCCCGGGCTCCCGCCCCTCGCGTCCCTGACCCCGCCCCTTCCCCCCTCGGGCCGCACCGCCCCCTCCTTCCGTCCCCCCTCCCGTCCCTGCGGCGGCCGGGCGGGGCTGAGCCGCGGGCGGGCAGCGGGGGTAGGCGCGGTCCCGGGCCCGCCCCGCCAGGGAGACCCGGGACTCCGGGCTCCGAGCGAGCCGGGACCCGGGGCACCCACCCTACCCCTACCCCACGGCAGGGCTGGGCAAGCGGCGGCGCCAGTCCCGCTGGGCCTCCGCCCCCGGGGTGACCCCGCCCCTCCCCCCGCAAAGACCCCGCCTTGGTCCCCGCCGGGGGACGCCCCCTCCCCCGCCCCCGCGTCGCAGCCCACGGCCTCCCCGCCTCCCGCCCCCGGGGATCCCCTGCTGCCCCGCCTACCCGCGGGAAAGCCTCCGACCTTCGCCCTCCCTACCCCGCGCCACCCGGCCCGCGCTCCTCCCGTCACCCCTAAAGACTCTAAACGTGCCCTACTCTGCCCCGGGGAGAGGTAAAGCCCGCGCCTGCCCTCCTCGCCCCAGACCCCGGGGTCCCCCCGCCCCGCCTCCCGCGGTGCGCGCTCCCGGCCTCGCCACCCGGCCCCCCGGACGCCCCCTCCCCGGCGGCGGCGATCATGCCGCGGCCCCGGGCGCCGGCGAGCGCTGCCGCCTCTCCCTCTCGGCGCTTGCGGCCCCCGCCCGCGCGCCCCGCGCTCGCCCCCCCGCCCCCCGGCCGGCTCCCCTGTTTAATATTTCAGCGCTGGGTGGTGAGAGTGCCAGTCGCTGGCCTTTAGTGTGGCTGCTGCTGGGGGCGGCGGCGGCGGCGGGGAGGGGGACGGAGCCGGGGGGACCGGGAGCAGCAGCCGGAGGAGGTTATGTTTGTGTTTGGGGTTGTCAAGTGAAGGAGGGATCCCAGGCGCCGCCGCCGCGCGGGGGTCGAGGAGATTTCGAGCTGCGGCCGCCGCCATCAGCAGCGCAGCTCTAGGGCCGGCTGCAGCGGCAGCGGCCCCGCCGGGCGTCCTGGCAGCAGGTTCGGCGCGGGCTCCGCGGCGGGGGCGCTGCAGCTGGGAGGGCGGCGGGGGACCGGCGTAGTGGGGTGGGGGGCAGGACCACATCCCTCTCCGCGGGCGGGGGGCGTGCGGGCGCGCGTGTGTGTGCGTGTGTGTGCAACCGCAGACCTTGCAGAGGGGATGGCTGCGTGCGGGAGACACTTGCCACTTCTGGGCTCCCTCGCCGCGCGCGAGCGGCCCGAGCTGCGGTCCTGCGAGCCGAGCAGGTACGGAGGGACCCAGCCTCCCCGCCCGCGTTCCAGCCGCAGACGCATTCTGCAAGACGGTGGGGGGTGAGGGAGGCCAGGCCTCGGCTTCCCAACCTCCCGGCTTTGTGGCTTGCTTTTCCTTTCGTTCTTTGCTCTAAGTGCCTGTTTACTCCCAGCCACCTGGGTAGTTTCTTTCCGGGTTGGGAGTACGCGCCTGCAGCAGTTGGGAAGAGGGCGGTGGGTTTGGGCGCGGGTCGGCTCCGGCTCGCCTTGGGGTCGGGCTGGCGAAGGAGTTGCTGCTGGAGAGGGGAGGGGGCGGCGGCGGAGCTGGCGGCGAGGAGGAGTCTCAGGGCTGCCGCGCTCGCCTCGCCTCGCCTCGCCTCGCCTCGCCTCGCTTCGCCTCGCCTCGTCCTCCTCCTCCTGCTCTCCGCATTCACTCTGGGCTCCTTCCTGAGCTGGCACTTCCATTCCCCCCTCCTCCTGGCATGCGAAGCGCTTTGTTCAGTGCAGCGTTGCGGAGGGGTTTTCCCAGGCTCCGCCCTCCACATTCATTCATGTTTTTTCTCGTTGCAACTAACTGTCTTTACGCTTTTTGATCGTGTCATGTTTTTGCTCCATGTAGTATTTATTTCTTTCCGTAAAGGAACGGTTCATCACTCGTCTTCATCGCTACAGTGCTGCTGTCGTTGGAAAGACTCACTCCCCCCCTACAAGGATTTAAAAATGGGATGGACAGCTAGGGACAGTGGGTAGGCAGAGAACAGGGTAGCGGAAAGCTGTTACTGATTGGGAATTTGCATATTTTCTGTGCAGGCTCCGGATCTTGTGGTGTCACGTGATTGAATTACAGTCGGAGTTGTCGCTTTAAAAACTTCTAAATATCGTGACCTTTTAAAAGCGTTAAGTTGGGAGTTAAGCCTTCATACAGTTTATTTGGCCCTGACGTCTCTACATTCTCTCTTGAATCGGAAGCTCCGTCAGTTGGATGGTGGATGTTTTTCGTGCAGGGAGTTGGGGAACTATATCTTTTATAGACCATTTAGCACAGTGCTAGATGAAGTACACGGTATTGAACCTTCATATTTCATATTCTTTACCATGCAGTTAAAAAATTGCAAATATTTTTTATGCAGTGCCCACATGCAGCCTTATCGGGGTTAAAATACTAAAGTTAATCATAGCCTTCTTTCCTTCTGCTTCTTCTCTGCTGTATTGAAACCATAAATTTCTAAAACCTTATACTGGTTATTAGATACAGCCCTATGGTCCCATATAGGCATTCTTAAAGAGGATTAATATTTGTTATTTCCGTGTGCCAGGCAGTGAGCAAAGCACCTGAATTGTTTAGTTCTTACAACCCAATGAGGTGGATACGATATCCTAGTTTTACAGTTGGGAAATCTGATCTTCAGAGAGGTTAAGTACCTTGAACAAAGCCACACAGTAAGCCTTGAACCCAGTGTGATTTGACACCGAAATATATAGTCATGACTTGTTGTGCTATACAGCCTCTTGAACAAAACCCCCAGAGCAGGTACTATTTCCAGCCAGGAAATAAGCGTTGAGAGTACCTGAGTCAGGTGGTGCCACATTTCTTATTTGTTGGCCGTGGGCAGGTTCCTTAACCTCTTCCTGTCTTAATTTTCTTATCTTTAAAATGGATAAATGATAGCTACCTAAGCAGTTATCATTAGGATTAAATTAGGTAATGTGTAGGAAGTACACAGGCACACAGTAGGTGCTTTTGTTTTTTTCTGTAGTACTGGATGTTTTAAAAGTATTAAACAAAGCATTGCTATTCCATTCTTGTGTCTTTGCTTAGTGATTAAACATAATTTCATGTTTAACATCATCATCATGGGCTTTGCTTATCAGCCTTATTGCAGGAAGTTAAAGCTAAGATTTTATAGCTCAGGGGTCCTTGAGGATCTCATGGGGGAAAGAGATGGTTAAGTTTTGGATTCTTACTGTTTTGACACATTGTATTTCAAATCGCTGTTTTTAAAATGTGTATGTCAGGACAGGGTTATGCTGCAGTAACAAATAACTCCTAAACCTCAGTGCTTAAAACAACAAAGATCTCCTTTATGTTTCTGCTCCATGATCACGTTGGGTTGGCGGGAGCTCAGCTCTGTGTTGTCAGACTCGCTGTCTAGAACAGTGCCTGTCTCATGGCAGAGGAAGAAGAGCACTGGGGGATCTGGCTTTGATAACTAAATGCTCCACCCTGGAAGCGATGCCTGTTTCTTCCACTCACAGGTAATTAGCCAGAACTGGTCACGCATTCTAGCTAAACACCGGAAGGGAGAAAGAACAGTCCTAAAGGAGCCTAGAAGAGAGAACTGGAATAATGGGGGAACAGCCTCAATAGCAACCACATGTATTAATTGAATTAACTCAGTAAGACAAAATGAATGAGACATGGTCCATGCACTAAAGAATTTATAAACGGGCAGACTTGTACTATATACAGCAAAACCCTTTTATAGCCTGATGTACTTTAATTGTACCTGGAAATGTTGCTTTAAAACACAATTCACTGAATTTTTTCACTCTTTTTTGTTAAAGGTACAGTGATTTTTTTTCCCTGTGTTTTTCACGGGAAAGCCCAGATAGTGGCAAAATGATGTGTCCTACATCGAATTAAAAGTTAGTAGGTAACCTTCTGCAGTGGCCTTCAGCTTGATTAGATTAGTTGAGATTTTGTTGAGTTTAGACTAGTGCAGTATTCAGCCATAACTTTTGAAGTGTCTTTTTCCTTTGAAGGTAGTAAAAGGTAGTGAAATGTGACTTTTTTTTTTTCTTTTTCAGCACATGGATTAATTGATGGACATTGGGTTTATGGAGCTGCCTTTCTGTGACCTGCTCTTCCTACAGTTTCTAAGAAGAAAAAGGGGCCCCTGAATCAAAGAAGATGCCTCGAACTAAACAGATTCATCCCAGAAACCTAAGAGGTAGGGCTCTGCATTAGATAGAAGTAGGGTTTACAGTCAATCTTTAATCAAGTATCTCATTGGTGGCAGGAATGGCAGCTTGTTAGATGGTGACCCTGCTCCATGGTCCGGCGGCTCCAGGACCCCGTTCTGTTTCTCTGGTTCACTTCCTCTTGCCCTGCACAATTTCTGTCTCTCAGGAGATGCTTTGTAAATATTTGTTGAACGAATTAATTGAATCTGACAAAACTACAGTGCCTTCCCAAGCATTAGTGTGGATATTAAAGTCTGAGATTCACTGTCTCTTAACAGGCACCTTGTTTGGAATGAGGAATCTGAAATAAATGGTTGGATATTCTTTGCCAACTGGATCACCATGAATTAGTTTTTTTCACCCCTCCCCCATACTTCTTTTGAGATTTATTTTTGTACCAGTCTATACCTTAGATTAACAAGAAGTGAAGACAGTTGTAGTCGACGTTAACTCAGACCATTGTTTGCAGGACTACTCAGGAAGTAGGTATACTGATTTATTTTCCATAGGGAAGCAATTGGTCAAAAATGTGTATGTATATGATATACATTTCATATAAAACAAAAAAAATCAGCATTTCCTCTTAAATGTGAAGAGATATTTTAATATTAGGAAAGTCAGCTTCTTTTAGCTTATTGTTTTAAAAGATTTGTATTATTCTAATGTACCTTATCCACTGGGAACGGTAATTATCTTTTATATTTAACTTAGTAGGTAAAAGTGTGTAGCAGTGTTAAGCAAAGAACTGTTAAAGCAAATAATTCCAAACTGAGTAAAGTATCTTATGAAATATTTACAATTACAGAAAAAATATTCTCAAGCACACGCAAGGTAAGAAATGACTTAAAAATCAGACAAATTTAATTGAAAATGTTCCTTGGTGAAATAATTTGGCCAGTCCCTGTAAGGCAGTAAGTGAAAATGTGGCCAATTACGTGGCCTACTTGAATCTGCAAACAGTGCTCATTTCCTACCTAAGCGTACTAGAACTCTCTGCTAGCACAGGTGGATACCTCAGCCTGAGTTCAAATTGATGATTTTAGTACCAGTGTTCAATGAGATGAGGATTTAGATGGAGTGTGTTAAGTGTCGTATGTCGAAGTCTGATTTTCAGGGTCACATAGAAAATGTTGGAAACTGACTGTATTTGCCTGTCTCTTTTACTAGAATCTGAGCCCCCGAAGTCGGACTTTCTCTCATATACTTCTGTAGGCAATGGCTCCATGCTCACAGCCAGCTGAGGCGGGCGTTTGGAGTCCTGGGCTCAGCTTTTATAATTCATCTGTCCAGAGAGGGTACCCTGTTCCGATGGATCTGCACGCTCTAAGGCAGCCTTGGGGCTGGCAGGGGCCCTAGCCCAGCACAACCCCTGGCAGCTAATTAGGAGCCCAGATACTCACTGAAAAAATGAATGCATGATTGATCTGAAAGTATCGTTCATTAGGTCATAAACATTAAATGTTTTTCATATTTAAAATATATCCTTTATTATATTCTAGATAACATGGCTATCCAGAGAAATGCAGATTTTTAGGCCATAGACTTTTCCTTTCTGTATCAAATAAATGTACAACTCAGCAGGCACTTGTTTTTTGTTTTTGTGAATTTATTTATTTATATTTATTTTTGGCTGCGTTGGGCCTTCGTTGCTGTGCGTGGGGTTTCTCTAGTTGCAGAGGGCAGGGGCTACTCTTCGTTGCGGTGCGCGGGCTTCTCATTGCGGTAGCTTCTCTTGTTCCGGAGCATGGGCTCTAGGCACGCGGGCTTCAGCAGTGCGGCACGTCGGCTCAGTAGTTGTGTCTCATGGGCTCTAGAGCGCAGGCTTAGTAGTTGTGGCGCACAGGCTTAGCTGCTCCGCGGCATGTGGGATCTTCCCAGACCAGGGCTCGAACCCGTGTCCCCTGCATTGGCAGGTGGATTCCCAGTCACCGTGCCACCAGGGAAGTCCAGCAGGTATTTGTTGAACACCCTCCTGTGCTGCCATTCCAGGTGGCAGGGATGAAATGATAATCAGACATGGACGCTGCAAAGAGAAGGTAGTGAGGGAAGAGCAGACGTTTAGAGATGACACTGGAGTTTGGGGATCATGTTACATTCCAATTTTGCAGGGGCTGGTTTGGAGAGGGGCAGGGTGGGAAGGAAAGATAACATCTGAACTGGGTTCTTAAGGCTGACAGATTACCTAGGAAGCTGACAAGACAGGATGAGTGCATTTCATCTTGGGGTGGGAGCTTGTGAAGCAACTTGGGGAATCCAAGCTCCTCTAAGTTACCATCCATGACCAGAGCATGAGAAGCTCTACTCAGAGGGGAGACGAGGGAGGGAGGGAGGAGATTGGAGTGGGAGAATTGGGAGGAGTCAGATTATAAAGATCACAAAGTCTGGGTCTAAATTTAGTATGCAAAGTGAAAAATTTTAGCAGGAAAACTTGCTTGTTTTCTGAAATTAAGATGTTTTGAAAGTTTTTGAAGAGAACTTGTAATAACTTGGGTTCTGGCCCATTGGTGAGAGTCTAAAAAGTTGCTTGACTAAGGCAGTTATGAACTCTCAGCCACTAAAGAAAGGATCAAAGTAGATTAGCGCAAGATGACAAAAGCAACTTTGCTAAAGCCGTGTGGGCGGATGGGCAGATTCGGCAGGCACGGGGGAGGGGGGACTTCATGGAAGGGGTGGTGTCTGAGCCAGTTAGCTCACTCAGCTGAGAAGGGTGAGGGCCAAGCTGTTCCCATTGGGAAAACCCAAGTAAGCAAAGGACAAAGGCAAGAACACCTTTACAGTTTCCTCTTTCCTTCTAAAAATGTATGAGGACTCTATCCCTAGGCGCAATTTGGGGGTTAAAGTAAGCAGGGAAACAACAGGTACTAAAATGAATTTTTTACCATTTACTGTTGTCCCTTGAACGGCAAGTTTTGAACTTCACAGGTCCATGTATATGTGGATGTTTCTCAACCACAGGTTGGGTGAATCCTCAGAAGCTCAACCCCTGGATACGGAGGGCCAACTGCCTTTATTTAAGGGACTTGGGCGTCCGTGGATGTTGGTACCCGTGGGGGTCCAGAACCAACACCCCGTGGATACCGAGGGACGACTGTATTTTGTATCTCAGTTGTGTGATACAGTTGGAGTATCATGTTTGCTTGGCTTTACCTGTGACCCACGGCTTTGTCTTGTAGAAGAGCTATCTCATAAATAAATTCATATGTGAATTTATTTATTTTTATGCCGTGGCATATTTATTATTATGCCGTGGGGAGAGACGCAGTCAGAAGACCAGCTCCTCGCTGCTACTCTGTGTGCTGTCATCTTAGGGGTTTCCATTAAACACGTTGCCTCTATTTAGTCTTCCTTAGAAAAGAGCCTGTGAAGAATTTGTCTTGTGCTTGGTCATCAAGTCAATAATTAAAGCTTTATCCTTAAATCTGAAATCATATGTTTATTATGCTTCCATGGCATGTGGAAGGATTGGGGGAACATATGTATACACGCACGTGTGTGTGTGTGTGTGTGTATTCACGTGTTAAAGTATTATACAAGTGTAGAAAGAATACATGCAGGGCTCTATCCTGGAGGAGCATACAAAGTTAGTACGGATTTAAATTAGGCACGCAGGCTGTGCTCCCATAGGAGGCGGAGTTTACACCTCTGATGCTAGAGGTTCTTTAGTGGAAAAGCATGAGAGGAACTGGTATGTTAAGGGCAGGACATGAATTTGGGGCATAACTGAGTCAGAGTTAGAGCTGATGGGTGACTTGTACAGTTTGTGAGAGTGAGGTTTGCCGAGTTCTGGTCTCTTCACCCTTGGCCACATAAACCACCTTTGTCTTTGGTGCCCACTTGCACACTGTGGGTGGGTAGCGTCTAACAGTGACATTTCCTTCGTGAGGTTGAATAGGCATTTCTGAAGGTTCCCTGGAGAGGGGCTCTTGGCCACCGTGTGGCAAACTCCAGGCCCAGCTCCACGTGTGGTCTATATGAGCGTGCAGCAGGGTGGCGCCTTCCTCCCCAGCAGTCATTCCCTACCCGTCGCCTCCTTCCCAGGTCTTCGCAGGGACTCTTGGGTAACGTGGAATGGAGGAACTGGGGACTTGCAGGGGCTCCATCTGTCATTTTAAGATAAAGGGCTGTTTTTGTGCCTTGCCATTCGTCACTGTGAAAGTTTCAAAGCTTTGGAAAAAAAAATGGGTGTCACATATTTTGGGTTGTATTTGGGCCTAGGGTTTCAGAGAGTCATCGGCCTTAGGATTGGAAATCAGTGTGGAAAATACTAAGTATTAACCTTTGCAAAATGTATTTTGAGAATTTGGTGTGGCTGTTTTTCATTTTTATTGGTTGAGTGCATTTGGCTCTGAACACATTGTGAAAGACGAGAGCTCTTTTCCCCTCTGAGAGCCAGCTTTATTATAATGTGAGAAGTAACACTTGGGAGGGTGATCAGAGCGTAGCTGAGATCCACAGGTGGGATCTGTGGATGCCCATCGCCTTAGAAGATAAGGTCCAAAGCCGTGAGTTTAGCTGGGACACACTTGCCTCGCTCTGGCCTTCTTGTTCTCCTGTGTATCTGTTGGATAGTCATTTGCCATTTCAGGAGCTCAGCGTGCAAACCCAGCATTTTTGTGTTGCTCTTCTTTCTGGAAAGTATCTCTTCCCCCTCCTCACTTCTACTCTGTTTTCTTACTCTGTGTGGGAGGTGTGTCTGCCAAAGAAGATTTCACCACTTCTTTGACTTTTTTCCCCTTTCCTCCTCTCTTCTCCCCCTGTACTCTGCCCCCCACTGCCCCCGTATACAGTGGGCTTCTGTTGCTTGTGTCTACAGGTGCCTTATTATACTTTGTAATTGCATCATGATTATTCTACAGATCTGTCATCTTAGCTGGATATAAATTATGTCAAAAGAGACTGTTTTAGTCTTCTATCTGTGCTCAACAAAATAACATTCGTGTTAGCTTTTTAGCCAACTAGAGGGTTAAAGATGATTTGTACTCATGAAATTTGCTTACGTTTTTGAACTTTAAGTAGCAAATGCTTCTTATGATATTTGGTCACCTCTGATTAAGTAACCTATTCTAATATAAAGTTTGAATCGCCTTAAACAGGTAAACCAAGTAGTTATTATTAACTTTTGTTTTATGTGAGGTTTTGCCGTTTGGATTCCTAGAGTTTATCCCTTTGGTACATTTAGTTAATATAATGGTAAAGAGTTGGGCTTTAAGCTGTCACGGACTAGCTGTGTGGCCTTGGGCAAGCTGGGAGTGTTGGTTTCCTCCTCGTAAAATAGAGACAGTGTGTGAAGGTTATGGCAAGTGTAGGCAGTTGGGACAATGCCTGACACTGGATAGACACTCAGTCCAGAGACCTGTTTGTTACTTTTGGTAAAAAACTGGTTTATGTCCAACTCTTGAGTTACACGTTCTTTGCAAACAGAGGACATGAGGAATCCCTATGTGAAGCCTCTAACTGCATTTTGATAACTGCATAAAGGAGGCTGCCTCTGTGCTCAGCACTGTTTACTGATGTGCCGCCTCCTGGTCCTGACTCCTCAAGGCTTGGGATTTGGGGGAGAGAGGTCAGTGCGGACAGTCATCTGGGGAGGGAAGTTCTTAGCCAGTGCGCTGCCGCTCAACTCTTTCAAACCTTGCCTCATATTTTGACAGTGTTGAATGAAGTAAAACATGTTATTTGTTCTGTCTGCATGGAGTTCTCAGGAAACTGATTGTGAGGTCTTCTATTCTATTATAATTGAACTGTTGTTAAAAATGTTGACATCACTGTCACGTGGGATAGAAATGACGTGCTCTGGTCATCGCTATATGGTACCGTCTCTCCATCCCCTGGCCCCCTCCTGTGTGAGACCGCAGGAACCCAGCTGGGATTTCGGAAGTAATCTCATTAATGCGAATATTTTCATTTGCTCTCAGTGTATGAACCTACTCCAGTGATTGTTTTGTAAAATCTTACTGTGAATATAATTTTATGTTTTCTTGTTATGTGGGGATTATCTTGTTGAGCTTATCTGTAGAATAGGTTTAATTTTGATGATTTTCAGATGGAATTCCAGCTGCTTATGCATTGCTTTTCACATTTGAATGTTAGGTTAGCACAGCCTTAAGATTTGAGAAGTTAGAAATTTTGTTGGGAGAACCACCCCATGTCTTACAAAAAAAAAATTCTATATATGACTGTAGCTAGAAATAAAGTAAGTAATAAATTAAAATATAGTTTTGATGACAAAGGTGAAAAAGCAGTTGCAGTTATTAGGAACTATTGTATAAGTAGATGATATTATTTATTAGGAACTATTGTATAAGTAGATGATATTATTTATTTTGACGAGGATAAAAATAGAAGAATAGACTTAATATAGCAAGCCTCCGTTGTTTTTTTTTTTTATTCCAGATAATTATTTTTTGGCTCCTGTTGAGAGCTTATCTGATGCTTTTTGAATGCTTATTAACATTAACCAAATGCTTTTTTCTTTTCAAAAGCAAATACAAGATGTAATAATATGATTAATCAGAGTAATGACTTTATTTTAGAACATCTTTGCAGAAAATATGTTCTGATGAGGTATAATTTTGTCTTACCATAGACTGGAAAAATACATACTATGCATAACCCCCCTGGTCACATACACAGGTGTTAAAGCTGCACATTTAGAATGCGGTGTAACGTGAGTAAGTCTGGGCTAAAGTTGACTCTTGTGTTATCTGAAAAAATATTTTATGAATAAATTAAGTGCCTTAGTTTTTCATTTATGTATTGAATTCTTTTAAAACAGTTAAACTATTTTTTGCATATTAATAATGTGCTATTAACAATGTGCGAATTACAAATGATGCAAAGCTGTTCTTATAAAGCACTGGATGTTTGTAATACTGTTAGCCGTCTATAGCACAAAAACTTATCACCAGTTAGGGTCCTTTCTTCTCAGTACTCAAATCTTTATGTTAGAGGGAAGTTCTTTTTGACCATTAGACTTAAAGCTTATAGTTGGTGCAATATTGCGTTAACTTTAAACTTTTTTTAAAATAACTTTAAAATGAAGACTTTTCAGAAGATTCTTAGACATTTTCTATAATGAATTTTGTTCTAGAAAATATTCTGAGGCTGTGCTGCCATGCAAAATTATTCAGAAAATATATAGTGATCACAAAACAGTTGGCTACTGTGAGTGGCTACTCACAAAATGTGAGGTGGAACCATAGTAGTTTAAGAGTTAGAGCCGCTTAATTGATACAAAGCTTGATTTTTATTGTACTTAGGTGTTCATGTGTGTATATTATTTGTGTGTGCTTATATGATTAGAGTATGAATTTGCTCAAACATATTTACAGGTTTGTATTTTGAAGTGTGCTTATTTATATATGCTTATCTTCCAACTCTTTCAGATTCTCCAGTGAAGAAAAAGGTACAGTCAGCATGTAGCCGCTTAATGTTACAGTATCCAAATAGAAGTTGATTAAACATATTGCTACAATGGGGCAGTGTTTGATAGTTTAAAAATCAAAAAAAATGAACTGAGCTGCTACACAGGGACCTGGAAGGTGGTTTAACAGTGCCAAGGAGTTATCTCTCCAGTTGCTAGTCTCTCATACGCTTCTCCAAGAGAATTATCCAAGTTTTACAGCTGGGAAGGACGGACCTTTGAGGTATTTAGTTCATCTTCCTCATTTTACAGATCAGAAAGTTGGGCAGAGACATTTAGGGGAATTGATCTTGAGCAGCTCATTTGTGTCTTGTTCAAGATGATGTTTGTGGAATGGTCTTTAAAATCTTTTCTTATCATATTGCTTCCCACAGTTACAGTTTGTTGTGGGCCGGTAGCAAGAGGGAGGTTGTGCCATGTCACTTTTATGATGATGAAAAGAGCTAGCGGGCTTCCCTGGTGGCTCAGTGGTTGAGAGTCCGCCTGCCGATGCAGCGGACATGGGTTCGTGCCCCGGTCCGGGACGATCCCACATGCCGCGGAGCGGCTGGGCCCATGAGCCATGGCCGCTGAGCCTGCGCGTCCGGAGCCTGTGCTCTGCAATGGGAGAGGCCACAACAGTGAGAGGCCCGCGTACCGCAAAAAAAAAGAAAAGAGCTAGCCTCTTCGCAGGTCTGTGTACTAGGCTGTATTCAAAGAGCTTTTTGCAGGTTTGTTTGTTTGTTTAATCCTTACAACCATGTGAGATGGCTGCTGTTACTGCTCGCATTTCATGGGCATGGGACTGAGGCACAGAGAAGTTGCTGGTTGCCCAGAGTCCCACAGCTAGGAGTTTCCAGTGCCTTTGCTCTTAACTGTCATGATTATGCTTGTTCATGTTGATAGCAGAAAGAGCTTTCCTGACTAGAGTAAGAGCTTAGAAATGCTCTCCATCCCAGTTACAAAATAAAGCTTGTCAAGCTTAGCACATAGAGCTGAGGTTACTCAGCAGGTCAGAATTTGAAGAACCTTTTTCCCCCCTCTAAGTCTTTAACTGTTGGAAATCCATTTTGGAGTTGTGTACGTAGACCGTAGTCCAAGTTGGATTTGCTATGACAAACAATCAAGGGAATTTCCAAGCTCTTCAAGAGGGAAAGTATAGCTGTTCCATCGGAGATGTTTACTTACATGATTTGCTTAGTAAGATGTAGTTGAAAGTAAAGATATCTTGCTTAAGGTGGAGAGTGGCAGTATTTAAACGGGAGTTTCGGCATAAAGGTTGAAATTTCGGACATAACGGCTTAGAAACTATTTCTGGGAAAATTAATGACAACATTAAAATTCTGAGTAAAATAAAGAACAAAACATTTTATATTTTTTTTCTCATGCAGTAGGTACAGAAGAATATAGAAAAGATGTACTGTTTTAGATATATGTGGACCTATATCCAGATTGCAGATGTAGGTAAAGGGCAAATGAAGAACCACTTTGAGGGGTGAGAGATCAGGGTTAGGAGATTTTATTAGTCTTTCATTTTAACAGTGAACAACAAACTTGTTACCCTCCTTCAGAGAGTTTTAGAACACATGAAAAAGATCTAAGGGTAATATAAAGCAACACGTATATAATTTCAGATGAGTACGGTACAAGCAGTATGGAATTCTCAAAGGGAAAATGGAGCAAAAAAAAAATCTGAGTGGGATAAAAGCAATCAGAATATACTTTTTTGGAGAAGTTAACTTTGTTCTCCTTGAAAACCGAAAGGAGGCAGAGATTTGAGATGGGTTTTAAAGAAGAGAAGGATAGATTGACAGAGAAAGTAAGTTTTGAGGCTTTTGAAGAATGGGGGGAAACGATACAGAAGTGGTTGTTGGTCTAGTTTGCCTGATGAGAGTGGATTTCTCACTGAACTTGAAACTTTAATGAAGAAGAAGAGAGGAAACTTTTTAGATTTGATATGTGTACTTCCAATTATTTATGATAATTGTACAATTACCCAGTTGAGTTCTTTTATACTAAGTTGAATATTTACAGAAGGCTAGGGACAATTTTATAACACTTTGAAATTAAAAAACAACCTCTCCACAGAGAGTCTTTAAAGCAGTGAGTCTCTTCTGTATGATGCTGTAATGGTGAATACATGTCACTCTGTCACTCTACATTTGTCCAGACCCATAGATTGTACACCAAGAGTGAGCCTTAATGTAAACTATGGACTCTGGGTGATGTGATGTGTACATTGGTCATTTGTAACAAATGTACCATCTGGTGGAGAATGATGCTGGTGGGGTAGCCTGAGCATGTGTGGGGATATATGCGAGATCTCTGTACATTCTGCTTAATTTTGCTGTGAACCTAAAACTGCTCAAAAAAAGTGTATTTAAAAAAACATCCAAAAACGCCTCCACCTAGGTCCGTATGATTTGTTGATATCCAGGAGGTAGGGTGATAGGTTAAAAGAATGAGTCTCTCTCTCTCTCTCTCTCTCTCTCTCTCTCTCTCTCTCTCTCTCCCCGCCTGCTTCTGTCTCTCTTTTATTTCAGAAAATTATCTTCATGCACACGAACAAACCAGCAAAAACTAATGTGTAACCTCGAGCAACTAACTTGAATTTCGTGTCTTCATTGAGAACACGGCATGGGAGTAGGCAGGGGTCGGGGGCAGGGTGATGTTGATCTGTAATTTCCTTTTTCGCTGTAAACAGCTGTTATTCCAGGCAGGGGTCAGCAAGCTACAGTCCAGTGGTCAAATCCAGCCTTCCACCTGTTTTTGTAAACGTTTTTGCTGGAACAGAGCCATGCCCATTCATTTACATGTTGTCTGACTGCTTTCCTGCTACGAAAGCGAGGGGCTGCAAATGGCTGAACAAGGCCTAGAATATTTACCATCTAACACTTTACAGGAAACGTTTGCTGACCCCTGTCCAGGAGCTGGAGGAGAAGTAGATTATTTATTTATAAAGCCCTTTCTGCTTGGGAGTAAGTCAGAAAGCTCCGTCTTTCCGTAGAGTTCCGCTGTCGGAGTGCATCGCAGGGGGGCCCAGAGCTGCTGCGTTAGCACGTGTGGGTCTGCCGCCTCACATCTGTTTGGGAAGGAGTCCCTTTGCTTGTGGTTCTAGGGTGAAGAGAGCCTTAGAGGCTGAGTTGGTCTTGCCAGAAAAATTCTGTTGTTCTTGATGTTCTGATGCCAAGATCGTGGGTCCCCACCCAAAAGGCCTGGGTCGTCAGGGAGGGAGCCAGCTGCTCTGTCAGGCAGAGCACTGTCCTTTCTGTGATTGTGTTGTTCCCGTAGTCACCACTGTATTTAACTCACAGCGTAGAAAAATACCATAAGCAACGAT
The DNA here is from genome assembly GCF_949774975.1 of Lagenorhynchus albirostris. Lineage (NCBI taxonomy): Eukaryota > Metazoa > Chordata > Mammalia > Artiodactyla > Delphinidae > Lagenorhynchus > Lagenorhynchus albirostris. Next base: position 95,742,103 of record NC_083104.1, on the reverse strand, counting down.
TTCCCATGCTGTACATCTTGTGAAGGATTGTTCTGCAGAGAAGCAGAGCTGCCTCTGAGGGGAGGGCCTTCTGAAAAATGGGCTTGAAAAGGCAGTCCTGCCCCTTGTGAGCGGACCTAAGGATGGGACAGGTCGTCGGAGCAATGACTGTACTAACACGTGAGGCATTACACTTTGTGCTTGGGTGTTTGAGAACATGATTAATACCTGGTGGGTCTGAATTCTCAGTATTCTCTACAACACAATCTCCAAGTGATTCTTTATTTCTGTTGGTTTGGGATAGTGAGTAGGATGGGGGTGAATAGAGGAAATGATATTTTTGTGTTCTGGTTTCATTTTACTTTATTTTGCTTAAGTTTAAATACTCTATGTTAAGGATAGGCTCGATTGAGTTCATAATAACTATTTGAGTAGTTTGAGAAATGCTTTTGAAAGCACTGTCAGTTCTCCACAAACACACTGGAACCTTAGTCTCTTTACTTTGGTACCGGCTGATGTTAGCACATGGCTCAAAAATGGTCTGAGAATCGGGAACTGTTAACGCGTTGCCTTTCTCGGTGAAAGGAAGAGCCTGTAGGGTCATGAAGTGACCCAGAAGCCTCTGTCTGGAGTTCTGCAGGCCCTGCTGTGATGTGTGGGACACACTGTGGAGTTCAACAGCTCTGCCCCTGTCTTCTGGGAAATTTATAGTTGACGACGTTTAAAGACCGTAATGGCTTACACATGCAAGTTCAGACAGCTGTGCAAACATCTGATGAGTGAATATGTAAGTAATACTCAATTAACATACATAAGCAGATGTGTGACTATGTGACAAGGGTTAAATGCATCATTTGGCCTCTTATTTGTTGATAGTTTAAGTTGATTTGTTGTGTTTTGATGAAATTAATGCCATATGAGTGATAAGTTACATGCCTAACATTCACACTAACATCCTGGATGAGCCAGAGTTTGCACTGTTTGTGTTTGATGCTCTTTCGTGGAAAGAGTGCCTTTGTCAGTCTCCAGACAGTAGTTTATAATTGCCTCTGTCAAACCACTATACAATATATTTTTTTTACAGACTTGTTAAGGTATAATTTACATGCAGTAAAATTCACCCACTGTAAGTGTACAGTTCAATGATATTTGGTACATTTATAGAGCTGTGCAACCCTGACCACAATCCAGTTATAGAACGTGTCCATCCTACGCCCCAAATTTCCCTGAGCTTTTAGTAGTCAGTCCTCGCTCCCATTCCTGGCCCCAGGTAGCTCCTGGTCTGCTTTCTGGCTCTTTACGTTTGCCTTTTCTGGACATTTAATATGATGGGATCATGCAATGTACAGACTTTTATGTCTGGCTTCTTTCAACTAGCATGATGTGTTTGAATTTCACGTGTATCTGTTTTTTTGTTACCTTTTATTGCTGAGTAATATTCTGTTGTACGACTAGATCCCATTTGATTTACCCATTCACCAGTTGGTTTTCATTTTTTAGTTATTGTGAATAATGTTGCTGTAAGCAGTCATCCCCAAGTCTGCAGTTAGCTGGAGTTTCTCTAAATGCCACTTAGGTCAAGTTGGTAACATGTTTTACCTGATACAATTATCTCCGATTCCAGTTCTCTTAGGGTTGCTATTTGCGTAGTATATCTTTCCCTGTCCTTTTACTTTGAACCTTTCTTTGGCTTGTTGAACCTAAGATATATCTCTTGTGGACATGTTGTTGGAATTGCTTTTTTATCCTGTCTGACAGTTTGTCTTCTGAGTGTGGTGTTTATTCCATTCACATTAATGTAATTATTGTTACTGATGGATTTAAGTCTGCCATTTTGTTATTTCTTTTCTGTTTGTCTCATAATCTTGTTTTTCTCTATGTCACTGTCTTCTTTTGTGTTAAATATTTTTTAGTTGTACAATTTTGATTTCTCTGTTGCTTTTATTGTTGTTGTTATTATTATCATTTTGAGTCCATTTCTTTGACCAAGTCATTTGGTTGTTTTAGAGATTATAATATGCGTCTTAATGTATCACTGTCTACTTGAGAATCATGCTAACTGAACAATGGTAACTTTGTTCCAGTTTGTCTCTTTCTTTCCCTTTATGCTATTATTGTCATATATGTGTGATCCCTGTATGTTGTAAACCCAGTTATACAGTGTTAAATTATGGCTTTATACAATCTTCTATGTTTTAAAGAATTTAGGGAAGAAATGAGAAAAAAAAGAATGTAAGAAACAATATTAATAGCATCTTATTTACACTTCCAGCAATCCTTGTTTCTTCTTGGGGATTTGAGTTATTGTCTGTGTCATTTCCATTCAACCTGAAGGACTCATATAGCATCTTTGCAAGGCGGATCTTCTAGTAATACATTTATCTTTTCGAAAAGTCATGGGATGTCTTTCTTTTCTCATTCTGTTTTTTTTTTTTTTTTTGGTGGTACACGGGCCTCTCACTGTTGTGGCCTCTCCCATTGCGGAGCACAGGCTCCGGACACACAGGCTCAGCGGGCATGGCTCACGGGCCTAGCTGCTCCGCGGCATGTGGGATCTTCCCAGACCAGGGCACAAACCTGTGTCCCCTGCATTGGCAGGCGGACTCTCAACCACTGCGCCACCAGGGAAGCCCTCTCATTCTGTTTTGAAGAGTGGTTTTCTGGTTATAGAATTCTTGGCTGGTAGCTCCCCTTCCCCCCAGCACTCTGGACATCCCATGGCCTTTGGTCTTCCATTGTTTCTGGTGAGAAATCAGATGTGTATTGTGTTGGTTTTCTCTGCGTGATGTATTATTTTTTGCTTGCTGTTTTCAAGTTTTTCTCCTTGTTTTTGGCTTTGAGCAGCTTGAGTACTATGTGTTCAGGTGTGGATCTCTTTGTGTTTATCCTATTTGGAGTTTGGTTGAACTTCTTGGATGTGAAGATTAATGGTTTTCTTTTTTTTTTAAATCAAATTTGGGAAGTTGTAGGCCATTAGTTCTTCAAATATTTTTTCCACCCTTTTCTCTTCTCCCATTACAAATATGTTGGTAAGCTTGATGTTGTTTCACAAGTCTCTGAGGCTCTGTTTATTTTTCTTTGATCTTTTTTCTGTGTTCCTCAGATTGGTTAATTTCCTTTGAGCTACCATCAACTGTACTGATTTTTTCTTATACTAGCTCAAATTTGCTGTTGAACCCCTCTAGTAAGTTTTTCGTTTCATTTATTGTACTTTTCAATGCCAGAATTTCCATTTGGTTCTCTTTTTTTTTTTTTTTACAATTTATATCTCTTTTTTTGAGAGTCTCTATTTGTTGAGTTATAATACTTTAATTCTTTAAACATGATTTCCTTCAGTTCTTTGAACGTATATTTCATATAATAGCTACTCTGAAGTCTTGACCAGTTAAATCCAACATTTGGGGATAGTAGGGATAGTTTTTATTGACTGCTTTTTTTTTTCCCCTGAGTATGGGTCTTGCTTTCTTGTTTCTTTTCACGTCTCCAAGTATTTTGTTGAATATCTTACATTTCAGACAATAGATTGTAGCAACTCTGGATTCTAATTCTTGTCTTCTCAAGAGTTGTTATTCGGTAATCGTTTGTTTAGTGACTTGCCTGCAGTCAATCTGTGAAGCCTTCTCTCCCACATTGTGTGACTGCTGGTGCCTCTGTTCAGCTTGTCTTTTTGTTTCTTTTCTCGTTATTACTTTTTTTTTTTGGGGGTACGCGGGCCTCTCACTGTTGTGGCCTCTCCCGCTGTGGAGCACAGGCTCCGGACGCGCAGGCTCAGTGGCCATGGCTCACGGGCCCAGCCGCTCCGCGGCATGTGGGATCTTCCCGGACCGGGGCACGAACCCACGTCCCTTGCATTGGCAGGCGGACTCTCAACCACCGCGCCACCTGGGAAGCCCTCTTGTTATTACTTTTAAGCCCAGCTCCCCAGGGGTCACCCTTGAGGCAGCATAGTTTTGTGTTCAGCCAAAGCCTGAGCAGAGATTGACCTGCTTTTGCTCTGTGCCAATGGGTCCATGTGTGGGCAAGGAGCACCTTCAGATTCCAGGCAATTGTCCTGTCTGCCCAACTCCTACTTTCAGCCAGACCCCCTCGCATCTGTGTGTGGGTGCCAGCAAGGGATGTGGGGCGGGGGGGGACGTGTCCACTCCGACACCTGCGATGCGTGTGCAGGATCTCTGGTCAGCCTGGGATGTCTGTGGAGAGTTGCCTCACCTCCTAGAACTCCCCTTGAAATCCTGGCTAGTCTGCTGGTCTGTTCCTTGACCCTCCCTTGACCTCAGCCTCAGGCTAGCTGAGCTCAGGCCTTTGTGTTCTCTTGCTAATGGCATCACCTCCTTAGCTGACAGTGCCCTGTATCTAATGAGCCTCGCCTGCAGTGGCAGTGAAGCTGTTGGTTTTCTCAACTGACCCACCCCTTGGCTAAACTGTTGCATCGTTAGGAGCTGAGGGCAGGGGGACAGGAGCGGCCGGAGCAGAACGGCCGTGGGCTTGCATTGTGCTGGTCTTACCTGAAGTTCAGTGCTTTTCAGGAAGAAACATTTCTGTTTGTGTATGGCTTTCATTGACTACCAGAGTGCTGAACTGGTTGTTTTGAGGTTTTGTCTTGCTTCAGAAGTTGTGTTTAGGAAGAGAATTTATCGACCTCCTCATTTTGCTGACACCGCATTTCCTCTGGAGGTGTTCTGAGTGTCCCCCTGTGTCAGGCCCTGCCCTGGGCCCTGGGCAAGTCACACAATGTGTTTTAACCAGCTTCTACTTGACTGCTCATAGAGACCCAGCTAACTGGCTGAAAATCTAAGTGCTTTTTAAACGATAGGAAAAGGGAGATGATTGTGTTTTTAGGATACTATTGCAGCCATTATTCATATTTTAAATCCATACTACTCATATAAATATTAGCCCACTGATAGCTTTTATATCAAAGCTTCTATCACTGAAAGTGTGATTTAGTGGTGGTGGGGGAAAAGCAAGGGCTTTCAAGTTTGGGGCTGTGAAATTGGATCGACTCCTAATTCTATAACTTACTAGGTCCTTGAGTTACAGAATGTTATTTAATCCCTCTGAGCCTATGTTTCCTCACCTTAAATTGTGGCTCATTGTACCTATCTGATGAGTTATTGTGAAGATTAAATATGATACAGATAGAAGATCTGGTACATAGTAGGTATCCAGGAAATGTTACTGTTCCTACCCAGCAGGTTTGTGCTTGTAGTTTGGGTAGGTTTTTCTTTATCAGATTATCTGTTTCTTGCTTTACTTAGCTTTGCTTCTTAAGTTTTCTTCTCCTTTTATTGAATAATTTTGGTATTTATATGGTAATTGAAATGTACAGTATATTTTTTTCAGAGTGCATTTTGGTTGAATGCTTTTTCCAGATATCCAAATGTTCCCAGTGTTTCATAGTGATTTCCTTTCTAAAATCTAAACTTTATGTGTTTATAAGTGCCATGAAACTTTTTACAGCCACTTTATTGTGAATGAGCTCATATATATATGTGTGTATATATATATATATATATATATATAAGCGTGTCTGTCTTGTGGGGAGGTCTATAAAATGAAAGAAAGTGGATCATTATCTAGACATTCTCAGGACATGATTGGAAAGGGCAAAGCAAGGTCTCTAGTAGAGAGAATCAAAGACCTTTACAGAGAAATTTTCTTGGATCTTCCTGGATCAGAGCTCACCCTGTTCAACCTCAGAGGCTCTGTCCTGTGAGATTTTTGTTAATATGGAGGAAGTGGTGACTTTGGTTCCATCAGGTTTTAGTGTCATCTTTGGTTTTAGAGAGGATGTGATTGGACTGTGGCATATCCAGATCCTCTTGGTAGCAGCCATACTTTCATGTGATTCACAGAACCGAGAAGTTAACAATTCTCTTGCTTAACATTCTGCTTAACTCCGGCAGAGGACCTTATGCCAGGATATTTTGTAATACTTTCTATTAAATTTTTTAAAATTAAATTTCTAGACACTGCCTCTTCTTAGAATTCTTTAATTTTCTTCTGAAGAATGTTTGTATGGATAATGTGTTTATCAAGAGTAATTCTTGAAAATAAACTACTTGGATAACTATAAATTTTTCAATATTGACATTGCAGAATTTAGAAATTCAGAAAATCAGGATTCAGAGCTCCCTCATGGTCAAGTGAAGTCAGGGAGCCGCTGGTCACAGGGTGGACAGGCTCAGGCAGGCACTGTATAGGCAGTGCCCTCCCACTGACAGATGCAGCTGTGTGCTGTCTGGAATGAGTTCTGATTTAACAACCCATACATGCCTGTGACATACGTGATACAGCCCAAGTTCTAGAGTTAAATAATGGACTTTGTAAACATGAAATGGTCCTTTAGCATCCGTATCTGTTGCAGGGGTAAAGGACAGAGTGATATATTCATGTCCTTCCTGTTAAACACTGGTACAAGCGTGTCTCTGGAGACAGGTCTATAAAAATGATTACTTTTTTTCCCTTCAGGCTTTAGAAACCATATTTTTGGCAACAGTGTCTGTGATAAAAATTTTAGAAGAGTTTTATTAAATGAAGTAAAAGTTTAGACTTTCTGTTCTGTGTAGATTGGATGTTCTGTCCTGTGTGCTCAGTGAACATTTGATGAATAGGCGTGCAAGGTGCTGGCCCATTGAGCACTGTGGCGGGTTCCAGAGGAACCCTGGCCTGTAGGACCCAGCCCCCATGGCTCAAGAGGAGCAGCCGGACCGGCCCCCAGTTGTGCAGACAGGTGCAAAGTGGTCAGTGCCGTGGGCCCCTGGAGCTGCTGGGGGGAGCCTGGGAAGGGAGGCAGTGCTTTCTGGTTCAGAGGGGAAGCTACCCCTGAACCCCAAGAATTCCCTTTACCTCCTGTGTCCAGATCGAACTAATTCTCCAAGCCCCTTTTAGTGCATAAAACCTGCATACATACGAATATACATATACACACATATATGTGTATATAAATATATATGTGTGTGTGTATTTTTTTTTCTTTTTTTAAAATTTCCTTTCATTGTGGGAGCCTGAAGGAGAGGAAAGAGGAATTCCGTGGTGAGAGACGTGGTTACGGAGAATAGCTTGGGTGCTTGGTGTGGTTCCTCCCCTTGATGGGCCAGGTTGCATGTGGCGTCTGACCTGACATGTCTGTCACTGGAAAAGCCTGTAAGTGCAGGATCTCAACAAAAATATCCTGGAAAAACAACTCGATACCGTTTGCGTGAATCAAGCCCTTGGTACCAAATGTATGAAGAACTACTGACACCTCATGGATGTGGATATTATTTTTTTTCAGTTGCATAAAGAGTGTGTGTGTGTGTGTGTGTGTGTGTGTGTGTGTGTGTGTGTGTGCGTGTGTGTAGCAGAGTCTATCTGTGTGTGAGTCCGGACACTATGTAGCCCTGGCTCAGATTGATCTGTGAGTTTAATCAGTGACAATGAAGGCAGTTCAGTATATTCCCAAGTTATTTGAAAAATAAAATAAATTGTAGTATATTTTGTTCAGTGGAATCACAGCTTAATCTTTCCAAGAGTACCCAGATTTGTTCTGCAGAATTCTGCCTATAGGAGAAAGTAGCGACAAAGTAGTACTTAAATAATGCCTTATCCTTTTCAAATGTATGGGCATGATTGCAATCATGCTTTTTTCCCTTCCTTTTTAATGAAACAATAAGAACAGTTCAGAGAAGTAGAGTGTTAGGACCCATTTACAAGTAAATCTAGGAGACTGTAATTTCAGTGGAAAATTACATACAGCACATTTTACTTTTCATGTATCCCTTGCTCTGTGGACTCGTGTGTATATCAACAAAGTTGGTGTTAAAACCTATTTCTAAAGTGCATCTTATTTTCTAACATTTACAATTTTGGAATTTTTCTTCATACACATATGAATGCGTATACACAAACAGAGAAGGATCATTTAAAAATGATGTTGGGTTTAACTGAGAAGGTGCTTGGGAGGGAAGGTACTGAAACTTCACCCCACAAGTCAACATTTAAATGAGTGGACATGTAGAAAGTCAAAATATATTAAAAAAAAGAAAAGTAGGAAATGTAGAAGAACATGTGAGACCTCTGGAGAGATTACAGTCTCAGATTTGAAGAGTTAGAATTCAAATAAAAAGCATGACAGATATAAAAGTATAAAATATTTATCTCAGAGCTGATAGACAAGGTTAATGTTAAAGGTAGCTTATTCTAATACGTAAGAAACTATGATAGGTAAATGGACAAAGGAAACTAGAAATGATAAAGTAATATGTGGAAAAGTTACTTTCAGTAATAAAAAGTGAAAATGGGATAGAGATAATTTTTATTTACCAATGCATTTGGTATTTAAAAAAATAACACCTAGGTCTCCTGAGGTTGTGTGCAACAGGTGTAATCATTTGCTGTTGGTGACATGGAGTAGGTTTCAGGGGTGCAGGTGAAGGTGTGATGTGCAGCTCGTGGGGGATGCGTACATATGCAGAAACCGTCTTGTCTCCAGGGTGAATTTAACAGTGACGAGCGGTGCAGAGGGCATGCAGTGGGTGGGGAGGACTGGGCCAAGGAGGGTGTGTTTGTGTCGCGAGGGTTGGAAAGGACTGCGTCACTTTCACCTCCCAGCTCGCTCTTCTTTCTGAGTAGAGCATGAGCAACCTGTGTTGTTAGTGGTGCCCCATGCTCATAAGTGTTGGACTCCTGGTTGTCGGGCTACTTGCTAAATACCGTCAAGTGCACAGAATCAAAATATACTCACTCGTCCGTGTAAGTTTCTTTGTGTATTTACTGTCGTGGTCATTCCTATATTGAGCCCTGATAATTTTCTTGAGACTGTAGGTGAATCAGTGGCAAAAATTAGATTTTCTGACTCCTGATGCATGAAAGTGTATTCCCTTTGACCGTTTATTGCTGAGTAATCGGTTACAGCTAAATTAAAACATATTTGTGGATCATGTGGTTTTAAGTGGTTGGGAAATGAGCTTTTTTGGATATTATAGGAAGGAATTTTGTGTATGCAATAGGCAGTGAGTGTGTCACTGTTTTTTAAAAAATATTCTTCAACATTAATATCTAATATATTCTGACATTTACTCTTTTTCTTTTTTTAAAAGTGTCCTATATAGAAAAGATTAAGGAACATGATATATCTCTTAGGCGTTAATGTCGGGCAACTTCATTATGTTTTAATGATTTGAGCTATTGATGTCCTTTCTGTTGAAGGCAAATAGCAATAGTTATTACATGCTCTGTTAGCGCTTCTATAACATCTTCATAATTTCTAAAATGAATTTTTTTAATAGTCGATATAATTGGTTTCTTTTTTTATTAACCTATGTGTTTTATGCATTTAAAAGCATTCTGAGAAGAAGTCTATAGATTTTACTAGACTCCAAGCTGTATACAACACACAAAAAATGTTAAGAACTCCCCACCCCCTAATCCCTCAAATCTCAAAGCCAGGAATGGAAGGGACCAGGATGAACTATAGAAATTAACAAATAGACGTTTGAATCTCTACTCTGCCTTTCATGACCCTCATCAGGTGGATGATACCTTTAACTTTTGAACTTCATTCTCTGCATTACAAAATGGGTATGATACATACATCACAAGTTCTGATAAGGATTAAAACAGATGCCATATATAATATACCTGGCAGGGTAACGGGCCCATAGAAGAAATGTTGTTACCTTTGGTCCTAACTCTTACCAGAAACTAGCTGTGTGTCCTTGGGCAAATTCCTTATCATTTCTGGATCTTTGTTATACATTATTCTAAACTAAATGGATTTAGACTTGTCTTTTTCTACTTCAACTAAAAAAGTTATGAGATTATTTTGAAATTCAGGGTTGCCTTTTTCAAATTGGAATGATGTACATGTCTCTATATGTCACCCCTAATGGGAAGAAGACACACATCTTTGTTTTGTTGATTAAAGACAGATGAGCATTATCTTTCTCTTCTATACCACCTAGCTTTTCTTTACCAGTTTTCTTTCATTAGATGTTTGCCAGTCACCTTTGATTGAAACCATGCCTGTTGCCTCAAATACCAGCTAGAGCGATATGGAGGTTATCCTGGTAAACAAGCCTGTCTTTGGGGTGGATTGTAGGAATCCCACTTCAGTTCCAACAGCCATACTCTTGCATTTTGGGACTGGTCGCCCTCTCTCCCTTATCTTCATTTCCAATAGCTCTTTAGGCCTTCTTTTTTCCTTTGGCTCCAAGTTGGTAAAAAGGCCATAGGATCAGTTGATTGTGGGTGGGCGGAGGGCTGGCATAGGCTTATGATAAAGTAGGGTTCCTGATTGCAAAGGTTAGAAGCACATTCCAAGTCAGTGAAGGAATTTGTTGGAAGGATATTGGATAGCTCACATAATCACCCACACAAGTGGGTAGCTGTGTTTAAAAGACAGGTGGGAAGCTGTGTGTGCAGCCAGAACCTGCAAGGTCACGGCAAGGAGCAGCGTGATGAGGTTGCTACGCGGGGCACTCCTGGACCCTGGACAGAGCCTGGTGGGGAGGCCCTGTGAACGAGCGCCCCAGCGGGTGCAGCGTCCAGGAGCCCATGGTGGGCTCCTGCAGCCTGAGTCAGGGAGGCAAGGCACCTGGCCCTGTAGCCCTGGAGAGGGGAGGGAGGACCTCACCCATTGGTGGATTCCCCAACCATGGGGTGGGGATTCAGATGCTGAGCAACTAAGGGGAGGTACAGACAAAAAGAAAGATGAATGTTTTCTACTCCTGGATGCAGGGGTTGTCGAAAGTGCCTCTGATTTGTGTGTTTGAGTCTGTACCTGCTCTGAGTGTGCATGCACGTGCCTGCTTTCGGAGAGGAGAGGACCCACGGCTTTCATCGGAGTCCTAAAAGGGCCTTTGATCCCAGAGCAGCCAAGAAACACTCTATAATAAAGAGATTTAATGTGTTTGGATCTTTGCTTTTTCCACCAGGTGGTGCAAATCTTTTATGGTGTTCACAGAAGTTAAATCTTCTTACAAGACAAGAAAAATTTTAAATTAAATCATTTTCTTTCTTTAAGAGTTTAGTTCTACCGCATAATGAAGGATCGTTGATCTGATTCTTGCCTTCTTTCTGTCTTTTGTGGAGAAATAAGTGGATTTATATAACTTTTAAATGCTGGCCATTGCTTTAAATTTTCCATAGATTTTTGAGGCTGGAACACACCATTTCGTTTTGTTCTTTCTAGGAAAAAAAATATGAAAACTGGGAAAAGGTATTAATATATTCAATATACGGACTGTTTCAAGCTCTTTAAGAAGCCAGAAACACTCAATTTTTATAACTTTTTGCTCGACAGAGAATGTGTATGTTTTAAACTTTTGAAGATTAAGGGTATCTTAGCAGACATGTCACACTTTAACTGTCTCATAATGTGGCTCGAATGACAAGTAGGATTGTAATCAGCACAGGAGGGAGCGCTGCTGAATGGAGAGGCCCCTTGATTTGATCTTCCATCAGTGCGGCTTAGAAAGAAGGTGGGGGGTCGGGCGTGGTTTGCAAAGTGTAAATATTTCATTCTCAGGGTAAAGACAAGCAAGAGTGGATTTTCAGTTTGAATATGTTTAAGGTTGTCTTAGAAACTTGGAAAATTTTCAGTTTGGACATGTTTTGAATATTTTGGGGAAAAGTATTTGAATATACTTACTAAATTTAAGTGTTATATAGACTTGCCATTAACAGAGTTGCTTAAAATATACACTGAGATTAATTTTTAATAGTCTAACATTTGAATTTGATTATTTGATAGTTTAGATGTTTATACCAACAGCTAGCTAGTAATGGTTTTAATTGATACCTAACAACAGGTGAAAGAGTCCAAGCCAACTAGATGGCCTCAAGGTCCATGCGGTGTGTCTCGAGTTTAGATGAGAACTCATTAACTGAGATCTTTTTTGATATTATTATATTTGTAACTCTACTCATTTGGCTATATTTGAATTTATTATTTTTTTAATTTTTTAATTTAATTTTATTTTTTTATAAAGCAGGTTCTTATTAGTAATCAATTTTATACACATCAGTGTATACATATCAATCCCAATCGCCCAATTCATCACACCTCCACCCCACTGATTTCCCCCCTTGGTGTCCATACGTTTGTTCTCTACATCTGTGTCTCAATTTCTGCCCTGCAAACCGGTTCATCTGTAACATTTCTCTAGGTTCCACATATATGCGTTAATATGCGATATTTGTTTTTCTCTTTCTGACTTACTTCACTCTGTATGACAGCCTCTAGATTCATCCACGTCTCAACAAATGACCCAATTTCGTTCCTTTTTATGGCTGAGTAATATTCCATTGTATATATGTACAACATCTTCTTTATCCATTCATCTGTCGATGGGCATTTAGGTTGCTTCCATGAACTGGCTATTGTAAATAGTGCTGCAGTGAACATTGGGGTGCATGTGTCTTTTTGAATTATGGTTTTCTGAGGGTATATGCCCAGTAGTGGGATTGCTGGATCATATGGTAATTCTATTTTTAATTATTTAAGGAACCTCCATACTGTTCTCCATAGTGGCTGTATCAATTTACATTCCCACCAACAGTGCAAGAGGGTTCCCTTTTCTCCATACCGTCTCCAGCATTTGTTGTTTGTAGATTTTCTGATGATGGCCATTCTAACTGGTGTGAGGTGATACCTCATTGTAGTTTTGATTTGCATTTCTCTAATAATCGGTGATGTTGAGCAGCTTTTCATGTGCTTCTTGGCCATCTTTGTCTTCTTTGGAGAAATGTCTATTTAGGTCTTTGACCATTTTTGGATTGGGTTAGTTGTTTTTTTAATATTGAGCTGTTAATATATTTTGGAGATGAATCCTTTGTCCGTTGATTCATTTGCAAATGTTTTCTCCCATTCTGAGGGTTGTCTTTTCGTCTGATTTATGGTTTCCTTTACTGTGCAAAAGCTTTTAAATTTCATTAGGTCCCATTTGTTTATTTTTGTTTTTATTTCCATTACTCTAGGAGGTGGATCATAAAAGTTCTTGCTGTGATTTATGTCAAAGAGTGTTCTTCCTATGTTTTCCTCTAAGAGTTTTATAGTGTCTGGTCTTACATTTAGGTCTCTAATCCATTTTGAGTTTATTTTTGTGTATGGTGTTAGGGAGTGTTCTAATTTCATTCTTTTACATGTAGCTGTCCAGTTTTCCCAGCAGCACTTATTGAAGAGACTGTCTTTTCTCCATTGTGTATCCTTGCCTCCTTTGTCATAGATTAGTTGACCATAGGTGTGAGGGTTTATCTCTGGGCTTTCTATCTTGTTCCATTGATCTATGTTTCTGTTTTTGTGCTAGTACCATATTGTCTTGATTACTGTAGGTTTGTAGTATAGTCTGAAGTTAGGGAGTCTGATTCCTCCAGCTCCGTTTTTTTCCGTCAAGACTGCTTTGGCTCTTCGGGTTCTTTTGTGTCTCCATACAAATTTTAAGATTTTTTGTTCTAGTTCCATAAAAAATGCCATTGGTAATTTGATAGGGATTGCACTGAATCTGTAGATTGCTTTGGGTAGTATAGTCATTTTCACAATATTGATTCTTCCAATCCAAGAACATGGTATATCTCTCCATCTGTTGGTATCATCTTTAATTTCTTTCATCAGTGTCTTATAGTTTTCTGCATACAAGTCTTTTGTCTCCCTAAGTAGGTTTATTCCTAGGTATTTTATTATTTTTGTTGCCATGGTAAATGAGAGTGTTTCCTTAATTTCTCTTTCAGATTTTTCATCATTAGTGTATAGGAATGCAAGAGATTTCTGTGCGTTAATTTTGTAACCTGAAACTTTACCAAATTCATTGATTAGCTCTAGTAGTTATCTGGTGGCATCTTTAGGATTCTCTATGTATGGTATCATGTCACCTGCAAACAGTGACAGTTTTACTTCTTCTTTTCCGATTTGTATTCCTTTTATTTCTTTTTCATCTCTGATTGCCATGGCTAGGACTTCCAAAACTATGTTGAATAGTAGTGGCGAGAGTGGACATCCTTGTCTTTTTCTTGATCTTAGAGGAAATGCTTTCAATTTTTCACCATTGAGAATGATGTTTGCTGTAGGTTTGTCATATGTGGCCTTTATTATGTTGAGGTAGGTTCCCTCTGTGCCCACTTTCTGGAGAGTTTTTATCATAAATGGGTGTTGAATTTTGTCAAAAGCTTTTTATGCATCTATTGAGATGATCATATGGTTTTTATTGTTCAGTTTGTTAGTATGGTGTATCACATTGATTGATTTGCATATATTGAAGAATCATTGCATCCCTGGGATAAACCCCACTTGATCATGGTGTATGATCCTTTTAATGTGTTGTTGGATTCTGTTTGCTAGTGTTTTGTTAAGGATTTTTGCATCTATATTCACGAGTGATATTGGTCTGTAATTTTATTTTTTTGTAGTATCTTTGTCTGCTTTTGGGATCAGGGTGATGGTGGCCTCATAGAATGAGTTTGGGAGTGTTCCTTCCTGTGAAGTTTCTTGGAGGAGTTTGAGAAGGATTGGTGTTAGCTCTTCTGTAAATGTTTTATAGAATTCACCTGTGAAGCCATCTGGTCCTGGACTTTTGTTTGTTGGAAGAGTTTTAATCACAGTTTCAGTTTCATTACTTGTGATTTGTCTGTTCTTATTTTCTATTTCTTCCTGGTTCAGTCTTGGAATGTTATACCTTTATAAGAATTTGTCCATTTCTTCCAGGTGGTCCATTTTATTGGCATAGAGTTGCTTGTAGTAGTCTCTTAGGATGCTTTGTATTTCTGCAGTGCCTGTTGTAACTTCTCCTTTTTAATTTCTAATTTTATTGATTTGAGTCCTCTCCCTCTTTTTCTTGAGGAGTCTGGCTAATGGTTCATCAATTTTGTTTACCTTCTCAAAGAACCAGCTTTTAGTTTTATTGATCTTTCCTATTGTTTTCTTTGTTTCTATTTCATTTATTTCTGCTCTTTATGATTTCTTTCCTTTTGCTAACTTTGGGTTTTGTTTGTTCTTCTTTCTCTAGTTCCTTTAGGTGTAAGGTTAGATTGCTTATTTGAAACTTTTCTTGTTTCTTGAGGTAGGCTTGTATAGCTATAAACTTCCCTCTTAGAACTGCTTTTGCTGCATCCCATGGGTTTTGGATCTTCGTGCTTTCATTGTCATTTTTCTCTAGGTATATTTGATATCCTCTTTGATTTCTTCAGTGATCTCTTGGTTACTTAGTAACGTATCGTTTAGCCTCCATGTGTTTGTGTATTTTACGTTTTTTTCCCTTCAGTTTATTTCTAATCTCATAGTGTTGTGGTCAGAAAAGTTGCTTGATGTGATTTCAATTTTCTTAAATTTACTGAGGCTTGATTTGTGACCCAAGATGTAATTTATCCTGGAGAATGTTCCGTGTACACTTGAGAAGAAAGTGTAATCTGCCATTTTCGGATGGAATGTCCTAAAAATATCAATTAAATCTATCTGGTCTATTGTGTCATTTAAAGCTCGTGCTTCCTTATTAATTTTCTGTCTGGATGCTTGGTGTAAGTGAGGTGTTAAAGTCCCCCACCCTTACTGTGTTACTGTCGATTTCCTCTTTTATAGCTGTTAGCAGTTGCCTTATGTATTGAGGTGCTCCTATGTTGGATACAGTCTATGCATATAGATTTATAATTGTTATATCTTCTTCTTGGATTGATCCCTTGATCATTATGTAGTGTCCTTCCTTGTCTCTTGTAACATTCTTTATTTTAAAATCTATTTTATCTGATATGAGTATTGCTACTCCAGCTTTCTTTTGACTGCCATTTGCATGGAATATCTTTTTCCATCCCCTCACTTTCAGTCTGTATGTGTCCCTAAGTCTGAAGTGGGTCTCTCGTAGACAGCATATATACGGGTCTTGTTTTTGTATCCATTCACCGAGCCTGTGTCTTTTGGTTGGAGCATTTAATCCATTCAGGTTTAAGGTAATTATCGATATGTATGTTCCTGTGACCATTTTCTTAATTGTTTTTGGAGGTCCTTTTTTTCCCTTGTGTTTCCCACTTAGAGAAGTTCCTTTAGCATTTGTTGTAGAGCTGGTTTGGTGGTGCTGAATTCTCTTAGCTTTTGCTTGTCTGTAAAGCTCTTGATTTCTCCATCGAATCTGAATGAGATCCTTGCCAGGTAGAGTAATCTTGGTTGTAGGTTCCTCCCTTTCATCACTTTAATTATATCATGCCATTACCTTCTGGCTTGTGGAGTTTCTGCTGAGAAATCAGCTGTTAACCTTATAGGAGTCCCTTTGTATGTTTTTTTTTTTTTTTTTAAGAAGGACATCAGCTCAGCTTTTATTTATTTATTTATTTATTTTTGGCTGTGTTGAGTCTTCGTTTCTGTGCGAGGGCCTTCTCTAGTTGCAGCAAGTGGGGGCCACTCTTTATTGCGGTGCGCGGGCCTCTCACTGTCGCGGCCTCTCTTGTTGCGGAGCACAGGCTCCAGATGCTCAGGCTCAGTAGTTGTGGCTCATGGGCCTAGCTGCTCTGCGGCATGTGGGATCTTCCCAGACCAGGGCTCGAACCCGTGTCCCCTGCATTGGTAGGCAGATTCTCAACCACTGTACCACCAGCGAAGCCCCCCCTTGTATGTTATTTGTCGTTTTTCCCTTGCTGCTTTCAATAATTTTTATTTGTCTTTAATTTTTGCCAATTTGATTACTGTGTGTCTCGGCGTGTTTCTCCTTGGGTTTATCCTGTATGGGACTTGCTGCGCTTCCTGGACTTGGGTGGCTATTTCCTTTCCCATGTTAGGGAAGTTTTCAACTATAATCTTTCCAAATATTTCCTCTCATCCTTTCTCTCTGTCTTCTCCTTCTGGGACCCCTATAATATGAATGTTGTTGCGTTTAATGTTGTCCCAGAGGTCTCTTAGGCTGTCTTCATTTCTTTTCATTCTTTTTTCTTTATTCTGTTCTGCAGCAGTGAATTCCACCACTCTGTCTTCCAGTTCACTTATCCATTCTTCTGCCTCAGTTATTCTGCTATTGATTCCTTCTAGTGTAGTTTTCATTTCAGTTATTGCATTGTTCATCTCTGTTTGTTCTTTGATTCTTCTAGGTCTTTGTTAAACATTTCTTGCATCTTCTCGATCTTTGCCTCCATTCTTTTTCCGAGGTCCTGGATCATCTTCACTATCATTATTCTGAATTCTTTTTCTGGAAGGTTGCCTATCTCCACTTCATTTAGCTGTTTTTCTGGGGTTTTATCTTGTTCCTTCATCTGGTACTTAGCCCTCTGCCTTTTCATCTTGTCTGTCTCTCTGTGAATGTGGTTTTCGTTCCACAGGCTGCAGGACTGTAGTTCTTCTTGTTTCTGCTGTCTGCCCTCTGGTGGCTGAGGCTATCTAAGAGGTTTGTGTTCCCTAATGGGAGGGACTCTATATTTGAATTTCTAAACAAAAAGATTTTCTGTTGAACTGTGGCATTTTAATGAGGGCCTCCGTGGGGTCACTGAAGTGTACCTCCAGAAGCTTGAGCCCCCAGCCCCGCTAGTGCCCTCTCAGACCACACATCTCTGACTCCAGACAGTGGAGCTTCAGTTGCCCTGTCCATACCCCCCTCCTTCCTCCAAGCCGACTGGACACATCCCTCCTCTGCCGTCCTTTGGAGCCTCCGCTCTGAGGCTTACCTGTCAGCGTCTATGGAGCGTTTATTTTCTGGTTCTAGGGCTTTTGTGTCTATTTAGGAGAGTTGTCAGGAACTAGACTGGGGAGGTCCCCAGGGCGATGAGACATTGTGTGGCTCTCGGCACACTCGTCTCTGTTCCTAACCCTGATCGTCCCCTGAGCATTTTTATACCTACCATTGGTCAGAAGTTAGATTGTGTGAATATGTGTGTGTGGATCCAAATAAAGTCGTCATCCGTCTCAGACCAGCAGCTTGGTCCCCGGTCCTGGGAGGGTCCCGTGAATTGCCTGGTAGAGGGAGGAGCAGGTTTGCTCCACATTAGAATTGGTTCCTGGCAGGTTCGATTAATCTGGAAGGAAGGTGGAGCATGCTTGAATCGATTTGACATGTTAAGGGAGATTTATTTGGTTTGTGTACTTCCTTCAACGTGTCATGAATTGGGCGCATTTTTCAAGGTGCTGTCAGAGTGGAAAGGTGGCCCAGGGATACTGTGCTGTCAACTCCAGAAGTCCGTGGGGATGGTGACCCCTGGGGTTGTGCAGCAGGCAGGGACTGGGACTAGCCCCTTAATTTCTTCAGTAAATTCAAGTTGAGTTAATGCTTGGTAAGGGAGAGTGTCCCGTGGTCAGTGGAGACTGACCCACCTGAGCCTCAGAGGGTGTGTTCATTGCACCTTTTACACCTTATTACCTTTATCACCTTTATCACCTCTCAAACAACAATTAAAGATGCATTATGATTTTTACAGTGCATGCCTATTAAATGCTTTCTATAGCACCTGTAGTGGTGCAAACATCCCTAGTAAAAATTTGATTGTAACATTTGCAGAAATTGGGAAGCCCTGCTTTATAGTTGTCTTTTAAATTCTACCAATTGGAAATCGGCAGTTAATTGTATTCTTAATACTTGATGTTTCTTTTTATAAATGAATGTGATTTTTCAAAAGAACGTTAAGTATCTTTTGTGAAACATTGACCCAAGAGATGAAATACATATAGTAATTTAAATTACCCGGGATTCACTAGGAGATTTTTAGAAATAATTGTAGCCATATAGAAACTAGAAAAATTTTTCCTTGGTTGCTCTGAGTATCTGAACTACTTCTGTAGATTTTATAGACTTTCAGATTGTGTTACATTTTTAAAAATGTACTTTCAAACACGTAGATATTCTAAACTTGAGTAGTAGTTTAAAAATTAACCATATGGTAATAATATTTTGTGTATGTTGTTAGGGATGGTGGCCAACATTTATTGAGTTCTTACTGTATTTCTAGACCTGTCCTAATCTTATTACCTCATTCTATCCTACAAAAAATTTTTGTAGCAAGTTCATACTTGCTTGTCACTGTTTGAGAAAGAGGAAAACTGAGGTGCTTAGGAGGAAGAAGCCACAGGCCCCGGAGAGCCTGAGTGGCAGAGCAGAGACAGGAGGAAGAGTCCTGGTCCGCCCCACCCGAGGCCTGGTCCCTCATCTTACTGCCGCCACGCTTCTAAGTGCATAAAGTGCTATTCAGGTACTTTCTGCAATAATAGATAAATGACACAGTAGTGACATAACCCTGAATGCCTATGCGATATGTGTACGTCTTATAAGATTTAAGTTTGGGGATGTACTGGTGTACAGTATACCCCTCATCCAGTGATGTACCAGGATGCCAAGAGTCAGTGCAGCTTTAAACAATTGGAGGCACTTTGCCAAGATCATTGTCAAAGGATTCAGGGAGCTGCGCGGTTGGCCGGTGGGTGCAGCGGGGTTTGGGGAGGCATCCCTGGAGAGTGAAGGAGCTGGGTCGTGTTGCTGCCCACCCTGTGCGGGCGCTGTGCTGAGGAAGCAGGCTCCTCACAGCCCTGGGCAGTGGCGGTAACCTGTCCCAGGTCACTCAGACGCCGGGCGGGCCGGGTTGTTAGAGACGAGGGCGTCTCCCCCAGACCTCTTTTCTCCATCTGGCGCGTCGCTGATCGCTGTTGCCCAGGCTGCCCTTCCCTCCCTCTGCTTGGGGGCGGAGTCTGAGGGCGTGTTTCCTTCTGGTTCCACCCCTAAATTCATGGAGCTGTGGGTCGTTCCACGCGGGCCGCCTCACTCCTGTGGATGCACCGAGGAGGTGACCTTTTAACTTGCTGCTCTCTCCGCCTGCAGCCGAGGGAAACTCGGAGTTGTCTCAGTGAGCCAGCCGGGAAAGAGTTTCAGACCCCATCTTGGGTTCATTGAACTTGAGTAACTGAGCAGTTCGTGTAGTTGGGGGTATGGCAGGGACCCTCTGAGTTTATCTCTGAGGCCGACTAACCCTTCACATTCCCGTTTAGGAGTCATGATACACCTGGGACCTCCTTTTCTTACCAGCTGTTGTGCCCATGGATGTATTAAGCCTTTCCCAGGCTCTCTGTTAAGCAGGCACCCCCATTCGGGGCAGTTATTTGTTTCCCTTAAAAGTCACGAATTTTGGGTACCTCGGGGTCCACTGGTGAGGGCAGGTGGGCTGTGCAGAGCATGTGACTAGCCGTGGAAGGCACCTCAACACTATTCCTGAAAAGAGCACATTACAGAGGCCCAAGAGTCCACATTTTTCCACTTCTTTCCATAAGGGTATGAAAACTTGCTTTAATAAAGAATTATGATCATACTTTTCTGAACTTTGTCACCCAGACATTAAATGAGCATTTAGTACTTGGAAGAGGTGGCTTATATTCCCAATACTTCCTCTCTCTACAAACAGCTCTTGGACTACTTCCAACCGGAGATGTCCACCATCCCTCCCAAAATTCCTGCTGTTTTTTTCTTAGTCGTCAAGATGTTACTTGTGATTCACAGCATGTTTCAAAACATGCATCTGAATCTGTTGTTAATGGAACCTGGATACCCTCTCTATCTGGAAAGTCAATGTGCAGGGTCCAAACCAGAATGCTTATTTTTCAAAATACCTTTCCGTTTGAGTTGAAGAACTCTAGAAGTTAAAAACAGAGTTTTCTCCTTTCTAATATTATTTAAATAAAAATGTCCTCAGTCTTTGAGAAACCGGCACCCGGGGTTGCTTTGTGACGCTTTCTTCCCAGGTACTGGGAATGTTGTGTTAGTTTCAGGTGTACAGCAAAGTGACTTATATATATATATATATATATATATATATTCAGTTATATATA
The DNA here is from genome assembly GCF_949774975.1 of Lagenorhynchus albirostris. Classification (NCBI taxonomy): domain Eukaryota; kingdom Metazoa; phylum Chordata; class Mammalia; order Artiodactyla; family Delphinidae; genus Lagenorhynchus; species Lagenorhynchus albirostris. The sequence goes on along the minus strand of NC_083104.1, from coordinate 95,721,372 downwards.
TATACACACATACATATATTTATATTCTTTTTTAGATTCTTTTCTCTTATAGGTTGTTGCAAAATACTGAGTATAGTTCCCTGCTTGGGAGCATTTTTGTATTATTTTCTCAGCACTACTCTGTCTGCTCAGTTCAAACCAGAATCAAGCCTTGAAGTGTTTATGTGATGCCTACTGGCTGCTTACTGCATTTTAACAAGAATGTCAGTAAAAGGATGTTAAGATAGCTATCCATTGTGAATAAGATTCTGGATTCGAACAAATAGCCAACTCCTGGTTGTCCAAAGGAGGGTGGCAGAGGTGTGAATACAAAAACAGGTGTGTGTGGCTCGGGGGCGGGTGATCCTCTCAAAACCATTTATAACCATAGCATTCATTATGGGGTTAGATTAGCAAATAATAGGAGCACCCTTGAAACCGGTGCTAAAATATAGGAATCTTTTCAGTATATGGATGTTGGGGATTCATGATACTTACTGTGGCAGAATCCATTTGTCTTTAAGGTGAAAGGCGATTTTGGTGCACACCCCTCACTGAGAGCAGAGGCTCTCTTTGTGCCCCCCCCCATTCCCATGGTGGGCGGGTCATCACCCTGGGGTAGAGGAGCCAGTGGTATCTGAGGTCCTCAGGCAGCTGTGGGGTGACCGTGCTCATTTTCTGCCTTCGGAGGAGCGTGTGTAAGGCTTTTCACAGACCATCATGTCGGTTGCTGTGCCTGAATTGCTTCTCTTTCACTGACTATATAGACTATTAAAAACCTAGGAAGTGCTTTTTGATATATAAACTTCACCCAGTTCTCTGTTAAAAAAATCGACACAAGTAGCTAAAGAAGATAGTTTTCTGTCTGCTCCCTCGGGTAACAAATACCACTTATATGTAGGAAAAAAAAAAAAGATGGAAGTATGATTTACAGATGACTCAGGATTATGTAAAAACAAATTAAATTTGTTGTTATCTAACTAAGAAGTATATACTTTCCCAGCAAGTTTGAGTAGTTCTAGTGAATAAACTTCCTTTTTCTAGCATGCCCTATTTGGGATTTCAACAATTTTTATTATGTAATGAGGGAACATTTCTTTTGTGAAATTTTGCTTCCTTTTTAACATGTAACTGTTATAATGAGAAAACTGAAATTTGATGACCTGGTTTGTGACATTAAAATGAGGGTGTAAACTCAGGCATTCGTTGGGAGGATGCTCATGATGGGGTGTCGCTGGGTGTAGTGAGCTCCCTGGTGTAGGGTGTAAGTCAGGACACCCTCAGTGTCTGTGGCCTTGCAGCTCCTGAGAAACCTGAAGCCTCCTGTCCCATCAGCTTGCCTGGGCCTCTCGCCTCTAACCTGTGCGAACAGTGACCCCATTATCTGCCCTGAACGCAGGGCACCTGGTCCACCAGCCCAGGGGGAGCAGCCCTGTCTTCAGGAATCTTCAGGCTTGGATCCTCGTTTTCCCCACTTACTGTCCGAGTGATAGATACGCCTTAGCATCCTCATCTGTGAAGGGGAAGGGTCCTGCCTGCCACAGATGTGGATTGAATACTACAGTTCCTCAAAGGAGCCGGCACAATGGGTGGGTGAGTATTCGTTGAATCTGGATTGCCTTCCTCCCTCCCTCCCTCCCGTCTTCCCTTTGGGTTGAGCTGCTTGCTCAGGCTGTCCCACGTTCTTCCCCTCCACCAGCCTCGCTGCAGTGCGCTCACCTCACACCCTCTGGCCTGGCAGGGCTACGTGCTTCATCCGACAGACTGTGTTCCTTCGGTTTTTCCAGTCTCTGCTCATCCTTCGCCGTCCGCTGTGCTCCTATTCTTGGGCTCCAGCAGCTGAAACACTCTGCTGATGACCCCCAGATGCGGTGGAAGACGGAGTCTCTGGGAACCACAGGCTGGGTGCCGGGTGTGTTCATCGCTGCTGGGCTGGCCGTTGTTCCCAGGCCTCTTCGGCAGACTCTGTGTGTGTGTACACACACAAGTTACATGTATATAGTTTAAGACAAAAATCATGACTGTAGGGTTTTTATTTTTCCTCTTTGATCTTGGGTCTGTATCTCCTTTCTCTCACAAGGAGAAACCTGATTCTCAGTGACTCCTGGAATGGTAGAATTACATACTTGCTTTATCCCACGATGTACCCAGGATAGTTTCAGAATAATAACGCCAACACCACCATCAACATGGTTTTGCATTTTCCTTTTTCCTTAGGGTACCTATCACTAGGGGTATGTCGTCGAAGTATTGTCTCTTGATATCGCTTGTTCCTCTGTGTATGGTTATGCCACAACTCAGTACATCCTGAAATTCATTCATCACATTTTGTCTTTGAATTTTAGGGATGGTTTTATTTTAAAATTTTCTTTTGTAATTACATAAAACATTTACGTGGTTCCCAAGTGTAATCTAGAAAACAAGCTACTACTGTCAAAGAAATTCAGCTCTCATCTGTGTCCTCCCCGTGCAGTAAGTAGCCATTCAAAAATATTCTGGTTGTTTCTTCCATTTTTGTCTTTACTGTGTGTATATTATATAATTTATAGGTAAAATATAAAAAATGTAGGTATATACGTGTGTACGCTGACCCATGCTTTGTATTTCCAAAGGAGAGGAAACGAGCCTAGTTACACTTTACATGTTAACATGCAGACTATAACCATTTTTGGTTCTGTCTGTCTGTCTGTCTGTTTTTCCTGCGGGAAGGGAGGATGTTGGGGAGGAGTGCATGAGTCCGTATTTTTGAAGTCACCTCATCAGAGGGACCGAAGCCTTTATTTGTTGTTGTCCGTTTTTAGCCTTCCTAACCCTTCCCGAGTGGCTCTTTCTTTCCTGTGGTTCCCTTCTCTTTCCATCACTATCCTTGCCCATAATTACACTTCGGCAGCCTCGGGAGAGAACCTCTGTGGCTTTCTGAAAATTGGCCTTTTTTATAAACTTGCCCAGATGAGTTATAGGAGGAACTGTCCTCTCTGCTTTCCAAATGAGTTCAGATACCGCGTGGGGGGACTTGCCGGTGAGCGGAGCGTGTGTGCTCAGCCAGCCCCGCCCTAGGGGCCGCACAGCTGTTCCTCGCTTGGGAAGCAGCCTCTGGGGTTGGGGCACCTTTGGAAACTCTACCTGCCAGGTGTGCAGCGTGCCTGAGTAAAGCACTGTCTTCTTTTTTTGTTTTTAACAAGGACAACATTTATTTATTTCATATGGAGGTAAAAGTATATAAAAGATGACTAAAAAAATTTGCTAGAAGTTAAAAAGACAGCTCAGAAAAGCAAAATCTAAATAAAACATACAAAGACAAACTAGGAAAAATGTCATCAATCTGAGCTATACATAATAGGTCTAAATTTCCTTTAAAATACAAATATGGCAGTGCTTTATATCAAAGATGTAAAATCTATCAACTGCTTTCAGATAATAAGCCATAAAAGCAAGTGAACGCCAACTATTTACGTTAACAGTTTACTCTATATTTGTTACCTTTTCAAATGTTTATATGATTTATAGGCATCATATCAACTAAAATAAATAAAATATTTTAAAATGAAATCATGGATAACAATCTATTAAATGTTACCTATACAACAGAAAGAACAATGTAAACAGAAAATGAAAGGTAATTCTTACTAAAGTAGTACTGATCATAAACCCACTTAAGAGAATTCTGACTCCTGATTATTTAATCATACTACTTACAATAGAAAAATAATCAAGAACTTGAACCTGATACAAACTAAACCACATTTTAAGTAAAGGACAGCAAAGGCAGAGAATGGAGTGGGCATCTGGGGCTCTAATAGATACTAGGATTCAGAAAAAAATTTCTACAAAGGCAACAAAATTTAACTCTCGTAAATTGGTATTTCATAAGGAACCTCCATACTGTTCTCCACAGTGGCTGTATCAGTTTACACTCCCACCAGCAGTGCAAGAGGGTTCCCTTTCTCCACGCCCTCTCCAGCATTTATTGTCTGTAGACCTTTTGATGATGGCCATTCTGACCGGTGTGAGGTGATACCTCATTGCAGTTTTGATTTGCATTTCTCTAACGATTAGCGACGTTGAGCATCCTTTCATGTGTTTGTTGGCAATCTGTATACCTTCTTTGGAGAAATGTCTATTTAGGTCTTCTGCCCATTTTTGGATTGGGTTGGTTGTTTTTTTGATATTGAGCTGCATGAGCTGCTTGTATATTTTGGAGATAATCCTTTGTCAGCTGCTTCATTTGCAAATATTTTCTCCCATTCTGAGGGCTGTCTTTTCATTTTGTTTATGGCTTCCTTTGCTGTGCAAAAGCTTTTAAGTTTCATTAGGTCCCATTTGTTTATTTTTGTTTTTATTTCCATTTCTCTAGGAGGTGGGTCAGAAAGGATCTTGCTGTGATTTATGTCATAGAGTGTTCTGCCTGTTTTCCTCTGAGAGTTTTATAGTGTCTGGCCTGACATTTAGGTCTTTAATCCATTTTGAGTTTATTTTCGTGTATGGAGTTAGGGAGTGTTCTAATTTCATTCTTTTACATGTAGCTGTCCAGTTTTCCCAGCACCACTTATTGAAGGGGCTGTCTTTTCTCCATTGTATATTCTTGCCTCCTTTATCAAAGATAACGTGTCCATATGTGCGTGGGTTTATCTCCGGGCTCTCTAGCCTGTTCCATTGATCTGTATTTCTGTTCTTGTGCCAGTGCCATACTGTCCTGATTACTGTAGCTTTGTCCAAAGTAAGGGAGTCTGTTTCCTCCAGCTCTGTTTTTCTTTCTCCAGATTGCTTGGGCTATTTGGGGTCTTTTGTGTTTCCATACAAATTGTGAACTTTTTTGTTCTAGTTCTGTGAAAAATGCCACTGGTAGCTTGATAGGGATTACATTGAATTGGTGTATAGCTTTGGGTAGTAGAGTCATTTTCACAATGTTGATTCTTCCAATCCAAGAACAAGGTATATCTCTCCATCTGTTTGGATCATCTTTAATTTCTTTCATCAGTGTCTTATAGTTTTCTACATACAGGTCTTTTGCCTCCTTAGGTAGGTTTATTCCTAGGTATCTTATACTTTTTGTTGCAGTGGTAAATGGTAGTATTTCCTTAATTTCTCTTTCAGATTTCTCATCATTAGTGTATACAAATGCAAGAGATTTCTGTGCATTAATTTTGTATCCTGCTACTTTACCAAATTCACTGATTAGCTCTAGTAGTTTTCTGGTGGCATCTTTAGGATTCCCTATGTAGAGTATCATGTCATCTGCAAACAGTGACAGTTTTACTTCTTCTTTTCCGATTTGGATTCCTTTTATTTCTTTTTCATCTCTGATTGCTGTGGCTAAAACTTCCAAAACTATGTTGAATAATAGTGGTGAGAGTGGACATCCTTGTCTAGTTCCTAATCTTAGTGGAAATGGTTTCGGTTTTTCACCATTGAGAATGGTGTTTGCTGTGGGTTTGTCATATATGGCCTTTATTATGTTGAGGTAGGTTCCCTCTGTGCCCACTTTCTGGAGAGTGTTTATCATAAATGGGTGTTGAATTTTGTCGAGAGCTTTTTATGCATCTATTGAGATGATCATATGGTTTTTATCGTTCAGTTTGTTAATGTGGTGTATCCCATTGATTGAATTGCATATATTGAAGAATCCTTGCATTCCTGGGATAAACCCCACTTGATCATGGTGTATGATCCTTTCAATGTGCTGCTGGATTCTGTTTGCTAGTATTTTGTTGAGGATTTTTGCATCTATGTTCATCAGTGATATTGGCCTGTAATTTTCTTTTTTTGTGACATCTTTGTGTGGTTTTGGTATCAGGGTGATGGTGGCCTCATAGAATAAGTTTGAGAGTGTTCCTCCCTCTGCTATATTTTGGAAGAGTTTGAGAAGTATAAGTGTTAGCTCTTCTGTAAATGTTTTATAGAATTCACCTGTGAAGCCATCTGGTCCTGGCCTTTTGTTTGTTGGAAGATTTTTTTTTTTTTTTTTTGCGGTACGCGGGCCTCTCACTGTTGTGGCCTCTCCTGTTGCGGAGCACAGGCTCCGGACGCGCAGGCTCAGCGGCCATGGCTCACGGGCCCAGCCACTCCGCGGCATGTGGGATCTTCCCGGACCGGGGCACGAACCCGTGTCCCCTGCATTGGGAGGCGGACTCTCAACCACTGTGCCACCAGGGAAGCCCTGTTGGAAGATTTTAAATCACAGTTTCAATTTCAGTGCTTGTGATTGGTCTGTTTATGTTTTCCATTTCTTCCTGATTCAGTCTTGGAAGGTTGTGCTTTACTAAGAATGTGTCCATTTCTTCCAGGTTGTCCATTTTATTGGCATACAGTTGCTTGTAGTAATCTCTCATGATCCTTTGTATTCTGCAGTGTCAGTTGTTACTTCTCCTTTTTCATTTCTAATTCTATTGATTTGAGTCTTTTCCCTTTTTTTCCTGTTGAGTCTGGCTAATGGTTTATCAATTTTGTTTATCTTCTCAAAGAACCAGCTTTTAGTTTTATTGATCTTTGCTATCGTTTCCTTCGTTTCTTTTTCATTTATTTCTGATCTGATATTTATGATTTCTTTCCTTCTGCTAACCTTAGTTTTTTTTGTTCTCCTTTTTCTAATTGCTTTTAGGTATAAGGTTAGGTTGTTTATTTGAGATTTTTCTTGTTTCTTGTGGTAGGATTGTATTGCTATAAACTTCCCTCTTAGAACAAAGCACTGTTTTCTGATGGTAACAAAACCATGGCGTATCCATTCAGATTATGAATGTGTTTGTTTATTCTTTTCCTTTAGATTTTGTTTTGCCTAGTGAGGGCACTGGTCTGAGTAATGAAATGTGTCTGACCAGGAGCACCCAAAGTGGACAGATACATACTTCAAGGGGTAGCTTTGTGTAGCGTGATGTAATATTTGTGGATTTTTATGAATACTTTTTCTTTTTTTGCGGTACGCAGGCCTCTCACTGTTGTGGCCTCACCCATTGCGGAGCACAGGCTTCCAGACGCGCAGTCTCAGCGGCCATGGCTCACGGGCCCAGCCGCTCCACGGCATGTGGGATCCTCCCAGACCAGGGCACGAACCCGTGTCCCCTGCATCGGCAGGCGGACTCTCAACCACTGCGCCACCATGGAAGCCCTATGAATACTTTTTAACTTCCTGAAACATCATTTTAAAAAATTAATGTTCTAAATATACTGCCCGTGGTACATCAGATAGTTTCGATATTGTCTGACCCTTACGCCTGTGAAGTTATTTGACAGTTTATAAAATGTGCATTTGAGAGGAAGGGAGGAAGAGCTGACTGACGGATATTGCCCTTCCCCTCGTGGCTGGTATGTTACATCACTTATCTCGTTCAGGAATTAAAACCATCTTGTGAGGCAGATGGTGTGCTTTAATTTTGGGGTTTTGGTTTTGGTTTGGTTTTTTGATGGAAAAGCTGAGGTGTGGGGCCGGGAGTAGAGTTGCTTGCCTGGTGTCACACAGCCAGTGGGTGGCAGAGCCAGGATGGAGCCTCAGTTTGTCTGAAAACAAAACCCTTACTATTCCCACAGCACACTGTTGCCTCAACTTTCCTTTCTTGTCCTAAAATGAGACCCAAGGATCTCATTTCACCAGATTAAGATTAGGTAACTGCTTGTTAGGTAGAAGTTTAGTTGACGTAACAGTTGTTGAAAACCATGCAAAATGGTTAGGAAATGTTACATGAAGACTTGGAACAAATACTCAAACAGTAGTTTCTTGGAGTGAGAGGTGGGGATTCTCATTTTTAAAATAATATTTAAAATAATCTAGTTTTTAAAGTAATTTGATTTTCATTATTGGAAAAGCTGTATAGTTCCTATAATTAGGCCATGTGCCTATTATACTTCACAGCTATAATTTTTCCCTAGATCACAAGACTTTCTGTGCAGCTGCTTTAATTCACATACCCATTTTGGGGAAAATCTAAAAGGATATGTGTCTCAAGTATATGATGTTTTAGAATACTGATTTGCCTGCAATGAGATACAAAATTATTACAAATACTTTCTAATGTGCTAGTTTTTTGTGTGTGTGGATTGGAATTTTCTATGGCAGGTCTAGTCAAATTTTATTTTCTGCTCTTTAAACATTGAGATCTCCTGATATCAATTTATGGTTTGTTTAAAAGAAGAGAGTGAGGGTTTCTCCTGGTCAAGTTAGAAGATAAAGTTTACCAAGGGTAAAAATAAGAGAAATAGCATAAAAATGTGTTATAAGCTCTGGGAAAAAAAAGATTTATCATAGGAAAACGTTCTTAATTATAAACTCACCCAAATGTTTGGATATAACAGAAAACATAAATAGATGCTGCAAGTCTTGGGGCAAGAGACCAATAGAAATGTCCTCAGACCCTGGGGAGATGTTCTAATTCCCTGTAGGGAATTCTCAGGCTATTACAGCTCTAGGTCAGGGCTTCACTGAAGCTAGTGTGTTGGCAGTAGGGGGATGAGTGTGAGGGTTATGGACTGCTTCAGCCAGGATATGTTTGGAGAGAAAATAAAACACCAGTTTTCCTTTCCCAGTTTTCCCAAACCCCACACAAAACAAGAGATGACATAAGAGCATAAGAGATAAAGACACACAGCTCTGTTATGTGGTGGCTTCCCGTTCTCTTCCAAAATAAATACTATTATGATGGATACGTGGATGCATAGTGCTGATTCCATATTTAAGGTTTTTTTTTTTTCAGTGAAGAATCTCACAAGTAGGGTAACAGAAGGAGAGTGTACTTTTTCATCATTCCCCATTAGAAATAAGAGCTACATCTTGTTAAAATCAGAAAAAAATGGGTTCTCTTTCTTTCTGCATTGCAAGAAGAGACTACTATACTTGAAAGCTAATAGCTTTCAAACTCTTAGAGCTCTTAGCTCTCAGCAGCAAGTATAAAGTGTCTGCTCTGTATTCAGTTAACTTTAATCTGATGCTCCTTTAGTCAGTTGTGATGCCGGTGTGCGGTATTTTAGAGTATTATATATTTGGTTCACACATTTGACTGATGACTCTGTAAATAATTAGATTGATACCAACGTTTATGCTGTGGAAATTAGGATAGGAAGAACAGAACCTAGTCCATCTTTAATTTCCTAGTCCATCTTTCTCCCTCTGTAGGTAGAGTTAGCAAAAAGTATTATTTGTTGATATGTTTATTGCTGAAAATTTGAAAGATCCACATACAAAACTTGTCGTCACTCATAATTGTATCATCCAGAAATAACTACTAACCATCTGATATATTTCCTATGTGTATATGTATACACGTATCCAGACTATATACATGCACATTTACACACATATGCATATGAACATATAATTATATATGTGTAAATTTTAAAACACATTTAGGCTCATATGCTCCCCTTTAATGGTATCTGTCGCTAGTATTTCTCAATGTCATCAGTATTCCTTTTAGACATTGTTTCAAATGGTAACATGATATTGCATCCTATGACTTTGCCATAATTAACATTCTCATGCTGTTCTGTGGTTGGTTTATTTCCATTTAATCTAATCATTATCGTGGAACCTCTTTTTTCACTTTTCTAATTAACATGGTTTAATGGCATAGCATATTATTTGATCAAATATGTCTTGCTTCTTGTTCATTAAAAAGTCTGAACATTTGAGAAGCTGATTCAGGACTGTTAATATTCCATTTCTGTATTTATCCTGCAATAATTTTAAGAAAAATACTTTGTATTTTAAATACCTATTTTAGAAACTTATCTTTATTAGTTTCAGTTTGATCTGTTGTACTTTCATGCACTCTTTCATGAAATACAGATCGAGTGTCTTCATGCCAAGTAGTCAGACTACGATGCAGAACTAGATGGACAAGGTTGCTGTTCGTGTAGAGCTTATTGCCTGGTGGGAAAGTATAGTATGAAATAATTACCTAAATTATTATAGAATTACAGTTGTAATAAATGTTACAAACCAAAAGTCTCAGTGGGCTATTAGAACATACACTTGAGGAATCTGAACTGGAAAGAAAAGAGGATTCTTAAATTAAAATTATTCTTATTAATTTTATTATCTTTTGTGGCTTCTGTTTAAAATAGAAAACCTCTGTGCTTGATTTGAGGAGCTGCCACAAACCAGAGGATATAAAGCAGACACTTTATTTATGTGTTTTCCTCTCACCAAATACCCAGTCTGGGGGAGAAGAAATCATTAATCCTTCTGGTTGCGTATTTGACTTCTGAGCTGGAATATTCTCTGAGTTAACAAATTTCAGGGTATAAGTTGAATTCTTTCAGCCAGCATTGTGGTTTTGAAGTATGAGATTTCATCATCATGATTAAAAAGCGTTCACCTGCTTACAAAGTAAGTTAAACACAAAATGAGCAAAATGACCTAGATAAACACGTACCCAAGACGAGGATCGGATTAAACCAGTGCTGTTTATAAAGGTAATGCAGTGAGACGTGGAGGTCTCAGTACATCATTTAGGGGAACTGTGCCTCGCGGAATACTCATGGAAAGAATGACGTAACATTTGCTTCTTTTATTATACATTTGATTGCTCAGCAATTTAGTTAACAGAAGTCATGTGTTGGATTAGAAAGGCTGTGGGAGGTTCTAGGGATCCAGATTAGATCTAACCTCCATCTTGTGCAAAAATCGGAAGAAAAGCTGAGACCTAGAGTGATTAGTTAATAAAGAGCCCGAGTGAAGAATACAGAGCAGAAAGTAAGTTTAAATGCCCTCAGATTTATTTGGAGGCAAAACAGGATAAATAAACTGCCAGTAGGGTAACCGGGCAACGTTGGAAGATTTTTTTTTTTTTTTTTTTTTTTGCGGTATGCGGGCCTGGCACTGCTGTGGCCTCTCCCGTTGCGGAGCACAGGCTCCGGACGCGCAGGCTCAGGGGCCATGGCTCACGGGCCCAGCCGCTCCGCGGCATGTGGGATCTTCCCGGACCGGGGCACGAACCCGTGTCCCCTGCATCGGCAGGCGGACGCCCAGCCACTGCGCCACCAGGGAAGCCCTAAACTTCCCATCTTGTACGGAACCTTGCATGGAAGGAGTGTGATATTCTTAAAAGTAATAAAATTTAAATCCCCATGTTTCCTTCACTCAGATGCTCATCTGTTAACATCTTGCCACATTTGCCTTATCTCTCTCTCTATGTACTATTTTTGGTTTTGCTTGTGGTACATTTGAAAGTACATTGAAACTGTCTGTTTTTGTGAGTTGACTTTGTATACGGCCGCTTTACTGAATTCTTACTCTTTCTTACAATTCAGTTGCTTTTCTTGGTTTTTCTCATTAGATTATCACATCACTGCAAAGAAACGATTTTGTTTCTTCCTTTACAGTTTTCACGCCTCTTTAAAATTTCTTTTCCTATTTTATTGAATTGTCCAGGACCTCTAGTCAAAGTAGTAAGTAGTATCACTGATAAAATTCTGACTTAGATGGGAATGCTCCCGATAGTCTGCAGTTAAATACAACGGTTGCAGTTAGCTTCTTGTGCATATTATTTATGAAGTTTCAGAAATTATCTTCTAATTATAACTTTCTGGGCCTTTTGGTAGGCATTGTTAGGCAATTTTAGCACTGTTTTGACTTCTATGGTGATATTTTTCCTTACTATTTCTGTGTAGTGAATTGTAGGGATAGATTTTTCTGATATCAAGCTAACCTTACGTTATTGAGATAAATCCAACTTGGTGTGATGATCTTTTGATCATTTAATGTATTTTGGTGCTACTTTATTTTAATTAGATCAGTGAATATAGATGCTGTTGTGACTAGTGAAATACAGATCCATTTAAGAGTTACTTTTGTTTTTTTTTGTTTTTTGTTTCTTTTTTTGGCGGTACGCGGGCCTCTCACTGTTGTGGCCTCTCCCGTTGCAGAGCACAGGCTCCGGACGCGCAGGCTCAGCGGCCATGGCTCACGGGCCCAGCCGCTCCGCGGCATGTGGGATCTTCCCGGACAGGGGCACGAACCCGTGTCCCCTGCATCGGCAGGCAGGCCACCAGGGAAGCCCCACTTTTGTATATTTTTATCATTGATAAGATTCCAACATCAACCAGATAGTAAAAGTATAACTACGATCACTGGGAGAACTGCAGAATTTTTTGTTTAAAAGAGGTCCTCACAGTCGAAATGGTTGGGGATCAGTCATCTAGGAACTTAAAAGCAGGTCTTATGCTCACCCTTGCCCTCCTCATCCTGGTAGTTTTGCTTATGAGTCTGTTGTCTAGAACATGGTCTTAAAGTTAACCTGCACATCCTACAATCTCAGACATAAAAGGGATTTTAAGAGGTTATCTCAGTTATATTTTCTAAATAGATTAAATTGTGAATATGAAATTTATTTTTGGAGGATGGGAGGGGTGTTGGTATTTCTTCAGAATCCCTCCTAACAATCAATAGTCATTACATAGTAATTGTAAAATGTGAAGGATATTAGGTTTTGAGTTAATAACTCCCTGAAGCCCGAATGTTGGGTTGTCATGTCTTTTTAGTGTGGGAAGGAAGGAATGCAGATGATCAGATGTATTCTCACAGCTATTGTCTGTTTTTAAAAATGCCTCCGTATCTCTGCGATGTCTGGGTATATTCCTTTCCCCTTTTTACAGAATCTATAAGCCAAATGCGTGGATTGTAGAAAGAAGATTATTTAAAACCAAAATGCTGCTGTAACGTAGGGGGTTTTGATCTGGGAGCATGTGCTAGTTGTCAGTATTGCTGGTGATTTGAAAAACGTTGTGTAAAATTTTCGTTTGCTGCATTTATAAAGTGCTTACAAGTAATTCTGACAATTATAGTTTTTTGAAAATAGCCTTCTCCCAGTCCTGTGTTTAGTGAAATACAGATAGTCAAAAGAAGGTGAAAGAAAGCAATTGGTGACGTAAATTACATTTTAGGCCCACTTGCAAGCTGGCTGGCTCTTTTGAAGTTGCTTCTCAAATAAAATTCTAGGATCGTTGCTCTTAATAGCTGAAAGGAACCTGGAGAGTATTTTTTCAAAATATTTTGGGACATTTCTGATGGAGCAAATATTTTGCTAGATGTTAAGTTTATAAAAATGAATAGAATATGGCTCTCGCCTGTAAAGTCTAGCCTGAGAGACAGATAACCTGAATCAAGAGCTTACTTGGGGATAGTATATTCTGGAATGGAACCCTTCGGCTGGAGGTGGATTTCCCAGGTTTTGTGGGTGTCACTCCCACAGTTGGGCAGACAGCCCAGGCTCACACAGCTCCAGAGTGCTGTAGTGATGGCGCTGCTGAGTCTGGATTCCTGGTCTCTTGACACACGTCTCATGATCTGGTTCACCCTGGGTTGACCTGTTAGGCTTCGAAAAAGAACACTTCGCACCTCTGTTTAAAGTAGCTTGCTCTGTGCACTTAACAGCTGTTCCACTGAGATGCATAGGTATTCCTATGTTCTTATCTCACACTTTTTTTTTTTTTTGATGGGGGAGGAATTCCCACTAAGCATTTAGAACCAGAAGCAATTGGAGTGATCATCTGAGTAGTTTTTCATCTGATCATGTCACGTGTTCTCTCTGACCATATACCTCAGGACCAAGGCTCAGACCCTTCCTGTGGCGTTTCGTCCTTCCCGATCTTGCCTGCTTCCGCAGCCACATCCTTCTCTGTGATCCCTCTTTTACACTTGAACTTCAGAAAGGCTAAATGCCTACCTGCCTGTGGTTCTACCGATTTGACGTGCTGTTTTCAACCTTCATGCTTTGCCCAGGACCTCTTGACTCCACTTCTGCTGTGGACTAATACCTCTTTCTGAGAGCTTCGCCTTTGGGAATCTTCCAGAACCCTGGGCCGGTCTAGTTGAAGGACAGCACTGACCACCCCAGAGTGGTCCTTTGTGAAAATGCCTCATGTTTAAAAAGAAAAAAAGTTTTAAAACTGCCTTTTTCATGAGACAGTAAAAGCGTTTCCACATACCTGGGTGTATTTAAAATTTTTTTACTGATTATTCTGTTGTATTGTTTTTCCTTGGAAAATACATCTTTTAGAGGATATTAAAGCAAGCACATTTTATACTTCATCAACCACCAATGGGAGCTTGCTCCATGCAAGTTCAGTTGGAATTCTTATTAATAAATAATCACACGTTGGACGACAGTTTACAGGATTTGATATTTTGTTGCATTCTATGGATTAAAACATGTATTTTAAAATAAGGTATTTTAAAATTTATCAGTTGCTGTTAGTCATGGTCTTATGGACAAGAATTACTCCTGTTCTCCAATCTCTGTAGCCATATGAGGTGTAAACTAGCCATTATATATTTGTTTCTTTAAAATATATTTAGGAAAGGAAACTGTTGGATTACAATATAAGCTAAACCTGATAGCAATTGAAGGATAATCTGTTCAGCTTTTCCCTTCTGTAGCATGATTAATAGATAATTGACTATTTGGTCAAAAGGTAAAAACAAACCTTAATTTTTCTAAATAAATATGAACTCGCAGAAGAAACAATGCATATTGAGTGCTGAGTGTTTCCTGGTAATCATAATGGTTGGTCTCCTTCTCTCTTTCTCTCTTTCTCTGTGTCTCTCTCTAAGAAAGCCAAATTACAGGATAGTTCGTATCTTAAAGGATGCTTATCTCAAATACTGGGATGCGCAGATACAAAAGGGCACTCGCTGAGGTACTGCCTCGGTAAATGAACCTCAGCAAATCATAACCGTCTTTGGATTCTCAGTTACGTTATGTAAGTGGTCATACGGATGGATTTTTAACTCTGATTATCCTAAATTGCTTTCCCATCCATTAAACGGTGGAAGGTGTTCTGAAATAAAAACTAAGAAGAATGCACTGCTGTTACTTTAAGAAGGAAATTAAGTAGGAAGGGAAGAGGTGAATGTTGTGACTGCTGACATTTGTGGCCTCTTTTCATTTGCGTAAGAGGTGGACTGGCTTTTCTGTAGCTGCGTTGCCATGGAGAGGTAGTGGGGGAGGACTCCCAGGACCACAGCCTGTGCGAGCAGTTCTGTCTCCACGCTGCTGCTGCAGAATGTGGCGCGCAGGGCAGGGAGCTCGGGCATGCCAGCGGCACAGATCACGGGGCGGCTGACCTGTCGTGGCTGGGAGCGGGACGGTGCAGAGACCCCTGGGGGTGACAGACACGGTTGTGCAAGTGCCTGTGGACTCTATGTGAAGTGAAAGGATTGTAATGTTGTATGGATTCCCACCCTTCATGATTCCTTACACTCAAGATTTGATGGAAAGAGTGTAAACATATTAAACCAAATGTATGCCCTTGTTATAAGAAGAAATGACATAACAGCAAGTCAGATAAATGCTGATGGGACTAATACACTCAGAAAGATCTAATATGGTAGGTGAGACTGTAACCAGAAATGAATGTGTTACTAACCTGGAATCATTAGTGAACGGATGTTATAGAGCCGTGTAGCTAGATAATATGAGAAAAATGGAACAATGAAAGTTATAATTTTTCTGTGTAACAGGTAGAAGAAAATCAGTTGTGTGTTTTATAGATAAATGTGCTTGTATCTTAAGAGATGAATTTTAGGAATTTTGTCATTGCTGTTAATAGATTTTATTGGGAATAGTTTTATGTCAAATAGAAAAGTCTTATTAATGAGTTTGTAGTATGATCATTTTGTGGGGTCTTACTGGCTTGTTTTCTTGACATCAGTGATAAATTGAATATGATGATTATATTAGTCTTTTGATTTCTCGTGGCTGTCATTGTGGATAACGCCTTTGTTTAAAAACAAATGTGATTGGTAATTTTAGCTTAAACTCTGAGCTGCTATTTAGAATATTTCTAAATAAAAATATGTTTCTCTTGAGGAAATCATATAATACGTTAAATTTACCAAGCATAAAGAAACTGATTTGACATCCCAGTTTTCCGATGAAATCTGAATGATTGTTTTATAGTAGTTGAGTCAGAAATGGTTTGCGTGAATATACATTGTACGGCTGTGATAGTCACTGATTGCTTAATGCATACTGCAACTTAGCTTAAGAAGGATAACCAATCGCCTAATTAAATCCATGAAGGAAATGCCAAACCAAGTCTTTTTTTTTTATAAAGATAGTGCTATTTATGTAAAAATCTAGACATAGTGTCATACATAGAGGTACATAGTACTACTGTAAAGATTTGTAAGATGTACAGCTTTATTACTGAATTTACTTGGAAAGTAGCAAATTCAAATTAAGGTATTTCAGAAATTGTTCACTAAATGTAGAGATTATATGTATATATAAACTATTTCTTAAGTGTTAACCTTATTTTGCTTACTAAAACCTACTTATTTTGTGTTTGGAATATTATATATTAAGGATAGATTTCCTTACTTTTTAAATATAATATTTAAAGGCATAAAAGTTAATAAGTTATTAGGTACAGATGTTGATGGAGTTGACATTTTCTTTATTTTTCTTAATTTTTAAATTAATTCTCAGGTACACCTATTCAACAGGAAACCAAAATTAGTTTTCTCGAGTACTCATGGAAGCCAAAGGGCGATGAGGTGTACAATATTTGCATATGCATTAGATAATAATAGGTAATTTTTAATGAATGTTAACTACAAGCTAAGTACTAAACATTTGTACTTGTTGACTTTTCTGAATCTCACACACCTTTGCGAGGCAGGTGGTTTTGTTTTGTTTTGTTTTGTTTTTACCCATTTTATAGATGAGGAAGCTATGTCTAGAGGGTAATTTGATGTCACAGAGATAAGAAGGGGGTGGTCCAGGATTTGAACCCATGAAAGTTTTTAACCACCACACTGTTTGTTGCATGTTAAAACTGTAGCCTGGCAGTGTGAAAAGCTTTCCATCCAGGTATCCTGGGATGGAATCCCAGCTTTCCACACCTTAGCCAAGTGATTGATAGCAGAAGTTGCACCTCTCCGTGCCTCGGTGTTTTTCATAGATACTTAACAATAGAATACATGTGAGTACTTTAGTTCTAGTGCAGATGGGAGGCCTGCTTCCCCTCACCCCCATGGTAGTAGTTACTGTTATAATGTATTATCATTCATCACATTAAAATATAAGATAGTAATCCAAATTATGTTTTATTACTTCATTTGGAAATAATTACTAGGATAAAAGAGGAGTAGAGAATATGATTAAAGTAATATTGAACCTTTCTCGGATACCCACACAAGTATGTATCCTTTTAAAGCAGGGTTTCTCAGCCTCGGCACTGATGATGGTTTGGGCTGGATAACTCTTTGCTGAGGGAGACTGTCCTGTGTGTCGTAGGATGTGTGCAGCCTCCCTGGCTTCTGCCCACTAGATGCCAATCCCTCCCCCTCAACTGTGACAACCAAAAAAGTCTCCAGACCTTGTCAGATACCCTTTGAGGGGCAAAAACATCCCTGGCCGAAAACCACTGCTAGAGCTATGTAGACATTAATCAAATAAGTAAACATAATGTAATTACAGAGTGTGCTAATAGACAAGGCTAAGATGCTGTAACTGAGAATACAGTGAGGGAGCAGACTGGCGTTTGCGGCAGGTGTGGCTGCGTGTGGAGTCCAGCAGGGAGGGGCATGAAAGGCGCGCAGGCCTGAGTGGAGGCTGTGGCCGAGGTCTCGGCGAGAGGCGCGGGCTTGGACCCGCTGGTGACAGTGGACAGTTTAGAGAGGTTTTTAAAGGGAGAATCAGAGGGCTCGGGGTTTGCTGGAATCCTGCACCCGTAACAACAAAGGGTGGTTTGAGGAGTGGACGCAGGGCAGTCTGCAGGCTGACTCGCCGGCCCGGCGAACCCTGTGTGCCTGCGTCGCTGTGCACGGGACTCACATGTGTTTCTTGGCAAAGTTAGAAATTACTGAATGTCCTAGACCTTCATGAATATTGGAAACCTGAGTCTTAGCGTCTGTGACTGCCAAATGACTGCATATTTAAAACCTGAATGCTTTGCCGTGCTTTACCAAGCAGATGTGCTCTTGAGAGAGGTGAGAGCTCTCACGCTTGACTGTGGCATGCCTCCGTGCGTGCCCCTGCCGTCCCTACCTAGGTTTCTGTCCTGGCCCCGGAGATTTCTCCTCCAAGTGCAGCCGCTTGTAACGCAATCAATTCTTTGGACAGCAAATGATTATCTTGCTTCTTGAGTCACAACTGTGAAGCTTCCAGACTCCTTAAAGCAGGGCGTCCCTATGGTGACTCCAGTATATACCCCAAGTTTAACAAGTGGTAAGAGCAGGGCATTCCAGGCCCTTTCTGTGGCGCAGCATTGAGGGAAGCCTGATGGGAATTCCTCTCTTTCCACAGCAGATAACTTCAACAGGCTGTTTAATGGTGCTATTTTAGTAAGATCGTCATAAGCCTAATTTAATGAACTTTTGTTAATAGTAGTGAGTAAAATCGCTGACTTGTAATTGCAACTTAAATGTTAATATTACAAGATTGTCATGCCCGTTTCCTCAGCAGTGATGATAAAACCTTTTTTTCCCCCACGAAATTAGGTTGTTGAAATTGTGTGTATCTGAGTGTGTCTGTCAGGGATTTCTACCACGGTAAAATGGAAATTCATTTTTGAGCCAGAACTGAGGCCTGTCGGTTGTGAAGTCTGTAGCCCAAGGGAGGACAAAGGGGCCAGAGGAGAGAGAGGCTGCGTCTCCTGACAGCTTCCTGGAGTCTTGTTTCTCCGCCCCCCCTCCCCTCCTCCACTTCCCCACTCCACTTCTGTTGATCGGTTAGGTCAGTTATTGGCTGCTTCATTTTCCTCTGGGAGAAGACATTTTCAACTCAAGTTTCCATCCACTGTCATCCTCCCTCCCAGTGGGCCTGGGTAAAAGTAGTCGAGACGTTTTTAGTGAAGGATGTGAATTCAACCACGTTTGAACACGTGCTGTGTCTCTAGGATTGCATTTGTGATGTGGGGATCCCTTTTCCTACCATTAGGTAGCTTAAACATCTCAGAGACGGAAGAGAGATTTACACGAGAATTTAAGGAATAAGTGAGACCACAAGTAACAACAGGCAAATGGGATACAATTAAATACCATTACATAGCTGCTTTATTCCATACAGTAGTATGGAGTAGATGAACTTCTGTGGGATGTGTAGGAAGGTAAGAAAGTGTTGCTTTTCTGGATTTATGCATAGAAGTTTCAGAGAGTTGGGATTTAAGCTTGGTCGTGAAAAATTGGGAAGGTATGGATAAATACTGCAGGCCAGGATGTTGGGTGACCGTGATAGATGTTTATCATGGCGTTTATGATTTTAGCAGGTGATACAGGCCTGCAACGAGCAACCTCACGCACACACGTGCGGGAGGAGCCAGGGTGCTGTTGGCACACACTGTGGTGACCCCCGCGGGGATCAGGAAAGGCTTCAAGAGTACGTGGTGTTCAAGCTCAAACGTGAAAGATGAGGAATTGCCACCTCAGGCAGGACACCCTTTTAAATAATATGGAGAAGTAGTGTAGCGTAGTGTTCAGTTCACATCCTGGAGGCCACGTGCCTGGGTTTCAGCGCGGCAGACAGGCTTCTCCTTATTAGCTCTGTGAAGTTTGCTTCCGTGACCCATGGTTCGCTCCTCTGTCAAACAGAGGTCAAGGGCGGTTCCTCCCTCCTTTCTGGGGAGGGCTGAATGAGCGAGTATCATCCGGTCCTTAGAGCAGTGCCCGTACACAGCAAGCACTTAGATTTTAGGTGGTATTGATAGATTTTTCCCCAGTAGGGTCAGAAGGACGATGAGGGCTTCCCAGGCAGGTGTGAGGGGAGCATGGGGAGGCGGGTCCCAGAAGGAACCCGCGAGTTTGAAGCAGCGCTGGGGGCAGGCAAGCTGCAGGTGGGCGCCCCCCAAAGGCAGCGCTGCTTCTCCTCTTAGAAGAAGCTTTTCGGCGGGGGGGGGGGAAGGATTCTGGCGATGCGTCCGGACAGGTAACGGACAGGTAACTTGTCGTTTCTCCCCCAGAAATGGGTAAATGTGTTAATTCTGTTTTGCTGGTTTGTTTAACGTATCTTTCAGGGAGTTTAAGAAATAGTTAACCTTATTCGCTATCCAAAATAATTGTATCCTGGGTATTCTCATGTGCTACAATGTTATTGAAAAGAGCTTTCAATCATGTTGAAAAGAGCTTTAAGTTTTCTCAAGCTCAATTATATTTCTGCGTGTTTTCACCGTAATTTGCCTAACTTGCTCTGTGTGATAGAGTTAGCCTCTGAAACAAATGCCTGCAGATGATAAATGACCAGAGCTATTTTTGGCTTGACCAGATCAGATCCATACATACTAGGTCACAAGCCTAACCACTGTTATTTTTGGCCAGAGTCCTTGCCAGTGAGGGAGGTAGCCAAGTACTTCCTTTGTGGAAAAAATGACATTTGTTCATTGTTTCAGTCGTGATGATTGCTGCAAACATATGGGTTTTTTTTTTACTGATTGGTTTGTAGAGTTGCAGATTGGGAATTTTATGCATTGTAAAATTTGTCATAAATAAATGTTTGTTCGTAACCACTTAACTGTACTAAGGGCCCGATGCTGCTATTATCTTCTGTGAGCTGTTATACTAGGTAATGGCGAAGACAAATAAATAGAGGACATGTGCATGTACGCATATAATGGAGTGGTGGGTATATTTCAAACCAGGTAGTAGATACATACACACTATATATTATACAAACACACACATCCATTATAAACGTGCACTTGCAGACGTATACAAAATTGTATGAACTGTTATTTGATTATTTAGGCTAATGGCCTCAAACAGTAATGTGAATGGTTCCCAAATAATTTATTTTCCTAAAATAAAATTTAATATAGTGTAATCAGCAGATTTAATGATGTGTTTTCTAAGTGTTAAATTTGTTTCTGAAAATCAGTTTAGGGACTCTTTCTGAATGTGTTGGCCAGTGATAAAAGGCTAACTTTTAAGTTCGTGGTTGACCATTAATATTGTGGGTCACACAGGTGACCACCTATAGATTTCTGCACTTCTTTACATTTTGTCTTTGTAATGAACTAGGTCACTCAGTAGTTCATATCTTTTACATGTAAAATTATAGCATAGAATATTAGTAATTGGAAATTGTTATATGCTGTATATTTTCTTCTATTTCTGTTTTTCTCTGTGAAGCTATGAAAAGTTGGGGAACTAAGTTACTCTAGGCCAATTATGAACCTATAGCACAGAAGAGATAATAAAGATTGTTTAAAAGATGTAGTTAATTTAAACTTTTTGAGTTTGGATTTTTTTTTAAGGTCTGTTTTTCTTGTTATCAAATTTTAATTCTTCCCTGCTTTTGAGTAGCCTTATAAGGTATAGAATGGTTAGGACTTAAGACATTTGTCTGATGCCAGTTTTAAGAGTATTGGACAGCTTACCTGCCGTGTGTCCAGCATGGTGTGCGGACTCAGTGGTTAGCACCTACCTGCCCTGCCCTCGTGGGCCTGCTGGGCTGGTGAGGAGTCAGACCTTAAAACAAGAATTGCTCACAGTAAAATGAGGTGACAGCAGTGGCAGGGACGGCGTAAGGTGCTACACAATTACTTAGCAGTGGCCCCTGACAGTCTTGATGAACGACAGAATGTGAGGGTGTTTTAGTTTATTTTGACTGTAATTCCCGCCATAAAGATCGTTATCCGTGGGTGATGACTAAAACTGTTAGACTTTGTCTGTTTTCACTTTAGTTGTTTCCCCTCCACCACCTACTTCGAATTTTTCATAGCCTTTTACCTTCTGATTCTTGCTGGTTAGGGAATTACCCTTCAGAAGGGATGCAGATTGGACTGTTTTGAGTTGAAAAAACAGACTTCTTAACTGACCTCTGAATATTTTGACTTAACATGTTGAATTGGGTAAATTAAAGTGTAAAGAATAGTGGATTGCAATATTTATAATGGTATTATTTCTGATTGGTAAATGTTAAAATAGCCTCAATTTGGAAGGAGGAGACAGGCATCAAATAATTTGAAAGAATACAGAGTTTAAGTGAGAATATTGAAAAAAGGAATCTGAAAGTATGCATATATATTCATATGTATACATATGTATCTACAGATATATGTGTGTGTATATATATGTACACACACATAAGTAATAATATGTATTTTTTAAGCATGTAAGTAAATAAGCACTTATATACTTTTAGGGAATTGAGGCATTCAAGTTTTATTTTTGATTTGGCTACCCATATTTATACATACATACATACATTTTTATACATACATATATATTTAAATGAGTAAGTAATACATCTTCTTCAATATGAGTAATAAACTTAATTTTAAAAATTAACTCGTATAGAAGCATATACAGTTTTAAAAATGAGCATTTCCCCCTTTTCCTGCCCCTGCTCTTTATCCTCTTCTCAGAAGTAACCACCCATGTTAATCATTATAAATAATGATTAAAATTTATAATCATTGTCACTTTTTCAGAAATGTTTATGCAGACACGGCAACATCATTTTTAAAAATATGCACACATGTCCACAAAAAATTGAATTACATAATATCTACTGACCTGAACCTGATCTTTTTTAAAATTTAAGATTTTCACACTCCAAAAAGTCATTGCCCAAATCCCCGCAGTTAGGAGCAAAAATTGAAAGCAAAATCCATAACCGTAGAAAAACGTCTACTAGTGAGAACTGATAAAGTTTGGCTCTACGCAAACCTCTTGTGTGATTTTAGGTACCCAGTTATTCTCACCCAGAAGTGTCTTTTTCAGTTTATTGCCGATTTTTAATCTTTTCACTGATAGTAGTGTTATTTACAGAATGCACTTGAAATAGTATGAGAACAAAGCACTTTCAGTGTTCTCTAGTGACCAAACATGATAAAACCAGAATCTATTAAAATAAAAAGAAGTCTAGACTCAATTCCAAATCTGTATGTCCAGCCTTAACCAGTCAATCGTGTTCTATTTGGCTTCTCTTTAAGCATCTTTCCTGGAATAAGCCCTAATCCCTTCGGTCTCATGTTGCAAAATTCAGTATCACGTCTGCAGATGGACTTCTCATCCCTAGAGGACCAGCTTTGGTTCTTTATTCCTTTGTTCATATAGTTAAGTGATTGAATGATTCCTAGATGTTAATAAAATGCTCGCTCTGTTGTATGTGTGTGTTGTGCTAGGTGTGAATACATGGTGGTGAAAGCAGGTCATTTGCCTTTGTGTCACATAGACTGGTACCATCTTTGGTCCAGCCATCAAAACCTGAATTTCCCATGTCATTTTAGACTCTCTGATTCCTTACTCAATATGCGGACTTTTCACCACATTCTCCTCTCACTCTGCATATTTACTTTCTGCCATTTAACACCTACTCATGGTGTCCCATATACTGTATGTTTAGTTCTACTTTATAACTTTCTTCATGCTCTTTCCTCACAGAAGCCTTTTCACTTCCCCTGGAATTGATGTCAACTCTCACACTTTGCCAGTATTTAATAGGATGAACTAATTATTTAAAAAGAACTTTAAGAAGAGTGCATTCAGCTTTTCAAAAGATTTTCAGAGCTGATAATTTGCCTGCTATTTGTAATGTGTACTGGAGAATAGATTGGGGGGAAAAATCATCTATTTAAGTTTTGCGTTTTTTAAAAAACAATCATTTCAATCTAGTACTTTAAGATTTATTTGAAATAATATGAAATAACTTGAAGGTACTAAGATTTGCTGTTTCATTTGTTTTTTTATTTTAGATATTGTGCTTTTGTTATATTATTTCCATTCTTTTAAGAGTTTCTATATTTCTTCTGAAATTCCTCTACTCTTATCCTTCACAAAATCCATCTTTTTTTTTCCTTCTGTTAAGTTCTTTACTGTATATATTATAGTTTCAATTTCTTGTCATTATTTACAACATCTTTGTCGTGTGCAGGTCTAATTCTTTTTCCTGCTTTCTCACTCTGTGTGTCAGAGTTTCATGATTCACACGCCTAGTCATTTTTTCTTATATAAAGAACAATGTGGTTGGTTATGTTTTATAGGCTCTGGATTCTGTCGTCTTCATCTGAAGATCGCTGAGTTTTGTTTTAGCAGACGGTTGAGTTACTCTTAGATCTTCTGAAACTTGTAGAAGATGGATTTTAGGGTTTTCAGAGTCGTCTGTTTGATTTGCCCTGATTCCAGGATGCGAAGTTAATTTTAAGGTGTGGCCTTCTGAGATTTCAGTGGAAATAACAGGGTTTTTACCTGGCCTGTCTCTCGTGGCCGGACTTGAATTCCAAATTCTGTGTTCTCTGTACCAATACTGAAAGCTTCCGCTGATACTTTGCTCAGTTTTTTTTCAGCCTGCCTGTGTTTGCTTTCCCTCAAGCTCCTTGGAGTCTCACCCTCCACACAAGCAGTTCAAGACTCAGCGAAAGACTTGAAGGGCTTGTTCCCAGATTCTGGACTCTCCTCTGGGCCTCCCTTTTTCTGGGATTTTCCCCACTCAATTTGCAGCTTTTGCAGCACCCCACACTCTCGCTCTGCCTCCTCAGCCCAGTATGCCTGCTGCTTTCTACTTGAGGCGTGCTCTTCACAGACTGGTGACTGCCCTTCTGGAAAGAGTCATCGAAATGTGGGTCTTACGTCATTTGCTTCTCATCCCTCTAGGGTCAAATCCCATCCGATTTTTGCCTGCTTTCGGTCACTCTCCAGTACCTTCCTGTTTATTTATTTAAATATTTTGTGCATAGTTTTATTGTGTTGATACGAGAGTCCCATATAAGCCGCTCTGCCCTTACCAGAAGCCAGAAGTTCTAAATGAGTAGATAATACATTCTTGCTATCAGTGGAAGTTTTTATAATGTTAAGCAGATGGTTGTCTAAAAGAGTTAAGAGACTCCGGGAAGCCTCCCAGGCTGGTGAGGTGGAGGAATCAGAGAGCGCTCTGATCCTTTGGTTCCTGAGTTTGCTATCCCAGGATGACGGACACCCAGTGGGAGATCTCACCACTACAGTGCTTTGCACTGTACACCATTGTGAGCAGAAGTAGATTGATTATGGTGGGGTACGTAGTATGAGAGCTTTGCTTCTTTGTCCTTTCTTCCTTTTGTTATTGTGAGGGTATCATTGTTTACTGTACATTAGAGGTACTTATACACTAATATATTTTAGTTCATTAGTGTATTTTCATCTCCGCTAGAGCCTGGGTTCTCAAGGGAAGACACTGCCTATAGCTCAAAGCTTTGCACATGGTAGGTGCTAAGGATGGAATGAGATGTGCTGTGCCGAGCACAATGCCTGATGTATTGATACCAGTACTTTTTTCTTTCTTGTCTACTCTCCTCCACTCTTGTTGTTAAATGTAATCAGGCTGGTAAATGAGGAAAAGGAACAGTATTTGTTCCAATTACCTACCTGTCCCCCTCTTTTTTTCATGTGGCCAAATAAAAATAGTTTTATACTAGTAAGAGATACATTGTTATATAATTTGGGGAGAAATTAAGAAATTTAACAACTGAAAAAATAAAAACATGTTCATTATTACTGTGAAAATGTACCTTTGAATCCTCGTCCAGAATGCAGAACAGTGACAGTGTAGATCAAGTCTCTATCAGAACCTGGATTTAGGGTCTCCATAGATCCTGCCGTTCCTGAGATGGTGTGCAAAGAGCATGTGTGTTTGTGTGTGTGTATCATTCACTTCCTAGGAGAGGCTATACACAGTGATCATATGGATTTTTTTTTAATAGAGACATTTTGAAGTTTCATTTTCTTCTTAGTAAACTAGCTTTTTTTTTTTAATTGAAAAAGTGATGGATCAGTATTGGAACAGTATTGGAATAGGATGGGGATGTTCTGATTTTAAAACAAAAGAAGACAGTGTCCATATAGTTTTTGTGTCATTTTATTTTAAAAAGTGATGTGGGGGGGGGGGGTTTGTGTGTGTGTGTATGTATGTGCGTGTGTGCGCATGTTTGTGTGTCTGCGTGTGTGTGTGCCCACAAAGGTGCAAAATGACTTGGAACCTAAGGCGCCAGTATGCCCAGGTTAATTTGGTTGAAATACTGTTCCCTTCTTGTACCATATATCATTGTTTAAATTTCAGATCTAAAGTAAATCTCACGAGGTTAACTGATTCAAACGGAAAAGAAAGTAAAAAAATACAATGAAATATATGTCTTTCTCACCTGGTTCCCTTTCCCCAGGGGTGACTGTAAACGCCAGCAGCAGTGAGTGATTTAAGTATCATTTCCCACACACACAGAGACACACAAACACACCCATTTTTATATTTTGACACAAATAGATGTATACTGTATACATTGTTCTGCTCCTTAGGTTTTGTTTTTTGATCTGTTTGTTGTTTTTTTTTAACTTTGTATCTTGGAAAGCTTTACAGTCTTCAAATTCTTACCCTCCCCCTGCCCCACCAAAAGGAATTAAGAACACTGGAGATCATATTTCTAGAAATCATTATTTATTCTTTTTATTATCCTTTTCAACTTTGGTGTGTACAAACCGGACTCCTAGTGGTAGCTTAGAAATTATTTAATTTCCTCTTGGCTCCAATTATGTCTGGGGGCAGTGACCTTGATTAAAGGCCTACTGTGTGCTCGGCCATTAGCTACTTAGCTTCATTTCCTTCCCACTGTTCTATGTTGTTTCTGGCTTGTGATCATTATTTGAACTATAACACTAGCAATACGTGAAGAATACTTTGGTAATTAGTTTTTTTAATTTTCAGATTGGGCTCCCTCTTTTCTCCTTTTTTTATACCTTTGATAATGAGAGTTTCAAAATGATTACAAATAGAATGGTGTGATAACCTCTGCTCACCTATCGTCCAGTTTAGCAGTTCACACCTGATAGCCAGTCTGGTTTCCTTGCCTCCTCTGGGCACGTCCCCTCCCACAGTGTTTTAAGACCTCAGACATAGCATTTCATTGATAGGTTTTTATTATGTAAGCTCTGAAAGACAAGGAATATTTTTTTCACATAATCACAATGCATTTAGGAAACTGAAGAAAAGTAATTCATAACTGATCATATTAATGATCAGTTATCCTATCCGTGTTTAAATTTCCAGTTCTCTGCAGTGATACAAGTTTTTAAACACTTTGTTAGGGCAAATAAGGTCCACATATTCTGTAGTTTGATATGTCTTTTATGTTTCTTTGATCTATAGGTACCATTTCCAGTTCTCTTTCTTTGCAGATTATTTGTCAGAGAAACCAGGTTTTTCGTCTTGTAGAATTTTTCATTATTGGTTCATTCTTAAATGGGCAAATATATAAATAGATTGCTTTAAAAATTGTTTTAACTGGTGGCTTTAAGTTTCCAGATATTCTTTAGGTATCATCAGATTATATTTGAACGTGCGTTCGTTGGCTAACATCACTCTATTTATGGCTTTCAACCTACATTTGCAGATTTGAAGTATAGGATGCCCTTTGAAATAAAAATTCACAAGAAAAAACAAGACAAAATAGATAAAATTAAAGACAACTATGAGAGGTCCCGGTAGCTATGCATCAGATAATGACTGTATTATGTCTGCTAACTTCGTGGGAGGGGCTCAAGGAAGAATGTGGATTTCTACATTCATGGATCCCTAGTTGCTATTCATCCGTGCTTTTATTTGTCCTTAATATTGGTCAGTTCTTCCATTCCCATCAATAACTCTGTCTAATTTTTACCGGTCTCTAAGACCCCTTAACATAAATGCTAAACTCTTTGTAGACAACCATGCGTCTTACCTCAATAAACTTGTGAAAGTTGGATATGAACTCCCTCTAACTCATCCTTCTCATCAGCAGACTTTACCCAACACATCCTTCTCCTTCTCTTCCCTCTGACCTCAGGGAATCACCCTGGGTGTTTCCCTATTCAGAACCAGCCCTCTGACCGGACTTGACGCTGGCCCCCACTTTCTTCAGTGCCTTGCCCTTCACATCCCACACTCTCGCCTGTATCTTTACTCCCTTTTTATTGGTTCCTTCCCTTGGGTTTATAAACATCTTTGAAAAACACGTCAAATCAGACAACCCACCCTTGACCGTGTGTTTCTCTCTGGCCCCCAAGTTCACTCTCTTGTTTTTTGCTGAGTGTTTTGAAAGACAGTTCTGCTCTATTCTGTCCTCCACCTCCTGTCCCATCACTTTCTCAGCCCTCTGCCCTCCGCCCTCTCATTCCACTGCAGGCTCCGGGAAGCATCACCAGGACCTCTTAATTGCTCAATCCAGTGAAGCTTTTTCAGTCTTTATCAGTTGCATCATCTACTGATTTGATAATGAAACACTGTTTTCTTGACTTCTGTGGCCAAATTGTTTTTGGTTCTCCTAATTTTTTTTCAGCCATTCTTTTCTTTTTTTCTTTTTTGTCTTTCTCTTGGGTTTCTCTGCTTCTCATCCCAAGGAGTCTTAACTGGAGGGTAGGTGGCCCATTAAAACCACTTGTCAAAGCTTTCAAAACTTATACAGTCTGGGCCACCATTTCTATAGTTTCTGATTCAGTAGGTCCTTCTAGAAGCCTATAATATAGTTTTTCTTTGATATTCTATTATATGAAGGTACCATAATTTACTTAACCATTTCTCAAGTATTCGACGCATATTTATTGAGCATCTGCTATATTCCGGTGTCATTGGTTATTTAGGTTTTTTTCTGTTATGAAAAGTACTCTGATGAATAGCCTTTGTTCCATCCTTTCATAGCCTCAGTCTAGATTTCCAGTAGTTGAATCAATATATTAAAATGCAGAGACGGGTTTCAAGGATCTTGATGCCTATGGTCAAATTACTTCATAGAATAGTTATATTTTTGCTTCCACCTACCCTGTGGTATGGTTTTAGCAACCAGTTATGTAAGACGGTAGCTCTCAAATCCTGTGTGCTTAGATGTGTTGTCTCCGGATTTACGCTGCAGACCGCTGGGAGTGCCCGACTCTGTCTTGTTTTCTGCGTCTTTGCCTCTCCATCCGCCTCATGCTTCCCTCCCTGAATTTCCTCCTCCTCTAGACAAGATCTCTCCTTTTCTTCTCTGCGTATTCAGCCCATGTATTATTTCTTCCATGAAGGTGTTGCAGGACCAGTCTTCCTATTTCCAAGACAAACACATTCACACCCTTCAGTGTTCCCCTAGGACCCCACGGACTTAGTCACACAGTTACTGCGTGTAGAGGGATTGCTCATTTACTTCTATAAGTTCCTACCTGTAAGATTATTCATCTTTGTGTATCCTTAGGGCTAGCCCACAGGAGCTAATAAATATATTCTGAACTGAATGAACCATTCACTATATTAATGTTTTTATGTTTTAGAAACTACCCAGAGTCTTTCATATGATCTGGAAATTTGGAATTTAGAACCTATAGCCAGCCGACATATTTTAAAAAAATAATTTGATTACATTTTTAGGGTTTTTAGTTTTTATTAAATTTAAATAATATTTATTTTTATATTAAAATATTTATTATAGATAATTGAGTAATTGAAGAAAATAGAAATAACATTAAAACTGTTAATATTCTACCCTCAGATAATCATTACATTTGAGCCTGTTTCTTTATAGATCTGTGTGTGTATGTACATGTACATCTATGTGGCACAAAATGTTTTTACGTAATACACTTTGAGCATTTTTTTCTATCAGTAAGTATTTTTAAAACATTTTTAATGGCTAAATAATATTCTGTTGTATGGAAGTACCATAGTTCTTTAACTAGTCCTTTATTGTTTTACATGTAAAATTGTCCACAAGTAATTGTTAATTTAACATAAATGCTACCGTAAATATGGCAATAGCAGTTCCTTTATTGAACAAATATGTGTTGAGGCTCTAGTGATCTAAGCACCTGTGTACTCTGTTGAATAAGATATAGTTTTAATGAAGAAAGCGGGTGAGCATGCAGGCTCTCGGAATATCCCGTGATGAATGCTGCTCTGGGCCTTAGAACACTGTGCTGGGGGCGCAGACCAGGGCCTGGGGGAAGGGCCAGGGAAGGCTTCCTAAAGGAAGTGATAGGTTATTGGCTAATTTCTCTGTTTTAGGGTGTTTATTAGAATACCACTTCGTTAATATGATGAAGCATATCCTTTTTTATTTATCATGGAGGGTTTTTTGTTTTGTTTTTGTTTACACTAGAGATAGGTGTTTTAATCAAGGACATGTTGGACATTATTTAAATTACCTTCCCCCCACCCCCGTCCTGTCCTGTTACAAATGATAATAACATGCTTCCTAATACTGAAATGTCTTTGCATGCTTACTGTGCACCCTCCTTGGACGTGGCTTTCTAATTGTGGAATGTACTTCTGGATGTAGGTTGTTACATCCATATTCGTTTGTGAGCCTTGTATGGAGTGTTGATTCTTCTGCCCCTGCAGTCACATTTTGATATCAGGGTTATAGCAGTTTTTAAAAATGGTTTAGAACACCTTTTGTGTTAGCTTGTACTCTGGGATAGTTTAGGAAATGCTTTATTCTTCAGAATTGGTAAGAATTTGATAATAAAACCTTCTTGGCCTTTAACCTCTAAAAAAGTAATTCTGTGTTGTTCTCTGGTAACTTTCTCAATCATCCCTCGTTATTCTAGTTGAGTTTTTCTCTTTCTGGATCAAGTTGAGTAATTTTATTTTTTTCTAGAATTTTTACTAGTAAATCACAGTTTTCAAATTCATGAGTGCCGAGTTGAGTCTCTCTCTCTTTTTTTTTTTTTTACTTATTTCAAGCAATATTTTTCAGTTTGAAATATTACTAGTCTAGACTATCATTTTCGGCATTATTGTAGAGTCTGCCTCCCTGAAAGACATAGGTCTAGAGATAGGAAAGATGTGTAACTTCCAGGTTGAAACGTGTTACTTATAAAGGTAGGTTTCCTTAGCTGATTTAGTAGTGAACATTGGGATCATCATTTAGACGACCATGCATACGTGGTTATGGGTATTGGATGCATTTTTAACATTACGTCATTGTCATATATTTAGTCTTATTGAAATAGCTCTCAGTTACCAGTGAGAACAGGGGGCTTGTACTGACGTGTGATGAGGGACATGGGAGTTAGGTTTATTCAGTAGTAAAAATAGTGCAGTCACATATGGTGATCTTTTTTCAATCAGATGGTATCTCTTCAGCCTTTTACAGTTCCTTAGGATCTACTTCGTAAAATTTACTGTTAGTGTTTCCACTTTATGTTTTTAGGGCTCAGTGAAGAAGGAGAGCCTCTAGGTGTCAGAGCAGAAGTTATGGGTGCCTGTCAGAACAGCAGGAGAGAAGGATGAGCTACTAGAATTAGGGGAGAGATCATTTAACTCCTTGATAATCTAATGGAGTGATAAACAGTTGATTCAGGTGCTTTCAGTGCACTGATGCAATTTCCCAAATGTAGGAATCATTTATAACATTAAGGAAGATAAAACGCCAGGCTCTTACGTGAAACCACCTAATGCCAGTTTCAGTTTGTGTGCAGATACGCCTTTTTCCCTTTTCCAGAATGTACCCTTGCTTCTGTGTGTCACTTGGCCAGGTTATCGTCAGCATTTCTTAGGCCAGTAAATCACTCAGTCCGCCTTACTGTCGTTGTTACTAATGATCACCAGATACATAGCTGTGGAAAGACGGATCCTACACGCAGGGGTGGTGGCACAGAGAAGGAAGCAATGGCTCTGAGGAGGGTGTCAGAGCAGGTTTCCTAGAGGAGGTGACATCCTGAAGGGATGGGGTGGGAGGGCAGCTAGCTGGAAGAGTCTCAGGGACCTGAGGGAGCCTGCGCCAGGGGTGTGGCTGGAGCTGCAGAGGAGGGAGTGGGATGACAGACAACTGTGTTCGCTGCACAGGGAATCAGGCTTTATATTTACCGTCAAATTGATGTTAAAATGCTTGTTTAAGAGGTAGAATAATCCGTAAGGTCCTCCAGGGGAGCCATTCTTTTAGCTTTATATTTCTGGTTCTTCCTTTTGTACCTGACACCAGGCAGACATTCAGTGCAATATAAAACCCTCAGCAGTTGTTGAACCAAATCCTAACAATTTAATGAGTCGGTCCCCAAAGCTATGATGTATGTACTGAGTCGCAGGGCTCTTGAGGAGTGGTGTCGAGGATCTGAGATGGTACAGGAGGCCCATCGCCCCCACTTCACCGCAGGGTGAGAAGGGTCAGAGACGGGCACTTGCTGTGAGCTCTCATTTGAAGATTGCTTTATTTTTCCAAATGATTTGTTTTTAATTATCTAGTCTTCTTCCCAGAACCCCAAAAGAACGGTGGTTTCCTAAGGGCTCCAGGACTTTTTTTTTTTTTTTTTTGGCTCAGTGGTTTCAGATTATGCTCCACAAATCAACATTTTTTTCTTTATTTACAGTTATTTACCTATGATGAAAACAAAATGTTTTGCATTGTTTTCTTGTACAAACAAAAGTTTTAAAATATGTAAGGCATTAAACAAGATTGTTCATAGCCTTTACCATTAACAAATAGTTTCTGTGCTTTACCAGAGAAGAAAAACTGTAAGAAGGTGTACATTTTTAATAGTTGCAGAACCAAAATCTAACCTACACTGTCAGTACCCTTCCTCTCAGCCTGCCACTCTTTCAGCCATGGGCCCTTCTGGATCTTAGGGACAATTATGGATCCATTCATGTGTTGCTGGGATCTTTTCCAGGTAACAACTCCAAGTGTATTTAGTAAAAACTGAATTAATTAGAATTACATCTTAATTTAAATACGGTAAGAACTCATTACAGTAAGAATATGTTACTTATTTTAGATTCACCACTGGTGTGAATGTCAATTTTGCATATATATCTGTTTTTATTTTTAAGCAACAGAGAAACTACTGTTTATTTCTGAATGTGTAGTCTTTGTGAAATTATTACCTCAGATAACAGTGACACTGGGGAGGGCATGATGGAAGATGTCTCAGAATCTGAGATCCCATTATAAACCACACGCACCCCCCTGCCAATCAGGGCTTACAATGAGATATGTCCTGGCTGGGAAGTGTTGCCCTTGGTTGAGGACTGCTCTTTCTATCAGTGAGTTTCAAGCTGCAGGTTTGCTCCAGCAGTGGGTTGTGAAATCAGTGTATTTGAGCAAGGCAGCATTTTCCATTTTTACTAGGAAAGGATAGAAATTAGAGTGTGGGTAAGTTGGTTTCTGAATTATGTATATACATAATAAAGATACACATGTGTAATTGGTTGGAATGTAAAAATATCTTTCTTACTCTGGGTCATAGTGAAAAAAATGATAAATGTTGCTTTTAAATACTAGTGAATTGCCTTGTCTGAACCAATAGAGAGCATATAATAAATGAGAACTTTCTCTGTAGTTTTGGAGAGTGTCTTTAAAACATCATCTTTTATCAGGAGAATTATAAAACATAGGTTAACTATAAACAGGACTTTCTCTAAAAATTGAGGCAAAATCTTATAATGGCTATTATAAGCTCTCTCATTGAAGATTGTATTTACCTATTGAACTGGAGCTCCAGGTAAAGGCATTTAAGTAGATGCCTATACCTCACACACTAGATATGCTAAATCTACTGATTTATACACAAATGTAAATTGAGGTCATTTTTGCAAGAATTTGTTATGTTAAAGTACAAATAGAAGGTGGCCAAACCTCAATATACTAAATAGAAGCTATTCTTTAAACATTATGTCAAGTCATGAGTTTTTGCTGCCTTGAGCCCCAGTTGGTTCTATTAATAAGAA
The DNA here is from genome assembly GCF_949774975.1 of Lagenorhynchus albirostris. NCBI lineage: Eukaryota > Metazoa > Chordata > Mammalia > Artiodactyla > Delphinidae > Lagenorhynchus > Lagenorhynchus albirostris. The sequence goes on along the minus strand of NC_083104.1, from coordinate 95,687,827 downwards.
GTCGTTTTATTGTATAATGCCAAATTATGTGTGCATAAACTCTTAAACAGTCATTACTACTATGAATATACATAATATATATGTATATATTATTTATGGTTCTCAAGTTTGGACAAACTGCTGGCAGAGAAATAATAGCGCTTTTCATTTTTATGTTTCTCAAAGACTGTATATTTAATATTTATTTACATTTTGAATGTCTCCAATGTACTTAGTACATTTTATTTTTTGAAAAAGTGGGCCTTGTCTTTTTGTTACTTGTGTTAATCCAGGTTTCACCCATACGTTTGGAATTCTCCTTTTGAAGTAAAAGTACTGCTAAGCGCAGGATCTACTTTCTGCATTTAATAAGGGTTTGTGTTTTTTTTTTCAGTACTGTTTCCAATTTCACTCATCATTTCAGGAGAAATAACTAAAGTTTGTAAATGAGAAAAAATTGTATTATTTCCAAAGATAGTCTCTTCTCCCCTCAAATCTTATCCTGGATCTGGTGATTAGCAGGAAGCACATAGGACATTGCTGTGGGGAGTGCATTTGTCAGGATGAAGATTTAGTTACGATTAACCATTGCTTGTTTCCTTTATTCTGATGCTCCCCCCCCGCTGCCCTGATATGGCAGGATGGATGGATCAACATGCAATTGAAAGAAGTTTGATCAGTAAATCGAAGGTTCTGTGGATTTCTGGCTTTTCTGGAAAGGCTGATGGGGAAAAGGCAGATAGAACCAGAGCTTGAAGGGCACATGGTGGGATCTGTGCCCTATTTAGTTGGGGAAGGATGCCATTTTGGAGGCTGCATCTTCCATGGCCAGTAGAGGGCATTTGGGGAGCTGCTGGTGGATGCTGGGAGGCATGAATGGCTGACATACCAATATTTTGAAAGCATTTAAACTGTATGCCAAGGGACTATCTAAAATGTTGCATAATTATGGTTACTGTACTCATTTCAGTACAAAATAGTACCCTAGGAATTTTGTTACTTTTACCATTATAATTAGCACTTAGACCACTGTATTAAATTTGGAATTGGTTGCTGTCATAAATCATCAAATATATATCTCCTTATAAAATTTAAATTAATTGTTACCAAAGTAGAACATGTGCTTATTTACAAAATCTAATTGTGCTCAAAGCTCACATGGGAGACCTACAGGCTCTGGGCCCATGTGCCTCCCTCTCCCAACCACTCCTGAGGCAGCCATCCCAGCTCTTCGTTAGTTATTGCTTCTTTCAAAACTGTGTGCATATATAGCACTTCTGTAGTCATTAGTTTTATCTGGTATCTCTTCAATGCAGTATTCCACCCTCACACTTCATGGGTAACTATTCTGTAATCAAGGGTTGGCAAAAGTGATGGGTATTGTGTTGCTGCTCTTCAGCCCATCATTTCCTTTATTTTTCCATCCTTTCTTTTATCTCTTCCATGTTTGGCTTAGGTCTGAGGCTATCTATGAACTTTGCTTAGACTTGTTTCTAAGCCAGTAGGCATTTGCTGTATCTCTCTAATAAAATCTGTGTGTCTTCATAAAGAAAGCATTATGTTTACATACTTTTATTACTCAGCTAAACATTTTTAAACTATGGTTCAGTATTTAAAATGCACTAATTACTTGCATTGTGGAAACAATTGTAAGTAGTCCTTGTGACTAAGACATAAAATTATAAGTATAATTTTTAAAAGGACTTTATTATTACTTTAACAGTTTACACATATTTGTTTCATAAATAATTCATTCAACAAATATTTATTACTATGCGTCAGGTACTGTTTATAAGTAATAATATTTGTTTTACTGTATTCTTATTTGTGTATGATGAATTGACATAATTTTTTGTTGCTGTTTTTCTTAGACAAAATTGAAGAAGCACAAAAAGAACTCAATGGGGCAGAAGTGTCAAAAAAAGGTAAATTAAAATCAACCCCAGTATAGGCTTTATTCTTGCAGAGATTCCTGTATAAATATCTTATTATTGCAGCCTCTCTAAATGAATCAGTGTAAACATATCCCAAAGTTAAAAATCACCTTAAACTGATGGATACCTAAAAGTCTATGGACTTTGCTTTGTGAAATGTTTTAACTGCATAGCATATTCTGTAACTGTTTCCCACATGTTACTATTTTGCTGGTGGGAATATGAAAGATGGTTGCAGCTTTTCTGAAAGTCCTGTTTGGGAGACTGTCCCATAGCAATCAAGTCACCAGTATAATGAGTACTGATGGTACTGTGTTCCCATATGTGTGTGCATATGTGTGTTCACGTGGTGCAGTATTCTTTGTGAAATGACAAAAACCTAAGACAACTAAAATAACCCAACTGTTAGTCATTGCCGGGAATAATTGCATCAATTGTAGTACCTTCATATTTTGGGATGTTATGCAGCTTTTAGAAAATGTTAATTATTTCAGTTGACTGTGGTGATTTGTTGCAATGGTGAGAGAAGGGGCAGAGGAAGGTGATTAACTTTTATTTATCTGGATTTTGTTCTTTCACTAGTCATAATGGGTAAATTTTGTGTAAAGAATAAAAAGCTTAAAGGCAAAAATCAGTTTTCATCACAGAAAGCATACTGATTATTTTCCCAGGTAATATGAAAAAATGCTTTCGATGTACAACAGCCTGTGGGAGGGGAGGAAGAAAGGAAGGTGGGTAGAGTTCCAACACTCTCTGTTAATGCGTAGAATTGAATGGAAGGATCTATGGTTCTCTTTATGGCATTTAGATTTCATGATTTTTTATTGCTTTATCCTTGTTGTATCTTCTAATTACAGTGGGATATTTTGGCAGAGTAATTTAGCTACGTAGGATTCCAATGGAAAGTCATTTTTTTAAATCTAGTTAGCTTCCTAACTAGGTATCATTAGTGGAAATAATTTCCGGTTGTCCAGCTTCTCTATCCCTTGGACCAGCCTGTGAAGTCTCCAGGGTTGTCTGGGGTTTGTCTGAGTAGTGACGCTGTGATGCGCGGACACCTTAAAGTGTCTTCCTTCTTTTTTCTCTCCCCTCACCCACCATGGGATCTCTGGGAGGCCCATATCAAATATGACCCTTTAATGACACTCTTTGCAGAAACACAAGTCTAAGAAGAGCAGAGAAGTCACCACAGCCACACCATTCCTTTGAAAGGTTGACTGAATATCCCTTCCCACATTGCTGAAATCATGAAGCATTTGAGACACTCAGGCTATAAGAACCTAACAATTTAAAGTTTTTGTCATGGTCAATCTTTTCCACATCTACTGATGGTTTAGAGCTGCTTCAGTTAGGGAAATAAATCTGTTCTTGTCTTCCTTTTCCCTCTTTCCTACCCCTGTGGCAAAGAGCTTTAAAAACCATGAACTAAATGTCTGATAGGAAGGAGGAAATGAAACAGAGGTTCTAGAAAAAGAAATTGGATAATGAAGTTGAAAATAGTCCAGTGGGCTGCATTTGGCAGGCTACACTTATTTAAGACCTAGGATGAATACCAAGTGAGCATTGTTCTGTGCAATTCACTGCCTAGAATTTCTACTCAGCTTTCAGTTTTACATACGCATTCTGGGCAAATTAAAAATAAAATAGTTTTCCTCCAAAATATAATTGAGGAGTAACATCAGTTTGTCTTTAACAACATGAGATAAAATTTTTGAGTAATAAACGTCTTGAGATTTCTCAGGTCTTTGCTTGCTAAGCTGTCTGTTTGGTGAAAGGAAATTCATTTATTCTTTCGAAGAATATACTTTAAAAATTTAGAGTTATTTATTTTTATTGATTAATTTAAGTCATATAGAATAGACCACTTTTTCACTATTTTTTCCAACATGCTTTTGGTTATTTCCCCTGACATTTTAACTTTTTCTACATCTGCCTTTTTTTCTACATTGCTCATGTTTCTAAGGCTTCATCTCCATTGAAGATGCTGTGGTCCTTAACCTATTCAAGGTTCTTCCCCCCCCCCCCCGCCCCCGCTTCTTTCTTTAACCATTAGGACAAGTAACTAATTTATCTTCAGAAGCATTTAGCATACCGGTAGGCTCTTAAGGAAGACAAACCTTGCTTATTGGTAGATTAAAAAAGATAGCTTTCCTGTTTTCTAACATTTTAAGGAAGGATTCATCTGTTTAGTATAATACGGTGGCAAAGAAACTGACTTGGCTCATTATACACCAATAGGATAATGAAGTGCACTAAATTATGGTAATATTCTTTTTTATTCTTTCTCTCCGCTTATGAATGAAAGTCAGATGACTAGAATGTGATTTATTTTGATTTTAACCAATTTGGGGATAAATATAGCATGCAACATTCATACAGTTCTCTATAATGTCCTTATTTTCTTCCTTACAGCACTATTTACTTGGTCTAAACATCCACTGTGCCTGACACTATTTCTAAAATTATTGCACGAGATTTAAATAAAATAAATAGTGAATGTCACAGATGTAGTGATGAATATGTATGAAATAAACTGGGAAGAAATAAATAGATCAGTTAGGAAAGCTTTTATATGCTGTCTCATGAATAAACTTTAATTTTAATACTTTGCTTTAAATTTTTATCACACAATATTTGACACATGAAATAATATATAAATAATATATATTATTACATATGTAATATGTAATATCATATATTATCACATATATCATATATTATTACATATATAATGTGTAATATTATATATTATCACGTACACTTAATACATAATACTCAGTATATGTGGCATGCATTATTATAGGTCATAAGAATAGCATGGTAATCTTTGATTCCAAAACCCAGTTTAGGAACTGGCATATTGCTAATATGTGCTGTTGTATCAGCCTACATGCTAGTCTGCATTTCATCCCACTATCTGCTTGATAGAGATATTTAAGTGTTCTTAAGTTTGCATCATCATTTTAGTGCTTCTTAAAAATAATTGTGTATTCTCAAACAATATCCTTTTTGGTTTTGTCTGAGTTTGAGCTTTAAAAATAAAATTATATTATTTGCAGTTGGAAAAATTTCATTATTTTTTATGGCTTAGTGGTATTCCATTCTGTGTGTATGCATTCCACATCTTCTTTATCCATTCATCTGTTGATGGACACTTAGGTTGCTTCCATACCTTGGTAATTGTAAATAATGATGCTATGAACATTGGGGTACATGTATCTTTTCAAATTAGTGTTTTTGGTTTTTTGGATATATACCCAGGAGTGGAATTGCTGGGTCACATGGTAGTTCTATTTTCAGCTTTTTGAGAAACCTCTGTATTGTTTTCCACAGTGGCTGCACCATTTTACATTCCCACAACAGTGTACAAGGGTTCCCTTTTTTCCACATCTTCACCAATATTTGTTATTTGTGTTCTTTTTGATGATAGCCATCCTGCTGGGTGTGAAGTGATACCTCACTGTGGTTTTGATTTGCATTTCCCTGATGATTAGTGATGTTTTCACGTGCCTGTTGGCCATCTGCATTTCCTCTTTGGGAAAATGTCTATTCAGTTCTTCTGCCCCATTTTTTAATCAGGTTTTTTTTTTTTTTTTTTTTTTGATGTTGAGTTGTATGAGCTGTTTATGTATGCTGGATATTAATCCCTTATAGGTCACATCATTTGCAAATATTTTCTCCCATTCAGTTGGTTGTCTTTTCATTTTGTTGATGGTTTCCTTTGCTATGCAAAAGCTGTTAAGTTTAATTAGGTCCCATTTGCTTATCTTTACTTGTATTTCCTTTATTTTAGGAGATGGATCCAAAAAAAATACCACTGTGATTTATGAAAAAAAGTGTTTTGCCTGTGTTTTCCTCTAGGAGTTTTGTAGTATCCAGTCTTACATTTAGGTCTTTAATCCATTCCGAGTTTATTTTTGTATATGGTATTAGAGAATGTTCTAATTTCACTCTTTTACATGTAGCTGTCCAGTTTTCTCAGCACCACTTATTGAAGAGACTGTCTTTTCTCCAGTGTATATTCTTGACTCCTTTGTCATAGATCAGTTGACCAAGTCAATGTATTTAATAATATGAGATTATTCGAGTTTTCTTTTTTCTCTTCAATCAGATATTCTTCTTATAATTTATCCATTTTATTAACTATTCACATTTATTGGCAAAACGTCATTCGTGGTATTCTCTTACTGTCTCTCATTGCTGCTGGATCTGTAGTTGTGTCTCCATTTTCTCACTGTTAATACCGTTCATTTGTGCCTTTTCTCTCTGTCTTGATTAATCTTGCCAGAGGTTTGTCTGCTTCACTCCCCTTTTATTGTACCAACTTCTGAGTTTCTTGATATTTTCTTGTATCATACTTTCCCATTTCATTACATTTTTCTCTTTATTATCTTTTCCTCTTTTTTGAGCTTATTCTGTTATGAAATTTCTTAAGTTGGAAACTGGGCTTATTCATTTTTAAGTCTATTCTTTCCTGTTAGAATCAGTTAAAGCTATTGATTTCCTTGTAGACCTTGCTTTAGCTGTATTAAATATGACTTCATGTTCGCTGCTTTCATTAATTTCTGTGCTGGTTTCTTCTTTCCCTCTCTTGATAGAATATTTTTCCCCTTGGGGATGGTTGGGGATTTTATTTATTTTTTTGTTAGTGATTTCTAACTTAATTGCATTGTTATGTTAACTGATTTTTAAAACCAGTTTGTATTTCTAAAATAATTTACTCTCTGTTTCTGAATACAGTATAGTCAAAAGTTTCAGGGAATGTTCTATAAAAATGCTCCTAGAATTTATGTTAGAAATTTAGAATTCAGCATTTTACAGATAAACTCACCATTTTACAAAGATGGAAAAGCTGAAGTTGAAACCTGTTAAATAACCTTATCCCAGGGACTGCAACCAGAAAGTGGCATGAGGACTTTTCTAGTCTGTGTTATTCTAATATTATTCTGCATCATAACTGGATGAGAGCTGTGTTCTAGTGATAGTTGAATCTGTAGTACAGTTAGCCCTGTTCTAAATTAAGCCTTTGAATAAAGAGATCACCTTTTAAAAGAATATTGTAATGATTCAGGAAAAAATAGGAGTCAAACAATGGGTATAGGAAAAGGTGGAGATTTTAGGTCAGCTTGCATTGGGATTTTTTCATATTATTCTGTCTCAAACAGCAAAATCCTGAAATCACCACCATAATACCTATAGTTTCCTTTTAGAAGCCGTCACTCTGAAATTATATACTCTAGCCACCAGAAAATTTTTATTTAAAAGATAATTTCAGTTAATCATCTATTTTACCATTCCTAAGGATATAAGCAGTTTATGGCTTAAGAAATACATTAAGGAATCTGTCCTGCTGAAATAACTCTGTGATATTCAGGCTTGCTCTAAGGAGTCACTTGACAAGTAGGATTTTTGTTGACATAGGCATAATGAATGGCCTGGAATTACCCTCTTGTTATCTGGGGAAGCTTGAGGGAAGTTAGGTTCCTATGTAAAACTAGATTGAGTAATTCAGAAGTGAACGTGATAGACTAATGAGCAAAAAACTAGATTGTGAACTCTAATTAGTGGGTAAATATGAAAGCCAGAGCTTGCTCACCTACTTTCCTAAATTTAAGCTCCTTATAATATGAATAGGTTTGCAAGGAGTGAAAAACACTCCTTTTTCTTTTTTAAATAGCACATGTGATATTAAAAAAAAAGAAATGAAGTTTCATTTGGAATAGTATTTTATGTTAATAAGGTTATGCTTTAATGCCAGTGACATTCTCTTCCTTAAGAATTCTGCTAAGAATACTTAAGAAAATATAAGAGCATGTTCCTATAATTAGGGATGATGAAGTCCTTCCTAAGTGAGACTAAACTTTAGGTGGCATACTGGAAAAGTTGGACTGATTTTTATTAAATTAAAATGAATAATGTTAAGATAAGATTAAATATAAGATAAGATTAAAATGTTTTAAAACAGCCTGAGAGAAAGTATGTGCAATAAAACAAAACTTGGTTGGGTTACTTAAAATGTTATAAACTTGGAAAGGCATTAGCAATTTATAAAATGAAAGCTCACACGGATACAGTCAATGGAAGGGCTAGTGTAATATATTAGTGAGATGTCTGAACTATTGAATTTTTTAAAGGAACACAGTTTAATTATTTCAGTATTATAATAATGCTAGCTAGTTTATAAATTAATTACCAGGAAATAGTGTAATTAAATGAGCATTAATGGCTGTTTATTTTTTATTTTATTTTTATAACCTAACCAAAAGTATGGTTAATCCCCAATATTTCTTATCTTCAATTGTGAGATGAATTCTGGTTAGTGGGAAAGACAGAGAGAGAGAGAGAGAGAGAGAGAGAGAGAGAGAGAAAGGGAGAGAGAGAGTAAGGGAGACAGAGAGAGAAAGTGTGTGTGTGTGTGTGTGTGTGTGTGTGTGTGTGTGTGTGTGTGTGTGGTTGTTTCCTTTGGGGTTTGTATCCTCTTACCCATTCTTTTATTTTTTTTTTAATACAACAGGTTCTTATTATCTATTTTATACATATTAGTGTATACATGTCCATCCCAATCTCCCAATTCAACCCACAGCTCCTCCCCCCTGCCACTTTCCCCCATTGGCATCTATACGTTTGTTCTCTACTTCTGTGTCTCTATTTCTGCCTTGCAAACCAGTTCATCTGTACCATTTTTGTAGATTCCACATATATGCGTTAATATACGATATTTGTTTTTCTCTTTCTGACTTACTTCACTCTGTATGACAGTCTGTAGGTCCATCCACGTCTCTACAAATGATCCAATTTTGTTCCTTTTTATGGCTGACTAATATTCCATTGTATATATGTGCCACATCTTCTTTATCCATTCGTCTGTCAATGGGCATTTAGGTTGCTTCCGTGACCTGGCTATTGTAAATAGTGCTGCAGTGAACACTGGGGATGCAGGTGTCTTTTTGAATTATGGTTTTCTCTGGTATATGCCCAGTAGTGGGATTGCTGGATCGTATGGTAATTCTATTTTTAGTTTTTTAAGGAACCTCCATACTGTTCTCCATAGTGGCGGTATCAATTTACATTCCCACCAACAGTGCAAGAGGGTTCCCTTTTCTCCACACCCTCTCCAGCATTTGTTGTTTGTAGATTTTTTGATGATGGTCATCCTGACCCGTGTAAGGTGATACCTCATTGTAGTTTTGATTGCATTTTTTTAATAATTAGTGATGTTGACCAGCTTTTCATGTGCCTCACGGACATCTGTATGCTTTCTTTGGAAAAATGTCGATTTAGGTCTTCTGCCCATTTTTGGATTGGGTTGTTTATTTTTTTAATATTGAGCTGCATGAGTTGTTTATATAGTTTGGAGATTAATCCTTTGTCCATTGATTGGTTCGCAAATATTTTCCCATTCTGAGGGTTGTCTTTTTGTCTTGTTTGTACTTTCCTTTGCTGTGCAAAAGCTTTTAAGTTTCATTAGGTCCCATTTGTTTATTTTTGTTTTTATTTCCATTACTCTAGGAGGTGGGTCAAAAAAGATCTTGCTGTGATTTATGTCAAAGAGTGTTCTTCCTATGTTTTCCTCTAAGAGTTTTATAATGTCCGGTCATACATTTAGGTTTTTAACCCATTTTGAGTTTATTTTTGTGCATGGTGTTGGGGAGTGTTCTAATTTCACTCTTTTACATGCAGCTGTCCAGTTTTCTCAGCACCACTTATTGAAGAGACTGGCTTTCCTCCATTGTATATCCTTGCCTCTTTTGTCATAGATTAGTTGAGCATAGGTGCATGGGTTTATCTCTGGGCTTTCTACCCTGTACCATTGATCGATATTTCTGTTTTTGTGCCAGGACCATACTGTCTTGATTACTGTGGCTTTGTAGTATAGTCTGAAGTTAAGGAGTCAGATTCCTCCACCTCCTTTTTTTCCCCTCAAGACTGCTTTAGCTATTTGGGGTCTTTTGTGTCTCCATACAGATTTTAAGACCTTTTGTTCTAGTTCTGTAAAAAATGCCATTGGTAATTTGATAGGGATTGCATTGAATCTGTAGGTTGCTTTCAGTAGTATAGTCATTTTCACAATATTGATTCTTCCAATCCAAGAACATGGTATATCTCTCCATCTGTTTGTGTCATCTCTGATTTCTTTCATCAGTGTCTTATAGTTTTCTGAGTACAGGTCTTTTACCTCCTTAGGTAGGTTTATTCCTAGGTATTTTATTCTTTTTGTTGCAATGGTGAATGGGATTGTTTCCTTAATTTCTCTTTCTGATCTTTCATTGTCAGTGTATAGGAATGCAAAAGATTTCTGTGTATTAATTTTGTATTCTGCAACTTTACTAAATTCATTGATTAGCTATAGTAGTTTTCTGGTGGCAACTTTAGGATTATCTATGTATAGTATCATGTCATCTGCAAACAGTGACAGTTTTACTTCTTCTTTTCCAATTTGTATTCCTTTTATGTCTTTTTCTTCTCTGATTGCCGTGGCTAAAACTTCCAAAACTATGTTGAATAATAGTGGTGAGAGTGGACATCCTTGTCTTGTTCCTGATCTTAGAGGAAATGCTTTCATTTTTTCACCATTAAGCATGGTATTTCCTGTGGGTTTGTTGTATATGGCCTTTATTATGTTGAGGCAGGTTCCCTCTGTGCTCATTTTCTGGAGAACTTTTATCATAAATGGGTGTTGAATTTTGTCAAAAGCTTTTTCTTCATCTGTTGAGATGATCATATGGTTTTTATCCTTCAATTTGTTAATATGGTGTATCACCTTGATTGATTTGCATATATTTAAGAATCCTTGCATCCCTGAGATAAATCCCACTTGATCATTGTGTATGATCCTTTTGCTGTGTTGTTGGATTCTGTTTGCTAGTATTTTGTTGAGGATTTTTACATCTATATTCATCAGTTATATTGATGTGTTATTTTCCTTTTTTGTAGTATCTTTGTGTTTTTTTGGTATCAGGGTGATGGTGGCCTTGTAGAATGAGTTTGGGAGTGTTGTTTCCTCTGCAGTTTTTTGGCAGAGTTTGGGAAGGATGGGTGTTAGCTCTTTCCTAAATGTTTGGTAGAATTGACCCGTGAAGCCATCTGGTCCTGGGCTTTTTATTGTTGGGAGATTTTTAATCACAGTTTCAATTTCATTACTTGTGCTTGGCCCATTCATATTTTTTATTTCTTCCTGGTTTAGTCTTGGAAGAGTATACCTTTCTAAGAAAGTGTCCATTTCATCCAGGTTGTCCATTTTATTGGCATAGAGTTGCTTCTAGTAGTCTCTTATGATGCTTTGTATTTCTGCAGTGTCCGTTGTCAATTCTTTTTCATTTCTGATTTTACTGATTTCAGTCCTCTCCCTGTTCTTCTTGATGAGTCTGGCTAAAGGTTTATCAATTTTGTTTATCTTCTCAAAGAACCAGCTTTTAGTTTTATTGATCTTTCCTATTGTTTTCTTTGTTTCTATTTCATTTATTTCTGCTCTGATCTTTATGATTTCTTTCCTTCTACTAACTTTGGGTTTTCTTTGTTCTTCTTCCTCTAGTTCCTTTAGGTGTAAGGTTAGATTGTTTATTTGAAACTTTTCTTGTTTCTTGAGGTAGGCTTGTATAGCTATAAACTTCCCTCTTAGAACTGCTTTTGCTGCATCCCATAGGTTTTGGATCTTCGTGCTTTCATTGTCATTTTTCTCTAGGTATAGTTGATATCCTCTTTGGTTTCTTCAGTGATTTCTTGGTTACTTAGTAACGTATTGTTTAGCCTCCATGTGTTTGTGTTTTTTACGTTTTTTTCCCTGCAATTTATTTCTAATCTCATAGCGTTGTGGTCGGAAAAGATGCTTGATATGATTTCAATTTTCTTAAATTTACTGAGGCTTGATTTGTGACCCAAGATGTGATCTATCCTGGAGAATGTTCCGTGGACACTGGAGGAGAAAGTGTAATCTGCCATTTTCGGATGGAATGTCCTAAAAATATCAATTAAATCTATCTGGTCTATTGTGTCATTTAAAGCTTGTGCTTCCTTATTAATTTTCTGTCTGGATGATTGGTGTAAGTGAGGTGTTAAAGTCCCCCACCCTTATTGTGTTACTGTTGATTTCCTCTTTTATAGCTGTTAGCAGTTGCCTTATGTATTGAGGTACTCCTATGTTGGATACAGTCTATGCATATAGATTTATAATTGTTATATCTTCTTCTTGGATTGATCCCTTGATCATTATGTAGTGTCCTTCCTTGTCTCTTGTAACATTCTTTATTTTAAAGTCTATTTTATCTGATATGAATATTGCTACTCCAGCTTTCCTTAGATTTCCATTTGCATGGAGTATCTTTTTCCATCCCCTCACTTTCAGTCTGTATGTGTCCCTAAGACTGAAGTGGGTCTCTTGTAGACAGCATATATATGGGTCTTTTTTTTGTATCCATTCAACGAGCCTGTGCCTTTTCGTTGGAGCAATTAATCCATTCACATTCAAGGTAATTATCAATATATATGTTCCTGTTACCATTTTCTTAATTGTTTTGGGTTTGTTTTTGTAGGTCCTTTTCTTCTCTTGTGTTTCCCACTTAGAGAAGTTCCTTTAGCATTTGTTGTAGAGCTGGTTTGCTGGTGCTGAATTCTCGTAGCTTTTGCTTGTCTGTGAACCTTTTGATTTCTCCATCGAATCTGAATGAGATCCTTTGCGGGTGGAGTAATCTTGGTTGTAGGTTCTTCCCTTTCATCACTTTAAATATATCGTGCCACTCCCTTCTGGCTTGTAGAGTTTCTGATGAGAAAGCAGCTGTTAACCTTATGGGAGTTCCCTTGTATGTTATTTGTCATTTTTCTCTTGTTGCTTTTAATATTTTTTCTTTGTCTTTAATTTTTGTCATTTTGATTACTGTGTGTCTCAGAGTGTTTCTCCTTGGGTGTATCCTGCCTGGGACTCTGCGCTTCCTGGACTTGGGTGGCTATTTCCTTTCCCATGTTAGGGAAGTTTTTGACTATAATCTCTTCAAATATTTTCTCAGGTCCTTTGTCTCTGTCTTCTCCTTCTAGGACTCCTATAATGCAAATGTTGTTGCGTTTAGTGTTGTCCCATAGGTCTCTTAGGCTGCCTTCATATCTTTTTATTCTTTTTTCTTTATTCTGTTTTGCCACAGTGAATTTCACCATTCTGTCTTCAAGGTCACTTATCCGTTCTTCTGTGTCAGTTATTCTGCTATTGATTCCTTCTAGTATATTTTTCATTTCAGTTTTTGTATTGTTCATCTCTGTTTGTTTGTTCTTTAATTCTTCTAGGTCTTTGTTCTTTAATTCTTCCAGGTCTTTGTTAAACATTTCTTGCATCTTCTTGATCTTTGCCTCCATTCTTTTTCCGAGGTCCTGGATCATCTTCACTATCGTTATTCTGAATTCTTTTTCTGGAAGGTTGCCTATCTGCACTAAATTTAGTTGTTTTTCTCGGTTTTTATCTTGTTCCTTCATCTGGTACATAGTCCTCTGCCTTTTCATTTTGTCTATCTTTCTGTGAATGTGGTTTTCGTTCCACAGTCTACAGAATTCTCGTTCTTCTTGCTTCTGTTGGCTGCTCTCTTCTGGATGAGGCTATCTAAGAGGCTTGTGCAAGCTTCCTGATGGGAGGGACTGGTGGTCGGTAGAGCTCAATGGCTGTTTATTTTAAATAAATATATTTATAAATTCTACTTTTTAATATTAAATGCTCAAAAAATCATCATGTTTTCCTTGTAAAGTTGTTATTAGTTCATTCCTTTAATCAGTAATTTTTTATTATGCATCATCCATTCTTTTTAGCCCTAGGAAATAGATAGGAAAGAAAAAGCCTGTACCTTAACGGAACCTGTTTAACTCAGCTCTTGCCCAAATTATCATAAACTCTGAATTGGTAGAATCAAAATTCATGAGGTTTTCTGTAGTCTGACAGCAGTGCCTAACTAATTTCCCTTGGGAAAACAGGAGCAGATTTTCTGTTTTTTAGAAAAAAAAGTCATCTCTTTTTTCTTCTCATGCTATATTACTTGGAATTTCAAATTTAAATATTCAGGTCTCCTGAAGTGTTCTTTTTTAGTGTAATAGGCAATGCTAATGGCTCACGTAACAGGAAAATTAGTATTATTTTAATTATTTGTGCCATGTATATGAGTTAAAGGTATCATATGTCAATGCTGTCAATATTTCGAGATTTAAAAATACTAAATCCCCAGAGATCATTGCTTTGCAACTAGACTGGTGCCAGCTTTATGGAAGATGATCTGCATAATGATTAAACAAAGCACCTTTTAGTACAGTTATGTAAAATAAATGTCTGTAAGTATTCTGTTCACGGTTTTTAAATGCAAAAAGTAAAACTTTGCTTCCTACAAATTATGAGAGGCAAAAACCCTCAGTATATTTCCTATGAATCTTACTGATTACACTCTATGGTGTAATCATTTATTAAATTAGAGGCTAAAATAGTTAGCAAGATTAACTGTTATAGAATTCATTGAAAGGCTTGCATTCTTTTGCAGTTTTATAGCCTATTCTGTTGACTTCAAAATGCTATTGATTATAAGATGCAAAGGGGTTTCATGCACCATTTAGGAATGGAAAAAGTCACTGCCAGTTAAGTCAGGACACAGCGCCTTTATAATTGATTGGAAGGTGCCCCAGGGTTTCAGGGAGATTAAAATGTTCAAAACACATTTGTTTAAGATTCTATAAAGTGTGTGTTTATGTCCACTGCTTCATTTTTTCACAAGAGAGATATGAAATAGTTCAGATTATGATGTATGGATTTGAGCTGCTTTGAGGACAGCATCTCTCAGGACTGTGGAAACCAAAGAAATGGGTCTCATTCTGTTGGTTCACTTGGGGATTCATGGAAGAATGATAAGGAGAAAAGCCCAGATTATGTTTAATTTACCATCTTCACTTTCTTAGATAATTGACCTCATGCATATGCCTCTATTATTTTTTATATGAATCGTGTTGCAGGCTGACTTAAAAGGATAATGTGTGTATTGCTGTTGATTTATTTAAGCTTTTCTCCAGCGTTGCTTCTGTATCCTATGTATGGGGCAAAAGAAAGAAAAAAAAAGAGAGGCGGGCTCAGATGTTTATTGCCTACATGGAGACTTGTTCTTTTTTCTCATGTTTAGTCAGATCAGAGAAAGCAGTACACGTGTTGCGTGGAAGTCAGGGATATAATTCTGGGGAAGAAAGAATAGAAAATAAAAGCAATGGGAAGGCAGAATCAGTTGAAGATAGGTAAACGATTGTGTGAAATTCTAGAAAATAAATCTTAAAAAAATTGAAAGCAAACAGCTGTGGAAACAACAAAGTACCATTTCACCCAAACAGGGCATTCTTTTGCTACTGTTTCAGTATTCAGAGTGTGTTTTGTTGGGCTATGCTATATATAAGAAGAATATCAAATTTTAAGGATGATAATTTAGAATTTTGCACTAACCACTAAGCATGGGATACAATAGTAGCTATTTCATTCAAGAAAAGATTTGGAAGAAGAAAATGAGACTCTCTTGATGAGTGAGAAAAGGCAGGAAGAGGACTGAAGAAAATTTAAATGAGAGCAAATGTATATAGTAACGTGTGCCTAGTTGGATGTTTAGCTAATGTGGAAAGGATTTGACAGATTGTATTGGAAGTACAGCTCTGCAAGGGAACCAAGAATGGGGGTGTTGCTATGGGTGTTTATTTCTTGAAGCCGACCACCTAGCATGAAGTTAGCCACTTAGTAACTGTTGACAAACCTCTTTAATGACTTCCTGTGTCTCTTCAGTGTGAAGACAAGACAAAGCTCCCTAGCACAGCCTATGAGATCTCATCCCTAAGCTCTTCCCCTCACCGCTGCCACACAAGTGTCCTCATGAATGCTGTAGTTCAGTTTGCCCAACATCATATACTGGCACCTTCTATGGTTCCTAGCGCATACAGTAGGCATTTGGCAAATATTTATTAATAAGTGAAGATGGATGGCTGGGTGGGTGGATGGAGGTGTGGTACGGATGGATTCCTTTACACAGCAGGCATGGCTTTGAAACAATATATACTCTTACTTTCTTCTGTTTTTGAAGTGTGTTTAAATCGATATATTTTATTTCTCCTGCTGTAATCTAGATTGCATATCTGAAGTAAATTGTTTGATTATATCAAATTATCTCCAAAATTTAACCTATATAATTTAATTGTATATAACTGCAGTGATATATAAAAATCATTTCTGTATGTCTCTCTAACAAAAATAAAAGCTTCATTCTTTAGTCTTTAGTAGAGACTGTGGACATCTAGTACAAATGAATCCTTTCTTTTGATTTTTCTGAACACTGAGATTAAGACTACTCTTGGTGTAGTTTATAATGTTTATATAACATTTTCGTTAACCTGGTGGGAAGTTGTGATGTTCTGAAGAATTGAGGAACTTTCTTAGAAAAATCACCAAGGTTTTTGGAATCTTTCTCAATGAAAACGAAGCAAAAGGATATGAATTTGTATTACTCTTTGGTCAGGGAAGTATGATTGTTATTTTGTAAACTTATTGTTTGAATCAAAGTCTGAATCAGCTTTCTACCAGGTAATCTTTTTAAACCTGCAGAAATATATCAGAATATTTGGTTTTTATTAATGTCAGCTATCTTGTTGGCAACATTCACATTTTTATCTTTTGTTTCAACTCACTATTTTCATACAAACCATATTATAAGACATTAGAACAAGTTATAAAAATAGAAAATATACTTATTTTGTAACACCTCATCTCGATTGTTGTCAATTTTCTATTACCTTCTTTGCTAACTTGGCTAGAACATAGCCAAAGAGGACCTGTTTCGAAGTACAAGGTTGTTCTTTCCACTTTCTCTGAGGTGCTCCTTAAAAGTCAGGTTGAAAGTGCTTATCAAAATGGCAAATAAGAAGTTTAAATAACAAATGCTATAAGTATGCACTTGCTCTCCTTCTCTTAGTGGTATCTTTAAAAGACAGAGTTATGTCAAGTAAAAATTATATCATAGTATTGTTGGAGTGTAATGTTTATGGATATGATATGTATAACAATAATTCCACAGAAATAGGGAGAAAGAGACAGGAGCTATATAGTTGTAATGTTTCCATGTCTCCCTGGAATTAAGTTAGATAAGTTAAAATGTAAGGTAAGCGCTGAAGCACTGCAAAGGAAATAACTCAAAAAAATAGGGAAAAAAAATCATTGAAGAAATTAAAATGTTATATTAGAAAATACCACCTAATGTAACATAAAGCAGTAAAGCAGAAATGTAGGAACAAAAGAGACACAACATGTATTAAAAACAAAAAGTAAAGTGGCAGAGATAAATACAGCTATGTCAATATATAACATTACATGTGAATGGATTAAACAGTCCAGCCGAAAGGCAGAGATTGTCAGACTGGATAAAAAAACAAGATCCAGCTATATACTGACTATGCTGAGACAAACTTTAGATTCAAAGACACAACTATCAATAGATTGAAAACCAATAGATTGAAAGTAAAAGGATGGAAAAACCAGTAGATTGAAAGTAAAAGGATAGAAAAAGATATGTCATGTAAATGGTAAGCTTAAGAAAGCTGAAATAGCTATACTAATATCAGACAAAAGAGACTTTAAATTTTAAAATGTTACTAGAGATAAACAGGGGCATTTTGTAATGATGAAAGTGTCAATCCCTCAGGAAGACACAACAGTTATAAACATAACAGAGCCCCAAAATATATGAGATAAAACTGACAGAAACGAAGGGAGAAATAGACAATTCAATAGGATAGTTGGGGACTTCAATACTCTACTTTCAATAATGGATGGAACAACTAGGCAGAAGGTCAACAAGGAAATGAAAGACTTGAACAACACAATAAACCAGCAGCCCTAACAGACATCCATAGAGCATTCCATCCAACATCAGCAGAGTACACATTCTTCCCCAGTGTACATGGCACATTCTCTGGGATAGACCATAACCTAGGCCATAAAAATTTTTATCAGTAAGTTTAAGAGGAATGACATAATATAAAGTTTGTTTTCTGACCACAATGGAATGAAATTAGAAATCAATAACAAAAATTGTACTTATCTGAAAATGTCCTTCTGATGCTATGGTAGTCAGTAGAGTAAAACTTTTATGTGCAGATGATTCAAAGATTTTCAAAACAAGTAGACTGAACATTGCTATGAAATTGATAAAAGGGATTCTACATTAGATTCTCTATCTACACATGAGGAAGCTAACACAGATAAAAGCCCACTGGAAATACTTTCTTTGAAACAAAAATACAACTTGCTTTAACAATTTTTTTAAAGACTACAATTGCTCCAAAAGAACATAGAATTGTTCTAAAGCATTTCCTTAAGTAATGTAGCAAGAAGGGGATTATTTGGTTCTACACTCCAGAGAAATATATTTGGAACTCTCTCATCTCTTTTCTTTTGAGTAAGATAGAGTCAGAACATCTTAGCTGCTGAAACTTTTAGCAGAAAAATAAACTTGTGACCCAGTTTGGTTACCTTGGGTCTTAAGGATATACTACTGAAGAGATATAATTTCTTAAGGATATACTACTGAAAGAGATATAATTTTATTTTTCTATGTTGATTTAATATTCTTTATTTTAATGGTGTTCAGTTTATTTCAAATAATAATTCTTATTTTATATTCTAATACATGGAACATATTAGAATAATGTAAGCTCTTTTATAAACTAAGACATCAAACAAAATACATGTTTATGATTTTTTATTAGAAGAGTAGTAAAATTTAGTTTCACTGAAGCTAAAATACACGTGTTCATCAGTATTATTCAGTATTCAGTTTGGTATTATAGAAAATGAATGCTAAAATACTGGTTTATGTATTGTGTTCTAGTATCACAATTCAACCGATGATGATGATATAATGATAATAATGGTAATAATAATATCATCAACAATAGCAATGTTAATGAGCTTAAATTGAAGTTCTGGACACCACACCATGCTTTCTACATGTATTATCTCAAAAAATCCTCACAACCCTATGAGGTGCCATTATGTGCGTTTTACAAATGAAGAAGCACAGTGACAGAGCTTCCCTAAGGTCACATAGCTAGTAAGTGGTCAAGCCAGGACTTAAAACCAGGCTTTCTTCTGTCCAAAGGCCACCGGGGACATATTTGCGTAATGATGGTTTGGTGAAAGAACAAGCAGCAGTGATCACTGGGTACAAGAGAAGGATGGATCTAGGATAGTTTCTGGCTTTGGAATGGCTGTGCCATGCACTGAGGTTGGCCTGTAATGTTAAATCTGTTTTGATGTGTCAGGACTTAATTGATTGTGTTGGGTGGTTTTCCTTATGTTTAATATGAAAGTTTACTGTAACTTACTTGAAAGTTGAATGTTTGCAAAGGAAGAAGAGCATGTATATGTCTTCAGTAGACGTATTGTTATTTTCTTCCTTAATTAGAGGCTTGTTCAAGCTTGTGCCTTCTTGGGTCGATTGCATTTATAACTTCTTATATTCTATATGTTATACAAGTATCCAAATATTTTAAGATGGAGTATAACCTTCTCTTATAATTTTAAATAGTTTTTTCTGTTATGTCCTACCCTTTTTCATTTCTTTTTTAAAAATGTATTTTATTTATTTTATTATTATTATTTTATTATGGCCGCACTGCGCGGCATACGGGATCTTAGTTCCCTGACCAGGGATCAAACCCACACCCCCTGCAGTGGAAGCACAGAATCGTAACCACTGGACCACCAGGGAAGTCCCCCTTTTTCCTTTCTGAGAACATTTATTATTGATTAGATTGATTTTTTAAATAAATGTATTTATTTTATTTATTTTTGGCCACGTTGGGTCTTCATTTCTGCGCATGGGCTTTCTCTAGTGGTGGGCAGGGGCTACTCTTCATTGCGGTGCACAGGCTCCTCGTTGCGGTGGCTTCTCTTGTTGTGGAGCACGGCCTCTAGGTGTGCAGGCTTCAGTAGTCGTGGCACGTGGGCTCAGTAGTTGTGGATCGCAGGCTCTAGAGCACAGGCTCAGTAGTTGTGGCGCACGGGCTTAGTTGCTCTGCGGCATGTGCGGTCTTCCTGGACCAGGGCTCCAACCCACGTCCCCCTACATTGGCAGGGGATTCTTAACCACTGCACCACCAGGGAAGCCCTGACTTTTTTATTTAATTAAAATTTTCAAACATAGTTGTTATTCTATTTAAAAATTTTTCAATTTGATTTATCTCTGATTTTATTTTTGTTTTTATTTTTTATTCCTACAGTCAAAATTCTTTCTCTGAAATTATATTGACTGCTTAAGAAATTTTCTTTTATATATAAAAATAGTTCTGCAGATTTATTTGCCTTTGAATGATTACTAACACAAATATTTGAGTACCTATTTTGTCTCTATCTGCTAGGTTTTGGTCTATATTTTAAATTATTGTTAAATAAGCAGTTATTTGTTGGGTTCTTAATTTGCTCACTACCTGCTTTGGGGTTGAGTATTTCATTACACATTTATTTGTATGTGAACAATACCCGTGCATGATGAATTTAAAAATACAGAACTCCAGGTGACAGAGGTGTGCCATCTCTATACTCCGATCCCATAGTGTTTTAATTTTTTTTGAAACTTAACGAAATTTTTATTTTAACAAAGATTTTGTAATGTATAAAATTTAGTATGTCTTTATTCTCCTACATTTTCCTTTTCTGTTAAAACCTATATTCTTTTTCTGTTTCCTGATTTTTTTTTGCTACATCATAGCCTGTTAATGGTGAATTCAGATTCCCTCCCTCACCCCGTAATTCTTTTTCTATTTCTTATGAACAGTTCTTTAAAATGTATTCTGTTGCCTATTTGTTATGCTGTAAAAGTTTAATGTTGTATCTTGCATTGTGTAAACCCTTGACTAAATGATTCTTGTTACTTTGGAGGAGTTGATCTCAAATTCCACTTATATCCCATTCCTGCTTTTCTTTTCAGGGCTGAGGTTCTTGTTCAGAGTTGCTGCTATGTTCTGATTGTTTTGTAGTGTATTTCCCCCATTAGGAATATTGTCAAAGCTTTGAATCTATTTTGGTTAGTAAAACTAAACTTATTCTTCACTCAATGCTGCAAGAACACTGACCTTCCTCTCCATGTGCCTTTAGTGAAGCATGGTGATGCTCCGAGGGGCTGCTGTTGTGTCAGATGCTGGCTCCAAGCTTTTGGGGCTCTGCATCCACAGCATTTGTTCCTTCCTCTCTTATGGGTGTGTCCATGTACTCAGCTTTTGACTTACATGCTATTATTATCGTGTATTTGAATTCCACATATATCTTTTATTACTTTTATGCAGTTGCTATTCATCTTCATTTTTCACACTCATTAATCACTTTGGGACTCATTTCGTCTTACATCTCTAGTTTCCCATGTGGGATAATTTTATTTTATATGAAGAATTGTCTTTAGTTTTCCATTAGTGCAGGTCTGTTGTGACATTTCAGATGACAAATTATTTCAAGTATCATTTATTAGAAAATGTCTATTTCTTTTTCATTCTTGAAAAATACTTTTTCTGAGTACAGAAGCATAGGATTCTAGCTTGGCAGTTTATTTCCCTGAGTACATTGTTGCTGTTGAGCTGTCACGTGTGAGCCTAATTATTGCTTGTTTGAAGGTAATCTGTCTTTATAATTAAATTTTCTGTTACTGGTAAGACTTTTGGCCTCGTCTCTGACTTTTTGCAGCTTCATAGCGATGTGCTGCATAGGTGTGATTTCTCTGTGTTTATCTTGCTTGTGGTTTATAGTACTCTCAAATCTGTAGATTCATGTGTTTCATTAGTTTTTGAAAATTTTTAGACCTTATCTCCTCAGATATTACTTCTGCCCAATTATTTATCTCCTCACCTTCTGAGATTTCATTTCCAGCCTTTGCAATTTATCCTCTTTGTTTTAGATCTAGCTCCTGAATTTTGCATTCCTTTGTCTCCTAGCATTGAGTTGGCCAAAAAGTTCGTTTGGGTTTTTCCATAATATGTTATGGAAAAACCCAACCGAACTTTTTGGCCAACCCAATACTTTATTCCGTGTTGTTTCTTTTGACTTCCGTCTCAGTTTCCTATTGTTTTCAGCTGTTACGTTCTGAACTTAAATCCCTCCAGTGAGGTCTAAATTTGATTGTATTTTTTCAGTTCTGTAATTTATATTTGGCTTTTCAAATATGTTGTCTCTCTTTTCATACTTCTCAGTTCTCCTCTGGAATTTTCAGTATGCTTGTCCTTGAACAAAATAAGCACGTCTATTTTTAAGTCTCTATATTAATTCCAATATATTGAACCCCTGTCAATTTATTTGTAATGTTGGTTGTTTCATGTTGAATTCTCTTCTCAGGTGCCTGGTTATCTTTGAATATGAGTTAGACATTCTATTTGAAAAACTAATGAAATAGTTTGATGCCTAAGTTGATGACATCTTCCTCCAAAGAAGGTTTTAGTTTGCTCCTACCAGGTTCCTAGGAGGACTAGCCAATACAGTATCAACTCCATCAAGTCTGGGATTTGTGGATTTTCTGGGTCCCTGAAAGTGAGTTACAGTTCATGCAAAGGTTGGTCTACATCAGTTCTCGCGTTCCTAGAATGAAGCCCTTCCAGATCTCGACTGGAAACGTAGGTTTTCATAGGGACTCCATGCGTGGCCTGCCCTGGGTTCTGTCATTTATACCCTTCACTTCTTTGGATTGTCCAAAGAGCTGCTCAGCTTTTCATTGCTCCTTCTGGTTAAGCAAAACCTCTCTGAGCAAAAGGAGCCCCAGATGCTGATTTCACTTTTTGGACTTTTATCCTCCCCTAGATCTTGGCCGAGTACCTTTTCATTGCCTTCTTAGTGGTTTGGTGCCTTTAAACTGATAATGTTCATATTTTGTTTAACAATTCTGATGTTCTCAGGGAGGATCATTTTGATTTACTTAATTTGTCATTACTAGGAGTCCCTTATAAATGTTATTATAGTTAGAATACTAACTTGTTGTCAGCCTATATGTTGCAATACTTTTCTCTGTCATTTGCTTTTCTATGTTGAAGTGTTTTCTATATACACTGAGAGTGTTTAACTTTTATATATTAAAGTGGTTTTTCTTTTGCTTGTTTTTTGGGTTTTTTGTTCGTTTGTTTGTTTTGCTTAGTAAATGTGTTTCCACTCTCAAAGTTAGCTAAATAGTTATCCATATTTTTCCAGTTCTTTCTGTGGTTTTATTTCTTAACTGAATTCATTTAACTTATTTTGGAACGTGGTGTCTGCTTAACATCTACTTTACTTTATTGTCTCATTGTGAAACCTGCATTGCGTATTTTAGAACTACATTATCCTTTCACCAAGATTTTGAAATATGCCACTTTTTCATATAGTAAACGCATATATAGTCTTTCTATGGATTTTCAGTTTAACCATTAATTTTTTTTTTTTTTTTTGGCGGTATGCGGGCCTCTCACTGTGTGGCCTCTCCCACTGCGGAGCACAGGCTCCGGACGCGCAGGCTCAGCGGCCATGGCTCACGGGCCCAGCCGCTCCGTGGCACGTGGGATCTTTCCGGACCAGGGCACGAACCTGTGTCCCCTGCATCGGCAGGCGGGCTCTCAACCACTGTGCCACAAGTGAAGCCCTTAACCATTAATTTTGAGAAAATACTTTACTATTTAATCTCTTTCTTTATATAATTCTTTTTCAGAATTTTATTGTCTAATTTAGAATATTCTCCCAGGTGAAGATTAGAGTCATGTCATATTTTTTAAAGAGCAAATCTTAAAAATTGTTTGAAATTGTATAAAATTTAGACATTTGGAAAGAATTGATATCCTCAAAATATTGATTCTCTCCAGGAGCATGATGTGTTTCTTCATTTTGTAAGTACCTTTTGAAATCATATCAGAAGACTTTTAAATTTTCTGTATGTTTTGAATATTTTGTGCTAAATTTATTTCTAGGCATTTTTCTATTTTTATTGCTGTTATAAATAGAATATTTTTTCATTGTATTTTCTAACTGTTTTTGGTATAAGCAAAAAGGTTCATACATGTATGTTTTGGGTGGGCAGCTGACTTACTGAACTCTTGTTAGATGTAGTAGAGTTTCAGTTACTTCTCCTAGGTTCTCCAGGAGACCATTATGTTATCAGCAAATAATGCTGTTTTCTTCCTTACCGTCATTTGTATCTTATTTCTTTTTATTCTGTTATTGTATTAGCTAGATACTTTGGAGACATGGATTAAAAATTATAGAGATTATTACAAGAATCTTTTAGTTGTCCCAGACTTTAGGGATTTCTCTCGTGTTTGATTTTGAGTATTGCCTGTCATTGGTGTGGTAAATATTCTTTATCATGTTTTCCTAGTGCTCTGAATGTTTGTTTTGATTTTTCTAATTCCCCTACGACTTCCTCTTTAACCCCTAGGTTATTTGGAAATATGTTGCTCAATTTCCAAATATTTGGGGATTTTCCTGATGTCTTTCGGCTGTTTATTTCTCATTTAATTTGTTGTGGTCAGAGAACATAGAAAGTTATTTTTTGGGGCAACAGACTTTGTTTTTAAGTTTAAATAGTCATATGTGGCCAGTGGCCCCCTATGATAGTTTTCTATTGCTGCCTAACTAATTACCATAAGCTTAGCAGTTCAAGAAACACTTCTTATCTTATAGTTCTGTAGGTCAGAAGCCTGACATGGTCTCACTGGGCTGCAGTCGAGGTGTCAGCAGGGCCATGTTTCTTTCTGGAGGCTCTAGGGGAGAATCTGTTTCCTTGCTCTTAGGCAGAATTAAATCCTTGTGTGTGCCTGAGTTCCTCCTCTCAGTTCAAAGCCATTCCCAGCCTCTTGAGTTCACCTGTGTTCCTTGAAGCCTGGTTCCCCTCCTCTTCAAAGCTAGAAATGGCAGGTCAAGTCTCTCATACTTCAAATCTCTTTCCTGCCCCTTCTGTCAATTGACTAAGTTTGAAGGGGTCCTGTGATAATCCAGGATAGTCTCCCCACTTTAGTACCTTAACCTTATCACACCTGCAAAGTCCCCTTTGCCACGTAAAGGGGCTTATTCTCAGGTCCCTTGGATTAGGGTGGACTTTTACAGAGCCATTATTTCGCCTACCAAACTACTGTATTGTGCACTACAACTTTACGTCGTATTATATTTTAAAGCGATGACATTTTTAAAATTCTTTTTAAAATTTCCTTTCGTTTTTATCATTTTCAGAGCTCTTTATTTCTTTATTTATATGTATAGCTCCACATTAAAGTTTTAACCTTTCAGTACAGGTCTGCTGGCAGTGAATGCACTCAGCTTTTGTTTTTCCCAAAAAAAGTGTCTGCTTTGGGCTTCCCTGGTGGCGCAGTGGTTGAGAGTCCGCCTGCCAATGCAGGGGACACGGGTTCGTGCCCCGGTCCGGGAAGATCCCACATGCCGCGGAGCGGCTGGGCCCGTGAGCCATGGCCGCTGAGCCTGCGCGTCCGGAGCCTGTGCTCCGCAACGGGAGAGGCCACAACAGTGAGAGGCCCACGTACCGCAAAAAAAGAAAAAAAAGTGTCTGCTTTGCCTTCATTTTTTGAAAGCTATAATTTTTTGATGTAGAATTCTGGGTTGGCAGTTTATTTTTTTTTCAGTAGTGTTAAAATGTCACTCCACAGTTTCTGTTGAGAATTTGGCTTTAATTTTTATCTTTGATTCTCTGTATAATTTTTCTACCCTCTGGGTGCCTTTACCCAACTTTTCTCTTTACCTTTAGTTTTCAGCAGTTCGAATATGATTTGTCTAGGTGGTTTTTCTCCTTTTCTTTTTTTTAACTTTTATTGCTTTTTTGTTTTTTTTCCACCTTCTTTCCTCATTCTTTCCTCATTCTTTCTTATTCTTATTCATTCCATGGGGGTTCTCTAAGCTCTTTGGATCTATGGTTTGTTGTTTATTTTTGGAAAATTCTTGGCCATTATTTCTCACATATTTCTGCCTCCCTGTTTGTTCTTTCTTCTCCTCCTGTGATTCCAATTATACATGAGACCATTTGATATTGTCCTGTGGCTCTTAGATGTTTTGTTCTTGTTTTTTCCCCCCCATGTTACTTTTCTTCTTTGTGTTCTGTTTGGTTTATTTTTATTGGCCTATCTGTAAGTTTACTTATTCCTTAGTTTCGTTGAGTCTGTTAATGAGCCAATCAAAGGCTTTCTTTATCTCTATTCCTTTGTCTTATTTCTAGCGTTTTTGGTTGACCCTCCCACTCTGCTTAAATTCCCATTTGTGAATGTATGTTGTCAACGTTTTCCATGGATATTTTAACATATTAATTATAGTTATTTAAACTTCCCCGTCTGAGTGTTCTGACATCTGGATCATCTCTGAGTCTGGTTCTTTTGGTTGCTCTGTCTCTTGACAGTGGGTTGATAGTGCACGTATCTTAACTTTTTATTGAATTTTGGAAAGTGCGTGCCTCACAGTAGATACTGAGTTCAGTAGTTTTTAATAGCTGGAAATGGGCACTGCTCTTCTGTCAGGTCATCAGGTGGGGAGTTGAGGCAACCTGCTCAGGAGTGGGGCTGCATTAGGATTTTGGTCCACTGTGTTTATCTTCAGTGCACCATGCTGGCCTCCAGTTCTTCTATCAGTGGCCTGCCCTTTCCCTGTGCTTATAGCAATGCTGGGATATGGAGTCTCCCCCTCCTTGCCCCTCTGCTCGTAGTAGAGTGCCGTGCAAGGCTGTCGTCGGGCAGGTGAGGACTGCTCTTTATCCTGGTGCAGCCTCAGTCGGAGGCAGTTCCGTGTTCCCTGCTGCTCTCCCAGGGTAGCAGACCTCTCATTGTACGGGAATGGGATTTGGGTCCCAGGACAGTTTCCTACCTCCCCTGGGATAGAGATTTCCTGGTCTGCTCTCCCCCAAGTCACAGTGGGTTGTACCCAAGGCTGCTGCTCTTTTCCCAGCAGCTTAAGCCTTCAGGCTTTTGCTCCACATCAGAGAAGCATTCAGGCAGGGCCCGGGGCTTGGCGCCTTTTCTGCAGTGGCAGCTGAGCCCCTCCTGCGTGCCCGCCATGAGCACCTGGGGGAGGCCTACAGAACAGAGCCTGGCTGTGGGTGTGAAGCCCCCTGTGTCCAAGGCCAGGCCTGTCCACCCCACGCTCAGCCTCCAGCAGTTTGTTGCAGTCGGGGTGATGCTTTCTCACTCGTTCGCGAGGCTGGCATGTCTTCCTCCACATTCTCCTCCCCGCTTGCCCCAGCGGAGCTGGCCCACACCTCCCTCTGTGGGGTTCAGGCTGTTTGGTTGCTTTGTGATTCTGCTTTATGGTGGACTCGAGAGAAGTTCTGATTTTTGTGATATTTCTGGCTTTTTCTTACTGTTTGTGTCAGGGCAATGCTTTTCGAGTTTCTATATCCTCAGGCAAGAATGGATGTTGAATTT
This sequence comes from Lagenorhynchus albirostris, assembly GCF_949774975.1. Classification (NCBI taxonomy): domain Eukaryota; kingdom Metazoa; phylum Chordata; class Mammalia; order Artiodactyla; family Delphinidae; genus Lagenorhynchus; species Lagenorhynchus albirostris. Next base: position 95,660,522 of record NC_083104.1, on the reverse strand, counting down.
TATTAAATATCATTCACCCTTATTCAGAATGGTCATGTGAGTTTCTCATTTATTCTTCCTGATGTGGTGAAGTATATCAATAGGTTGCCTGATATTAAATTCATCCCTTATTTTCTCTTACTCAGAGAATTCTTTCATTAGCAAATATTTTTTTAACACCTATTAAGGGCCGGATGTATAGGGATGAATAGTAAACATAAGATCTTATAAATCTTATATTCTAATCAGAAGGTAGACAAAACATATAAGTAGATAAATAGGGCATTTCAGATTGTGATCATAATTATGAAAAATAAACAGGGTTTGGGCAGTATGGGGCAACTAATGTAGGCAGGTAGACAGGAGGTAACACTGATGTTAGGATTTAAAGGTTGAAAGTGATCCCAGCATTTAGAGTTGAGAGTAGGGAAGGCTTTTCGAGAGATGGCGAGTCCAAGTTCCCAGGGGCAGGAAGGAGACAGGCCTGTTGAGGCATCAGAGTTCACCCACCACGGCTGAAGCATAGTGAGGAGAGGGGAACGGTGTGGAGGGGGCTTGGGAAGCTGGGTAGAGGACCACGCTGTCTTTTGGTGTCTTAGATGTTTGAATTCCATTCCATGAGGAATGGGAAGAACTTGGAGATGGATGTGGCTTTCTGTCGCTTGCTAAGTGAAATCAGTTGTTCCCATATCTTACGTGGTCGGTCCCTGGCTGCTGTACTTCTAGTGTGGTTCTTCATTGCACATTAATTTATTTGTTATCCGTCTTGCATTTTCAGTCTCTTTCTCTCTGCTGACTTTTACTTCCTGTTTATAAGCCCACTCAACACCCCTTATCCTACAGAAACCTTGCTATGATCTCCTCTCCTCTGGTACTGGCATCCTGCCTTTCTCTCTCCCTCCCTTCACGGCCAGATTCCCAGCGCGTGGTCTGTATTTGCTTGCCCTGCTCTGCCCCAGGCCCTCCCTCACTCCTTGCCCTTTTGTGATATGGTTTTTACCCCCCGGACCCAAGTGACGACTGCTCTGAGATAACAGCCCCCCAAGCCCAGCAGCCTCGTGTCTCGTCCTGTTTATCTGAATGTGATACTTAACACTGTTGCCCACATCTTCCTCCTTGTAAGTCTCTAAACCCTGGCTTCCTGAGCACTTCACTGTCACATATTTTGTCTTACGTTTCTTATTGCTCCCTGTTTCTTGTCGTTTCTAGCTCACCCTTAATTATAGGGATTACCCAAGCCTCTGATGCCAGACTTCTCTCTACTGTCTATTCTCTGTGGCTTATCATTTCTGTACTTTTATAAAAACGGCACTCACTACGTACTCCCAGATCTATGCCTCTAGCCCAGACTTCTCTGTAGGTAAAGGAAAGAATATGCATATATACTTAATATGTCATAGTTTTCACATTGCTGTGTAATCTCTGTAATTATTTTACATGGATGTATAATGTTAAGTGGCTGTGCCGTAGTTAGCCTGTCCATTTCCTGCTGAAAATTTCTAATCCAGGCTCTGCAGCTCCAATTTATAATTGTACACATGGATATTGAGTTTGAGATTTGGTGGAACGGAAAGTGAGTTGAGTTTTTTCCCCCTCCCAAACTAGCTCAGTCCTCCCAGAGAACAGGAAACGTCAGCAGAATCTTTGGCAAACCTTTCTCAGGCTTTCTTGCTTTGAGAATCAGCTAAGAGGCCCATTGTCACTACGTGAGTTCAAGGTAGCACTTTAACTCTCGCATGAATGACTGAAAGGCCTTCTAAATGGTCCCCCTACCTCTGATCTCTTGATGCTCTGACACAGTATGCCATCAATTGTTAGAAAACAGGTGGTCCTTGTGTCCCCAAGACCTAAGAGAGATCTGAAGCTTTTCACACTGATGTGTCTTGGAGTCAGCTGGAAAAAGATATTCACCTTCAGTCAAGGCAGGGTTTTAAACACACTGTTAGATTGTAGTTCACCATACTTGAGAATATCCAAACGTGAGAATATCCTTTGTCATACTTTAGCTCCTATTTCCCTAACCATTCACCTTTTTCCAGTCAGGTGGCCTCTGCAATCTCTCCAAGCTGTTCTCAACCTCCTACTTGGTGGAGAGCTGGCTTGTTTATAAAGCCCAGCAAGTCAGGGATTCTGACAGTGGCTATGCTGCCAATTTTGGTCCCTCTTCTAAGTGCGATTTGTGTCTTTTAAATGAATTCCTATTTGGATCTCTGACCTGTTGATGCCTCAGAATTTCTGCCTGATTGTCAGCCATTTCCAGCAGCATGCTGACCAGAATATAATTTTCAGCAGTTGGTCGACCTTGATTTTGAGCCTTTCCCACCCACTTCCTGGTCTGAGTGTGCATGCTCACTGTGTAAGGAAAGAGGGTTGTGCTTCATCCTTCACACAGAGAGGGTTATGGGCCCCCAAGGATGTCCAGCCCTAGTGTTGGTAAAAAGCAGCAGCTCTGGAATCACATGGTGATAACTATAAAGCAGCGTTTGTCCCGTGAGGCAGAGGGAAGGCCTGTGCACTGGGAGGTGGGCGAGTGAGCATCATCCTTGTACACCTTCCACCACTGTCTCACGGTCTTTCTTTCTGCTTCCTTTAATTTATTTTCACGTTAGTCTACCAAAATAACAAATTGCCCTTAAAAGTAATGAAAAACCTAAGCACTGATGGTAAAGAGCTGCTCCCCTCCCATCTTCCACCCCAAGCTGTATTTCTGCTTTGAGGCATTCTGGTCTATACCCTCTCTTAACTCTATGGCCTATGGTAACTGTATACCGTATGTTGTTGACGTAGCCACAATGTTTGATTATTACATTCTTTCCTGTAAGGGCGGGAGAAAATAACTCCAGTCACGCTTTGATAGGTTTGAAATTAATCAAGATTAAGTTGAGTTGAAAAAACTATCCTGAGTGTATGATTCTCCAAGACCCAAGGGTCTGCTACCTCACACTTCAGGGCATTGGTTCCCCAGAGGAGGCTTGTATCCCTGATTCCTAGCCGGAAGCCTTAGCCATTCACTCTGTGCACTCCAGCCAAGGGATGGAGAGTAACGATCCCATGCAACTTGCCTTAATTCCACCTCTAGAATAATAACGTGGGATTCACCTCAGATGTGCCTGGCACCTTCCCTCTTTACATCGGTCTCATCTGCTCCACCACCCTCTCCCCTCCTGATAGCAGCAAGAGCAACAACAAGCTCCTTGCCTGTAGAGACTAATCCAGCATCGAAGGTCATCCCCTTTCAACCACCCATGATGGAGTGGACGTTACCCCTTGAATGAGGGGAGTGAACCCTGGTAAAGGAGATCCAACAAATCTTAGAAGAGCGAACACAACTCAGAAAAACACTGTTGGGAACATATTCTCCATTGAATGCCACTCCCTGTGATGCCCCATGATCTCAGGCAATAGAAAAGCCTGATGTGATGAAGAGAATGTGAAAAGACAGACCAGAAACTCAGCCTTAAAGGAAACATTACTTCAGAAACAGAAGCTTTTTTTTTAAGCATTGAACTTAATAAGAACATAAATTTATTAAAGCAACAGTTCAAATATAATATGAGACAGTAAAAGGAGATGATATGGGCAATGTGGAACTTAGGGAACAAAATGAGAACAAAGCAACGTCAGTCCAAAACCAATAAACGAATTTGAAACAGCAAGGAATTTAATGGCCTGAAAATCAAATTACTGATGTAAGGGAAGAAACGTTAGATAATTCTAGAAAGAGCGAAGGAGAAAAACAAAAAGATTGAAGAGATTTAGATCATCATAAGGGTGGTCCTGCACAAAGGTCATTTTTTTTTGCCTACGTTGGGTCTCCGTTGCTGCACGCGGTCTTTCTCTAGTTTCGGCGAGTGGGGGCTACTGGGCTCTAGGTGTGCGGGCTTAATTGCTTCGCGGCATGTGGCATCTTCCCAGACCAGGGCTCGAACCCGTGTCCCCTGGATTGGCAGGTGGATTTTTAACCACTGCGCCACCAGGGAAACCCCATAAAGACAATTGATGTCAGTAAAGTAAAAGAGCCAACCCCAAAGAAAACAATTGGCCAGAAAATGTATTTGAAGAAATAATAAAAGAAAATTTTCCTGAAATAAACGAATTTTCTTTTAGAGGTCATTGTGTTCCAGGAAAAAAATGAAACGTTGTACGGTGGTAAACTCTGAGCTGACTTCTAGTGATGTTATTAGACTTTGAAAATAAAGGTTTTTGCAGATACGCTGGCAGAAAAAAGGCAAGTCACCTCAAGGAGGAGAAACTACCAGTCAGGCTGGCAGCAGGCTTCTCTCTACAAGCTTCATTGCCAGAAAGCAAAGGAGTGTGCAAAGTTTTGAAGGAAAGAAGTGGTATATTAGCACCAGGTCTTAAAATTCAAATAGAGAACGAAGGGTAAACAACTATGCAAATAGAATGTAAATGTTATAAACATTCATCAAAGAGAGATGAGTCCGTCTTCATCTAAGATTGAAACATGGTGCGTAAAATCTGTTTAAAATGCGTTTTTTCAAATTCTTAACTTTAGAGGAATTATGTCTATAAAGAAATAGGGATCTTAAGTCATTCCTTCCTTTTCACTTCAGCTTCATTTTCTTTAAGTACAAAGTTGAATTGTACTTCTTAAAACAAAAAAAATACCTAGAATGTTCCCTTTAAAACGTAATGTAGGGTTTCCCTGGTGGTGCAGTGGTTGAGAATCTGCCTGCTAATGCAGGGGACATGGGTTCGAGCCCTGGTCCAGGAAGATCCCACATGCCGCAGAGCAACTAGGCCCGTGAGCCACAACTACTGAGCCTGCGCGTCTGGAGCCTGTGCTCCGCAACAAGAGAGGCCGCGATAGTGAGAGGCCCGCGCACTGTGATGAAGAGTGGCCCCCACTTGCCACAACTAGAGAAAGCCCTCGCACAGAAACGAAGACCCAACATAGCCAAAAATTAATTAATTAATTAATTAACTCCTACCCACAACATCTTCTTAAAAAAAAAAACTTAATGTGGTATTTCTGGTTTTAGCTGTGGGTTGAATTTTTGCATTTTTTTCTTTGGAGTGTAAGCCATTGTTTAATTTATTTTTTTTTTTTACACATAACTTTACCTAAAAATAAAATCTTATTACAGAAAGTATGTAAAACATAACAAAATAAACCTATCTACCCCACCCAAGGCTCTGGTTGCATAGGGTGGTGGTTGGGCTTGGCATGGGCAGATTTTTTAAAAATCTCTTGTGTTTCTGCTCTGACAGTTGCCTGAGTTGGGAACTGCTGTTCCTCCAGGTGGCTGCTGGGCTCTGCTTTTGTATTTATTTTAACAGCCTAGTGGCTCTCACTTTTGTTTCAACCCACCTCCGAGCTCCCGGGAAGTGAGTAGGGAAACTAAGCACCCGAGACGCTGATCATCATTTTTCGTTTTGCCTGCTTTCTTGTATAGTTAACGAGAGGCATAAAGTACATCACCGACTTTATTGCATTCATCCTGAAGAGGGAAAACCACTGGGCAAACATCATTTTATAAATGAGTGGGTTGAAGAATAAAAAAGGTTTGCTCAACATCATTTTGTAGAGGTATCAACAATATGATACTTTTTTTTCTATTTTTCTTTAGCTCAAATAGTTTCATCATGAGACACCCCGCCCACCCTTTTATTTGCCCTTCTGATTATGGTGGGTAAATGTATCTTTAGTGGATTAGTATGCAATTTTTAATTAAATTAATACATGAAATCACATAAACTGATGTCACAAGATGACCAGAATATTTTATTTTATGTAAATTCTTCTGTTAATGCAAAGCGGTTATTTTGGTACAGACATTTTGGTCTAATATGAATTTTTAATAGGTACATTGTAACAGCTATTTGAAAATAATGAGGAATTAGAGTATTTGGCTTTTCTACAAGTAAGTAATATAAGCTTGAATAATTTTTGTTTACGTGCCCGAGGATCCAACAAATCAAAACAAACGAAATTATGGCAAAAGCAGTTATTGCTCAAAACTACAACACTTGACAGAGATTGTGGTGGTTGATGCCATTTAAATGGTGATTTATTTCAACACAGCAAGAAATGGAGGTAGTTTCATCTCTTCTCTCCTGTTATAAGTTCTGTCTGTCTACCTACGCACCTGTCATTAGTGGCAAAGAAACATAGCCATTGAATATTTTGTTCAATTAAAATGGTGATTTTTATTTTAAAACTAAGGGCCATTACAACATTAGGACTTTAAAATTGTGTTGGTGAAGAACCACAAGTAAGTATATTATTTTACTTTCATATTTTTCTGTTTATTGATATAACTGCTATTTAGCAATTCTTCAGGGTTCTATCAGTGAATATCCCATGATCATCTGAGGTATCTGTGTCTAAAAATTATTGTATAGTAACCTTTGTTCTCGTAAGAATATCAGTATTGCCTATTTTGGAGCAATACTGTTATGTAGAAACTTGCTGAGAAGTTTGCTTTAAGAGATACTAGGGCTTCCCTGGCGGCGCAGTGGTTGAGAGTCCGCCTGCCGATGCAGGGGACAGGGGTTCGTGCCCCGGTCCGGGAAGATCCCACATGCCGCGGAGCGGCTGGGCCCGTGAGCCATGGCCACTGGGCCTGCGCGTCCGGAGCCTGTGCTCCGCAATGGGAGAGGCCACAGCAGTGAGAGGCCCGCATACCGCAAAAAAAAAAGATACTAAATGTGATAAGACAAATACCCAGCATTAAAGGTTGAATTTTCTTCTTTGTGGGCCAGCTCTCTTAAGACTATTGTGTAGGGTCCTCAGCTGCAAGGGTGAAGGGGGAGGATAATTTAGTTTTGAAACATCAGGTTCCAGGACTGTGGTGAGATAGGGGGTCAAGAACGGAACACAGCCTTCTAGAAATGTGCACTAAGGTCTTCGCATGATTGTTTCAACAGATGTTGATGGCCAGCCTTCTTAATATTGCCAGAATGTAGGAATGCAGTTTTATCCAAACCGGCTTTCCTTTAAATTGCCTTCTTCAGTTGTCATAACACCCTTGTGATCGAAATGTTAACCTAAAAACATCATAGTTGGTGTACATACCATTTTACCAATTGGTTTTCTTTTTTCTTCTTTGAACAGAAATCTTAGAGGCTGGTATTAAAGGAACTTCAGAATCACTTAAAGGTGTGAAACGAAAAAAGATTGTAGCCGAGAATCACCTGAAAAAAATACCAAAATCCCCACTGAGAAATCCTCTTCAGGCAAAACACAAACAAAATACAGAAGAGTCATCTTTTGCCATTCTTCAGAGTGTGGCGGAGTCCCACAAGAAGCAGAATCACAGTCCTGTAAAAAACGGGAAGCAGTTTACCAAACACAATGGAGAAGCCCCTGGGCTAATTGCCGAGGTCTCTAAATTGCAAGAGGCTGTCTCCCCGAAGAAGCCCTCGTTTCTGCAGCCCCCATCCGAGCCGCGCCGGTGGAGGTCGGAGGGCTCCGACCCCGCCAAGCCCGGTGTCCCCGAGGGAAAATGTGACTCCAGTTCTCTGCCCAGTAAAAGCAGGACTGACCACCGTGAATGTATCTCCTCTCACTGCAGCCCCCCGCCCTCCTCGTATGCAAACACCGCGTTCGATGTCTTACTGAAGGCCATGGAGCCAGAACTGAACACCTTGTCGCAAAAGGGCTCCTCTTGTGCGGTTAAGAGCGAAAAACTGAGACCAAATAAAACTGTACGACCCCCTTCTCACCTGAACAACAGCCCGATGGATGCCCCCGATCCGACCCCGCAAGAACCGGCTGCCCAATCACAGCCGCCTCCTCGGACCTCATACGCCGGGCACGTGTCTGCCGCTCAGAAGAACGACCAAGCGGCACTTCAGGCCGTTTCTCCTTCGTATAATCCATGCGAACACTCTGTTTCTAAACCTGGCCAACGAAATCAGCAGCTTCCAGCGTGTTCGGGTTTCACCAGATCACTCACGAGTCTGCAGAATCAGGAGAACGCCCAACTTGAACACGTCTGTAACGCAGCAGTGATGTCATCCGTAGGTGTGACGTCACCCTCCAGTAGAACTCAGGTTTCTCCTCCAAACCAGCAAGTGGATGCTGCCTTGCCGCTGTCAGTGAGCCCCGCCCTTTCCACGCGGTCACCCCCCACGCCAGTTTACAACTCAACTCCTGTCGCCTCTGTTGTTAATCACAGCGTGGAACAAATGTGCAATCTTCTTCTGAAAGATCAGAAGCCAAAAAAACAAGGAAAATACATCTGTGAGTATTGCAATCGAGCCTGTGCAAAGCCCAGTGTGCTTTTAAAGCACATCCGCTCCCACACTGGAGAGCGACCCTATCCCTGCGTGACCTGCGGGTTTTCATTTAAGACTAAAAGTAACCTCTACAAGCACAAAAAGTCCCATGCACATACTATCAAACTGGGTCTCGTCTTGCAGCCAGATGCTGGCGGCTTGTTCATGTCTCACGAGTCCCCCAAAGCACTTAGTATCCATTCGGATGTGGAAGACAGTGGGGAGAGCGAGGAGGAGGGTGCTGCTGACGACAGGCAGAACGACCCGGGCTCCATGGACCTGCAGCCCGTGCAGATAATGAAGATGGTATCCAGCTCGGAAGCTTTACCTAAACTGGGTTCCATTCCAAGCAATCCAGATCCTGTGGTAGGTGACTTTTCACTACAGGACAGATTTTCAGAAGCACAGGCTGTGACAGAGTTACCCAAGGTTGTGGTCCACCCCATCAGTGTGTCCCCTTTAAGAGCTGACAGCCCGAAGGTTACGGATTCCAAGCCTGAACCTCCTAGTGCACAGAAACAGAAGGACCTTCAGGTAACCAGTATACTGTCCCACTCAGCCTGGGCGTGCTCCCTGGAGATGGATGACAAGTCCCATGAGAAGGGCGATGTGAGTCAGCCCGAGGGAAAACAGGAATCTCACGTGGGAACGGTACATGCCCAGCTCCAAAGGCAGCAGGCCACCGATTACTCCCGAGAGCAGCAAGGCAAACTTCTCCTGAGTCCTCGCAGTTTAGGAAGTACGGACTCGGGTTACTTTTCACGTTCTGAGAGTGCCGACCAAACAGTGAGCCCACCCACCCCCTTTGCCAGAACGTTGCCCGCCCCAGAGCAGGACTCTAACAAGAATAATGGGTCTTCTGCACCTCGTGTCAGCACACCAGCAGCTTCGGCTCTTCCAGCAGGTGAAAAAGCGTCACTCCTCCCAGGTCAGATGCGCCCACCTTTGGCGACAAAAACGCTTGAGGAACGGATATCAAAGCTTATCTCAGACAACGAAGCCTTGGTAGATGACAAGCAACTGGATAGTGTAAAGCCACGGAGAACCTCTCTCTCACGACGGGGAAGCATCGATTCCCCCAAATCGTACATATTTAAGGATTCTTTCCAGTTTGATTTAAAACCAATGGGACGGAGAACAAGTTCAAGCTCTGATATACCAAAGTCCCCTTTCACTCCCACAGAGAAATCAAAGCAAGTGTTTCTTCTGTCTGTACCTTCCCTCGACTGTCTGCCCATCACCAGAAGTAATTCTATGCCTACCACAGGGTACTCAGCAGTACCTGCGAGCATCATCCCTCCCCCACACCCACTGAGAGGAAGTCAGTCCTTTGACGACAAAATTGGTGCTTTCTACGACGATGTCTTCGTACCAGGGCCTAACACTTCTGTGCCCCAAAATGGACATCCCCGCACTCTTGTCAGACAAGCAGCAGTAGAAGACTCCTCAGCAAATGAAAATCATGTTCTGGGTGCCGGGCAGTCCTTGGACGAGAGCCATCACGGAGGCAGCCCCGCTGGTGAGACCACAGCAGCAAGAAGCAAGCCCCCGGCCCCGGGTTCACACTTGGAAAAGAAGAAGTCTCATCAGGGGCGAGGGACCATGTTTGAGTGTGAGACCTGTAGAAACAGGTATAGGAAACTGGAAAATTTTGAAAACCATAAGAAATTTTACTGTTCAGAGTTGCACGGACCAAAAACCAAGGTAGCTCTGAGGGACCCCGAGCACAGCCTGGTGCCCAGCGGCACACAGCCTCCCATTCTGCACTACAGGGTCGCCAGTGCCACCGGGGTCTGGGAGCAGACGCCCCAGATACGAAAAAGGAGGAAAATGAAAAGCGTCGGAGATGACGACGAACTTCAGCAAAACGAAAGTGGAGCATCTCCCCAGAGCTCCGAGGGCCTCCGGTTTCAGAGCGCGAGGGGCTCGGTTCCCAGTTTGTCTCAGCAGAACGTTGCCATAACTGGTGACCAGCCGCCTAGAAATATCCAGCTGCAAAGCTCCCCGATTCAGCTCGTGGCCAGAGGCCCCGAACAGCCCCCGGACCCGAAGCCGTCCTCCGTCGTGGAAGAGCAGGTGAGCTCGGCTGCCCAGGACAGGACAGAGCCCAAGAGACACGGGGCCGGCATCTCCGTCATCCAGCACACAAACTCGCTGGGCAGACCCGGTGCGCTTGACAAGCTGGAGTCTTGTGAAGGCGCTTCCCCCATTTCTTTCCAGGAGCTGAGAACAGGGAAGCCCGGGTCTCTGCACATAAGAGGGATTTCCCAAGAGGAAGGCCGCCTGCCCCGGAACACGTCTCAGCCCGCCGAGCCTGCACTGTCCGATGCTCTGAGAGGGGAACTTCAGGAAGGTTCCAGAAAGATCTCAGGTGAGCGACACGTGTTAGGGCAGCCCTCAAGACTCGTTCGGCAGCACAACATCCAAGTCCCAGAAATCCTGGTCACAGAAGAGCCCGATCGGGACCCGGAAGGCCAAGGCCACGATCAGGAGAAGTCTGAGAAGTTCAGTTGGCCTCAGCGGAGCGAAACCTTGTCCAAACTGCCAACAGAGAAACTGCCACCCAAAAAGAAGCGGCTCCGTCTTGCAGAGATCGAGCACTCCTCAACCGAGTCAAGCTTGGACTCCACTCTCTCCAGGAGTCTAAGCAGGGAGAGCAGTTTATCTCACACTTCGAGTTTCTCTGCTTCCTTAGACGTAGAGGACGTTTCTAAGACTGAGGCCTCCCCCAAAATCGATTTTCCGAACAAAGCGGAGTTTCTCATGATTCCACCTGGCTCTAATACCCTGAACGTTCCTGGGAGTCACCGGGAAATGAGGCGCGCTGCATCGGAACAGATTCACTGCCTGCAAATGTCGATGGAGGTCTCTGATTTCAGAAGTAAATCATTCGACTGTGGAAGCATGACTCCACCTCAGCCAGCCCCGCTTGCTGAATTGCAGCCTCCGACATCCCCTTCTGGCATGGGGGTCGCCGGGCATGTGCCTCTCTTGGAAAGACGGAGAGGCCCGCTGATACGGCAGATCTCTTTAAACATCATTCCGGAGGGTCATCTATCTCCTGGGAACCCATCCTCTTTCCAAACTATCGCTCGCCCTGGTGTGAACACAGTGCCATTTCAGGGGCCTCAGCTCACTCATGCACCTTCACCTGAGTTTCCTGCAAATACTTTGGACTCCCAGACTCAGATTAAGGATCTGCGAGCAGAAACTTCAAGTTCCAACTCTCCAAACATCTTTCCTGTTCAACAGCTTCTTGGTATCCATTTGTTAAATCAAATCCACGTGCCCCTTAGCCTCCCAGACACACAGATGTCTCTGCAGGTGTCTACACAGAGTGTCAAAGCAGATGCAAGCCCCGGTGGACATGTATCTTCTAAAAGTGAGGACTGCTTTGCTCCCAAGTACCAACTTCAGTGTCAGGTGGTCCCTTCGACCCAGCCTTGCACTTCTAACGCTGTACATCCTCTGCCAAAGCAAGTTCTTTCAGACCCAGCTGGGGCCAACCATCGTGCGACCTCGTTGACATTACCAGCCAAGTTAGTAGAAGCCACGTCTAATTCGTGTCCTCTGCCACCACTGAAGGTCGGGCCTCTCGGCAGTCAGGTGCCGAAGGTGCCGGCGTCCTTTGCGCTGCCCTTGCATCTGCAGAGTCGGGTCCCAGCGTACTGTTTCGCCACAGCCACAGCTCTGCCGCAGATCCTAGTGACCCAAGATCTATCCAGTCAGCCGATTGGCCAGGCTAATCATAGTATGGTGCCAATCAGCGAAGAGCAAAATTCCGTGCCAAAGTCGCAATACGCTCACCGGAATGCTTTGCCAAACCCAGAGGGAGAACTTGTCTGCGAGAACGTTATTTCAGAGATGGGCCAAAATTCGTCGCCATCAGAATCCTTGCCTGTAACTCAGAAAATGTCTGTTGGTAGACTCTCCCCCCAGCAAGAATCTTCAGCTTCAAGCAAAAGGATGCTGTCCCCAGCAAATAGTTTAGACATTGCCATGGAAAAGCACCAGAAGCGGGCCAAGGATGAAAATGGAGCCGTTTGTGCCACAGATACTAGACAGTTGGAAGCATTGAGCTCAAGAGCTCATGAAGTCAGTAAACAGAAGAAGCCAGTTCTGGTGAGGCAGGTTTGCACTACGGAGCCCCTTGAAGCTGTGATATTGGAACAGGATATTTTTTCTCACCCTGAAGTTAGTAGTGAGGCTCTGCGTTTGACTGATGTTTCACCAGCTGATAATTTGTCATCAGGACACTCCAAGCCTGTGGTTATAGAACCTGTAAAAGAATTGCAGGAATTTGAAAGCATCCCGTCGGCCACATCGCTGACTCTGACAGTTAGAAATTCAGCTGTCCCTGCAGAGAAAACTCACGTTTCTTCTTCGGAACATGTCGACAATAACCAAGAAAGGAAGTCACCAGGGGTTAAAACTCCAGGCGACGAAGCGAACATCCAAGAGCAGAGTCCGCCAGCAGCCACCACTCCTTCCGCATGTAAAGCCAGTGACACACAGCAGCCGTCCTTCCCCAGCCTGAAGACTGCAACCAGCTTCACGTGGTGTTACCTGTTGAGGCAGAAGGCCTTGCACCTGCCCCAGAACGACCAAAAAACTTCGGCCTACACCGACTGGACCGTGAACGCCAGTGATCCAAATCCACTCAGCTTGCCTACCAAAGTGGCTCTTTCTCTCCTGAACTCAAAACAGAAGACCGGAAAATCTCTATATTGTCAAGCAATAACGACCCATTTCAAGTCAGATTTATTGGTCTATTCAAACAAATGGAAAAGCAGCTTAAGCAAGGTACTTGAAATATCATTTATCTTGAAAACTAGTCTGTGCGAGTTAGTTCCAACATGTCTGGATGCCTTTAAAGATTTCGATGGGAGGTTGTATTTTAATTTTGAATGACAAATTGTGCTTTCGAAGTGTACAGTTATTTGAAAGAAAGAATGATAAGTTTACCCAGGGAGTTATACTGATAAAGATTACCCAGAGTCCTCTAAGGTTTGATTTTCTTGTTAGGTGAGAGAAGACTATGTTTATGCTTTATCCCTGCTAATGAAGGGGAACAGAGGTGTGGATACTAGAGATTGTTCTATTTCATTTAAAAATATAAGCAGAGACCCATTCATCCTTGTTTTATGCAAATCTGACCACCCTCCCCTCACCGTGCTGATCCCAACTCTCTTCCTGTGTAGCTCTGAGAATCATCTTAGTACTAGAGAGAAGGTTCACAAAATGACTGTACACTTGATAATTAAGTTGGTTTGGTCAGGATTTGTACAGTAAGGTCGTAAAACGATGATTTGGGGTTATTTGTGGAATAAAACTATAATTAGAGTTGTTGCCTTTATAAAATGGGGAAAATCACTTAAATGATTAAGAATAAATAGGTAAGGGTATTAGGTTGGACTCTGGACATTCAGAATTATAGATTAAGTTCTTGATCTCTGTAGGCTCACAAGCACATAATGCAGGTTCATAAATATTTATTTATCAATAAGAAAATATCACAGGATCAGTATGGTAACAGAAGTGCCCATAACTTTAATAAAAGAAGGAAGTCTCTAACACTGCCAGTAGCTTGAGCAGGAGGTGTGGTTACACGGAAGATATTCCAAAGGTGGTGATACTTCAGCTGAGTCTTTAAAAAAGAAAAAAAAAAAAGTAGGGATTTTTTTTTTTTCAGGCAAACAAGAGTGAGAAATTTTAATAGTCTGCCAAGTGATGGGGAAGTGAGAATGAACTTAGTTCATTTAAAGAGCCCCGAGGAGTCCAACATGGCTAGAAGGTGTTGGAAGTTTGAAACACTGATGTAACTTGAAGTTGGAAACGTAGATAAAGACCAAAGAATACGCGTGGTGGTAGAGAGCCTTTGATGCTTTCTCAGCGGAGGAGGGTGCATCCGAACCATTCAGAATTTAATTTTTAAATGCTCAGGCTCTACGTCTACTAAGTCAGATGGAAAATGAGACTTGAGCGTGAGAATTTAAACAGCGCTTCGTGTATGTATGTCCCTGAAGTACCTATGAAAAGTGGCTCTCCTTCAGTACCAAGTGCCTTGGTAGGAATGCCTTGGGGAATGCACATCTGGATTTGGAGCTGGGAGAGAGCTCCGGGCGGAAGGTGTAGAGATCGTTCAGTGCATAGGTGCAATTAATGAGGCCTTTAGAGAGAAGGGCCTGGAATGGATCCCGAGATCCCTACTACTCAAAGGCTTGAGTGGATGAAGAAAGTCCACATAGGAGATGAGAGAGATTGTTCATAAAGGAAGGAGGGGGACTACGAGAAAGTGGTATCACACAGATCAAGGAAGAAGATATTTTAAAGAGAGTTGTTCAAGGCAAGAGGCCAAACAAAGATGAAGACTAACATGGTTTCTGGACTGAAGGGTTCTAGTGTCCCAGAGACGTGAGTTATATGGGCAAGTGGCTGTGGAGGACTCGGTACTGGGTTGACTGTTAACTCACAACCCAAATGTGCATGTATTTATAATTCAAAATGGAAGAGAACAGGTCGATGGCAAAGTGAAAGCATTTCTAAGAGAAGCAAGGTGTCAACAACATACAGTGTATAGAGCGGTCAAACATATGAACTAAGGAAGTAGTAAATATTTTGGCATTTAGCTTGTTGGTGAATAGAAGTCAGATTTGATAGCAAGAAAGTGAGCAAAAGATAAGTGGGAATTTGGTACTGAGAAGAAGGTAAGAAATAGGATTACTGTTAGAGGTATAATGTCAAGGAAGGGTATGTGTGTATTCCAAACCTGATGTGTTTGCCAGAAAAAGAGGAGACAGTTGCACTTGTACATGTCAGGGTCAGTGTCGTTACCTCTTCACACCACCTTTTTGAGACACTCAGGCCAGCAGCTTTTCTTTACGCCTGGGCTTGGAAGGACAGGGCCTTCCCAGGAGGTTCTTCCCGAGGCCACATAGGCCCCTGGGTCCATGATGCACATACTCTCTTGTCACTTACTGTTGTTATGTCATCGCAGTATGATAGCTTTCTACTTGGTGGTGTAATTTTTAAAGGAAGTTTGTAACAAAGAGGACCTTGATCAGAAAAGTTGTGCCTTGTGTTGGGCTTGGCCAGAGGACTGGAGTTTGAGCTCTTGCTGTTAACACTTGACGTTGGACAAGTGACTTAACCCTACGCGTGTCCTTCCTCACTGGGATGTGATCCACCAGTGCTGGCTGCCTCACAAGGATATGTGAGAGCAGAGTAGGCTGGGGAGTGAGAAAAGAGGTTGTAAATAGTGCGGTTGTATAAAATCATAAGGTCGCGTCACTACAGAGTTTCTGTAGGAAAAGCACACACTGTTTATTATTCTGATGTTCACTACTTTTTCTCTAGAGATTTTAGTATTATCAGGCCAAGACCTAACTTTTGACCTGACCTATAATTCACAGTTATCAGTATTCAGGAACTTTTGATAACTTTTGATATAGTCAGGATATAGAGAGGAAACGTAATTATGGTTTAAAATGATGGGAGACGGGAAAATAAAATACTGGGAAATGGAGCTTCGGCTCTAGCTTTACACTGCATTGATGCTGAAGGGAAGTTAGTCATGTTTTTCAGGAGTATGAGACATTGTACCATAATGGGGTAGCTAGCTCTTTTCCATCTTTAAATAATAAACTCTTTAACAAGTATACTTAAACTGTAGTCTGAGTGGTTCGTTAGCTATAAGAAAGAATATTTAGTTTATTAAAAGAAGTTCCTAAAATTAAACTCGTGGAATACCAGAGTGGAGGGTTGTAGAGTCTTTATTTGGGGGTGTCAGTGGAATGTGGTGGGATTTTTAAGTAGCATGCGATGTGTCAGTTTGCTGTGATTCAGACAGATAAAGGAGGAGATAAAGCAATGACCTTTAAAGCTGTTACGTCCTTGAAATGCCTTCCATTAAGCTAACCGCATGCACTGTACTCGGCCATGTTTTAATTTCCAAGTGAAACACTAGCATGTTTGTGTTTTCAGTTTTATTAAATTAGTGTCTCTCTCTCTCTCTTTTTTTTTTTCCCTTTCAGAGAGCATTAGGTAATCAAAAGTCCACAGTAGTTGAATTCAGCAATAAAGATGCCTCTGAAATTAACAGTGAGCAAGATAAAGAAAATTCCTTAATCAAAAGTGAACCAAGAAGAATTAAAATATTTGATGGAGGGCAAGTACAACTTTTCCTTCTTAAATGTACATTTAAACTTACTTTTTAAATGTACATTTGCTTTCATGTGAATGAACACTTACCAGTGCCGATTTTATATAACCGTTGCAAGGTTTCTCAGCTTATTAACAGAATCTTCATGGCAAAATACATGTTAGGTATTATGTTAACTAATGCCATTTTGATCAAGAAAATGAGAACTATTTAGAAAACACTGTAGGTTCTAGGAGGCAGCTGAGCACTGAGTTTTCAGAGTGAACCCTGGGTTTCACGTTGCTTCATAGTAAGGAGTGAACTGAAAAAATCTGCTCTAAAAGAGACGAATCATTGCCTGTTTGATGTCTTCTGTGAATTCGGTTGTGAGAAAAATTGTAAAAGCCAACTGTAGTTAAAATGAAGCTCAGAAATATTTCAGTACCTGTAGCTGTGATTGAATTTAACAATAAAGGAAACTTTTAGAGCAGTCACTTAGAGGAGCTATTTTAAAATCAAACCTGGTATTGAATAAAGTTGTTTGATAAGAAGTAGCTATTAGAATATTGTGTCGATGTGAAAAGCTGGAATATTCTGTTACTTACATGTGCATAACATTTATATTTATTGAGTGTAAAAATTGTGCCTTGTTTTATTTTTTAGGTTGAATTTCAATCATCAGTATTTTCTCAAAGGCATAGTATCCAGTTGCCCTATTCATTTTCCTTTTCTTTAAATTAGATACAAATCAAATGAAGAGTATGTATATGTCCGAGGCAGGGGAAGAGGAAAGTACATTTGTGAAGAATGCGGAATCCGTTGTAAGAAACCTAGTATGTTAAAGAAACACATACGAACCCATACAGATGTCCGCCCCTACCACTGCACTTACTGTAACTTCTCCTTTAAGACTAAAGGTATGAGATGACATCGCTTCATGGTCCTTTATTATATGCATTGAGTTAGTAGACCTAAGACCCAACTTTACATATTCCTTGACCAAGGATGCAGTAGCTTAAATAGAATAATATAAATTACATCTTGTCAACATCGTAGTCTTATATCTCTTTAGATATTTCTAGACCTCTTGAGAAAAAGTTTTAAATTACACACTTTTAGAATATACGTAATAAATATGACATTTGAAAAGGAGCAACTGCCCTTTTTTCTTTTACTTCCCAAATTAGAGTTGTATAACATGATGACTAACACGTTTTCAAAAATACTTACTTTGGAGCTAAAGAAGAAAAAAATTTTCACGATCACATTGTAGATGCATTTCAGTGCTAAAAGATTAAAGAAAAAATTAAAATAATAACTGCAGTAAAGTTATACTGATTACATTCATGTTTTATTATCTAATTTTACTCATGCATAGCCATTTCTTTTTCTTTCCCATGAAGCTCTTTTACTGAAGTACTGTTGAATGTCAGCTTCAAAAAATTTCTAAATTTTGTACTATTTAATGTTTGTGGAACTCAGAACTAGTAATTAAAATTATATTTAGTACCATTTCTGTATTCTTTATATGTTTTTATTTAAATTGTAAGCCTTTATTATAGTTAAGGTAATTTTACTCTCTACAAATTTCCTGTGACATATAATGAATAAATACACTATCATAAAATGTTTGCTTTCTCCATTAGGTTCCTTGTTATGAATCATTATACAAACATTTCTTGCTTGAGACTTTAATTTCATATACCACCCTTTAGAAAGTAAGAATCTCGCAAATACAAAGCAATATAATCATGAAATTATTTGTCTGAAAGGACAAAATCTGTGAAAAATATTTAATCAATATTTTTAATAGAACTACATTATTTTTATACCTTTTCAGTTAACATTTGCTTTTTTTTCTGATTATATTGGTTGTCTTTGCAGTTTTTGTTTTAAAAATTGATCAACTCTTTAGCAAAATTTATTCTATATTTTGGCCAGTATTTATTGGCATTTAAAGAGTATATAGCAACTAAATAGCTTCAAATTAGCTCTCCTTAAATGCCAGTAAAATCTGAAACAAGAATGATGGGGGAAAAAACAAAACTGTTCTTCAGGTAGCCTTGAATATTTCTAAAGTTTCAAGAAATCATAAGTCAGAAGGAACCCTAATTCTGTCATTCTTAGGTTGTGGTATAGAACCTTCTTCTGGAAACGGAGGGTGCATTTCAGGATAATTTTCCTGATCTTGTGTGAAGGCTTTGATAGGATTAAGTGCTTTGATCTTTTAACCCAACTTACTGCTTTTACACTGGTGTTGATCCTATGATTAAGAAAAGTCCGTCTGTTGAATAATTTCCAGTGTGAGACCAGGAGCCAATATTACAACCAAAACATTACCAGTTACAGAATGATGTTACCAAACCACATAAAAGAGGATCCAGGTATAATGTGAAATGGGTGTTTCTCAAAAGAAGGAGGAAAAGGAATCAGGAAATTTTATAAAGTAAGGGCAAAGAAAGGAAGGAAAACTTTGATGTGGAAAAAAAATGAAACTACAGAGATTTCTTGGCAAAGAAAAATATTATGAATCATCAAGTGTTAATCCTAATGAAATAACTCAAGCCAACATCATGTAAAATATTAGATAAATGTTTGTTAAATGGTGGACAGGGCATAATGATCTTTGAAGAGTGAGCAGTATATGTTAGCAGTTTTCATGTCTTTCATTTCTCAAATATGCTGGATACCTGAATTTACATTAACTTTTTTGTTTTGTCAGATAATTCATTGGAATTATGTGATAAATATTTATTTGAAGAAAGCTACCCTAGCTAAGCAGACTGGTGAAGAAAATATTAGAAATTCAGTATTTCCCTATTCTCAGCATGGCAGTTCTCTTTTTTATGGTCACTTCCTTGTAGAAGTCTACCTTTTATGAATATATGTCAAACAGATTCCATAGTACCTTGTAAAGGTAGCTAAATAATAAAAGACTTGTTTTTAGATTAGGCTGTAAATTTTGCCCTACTCTGATTTACTTTGTTGTCCCATTCTTGAATGTGTCTGGTTATTAACAGAAGGTAATAGTGATGTAATGGCATGCTATATAAATAGGAGTATGCAAAGATAGCATGGTACTATCAAAGGAATGATCTGCCCTCCTAGAAATTGATGCTTCTGATGGTAATGCTCGTAAATCTGTACTTCATCATTTGTCCTCTCGGTTTATTTTATGAATGCATTTTCAAAATAATTTTAATTGGTTTGTTTTCACTATTCTGCTTTAAAGGTCAGTCAGCTCCGTCAGTGAGCTTGCATCTCTGCAGGATTTAGTTCCATTTATATCACAGAAAGCTGGACTTTATATATAGCTATAGGAACCCAGAAACAAAACCTTTCATGCTTTCCAGAGGATTTATATTACTGTTTATTAAGTCTGTTGAAAAATTTATCTGTTAAGTTAATGCACAGCCTTGCTAGGGGATATTTGCATTTGAATGTACATACTTTGCATATTGAAATGCAAATTGTTTTATATTAAATTATTTAAGAAGTTGGTTAATAATAAGTAATAGCCCAAGTTATGAGAAAATATGCTTATTAAAAACTCATATTCCCAAATTTGCCTAGTTACCATTATACATTAACTTCTCAGAAAGCAAGTGACCTTCATGGCTGTCTGTTTAGGGAACAAAAGCATTTTGAAAGCACTATTAGTGGACCTTGTGATTTGGTTTATAATATTGTCATCATACTAGAAAGTGTTTTGACTAATAAGTGGAAATTTCAGCTACAATAAGATGGGAAAACTATTTTTCATAACTTCTAATGTGAAAATTTTGAAGCATACAGAAAAGTAGATATTTGCATAATGAACACCAGTATGCCCATCACGTTTTAATAATTGTTAATAATTCGCCATATTTGCTTCATAGTTTACTTTTAAAGTGTATTTAAGGTAAATGTGAGACATGGCCAAGTCATTTAAGCCGGGCGTTACCTGTAGAATCACAGAGGTCAAGGTTTGCTGGATCTTAGACATTTCCTGGTCCGGGCCCTCTCTTATACTGGAACCCCTTGAGCGCTAAGCTCTGGGATGCTGTGCGTACTAACTAGTGCAAGAATTGGCCTAAACGGGTGTGACCAGTCCCACGGGCTTCGTGCAATTTTAGTGAAGGTGAGGCTCTATAAATAGTGCAATTTTGCAGGTCTTTCAGCTACTGCAGACTCAAATCTGGACCAATGATTCAAACATTTTTCGCTCTGCTGAAGGTTTATTCTGAAATACTAATTTGCCCTGCTCGCCAAACTCAGCATTTAGATTTTATTTTCGAAAGAGACGATTTTCCCTTCTTGGCAATTCTGTGTGTGTGGCATTATCTACTCAAGCTGCTTGGTATCCTCGAGAATTTGAGCTCTCCCCCTGCATTAATGATCACTTGGGGCCAGCACGCCCAATGGTTCCCAGTTAATCTGGTGATACTTCCAGAGGTGTACACCAGCTGCCAGAGGAAACACACCTCTAGGGATACTATTATGAGACTTGTAGTCAGTATGGTGAAGTAAAATTAATGTAGGAAATTCTTTCTCTTGTTCCAAACACACAGAACTACTATTTATAGTACAACAACCAACTGTAGTTTTAAATACATAGCCAAGCTTGAAATTTAGAAAGAAAGACTCCCAGCCGCCAAAACTAAGGAAACTCCAAACTAGAATGGTGAACAGATATTAAAAAAAAAAAAGTCCATAGGGACATCAAGCCAGATATATGCCCACAGGCCTGGGATTTAATGCTGCCAGATATATGCCCACGGGCCTGGGGTCTAATGCTGGTCCTGGAATGGCATCTGAGACCTCTGAAATAAGCATGGCTCTCCTGGCCTGTCCAGTGACTTTGGACCATGTGGGGGAAAAGCTACCTGCTAAAAAGCAAAACCCTATACCTGTGCCATGCCAAAAAAACCTCACAAACTGATCCAGGATTAGTGTAATGAAACTGTTAAGGTCCCAGGCAGAAGCAATTGGAAGGCTGACCCATAGAGATGTGTCTACAACCCAGGGTACGTAAGACTCCACGGAACCAATCTTGCTGAATATAAGTTTACAATAAAAACTAAAAAATGTGCAAGGAAATGAAGTACTATGAGGGAAAGCCAGCGCACACAACTGGTGGAGGATTCAGAAACCACAGATCATAGTGCAATCTGAAAGGGACTTTAAGTGTATATAAAACGTTCTAAGGAATAAATAGGGACTAGAGAATAGTAACCATAGGCAAAAGTAGACATTATCAAAGTTGAGGAGGCAGATTTGAAAGAGAGAGAGATTATTACCAATAACAAGGTTATTACAGCCTATAGACACCAATATTATTTTTTGAGCAAATTTTAGTCATTGGAATTGTATAACCACAATCTGTACTTTCACTTGAAATAGGAATGGAATTTGCCAGTGTTGACAAATGCAATAGCAAAATAATACTATGTAAGCTTAGTAAACATTCTTTTCCCTTAAGGAAATCTGACAAAACACATGAAGTCCAAGACACATAGCAAGAAATGTGTGGATTTAGGCGTCTCAGTAGGTTTAATAGATGAACAAGATACAGAAGAATCAGGTAAGGCTTTATTCCATATTTTTCATAAATGCTATTTACAATGTACTCTTTTTTTTCTTTGCATCCATACTCTTCTTTCCATTCCCACTGATACTGCTCAGTTCCTCCTTTCATTACCTCTTATTTATACTATGTGATAGACTCCTAATCAGTTTTCTCACCTTCCCTTTGTCTTCCTTCCTTTGCATCTATCCCCACTGATGTTAAGTTAATCTTCCTGAAGCATGTGTCTGATCATACTATTCCTCTGCTCCAGGTCTTCCATTGGTTTCCATTTGCCTACCAAATAGAATATGAGCTACTTGACCTCAAGTAATTCCTCAGAATCCTTTATAATCTGATGCCTGCCTACTTCTTCACCTTTATCCCTCATCTCTCTCTCTTTCACCTGCCCTAATGCTTGAATCTCCTGCTTACATGACACTGATCCGGCTCTCTGCCTGTAAAGCCCTCACCCTCAATCCCCACACAAACGTGGCTCCCCGTCTGCATTGGTCAAAATCTTATTTTCCTTCAAGATCTAGCTCAAATCCACTGCCGTCATGAAGCCTTCTCTGATTTTCCCTTCCCACACCACTTGCGGGAAGCAATTTTTCCCTTTTCTCAACGCCTGTAATATTTTAGAGTTCACTCTCTGAGAGTATTGAATCCCTTTCTGCCATAACTTTTTTATTATTATTTACATGCTTCCTCCCTTACCTCTTCGCTGATTCTCAAGCGTGTCATGAGTAAAACTGATGCCTGAGTGCTATTCGCTGTGCCCGCACCTCAGCGCAGTGCCCTGCTCGTGGCAGCTGGTCTGGAAATATTTGGGGAATAAAACATTTGTTTGCTTCCCCAAATTGTTTATTATTTTGAAAAAAGGTTAACTGGTTGTTTTCTTAGTGATATTAACTCAACAAGTAGAAGTATTTATCTCTAACCAATTTTGAGGGGAAATTAAGCTGTTCATCTGTTCCGACTAGTCAGACAATAGAATTATTTTTTTGTAAGACTTTTTGTTTTAACCCAAGAATTTATCAACAAGAGATAAGTTTTTTAAAAAAAAGTTGTCCTGTTGCTTTTTTGAAAAACACCCTAAATTAAACATTTACCTGCTTGCTCTGTTTTAGTTAGTATGTACTAGTTTGATGTAGAAAAAATTTCCAAAGAGAAAATGGTGAGGACATCTTTGAAAATGCAGGTTAAAAAAAAGCAAATGCTTTTCATTCCACCGGACAACCAGTAACACACTAAATGAATCAGCCTGAATTTGTTTCTAAATATGCAAGAGAAGTGACTCACATCTTAAGTGCTACAGTTGATATGATTTCGTATTTTAAGCACAAGGAGAGGATTGCCTTTAACTTGAATTTTCGGAAATAAGTGGATGTATTATCAGTAGAAGGAAAATATAATCATAACAAACTTAGGACAATAAGGAGGTTTTTAGTGCTTTATAGACACTTTGATGCTCTGATACATATTGGGGATGGCAGTATCAGGATTTAAAAGTATCAAATTAACATATGTGTAATTTTTGTCCTAGGAACATACATATTAAAAACTGATTTTTGAATGGCTAGGAATTGAATTCTGTGTTGATGTCTTTGTATAAAGACACACATTTAATAAAATTAATTAATTTACTTCTAATGTAAATAGTCTGATTTATTTTCTGCTCTTAGTAGTCATGCAGTAAATTAACTACCATAACTATTTAAGTGAAAAAAAAATCCCTCTTTATTATTTATTTGCTTTATTGCTGTTACGCTGAGCAATTCAGAATTAAAAAGCTAGGAAAAATGAGTAACGCTTTCAGTGAGTATATTTGTTACCCGGAGACTAGAAAAGGCACAAAGTAGAGGCTATAATATGAAATACTGACTTCTGAAAAATGTATAAACGTTAAAAGCATTATTATTATAATATATACTCTTAGGTGTTTTGCTTCTTTAAGAAGATGAGTCTTATCAAAATTAAGTAAAATGTAGAATCTTCTAAACTGTCAAGGGAAGGTAGTGTTTATATCCCAAATTTACGTAGGAGAATTAAGTGTAGTTTCCATTAATTATCATGCATCGTTTAGATTGGCCAGCTGACTGATGGACTTACATATCTATCCGTTCATTTTTATTATTTCTCACCTGATTCCAGAAACACTTGAAGCAGGTCTTAGACTATAACTCAAACTTGATAGCCTAATTCCCAATTCAGATGAGATCCTCTGATTAAACTCTAGGTAGTTTTACCTGTTTTTTCTGTGTTGTTTTTTTTTTTAATTACTGTACTTATCCGTGGTATACTCAAAGTTTTTTCACGGTTTTAATTGAATAGTAAATTATAGCACATAGGTGGATTTTGCCAAGTGCTGTCATACCTCGCAGTTCTTTATAACATGCCAACAAAATATATTCCTCCACTTTTGCTTTATTACAGGCTTGGAATGTAGGTATAAATGTGGCAAACGCTGTTTCAAACAAATGGTCTGGTTTTCCCTTTATTATTGTCTTTTGTGCTTTTAAAAATATTTTGAGATGTTTTTTAAAAATACAGAAAGATTACAGAGAGTCTTATTACATGCACTCAGGTATTCACACCAGAGTTGGGGATTATAAATATTTTCTCACATTTGCTTCAAGTCTTTTTCATAAATTGTGTTTTTGAAAAGTGTATTTTCATAAATCTGTATTTTTGGAAAAAAACAAGCTAAGTAAGGCATGACACATTAGGTGCAGTATCCCTAACTCGCCCTTGCCCGTCACACTCCCTCCCAGAGGCAAACACTAACTGCACTTAGGGGCTTTCTTTCAATTCATTTCACATACGTGTGTATATCCACACATAGCACATGGTTTTGTTTAAGTTTGTATTCCAGAGTTGCAGGAACAGTACCACCTTGTATGTAGACACCTAGGGAATTGATTTTGCCTTATCATTTTAAATTGCTGCCTAGGATAATTTCTGTTTCTGCACATCCTTAACTATACCTGGTGCTACACGCGTTTTAGTTTGGGGCCACCTTGATAGTCTGCTGTCTTTACTTATATTTTCTTGACTGCTGTCCTAAGTTTGGATCTTACTATTCTTCGGGAAGAAGATTCACTCTGTTAAACTGATGGTAGTTAAGAGATGGGATCTTGCTTAGCAATTCTTTAGATGTCTATGTTTTTAGAGAGGAAAGCGCAGAAGCCCACAGTGTGATGCTGCGTGTCCGCAGGGTGTACTGTTTTCTAGTCCAACACCAGCCTAGAATATTCTAGGCATTCTTTTTTCACTCTCCTTTACTGGATCCTCCTCATCTCCCCAGCCTCTGAACGCAGTGCCCAGGGCTGCGGTCTCTAATCTCTCATCTCTTCTGTCTGTGCTCCCTCCCCAGGTAGCCTCATGCAGTCTTCCGACTTTAAATACCATCTATATGCTGATGATTCCAGTATCCGCTCCAGACTTGCATGTCCATCTTTCCACTCACCATCTCCACTTGGATGTCTAATAGGCATCTAGAGTGTGACGTGCCCCAAACTCCTGGTTTCCCCCTTATGTGACTCTGAGAAGCACGCTTCCCTGGAGTCCTTCTCCCATCCTTGCAGCTGCTGGACCAAAAACCTTGAAGTCATACTTGGTGTCCTTTGGCTCCAATCCACCAGTAAAACCTTTGGCTCTTCCTTCAAAACGTATTCGGCAACCTACCGCTTTGAACCACCTGTTCCTCCCAGCCCTGGTCAGAGCTATCATCACGTCTTCTAAGTTGCTTGCAGTAGCCCCTCACTGGTCTCCATGGTTCAGCCCCTGCCTCTTTACAGCCTGCTTTCAACACAGCGGCCAAAGTGGTTTCTACAGGTTACGTCATTGCTTTGCTTAAAACCCTCCATCGGTTTCCTGTCTCGTTCGGAGCCGTGGTCTGTGCCCCCTGCGAGCACCACGCCTCTGGAACGCAGCTCCGCTCCCGCCTCCCCTGCCCCTCAGCCACAGCCACCCTGATCGCCTGCCTCGGTGGCAAGCGCACCGAGCTGGACCCTTTCCAGGGCCTTTTCTCTTTTCCTCCCTTTGGAATGCCCCCCACCAGGTGCTGCAAGACACCCCATCGTCTCTCAGTGCTCTTCTGCTCAGATGTCACCTTATCAGTGAGGCCTTCCTGAAGCTCCCTAGAGAAAAGAGCACCTCACCCTCTTACTGCCAGCATTACTCACGCCCCCGACCTGCTTTACTTTTCCGTATAGCACTTACAACCACTTAACAACTTACAGATGAGTGTGTGTATTTATCATCTGTTCCTTTCAACTAGAAAATAGGACATGAGGACGGCGATCTCCCTGTGGTCACTGCTGTGTCGCCAGCACTTACTGGGATTGTGGCTAGCAGCAAACCATCGATAGTAAACAGTTGTAGATTGAATGGATGACTGGAAAAAAATGACCTATAATCTGTCAGGAAATCATTCAATATTGTTGTTTTTAGACTATGATATACTAGTTTTCCATTACATTCCTTCACTACCATTCAGGGGTAGCTGTAATACAATATTTAATGCCTTTACCTATGAATAGTGTTTACATGATTCGGCCGTGGTCGATATAGGAATTTTCAAGGTGATGATGGCCACTCATTTGTTAATTTCTTATTCATTGGTTATTAGATCAGAAGACTAGAAGATATTTTAAGTTATCCTGACGATTCCATTTTTTCATCCTCAGTAATGATCTGTGCAGACTGATAAATATCTGTTCCATTTTTCAGTGGTTCCAGAGAAGAAGAGTTTATTCTCTTTGTGATTGATTATTTATTTAGCACAGCAGCAACTGTCTAGTATGTCCACAGTCACTGCCCTCAGGAGCTCCTCGCCTGTGGCTGTGATGTTGGGACGTTGGAGTGAGCTCAGACTTGGCAGGGTTCACTCCTCAAGGCTGGGATCTGGGAAGGACAGTGACGGCCTCGTCTGGAACAGAAGGATGACTAAGGGTATCCTAGGAGAACGAAAAGAAAGGAAATATATCAAAATATAATTATGCATATATTGCTTTGTTTGAAAAAGTATTGATGAGGGGGTGGGATAAAGGAGGGCAAGCATTCTGGACCGAGGGAGTTGTTGAGCAAAAGCCCAGAGGTTGGGAGAGGGGAATAGGGCATCAGGAGTATAAATAGGGTAGGATGAGAGAGTTGGGCAGGGCGCTGGGGGACAGGTCCTACTATGCAGGGGAGTTTTAGCACCTTCCTTTAAGAAAGTCTGAGGGATTTTTTTTTTTTTCTTGTATCATCTAAAGTAATTTAAAGCCACTACCTCTTTAGTCCCATATACATCTGACTTTTAATCTGGATTATTTTCTCAAATGTTTTTTAAACAAGCAAACAACAAATAGTAGGCT
Source organism: Lagenorhynchus albirostris (assembly GCF_949774975.1). Lineage (NCBI taxonomy): Eukaryota > Metazoa > Chordata > Mammalia > Artiodactyla > Delphinidae > Lagenorhynchus > Lagenorhynchus albirostris. Next base: position 95,633,254 of record NC_083104.1, on the reverse strand, counting down.
TTTAATTTGTGTCCCCAGGAATTTTCATTGCTGAGCTTTTGTTTGTTTTTTCTTTCTGCCGCTGCTGTTTTATTTTGTAGTGGGAATTTAGACAATAATGACTAAAAGAAGCATGATTTCTTTAAGTGGTTAGTCCCATTCAGCAGCAACAATAATAAATAATACGATAGAGCAAAAATCTTTTGGGGGGGGACTTCCCTGGTGGTCCAGTGGCTAAGACTCCGCGCTCCCAGTGCAGGGGGCCCGGGTTTGATCCCTGGTCGGGGAACTAGATCCCACATGCCACAGCTAAGAGTTCGCATGCAGCAACTAAAGATCCCATGTGCTGCAACTAAGACCCGGTGCAGCTAAATAAATAATTATTTTTTTTAATCTTTTTCTGAAAGGGTGTTTTTATGAACAAAGTACCTCAGCATTTCAGCATCCCTCATTCTCTACCAGATGGAGTATACAGGTTTGGGTGGAAAGTCTGGTACGATTTTTTCCCTTGTGACACCCAATTTTGTATGTATATATGTATAATGACTCATTTAGAAATCTTGCTCTTCATTTATTAAATTAGGGAGCATTATTTCTCCTGGAATTCATTTCTGCTGAGCAGCACCAAGGTGTAGAACTTTCCCCACAGACTAGACTATCATAAAAGATAAGGACTTGATTTTTTCCTACCTTAGTGTTTCCGTGTATGTTTTAAAACCGTGCCCTTATCAACTCCATAAGGGTGTTGCACGAAGTAGTGGCGTGTGTTACGAAGTGTTTCATTTTACTATCAATTTAATTTTCCAAGGAAAATTACAGATTATCAGCCATATAGTAGTAGTAGAAGTAGTGACTAACTTTAAAAAAAAATAGGAGGGAGAATATTTTCAACTATCATAGTTTTAATCTTTGAGGTGTACATCTGCTCGTAGAAGGAAGCTTGCGGTCCAGAATCTGGTCAGTGCCGAGTGATCTGACATGCTGGGTTCTCTCTCCCCCTGCTTCCTCCCTGCCCGTAGGAGTTTCCTGCCTCCCTGATCACACCTGGAAGCCTCCCCCTTCTCAGGGATCAGGCTCATGGCAGCGGTTCCTTCTGAGACTTCAGCCGCCAGCTCGAGATGGCTGCCTGACAGTGTATTCCCTATTTTCCTGGCCCAACAAATGAAAATAAGTGATGAAATTGCATCGTGTAATGTAGGGTCTTTCCACGCATAACTTGCTGTCTCTTCCCTTTAATGATGAACAGTTTTATCAAGTGCTTTTGTGGCATCCTAGGGTCGTACTGTCATTTCTCATACTCTTAATCTAATGTAACTCTGGTGTTAAGCCCACTGCACAGTGCACTGCTAGAAACCGCACTGAGATTCCATTTGCTGCGTGTCTACGTAAAAATTCAGGAAGATGCTAAGGTTTGGCCAGCAGTTAGGTGTCACAGCAGTTTCTTACCTGTGTCCCAAAAGGTAGTGATTCCAGTGGCTCTTCCGATGCCTTTCATGTTGCCCTCACGGCTGCATTTATCCAGGGACGTGACTGATCTACTACGTGAAATACGCAAGTATGAAATTACTGAGTAAACTCTTATCAGCGGAATCTCCTTTGTCACCTAGGCTTTCCTAAACACAGTCGAAGTTCCTCACTTAATTATGCAACTAGATTACAGATGGCTACCAAATAACGGTGATTAAAGAAAAATAAGTAGCCAAGTACAGGAGCCACGTGTCTCTTGGGAAACCAGTACACTGACACATCGTCTTGATCAATACGAAAATTTGTGACATTAAGTCTTCTCTAGATACTGAATAAAATCCTTAAGTAGTTTTGATAGCCACCTTCATATTTCACATTGACAGCAGGGCAGTTCTGTCAGAAGTGGAGTCCTACAGCACCTTAGGAAGGACTATTGAATTCAGCACACTTATATGAAAGTCACATATACCTAAACAGCCAGTGCTAACAGGATATGCAAGAACTTGTTCCAGATATTTACACCTTGATTATCTCAGACATCTGGGAAATGGGGTAAACATTTTAAAGAAAAGAACCCCACAAGGATATTATTTGGGCACCCTGATTCTAAATGCCAGGCTTTGCGGAATAGCAACCAGAAACCTAAGGATAGTGTTTCTAAGGTTTAGAGGAAAGATTAGGGGGCTTGGTCGTTTGATCTTTTCTGTAGCACATACATAATCATCAAGAAATATCATCTCTGAGCTTTCATTTATTCAACAAAATTTGTTAAAGGCTCTCCAAAGGCCAGTGTTACTACAGAGTATCCCACCATATTTATTTTTGAAAACTCATTACCATTCGGTAATGTCTTGGTCAGCTTCTGGTTTTCTGGGAAAAGTCCCAAGTCTTTTTGTTCTATGTTCATATTTAATTTTTCCTTAATATCTGCCTTGTTTTGTTTATTTTCATCAAAGGTTTACTGTATATTTATTTCTACTTATCTACAGTATTTCTTTTCCTGGTATTATCTTCAATCTTTTTCTCTTTTTGAATGTCCTAAACCTGTTTTCTACTCTCTACCAACTTGATACTCTGAATGTCATTCACCAGCAGAATGTGCATGTTCCCTGGTTGATAGAGTGCTTATTAAAGGTCAGCGTGAAGAAGCTGTGATGCAGGAGCAAAGACCCCTGATTTTTTGATGCTTTACTGCCCTTAGAACAGTGGGCTGTATGGCTGCCCTTTTTTTTTTTTTTTTTTTTTTTTGCGGTACTCCGGCCTCTCACTGTTGTGGCCTCTCCCGTTGCGGAGCACAGGCTCCGGACGTGCAGGCTCAGCGGCCATGGCTCACGGGCCCAGCCGCTCCGCGGAATGTGGGATCTTCCCGGACCGGGGCACGAACCCGTGTCCCCTGCATCGGCCGGCAGACTCTCAACCACTGCGCCACCAGGGAAGCCCTGCCCATTTTATCCTTCGGCAGATGAATTCTTGTTCCAATTTTCAAATGGAGTAAATTTAGAGATGTTGGGAAACATTTATTTTGAATTAAGCAGAGGGGACTATAAATTTATCTAAGGCAGCCATTAAAATTTGGACATTTGACATCTCAAAGGAGTTTCTGTGTAGTTTAAAACTAGCAACTCAAGCTGTAGTTACAGTAGGTGTTCCTGAAAAGTCTAATCCCTCCAGCCAGCTGCACGTGTCCCTGTATTCTTGCCGTGCAAAACGATACAGTCTCAGGAATTGCGTTCCTGTGTTCTTGGGGTATTAGTAAGTACTTTTTCTTTTTCACCTTTTGTGTCAAAAACCATGCTGCTGGCTATTTGCTTTTCATGTCCTTGATCCGAAGAATGTTTTTGTCAACAGACTGCTCGGAATGTTAACATGTGCCCTCCACTGCCAGACTGGGAGAACCATTCAGTGTGGCAAGGTGCAACTGGAAACACTGTTCCCGCTGGAGGTTAAGTACTTAGGATGATGCGTGTAAGAGGATGGCATTAGATCACAGGATTTAAAACCTGTATCACGTTTACCCTTAAAACAAATTTAATGAATTTTTCTAAATGAAGTGCTTTCAAAATGAAACCTGTAGAATATGTTTTTGTCACTGGGATGTTTACAGAAAACATTATTAGTTCTTTTAAGAGAAACTTCCACGCACAATAAGAAACCATGATAGGTCTTGGGACTTACAGTTAAAGAAGTGTGTGTGTCGTTAATGAACAGTGCAGATACCACTGCCTTTTGGTTTACTGCCTAAAGTTAACAAACGTTAAACCCTGGCTCATTATGTTGTTAAGATGAAAACATAGTTTAATAAAAAACCCTAAACAAAAACCCATTACTGCAGTAGTTGCATGCTTTAAAAGACTTTTTCCCCAGGTTTCCCTTGTTTGTCTGGATTTCAGAGTAATTTTTCTAAACATGAGGAAAACAAAAGCAGACCAATTACAGCAGTAGCAGAATGTTGAAGAGGGAGGTGCTGCTGACCTCCCAGGGGAGCCTGTCTGAGGGAAGCCCCTCCTGGCTCAGCCAGCAGGGGTCACTGTCGGGCAGCGATGGGAGGGCAGCCTGGGGTTCATCCAACTGAAATCAGATTTTGAAACACATCTTTAGGGAAGTGGTTTGACATAAATTACTTTTGAAAAACAATATTGCTGCATTGTTTACCTTCTTTTTCCCAAATTCACAAAATAGAAGAATTAATTTTACACATATGTAAAATTGTACTGAGTAGTAGAAATTTTATTTATAATGAGTTGGGAATGTATCTAGGAGGACAGAAATTAAATAGAAATTTTATAGGCCATTTATTTATGAATTTGTTCTGTAAGTATGGGTTCCTTATACCTGTTCTAGGGTCCTTGGGGGATGCAGAGGGGTGAGCTACAGCCTTCCCCCTGCTGGAATAGTACAGTCTACATTGTACAAAGCAAGGAAGGAACAGTTGTCATAGAGTATATCTTACTGGAGTAATGACAAGACTCCTAAATACAAAAAAAAAAAAAACCTGTTTCCAAATTCTGACTTTGATGCTTTCCAGCTGTATTTAAGTCTCTTAACTTCCTGTGTAAAATGAGTTTGGTATCAGCGCTGTCACGAGTGGCTGTTAGGTTTAAACATAACGAGTAAAATGTTGGCAAACTTTTTCTGTAAAGGGCCTGATAATCAGTATTTTAGGCTTTGTGGGCCGCACAGTCTCTGGCATGACAACTAAACTTTGTGAGTGTGGCAGGAAAGCTGCCATAGACAGTATGTAAATGATGGGCCTGGCTGTGTTCCAGTAAAACTTTATTTAAAAGAACAGGCGGGAGCCGCGTGAGGCCAGCAACTATGGTTTGGCAGCCCCTGATACAATAGGAACTCAGTGTAGTATGCCGTCGTAGTTACTATGCTCAGTAACAGGCTGTAGCAAAACAAGCAGTATCACAAAGTACAAAATGGCAGGTTCTGGAGGAGTTAACACGTCTGTGTTCTTGACCTTGCTGACTTGTCATGGGCGGGTCACTTTTCCTTTCTGGGTCTTCTACCCTGCACAACTTCTGACCGGATAGCAGCAGTCTTCGCTGGGGGTTAGGGGTTAAGGGGACAGGGCAGTAACACGAAAGGACTTTTCTTAGCACGCATCCAGAGAGCAGAGGTGTCTGGGCTTTGTTTTGGTGCTGTGCATCTTTAAAAGGTTGCCATTGTCTTAGGTTCATTTACGTTATCCATTGTATCTTGTTCCGGTCACCCTAGAATATCCACCCTGTTTAACAAATATGTAATGACCCCAAATTCATTTTCAGGTTCCCAAACTTTGACAGGGGTCTTCCCCTTCAGGAGTTTTACGACCCAGTGCACGTAGAGAGATAAACATTATTCAGTCCTTGTCTTGGGGAAGGAAAACTACAGAAAGAAATCCCAGCTCTTCTCAAGTCCTCTGTGAGCTGTAGGCATGTGGCTCTGTCCAGGGAGAAAGAAAGGTCCAGGGGCACCAGCCTGTACGTCTTCCCACCCAGAATACTTCAAACCTTGATCTGAAGTATGGGACGATCAAGGCCAAAGAACATTAAAAGGGAGCCAAGTAGTTTTACCCCCTTCCCCGTTAAAAAGCGTATGGTGTTCTTTATAAATCCTTCTCATACGTTGCATACACTGAAATTTTGTATCTATATGTAAAATTAAAAACTTTAAAGATTTATAGTATAACTAATTATTCTTAAACTTCCATACTTACTGTAAAATACAGTGTATTTGTTGTGAAATTACAAAGGTTATTAGTTTACATTTTCCTTGGGGATTGTATTTTATATGTTCTACTCTTCAAAATGAAATAATTACTTGAAGCTTTTAATGTCTGTACCTGTAAATATTCAACTCACTCATGCATATTTATAAGCTAGGTTATTGACTGTAGTTCATTGTTGACCTTTCTTTCAGATCATTCTGTGGTTAGGTTTTTATAATATGACATCTGAATGTGGAGACCTGGGTTTAAATCTTGGCTCTGACGCTTCTGAGCTGTGGGCTTCACACTTTAAAATAATTAACTGCTTTTTAAATTTTTTTTAAATCATTGTCTGATAAAAAGTCAGGTCCTTAATTAGTCCTTGTTTTAGTTATGATCAGATAGCACTGGTCTGTCTGTAGTACTAAGCTGGGTTCTCTCGCAGTCTCGATGGCTAGAACCGGAGTAGAGGCATTCAGGCATCATACGTACAACTGAATAAGAACTGCAAAAATAGGTACAAGATACAAGGTAAGAATAGTGTTAGTGCCAGATATTTAAAGAGCGTGTGTGTGTGTGCGTGTGTGTGTGTGTTAGGATGTATTTTGGAGAAATTACCTGTGCCTTTAAATTAAACAAGAGAAGTGTTGGAATTTGTTTCAATTAATAGTTTCCTATTAAATAATGGGAAAGAAAAAATTGCTTGTCAGAAAGAGAAGTCTTGATGAGTATAATAAGAACAGCAGGGAGATGGAGATTGTGCAGGCTTATCTGAATGAGACAGCATATTGGTGTCAGTAGAGTAAAATAAAGGTCCTGGAGCATTGGCAAATAGGTTTTTCCTTAATGTCATTTTTTAAAAGATTATTTTGGTCTTTGTAGAAAGTCGAAAAACTAGTAGAGAGAGTTCTTGTATATTCTTTACCCAGCCTCCCCTGTGCTAGCATCTTACATAACCAAGAACATTTGTCAGCTCAGGATTGCTGACTAAAGCATAGGACTTACCAGTTTTTCCCCTGATGTCCTTTTCCTGTCCCAGGCTCCCCTTCAGGATCCCACATCACACTTAGTCGTCGTGGCTCCTCCACCGTGCCCCTCAGTCTTTCCTGTCTTTCATGACCTTGACATTTATAGAGAGTCCTGATCAGTTTTTCTGTAGACTGTTCTCAATTTGGGGTTTGCTGATATATGCTCACAGCTGGATTGAGGGTATACATTATTGGGGAGGCGCCATAGGGTGGTTATGCTTTTCTTAGTGCATCATATCGGGGGTACAGCATGTCAGTGTGTATTACTGGTCACGTTAACCTTCTTTACTCGGCTAAGGTGATGTCTGCCAGGACTAGCTACTGTGAACTTACTGTTGTTCCCTTTATAAATATTACATATTTGCGGAGATACTTTAAAACTCTGCAGATATCCTGTTTATGCACTGAGGGATCTTGCCTGTGGTAAGTATTGCTGTGGTGTTCTAATTTATCAATTAGAATTTTTCTGCAAGGAAAAGGTACCATTTCTCCATTCGTTCATTCATCCGTTCATTCATTTACATCAGTATGGACTCAAGGTTATGTATTTTATTCTTTGGGTTATAATCCAGTTATTTGTTGTGCAGCTCAAGTTCTCATTGACCATTGAGAGCTCTTTGAGGTCCGTTCCTATGCCCTTTCAACATCCTGCTTCTTTTTTTCTTTAAGTGGTTCCTTACTTTTTTTTTAATTTTTATTTTATTTATTCATTTATTTTTGGCTGTGTTGGGTCTTTGTTGCTGCGCCCGGGCTTTCTCTAGTTGTGGTGAGCGGGGGCTACTCTTCGTTGTAGTGCGCAGGCTTCTCAATATGCAGTGGCTTCTCTTGTTGTGGAGCACGGGCTCTAGGCGTGTGGGCTCCAGTAGTTGTGGCATGTGGGCTCAGCAGTTGTGGCTTGTATGCTCTAGAGCACGGGCTCAGTAGTTGTGGCGTATGGGCTTAGTTGCTCCTAGGCATGTGGGATCTTCCTGGACCAGGGCTTGAACCCATGTCTCCTGCATTGGCAGGCAGATTCTTAACCACTGCGCCACCAGGGAGTCCCAGTTCCTTACTTTTTGATACCCAAGGTGTTCCAGCCATGGAGTTCACCATTTCCCCAGGGACCCCTGGTTCACGTTACTGGAGAATGGTATTTAGGAACCAAGATCTAGCCGCTAGGTGGTGTGTTTCTGGCTACTAACCTGTCACTGCTTCTAGCCCCTCTCGTTGGATAGAGCTGGGAAATATGCATATTTATGCTAACTCGTACATATACGTACATCTGTGTTTATTTCTGTATCTGTGTATGTGTACGCGCGCACACACGCACACGCACACACACACACAAACGAGAACATGAGTCCATACTGATAATTCCAGTTCCAGTCCAGTCCCACAGAGTTTATTTTAGCCTGCTCCATTTCCTTTTTTTTTCTTTCACCAACAGTGAGAAACCTTCTCATCTACAGTATGTTCACTTATTTGTTCAACTCTAGCATACCAATAAACTAGTTCCAGAAATGCTGACCCACCTGTGAAAAACAGGTTTACAATCACAGCGTAGTGTTTGTATGCAGCTCTTTTTGTCTTTAGCCTTCACATTGTCTGGTCAGAACCCCCTTTGCCAGGGTTACCTAGGTCATGGTTGTGGAGTTCATTTGTACTCAGCCATCCGTCTCAGCATGCATTTCATCTTAGATTTCCACCACATCCTGGTTAGTTCTGTTTGTATTTACACACCCTACAATTCACCTTAGGGTGCACAGTTCTGTGGTTTTCGACAAATGTGTACAATCGTGTGTCCAGCCCCACAGTTCCACAGAGAACAGTTCCATCGCCCCAAAATTCCTCTGCGCCACTTCTGTATAGACACCTCCCCCCTGCATCCCACAGCCCCTAGCAGCCACTGATCTCTTTTCCTCCCTGTATTCGTACGTTTTCCAGAGTGTCATACGTAAGGAATCAGAATAAGGAGCTTTGGGGGTCTGGCTTCTCTCACTTAGCAGAATACATGTGAATTTGTCCATGTTTTTGTGGGTGTCAGTAGTTCATTCCTCTCTATTGCTGAGCAGTATTCCGTCGTATTGATGTGCTATAGCTTCGTAGCCACTGGCCACTTGAAAGATGCCTCTGTTATTTCCTTCCTGCTCCTTGCTTTCAGTTTAGTTTGACTGTCTTTTTCTAATTTCTAAAGCTGAGAACTTAGATTATTTATCTGAGACCTTTCTTCTTTTCTAATAGAAGTGTTGGATACAATAAATTTCCCACTAACCACTGCTTTAGCTGCATCCCACGAATTTTGAATGTTATATTTTGGTTTTTATCCAGTTCAAAATATTTCTAACTTTTCTTTGACACTTTCATTTCTGACTCATGGATTGTTTAGAAATGTGTTATTTAATTCTGAAATATTGGGGGATTGTTCAGATATCTTCCAGTAACTGATTTCTAGGTTATTCTGTTTTCAAGCAAAAACGTAAGTATGATTTCTATTCATTGAAATTTGTCGAGGTTGGCTTTGCAGCTCAGAATATACACATTGGTGAATGTTCCACGTACACTTAGAAGGAAAGCACATTCTGCTCTTTGGGTGGAACATAACTGTTAACTAGGTCTAGACGGTTGACAGTATTTTTCAAGTCTTCCGTGTTCCTACTGATTTTCTGTATACTTGTTCCATCAGTTACTGAGGGTAGAGTGTTGAAGTCTTCAGCTGCAGTTGTGGATTTGTTTATTGCTTTTTTGTTTTGGCCTCATTTATTTTGAAGCTCTGGTTTCACTGCTACACATTTAGGATTGTTATATGTTCGTGGAAAGGTAACCCTTTTATCATTATTTAATGTTCCTGTTCATCCTTGATAATATTCCTTGTTTTGATGTCTGCTTTGTCTGATATTAGCATATCGTTTTTGCAGCTGTATTTTAGTTAATTTTTAAAGGTATATCTTTCTACAAACTTTACTTTCAACCTATTATGTCTTTATATTTAAAATGGATTTCTCATCCGTAATATATACTTGGGACTTGCTTTTTTACCCAGTCTAGCAGTCTCTCTCTTTAAATTCGTGTGTTAGACCCTTCCTTTTATTTTTATTTCTCATGTAGTTGGAATAAAATCTATCATCGTACCAGCTGTTTCCTATTTGCTTCATTTTTTCCTTCTTCTTATGCCTTAATTAAGCATTTTTATGGTTCTGTTTTTCTCCTCTGTTGACTTACTTGTGTCTTTTAAGAAAATTTAGTCATCTGCCTTCAAATAATGTTCCATTACTTTACATGTAGTGTAAAGACTTTATATAGCAGTGTATTCACAATTCCTCCTTTTCATCCTTTGTGCTATTATTGTCACACCATTTACATTTACACATGCTCTAAACATATAGCACATTTTTACTACTGTAGACATTAAATTATCTTTTAGGACAAGCACTTAAAATTTTCTTTAATTTTATCTTCATTTATTGTATTTCCATTGCTTTTCTTTTTTGGGGGTAAATATGAGTTCCCATCTGATACCATATTCCCTGTGCCTAAAGAGCTTCCTTTAACATTTATTGTCAAGTAGGTCTGCTGGCAGTGGATCTCCTCAGTGTTTGTTTTCTAAGAAAGTCTGTACTTCTCTTTTATCTTTGAAAATTATTTTCAATGAGCATAGAACATAGAATTCAGGGGTTTTTTGGGTTTGGTTTTTCTTTTTTTTTTTTTTTTTCCTTTTCTTATCATTGTTACTGTGTTTTTCATTGCTAGCATTTTTTTTTTTTCATAGTTTCATCTCACAGATGAAATTCCTGCTTGGTAGTATATATTGTTCACCTTTCTCGTTAAAGCCTTTAACATATTGGTCAATTATTTTAAATTCTCTGAAAGTTCTAACATCTGTATCATATCTGACTGGTTCCGATTGCTTTTCCTCTTCTGTGTATGTTTCTTCTTGCCTTTTTGTATGCCTTGTAATTTTTGTTGAAAGCTAGGCATCTTGCATAAGACAGTAGAGACTAATGTAAATGGTTTTTATGCCTAGCAAGGCCATTTGTGTGGGAGTTAGAGCCTTTCTAGTCAAGAGTTGGACTGGGTTGGAGAGATTTGTTGTTGTTAAGGCTACCATCAGAGCACCAAAGCCTTCAGATTCCTATAGAGCCACTTCTTGTTTGTGGTGGGGGTTGGGTTATAAGAGAAATGCTTGTTCCTTTCCAGTTTTAGGTGTTTCCTTTGTGCTATGCCTCAGAGAGGGTGCTCTACACATTCTATTCTTCTCCTGGTCCTCTTCCAGCAGTATTTTGCTGTTACCTCTCATTTCAAGCTCCTTAACTTGGCATTAGGGGGTGAAGAGGAGGATGGGATGCCACCTCTGTTCTGATGCAGCCTCAGCCTTCTACGTGCACCATGTTCTCAGGTTTCTGGACTGTGGCCCTCTTGTTCTCCTTCCCTAGCTCAGCTGTTGTGGTGGACTCAGCTGGCAACCTTGTCCCTCCTTAAGGAATAGAGCTGTGTTTTTTCTGTTATTCATTCCCTTTCCCTACTGCAGTAAGTTGTCACCAAAGCTCCCAAGGGCAGCAATGCTTGTTGCCCTCCTCTTCACAGGACAAAGTGTTTGTTCCCTAGTGGAGAGAGGGGAGAGGGACCTAGGGGGAGTTCCTTGCCCCTCCTAAATGCTGCTGCTCTCCCCCGGATCTGGACCACAATGGATACTTAGTGCTCTTTTCTGTGAGTGCTTGAATGGTGTTCATGACATAGAGCCTGCAAGAGAATGTAGCCCCAGAGGAGTCACACAGCCCTCCCAGCCCACGCTTGGCTCTAACCAGTCTGTCAACCATTTAGCTGACCTCCCCCGACCCGTGTCCTGCTGCATCTGCCCCAGATGACACAAGCATGTGTCTCCTCTCTTCCTACAGACACTGTCTCTAGAGTTTGGGCTGTTTGATTGCCTGGGAGTTCAACCTTATAATGGGTTTAAGGAAATCTTCCTACAGACACTGTCTCTAGAGTTTGGGCTGTTAGATTGCCTGGGACTTCAACCTTATAATGGGTTTAAGGAAAGTCATAAATTTAAAGTTAGGCCTGTTATTTAAAAAAAAAAAAAAGAAAAGAAAAGAAGTAATAGCTTTTACGATAAAGCAAGTCTCACCCTAGTCAGACTTTGCGGCAGGGTTGGCCTCTGATGAAATCAGCCTCCCTCTCCAGTAACCTGTTCCCTCTCGTCAGTCATCCGGTTTCTTCTGTTTTGTTTTGATTTTTTTTACTTTCTCCTTTGAAAGAAAAATTTTTTCTCATAATAAAATCTCTAAAAATATATCTGATTCGGCATTCATGTAGCAAATTCAAAATATATGGGGGATGACTCTCTAATTTTAGCATTTCAAACATCAGACAAGGTATCAGAGAGGGATCTATGAGGCAGGAGGCAGGGCATCTACCCAGAAGTCACCCATTCCACGTCCAGCATGGGCATCTGGTGGGATTCAATAGATTGGTGTTATTTTATGTATGATTTTACAGCAAAATAGTAGAACCCATAAATCAAAAGACATGAAATCACATATTAAAGGAATCTAAACGTATATGTTTTCTGTTTGAATGTTTTAATTATAAAAGTAACATATGCTTGAGATTAAAAAAAAACATAAAAGTTCTAGTCTGTTCTATCTCCTAGAAATAAACATCCTCAAATGTGTTGGTGTTGATGCTTCAAGACTTTTCTCTAAGAACTTATCTTTGTAATATAGAAAGAGTAATAAATTAATATGCAAACCATTTGGAAAACCCAGGAAATATACCTATCAATTATTTCTGTTTACGTTTTTTTCTCTTCAAAAAGAACATATAAATGCAGACTGTATCACAGCTAAGTTGAACTTGGTCTGATGCCTTCTTTATTATAGCTCAGTGACAATGAATTGGGGTAGAGATTTTGCACTCCTCCTCCATTTAACTTTTTAAACTTTATTAGCTTTCTAAGGGAAAGTACCTCTAATTTTGCAAGATTTTGAATAGATAAGGTTTTAAATCCAATTTCACATGAGCTTATGAGATATCTGAAACTATTCCCTAGATTATCTTGAATATTCCTTGTTAAACATAGTCTCACATGACATTATAAGACTGATATTAATGACTTTTAATTAATGTTCCCCTTCCTGTGAGAAGTGGGTTGAGTCATTATAGAAAAAAATGATGGGAAAATTTAGTACCTTTCTCAGTTTAAAAAAAAAAAATGTACAAGGATTAAATATTACAGAATATTACTACTCAGAGGACAGTGGAAATATGCCTAAACTACTATTCAAATATAAAGGAAAATTATTCTGTTTGCAAATATGAAATACCATCATTTTTTTGGTTTTGTTTTCATTTGTTCAATAAAAGGGAGATACAAACAAGTATATAGAGAAAAAGAGCTCAGAAAAAGAGTTGCAGTGAACTCTTTGTTAATTTTCTTTATATAGTTCAGTTTTCTTTTGCAGGTTTTACGAGTATAATATTTGAGGCCTTTATTTCTGGTTTTCGTTGTGTATCACCCTCTGCCTGTCCGCTCCCGCGAGGTTCATTTCACGTTCTGCATCCCTAACAAGCCTCCCTGGCCACGCCCCATTCTGTCGGCGCCTCACTCCTCTGATTCCTGCTGCACAGACTGACCTCCGCATGGCATTCTTCTTGACTAAACTGTAGCCTTTTTATGGGTAGAGCCCTTGCCTTGAACATTCCTCACAGTATTGCCAAGCTTACAAAAAAGAAAAGGTTGCATTCGACCACTTGCAAAACATTCTGTAACATACCCTCCCGGTTGTTTTTATCAGATGAAAAACAAAGATTCAGTTACGAGCGGTCTGGATATGATCTTGAAGAATCCGATGGCCCAGATGAGGACGAGAACGAGAACGAAGACGAGGATGAAGACAGCCAGGCCGAGTCGGTCCTGTCGGCAGCCCCCTCGGCCACGGCCAGCCCGCAGCGCCTTCCGGCTAGAAGCGGCCTCCAGGACTGTCGGGGTGCTGACGAGGACGTCAGGATTCCTGATTGCTTTTCTGGGGGACACACGGACCCGATGGATGTTCTCCCGAGAGCGTTGCCCACCAAGATGACCGTGCTTAGCACAGTGCAGTCGGACTACGGCGGGAAGCCGGGGTCTCCGGTTAGGACCAGGCAGCGGGCTGCGGGGGACGAGGGTGAGGCGGCCGCTCCTGGAGACTCTGCCAGGTCACCCGAGGCTGCGCCCAGGTCCCCGTGTCACCAGATGTCTGTGGACTACCCCGAATCCGAAGAGATCCTGGGAAGTTCTGTGGCAGGAAAGGCTGTTGCTTTAACACAGGTAATAACTTGGTGGTTTTCTTTTCGTTTAACCTACTGAATATGGGGAACCTACTGACTTAAGAAATCAGTGCACTTAAATTACTCATTTACAGCTAAGGCAGTTTCTTTAACCTTATTTTTTTGTTTGATTTAAGGCCAAAGGACATTTATGTCCTTTGGATTCTCGTTAGGTATTTTAGTCAGAGTTTGTATATTGTATTATAAGTCTGTAAAAGAACCAGTATATTTACAGTATACTCATTTGTTATTATTTGGTTTTTTTTAAAAAAATCTTGGAATAAAAAATACGTGTGCGCCAACAGAGAATGTGAGTCTTGGGACCTACGTATTCCCCGGCTTCCTCTGAGATGATCTTCCACTGGCATCGATGTGGTGGATTTGCACTAAATTATCTGAACATTTTGCATTTTGCCCCTGTTAGCAGGCAGCTACCAGTTTCCATGGCAAAGTTAATGTGACCCAAAAAACGTATTAAGAAGTTCACTTTGCTTGAATGATCAAATTGCTGTGACAGCTTAGGAAAGCTTCCTGCCCAAGAACTAGCTCAGGGCCAGACTCAGGCCTCGGGAAAGTCACCCTCCATGTGTGCTGTGAATGATTTCCTGCTTTTACAAACCCTGGTGGGCTTGTGAGGAATCCGTTCTTCTCTCTCATTGACAGTTCTCTTACCTCTGGTATGGACTGATAATTGTAATAGGATTTATTTCTAAATGCGGCAGATTTTGGATTGCTGGGTATCACTGGAGAAAACTAAAAAGACTGTGAAAAGATTGGATTTCTGTAGCCTATCCTACATTAATATAATTTAATTAAATTACGTTCCTATTTAAGTAACATTAATTAAATTAGTATGTACATTAATGTAGTTCCATAATACGGATATATCAGGAAAAAGCTAATATTTATATGATAATCTTGGGTGGAAGGGAGGATTGGTGAGATTTATCCCTTCTACTAACATTTCATTACTCTCACATTAGTCACCTGTGCTCTAACCTTCTCTATCCCCAAATCGCTCACACACCTGCCAATGGCTGGAAATCTGGTTTCCAGTAGACATTTCATACACTTAGAATAAATGAACAAATGAAAACTGCAGACCTTTCCGTTAATGGCAGCTCTTTATTTCATAAATGGAGAGTCCTCCAGTTAATCTTCCCCCGAGTCGATACTCATAGCCAACTAATATCTCAGAATTTCTCAGTAACTCCTAATCTCTAAAATAGGGTGGAGCCGGTGGTGGCAGCAATAATAGAAACAACAACAATGGAAGAAGAATTATGGCCCCTCTCAGGGTTAATTTCAGTATAACTGAGATGATATCCAGGAAATTTGTTTGAAAAATGTAAAGTACTCTACAAAACTTGTTGCTGACCTTTGGAAAGAGATGAAGAGTGTAATAGGTTTTAAGTTGGAAATTTATTGTTTAAATCAAAATACAACTTTTAGCAAGCTTATCATTTTTATAAAATACAAGTGTACATACTTTTACCTCAGGAGGAATAGACTTTACAGGAGCTAAAGATTTTAGCTCAGTGACTAATAAGGAAGCTCTGCCATCAAGGACCGTTCCGTCTTGTCTTTTAGGGCCCGTCATCCGTGAGCCTTCCTCCGCGGGGCACTGAGCGCAGCCCTCAGCCGGCAGGGGCACCTCCTTGCACGACCTCGCCTCGGCCCGGCGCTCAGGAGCCGAAGCAGCAAGTCGCTCTCCATCCGCCTCCAGGCCTGCCTTCTCCCCAGACGCATCTGTTCAGCCACCTTCCTCTGCATTCCCAGCTGCAGTCAAGGACACCGTATAATATGCTTCCGGTCGGGGGGATCCAGGCGGTCCCTGCCGGCCTCACATACTCCACGTTCGTACCCATCCAAGCTGGGCCAGTGCAACTCACGATCCCCGCTGTCAACGTCATTCACAGAACTGTGGGCACCCCCGGGGACTTGACCGCCGAAGTGTCCAGCGCTACCAGCCCCTCCGGAGTGGCTGAATTGAGCAGCGTGGTGCCCTGTATTCCCATCGGCCAAATCCGCGTGCCGGGCCTGCAGAACCCGAGTCCGCCGGCCCTGCAGCCCCTGCCGGCACTGAGCATGGAGACCGTCAACATTTTAGGCCTGGCCAGCGCGAACCTCGGCCCGCAGGTGCGCCCGCCCGGGCTCGCTCTGAACGCCGCCGTGGGGCTGCAGGTGGTGACCGCCAGCCCTTCCTCCCAGAGCGGCCCCGCCCCCCCGCCCCCCATCCCGGGCCTCCAGATCCTGAACATCGCCTTGCCCACGCTGATCCCCTCCGTCGGCCAGGTCACCGTGGACGCCCAGGGAGCCCCCGAGAGGCCCGCTCCCCCAAACAGAGCCCGGGAGGCGCCGCCCAAGCAGCCCTCGGCCGCCGGTGCGCACCCGGGCGGTGGGAGCGCGTCGCCGCAGGGCTCGCCCCGAGTTCCTCGGGAAAACGCACCGAAGGGTCTAGACCCACCTGCCCCGGCCAGAGACCACGCCAGGCGGGACGGCTCCAGTCGCCTGGACGCAGGGACGGCCGCCTCCGGGAATCACCCGAAGCCCCGGCACGAGCTCCCTGCGGCTCCGGGCAAACCAGCATCCGGGCCCCCGCCATCCGGCCGGCAGCCTCGCCCCCTGGACCGGGAGGGACCCGCGGCCCGGCCTCCGGCCCCGCCCCCGGCCCGGAGGCAGGCCGCGCAGTTCAGCGATGTGAGCAGCGACGAGGACGAGGACAGGCTCGTGATCGCAACCTAGGGGCGTTTTATTTGCGGGTTTGGGGTTTTGTTTGGGTTTTGGTTTTCTGGAATTTTTTTTTTTTTTTATAGAACACTTACAGGTTTCTTTGAAAACCCTCCTTTCCTTAAAGCACATTTTTCTGACATAAACTCATGACTAATCTTTGTGCAATCATGAACTTTTGACCAATAATCGTTGTTTTGTGTCAGCTCCAGCCATTTTTGTACATGTTGTATAGACAATTGTGCCTTTTAGGAGTTTTATGTTTAGAGACTGTACAGATTGTTGAATATCTATATACATAAAATATATATTATATATGTATATGAAAACCAGGTAGTTATTTGTGTTTAGCAAAAAAACCTGTCAAATAAATCCAATGATTAAATTATATGTTGCACTGTTAAATATAAATTTTTATGGCTGTGGGACAGAGTTTCTGTGTATAAATTAGTACGTGAGCTCCATATTTATTGTATTCATATTAGTCTTTGAAAATGGGTCTGTCCTTCTTGCGTAAGACAGTAACTTTACACTTCAGACAGAGTTTCTGTGTTATGTTTCAGTAAAATATCGTTTACTGACTTTACCATCGCTTTAGTTGTGCTTTCTTTATGTCATGTAGGGGCCAGCAACCTACATTCGGAAGATAGCCCTAGGTTAACATTCCTTCCACACTCGCCCCCCTCCACCCGTATTTTTGAGAAATGGGGGCTTTATAGTGGTGTTACTGCTGTGTGAAACTCACTGAAATCCATTTAGCCAAGTGACCAATTTTTCCAACTTGTGAGGAGTAATTCTGTAGCTGTTAACTTATGAGGAGATTCAGTACTTGAGAACACTTTCTGTAAGTATACATAGCATACGGACAGAAATGGGCAAAGTTCCTAAGGGTGAATATGACAGCTTCTGGGAATTGTAAATTAAGTTACAAAACAGTCGTCCGGAGAGCTCGGCTTGGGTGAGGTGCATGAAACCCCGTACCTCAGGTATCACCCCAGGTCTGGGCTTGAGCCTGGCCTCTTCTTTCCCTCAGCCCTGATCGTTACACCCGGAGACCTCTGTCCAGTACCAAACTACAGGGGGTCCGGGATTTACAGAAGAACCAAATTCAGACTTCAAAATTACTTCAGTTGACTCTTTAGAAATGATTACTCCCTGTCCTGAGAGGCTTAACTTATTCAGAAAAATGGGGAGGGTACCCACAATTACCACTGCAGTGATTTGCATTATTACCTGAGCGTTGTAGATGCTTCATTTGTGAAAAAAATGTTTTAATGTTGGAATTTGAATACTTAGCACGTCATTAAGGCAACGTGTTCATGTTTTTAAAGGCCTACGCTGTGAAGATTTCAGCAATACGAAGTTGGTGAGACAACAGTGCATGAGGGAAATACTCTAAGGAATTTGGAGTCCTCCTTTTAGCCAGCCCCTGCTTCAAATCTGGGACTTTGGGAAAAGTGCCTGTCATCTGGGCCTGCGGGCTCTAACCTAAATTATGATCTCTAAAATGCGCCCCAGCCCCAGTAGGCTGTAATAGATCAGTGATGCTTTTGATGCTTGCTTCAATTTACATTTATACTTTTCCACAGATAGTAACAAAATTCTCAAAAACAATAAAACTACGCTTTATATTCCAAGATGTATTTGAAAAGAATTCTGGACACTCTGTCATAGGAATTGTATTGCTCTAACAATAGAGTTGTTGAAAATGAGGTCCATTATCTGTCAGATTTCTCAAAATAAGTTTTAACTTTGTGTCACACCTCTTATTACAATTTTGTTGCCTAAAATTCTAAAGCAGAATAATAAACATATTTTTGTTTCCGAATCACATTTTAGGTACATATGACTTCTCTAAATTCAAAAGTAATGCTAAGAATTTTGGCATTGAGGGATTTTTTTGTTTGTTTGTTTTTTAGTTTATATAAATAGAATTTTCTTAATTTGAAGAATTCCTGTATTTAACCAAATACTAAATGTTGTGATATGCTTGGATCCTCCCTTGAAAATCTCATAATGCCGTAACATACCATAGGCTTATTTTGTACTCTTGACTTTTTAAGATTCATTACACTGTACACATATCTTTAGTATCACTGGCTATAATGCCTTCATGTGGCTTTCAAATATTTTGCTGGCATTTGAAATATGCAGCTAACTCAGAAACATTATCAAAGTTTGTGCCATTATATTTTGAAATAGTCCCGTGAGCAAAACATAAGGGGATAATTCTGAACTGTTTCTCCAGAGTCTTCTTTTCCCAAGGAGCAAGTCATTCTCAGATATTAATGACTTACAAATAATGACTTGAATAAATTACTTACAAGTAATCCAGAGAGCTGGGAAACTACATTTGACTTTTATTTTGTTGTACTCTCATGAAAGACCCAGGTCAGTAGAGAACTAGAATGCAAGGACCCAGCAAATCTCTTTAAATTATTATCAAAACAGGTGAAAACCATAATGTGAAACAACTTCAATATCTTCTTGTATGAATCCACTGAAACCATCAGAAGTGTCGGAGAGAGCAAAAGAACAAAAGTCATTTGTCTAGTTTTTACAGATTAGTACATCTGTTTTATGAATGTTTGCTATGAGTTAACATAAATCAATGGCACAAAAGTAGCTTATTTTTATTCTCTTAAGTTTTAGGCTACAGCAATAATTATTTCAGAATGAGATGATCAACTGATAATATTTATATAGAGATTTTGTTTCTCATCTTTTTTCATAATATAGGCATGATTTTCCTTTCACGGAAAAGGTATAAACAACACTTTTCTTATTAGTTGATCTCTGACCTGAATTTTAAATGGTGGGGCTTAACAAAGATTAGGGATCATTATTTTCCTTGGAAGACTGTCAAGATAGGTAACATTTCTTTCATGATGCGTGCTCAGGGCAAAGTACATGCTCTTCTTCACTTCTCTGTTTTTAGCATTACGTTTTAGGGTGAAGTTTGAGATCGACTTGAGATCATTTTGAGATCAAGCAACACCAGAAAGGTGACTTTCGTTGGAGTAGTTTTGTTTCCAAACCATCTATACATTCGAAACATGGGATATTAAATGTCCCTAAAATAAGAATCTTCTCCCAAACTGACTTCCCACGACTTAGGAGAATTATCTATTTAATATTCAATAAAGGTTATTGTATATATATATATATAATATATTTAATATATAATATGAATATGTATTTTAATGACAGTAACTCCTTGCTGTCGTAACGCCCCAAAGATATGCAGGGAATAAATTTAAAGCAAGAGTAGTAAAATATTTTTCTCTACAGATTGTATCATCTGAAAATCATGAGGCTCTTACATATATTGGTTTCATCTAGAACCGTGCATACATAAGATTCTGTGCAAGGCAGTGTAGGCATGAGTTAAAGCAGAGGTACCTGCCCTCAGGTGTTCCCTCTTCTCTGAATCAGGAGTGGATTTGAAGAAGACTCTCAGGCATCCAAAACCCAGGAATAGTTTAAGTATAAACCAACTCCATTACTATGCAAGATACAAAAGGAATTAGAAAGCACACTTTCTACCCTAGAGGAGCAGGCCTTCTTAAGATTTAGGCCATAGAAACTGGAGAATAATACTAGACCACATACATCTCAGAAACCACAGACTATAAACATTTCGAAAGGTAGAAAAGTTATTGCCTTAATAATTAAAGAATGAGCTGTGTATGTTGGGGATTGCTGTATTTTTGAAGGAGATGATGTAGGATTTAGACTCTAGAACAGAGATGATGCCAAACAGCAGAACAATAGAGTAATGAAGGTGGAGGTGAATATGTTATTTAAAATTATGCCGGGGAACCGGTCTAAGTGGAAGAGAGAGGATCCATTCAGACTTTCAACAAATATTTATTTAGCACCAACGAGGTAGGAAGCACTTTGGAGATGCTAATTTAATGCAAGTTAAATGGTGCTTACCCTCAGGAAGCTTATGTTCTAGTGGAAGAGCACAACCAGGCACAAAGTACCGTATCATAAGGGGCATAAAAGTGCTACAACCAAGAGCAGGAGGTGAGCACAGAGGGGAGAGCTCGGGGCTGAGTAGATCCGGGGGATGCTTATGGAACAGGTGACATTACTCTTGACCTTGAAGTGACTTTGCTAAGGTGAAAAATAGAAGGGAAGGGGATTCCAGACAGAAGGATTGTGGAAGGGGACCAATATTCATCCTTACTATGTGTCACTTGTAATGTCATCAATGCTCCAGGCAGGTGTTATTCTCCCATTTTAGAGACAAGGAGGCTGCATCTCACAATGTTATGAAACTTGGTCTTGCAGGTGCTGGAGCTGGTACTCGAATCCAGGATTGTACACACAACAGCATTACACACAAGTAAAGGTGCAAGAAGCTTAAAGGAGTATGGAGACAAAGGGAATAAACATTATTGGGGCTTAGCAAAGCATGTAACTAAGCCATGATAACATTCTAGAGAACAAGGACTGAATTTAAAGATGATTAGAACGGCAGGGGCTCTTCATGTGAAAAGGGCACTCAGTGGGTCAGAGTTGGTGGGAAGGGAGTGCCATATCATTAATGTGCTGAGAATTTATGGGGGGCGGGGAAATAGGACAGCAAAAGTGAAGAGGAAAGGGGAGTAATGCAGCGACCGTGAAAAGCAAATACGTTATCCATTGCCACGCTGGCCACAGTATCTCTTTAATTGGTGAACTCAATATATTATAGGAGACATTTGTTGACGATCCAAATAAATAAGGACCAGCATCCAAGAAGACTGGACTTACCGGAGAGATGACATGAGCAGATGCTCTGCCACTTGTGTTGAAAAATTAAACTGTATCTTTAAATGTTGCCGTTTCCTTTATACAAAGTTCAGCACGTGCCATCCTCACCCCCTCCCCAAAGCATCTCTTTGGAGATATTAGAAATACAGTACTTAGACCCAGGTAAAAAGCATCCACACTCTATACCCTCATGAACAGAGCATCATGGGAATATCCTTTCTGACGGGGATTTCTGGACTCCAAGCTTGAACAAGATAGAGACAAATGAGCACATTTCCAGGCCACCAAGCCCTGGAGGCAGAACAGCCCAGATGGTTCATCCTGATGGTTCAGCCACGAAGTCACATCAGGAGAGTCCCAGCAGCAGAAATATA
Organism: Lagenorhynchus albirostris; assembly: GCF_949774975.1. NCBI lineage: Eukaryota > Metazoa > Chordata > Mammalia > Artiodactyla > Delphinidae > Lagenorhynchus > Lagenorhynchus albirostris. Next base: position 95,611,436 of record NC_083104.1, on the reverse strand, counting down.
AGGAATAATTGTAGTAAATAATAATAAGAAAGTTACCTTTTCTTTCAGTAAGGGGGAGAGTTTGGGGATTATCAAAAAAGAAGTCAGACTACTAGGGAAATCCTGTGTCTCCATTAATTTCTGTGTAAAACCAGGATTAACCTCACAGCAAGCAGCTAGTGGGCATTCAGGGCTCACAAACGAAAACTCATTTGCATAAGAACCAGGAATAAATATTAGGAACATAGTTATCGTCAAGGGAGACTGCAAGATTAAAAATTCTAGCATTATTCACACCAATCCTTTAAGATACATCAGGATCGACCAGGGAGGAAACGTGTAAATGTTCTTCCCTCCAGTTTATTCTGAAGCCAGTTCTGAAAGAGCACGACTCCCAAGAGCTCGGGTGCTGGGGACCAGATGTACTCTGGCAAAGCACAGAGGCAGCTAAGAAGAGCCCAAGAGTCTGAACAGTCAGTGATCCGCCCACATTTTAATATCAGGGAGAAAGACCAAGCCGATGTTTCTGTCAAAGTCATGGATCAAGTGTGGCTTAGTTTGTAGTTTGAGTCTTTTCTAAATTAAAAGTCCCCCTGAAAAATAACAGAAGTTTTCTTATTGCCTTGCTTTTGTTGTCTGAGAAGTTAGGGCTCTCTTATTCCATAATGCTTGAGGGTTACATTAGAAAATAAGGATTTATTTCAGGGCACTGAAGAATTATTCTCTTGAGGCACTTGATTGTGGCAGAGGTGGGGAGTGCATGTTGGGGAAATGACGGAAGAACGGAAGTTAAAGATCTAGGAAGTTTAAAATTTTATTCCCCCCTCCCACACTCAGGTGATACACCTAGTTCTGAGAAGACGTAATGAATTCAGGTAATTATGATGAAACCTCAAATGAAATGTGAAAATCTCCTGGTTTAACAGGATATGATAAATTAGTTTTCAAAATTAGGTAAATTTTCTTTAAAGGTATTCGTATAGATTTAAGTTTTGAGATTATACACAGTTATGCTCCATTGACACCATAATGGTATTTTATGGGTAAATCGCATTATATATAACGCAGTATTTCTAATTTTAACAATTACAACGAATACCATATTATGTTATCCGCATTTTATGTTTGAGAAAATGTCTCAGGGTCACAAAGCTAGTTAAGTAGTGACGCTGTGATTTAGAACTAGGTCTGTTTTTTCCACTCTACCATGCTGCTTTCAGTAATGATTTATAGTAATTGGGTTGTATTGTATTCATTTCTAGGTGAAAGTCTACTTAGTATTCATAAATCATCCCATTTAAATTTCTTACTGAAATGAACATGTCCAGTGCCAGGCATATTTGTATAGCTAATAGATTTTATAACCTTTTTCTATACCCTTTCTCATAATTGATATAATAGGAGTCATAAAAATATTTAGTGAGGAAATATTTAGTTTTAATAGCAGGAGATAAAATGGCAATCTAAAGTGACAATTCTAATCAAGCATAAAATATGTAAATCTCCAAAGTGTATTAGGTTTCGATTATTACTCATTATTGAGAAAGAAGTCTGTTACATATCATATTATGATGATAAAAGTTAAATTGAAAGGAGGAGAGTTGAGTGTGGACTCACATTGTTTAGGGTGTAGAAAAGGTCTGAGCACAGCATAACATAATGTTATTAAGTCTCTGAACTTGATCCTTTCAGAAATATTTCCAGAAAGAAATAGAACAATTTTCCATTACTTTTGATAGAAAGGAAAATTATTTAAACACATTTCTCTTATGAGAGGGGACATCAAATTGTACTATTTTTCCAAGGTACCGATTTAAAAATAATGTAAAGAAAGCAAAGATAGGAATTTAAAAGGAAATGAAGACATTTATAAATTCTTTTTACAAAGGCCGTGAGGAAAATAATTGATCTATTTAGCAAATGATTCCATATCTCAGGATAAACCAATAGAGGTTAACTATATAAAATTTAACTTTTTTTCTTAATTTTGGTATCTGGAATACAGAAGTGAATAATTAGATACCTTTTATGATGTTCAGATATTCGTGGGTTTTATAAAGATATAAAGACCAATAGACACTTGTTGGAAGTTGGTTTTGCTTGAGACAAGACATCTTGCATTCATTGTTTTCAGTTACTTGAAAGACAGCGTGTTTAGTTATTTACCTATGAATGTTGCCAAATGGGATCTAAGGAAACCTTGTAGGTGAAAGACAAGAAGACCTCACATTCCTGAAGGTCAGTCATGGAAAGAAAAGCCAGCTTTGGGATCAGTCAATTAGCCAGGCATGCCTAGTTTTCTTTGCTAATAGCAAGGCTTATTTTTCCCCTGAAGGGTCAAATGTTAAGACTGGGTTTGATTCAACAGTTGTATCCTTTGATACATTTGAATTTAGTTATTTCAGAACATCTTTATACCTTATACAGTGAGACATTTTTTGTTACTTTGACACTTATATTCCTTAAAAGTAGTTCCTTAGAAGTAGTTTAAGATTTCAAGCAGAGTCTGCGTTTATAACCAGCCATGTATAATCGTAATCATTATTGATTGAAAGATCCAGTCTTCATTAAGAATATATTAACTATTCTAATAAAATAACTGACATCACTCCATAGTAAGAAAGGGGCTCCAACCTTTTGAATTCATCATTTTGCTGATAAGAAACTGAATTCCAAAAACTAATCTACGAGGAGAAAAATAAAATAATTTTTTAAACTTACTTTTTTAAAGATGAATTTCAGATCCAAATTATTAATGACTTTTTTTTGTTAATGGCCATGAAGTTAAATGTTTAATAAAATATACTTTTCTTTGTCTCGGCCTCTGTTGGAAATAGTTGTAAAATGTTCAGTACATGGTGCATCAGTCCTCTTTGATGCTTAAGCAGCCCTGAATGCCTTCAGGTCAATGCTCGGAAGGTCCTTTAAATGGAGATAAAGATCAGAACTGACACAGGGACCCCAGGGGCCTATCCTGGAAAATGTTTTGTTTGTTTTGTTTTGTAGCTAAACAAATTCCTTCGAACTCTTTGTTGTCATTTTTCTAAATCCTTCAAAAAAAGAGGGGTTTGGAAGACAAAACAGATTCAGGCATCAAAACATGTAAACTTTCTGCTCTAGGTAGGTAAGGACATATATTCTTTAGAATTTCAGCTAAAATAGATTAAATATTTCATAACAGACTTTCATTAATGTCTCTCAGAGGCACTTAAAGCTTTCGTTGCTGTTGTTTTTATGTTGCTATTTAAATAACTCTCTCTGCGGCATGTATTCTACATGCTGAAAGTATTTGCAAATGATTTGAATGTGAAAGATTTGTAAATAAATGATTTGTAAAACTTCCACATCTCATTAATTCAGTCCAGAGTTAGGGAACACTTAGATCTGTTGGCTGAAGTGTGTTTGAATTTTGGTTCAGTCTCTGCTCAAGGCTTATTTCAGTGGCCATAAGATTGTATCCTTATTGTTGTAAATCATCTTACAAATTTATGATCACATGGGGTATGGACAAGGGAGAAGGGATTTGCAAAACATATCTCAGGTTCATGATCTACACATTGCAACAATGTTATTAGCACAGATAGTACTGATGTCCTATAGTTTGTTTGTCAATCAAAACATAAGCTTAATTTTCTGTTCTTATTTTTAAATATTACATATGGAAACAAATAACATATTGCATACGGAAACAAACAATCTTAAGAAGAGATTGCCTAAATTTAAATTCCAGGTCAATGACTTATCAGCTAATTGTCAAATGATTTATTTTCTATGCCTCAAGGTTTTCATCTGACATTTAGGGCAAAAGTGAGTAGCCACCACACAGGGTCTGGGGGAAGATTAAAGCAGACAGTATGTAAAACGGTTCATTCCTGGTGCATAACATTATCTGAATAAATGTTAGCTCTGATTGTTAGAGTTTTTCAATGATTTTGAATGCTTTGCAATAGGACAGATACTGATAGTCATCCAACAAATACTTATGAAGCACTTACCACATGCAAGACCATGGTCAGATCTTTATCTGTGACTATGTTGAAAACCACTGATACCCTTTTTAAAATGCTGCATTAGGCTAAAAATGTTTTCTAACATTTTGCTTTGCAGGAAAACCAGACAAAGCCAAAGTAAGATGAATAAACCAAATAGGTGATTTCTAGCAGCTTACATGAACTCTTCTGTCTAAACGTTCAAAAAGGGGAAGTTATCCCTCTTCATTTTCAAGGAGAAGAGGGGCTGTCAGCTGGCAAAAAAGGTGTGTGTGACATTTGCAGATGATGGAGCACACTCCCAAAGGGAAGGTACCCATTTCCCCGGGCTGTCCTGTGGTCGCCTTTATCCTTGGTAGGGCCTAGCAGCAAGTGGGCACCAAGGGTTTTCTTTGCAGACATCACAGCTGGGCCCAGGCGTCCCCAGACCTGCCCGGAGACCAGCGTAGGATAAAGATTAAACCTCCCGGAGGCTCGAGGAACCCATCAGCAGAATTAGGCTGGTGTATCTCAGCATCTCTAGTTATTCTGGAATTGGGGTCGTTTTTCATTACCTGGCAGCTTACTCCAGAGTGGGATAGGAGAAGATTCAAATTAGATGCTTAAGTGGGGATTGAAAACAGCTGATTAGTCAGAGAGTGATATGGTTCAATTCTAGGTAATTTTTTTTTTTTTAAGTCTTGGGCGTGTTTTTAAGAATCACAGAATTTTAGGTGTAAAAAGCAAACTCAAGCTAACTCCTTCAATCTCCTCATTTAATAAATGCGGAGAATAATGTCCAAAGAGGAAAAATACATCCTTTAAGAAAAGTACAAAGTGGCCACATTCGTACTGGCTGCCAGCATGGGATCTGGAGAGACGGTGCCTGAGATTATAGTTGTCCCCCTCCACCTATGAGCTTTCTAAATGTGAGGTCACTGAGCCCTCCTGTATCTCAATTTCCTGATCTATAAAATGGGTACAAGAACACCAGCCTCAGAAGTCAGCGTGAGGATTAAATGAGATCTCATATGGGTGTTTGGGAAAGCGCCTACCTAGCCTGTAATAAGCATTCAATCACAGTTACCTCTTACTATTATTACTATTATACTTATTGGTATTATTTGGGGGAAATGAAAGTTAGACACCAGTAGACAATGACGGACAATCCAACATCCCTTCACTCTAAACCTCTAATGAGTTGGCTACATGATAAGGAGAATTTTTATGCTTAGGAGTATTTGGTTTTGTTTTTAATTTGTATGTCTCCCAAGTCAGCAAAGTACTTGAGAGAAGAGATATAAAAGTTATGCTTGTGGGAGTTCTCTGGTGACGTGGTGGTTAAGAATCCACCTGCCAATGCAGGGGATATGGGTTTGATCCCTGGTCCGGGAAGGTCCCACATGCCGTGGAGCAACTAAGCCCGTGTGCCACAACTACTGAGCCCGCATGCCACAACTACTGAAGTCCGTGCGCCTAGAGCCCGTGCTCCGCAACAAGAGAAGCCACCACAATGAGAAGCCTGTGCACCGCAACGAAGAGTAGCCCCGGCTCGCAGCAACTAGAGAAAGCCCGCGCGCAGCAAAGGAGACCCAACGCAGCCAAATATAAATAAATAAAATAAATAAATCTATTTTAAAAATATGTATAGAGAGACATAAACAAACGAAGTATAGATTTTTGGAGTCATAGCTCTTTATGGAAAAGCACAGGAGAAGGCATGGAATGATACTGGGCATCACTGGAGAGGAGCTGAGGATTGTGGGGAAGGTTTTTAGGGGATGCTTGGGTTTTATGGGGCCAGCAAAGAATACACCTGTTTTCCACTATGTAAAACATGAATACATGGATGGACACAAAAATGTCAACTTTATGACTTATAAAGGCTGGGGCAGAGCAGGTGGCTTAGGTTCACAACCAAATGGGCTTGTGGGGGTCTTGCTCCCTCACCTCCCATCACTTTCACCTGCCCTGCCTGTCCCGTCCCCCCGCCAGGCCAGGCTTTGGGACAGTCCATGAGAAGGGAACTTTAGTTCTGCATAATTTCATCTTGGTCAGAGCCAGAGGGGAAAGTGAAGAGACTGATTCCTCAGTCTCATTGCCTTTTAATAGATGAGCCCCACCTTACTTAAAAAATACAGACCAACACTGTCACCACCAAGCTTACTTCTCCTTGTCATCCTCTGGAGAGGTGAGGATGGAAGGGAGGAAGCAGGGAGGGTGTGAAACCAAGAGCCCTCTTGTGATTGCTGCTTTTTTTTTTTTTTTTTTTGCAGTACACCGGCCTCTCACTGTTGTGGCCTCTCCCATCGCGGAGCACAGGCTCCGGACGCGCAGGCTCAGCGGCCATGGCTCACGGGCCCAGCCGCTCCGCGGCATGTGGGATCGTCCCGGACCGGGGCACGAACCCGTGTCCCCTGCATCGGCAGGCGGACTCTCAACCACTGCGCCACCAGGGAAGCCCGTGATTGCTGCTTTTATTGTTACTTTTCCTATTGTTCCATGAGAATGGTGGGTGTTTGTTCTAACAGTATTACCAACAAGTAATGTGTTTAGAAAGGAATGTGTTCTTGTAGCACAAGTGAACAAAACCAAAATTTGAGTAGAATTCTACAATGGACTTTAGGCTTTTCTCCCAACAGTAGTCACTTATAGGTAATGTTTTAAGGCTTCCAAAATGGAAAATGTATTCATGTTACATTCATGTAATAAAATAAAAATTAAGATAGAAAACAGAATGGGAGGCTAATGAGCTATGACATGAATTTTCTTTGAAAAGACTAGAAATTATTTCTATGAAATTTAACATGTAGAATTTCAATAAGCTTTACAGCAACATCAATATACATTCAAGAATTGAGCAGCATTTGTGAAATAATAAAAATAATAATTATTAAAATATATGAACAGTTACTGCATGCCAGTTGTTCTGTTATTCACTTTACATTGTTTGTTTGTTTGTTTAATCCTTTTAGTAGCACTATGGGGTGAGCAGTCCTCTTCAGTTAAGGAAACGGAGACTTGGGATGGATAAATATTTGCCGAAGGTTCTAGAAAAGGTAAGCCCATTTCAACTGTGTATTTGTCTTCCCTTTTCTTCACCCATATACTCTTCCAGCTGCCAGGCCAACACTGGGTAAGCTGAATATATGCATATTAAATTCAAGTAAGTTCAATTGTTTTCTTATATACTTTTGCAGTGATTCACAAACTTGAACCTTCATCTACTGAGAAGAGAGAGTCCTTTATTCTTATAAACTATAATTATAAGCATTCAATATTTTTAGAGGGAAAAATGTATCTGTTTATACTAGGTGTTTAATAAGCACTTACAGATTTGCCCTAATTGTCAGCTTCTCCCAAATTACTATTGTTTTCTAAATTTCTTAACAAGTAATTATAAATAGATGTTTGGGTATGAAAAATGAGAAAAGATATTCAGTGTTTCCTGTATTTCATAAACACCACATAATTTCCATTCATCACAATTTCCATTTGTGATATGCAATAGTGTTAGGCCGCGCCAGGGGCCCAATCTATCCCGGAAGCTGCCGCAGATTCTTTTCCTTCTAGATTACTACAGATCTTCTCTGCAATGTCAGAAATTTACACAGATTTATATTTAAATACATGAACATATCTTTGTTTTCATTTGCAGCAAAGGATTGTTTTAAATTGTAAATGCTGTTTAACGTTGAATAGGCTTGAAAGGCTATATCAAGTACAGGTATAAACAACATACGATTTCCTTAGTAGTAGTAAGTATAGTATAGTAATGCTGGCAACTGGGTCAGATTCAAGGTAAGAGCTGATACTCCGAATGTGGAGACTATTTATACCTCTGATTGTATGTATGTTTAGCTTGGCTTATGAACCTGATCCAAGCTGTTACTGCAGAGAACTGAGATAATGCAAAGGAAAAGTATTTGGGGACTTCCAGTAGCTTCTTGAGCCAACAGAAATAGAGCCACATGCCGAAGCATGGACTTCCTCGCTAAAATCAACACATGAAAATGTGAGCATTATCCTGGATGCCATTGGGCTAACGCAAGTGTGCAAAGGTGAGAGTCTATATTTGTCTAGTGCAGATTTGATTCTTCTCATGTCATAAAACGGGAAAGCTGACATCTTGATGACTCACCTTAAAAATCCTTTTTTTCCCCTCTTTTGATAATGATAATGTATTTTGTAGTACAGACAAGAAAAGCTGCTTTTTTTTAAATCTGCCGAAACACACTGAGATTATGACAAGCCAAGATATAGAAACTATGAGATACCTCGTGTTTCTTTTCCCAAAACTTGATTCCCTAGATATCCAAATCCAGTAATTCTGTAGCTTATTCACAGCTCCTAAGATTTGGGGATTAGACAGTCCATACACCAGGAACAAAGCGTAAGTGCTTTCTGTATTAACAATAGAGAATAAAATATCACTTCAAAGGGAAAAGCAATTTAAGATGCTGATTAAAGCAGATATTTAGAAATTTTTTCTAGGAAACTGTCAGGCTGAAAAGTCAGAGAGAAAGCAATTCACATGTAATAGCCGTACCCCTTTTTTTCTATTTTGTTCTTTAAATTTCCCCTTTCATTTAAAAAAGAAAAAAGAAGAGCCAAAGAAAGGTATTTGAGGAATCACACTGAGAAATTACTTCCTCATCCCATGCCTCAGGGTGTGAAGCAGAAAAATCAGAATCATCAGTGCACTGGTCATAACGCTGGTAGATGATTGGCGCCTCTAAGAGATCTTTTGTTCTTCTTCCAACGAGGAGCAAAAGTTCTGATCATGTGTGAATTAATATGAAGCCAAGTATTTTCATAGCGATGTCAAAGTTTTAATTGAATTCAGAGCTGAAGGAAACGCCTATTTCTTCAGGGAGGAAGAATGGCTTAGTGGATTGTGTCCCTGACCAGGGGCTGGAGAAAATGGGTCCTCCCTGCAACTCCCCCACTATTTTGATCTTTCATTTCTTCCTTCTGAAAGGAAATGCCTGTCATGCCTGCCTCGAAAGAGCCTTGTGAGGAAGAGCTGATGAAGATGTATTAGAATCGCCTAATAAAATAAGCAGCGCTGTATGAGTAGACGTAGCCACCATTCGTATCAGAATTTCCTTGTGATTACTAATGAGTGTGGCACTGTGTGAGTCCTTGCTGCAGGGATGAGGTGTCAGCTCAGATAGTGGCCCTCCCCAGTGACTCAGAAAATGATATACATCTTAGCACAGAAGGAGACCTAATTTTTTAAAGTGAAGAAACAAGGAACAATGCCAGAGACCAAACTGCAGTATAATGTTATCTATGGGGGAGAGTTTGCTGCAGGACATTTAAAAAGAGAAAATTTAAAAAGATGAAATACTTTCAACTAGAACAGCTAAGAGGATTTTTTTTTTCACTTTTAGGAAAGTATGAAGCCAAAGGAAAACAAAAGAAATGTTGGGAGGCTACCAAGTCCAGTTTTAATCATTTTGAGAAGCAAGAATACTTGAGAGCTGATGAATTCATAAACATGGTGCAACAAAGCTGCTGTTGGTACTGGTCTTAACGTCCTCTGCAGTATTAATCATTGACACAAAAGTCTCAGGAAGCAAGCTGAGAGAGAGAGAGAGAGACAGACAGACAGACAGACAGAAAGGCACATTTAAAGGGTATGACTCTGCCGTGGAGCAAACTGGCTCCAGCAACTTCTCTTGTTTATTAAATATTCTGTGCAAACGTCTGGGTTGCAAAGCTGCATTATGGAGTTCTTGGCTATTATCTTTTAGATAAAAGCCCTCACTTTTTAGATGAGAAGGATACTGAGATAACTAAGTTATAATCACTTAATTTAATTTTGTCCTTCTTGGGCTAGAATTCAGGTTCCCTGATTCCTAATCTTTTTGCCGACTTTCATCATTTTTCACTTTTACAAGATAAGATCTTTTCATTATTGGACAGGGATTTCAGCTCATTTCTGGAAACCCTGTCTAACCACCACCACTCAACATCATATTCCAGCACACACTGCTTATATACGGATATGAATAAAAGTGAAGTATAATCTTAATAATTTTCTTACATCCCTTGAAATTAGAGATACAAACACAAGGGGTAGAATCTATGCTCATAGTTTTTGATGTGAAGCAAAAAAGGTTTGAAATACAGATTGCTAGCAAAAATAAATTTTAAAGAATTTCAGATGATTAAGCTCAGTATAACTTTAAGAAATTACACTGGCAGGGATTGTAGGCTAAATCACACTATTGATATGAATTCATTGATAATCTTTTGGGGATGTGTGAGCTATTTGTCAGAATTTAAAAGGGAACTGTTACCATCCTCCTGTCAAGTACTTGCAGTTGGGAAACAGTTACAGATTTAATGGGATTGCCTTTCTTTTTTTGCCTTCAAGAGACTATAGGCAGAGTGTTTTCAGCAAAGATCCTAGTTTGGGATCTCTGCAAACCTTTGTATTGAGAAGACAGGTGATCCATTTGTGGGCTAATCTGGAATTTTCTAGAATGTTAGCTACCCAAAGTTGAGATATTAATCCCTGTAATAACATTTGGCGTAAATATAAAATTTTTTTTTCTTTACCACGTACTTACAATCATGTATCATCATACCAAATACAGACTAGGACAAACATCCACTATTGCAGCCGTGCACACGAGGTATATTTTGATCTGTATTCGTGGTCCTCTATTAGTACGGCATTCACTAACAATCCAGTTTTGGCAGACTAAATTTACATTTTAATTTCATTATCATCAGAATAATGAGGCTATTGATGTTTCCATTTTCTCTTTGAACAGCCTCTTCAATTTGAACTGTGGCCCTTTTGTGCATCAAACTGTTGTCACAGATGGAATCTTTTAGCATGCATTTTTTTGTTTCTATGAAGCAGTTAGAATTGGAAAAAAAAATCTCTTCACACTCACTAAATTCCATCAGTAAGACCAAAACTTTTTTTCTTTCTTTTTGCGGTACGCGGGCCTCTCATTGTTGTGGCCTCTCCGGTTGCGGAGCACAGGCTCCGGACACGCAGGTTCAGCGGCCACGGCTCACGGGCCCAGCCGCTCCGCGGCATGTGGGATCTTCCCGGACCGGGGCACGAACCCGTGTCCCCTGCATCGGCAGGCGGACTCTCAACCACTGCGCCACCAGGGAAGCCCCAAGACCAAAACTTTTATAAGTGATTATTTTATCGTTCCATACAGTAGACGTTTCAGCGAAAGGTGATATGTATTATTAGTTTATTGCATTAAAATAATTAAAAATTTAAAATCTAGGGACTTCCCTGGTGGTCCAGTGGTTAAGACAATGTGATTCCACAGCAGGGGCGTGGGTTTGATCCCATATGCCACGTGGCATGGCCCAAAAAAATTAAAAATCTTCCTAGAAGAAAGTATTATTTATTTAAAAATGAAAAGCAGGGCTTCCCTGATGGCGCAGTGGTTGAGAGACCACCTGCCGATGCAGAGGACACGGGTTTGTGCCCCGGTCCGGGAGGATCCCACATGCCGCGGAGCGGCTGGGCCCGTGAGCCATGGCCACTGAGCCTGCGCGTCCGGAGCCTGTGCTCCGCAACGGGAGAGGCCACAACAGTGAGAGGCCCGCGTACCGCAAAAAAAAAAAAAAAAAAAAAAAAAAAAAAAATAGAAAAGCAGTGGAGGTCTTCAAAATATTTCAGGCTAAAATTGATGTATGTGGAGATGGAGATACATATATATATTCTCTATGAATACATACTTTTAAAGTAAAATTTCTAGGATAAACATAAACCTTTTAGTATTTAAAAAGAAGGGACTTCTGGTTATGGATATGACTAAGTAACAGGTATTGGATTTAATTCCCTGAGTAATCAACTATCAACCTGGACAAAATATATGAAATAATTGTTTTCAGACGTTGGACAATATACCACACAGGTCTACTGTTCTTAGGAGAAGAAAAACACAGGACTGTACAGACATCTTACATTCACCTTATCTTTCTGCCTGGGGCACTTTCCAAACTGTAGTACAAGGAATTTAACCCAGGCTGAGAGCAGTGGTCTTCTGGGTGGAGGAAACAGATACCAGAGTTCAGGGCTGCTGAGTCATCTGTAATTCATGGAGGAGGGTATCCAGAGATGAAAGCTGCACAGAGAAGTGGCTTTAGAAATCTGCAGAGACATTCCTTTGAGCCTCTCATAGACGACGTTCCTTTGAGCGAGTCTCTCGCCAGGTGCTAAGCTGGGTGTGCTCAGAGCGACACTCCATGATTACCATCAGAGAAGAGCCACTGACAGGCTGGCAGTTGCAATGGGTGGGCTCCTGGAGGTACCATTATGCAAGGGGGTACTGGAGTTCTGACCACAGTGGAGTCATTTCACTGAATCCCCCAGGCATTCTGTTGAACTCATAGGAAAGCCACCTTAAAAGTAGGGCTAACAGCCGAACGAAAAAGTGAGCAAAAGATTTGATACACATTTCATTTTTAAAAGATCCGTGGGGCTTCCCTGGTGGCGCAGTGGTTGAGAGTCCGCCTGCCGATGCAGGGGACACGGGTTCGTGCCCCGGTCCGGGAAGATCCCCCATGCCGCGGAGCGGCTGGGCCTGTGAGCCATGGCCACTGAGCCTGCGCGTCCGGAGCCTGTGCTCCGCAACGGGAGAGGCCACAACAGTGAGAGGCCCACATACCACACACACACACAAAAAAGATCCATGAATGGCTGATAAGCACATGTTGAGTAAAATTTGCCATTAGGGAAATATGTGTTGAAACAAAAATGACATACCACTACACACCCACTGAAATGGCTGCAATAAAATGTCAGACAATACCAAGTGTTGACAAGGATGTGGAAAAACAGGAAACTTCATGCGTTCTTGTGGGAATGAAAAGGCACAGCTACTATGAATAACATTTTGGCAGTTCCTTAAAGTGTTAAACATAAATTTACCATTCAACCTAGCAAATCCACTTCTAGAAATCTACCCAAGAGAAATAAAAACATAGGTCTACACAAAGATATGTACGCAAATGTTCACAGCAGATTATTTATAATAGCTAACCAATGAGAAACAATCTAAATGTTCTTCAGTTGGTGACTGGATAAACAAAAATGAATATATCCATACAATGCAACTGTATATTCAGCAACTAAAAGGAATGAACTGCTGATGCATGTTACAAAATATATTGTTAAAAATGTGCTAAATGAAAGAAGCCAGAAACAAAGGGGCTACTTAATTTATTTGCAATGTCTAGAAAATGCAAATTTATCATCAGAAAGCAGGTCAGTGTCTGCCCAAGACTGAAGATAGAAGCTGGAATTGACTGTAAATGGCACAAAGGAGTTTTTGGGGATGATGGAAATGTTCTTAAACTGGATTGTGGTGATGGTGACACAATTCTATAAAATCATTGAATTGTTAAAAAAAAAAAATCGGGCTATACTAACTAACCATAGAGTAAGTGCCAATCTAGAGCCTTCTTAGTAAAGCCAAATTCAAGCTGCTCCATCAGTAAATTAACTGCCTCTGAAATAAAACCCACAATTGTTTAAAGGGAGGCAAAATCCAGACTGTAAGCAACATAGCAGCTGCCCTGTCCAACATGCAATAAACAGTTACTAGACAGGTAAAGAAACAAGAAAATGTGGCCCATAGCCAGGAGGAGAAAATGTCAATAGAAACAGACCTGAGATGATTCAGATGGTGGAATTATGCAATAAAACCTTCAAAGAGTATTATAAATCTGTCTGAGGTTTAAAAGAAAAACACAGACATTTTGAGTGAAGGTACAGTGAATTTCAGCAGAGCAATCAAAACTATAAAAATTAAATACATGGCAGATCTGGAACTAAAGAAAAGTCAGAAATGAAAAATTTGCTGGGTGGGTTGATCAGCAGATTGGAAAAGACAGAAAGAAGTAACGGTAAATTTAATGCAGGGCAACAGAAAACTTAAGTATAGAGAAAGATTTCTTTAAAATGAAGTGACGTATGAGACATATCAAGTGGTATAACACGTGTAAGTATGTTTAATAATATGAGAGTAAGACAGCCCTTTCTAAACATAATACAAAACATAGCAACTATAAAAGAAAAGACTAGTGAATTTGATGATATAAAAATTAAAAGAAAATTTTGCTTGGGTAAAAAATAGAACATGCAAAGTAAGTTATAAACAATAAATGGAGAAAACATCTACACGTTAATTAGAAAAAGCCAATAACTTGATGGAAAAGTCAGCAAAAAAACATGAAGAAATGATTAATCAGAAGAGAAATACATATAAATTTTTCACCTATGAAAAATGTTCTACCTCACTTGTAAGGGAAATGTCAATTAAAATGACTATATACTCACAGATATAGAGAATAAACTAGTGGTTACCAGTAGGGAGAGGGGAGGGGGGAGGGGCAAGATACAGGGTAGGGATTAAGAGGTACAAACTACTGTACCTCTTAAATAAATAAGATACAAGGGTGTATTTTACAACATGGGGGAATTGAGCCAATATTTTAAAATTTTAAGTGGAGTATAATCTATAGCAATATTGGATCACTATGTTGTACACCTGAAACTAATGTAATATTGTAAATCAACTATACTTTAATTTTAAAAATAATAAAAATAAATAAATGAAACTACTGTACACTACACCCCACAAATGATTACCGATAAGAACAAAAGTGGTTGAGAATGCACTACGAAATAAAGATCTTAAAGAGATATTAGCACTCGTTCATTACAGCACTGTTCACAATAGCCAAGGTGAGGAAACAACCTACACGTCCATCCACAGATGAAAGGATCAAGAAAATGTGGTTTATACATACAATGGGATACCATTCAGCCTTGAAAAAAAAGAGAAGGTGATTCTTCAATATGTGACAAAATGGATAAAACTTGAGGACATTATGATAAGTGAAATAATCCAGTCAAAGAAAGACAAATACTCCATGATTCTATTCATAGATTCATAGACTCAAAGAGTAGAATGATGGTTTTCAGGGGCTGAAAAAAGTGGGGAAATGAGAGTCATTAATCAATGGGCATAAAGTTTCAGGTGAGTAAGATGAATTCTATAGCTCTTCTGTACAACATTTTACCTACAGTCAACAATAGTGTACTGTATGGTTAAAAATTTAAGAGAGTACATCTGATGTTAAATGTTCTTACCACAAGAAAAAAAATTAAAGAAAAAAGAAGGCTGATTGAGGGAATATATGGAGAAACCATTAGTTTCATACATTGCTAATTAGAATAAAATAATTGTTCCAACCAATTCAAAGGGCAATTTAACACTAGATACCAACATTAAAGATAACATGTCTTGGAATTTATCCTATTTGTAGGAATTTATTCTTACATATTCACACGTGAAAAAAATTGAACAATGATATTTGTTGTGTCCTGATGTGTAATGGCAACAGTTGGAAACAATTGAAATGTCCAAATGAAAAACAGACTAAGTGAATGATGAGATATTCTTTCAATAGAATGCGATTCAGCCACTAGAAAAAAATGAGGCAAATCTATATGTATTGATATGGAACACTCACTAAGACATATTAGATAAAAAAGAAAGCAAAGTGCAGAACAATGTATGTATTATGCTACCATTTGAGAAAAACTATAAACATGTTTGTAGGCCCACATCTCCACCCCCTGCCCCAGACACAGATCCAAAATGCTGATAGCATTTGTATCTTCTGGAGCAGGGATTCAGGATTGGGGACAAGGAGAAATGGGAGAGGCTGGCTCTTTACTCTATAACCTTTTGCTCCCTTTGAATTACAATATTTACTATTTGTATGCATTACTTCAAAAAAAATAGAAAATAAAAAATTTCGAAGTTGAATAAGCAGGGTGGAGGGGTATTGCACCCAAAATAAAAGTCAAACTTCTTTCCAGAGTTACAAACCCTCCTTGAACTGACTTTTCCCCCATTTCTTCAGTCACTTCTTATTCCTTTGTCCTCCTCACACTCTGTGGTTTCCAGCTATGCATTAGTCCCAGGACGCCCTTGGATTCCAAACTCTACAGATGCTCAAGTCGTTCATATAAGATGGCGTAGTATTTGCATACAACCTACATACATCCTCCTGTGTATGTGTATATATTTTTTTAATAGATCTTTATCAGAGTATAATTGCTTCACAATACTGTGTTAGATTCTGTTGCACAACAAAGTGAATCAGCCATGTGCATACACATGTCCCCATATCCCCTCCCTCTTGAGCCTCCCTCCCATCCTCTCTATCCCACCCTTCTAGGTCATTGCAAAGCACCAAGCTGATCTCCCTGTGCTATGCTGCTGCTTTCCACCAGCCAACTATTTTACATTTGGTAGTATATATGTTGATGCTACTCTCACTTTGCCCCAGCTTCGCCCTCCCACCCCACATCCTCAAGTCCATTTTCTATGTCTACCTCTTTATTCCTGCCCTGCAACTAGGTTCTTGCGTCTCCCTCCATTCATCTGTCGATGGACATTTAAGTTGCTTCCATGTCCTGGCTATTGTAAATAGTGCTTCAATGAACATTGTGGTACATGTCTCTTTTTGAATTATGGTTTTCTCAGGGTATATGCCCAGTAGTGGGATTGCTGGGTCATATGGTAGTTCTATTTTTAGTTTTTTAAGGAACCTCCATACTGTTCTCCATAGTGGTTGTATCAATTTACATTCCCACGAACAGTGCAGGAGGGTTCCCTTTTCACCACACCCTTTCCAGCATTTATTGTTTCTAGATTTTTGATAATGGTCATTCTGACCAGCATGAGGTGATACCTCATTGTAGTTTTGATTTGCATTTCTCTAATACTTAGTGATGTTGAGCACCTTTTCATTTGCCTCTTGGCCATCTGTATCTCTTCCTTCGTGAAATGTCTATTTAGGTCTTCTGCCCATTTTTTAACTGGGTTGTTTGTTTTTTTGATATTGAGCTCCATGAGCTATTTGTATATTTTGGAGATTAATTCTTTGTCTGTTGTTTCATTTGCAAATATTTTCTCCCATTCTGAGCATTGTATTTTTGTCTTGTTTATAGTTTCCTTTGCTGTGCCAAAGCTTTTAAGTTTAATTAAGTCCCATATGTTTATTTTTCTTTTTATTTCCATTACTCTGGAAATAAAAAGAAAAAAAGGTTGGTCAAAAAAGATCTTGCTGTGGTTTATGTCAACAAGTGTTTTTCCTATGTTTTCCTCTAAGAGTTTCATAGTGTCTGGTCTTACACTTAAGTCTTTAATCCATTTGGAGTTTATTTTTGGGTATGGTGTTAGGGAGTATTCTAATTTCATTCTTTTACATATAGCTGTCCGGTTTTCCCAGCACCACTTATTGAAGAGGCTGTCTTTTCTCCATTGTATGTTCTTGCCTCCTTTGTCATAAATTAGGTGCCCACATGTGCGTGGGTTTATGTCTGGGCATTCTGTCTTCTACCATTGATCTATATTTCTGCTTTTGTGCCAGTACCACACTGTCTTGATTACTGTAGCTTTGTGGTATAGTGTGAAGTCAGGTAGCCTGATTCCTCCAACTTCGTTTTTCTTTCTCAAGATTGCTTTCGCTATTCGGGGTCTTTTGTGTTTCCATACGAATTGTAAAATATTTTGTTCTAATTCTGTGAAGAATGCCATTGGTAGTTTGATAGGGATTGTATTGAATCTGTAGATTGCTTTGGGTAGTCTAGTCATTTTCATAATATTGATTCTTCCAATCCAAGAACATGGTATATTTCTCCATCTTTTGATGGAGAATTTTGAATTTTGTCAAAAGCTTTTTCTGCTTCTATTGAGATGATCATATGTTTTTTATTCTTTAATTTGTTAATGTGGTTGATTGATTTGCATATATTGAAGAATCCTTGCATCCCTGGGATAAATCCCACTTGATCATGATGTATGATCCTTTTAATGTACTGTTGGATTCTGTTTGCTAGTATTTTGTTCAGGATTTTTGCATCTATGTTCATTAGTGATGATGGTCTGTAATTTTCTTTCTTTGTGATATCTTTCTCTGGTTTTGGTATCAGGGTGATGGTGGCTTTGGAGAATGAATTTGGGTGTGTTTCTCCCTCTGCAATTTTTTGGAAGAGTTTGAGAAGGATTGGTGTTAGCTCTTCTCTAAGTGTTTGATAGAATTCGCCTGTGAAGCCATCTGGTCCTGGGCTTTTGTTTGTTGGAAGATTTTTAATCACAGTTTCAATTTCATTACTTGTGATAGGTCTGTTTATATTTTCTAATTCTTCCTGGTTCAGTCTTGGAAAGTTTTACCTTTCCAAGAATTTGTCCATTTACTCATGGTTGTCCATTTTACTGGCATATAGTTGTTTGTAGTAGTCTCTTATAATCCTTCGTATTTCTGCAGTGTCAGTTGTGATTTCTCCTTTTTCATTTCTAATTCTGTTGATTTGAGTCTTCAACCTTTTTTCTTGATGAGTCTGGCTAATGGTTTAACAATTTTGTTTATCTTCTCAAAGAACCAGCTTTTAGTTTTATTGATCTTTACTATTGTTTTCTTCATTTCTTTTTCATTTACTTCTGATCTGATCTTTATGATTTCTTTCCTTCTGCTAGCTTTGGGGTTTCTTTCGGTCTTCTTTCTCTAATTGCTTTAGGTGTAAGGTTAGGTTGTTTATTTGATAATTTTCTTGTTTCTTGAGGTGAGCTTGAATTGCTATGAATTGTACTGTATGGTTAAAAATTTAAGAGAGTACATCTGATGTTAAATGTTCTTACCACAAGAAAAAAAATTAAAGAAAAAAGAAGGCTGATTGAGGGAATATATGGAGAAACCATTAGTTTCATACATTGCTAATTAGAATAAAATAATTGTTCCAACCAATTCAAAGGGCAATTTAACACTAGATACCAACATTAAAGATAACATGTCTTGGAATTTATCCTATTTGTAGGAATTTATTCTTACATATTCACACGTGAAAAAAATTGAACAATGATATTTGTTGTTCCTCTTCCCTCTTCGAACTGCTTTTGAGTGGCGAGTCCCATAGGTTTTGGGTTGTCATGTTTTTGTTGTCATTTGTTTCTATGTACTTTTTAATTTCTTCTTTGATTTATTTGATTTATTTATTTTATTCTCTGGGCAACTTCTATGATAGTGCCTGACACATTGCAGGTTGGTTGGAATGCAAATATCTCTTGAGTCAATTAACTCATTCATGAAAAACCAAAAGTTTTATTACAAGTTAGAAGAACTGTCTTACTGATTGGTATTTAAGTGTAAAAATGTGGCCCCTATGTTTAGTATTTAAAACTCCCATGATGTCCAATATTTTCTACTGCTTTATACACTCAACTTTCATGCACATTGCTCATTTTTCTTAACAATCTCAGTGCTTTGACAAACAAATCAGAAAAGAGAAAAGCACAGAAAAGTGTAATTTTAGCAACTACTAAATGGACTAATAACTCCAGTGGTGATTTTAAAAAATTCTTAAGAAGCATAATTCTCAACTAATTTTTCTTATAACAGTAAACTAAGTAAGAGGAAGCTGATGCATATAAGATGTGGAGGAACCACACTTGTGTAGGGGGGCTGTTACTTCATCTACATCAATTTGTTGAAATATCTTCCACGTGGCCCAACCCATAAAGGAAACCATAAAATTTGTACATAAGTTAACATGCAATGTTGTTTGATTATTTTTGCCAAGTCCAACTCACAGTGTAGTTATAGGGCTGAATTTTGAGAGTAGTACCAATGTAAATGGCATGATGCTTTTCATATTTCAAATTGCCTTCATAAATATTATCTCATTAGATCCTCATTATAAAAACACAACAGAGATGATTTTGGCCCTTGCTTTTGTAAAATCATACAGTTTTAGACCTGGGAAATTTACAATGTCATGTAGTTCTGTTCAGTTTATAAGTAAGAAAACTGAGGCCAAGAAGCATTAGAAAGGTGTGTTCCAGTCTCACAGCTCAGTAGGATCAGGACCCAGGTCCTTTCTTGGGCAACTGGGAAATGACTGAATATGCTCCTGCAACACCTTAACATCATACAAATGACCTTAAAAATGTACAAATTTATTTATTTAAATAAATTGCACCCATTTCTCTTAAAACATGGAGCACAGTGCAATAAAAAACATCATCTATATCCTATTACCCAGATAGAACCATAGTTTTCATTTGGGGATATTATTTTCTAGTATCTTTCTCTGATTTGCATAAATACATTAATATCAGTAACATTATATAATAATGTTATATATTATATATTAAAAATACATATCTTAAAATATATATTTAAAAGGTATATAAAATTTCATTCTATGCTTTTCACTTAACATTTTATTATCTCATTTTTTAGTGCTGAAAAGTCTTCATAATCATAATTTTAATACATATTTAATATGCTGACTAATTAATGTACTGTAATTTACTTATTCCATTTTCCATTTTGGACACTGAGGTTGTTTTTACTTTTTGCTTTTACAAACCATTCTGAAGTAAACATTCCAAGTAAATACCTTGGTCAATACCTCTGATAATTTCTATAGGACAGATTCTCTGAAAGATGATTACAGGACCAAATAAAATGAATATTTTTAAAGTCGTTGACTCACATTGTCAAAGGGTTTTCCTTCAAAGGATGTGACAATATCGCCAAGAGTGTGTGAGAAACATTTCCCTAGGTTTTATTTTCACTGGGTATTTTCATTTAAAAATACATTTCTAATTTAATAGGCAAATAGCTCCCAATTGTTCTTTTATTTTGCATTTATTTACTTGTTATTGAGCTCAAACACTTTCCAACTTGTTTACCTGATATCTTTTAAGCCTAGATTAATCTAATACTTTTTTTAAGGCAAGCTATGACACTGAAGATGAAAAAGAATGAAGAGCAAGAAATGAGGAAAACAGAGGCAGAAGTGACAACAACCCCTACCAAGGTGATGATGATCTCAGATTATATTGTCGGGTACATTAATAGTCAGGTTATGAGAAAAAGAGGAAACAAAAGTCATAAGACTTGAGCTCATAGTGAAAAACTACTTCACCCTGGCTCAGTTTTAGATCTTAAGGGACTTTTATCCTTTGTTAAAGTTTTTACAAACTAAATGAATTAGTTTAAGGGAATTAATTTAATATTAAAAGGAAATAATGGAGCTTCCCTGGTGGCGCAGTGGTTGAGAGTCCGCCTGCCGATGCAGGGGACGCGGGTTCGTGCCCAGGTCCGGGAGGACCCCACATGCCGCGGAGCGGCTGGGCCCGTGAGCCGTGGCTGCTGAGCCTGCGCGTCCCGGACCTGTGCTCCGCAACGGGAGAGGTCACAACAGTAAGAAGCCCGCATACAGCAAAAAAAAGAAAAGAAAAGAAAAAAAAAAGCCATCCATTCACCGTTGCAGAATGGTATAATCCACTGTCATAAACAACATATACTCAGATTTCAGCTGGGCATTTGATAAAGGTCACTTATAATGGTTTTGCAACTAAGGCTGGATTATGACATTCAGACCAATTAGCAGTATGTGGAACCACTGATCTGAGTAGTGTGAATTAATAAGTTGACATGAAACGCATAGGAAGTCATGGGAATAAAGCTCTGTTCCTGATCTTTTTGTGTTAAAGAATGTCAGTGACTTGGAGAAAGTAATAACATTCCCATTTTTATCTGATCACATGATTTTATATTAATTCCTACACGTGGACAATTAACCAATACACTCCCATTACACATGTCCTCTTTTCTACTTCTTCCTCTAGTAGAACAAGAAGTGACCTCGATGTGTTATATTTAGGCATTTAATCCATTTATTTTTAAGCACACATTAAATGGAATTTTTCACTCTTTAGCCCTCAAGAAAGAATCAGCACAATCGTAGTTTCCTCATTTTGGTCATTACTCCAAAAAGAATTCTTGGGTGTGGACCAGGTGTTGTCTGAGGTAAGCACTCACGTTCTCTTCCGCCTCTGGTCCTGTTCTCTGTATCGCACCACTTTGGAATATCTTCACTACTCTGTTATTTTTCCTGCTAAAGGGAAGTGACATCAGACTGACTTTGGGTTTAGTCTCTGTCACATCGACACAAGTCCCTGCTCCAAATCATTCCTTCCTCTCCCCTTCCGCACCAGCACTTGCCATCCCCCATCACAGCTCTGAATCGCTCTTTCCATTTCTGGCGCGTTGCCCCGATAGAGATAGAGGACCAGTGGTCGAATCCTCTTCCCAGACTCCTGGTGAAAGTAGCCTCAGTCTTTTACTTAATCTCAAGTTGCTCTGTCACAATCCATTTATTTCATTTAATTAAGATTTATTTCGCTTTATGCTGTGCTGGGAACTGACAAGAAAAACAGCTATTTCATTTAACTAAGATTTATTGAACACTTCTATGCCAGGAATGGAGCTAAGAACAAGGGATAAAAATATAGAAAGACATATTCCTTGCCCTCAAAAAATGCTAAGTTTAGGAAGATGGAGTTAGTGAGTAAATCAACTTCAATTCAGCGTCATAGATGCTAGATACGATGAGAAGTATATAGGTGATGCTGTGAGCGCTCCTAGAAAGAGGATCTAAATCATCCAGGTGAGGGAGTTCCACAAGGTGAATGTTTAGCAGTAAGTACCAGTTGGCTGTGTAAATAAAAGGGCGATGGGTGTTGCAGGCAGAAGTGTCAATGTGAACGAAGGCAAGAAGGCCTGAGGAGGTGAAGCTTTGGGAACTGCATTCTGTTTGGCTCAGGGAGGGTACAGAGCAGGGGGGATGTGGTGGGAAAGCAGGTGAGAAAGGTAGATTGGCTTTAGATCCTAAAAGACTTTAGACTACTTCTTAATGCTGTGGGGAGGCAAGGGAGGGTTTTAGGCTGGGGAACCACAGGGTCTGATTTGCATATTGGAGGGACCACTCCTGGCAGCCATGGAAGGTTGAGACAGTAGGGAAAAGGCAAGAGGAAGGAAGGACGATTAAGGGGTTAGGAAGTAATGTTTACAAAACGTGGTGGGGGTCTGAATAGGGCTCCTGAAGAAAAGATGGATTTGAGAGTGACGTAGGAGGTAAAACAAAGAACTTCATGAAGATTTGTCTACGGGATGAGGAAGAGGGAGGAGATAGAAGGGAACCTGGATTTCTGGCTTCGGCAAGTTGGGTGGCTGAGGATGTCATATAGAGAGTATACACGAGGAGGGTAGGTTTCGGGGAATGACAATGGCTTCAGCGTTGGAAATGTTGAGTTTGAGATGTTCGTGAAACGTGGAGTGTGAGGCTGGGAAGCGTATCAGGCAGTTGTCTTAAAGCATCTGCGGCTGCAGATGAGTGGGCTGGGCTAGAGAGAATGATATAAATAGACATGGCCAGCGTGGACATGGTGGCTGGAACCCTGGGTTTTGATGACATCACCCAGGAAGGTGGTAGAGAGTGATCAGGTCAGAGGACCTCTGAGGATGGAGCCCTAGGAAAACATTTGTGGTTGGTCTCT
The DNA here is from genome assembly GCF_949774975.1 of Lagenorhynchus albirostris. Lineage (NCBI taxonomy): Eukaryota > Metazoa > Chordata > Mammalia > Artiodactyla > Delphinidae > Lagenorhynchus > Lagenorhynchus albirostris. The sequence continues at coordinate 95,588,074 of NC_083104.1, read as the reverse complement.
ATTGTTTTGTTTTATTAAAATGGGTCCTCTTGAAGATTTTTTTTTTTTTCAAGATGCTAGGCAAACTCTCCAAGGCTAAGCAGGCAGCTGAGTCAGGGTTGGAACTCAGCAGTTTGATTTTATTTATTTATTTATTTATGGCTGTGTTGGGTCTTCGTTTCTGTGCAAGGGCTTTCTCTAGTTTTGGCAAGCGGGGGCCACTCTTCATCGCGGTGTGCGGGCCTCTCACTATCACGGCCTCTCTTGTTGCGGAGCACAGGTTCCAGACGCACAGGCTCAGTAACTGTGGCTCACAGGCCCAGTTGCTCTGCGGCATGTGGGATCTTCCCAGACCAGGACTCGAACCCATGTCCCCTGCATCGGCAGGCAGATTCTCAACCACTGCGCCACCAGGGAAACCCCTGAAGAATTTTTTTTTTTTGGTAGATTTTTTTCTTTTAATGCTGAGAGGAAAGAGCCGAAGGAGAAAGTCTGAAGAGGCAAAAGAGAGCAGGTAAGTGCAGAGTGATTTTCCGGAGGGAGCAGAAGGTTTTCATTCATTTGCTCATTACAAGTATTTGCTGAAGTCCTCCTCGAAGCTGGGAATCAAAGACCCCTGCCCTCATGCAGCTTACATTCCAACCGTGATGAGAGACAGCCAGAAAAATTTAGTAAGTGATAGAGTATGTTAGAAGGGGACAAATGCTACAGAGGAAAATAAGGCTGCATTAGGAGGATGGGGGTGGGGGTGGGGAGAGTATATGTATGTGATTTAAAGCATGATCAGGGAGAATTTCCTGGGGAGATGACAAAAACTTGAAGGAGGTAAAGGAGAGAGTCATGCAGACTTCCAGTGTTCTGGGCAGTTTGTAGGTCTTTGTAAGGAGCGTGGCCTTTTCTCCGAGCGAGATGGGAATCTACCGCAGGGCTGTGAGCAGAAGAGGAACAGGGTCTGACAGCTTTTGAAGGGTCATTTTGAGGCTGAGGACAGATTGTTGGAAGCTGTGTTAGTCAAGGTTCTTCAGGGACACAGGGCCAGTAAGGTGTGAGTGTGTGTGTGTGTGTGTTTATATGGAGAGAGAGACAGAAAGAGAAAGAGGGAGAGATTGATTTTAATGAATTGGAGCACACAATTGTGAAGGCTGGCGAGTCCAAAAATCTACAGAGTTGACCAGCAGGCTAGAGACTCAGAAAAGGGTTGAAGTTCAAGTATAAAGGAGTCTGCTGGCAGATTATCCTCCTTTTCTTCAGAGATGGTCAGTCTTGTTTGTCAGGCCTTCAACTGATTGGATGAGGCCCACCCACATTATGGTAACTTGAAGAAAGCTTAGTTTGTGGAGGTAAAAAAATAACTCATATATCTCCAATATGAGAAGTTACTTTTTAAAAAAGTTGTTCCTAATTGCTTCTTTCTAAGATTTTTTGGTAAACTTTTTATTGTTTGGTTTTATGGCTATGTAGAGGGGTCTCATGAGAATGACACTAAAATAAGGTTTTGCTGACTTGGAGGATAAAAGGTAGTGGGAAGAAATCCAAATGTGTCCAACAAAAATGGTCCCCTCTGCACTTAAGAAGTTATTTTTCTAGAATTCAGATATTTGGAAAAACACTGATCTAAATCCATATTTTCTTGGAGTCAAAAAAATTTTAAACAACTTTAAATACTACAGTAGACAATTTTTATATTCTACTCTCTTCTAACATGGAGAGTCTTTTCTTCCATATTTTATGACTTTGAAAGATTTATTCTATTTCATAACTTGGAGCACATTTCTCATTTTCTTGCTATGTTTCCAGTGATGCAAAATTATTGACTGTTTTTGGTATTGTCTGTTCTTAATTTACCCCCATAATTGAGTTAGGACATTTCTGGATCACTTCTCCCCTTCCTGCATTTTCTCTCTTTCTTTCAAAATCTTCTATGTCAGCAGAGTAGGTTGTAGGTAAATGCTTGCTGAATAGAAAAGAGTTGATGCATACCCAGAATATGCAAATTCATTGTAATATTAAGTTTAAAAACGTATCCCAAGGAAGGTAAGTGCATTCCACCCTACCACTTGCACCAAACACGCTGGATCTCTCTGTCTCCCTTGATCCATCGTCTACAGTGTGAACCTTGAATTAAATGTCAGAAAAGTTACAGTTACTAGGAAATTACGTGGAAATCAGAGCTCCCTCCTCCTTCAATTTTCTGAAAATGAAGTAATCACAGGGACACACCTCTAAATCTCTGTAATGAATGTAAGTACAGAAAGTGCATTTGTGAACTGCGAACCCCAAAGATCTGGCTTTCTAAATTCCAAAAAAGGGCATGCATTTTTGGATGTCAAATGCACATTGATGTCAGACATCATTAATGGCAGCACATTTTTGCATTTTGCAGCCCAACTCCCAAAAGATCTCATCGAAGAAAAAGTCTCTCCCTCTTGCCCTTGATTTGTGGGGAGGATGGTCTGACACATGAAGCTTTGTCACCAAGAGCACCACTTTGGCAGCTGGAAATGACCTTATATAGTAGCATCGCTTCACACTCCCAGTGTTGGAAAGATCGGTTTGGAATGTGGTGACTTCGACTGCTGATAAGGACATTCCACAGGAGGATGGATGCTGGGGTCGGCTTGAGGAAGGATGGCTGCAGCACCATCACCCATTAAACATAGTCCTTGTTTCAGACCTGTGAACAGTAGCAGCAGAGTTTTCATTCATCATAGACACTGTGACCTGGGCTGGGCCCGTTTTCCTTTGAAACGTTTGGAATTGCCAGCCAATATGCATCCCGTGGAGTGAGTGTGCCTTTCAGTGCAGCCGTTTATTATTATAGGGGTGACGCTGGTACACAGAGTCACTAGCGAGCTATTGCTTCCTTTGCTGAGAACAGCAGGAGGAGATAAAAAAGCCCTTCAGAAAATAATGTATCTAGACATTTGTAAACCAGTGAGCTGAGCAACTGTGTCCTGAGGACAGAAGATGCCTCTGAAGGTGACCGCACATCTAGAAGCTTCATTGCTCATCTTGCTACTATTGGGCAAGTGAAGTTCAGGGATTCAGAGAATATCCTTTCTCCTCGTAAATGGGAATGAAGAGCAGGGGCACTCAGAGCGCTCGTCCAAGCAGACAGCCAGACCAGCACAAAGTAAGGTGGCCTTGTCATTTTGTACCATCTGGGACAAGGACCCATCCCAGGCTACCAGACTTCTCAAGGGCGCCCCTTGTTTCTCATCTTTGTCGCCACCTTCTTGGTACACAGCTCAGTGCATGGTGGGTGTTCAAACTTCCTCCCTTCTCTTTCTTCCTCCTTTGCTGTTCTCTCCCTCCTTCCCTGTTCTCTCCTTCCATGCCCGCCCACCCCCGACCCCCACCCCAAGCCCACTCCTTTCCTTCTATCTCAGGCACTGTGCTCAAGAACAATTTGCAAAGCCTCATGCAGGGTGAATTTCAGCAACAGGCATCCTCCTAAATCTTAAGAAAAAAAAAATCCCTTGCCAAAGCAATTTATTTTCGGCCCACTTCTGTGCCACTTTCAATACATTTTGGTTTCTGCTTTTTTTTTTTTTTTTTTTTGCGGTACGCGGGCCTCTCACTGTTGTGGCCTCTCCCGTTGCCGAGCACAGGCTCCGGACGCGCAGGCTCAGCGGCCATGGCTCACGGGCCCAGCTGTCCCGCGGCATGTGGGATCTTCCCGGATCGGGACATGAACCCGCGTCTCCTGCATCGGCAGGCGGACTCCCAACCACTGCGCCACCAGGGAGGCCCGGTTTCTGCATTTTAAAACTGGCAATGATTATATATTCAGCATGATCAGACCCAGTCGTAGTCACCTAATTCATTGCTTCATTTCTCCATTCACAAATATTTATCATGCCCCTGTTATCCACTAAGCTCTGGGATTACAGCAGTAGATAAACAACAAAGACTGTCCTCATGAAGCTCGGGGGGTGGGAGAGAGAAGCAATATACAAACAAACAATCAGTAAACATATATCACATCAGGCGGGAATGAATGACACAAAGAAAAACGAAACTATGCATGAGATGCATAGAGAGTTGCCGGTGGAGAGACGGATGCCTTTGGAGCAAAGACTGGAACAAGTCCTGTGGAAGCCAAGGGGAAAAGCATTGTAGCCAGAGGGAACAGCAAAGGCAAAAGCCCTGAGTCAGAGAGTGGCTGGGTGTTCAAGAACAACAGTGTAGCCAGAGCAGAAGGGTTGAGAAGGATAATGGGAAATGAGGTCACAAAGCAGGCAGGGGTGAGATCTCCTGCAGTCCTGCAGGCCATGGTAAGGACCTTGACTTTCCCTCTGAATCAGATGGAAAGCCAGTAAAAATTTTTGAGCAAATGCAAGTAGGATATGATCTACTGTATCACCCAGTGGTTAAGTCCTGAGGTCTGAGGCCAGGCTGCCAGTGTTGAATCATGCCTCTGCTTCTTGCTAATTTTGTGACTGAGCGTGTTACTTTAGTGCTTTCTGTATGATAACTTTACCCAACCCCTGGGGTTGTTATAAGGATTCTATAAATTAATGTGTATATAAACTATGCATTTGTTAAATATATAAACTAAATGTATTTTTAAAGGATCTCTTTAAAAATTTTTGCAGGGTAGTTTTGACCTATTTTTCAGCAATTACTACAAGTGACTTACCTAAGGCCGAAACTTGCAGATGACCAGGTCAGGATTTATATACAGGTCTGCATGACCCTGATGCCCATACTTTACCATACAACACGGTACCTGCCTCTTTCCCTCCGCAACCCAGGCTGCTAGAGCCATCATTAATGGGATAGTAACACTGCAGGTTATGAGTTGAATTGTCGCCCCACCGAAATTCCAGTGTTGAAGCCCTAACCCCCAGGACCTCAGAGTGTGATCTTATTTGGAGATCGGGTCTTTACAGAAATTATCAAGTTAAAATGAGGTCATTAGCGTTGGTCCTAATGCAATATGGCTGGTGTCATTATACAAAGGGGAGATTTGGACACAGAGACACACACACAGGGAGAAGGCTGTGTGGAGATTGGAGTTTTGCAGCCACAAGCCCAGGAACTACCAGAAGCCAGGAGAGAACCTGGAGAAGATCCTTCCTCAGCAGTTTTAGAGGGTGCACATCCCACCGACACTTTGATCCTGACTTCTAGCCTCCAGAATGTGCGACAATACATTTCTGTGGTTTTAGCCAGTCAGCTTGTGGTACTTTGTTACAACGGCCATAGGAGACTAATACCCTGTGTTTAGGCTATCTTTAATATTTTATATGCTCGAATTAATCCTTGCCAAGTTTCTAGCAAAGACCCAGTGCTGGACTCCCTGCCCAGCTAAGAGGCCTGAGTTGCATCCAACTTCATTGCTGTCCAAACCCTTTGCCCAACAGGTGACTGAGAAGCTGTAGCCAATCATTTAAAATTAAAGGTGATGGCGAGTGGCATCGCTCACCTAGGTCTCTGACGTGCTCTCATTTCCTCCTGTAATTACCCAGTCAACACCACCTGTTAATAAACCTAGGGGGTTGCCAACATTGATCAAGTAAAACGTGAGGAAATTGGATCCTATGGAAAAATGTCACATCAAAGTATCAGAAGCATTTTTTAAAATCTGTTCTGATTCTGCTGACTTTTTAAGTAGGACAAATCATCCCTGATGAGTAGAGATTGCCCGCACCTGGGTAGATAGCCTGCCTGGTAAGTCGCTTCATTTTAATTGCCTGTTGTGTGGTTTCATTTTAGCCTGAGATCTTAATTCCCACAACTGATCTCCACAGCATGCACACCGAGAGGTCATGCACCTGCTGAAGATGGAGTTAACCACACTAAACTCTCCATTAAAAAGACCTAGTCAGGGACACTGCCTTTATTTAATTTTTAAATGTTTGTGCAGTATGGTGGCATGTAAGTGCTCAATAAATATCATTTTCATTATTACACTTGATGTTTTCCCTCAACCTTGATCTCTTCCCATAGACAATTTAAATTCCCTGTGTTACTAATAAACCAGAGGTTTCCACTGAATTCCTATAGTTTGCACACTCTTCTACAAATGCATACTACATTGCCCATAACTGCTGAGAAGCAACCTCTGAAGCAGACTGGGGCGGCCAACTTAAGGTCTGATCCATTGCTTAGTAATTTCATAACTACTTTGTAATCAACAATCTAGATTTAAGGATCATGGTGTGGAATACGGCAGGTCTTGATCTGAATTCAGCTGTGCCACCCACGAGCTGTTGGTCAGGTTATTGAATCCCTCTGGGCTTCTGTTACTTCAAATGTAAAATAAGGATGATAATAATATCTCAGTCGGGATTATTTTGAAAATTAAATGAGATAGTACACATAAAGTGCCTGACACCCAGCAAGCACTCTTCAACTGGTAGGTAGCTAGTGCAGCTATTACTCACTACAGGGTGTTACTATGTGATATTTTTAGAAATACCTTCTGAAGCCATTGCTCCCCTCAATAATAATACTGAAAGGCTATAGAATTTTTTTGCCTCTGAAGAAGCAATTGTTGATTCCCTGAAAGAAGGAAAGTCCATAAGGATTATTTAAGTCGATGCTTCATTAATACTGATATTTCAATAGGAGGCACAGGACAGTAGTAATTACTTTTTTCTAGTTCTTGATTGACACCTTCCATTAACTTAGATGAGTGCTTTGAATCACCTAATGTCTCCCAATCTTTTGAGCAATTTCCCAGAAAGAGGTAATAATGATAATAATGACAACTAACCTTTACATAGTGCTTGCCAGGAACCAGCTACTAGTCTAAGTACGTATACATATATTTTTTTTCTTTTAATCCTCCTAAATCACCCTAAGAAGTTAGGCACATCTATCCCCATTTTTAAGCTGAGGAAACCGAGGCACAGAGAGCTTAAGTAACTCACTGGAGATCATATACAGCTAGCAAGGGGCAATATAGCAGAACGCCGAAGAGGAGATACCATCAATCCATTGGTCTTTGTGTTCTTTTATCATGTTTTATTATTATTTTAAAATATATCATGAAACATTTCATATATACAAAAAAGCCCAGGTGATGTAATCAAGTTGTTGCTGGTGAACTTTCTAGGACGCAAAGCAGAGCAGAAAGGGACAAGAGCCCGTCTTAGGGTCAGGGCTGGGGGAGGGGGAGGAAGCATACAGAAAGGAATCACCTACCGTGGAGTACACACTGTATCTATCTGATAGTCATAGGGTATTTTGAACTAAGTTTCATGAAAATGTTTATATTCTTGATTTCATAATTCACCTCTAGGAATTTATCCTAGGGAAACTGTTGGAGGAAAATACAATATTCATTGCATTGTTATTTATAACCAAAAAATAAAGAAATAGCTTAAATTCTTGGAATAATAGGTTAGCTAAGTAAGTTGCGATATATCCATAGGATGGAATAGTATGTAGCCCTTACAATCAGGGTCTATGGCGGGGTCTGTCATCCCCTTTGTACCCTCACCATCCACATTTCTATTTGAGAAAGTATCTTTCTTTAATGTAGCAATATATCAGGATTTGGATGTCAAAAATAAATTTTATATATATATATATATATATATATATATATAAGTATGAAGAAAATACAACACTTTTATTTTTACTACCCAGGTGAAACTATAAAACATTACCAGTAGCATTGAACAGCACTATGTAGCCTTCCCAACCGTAACCCTAGATAAACACTATCAGAACTTTGTGCTTGTCTTTCCTACTCATGTCTTTATTCTTTTATTTGCAGATCCCTCTACACACTATTGTTTAGTTTTGCATGCTTTTAAGTTCAAATTTCCTGGCACATTGACTGTATTTTTTTATAACATCCTTTTATTTTCCCTTCTCTATTCACCTCTCTTCCAGTTTCTCTTTCCTTTCTCTTACCCCCATTTCACCATTCACACCAGCCTCCAGAATCAGAGTTCGGGGGGATATCAGGTTGAGTTTTGAGCATTAAAGCTTCCAATCGCAGTGCAGCAAGCTGGGGAGAGAGCAGGAGACCTAACGCTTACACTGCAACATTAAAAACATAGGATGATATCCTCCGATTTATCTTTCATTGAACTGAAGGGTTTTGTAGAAACTCTCCTCTCTGGTCCTCCCTCCCTCTGCCTCTTCCCTTTTCTCTACACCTTCCACTGGACATTTCACGAACAAATCTCTGGAGTGGAGTCTATTCTACTTAACAATAAGCCCCTCTAGCAGTTGGAGTCACAAAACCACAGTCAGACGTGGAGACAGCTGTAAACCCTGCTTTCCCAGATGGAGAGCAGCCCGAGCAGGGATTTGGTGGAGGGAGATGGGAATACATTAGGCAGAGTCTGTGATGAGAACAAAAGAGGCAGATGACTGGTCACCACTCCATCTTAGAGGGCAAGAGTGTAGCATTCCAGATTTGTCATCACCTTGGGGTCTGGCAGGGCCATTAGCATATTTCCAATAAGCACAAGAAAGAAACAGAAAGTGACAAGTATCTGGGGGTGCGCCTGCCTGCCTCTCTCTTGTGCAGACAACTGGAAAATATGACTCCCCCCAATCCCTCAGGGGAGGGAGAAATTTGGAACTGTTCTGATGAAAGAGATGATGAAAGAATGGAGCTAGATGAAGAGGTTCAAATGCTGTTCCTGGTCTGAGAAAGAGAAATGATTCATTTTTATTAAGATCAACTGCAAAGAGTACAATCGTGCGGTAGAATCCTCTCACACTGGCACCCTGGCGGATAGAGAGGGGATAGGACGTCCGGCGTACATACGTGTGCACCAGGCAGCAATGCAGTAGACTAAGGGGAGCCGTCCGTAAGCCCCCAGGTAGACACGGGTGCAGGTCAGCCTGGCCCTGCCCAGGCCTATGGCTACTGCCTGGGAGAGTGTGTTGCAAGCACCACATCACTGATTTGCATCACCTACAGATATGTTTATGGATACATTTATTTTATTTTTTTAACATCTTTATTGGAGTATAATTGCTTTACAATGGTGTGTTAGTGTCTGCTGTGTAAAAAGTGAATCAGCTATATGTATACTTATATCCCCATATCCCCTCCCTCTTGCGCCTCCCTCCCACCCTCCCTATCCCACCCCTCTAGGTGGTCACAAAGCACCGAGCTGATCTCCCTGTGCTATGCAGCTGCTTCCCACTATCTATTTTACACTTGGTAGTGTATATATGTCCATGCCACTCTCTCACTTCATCCCAGCTTCCCCTTCCCCTTCACCGTGTCCTCAAGTCCATTCTCTACGTCTGCTTCTTTATTCCTGTCCTGCCCCTAGGTTCTTCAGAACCATTTTCTTTTTTGTTTTAGATTCTGTATGTGTGTGTTAGCATGTGGTATTTGTTTTTCTCTTTCTGACTTACATCAGTCTGTATGATAGTCTATGGAGACATTTATGAACAAAGTGTCTAAGTAGCACAACTACACAGGAAACAAAAATGATCGACTTATGCAAGTGTGGATTTATTTTAACCATCCCATTCCATGCCTTTCTCTAGCCAGGTGAGTCTAGGCTACCATCGCTCTTGTCTTGGTCGTCTCTCACCCCGTGACGCTCATCCTCTGTGGGTGACCCGGGTGTATGGCGGGTACTGTTGTAATAAAATCCCGCTCTGACATTCACTACAGCTCCCCATCAAAACCACTCCTTCCTCCCCGTTTCATGGCAGGGTGTTCCTGCCACTATAGCATCTGACAATGGCAGATAATCATTTTCCCTGTGTCTTTTGCAGCCCAGCAGAGCAAGCGTACCCAATTCTGGCCAAAGGAACTTGAATGTTTCAGGAAAATATCTTACGTTTCCTAATTCCAAAGAGAGGTTTCTCTTTGTTTTTTTTGCTTCCGTAGAAGAAGCGTGTGATGCTTGGAACTGCAGCCACTGTCTTGTGATCATGTGGAAACAGCCCCAAGATCATGAAGAAGCTGACCCAGATCCTGGACATCGCTGAGCAACTGAACCAGTCTTGGAAATCCCTGTCTCTAGGCTTCTTGTTAGGTAAGAAAGATGAACTTTTCTAAGCCCTTTTTAGTCAGATATTTTATTTCCTGCAGCAGAGAGTATTAATGATAAATTGCAACAGAAACTGACACACCATTGGAAAGCAATTATACTCTAATAAAGATGTTTAAAAAACATGATAAATTGCAACATATTATGCCACGTAGTAATGAAATGTGTAATCACAGTGCCCTTTTATAGACCCCTTGGGTGGGCTTCCATTGCAGGTGGAATAAAGTATAGAGTCCTTACCTGGGTTACCAGGCCTTGTGCATTAACCCCTCCACCTCTCCAAGGACTCAGACTTTGTCCTATGTTCCCTACCCACGCCCTCCTTTTCTTTCTTGTTTTCCATCCTGGCCAAATTTCTACCACAGGGCCTTTGCACACATTGACTCTATCCTATTCCTTCCTCTACACCTAGCTTTAAGCTTTAAGGCAGCTTCTTCATAACAGCCTTGCTTTGTTACCCAATCTAAAGCAGATCTCGCATGCTACGCCTTCTGACTGCTCCCTGCTCTTTCCTCGGTGACTATGGCTGACGGGGTGGGCTCCCTCAATGTGCATTCCAACCTCCTTCTAGAAGGCAGGGACTGAGACTGAAACTGCCTTTTCCGGGCTTCCTGGAAACTGGGCTCTAGAAGTGGTTGAGATTCTGCCTATCAGACATACATGCAGAGATGGTTTTCACACGCTGTTGCATGAGCAGAGAGTGGTGGCTAGAGGAGCTATTTGCTGGCTGGGAACCTGGAGGAGGAAATGTGATTTTCACCTTGACAAAGGCACCAGGTCCCTTCGTGGCCTAGTTTTGCAATATGGTTTGGGGCATTGATGTAGGAATGTTTGCGAAGAGTTTGTTTCTTTAGGTCTCTTTCAAATGTGGAGCCAGCTATAATTTTTAACACGTCCCTTTCTGCTTAAGTTGTCTAGGGTGGATCCTGTTGTCTGTAATTAAGAACCTGACCCATAAAGAAATACTCACCGTGATTGTAATTTTATATCTATTCATACATTGCCTTGTTACCTGGTATCTCCTGCTAGCCTCTATGCCCTGAACACTCAGCACGGGGCATGCACATATCTAGGGCCACAGTTATTTACTGAGTGGGTAAATGAATGATTTAAAAACACCAGACATTGCGTATAAAGCTATAAGAAAAAATAAAGTCCTGAAGTCACATGTTTGATATTTGAAACTCTAGCCACGTGTAAGAAGCCAGGAAGCTAACATTTACAGTGAATTTCCAACTTGCTGATTTCACCTGGCAGACTCATGGGTATGACAGCCAAATTAAAAAAACAAACAAACAAACGGAAGACCAGGGAACATGAACTCTGTTATGAAATGAAATAATAATCCTGACCATAATGATTTTGTTTCTCAAGATATGGAATTTTTTTTTTCATTTTAACATCTTTATTGGAGTATAATTGCTTTACAATGGTATGTTAGTTTCAGCTTCACAACAAAATGGATCAGTTATATATATACATATGTTCCCAAGGATATGGAATTTTACTCAGGGAGATTTCCCTGGCCCTTTCCAATCCCTCCCAAGAGGACAAGCTACACTCTGATCTGAGACGCTGGCATAGAACCATGGAACGCTCCATCGGAGACGCAGCCTCACCTTCTCTCTTGGGTGATTCCCTGATTAGACACTGCCCATGCCTTGCCCAGTGGACCGTCGGATCCATGAGGGCATGAACCCATGTCTGGCTTGAGTAATCACTGTTCCTGATGCTTCCTGACACAATGCCTAGCACACAATCAGCACCCAGGAAATAAATAGATTGTGCTGCATGCTTTTTAAGCATCAATTCTGAGGAGTTTCGTAAAGGACTAAAGTTAGTGTTATATTTACATGAATGAATCAGATATCTCTTTTTACGTCTTATTGGTGTATGTACATTATAAACGCACAATCCCTGTCTCATACATGTAAAAATATATTTTCTACAGCCTACACAGTCTTCTTTAATTGTAGTAGGCTCTCTCTTTTTTACTGTGGTTTTTTCCATCAACTACTAAAAGTAGCAAATAAGTGTATCTCTTGCTCTCTTTGCCCTCCTTCCCCGTAGCTGGGATTGTTCCCTGAGTCTGCTCTCTATCTGGTATTTCAACTGAAAGCTCATATGCTCTGAAGTTGCCCATTGTTTGGAGTTGTTCCTGGGTGACTGACTCTCACCATTATAAATATTAGAGAGGAGGGAGTGGGAACTGAGGGGACAGAGGGAAAAGGGGAGAAACCACAGACCTCAGAAAAGCCCTCCAGAAAGATCATCTCCCCAAGAGACAAAACAGAGGTTCATGTTTCTTCACTGTGGTCACATGTTCCTACTCAAAGGCTGGTGTTGGCTGGAAAAAACCATGTTTCTGCCATGTTTTCTTGTGTTTAATTCTGTTTTGTTTACTGATCTATAAGTTACGTTAATAAGTATAGATTTTACCATTTTAATCCAATCCAATTTGCAGTACATTTCATCCTACACACAGTAGGCATATATGACGTGGAGCTCATTTATGCAAATCAATAATGTATTTTCTCTTCTTTGATGTCTATAATCGGCTTTTGTGCCCCAAATCTCCACTGAGTCTAGGAGTTTCCATTAATGCACAGATGATCACATCCTCACTTCATGCCACCAATAGTTGAGATTCCCTAGTCCCGAAATGCTCTGATGTTCTTTCTTGTGACCCAGAGCTGAGGACCCTGCATCTGCCCTCGTCCTCCCATTGCATCCATCTTCTTTCACATGACTCCCAACACACACACACACACACACACACACACACACACACACACACTCACTTCACCTGTCCTTGAGTCCATGCTCCCCAGGGATCTCGGAATCTAGAGGGTGCTCTCAGAAGCCTGCCTGAGGGCATGACACACACATGCCGAGCTGCAGGAGTGAAGGTAAAATTCACAAAGACGGGGGCACAGAGACCCTGAGCCCCAGAGCCCGGGGTGTTTGGGAACCAGGGAGAGGGAAGGGAGGGAGCAGTGAAGGATGATGGAGAGGAACTAACGCAGTTATTCTCCAGCACCTGCAGCTCAGACTCCCCAAAATTCACACCCTTTTACCTTGAAATTGCTAAACCAAGATTGCCTTCAGGCTCTGGGAGTCTTTTCATTTAAAAGTTGTATCTTTTGTAGTATTCAACTCATGCAAAAAGAATATGTGCAACTCAAGTAAGTTTTGTCACAAAATGATAACCTAAATACTTGTGGGCCTGAGATTCACATGTCCACTGAGGACCTTGTAACTCAGTTTCCACTAACTTTTCACGATTACCTGAAATTCCTTTTGTAGAAGACAAAAGCTTTCATGCTAGACATTGACAGGAAGGCTAAAAACGCAGCTACCAGAGAGAGGTGACACATTGGTATGAATGAGCTTCAGGCAAAGCCTAAATGGTGACAGCCCCGTGCTTTGTAGGTGCAGGGGGCTGGGGGGAGGGGCAAGGGAGAAAGGGGGCTCAGAAACTCTAAAACCAAATGCCTCGAGCTGAGCTTCACACAATTTTTTCCATGCCTGTGCCCCTTATATCTATCTATTCAGGGACACATGAAAATTGTGGACAGAGGCACTCCAAATCCCATGCTGTCACAATTGAGCCTTCTAGAAGCTGTTTCCAAGATAGCAATATTGCTATTAGTAATATTTATAATGTACTGAGTGCATATGAAGTGTATTGCGCTCAGCTCTGGGGCTTCAGCTCTGAGAAAAAGTGAAATTTAGAGTTCACAAACACTGTAGTCTACCAGGGGGACAGACAAGAAATCAGGCAGTTATCACACAGTCTGAAAAGTGTGATTTTTATGCCAGTTTAATGCACACTTTCACAGCATCCTAGAGTCTCCTTAAAATTGAAACCAAAGACCTTTTTGGGGAAGTGATTTGTTTCATACACGCCTCCCCTGATCTATTGTTATTCCAAGAGGCAGAGGGCTTGAGTCCGTCCTGCAGACGCTCTACACGGCACTTAATAAATAATCGCTAAATATCCGAGCGAGGAAACCACCAAATGCTAGAAGAGAGGCAAGCATGGAGACCTGAGGGACAATTAACTCTATCCCGGGGCTCAGGGAGGCTTTGGGGAAGACCAAAGCCTGAATCCTACAAGAAGGAGCAAACCCCTTAAAGTGCGGGAGGCGAGACCGCTCAGCGCGCATCCCGTTGGAACTGGGACCCGCGCAGCTGGAGCTCAGGCTGCTGTTAGGTCCACGGATTTTAGTGGAAAACAGAAAACGGCGCCATCACCAGGTGGATAAGTTGCCGGAAGGCGCCCCCTCTCTAGACCAACCAATTAGAAAAAAGACACTTTTCTTCCAGGATGATTGACTGTGTCTTCGCCTTGTCCGGGGCCACCCGCCCAGCTGGCCCAGTAGCCTTGGCAATGGGTAGGTGGGTGGCCAGAACCGAGCTAGCTCTAATAAGCAGGGACAGACCCACAGGCAGCCTTTCTGGCCCCATAAGGAGTTTGAACTTCATTCTGTGAGCAATGAGCTTTTTTTTTTTTTTTTTTTTTTGGTTTTTAGAGCAGTACGCGGGCCTCTCACTGTTGTGGCCTCTCCCATTGCGGAGCACAGGCTCCGGACGCACAAGGCTCAGCAGCCATGGCTCACGGGCCTAGCCGCTCTACGGTATGTGGGATCTTCCTGGACCAGGGCACGAACCCGTGTCCCCTGCATCGGCAGGCGGACGCTCAACCACTGCACCACCAGGGAAGCCCAGCAATGAGCTTTTGAAGAACTTTAACTTGGAAATGACGCTGCCACAGAACTTTACTCAGCAGACACTTCTTGAGCTCCTGCTCACGTGAGAGGCGCACATTGATAGGTGCCTGCACTGGTGGAAGCTACAGTTTAGTGGTGAGAAAACGGGCCGGCAGCAGGTAGGAGGAGCCTCTTGAACTAGAGAGAGAATCTTATAACCAACCCTGTGAGGCAGACATGATGATCCCCATTATACAGATGAGAAAACTGAAGGAAGGGAGGTGAAGTAACTTACCCACTGCTACACAGTTTCCAACTCATATCTTGCGGTCATAAATCCCACAGGCTGGCACTACAGAGAAAAAAGCAAAATGCTGAACAGTGTATGTCCTTACAAAAAATTTAAACGTGAAAATAAGCAAGATAAATCACTAATTGAGCACACGCACACACACACACACACACACACACTAGTGAAATACAACCTCACTTTCCAGAAAATGCAGTCTGGAAAGTATTGGTCAGAATATGGCCAGGGGCCTAGCTTTAAACCCTATATGAGCTTATTCAGACAAGTTAATTCTGTCCTGGGTGAAAACATTCCATAATCACAGACCTTCCCTTCAGCTTAGCAGGGCCCCTCGAAAGTGAATGCTATTCATAGGAGCCCAGAGCTGTAAAAAGCCGGTCGGAGTACCCGATTTGGAACTCTCAAATTCAGTTGAGCAGTTTTGTGAATTAATGGCTGTTTTCTCTTCTTTTCTGGAAGCTCTCTAGGGGAGGAACTCTGTATTCCAAAGTTTCATCACCCTGATCAGTAAAATGTTCCACTGAGTTCAAACTCAATCTTGAGTATGGGACCATCTCTCCCTTCTTTGGTCCTCTGTTGGAAGGGAGGTCGGAAAGGCTCTTAAACGTATTTCTTCTCTGAACTGGACAAACCCCAGTTCCTTTTAAAGTTTACCCTAGGATTCATTTTCTCTCTTTATAAAGTGTTCATTTCTCTTCTCTGAACTGTCTCCTTTCCAGTTTCCTTTCTGAAAAAAAAAAAAAAAAGTAGGAATATGCGTTTTGGGAAACAGAAAAGCCAGCAATGGTAGTTACGACGGATTCCTGTTCTTGGTGGTATTGTGTTCTACAGGGTTGCTGTGAACACTGAATTGATGAAGACTGAACCATTGTTCCCAGGGGAAATAAAGGTTAGGTTCCTGTGAGCCTCTGGTCATGTTTTCATCAATCAACCAATACCTAACCTTGTTTTATGTGTGTTTTTGTCGAAAGACACTTTATGTCAAGTATCATGTTGATTCATTGACATTGAATTCATGGCCATCAGAGCTGTAACTCACACCTGAATGAAACCTATGAGACACATAGATTTTCTCCGTAAGGCACATCACACAGCCTCTGTGCTTAGGACACTAGATGGCCCTTTGGCACTATGCCTGGGGGACACTTTAAACAGTGAAACCACTCCAAAGACACAGAAATGCAAAGAACGTGGCACTAAAGAGATAGCAAAGACGACACTTTATCAGTATGGGAGCTGAAACAAGAAGCTGGGAACATGCACATTGGTAACTCATCGGCTTCCCTGTCCTGCCTGTGTCCATATATCACCGTGAAAGTGCTGCGAGTATTGCTTTGGGGGTTGCAAATACATTTTAGCAAGTAGGTAGATTTGACTGTGTTTGTTCCTTTCTGTTAAGTGATCAGGGCCTTTTACAGATGGTAGAAAAAAGGGTGAGAGGAGGGAACTGAGCATTTTTTTGGAGATCCAGAAGATTGTTGAAAATGATTTTGTGAGAGATATTGTACCTGGACAGTAGCTAAATGGCCTAAGGTGGAGACATACAGTTCCTTACATCTCCAGCAATCTGCCGGCAGATCTCCTAGTGTGAAAAATGGCTTGCTATAAGATGCAAGTTTTGTCATCCTGTACGTGGAATTATATTTTAATAAAAAATAGCTCGACAGTGAGCCATGAGATTATACAGCCCAGAAGCGGCTGTGAACTTTCAGCCATCAAACCCCGGCCCTCCTGCCCCTACGGCAGCCCTGAGTTTCTGCCCGGTGCTGGGTGACCGGACACGCTGACCCACAATGGGCTGTGAGGGCTCCTGCAAGCCACATTCTTTGCTGGGTACTTTCACTTGAAAGACAGGGCATCAAAACTCCAATTCAATAAATCAAAAGCCAAATCCATACTTAACAGGAAAAGACAAAAATCACTGATTTAAAGGGATGACCCAAATCTAAAAACTGATGGAAAAATCATGTCATGAAATCCATTCAAAACATGTACTTCTTGGGCTTCCCTGGTGGCGCAGTGGTTGAGAGTCCGCCTGCTGATGCAGGGGGCGCGGGTTCGTGCCCTGGTCCGGGAAGATCCCACATGCCGCGGAGCGGCTGGGCCCGTGAGCCATGGCCGCTGAGCCTGCGGGTCCGGAGCCTGTGTTGTGGGGAGAGGCCACAACAGTTTGAGGCCCGCGTACCGCAAAACAAACAAACAAACAAAAAAACATGTACTTCTCGTAGTTCCCATATGCATTTGCTGCTCAAGCTCGACTAGTAAAAGTTATTTTTTTTCCCTCCTACTGGAACTAGCCTATAATTTGATTTCTAGATTCTTCCAGGGTTGTGCTCTGAACAGAAACAAAATGAAAATATTTCAGGGGCTTATTTGACAACCACTGCAAAAGAAAACACATGGTTATCTGTGGAGTCGTAGGTTAAAGCTATAAATTTATTTTATTAAACAGAAAGGGAATGGGTGAAATTTAAAGACACTGTAACCCTGACCCTGTTTTCTTGGAATAATATTCTCGTCTGATTTATTCCTTTAGTTTTTACTTAGAGATATCACATGCACACCAGTGGTAACCCCTTCTTTTTGGTAAGGTTTTATCTCTCATAAAAGTCTGATGTATTCAGTGATGAATTTGGATTAAAAGAAGTTTTTCCCAAAAATCCATAGACTTAAAACTACAAAGAACACATTAACCCTTGCATTAAAGAAGGAAAGGGCAAAATCTTGACATTTCCTCCAAGAGAGAGCAGTTCTTTACCTTCTTTATATAATCTCTTAGAATATAACATCTAATATATATATATATATCTTATTTTATATATGTATATTTTAATATATACTATATGCATCTCAATATATATTATATATCTTAATATATGCCATATATATGCAATATATATATAATTTCTAGTAACATGATCACAGTCTCCATTAATACTAGACTAGATCACTGTTTGGGAAGTCTGTTCATATTTTTAGTAATTGAGTTTATTTTTTTTTCGCAGACAATAAAGTGTCCAGTATCAAATAAATAAGGGTCAGATGATTCCCAAATAGCATGACCAGAGTGTTCATAAGATTCGAAGAAGCTGAGTTAGATCATTTCACAAGGACAAATGCAGCTCTCCTCCAAATTCAGTAACTCGTGGAATGTAGCAATCTTGCCTTGTCTTTCCTCTGAGCCAAGCAGGCTGGTGCTGTCACGCTCATCTTTCATCTCCTGTGCCTTCCACCAAGTGTTAGTTTTTATAGTTGGGAGAAAAATTTATGAATTTCTTAGTTAAAATGAAAGTGAGTCTATGAAAATGAAGTTGATCCTAATTGATCCTGATTCTCTCACTCAAACTATGAATAAATAGACTGGAGGAAACCGCTGTAAGATGTGAATTAGTGATGTGGCTTACTGACTGTAGCTGTTGTGACTCATTGGATCGGCCTTTCTTTCGTTATAACGAAAGATTGTTGGGTGCAGCCTTAAAAGCAATGAGAAAATCAACAGAATGTTCTTGGAATGACTGCTGGCAAACTTTCTTTTATTTGTCTCTGTTCTCTTCAGGGAAAAGAGAGGGCACGTCACTTTCAGAAGGATTAAAAGGTCAAAGGTCTTGGTGAAGGGACGTCTACACAAGCCTTTAGAACATTGTTATCAGAGGATCAGCTAGAAACCAATCTTCCAGCTAATCCTCTGCCTGGATCCAAAGAAAACCCTTTACCTTTTTTCTCCCCCCCATTTTTTTCCCTTTACAGAAGTCATCTTCCACAAAAGCTTCTCACTTTGCCTTGATGTCTTAGCCTAGGTTTACAGGATCCGAGTCCTTCTCTCTCCAGCTCTCTCACTTTTTCTCAGTACCATCTTGGTCTCCAAGGCTAGTCCTTCCTTCCTCACTCTGTCCTCTTCCTGCCTTTCTCTGACCTCTTACTATCTTTGCTTGGTTTTATCTGGGATTCCCTGTAAAGCCCTCCTAGCCTCCACAAGAGCCCAAACCTTAGCTGAGGCAGAACCTCTTCTGAGGGAGAAAAGACACTGACTTCCAGATTGCTGGTATTAAAGATCATCTGGTCTACCTGCCTTGTTTGTCCACCATGTTATAGGTGAACAAAATTCATGGAATTGCCCGAAGTCACACAGCCAGGTGGTGGCTGAGCGTAGACTAGGACTCAGAACTGTTCATTCTCCATGGCTTCTAATAATGGCTGCACGTTGGTTGCAAAGTCCTTTATATAGTCCAGCTGCTCTCCTAATCTAAGGCAGTTAACCCAGTGGGCAAGATTGCTGTACTTGTCCTGACGCCAACTCAATGAGACCAGGGTGGCATGCGTGTTGGCAAGCTCTAAATGAAGAGTGGTGGCTCCGCTTTACACCCAGAGCCCCGTGATCTGGACTCATGGCCAGAGGCTCCAGTCACTGCACCACAAGGCGGAAGCGGACTTCTCACCGCCTCAGGGTGGATGTCGCCAAGAGACCCTCCTTCTCTCCCTCATCACTGCTCTTTGTGAACCACTGCTCACCAGGAGATTGAGTAAGATGGAAACCGGGGAAAATCACACAGTGTGTGTGTCGGTTTGACGAGAGTTTACATAACGCTATAGGAAAAGAAACCCCATAAAACTGTCAGCTTTGCTGGGGCTGTCTTCCCCTCCCTCCCAGCTGGAGACGGAAGAATGGGGAGGACCCGGTACTCCCTAGTGCCCTGTACTCCTTGGTCATCAGTCACAGAGGACAGGAGCCTATCTGGATATTTGTGTTAGGTTTGGGAAGTTGACACTTGGTAGTGATGCTGAATGCACTTTGCTGTTCACTTTTTGTGGTTGGAAAAATCCTCCTAATATCATACATTAGAATAAAGCACCACCTTGTGGTCTGATGCATTTATTAAAGTGGCAAAAATCTGAGAGCTGAGACTGGAAATGCTCCCCCACCTGGCAGCAGAGAAGCCAAGTTCTGAAAGCTGACTCCAGGGTGGCTGAAGGTAGCAGGAGCCCCAAAATGTCTTTCTGCTCCTTCCGGGGGTTCTCGGATCAGGTAACAACAGCATCACCTTCCATGGTGTGAGTTTCACGTTTCTGACACTAAAATACTATGTTATTTACATAGAGTAACCAATTTAATCCTTTCAAAACCACAGGGAAATGAGTCTTAATATTTCAACTTTAGAGGTTGCAGCTGAGGTCACTGCATGATCCAACCGCACTTAAGTGCAGAGCTTAGATTAGGGGTCAAGCCCTTCAGACACAAAGTCTCTGCTCTTAACCACTGCTCTGCTGATCCCCAAACCAAGACCAAGACCAAGACCAGGGTCCACTTCAAGCTCTCTCTCCTAGGGTTCTGGACTCAAATCACAAACAGCTAAAGTCTTACCTGAAATTCACTCAGGGGGCTGGAAGTAACCCATTCCCCAAGGTTTACTTGGTAAGGAAAGTCTGTACTCAGACGTGGAGACCCCACCGGTGCCCATCCACCTTCTGAGATGGCCAGAGGTGAGGGATTTTGAGGATGAGCCAGAAAGTGGCTGAGCAAGCAACCAGACCCGAAACCATTTCACGAAGAAACAAAACCAGGAAGAGATCTTTGGCAAATATTCACTTGTACAATTATAGTGCTTTCCTGAACCATGATATTTTATCTTCTTTAAAAAGTAATTATTTTATCATGTAGTTTGTTTTAAAGGGAGGGTTGGAGAGTCTGTTTGGTTAGTATATAAGGTGAGTAGGTAGTAGTAATATAGGTAAAATACTTTTAGAAGGGAGACCTGGCCCCGGTCTTGTTCCTGTGACGTTGTGAGTATCTCTGGGCAAGTCACTTCCTTGTCTCGGGCTCTCAATGATCTCATTTGTAGAACAGGGGGTTGGAGATGACTAAAGGTAGATGGCTCTAAAATAGCGCACAACGCAACTGTGGAAGATCTGAGTCAAGAACCTCAGCTTTCTCCATTTCCTTAGAAAGTCTATCCTGCCCATGCTCCCTTCCTATTTTCAACTGAATCTGCTGCTAATTTTGGTAGCACAGTGACCTGCACACAGAGATGGTCAATAACATTTTCTAATGACGATGACTTGGGGAGACATATGCGTCTGTTTTTCCAGAGGAGGTAAATCCACATCGTTCATGACCTCCTAGTCCCTTTTCATCCACCAAAAAGCAATCCAAACAGTGTTTTAAAGTTCTATAAAAAGAGGAAGCACTGCTCTGGATTTCCTTCCCTTGGAGGGTTACTATGTGACACGAAGACAGTGCCTGTTCGTTTCAAAGTCTCTCACCTTCTATTTCCTTCCTGTGTTCTCACTCTGGATATCTATTCGTTGAGCCCTTCTTTTAACAGGTAATCTGTACTAGCGTAGACCCCAGGACAGGGCTGTCCAATAGAACTTTCTGTAATGTTGAAAATGTAATTAGTGCTTTGCAATGTGGCAGTCAGTCAAAAACCAACAGTTACAGGTGACTACTGAGCATTTGAAATGAGGTTCGAAAGCGGATGCACTGAATGTTTAATTTTATTTAATTTTAGTTTATTTAAATCTTAATTTAAGTTGCCACATACGGCTGCTGGTTACCACATTGATGAGTACAGCTCTATAACATTGTTATGACACAGGTCTTTGCTTCAGACTCTGTGGTCTTTCTAGGACATCAAGCATATATTATAACAGAGCTATCCTTAATCCTGGCTCTATAAGCAGACCTTTAAAAGATTCTTTTCCTGTGTTGTTTTTCTTGAAAACAGGGTTTCAAAAATGTAATGGGGGCTTCCCTGGTGGCGCAGTGGTTGAGAGTCCGCCTGCTGATGCAGGGGACATGGGTTCGAGCCCCGGTCCGGGAATATCCCACGTGCCGTGGAGCGGCTGGGCCCGTGAGCCATGGCCACTGAGCCTGCGCGTCCGGAGCCTGTGCTCCGCAACGGGAGAGGCCACAACAGTGAGAGGCAAAAAAAAAAAAAAAAAAAAAATGTAATGGTATATTAGTCTTTGTAAAATATCTATCTTTGAGATAACTGAATTTTTCTTAATTTTATCCTAAATGATAGAAAAAGAATTCTGGTTTGATTCCATGGAAATAGAAATTATTCTTTAGTTTAAGTAGAAAAAGAAGTATTTTCTCACTCTGTAGATTTTTTTCCGGTTAATAATGGAATAAATTTGAATGTAATCTTAGAATATCTTCCAGTTAATGAGTATTTTTGATGTCAAACATTTAATAATAAAAATAGATCCTGTCCTTAGAAGTAGGGATTTATATATAAGGTATTTTTTTCCTAAAATATTTGATCTGTAGGATGAAATTTAAAAAAAAAACTGGTGAAATTCTCAATGCTTTATTATATAACTCCTATCTTGAATAAGCTCACGTTACATTCCAAGTATGTTTCTAATTAATTAGTCCAGTATTTCTCAACTGGAACAAAGATTGGGTAACATTATACCCATTAATCTCAAAATAAAGCCTTTACCCTCAAAAATATAAAGAGGTTTTCAGATAGGTGACAGTCCTGAGAAAGTGACTCCTATATCAGAAGAGAAGACTAAAACGTCCTGTAAATAATTTTGACAAATGCACGGAAGCTCTCATGAGAAAGCATGTTGATGCATTTCAGAGTCTATGGTGGCAACGAGCAAACAAGAGATTCTGTCCCCTGCAACGAAGGAGCGGTACCCCTAGTGTCTTTCCTTGTCCCCTCCATTATGAAGTTGTCAAGCTGGGACCGTACGATGGTCTGCTGCTCTGGGCCTGTCCTGGCTTTATGATGATGATAAGCAGACACCGTTATCCTAGGGGACCAGAGCTCTATTTGAAGGATTCTTCCTACACTTTTAACCTTGGTGCAGAAAATCATCCCCACTCCAGAAAGTGACTTAAAACCCCCAAACTGCATTTCCTGGGATTAAACATGTATTATGTGCCCAAATACAAATGAATGGAAATCAACTTCAGGAGTTTAAAATAAGCCAAATTGCTGCAGAAAAACAAAGGTAGCCCATGCTTCTATTTCTTTTTTTTCTTTCTTTTTTTTTTTTTTTGCGGTACGCCTGCCTCTCACTGTTGTGGCCTCCCCCGTTGCGGAGCACAGGCTCCGGACGCGCAGGCTCAGCGGCCATGGCTCACGGGCCCAGCCGCTCCGCGGCATGTGGGATCTTCCCGGACCGGGGCACGAACCCGCGTCCCCTGCATCGGCAGGCCGACTCTCAACCACTGCGCCACCAGGGAAGCCCTATTTCTTTGTCATTTGTTTTTCAGGAGAGTTTGTACTTGAGAGGATGTAGAAGTTTCACCGGCGTCTGAAGGCACATTTACGCCATGATACAAACCAGACGATACCCCGGTGGGGTCCCTTCCCAAGCCCTGAGTCATTTGTCCGATGTAGAGGAAGCGGAGAGCCCTTCAAGCCCACTCTACACCCACTCACGTGGCTGCAGCCGACGAGGGAATATTCAGCACCTTCTTACAGGAATGGCCCTGGACTCCGTGGCCCTCAGAGCCATGAGGAAGTTGGTCAACAGCACTTGTCAGAGACTTACCAGAGAACACACAGGGAGAGAAAACCCTTGCCAGGGTTGACTAACATGATCCTCGGGCTGCTGAGAATCCTCGTAGGAGGAGAGGAAACCTCCTCTGAGAACTGTGGTTGATGCCAACCGTGGGTGAAGCAGGGCCATTTAGCTCTCGTAGGAAGAGATATTGAGACTCTTTTACTGCAATCAGTTTGCAAGCCTAGATGTGAGGAACTCACCAGTGTTAACGCAGACGAGACATCGAAGAGGAAAACGCAACACCGTGCCAGCAAGAGCTGCGAGAGGCGTTTCCTTAGGGTCCACCTGACTAAAAGCTTCCCAGTTCCTCAGTGAAGATGAATTAGAACTTACGTGAGAACCATACTCTGTATCACTTCTCGATTAATATATACAGTGCACAGGCCAATTGTTTGGAAAACTGTATATCTCAGTTAGGTCAGCTGAACCATCCTCGACTGATCTTTGAGTAGTTGGCATAACATTCTAGCTTCTAGAAACTTCTTCAGGATAAATTAGGTGCATGGCAAGACCCAGGTTGGCTGAAGAGCCCCGATCAACCATGACTGTTAACTTCTGGGCGCAGATTAGGCAAACTAAGTAAGCAGCATGTCTTTCAGAATGTCACCTCAATACTGCTTGCTCTTCTCTTGCCGTGATACACATGAGAGTCTCTGCAGCAATTGTTCATTTCCCTAAACTCATTTTAAAAAGACACATAGAACAGCTAATCTTTCCTGAGTGTTCTTGTTCTCCTTCTTCCTCAGTAATAAAACCTCTGAATGCTAGTAGTCATGACCACCTAGAAGACAACCTCTATTTCCTTGTCTTCCAATATCTGTTTTCCCTGTCATCCTCAGGGAAAGAACCAAGGGTTGTAAGCAGCAGTAATGTGTATGATATCTAGGAAGTGTCACTAAAGGAGATATTGTAGCCTTAGCCTGCCTCCTTTTTTTGTATCCTGCTGCCTGGAATGCAGATGTGATGGCTGGCGCTGGGTCCTGATGAGACGAATGGAGCATCAAGGTAGAAAGCACTGGATGCCCTGATTATGGTGGCGTCATCATTCCAGTCCTGGATCAGCCGCATTCACAAAAGAGATTATACAAATTTTCGTCTCATTTAAGCCACTTTTATTTTAACTGTTCAATCACTCTCAGTTGAACCTGATCCCAACTCCTCCAAGAAAACATTTTCATTATGAAGACTTGAGGATATACATATTGAGCAGACACCTTGAAAAATCATGATGGGAGGAGAGATGGCTCAGAAAAGGCTGCAGGCTCAGCGCTCACATTATAAAAATTATTTGCAAGAATCATGGGTCTACATTTCTTCCTGATGAGATTGCCCATTGCTCTATGGTGAGTGAAATACCGATATAATTGCTCACCTGTCTTCTTTCTTCAGAAATTAAATATAGTTCAGAATTGAAACCAGGTCTTTCTTCTCTTGCTCTTTCAATAGGAGACAATCACGGGAGTGACACTTTTTTGAAGACTCAATCCTTGTTTCCACTCTCTTACATTCCCTAGCAAAGGATTTTCTTAAGCAACTTCCACAAATTGCATCATCACACATGCTTGAAACAAATTTAAATTCAGTAAACCAAAGAAAGCAAGGGCGTGGTGGTGGGAATTGCTCCTGAAGCACTCGAGTGTATGCTGTGGGCCACCCCTATCTTTACTGCTTTCCCATAAAAGGCTTGAGAAAAGGAAGTTAAGCTGCAACCCCATTAGGTAATAGGCTGTGCATTAATATAATTTATGGGGAATGAGGAAGAGAGACTCAGCTTTGAAAGAGTTTCCTCAAGAGCATATTTCTCTTTGCTGCAAACATCAGTTGAGACATAGGAGGAAACCTGGAATCCCTCACCCATCTTATACCAAACACTTTCTGGAGGTGGGCGATCTTTCAAGATATTGAAAATGTTTCTCAGTAGATGGTGCAGTTTGACAGCCAGTCTTCACCAGGCTGATTTCCAACCCAGGGAACAGAAGTGGACATAAAGAAGAGTGGCGAGGGGTTTTGACTTAACCCAGAATCCCTCATACCCTTAAAAATTATTGAGGACCCCCAAAAGCTTTTGTTTATGTGGGTTATATTTAACATATTAGAAATAATACTGAAGAATATTTAAAATATTAATTTTTTGTTTAAAATAACAAGAAACCCAGTACATTAAAATAAAATAATTTGTAATGCTGTTAAAACTGAAAGAAATTTAAGATATTTATTTGTTTCAAATAACTGACAAACTCAGTGCGTGTTAGCAAAAAATAACCCTTTTTAATGAAGTTAATTATTTTTTCCTAATGGATCTTTCGCCCAAGCACGATTTTGCCGTATAATGCATCAATCACTGGAAACTATTGTTTCACTGAGTGAACATTTGAGCTTCCACATACGGGCTATACAATATTTTTTTTAAATCATGTTTGTTAATATCACTGAGCTCATTAGAAAAGTCTTTAATCATCAGGAGGCTATCAGGTTTACATTTAGCAGATACAAGTTTTCCAAAATTCCAAGTTTTGCTTGAAGGCTCAAAGTTTATCTTTGGCAGCAAAGAATGTCTGTCATTTTCCTTGAAGTGACAAGCTCTCTTTATGCACTCTCAAGAAAAAGTCTGTCAAAAGACAAGTTCAAATAACAATAGTTTGCTGTCAGCTGTCTTTCAGGGAAAAATGGTGTTCCATGAAAAAATAGGCTATTTCAGCTTGCAACTCAAACGACTGCATGCATGATGGAGTATAGTTGTCGACGTGCTTTATACATACTGCCTATTTTATCACATAGAATATTGAAAAGACATCTGGTCAAGGGTCAAGATTAACTAAGTTAATCATTTCCCTGTTTTATTGAGGACATGAAATAGTCCCCCCACCGTTTTTTCCTACAAGTTTGTGGTGATAAAAAAAAAATACAGTGACGACTGATGCAGGCTGGAGCCCCTGCCCCGGTTGGTACAAAGGCAGCAGCTATTATACCTAGTTTTGCTTTTGCACAATTAATGCAAATGTCAACGCAATTAAAAAGGCAAATAACATTGTAGTATTATTATAAAAATAGTTTTCCTCTCCTGGACCCACACAAGGATCTCAGGGAATCCCAGGGGGAAACAGACTACACTTTGAGAATGGCTGTGGTAGACGATTCTAGTATTAAATTAAGATTCATCAACATTACATGGATGAAATTTACAACAATAGGGTCTTTTAATTAAGCATCTTTTCTGCACTGTCTACCCCATCAGGAGCAAATCAAGAGTAAACTGTTAACAAAAGTTTATGATGACTGCTATGATCTAAAATTGATCAACATACAAGAAATATCTTACCAATAATTACTAATGTAAAAAAGCAGCCTCAGAATACATTTTAAAAAATTTCTACCCCTGAAAACATTTCAGAACTTAAGAGGCAATAATAATAATAATAATAAATAAATAACTAAAAAATCCCCTTTGAGTGCATTTTCAGCAGCTCTTTTCCTAAAGGTTTACGTTATTTTATTTTAACTTGAAAGCGTCTCTGTGATGTGGTTGCACAGGGCTTTGTATCAGCTTCATTTTGCAGGTGAAGAGTCTGAGAATATGAGACTTAGCCACAGTCATAATGGGAAAGAGGGGAGGAACCAGGGGGGTCCTCCTGGTGAACATTTTAAAGCCCTTTCCTTTTCACCACCCTGAACCACTTGGTGTGTCCATCCTCAGCAGCCATATTTCATTTCAATAAAAAGAGACGATTCCAATGAACTCAGAAACCGTAGAAATCCCTAAGGTGGAGTTTGCCAAATAACTGAAAACCTGCAGGGCAAGTGTGACTCCCATGAGATTTTTCCAGTTTCTATTTCTGCTGATATGCAGAAGTTCATAGAAAGGAAGAAATTCTCTCAGCCGGGGTCACATCACTTGCTAAATTTGGAATTCCAGATTAGAGAAACACCCTCAGCTGACTGAGCCTTCCATTCCTGATGTCCTGGAGATGCTCATTCTGAAAGTACAGATGCATGTTTCCTTCCCCTTTGGAACCAGAGGGCAAACCTGGCTAAGACGGCTGCCGCCCTTGGCCCTCGGGAGTGATGGGGACACTATGTCGAGATTTAGGCAGAATGTGTTGAATGGGAAGGGGACGTGGGTGGGGACCGGTGATGAGTGAAAGACAAGGAAATGGGAGCCGGTGGTCCTATAAGCAGGAGCAGTTTTAAAGTGGTCAGGTTCGTAATTTCCTAGCCTGTTACAGGTAACAGAATCTTTCCTACCTGTCACCAGTGAGTAGTTGCCATAACAACGCTGTATTTATGTGACCCATATTTTACCTCCCAAAGGCAGAGGAAAATCCTTAAAGAAACACATAGACCTCCAGTTGTGTGCAGAGAAGAGCGACTGTCTTCCCTCCTCTTCCAAGTCATACGACCTTTTCCTCTTGAAAATACCCGTAACTTTTCCTTCTTATTTCCATCTTTCCCTCCACTCTAAATCCTAACACTGGACCTAAATGGAAGGCACATAGGAATTCCCTGGCAGTCCGGTGGTTAGGACTCCACGCTTTCGCTGCCGAGGGCCCGGTTCGATCGCTGGTCGGGGAACTAAGATCCCGCAGACCACCTACCCCACCTACCCCGCCAAGATAATAAGTAAATAAATGAATAAATAAACAGATAAATAAATATAAATAAATGGAAGGCACAGGCGAAGTGTTTTTGAATGGAACCTGCCTGACCCGAGCTGGCTGGCAGGCAGGGCAGCATCTAAGAGCCCTTCTGCAGCCCTCGTCTCAGGGGTCAGAGAGAGATCACAAGAATACACATTGTTCGGATGCAATCACTTCTTACCGATGAAAAACAGCTTGCCGGGGTGGAAAACTATTTTCTCAGATAGCAATTTGCCTCAGAGCTGCAAGGACATTCTTTTTCTGTGCCAAGAATGTCAGTCAGTTCAGAATTCCCTCTCCCTTGAGATCCTTGGCATATGTCTGTACAAGCATGTGTAATCCTTATGCTTGGTGCTAGTGTGAATGTCAAGGAGGAATATTGGGATTATTCTGCCAGTACTTGGTTTTCCTATCTCCTCCACCCTCACCCCTTTTACGTTATCTCTTGACGTTCTCCCCGTCCGCCCCCCCATCTCTTGATTCTATTGTTTCTAGATTTACTGTTCTCAGTTTAAAAGTGTAAGCCCTTTGGGATGAACGGTGATATAAAATCTGGGCAGGATCGAGAAGTATCTTACAGTATAAAGGAGAGGGCTCTGGACCATGGTCCGAAAGACCCAGGCTGGACTTTACCCTGTCAGTTATTAGCTTACACAAAGCCACTAACGTCTCTTCGTCTCAGTTTTCCACCTTAAACTGGGCATGATAATCCTTACTCTGTCTGCTTTCCAAGATCTGTGTAAGAATCAATTGTTATTGTGTAATATTATGTAACACTATCTGACATTGTTTATTTGCTTCATTCCAGTACCAAGAACGGTGCATAGCTGGTGCTCAATAAACATTAGTTAAATGAATGACTATTTTCAGAAATGTTTTGTAAAGTGTGTAAGCACTGTACAATGTTTTTATTATACTTCTTGTAGATTATCCTAGTAGAGGGCAATGCTCTAGACCCCTGTTTCTGTGATGTGTGGTGCGGGAGCCGGCGGGGTCCTGCCCTGGCTGGGGTTGCAGGGATCTCTTTCCAGGCCACGGCATCTGCTTTTCTTCCGAGATGCCATCTCCTCATGTGGATCTGAACCACTGCCCAGCAGATTGCGATAAAGGACATTTGGTATGTAAATGTGTTGCTGGAGGGCAAAGGGTGGTCCCCAGGAGGGTTGGCCTTATACGTTCATAACACATTTTCATATAACACAGAATGACACAGATACTGGCAGTGGGAATTTTATTAGTCTGGGAAGTTTCAAGAGAGTTCCAGATCAAAAAAGGGACAATAGTAAATACCAGGATTATGGCAAAAAGAAGAATTTTAGAAGTATTCTTATGAAGAATTCCTACTTACACACTTGTTATGGATTGAATACCGTTCCCCTTAAATTCTGTGTTGAAGCCCTAAACCCCAATGGAGCTATCTTTGGAGATAGGGTCTATAAAGAGGTAATTGAGGTTAAACAAAGTCGTAAGGGCTTAGTTCTCCTCTACAACTTGTGCTTATAAGAAGAGGAAGAGATACCAGAGCTCTTTCTCTCCCCATGCCAGCCCCCACCCCTGGGGGCCACAGAGGAAAGGTCATGTGAGGACAGGACAGAGCCAGGAGGCAACCGTCTGCAAGCCAGGAAGTGACTCGGTCAGCACCTGAATCTGGGACTGCTAGACTTCTGAAGTATGAGAAAATGAATTTCTGTTAAGCTACCCAGTCTACGGTATTTTTCTACAGCAGCCTAAGACAGATTTTGGTACGGAGAAGTGAGGTGCTACTATAATAAATACCTAAAAGTGTGGACGTGGCTTTGGCGTCAGGTGAAAGGTAGAGGCTAGAAGAGTTTTGGGGTGCATGCTAGAAAAAGCTTAGATTGCCTTGAAAGGTCTGTTGATAGAATTGTGGACATTAAAGGCAATTCTGAATGAGGCCTTAGAGAGAAAAGAGGAGAGCTATAGAGAAAGCCTCTATCATCTTAAGGAATATGTATTTCATCAGGAATATAATGTTGGCAGAAATATGGATATTAAAGGCCATTCTAATGAAGTTTCAGACAGAAACGAGGAACTTATTATCAGAAACTGGAGGAAAGGCCATCCTTTTTATAAAATAGCAAAGAACTTGGCTCAATTCTGTTTCAGTATTTTGTGTAAGGTAGAATTTGTGAGTGATGAAACTGGGTATTTAACTGAGGAGATGTCTAAGCAAAGTGGAAGAAGTAGCTTACTTGCTCCTTATGGTTTATAGTAAAATGAAAGAGGACAGAGGTGAGTTGAAGGAATTGTTAAGCAAAAGGCACCAGAGCTTCAAGATTTGGAAAATTCTCAGCCTATCCATTTTGCACAAAATGAGGAAGGCGTTCTGAAGAGAGCGCGATAGGTGTTCTTATTCATTTGATAAGGAGATTAGTATGGGTGTAAAACACAAATTTAATGAGCCATTTCAGCTGAAACCCAGCATAGAAATGGGATTATACCATCAGAAACACTGCCAGCTGGGACTAAATGGAACAGAGAAACAGAACAGAGTGAAGGAAGGCTGTCAGACTTCTGGGATTCTGCAGGACGGGACAATAGAGCTAGTCAGTTGTAAACATGAATTATCCTTCAAGAAAAGGGAAGAATGGAACCAAAGGTGATTCAGAGAACACCAGGATTAGCACCAGAGGCCCAGGGAGCAGGGCTGGTTCCTTCTTGCTTTCAAAGGGTGGGGCTATGTCTTGATATTAACGAGCCGGAGCCTCAGGGACAGGGCCACCACCAAAGGCCATGGGGATGACACTGCTGCCCCAGTAGGCCTGGAAGGATGAGCACAGAGCCAGAGAAGATTATTCTTGAGCTTTAATATCTTATGGAGTTGGCCTTGCTAGGTTTTGGACTTGCTTGGGACCTAACGCCCCTTTCTTCCTTCTGGTTTTTCCCTTCTGAAATGGGAATGTCTATCCTCTGCCTGTCTCACTGTATTGTGGAGGCAAGTAATTGGTCTGGTTTCACAGGTTCATAACTGGAGAGGAATTTGGCTTTAGGATGAATCATATCTCGAGCTTCACTCATATCTAATTTAGGTGATATTTAGATGAGACTTTGGACTTTAGACTTTAATGTTGATGCTGGCGTGAATTAAGACTTTTGGGGCTGTTGGGATGGGGTGAATGTATTTTGCTTGGGAGAGGGACATGAGTATCGGGAAGCCAGAGGGTGAAATAGACTGAGCAGTATTTCCCTGCCACCCAACCCCAAATCGATATATTGAAGCCCTAATTCCCAGTGTGACTGTATTTGGAAACAGTTTCTATAAGGAGGTAATAAAGATTAAATGAGGTCATAAGGATTGAGCCTTAATCCGATGGGACTGGTGTCCTTATAAGAAGAGGAACTCCACATGTCTCTCTCTCTCTCTCTCTCTCCCCACAAATCCCCCCACTTTTGTGCCACAAAGGGAAAACCATGTGAGAATCACTCAAGAAGCTGTCAGCAAGCCAGGAAGAGAAATCTCCCCATGAACCTAACTGGCCGGCACATTTTTCTGGGAATTCCAGCCTCCAGGACTGTGAGGAATAAATTTCTGTTGTTTAAGCCACCCAGTCCGTGGTATTTTGTTATGGCAGCCTGAGCGGACGAAGACAATCCTCCTCTCCTTCGGTTTCTCCAGCTCACTTGTGAGTAGTTTCTCTGCAATTGACAGCGCTGTCTCCATCTCACATGCAAAGTCACATTGCAGTCCAGGAGTGACTTGAATGTATGTTAGAATATCCTTGTGATCCAAGCATGATGGAAAAGAGGAGAACAGTTACAATCCACTGAATGACAGTAAATTGAGGGCAGCTCTGTTACCTGCCTGGCCAGAGATAATTTGAGATAATCATTAAAGAGATAATCATTAAACTTCAGGAGAGTGAAAGATTGTTTCAGGTAGCCTGTGGAATTTTCTGAAGAGCACATGTGTAAGGTCAATGACTTTCTCTTGCATCAGGTTTTTTGAACCAAAGTTAATTGTGACAAATCAACTTTGCTCACACCACTGCTATCACTACTTGAAGCCATAGCTAGGTGGTATTGGTAGCGTACATGCACACGGAAATTATTATCTGGGAAAGTGAAAAAGGTGTATTTTATATAACATGGTAACAGAATAAGTGTGAAGACTGAATTTTTGGAGCTCGGGTTTAAACCTCCACTTTTAACTTTTTTTGAAAGATTGTTGCTACAGTCTTATTATTTAGCACAAATATTGAAAAGGTTGGACATAAATGAGTCAGTCTCTCACAGTCTTTCTCAAACTTTAATGCTCCTACATATTACACAAAGGGCTTGTTAAGAGATGGATTCGGTCCGGTGGGTTTTGGATGGAGCCCCAGATTCTGCATTTCCGAGTTTCTGTTTCTGTTGCTGCCGCTGATCTAGTGAAGATCACGTATACTGTGTATTAGACAGAATGTTGTTGAACTGTATTGTTTTTCTCCATGAATAAAATACCGTGTGAGCTTGAGTTGTTGTTCTCTTTTGTAGTACATCATAATTCCTCTCTAAGAATGGTTCAAACTTCCACTTTGAAGAATTACATTATAGGGATTGTAAAGTGATTTGAGCTTCAAATGCTTGATGTGAAAATCCGCTTCATACCTACTGATTAGTTGATTTCCGGAAAGTAGATCTTCAGAGATGTGTGATGAATGTCTCCCAGTGATACATAATGACACATCCCTATGTAGGGGCTCTAGAAACCTGTGCATTCAGAGACAAGACAAAGTTAACACTGCAAGAACCAGTGAGAAAGCATGACGAATCTGAGACTAGCACTACGGCTCCTTTGCAAATAGTCCTTCACTTGGGGTGAGCAATTAGTTTAGGAAACGGTAAGGAAGGTTTGTTTCATAATTTTATGACTGGGTACCTCCTGGAGTGAAGGAAAGGCATTGAAAAATTTGGCAAGAGCTAGTAAAGCTGGAGTCCTTATCTGCAAGGTTTGGTATGCATATGGGTGTGTTATTGCTTATTTCATTGTGATTTATGACAAGCAAATTCCTATTGCCGATTATACCTATTGGTGATTATGGCCTACTTGGGACCTCTTTCCCTCCAGACACTAGGGACTGCCAGAACCAGGCTTGCCTGTGGGTGAAACAAGGAAATTCCCAGGGGTCAAGGGAAGGCTAAAACGCCTCCATGAAGCAATCTTTTGTACCCTTTCAGAATTTGTACACATGTACATACACATACACATATGTATGTATGTGTATTGGGTAAGAGATTATAATTCATAAAGTAAAATTGAAATTTAAGAGCATTCTTGACAGAAAAAAATGTGCTTTATCTTCCTACTCCTACTGAATCAGATTCCTCAGAGGTATACAAGATAAATCAATTTCACAGATTATAAGTAAGACTGTTGAATGTTGGAAATAATATAGTGTCACATTGGTTGTCAGTGGCTTAAGTTGGATAAAGGTGGTGCACTTGTTTTGTATTTGCTTGTTGTTCTTTGTTTTTGTTTTCTTTTGTAAGTTAGACTTGACCCTGGAATTGATACTCTACCAAGAGGTCTTTATGACACCTGCCAGTGGTGAAAACAACTGAAAGTTGTGCAGATGATTGACTTGGAGCAGGTATCTTCAGCCTCAGCTCACTTCAACTCTTTGCTCAAATAATTCCAAATTTCTGGGTGAGTAGTAGAAACTTTCAGTGAGTAGAAACTTTCAGCATTGCTAAAAGTTGTTATGTTCTGTGAGAGAAATTTGGGGTAAGATTGAGCTTTGAGGAAGTTTCATATTGCATAACCTAGGGGATGCCTGTTCCTGCTTACATCTAAACAAACTTTTCAACTGTTTATAAGGAACGCTGTTAATGTTAAACAGCGTTTAAACATTAAACATACATCTAAACAAACTTTTCAACTGTTAATAAGGAATTTAATCTCCTCTATGTCCAAATTTCATTTTACCATAAAAGTACTCCTTTTGACTCATCATAAAAGTATTCCTTAAAAAAAAATATAGTACCCCTTTAAAAGGTTTCTTTCAAAAGATTCTCTCTCTAGGAGCTGGAATTAAAGAATGAGACCAATTACCCTTGTTTTTCTGTAAGTCCAGGGCTCCCTAAGCACAAATTTC
Organism: Lagenorhynchus albirostris; assembly: GCF_949774975.1. Classification (NCBI taxonomy): domain Eukaryota; kingdom Metazoa; phylum Chordata; class Mammalia; order Artiodactyla; family Delphinidae; genus Lagenorhynchus; species Lagenorhynchus albirostris. Next base: position 95,553,832 of record NC_083104.1, on the reverse strand, counting down.
CAATGGCTCCTAGCACATGTGTGTATACCAACAGGTTATCCATACAATCATTGCCTATAATACCATTCAAACATATAATGAAATCCAGCAAGTCATTCCTGCCTAACTGATGTAACACAGATCAAGCCATGCTTCCTGAGACTGAAAGGTTAGCATGAATCTGACTAGGGCAGATGTCTCGAAAATTACTGCAAGTACAAAATAAAAGGATAGTGGACTGAGGAAAGGCAAAAATCAGCAAAATAACATAATTAGGGAAGATCCATCTTAGCTTCTATGCCTCTGAAGTTAAATATTAGATGCATACATATCACAATACTCACATGTAACTCAAAAGATATTAAAATGAAAACAAAACAAAAGATGTATTCAGCCATCCTCAACAAAACCTATTCAACTGACGAGTTATTTCATCATTTGATATAATGCATAGACCAGTGATGAATATCTCTTTAGTAGGAACGTTGCAAAGTCTTACACGACGGAAGCCATAAATGACATAGGTCTTGCTGAAAAGTCGATAAAGCAAGTAAAGCCACGTATCACACTAATGAATGTGGATCACATGCCTTTGACGCACATCACTCCAAACTCGAGGTGTTACTCAAAAAGACATACTTGCAATTTCTGTCTTTTGATTTCCTAGGAGAGATTACTATATTGTCTAAAATGAATGTACTGTTAGATGACTGACAAATGCATTTTAAATTTACAAGTCTTCAGTTGTGCACGTATAAGTATGTCACTAAAATATCCTTTTAGCTTTCTGCATTTATATTAGGTCGGATTGATATACCTGTTAGGTGTTGTTTGACGTGGATTCAGTTTGCATTGTTCTCCAACTCATTTGCTCCTAAAATCTGGTGGTAACAAAAAGTTCTTGGTATATTGTGTAAATGTAAATGATCGCTGCTGATCCTGATGGGATTCTATACCTACTACAGAAACCAACTTCGTGGCAGCCAAGGGAAGAATAAAAAAGGAAAACAAGAGAAAGATATTTTAATTTCACACATAATTTGTGTCATTGACAGTGTTTTGTTTCATACAAATCATAAAAGCAATAAAAAATGAGGTTCCATTTCTGTCCCTTATCATGTCAACTCTCTAAGGTAAAAACTTAAGCATTTTGGGGCTTCCCTGGTGGCGCAGTGGTTGAGAGTCCGCCTGCCGATGCAGGGGACACGGGTTCGTGCTCCAGTCTGGGAAGATCCCACATGCCGCAGAGTGGCTGGGCCCGTGAGCCATGGCCGCTGAGCCTGCGCGTCTGGAGCCTGTGCTCTGCAACAGGAGAGGCCACAATAGTGAGAGGCCCGTGTACAGCTAAAAAAAAAAAAAAAAAATTAAGCATTTTGAGTAGGTCTCTGAAGTTTATTAGATAATAAAGGTATTGAAAGAGGGGCTAATTTGATTTGGATTCCAAGAGCGGTGAAGCTTTCTGCATGGTCATAATGGCTTTCCAGAACTTTCAGGTTTTAGTAATTCTGCAGGAACAGAAGGTGGCATGCCTGACTCCTCTTCAGTTGTATCAATGTCACTTGAACTTGAGACTGATAGTCAGGAAGAGAAATGGTGGCACGCTTTTAAGTTTACCTAAACATAATTCGTGTGTGTTTATCCAATATTCACTCCACACCTACCATAAACCATATGATCTGCAAGATACACAAACATGAATGAACTTGTCCTCAAGGAACCAGTAATTTTAAAGTTAAAAGATGAAGAAAAATATCCAGCTTGCATCCCAGAAGAAAAATAAAAGGGTCACGTATAAAGAAATGAAATCCAGCAAACTATTATATCTGGAATGGATAAACAAGGTCCTCCTGTATAGCACAGGGAACTATATTCAGTATCCTGTAGTAAACCATAATGGAAAAGAGTATATGTATAAATATATGTCCGTGTGTGTAAAACTGAATTATTTTGCTGTACACCTGAAACTAACACGACATTGTAAATCAACTATACTTCAATAAAATAAATGTACAAAAAAGAAATGAAATCCAGATAACCTCAGAACTTTTCTTCAAAACTGAAAATGCCAAAGACAATGGAGCAACTTGTAGAATTGTGATCAAACCACACTCTATATGTAGTCTCTCTGGTGAGAGAATACAGAAAATATGTCCCCACTCTCTTTCAGAAGAAAAAAATGCTTGAACGCATGCTATAGCAACCAAGAATTGAATAAAATTAAAGCTTAAATTGTGTAAGAAACAGATTGCCAATGAACAGTGAAATTAGTGATTTAAAAACTGAATGCGGGCTTCCCTGGTGGCGCAGTGGTTGAGAGTCTGCCTGCCGATGCAGGGGACACGGGTTCGTGCCCCGGTCCGGGAAGATCCCACATGCCGCGGAGCGGCTGGGCCCGTGAGCCATGGCCGCTGAGCCTGCGCGTCCGGAGCCTGTGCTCCGTAGCGGGAGAGGCCACAACAGTGAGAGGCCTGCGTACCTCAAAAAAAAAAAAAAAAAAAAAGAAACCAGGATTAGGACTAGAAGGCCTAATATCACCATTTCCGTACACAGGGCAGAAATGCCCAGAACATCAGTTTTGACTTAAAATTGACCAAAATCTGCTGGTATGCTTCTGCTTTGATTTTGGTTTTGGAAGACTGAATAGATAAATACCTGCTTCAGCTGGACTTCTGGCATCCTGAGATCCTGCCTGATCAAAAATTATATGTTTATGTAGATGACCATCACATTTAATCAATGATTAACAGTTAATATTGCGATTATGAGATTTTTCACTTGTAGGTCAAAATGTTCAAATGGCAGCCTTTTTTTTATGGTTTAGTCTAATACAAGTATTGAAGAGAAATATGTTTGTTAAATAACTTTAGGGAGAGCATTATATCTGTGGAGATAAGCAGGAATTCACGAGTGAACCAGAAATTGTTAGCAGGTGTGTGGTAAGGAGGGGTCTATACCTAAACTCAGCTTCTCTTACCCGCGTGCTTAGGAACCAGTGTTTCCCTCCCCTCCCCTGAAAATCTGCCACAAAACGAGACTGCTTGTCCTCTGAACTCAAAATATTCTTCCCCACAACTCACTCCATTCCTCAAGGAAACATCAACCTAATAAAGAGAGAGTAACAAAGCATGGGGTCCCTCTGCTGGGATGCAGTTCCAGGGTGCATGCAGCTGTGACCAGGGAAAGCATCTTCTTCCCCAAGAGGCCAAAAAGATGGATAAGAAACTGCTGATTTTCTTCCTGTGAGCTCCATCCTTCACCGAGTGATCCTGGCTATAGTTTACCTGAGTCTATGACATGACGGTAGCCATTTTGAACCAGCCTTAGCTGGTTAGCTATTCTATAAAAAACAATAAATAACAATATAAGGAGAATAATGGAATTAGATTATATAGTGCTAGTAATCCTCATTGGATTGTTTGCATACTAGTACTCACATCATGGAATAAAATAATCATGAAGAACTGTACTGGGCTTCCCTGGTGGCGCAGTGGTTGAGAACCTGCCTGCTAATGCAGGGGACGTGGGTTAGAGCCCTGGTCTGGGAGGATCCCACATGCCGCGGAGCAACTGGGCCCGTGAGCCACAGCTACTGGACCTGTGCTCTAGAGACCACGAGCCACAACTACTGAGCCTGCGTGTCCAGAGCCTGTGCTCTGCAACGAGAAGCCGCGTTAGTGAGAGGCCCGCGCACCGCGATGAAGAGTGGCCCCCGCTTGCCACAACTAGAGAAAGCCCTCGCACAGAAACGAAGACCCAACACAGCAAAAATAAATTAATAAACTCGTACCCCCAACATCTTCTTTAAAAAAAAAAAAAGAACTGTACTGAATTTTCAGTTGTTTAACTTTGTGTAAGCTGTGGGTATTTCAGGAAATGTGCTGCTTAGGAATTCTTCATCTCTTGTGAAGATGAGTTAACAGCAGAATGTCAGCACTACCGCCTTAAATTTTCATGAGGAGGTAAATCTTGAAAATCATGGACAACAATAATATTGATGATTTAGAATAATATAGTGAAGAGTATGAGAAAAGAATGTAAGAGAAAAATGAGGAACCAAACCACAGTTGATGGTGGTTTGGTTTAATCTACTGATGGTGGTTTAATCTACTTTCAAAAACTAGATTTCACAAGAATGCTCTAAGAAGATAATCCTTCATGTCTCTGAGTCTCCAAAGGTAAAAGTTTTACTATAAATCTTGTTGAAATGATTGCTAGACTGCTATCATTTTCAGGATGTGAAAAAGAAGGATTATTCAGATTTCCACAATCTACGAATCCTAGGTACAATGTCCACTTTTGGGATGTATATTACTAAGAAATATTTTCCGGAATTCCATTTTACTGTGCACAAGTTTATTAACATTTTAAATGTGCTACTTCTGCATCTTGTTTCTCAGTCATTGGGACATGCAGAAGCCACCAGAAGTCCTTTTAAATTTGACAATGTTGTGGGTTCATGCTGAATTAGCTAAGTTTCTCTTTTATGTGCTGAATGAGAGATTTGAGGACACAGTTAATGAATCTGATGAAGAAATATTTATAGAATGGAAAAATCAGTAAATATAATTATTACCAATGATGGACAGACATGATGAAGGCTATGATTGACTTAGGAATGATGGGCATACACTCTTTTATTCATAACCTTCAGTTATGTTTGGAAACTGATCCTAGCACAGTGTATCTTAACAGAATTATCTACCCAAGAAGAAAGACCACAAGACTTCTTGTTCTTTAATCAAAGACAAACTTCATGATGTTTAAGAGATTCTGGAACAGGCTTGCTGTGTTTAAAAAGATAAGAATGTAGCTATTATGTATAAAAAGGCTGCTTGAACCAAATAAAGCCTCAGTACTGCAGGTTACAGTTAATGATACCAGCCTAGCAGGGGGTACTAGCTGCTAACTTTTTTTTTTATTCAGAGAAAGTAGTTTGTTCTTTGGAACATTCTCAAGAAATAATCAAACTGGTGAGTCTTAAGAGTGCAAATACTTATTACATGATTCCTGTTATAAAAATACTCCTGTTACTCCACTCCAGAAAAGATTGCTGCAATTTCTTTATAGGCAATAGAAGCTGAGATGCAGAGGGAAAATCAGGGATTATTCTGTTATCCCATAAGTTGATTACATTCCATTTCGGCATTTTTAGATTCAAAGCTTGAAGACAGATTTTTATCAAATGATTTATCTGAATGCAAAGTATATTAGAAATGTAGCATAAGTGAATGTAAAAATCTCAAGTGTGATTATGGAAGTATTTCAAAAGCTCTCACTCCAGCAGTTCACAAAACTTAAGTTGGTGCAATCGTTTTAGTGAAACTACAGCATCATCATCAACCAAATCTCCAAGGCCAGGAGCTAAAGGGAAGGAAACTGCCTACTCTGTAACTGTCAGAGACGAAGGAAAGCTTGGTGGCAACATGTCCACCAGCAGTGCCTATTCTTGTATAACTACCCAGAAAATTTCTCTCCTCTACCAGTCTTGGTGAAACTGAGCACTTATTTAATATCATCAATGTGCAGTGTGGTAAGTACAGGAGGAATGTAGTGTCCAACAGAGCTGAGGAATTACCAGTTCTAAACTGTAATATCAAATTTAAAAAAGTTAACTACTAAAAACTTTAGTGATAAAATTATAATGATAACTTAAAATAAAATTTTAGATTTGGGCTTCCCTGGTGGCACAGTGGTTAAGAGTCCGCCTGCAAATGCAGGGGACACGGGTTCGTGCCCCGGTCCGGGAAGATCCCACATGCCGCGGGGCGGCTGGGTCTGTGAGCCATGGCCGCTGAGCCTGCGCGTCCGGAGCCTGTGCTCCACAACGGGAGAGGCCACAACAGTGAGAGGCCCACTTACTGCAAAAAAAAAAAAAAAATTTTAGATTAATTTTGTACTCCTGCAATTTGTTCTATGTTGATGATATATGATTTTGCCATGGTTTGGGTAAATAACAAATTTTAACACTTGGCTTTTCTATATTCTTCCAAAATATGTAGCCGGTATCCCTCTATTTAATATGGTTCAGAAAATACTGGTTAAGGCATTAAATCATGAAATAGGAATGAAGTATAATTCCTGAAGGAGAGGAGGTAAAGTCACCATTATTTGTAGATGATACAAATATAATGGTAGAAATCTTATGAGCACCAACTGAAATATTCTTAGAATTAACGTGAGTTCACTAGCAACTCAAAATTTTAGCAGCTTAGAGTTTTAAAATAAGATTTAAATAATTAGAAGGATATAACTTTATCGACACAAAATAGCACTGTAAAGAGTAAATACTTCTTAATTAATTTGTCGGTTTAACAAAGTTCTGGTCACACTTGCAATGGAATTTATTTTGACATTTAAAATGTCAAAAGATCAGCTAGAGAATAAGTGGGTAAATTGGCTAAGAATATTTTTAAAAATTAAAGTGATGGGCAGAAATTGCTCTATCATCTATAAACTATGTTATAAAGTAGCATTAAGTAAAATAGTGTGATTTTACTGAAAAAATTGAAAAATAGATCTGAAACAAAAGAGTCAGAAATATATCCCAAACCTATGGAGAAGAAATGGTGTTTGTGGTAATACCATAGGAAAATTAGCTCTTTGGGGAGAAACAATTAAGTGCCTTCTCTCTCTCATATACCATTAACTGAATCAATGTTTAAGAAGAGCTTATAATAGTGCCTGGCACATAGTAGTTCTATTAAAAAAAAACAAACATAAGATATCAAGATAAATTAAGAACTTGAAGTAAAGCATCAAACCTTTAGAAATAAAGAAAATACAATTTAATTTGGAAATTTCTATACAAAAATGTAAATATTGATATACTTGGTGAATTTTGTCCAACATCAGAAACATAATACAAAACAAACAACAAGCTGGGTAAAATATTTCCTAGCAAACATGGTAGACAAATATATAAAAAGTTCTTACAAATCAATAAGAAAACCAGTAACATCTCTTGATAAATAAGTACATGAGCAGACAAGTTACAAAAGAAATATGAAATTCTGATACTTATAAGAATACGAATTTAAAGTAATAAAAACTTTAAAAATTGGTAAAGACTTCCAATAATCTCAACATTTTAGAATACTGTTAAAATATATTTTATCAAAGTAAACATGTTCCTGGTTAAAAGGGTCTCATAATTAAAATCAATAGGCTTCTTTTCTTCTCGTCCTTACTCCAAGTCCCACTCTTTGAAGGCAAGTACTTAACTCTTTGTTTCTTCTCATATTAATGTTCATATCTCTGAGTAATAAGATTACATTGCTTTCCCTATTTTTATCATTTTTATACCTCAGTTATTGATCGCTACAGTAACAAATACAATTTCAGCTCTCTTACAATATACACTTTCCTCTCCTCTCCTACCCATGGAATTATATCACTTTTTAAAGTTAAATCATTACATTGTTATGACCATGTAAATGTCATTCCCTGCAAAACCAGGCAATGTTTTATGATTATATGTCTTTTACAGTTTTGCCCCCTGATCCCCTGGAATTTCTGATTGCTTTTATTTTTTTATGGCAGTAATTGCCTTTATCATACTGTCAAGGTTTTTTCAAACTCTTTATACTTTCAAGGCATGCTAGCAAATCCTCTCCTGGACTTAAACTACCCTCCCAGAATCCTAGAGTTTTCTACTCCAATCTGGGCTGCTTGCTCTGCAAAGATTTGTTTAAAAGGTTATATAGAAAAAAAGGGTGTGGTGAGACACTCCAGTAGTGCTGGTGGAGTGTACATTGTTACAACACTCTTGAGAGCACTCTTGTCAATACGTGTCAAAAGCTATAAACAATCAAAGACTTTGACCCCATGTTTTACTTCTAGAAATGTCTTCCAAGACGACAACCAGAGACGTAATACAGAGTTATGCTCTAGGACAACTACTCAATGATATTTATGTGAAATATTGGAAGTGACTTAAATGTCCATTTATTCCTGAATTATTAATAGATTATGGAGTATTCTGGATTTACTGAAGTTTATCAGTAGAACAGCTTTTGAAATCTACTTTTGGGAAACACCTCAAAGAGAGAAGTGGCTATCTTCAAGCATCTAAAACTGAGGTATACTGAAGTATATTAAAACTGTAATAAAGGGAGATGTGATAAGAAAACCACGTGATTGTCAAACAGTGGGTCTGTGTTTCACGCATTGGGAAAACCTAGATAGAGCAAGGAAAGTCTGCAAGTCCTAAGTCCTGAATCACTGTAGTGTGGCTACTCACGTGGGCAACCCTCTGCAGCATGCATGCCCCAAGTGGGTCGCAGGGGCTTTATTTTTCATTTAATGATGGTAGTGAGGCTTCCAAACAACGAGGAAGACAGCTGAGAATGAATGGGTATGAGGAGTTAGGTAGGTATGTGAAACTGACAAGGAGGGGAAGAGGTATTATTGGAGAAAGGCTGAAAGTTCACAGGGAGCCGCAAACAATGGCCCAAGCTCTAAGGTCCTGGGCAAAAGGTGTGTGGGGAATGAGTACACTCACCTTGAGAATGATAAGGGAAATTATGTCATTGGGGGAAATCCAAGTTTCAGCTGGGGTGAGGCAGAGGAGTGTGTATTTGAGGCAAAGTTTCCAAATTTCTGAAAGTTTCTTGGCTATCAGAACAGGGTGCAGCGAGGGTCAGAGGGGAGGATGTGCTGGAGGACAGTCAGGCTGCTCTGCATGGAATGAAGAGCAGAGATAAGGGTGGGCCACCAGAAATTTGTCCCATAGCGACCCTGAAGATGAGAAATTCCGGGAATTGAGGGTAAAGACCCAGGGCATCAACAGAACCAATAGGATGGCACTGACAGCCCCAGGATTACAACTGAAACTTTGGAACGAATTGTGGAGATGCCTCCACAAACTTTTGTTTCAACTCTCTCAGGTCCACCAGATTGTTTACCAGGGCTTTAAGGATGACTTCATGCACAAGTATCTGGGAGAAAACCCTATGGCTTAGTCATCTGAATGAATGCTTTGCAAGAGAATGAAGCAGTAAGGAGGATGGATTTAGGATTATATATTTATTTATTTTTTGTTTGTTTATTTTTGTTTTTATTCCCATTACTCTAGGATGTGGATCAAAAAAAATCTGGCTGTGATTTATGTCAGAGTGTTCTTCCTATGTTTTCCTCTAACAGTTTTATAGTGCCTCTAGTCATATAGGTCTCTAGTCCCATTTTTTTTTTTTTTCTTTTGTGGTACACGGGCTTCTCGCTGTTGCGGCCTCTCCCGTTGCGGAGCACAGGCTCCGGACATGCAGGCTCAGCGGCCATGGCTCACGGGCCCAGCCGCTCCGCGGCATGTGGGATCTTCCCGGACCGGGGCACGAACCCGTGTCCCCTGCATCTGCAGGCAGACTCTCAACCACTGCGCCACCAGGGAAGCCGTCTAGTCCCATTTTGAGTTTATTTTTGTGTATGGTGTTAGGGAGTGCTTTAATTTCATTCTTTTACATGTAGCTGTCCAGTTTTCCCAGCACCACTTATTGAAGAGACTGTCTCTTCTCCATTGTATATCTTTGTCTCCTTTATCATAGATTAACTGACCATATGTGCATGGGTTTATCTCTGGGCTTTCTATCCTGTTCGATAGATCTATATTTCTGTTTTTGTGCCAGTACCATATTGTCTTGATTACTGTAGCTTTGTAATATAGTATGAAGTCAGGGAGTCTGATTCCTCTAGCTCCGTTTTTTTCCATCAAGACTGCTTTGGCTATTCGGAGTCTTTTGTGTCTCCATACAAATTTTAAGATTTTTTTGTTCTAGTTCTGTAAAAAATGCCACTGGTAATTTGATAGAGATTGCATTGCATCTGTAGATTGCTTTGGGTAGTAGAGTCATTTTCACAACATTGATTCTTCCAATCCAAGAACATGGTATATCTCTCCATCTGTTTGTGTCATCTTTGATTTCTTTCATCAGTGTCTTATAGTTTTCTGCATACAGGTCTTTTGTCTCCCTAGGTAGGTTTATTCCTAGGTATTTTATTCTTTTTGTTGCAATGGTAAATGGGATTGTTTCCTTAATTTCTCTTTCTGATCTTTTATTGTTAGTGTATAGGAATGCAAGAGATTTCTGTGCATTAATTTTGTATCCTGAAACTTTACCAGATTCATTGATTAGCTCTAGTAGTTATCTGGTGGCATCTTTAGGATTCTCTATGTATAGTACCATTTCATCTGCAAACAGTGCCAGTTTTACTTCTTCTTTTCCAATTTGTATTCCTTTTATCTCTTTTTCTTCTCTGATTGCCATGGCTAGGACTTCCAAAAGTATGTTGAATAATAGTGGTGAGAGTGGACATCCTTGTCTTGTTCCTGATCTTAGAGGAAATGCTTTCAGTTTTTCACCATTGACAATGATGGTGGCTGTGGGTTTGTCGTATATAGCCTTTATTATGTTGAGGTAGTTTCCCTCTATGCCCACTTTCTGGAGAGTTTTTATCATAAATGGGTGTTGAAATTTGTCAGAAGCTTTTTCTACATCTAATGAGATGATCATATGGATTTTATTCTTCAATTTGTTAATATGGTTTATCACATTGATTGATTTGCATATATTGAAGAATCCTTGCATTCATGGGATAAATCCCACTTGTTCATGGTGTATGATCCTTTTAATGTGTTGTTGGATTCTGTTTGCTAGTATTTTGTTGAAGATTTTTGCATCTACATTCATCAGTAATATTGGTCTGTAATTTTCTTTTTTTGTAGTATCTTTGTCAGGGTGATGGTGGCCTTATAGAATGAGTTTGGGAGTTTTCCTTCCTATGCAATTTTTTGGAAGACTTTAAAAAGATGGGTGTTAGCTCTTCTCTAAATGTTTGACAGAATTCACCTGTGAAGCCATCTGGTCCTGGACTTCTGTTTGTTGGAAGATTTTTAATCACAGTTTCAATTTCATTACTTGTGATTGGTCTGTTCATATTTTCTATTTCTTCCTGGTTCAGTCTTGGAAGGTTACAGTTTTCTGAGAATTTGTCCATTTCTTCCAGGTTGTCCATTTTATTGGCATAGAGTTGCTTGTAGTATCCTCTTATGATGCTTTGTATTTCTGCGGTGTCCATTGTAATTTCTCCTTTGTCAATTCTAATTTTAGTGATTTGAGTCCTCTCCCTCTTTTAATTCATAAGTCTAGCTAAAGGTTTATCAATTTTGTTTATCTTCTCAAAGAACCAGCTTTTAGTTTTATTGCTCTTTGCTATTGTTTTCTTTGTTTCTATTTCATTTATTTCTGCTCTGACATTTATGATTTCTTTCCTTCCACTAACTTTGGGTTTTGTTTGTTCTTCTTTCTCTAGTTCCTTTAGGCATAAGTTTAGATTGTTTATTTGAGATTTTTCTGGTTTCTTGATGTAGGCTTTTATTGCTATGAACTTCCCTCTTAGAACTATTTTTCCTGCATTCCATAGGTTTTGGATTGTCATGGTTTCGTGGTCATTTGTTTATAGGTATTTTTTGATTTCCTCTTTGATTTCTTCAGTGATCTCTTGGTTATTTAGTAACATGTTGTTTAGCTTCCAAGTGTTTGTGGGTTTTTATGTTTTTTTCCCTGTAATTGATTTCTAACCTCAGAGTGTTGTGGTCGGAAAAATGCTTGATATGATTTCAGTTTTCTTAAATTTACCAAGGCTTGATTTGTAACCCAAGATGTGATCTATCCTGGAGAATGTTCTGTGTGCACTTGAGAAGAAAGTGTAATCTGCTGTTTTTGGATGGAATGTCCTATAAATATCAATTAAATCTATCTGGTCTATTGTGTTATTTAAAGCTTCTGTTTATTTATTTTCATTTTGGATGATCTGTCCATTGGTGTAAGTGAGGTGTTAAAGTCCCCCACTATTATTGTGTTACTGTCGATTTCCTCTTTTATAGCTGTTAGCAGTTGCCTTATGTATTGAGGTGTTCCTATGTTGGGTGCATATATATTAATTATTATATCTTCTTCTTGGATTGATCCCTTGATCATTATGTAGTGTCCTTCCTCGTCTCTTGTAACATTCTTTATTTTAAAGTCTATTTTATCTGATATGAGTATTGCTACTCCAGCTTTCTTTTGATTTCCATTTGCATGGAATATCTTTTTCCATCCCCTCACTTTCAGTCTGTATGTGTCGCTACATCTGAAGTGGGTCTATTGTAGACAGCATATAGATGGGTCTTGTTTTTGTATCTATTCAGCAAGCCTGTGTCTTTTGGTTGGGGCATTTAATCCATTCACGTTTAAGGTATTTATCTATATGTATGTTCCTATGACCATTTTCTTAATTGTTTTGGGTTTGTTTTCATAGGTCCTTTTCTTCTCTTTTGTTTCCCACTTAGAGAAGTTCCTTTAGCATTTGTTGTATAACTGGTTTGGTGGTGCTGAATTCTCTTAGCTTTTGCTTGTCTGTAAAGCTCTTGATTTCTCCATCAAATCTGAATGAGATCCTTGCCAGGTAGGGTAATCTTGGTTGTAGATTCTTTCCTTTCATCACTTTAAGTATATCATGACACTGCCTTCTGGCTTGTAGAGTTTCTGCTGAGAAATCAGCTGTTAACCTTATGGGAGTTCCCTTGTATGTTGTCATTTTTCCCTTGCTGTTTTCAATAATTTTTCTTTGTCTTTAATTTTTGCCAGTTAGATTACTATGTGTCTCGGCCTGTTTCTCCTTGTGTTTATCCTGTATGGGGCTCTCTGCACTTCCTGGACTTGGGTGGCTATTTCCTTTCCCATGTTAGGGAAGTGTTTGACTATAATCTCTTCAAATATTTTCTCAGGTCCTTTCTCTCTTCTCCTTCTGGGACCCCTATAATGCGAATGTTTTTGCGTTTAATGTTGTCCCAGAGGTCTCTTAGGCTGTCTTCGTTTCTTTTCATTATTTTTTCTTTATTCTGTTCCATGGCAGTGAATTCCACCATTCTGTCTTCCAGGTCACTTATCCGTTCTTCTGCCTCAGTTATTCTGCTATTGATTCCTTGTAGTGTAGTTTTAATTTCAGTTATTGTATTGTCCATCTCTGTTTGTTTGTTCTTTAATTCTTCTAGGTCTTTGTTAAACATTTCTTGCATCTTCTCGATCTTTGCTTCCATTCTTTTTCCGAGGTCCTGGATCATATTCACTATCATTTTTCTGAATTCTTTTTCTGGACGGTTACCTATCTTCACTTCATTTAGTTGTTTTTCTGGGGTTTTATCTTGTTACTTCATCTGGTACAAAGGCCTCTGCCTTTTCATTTTGTCTATCTTTTTGTGAATGTGGTTTTTGTTCCACAGGCTGCAGGACTGTAGTTCTTCTTGCTTCTGCTGTCTGCCCTCTGGTGGATGAGGCTATCTAAGAGGTTTGTAGGATTATATGTTTATTAAAGGAAAAAGCACAGATGAGAGAGTGTTCGAGGTGCACCTGTAAAAGGTGGAAAATCCAGCATTGGCTCAAGATAGCTGGGACAGGCTGGGTGCTTGCATGGGAATATTCTGGGACTATGTGAAATCTGGGCTTAATTCTGAGTCAGGGTGGAGCAAGGTATGGATCTGTCTTCCTAGCAGAATGGAACTTACCCCATTGTTGAGGGAAAAATCTTTCAGAAATGGCTCTCCTTTTGGACTAAAGGAAGGAGCAACTGTTACACAGTAAAGGAAGACCGAAAAAGGGAGCAAAAAGGATTCATGCTTTAGAAGTAGACACACAAAAGTTTCAGTCACCCATCTGGTGACGTTTTGCCTTCCCACTTCCCCGAAGTGTTTAGGTTTAACCTAGGGCATAATTCAAAGTGGGTGTGGTAGTGGGAGGTATATTTGCAGGTGTTCTCATATTTCTGGCTGATTATAAAGGGTCAATGTGCACAATTATCTTTAGAGTAACCATATAACTGTGAAGAAGACAGTCCTATCATCTTATAATCATTAGCATTGTTAATGTTTCGTTTGCCCAAGTGTTGAGAAATTGTTCATGTAGATAACAGCGAATGCACAGCATCTTCTGACAAAGAAGATTCAGAGCAACTCAAACCCTCTTGGACCAGCATGTGACCTCATCCCAGAATCCTAAGCTGCGGCACTTGAGTTCTGAATTTGACTTGGTAAATGTATGTTTTGGTAAATCTACAGAGCAGAGTTTGTCCAGTGTTTGAAAGAAATCGTATTGTGTATCATTTACCTACAAACACACCTACCAGAACCAATGGGAGCAATTTCCTTGAGGCTTAGCACAAAAGAAACCTGTTACAAAGGAGGTACATTTTGCAAATGATTGAAAGAGAACAAAAATACACCCAAGTTCTGTGTGTTACCTCTGCCTTCATCCACGGTATGGGCATTCACAGAGTGGCCTCATTTTTCACCCCTTTGACATTGTCCAGCCCACCACTCTGGGTCTGCACAGAGGCTTCTGTCTTCCTCATACTTGACTTCCATCATCAGCGGTCTCATGGAAAAATCTTTCACCACCATAAATCAACTTGGCTGTTATTGATGCTTGGCCTGAAGTTACACAAACACTATGAGATCTTGGAAGAGAGGGTTAAATGGATTAATTCTGGACATCTTTCATGACAGTTACATGCTCCTCACATTTCTCTGCTGGGTTTTCCTTTTCTGAGTGGCTTCTTAATTTCAGTATAATCATTTTCTCTATCCTGTCCAGCTCTTTGTTAAAAAAAAGAAAGAAATGTGTTTCTTAGAAATTGTCTTTGTGAACTGACCTTTGCATATTAAGCTCTGTTGCCTTGATTTCTAAAATGAGTGGAAGGAGAAGTAATCATGAAGGTCTAACGCTCCTTAATCTTAGGTATGAGCTTACTGAACAATTTTTCTTTTGAACTCATTGGAACATTTAGTATTATTTTCTTTAAGAAACAAAATGTCATTTAACAATGGCTCTTATATAACTATTTTTACCTGTAACACCCAAGAGTTTCTATTGAGTAAAGAATAAAGAGTAAGTCCTAATGTAACATTGAGATGTAGGTAAGCTCTGATAATGGTATGAATAGTCTCATCTTTCTTGTGGTTAGGTCTCTGCTCATCAAGAGCCCCATGACTGTAGTGAGAGAAGAAACCAGGCACCTGAAGCAATGTGGTTAGAAGCACGGGATCATGATGAGTGTGAGAACAACCTGAGCTTGAATCCACTGCTCCAATAACTGTATAAACTTGAAAAAGTTTCTTAGCCTCTCTGAGCTTCAGTGTAAGAGATGAGATGTGGTCAAGTGGATTCTGGGTAATGGTCCTGAAGAACAGGAGAACCACTTTTCTAACAATGAGGGCAGAATATCTAAAAGGGGATATTATTTGAGTTTCTTGTTTAAATTCAGTGGGCAGGTTGGAAGGGAGGTGACTAAAGATAGGAGGTTCTAGATATAGGGCGTGGCATGTCAGCAGCCTCAGACATGGACCATGAGAGAAGTGGAGGGAAGATGAGTTGGGAATAGGAGGAGATGAAGAAAGTCAAATGTGACTAAGGCCATCTTCTCTGCCCACGTGTTTCATAATATGAATAATGACATCCTTTCAGTAGAATTTAATATCATAGAGAACTTGATTTCCTAACTGGGGATTTCCTTTGTGAGCCATATTCTCAACTGTGTTCCATTTCGATTTCATTTATCAGAAGAGAAAAGTCTATCGCCGAGGGAACAAGGAGGGAACAAAGGGCCATAGCACTTAGCCTCATGATGAAGGTGATAGGAATGCAGAGTTGGAGATGAGCATGGGATGGAGTATTGCAGCAGGCTCCAAGGAGGACGGAGCTTTGGAGGAAGCTGCCTAGATGCCAACAGAAATGGGAGGTCTTGATGTTAGCTCTGCCTGGGTTATAGGAAGCTTTGTACCAGACCTTGTCCAATGCCAAGCTAGGTGCCTGAGCTGACGTGTAATAATTTCTGAGTTTGTTGCATGAATGAAAATAAGAATCTACCTGTTAAAGACTGAATTGTGTCCCCTCCGAATTCATATGTTGAAGCCCTATGCCTCCCCATTAGTCAGAATGTGACTGTATTTGGAGGTAGGGCTTCTAAAGGGCTTTTAAGGTAAAATGAGATTGTTAGGGTGAGTCCTAACCCAGCATGTCCTTATAAGGAGAGGAGATCAGGACACAGAGAGAGACATCAGAGATGTGCACACACAGAGAGTGGCCGTGTGAGGACACAGTGAGAAGGCAGCCATCAGTAAGCTAAGGAGAGAGGCCTCTCCTTAAACAACCCAGCAGATGTCTTGGCCTCGGGCGTCCAGACTCTAGACCTGCAAGACTAAAACTTACGTTGTTTAAGCCATCCAATCTGCAGTACTTGTTTATGGCAGCCCTGGTAAACTAATACACCACGCCTCTCATTTAATATCCCTCCAGATGACAATTACGCCTTAGTTATATTTGTTGTCTATCCCCATGGTAGCAACTTTTTTTTTTTTTAACATTCTAAATGACTAAGCTAGGTGAGAGTTGAAGAAATTAAGTTGAAGAAATAGGGACATACATGAATGAGGAACAGAAAAATGTAATTGAGATGGATGTAAAGTTGAGGGAACACTTTCCACACTTTTCCAATGACTCAGAGACTGGTCACTGCTTGACAGAATTTTTTTCTAGAGAACTGACTCATATTTGAAGAGGAGGCAGGCATTAGGACCATCATTTTAGCTCACTCTTTCACATATGGGACCGGGGGGAGGTGATGATGATGAGAAGCTGGAATTTGGGCCTTGGTTAGGGAAATAAGGAGACCAGAGGAAGAGCTGGGGTCAGGGAAAAATCATCATGTGACTGCCTCCTGCATTTTTATATATGCAAAATAATTCAGAACAAACATCAAGGCAGAAAAGGGAGCTAATAATGATTGAGTTGTACTCTTTGGGGACTGTGTAGCAAAGATAGCCTTGAAAGCAAGTGGAGAAGATACTGTGAAAGCTCTAAATTAAATGTCAGGGGTGGCCCGAGGGAGCTTTGCCAGATGGGCAAAGGATGTAGAGGAGAGCTGTAGAGAATAATGTCATGGGAGTGGTGGTGATCCAGTTATTATTATAGGCCCTTGAACTGCTCTCATTTATTTAGTGGGGATCCAGGCACAAAAGACACAGCTCATCTTCCCAAGGATTTTCCAGTCCAGTGAGGAATACTGACAAATAAACTGCAGCTTGACTACAGTGTTGTAAGTGCTAAGGCGGGAACACATGGTGTTCAGCACAGAGAGCACAGAGGAGGGACGCCTTGCCTGTTGCTGGGCTGATCGGATGAAGCCTCCCCAGAAAAGGTGATGTCCAAGCCAAATCCTATGAGAAAAGCAGGGGTTAGGCAAATACAGAGAGAGGTGGAGGTGCCTTTCAGGCCTGTGAAAAGTTCGTGAGATGACAGTGCATGACTTGTGGAACTACAGGTAGGTTATTATGGCTGGGGTAGAAAACAGTATTTCTGGATCTTGTGTTTTCTCAGAGGTGGGAGGAAGCACAAGGGAAGAAACCCACAGTGCTTCTCTCAGAACTCAAAAGTGGCTTTATTTTAGTAGCATACATCAATATATGCATATTGGGAATCCTCTACGTGATTCACGTATGCTTGAGGGCTATTACCATAAAGGTGGACTAGGACAACATGAAACTTAGCAATATATATTTTTTTCTTTTAAAGGGATGTGTTGAGACACTGGTGAGAAATGTAACTAGAATGGTAGGCAGGACCGTATGTTTTAAAGTTATGGCTTACCTGCAAAGTTCCTGGTTCTAACAATAGCTCAGGGATCTGCAAATTTCAGGGTGTTGAGTTAGCACCCCAATTCATTAGAGCATTGGAAAGACTTAGTGGATTCAGGGTTCGAGGGAGTTTCTTGTGTTATCCTTGAATTTCAGTAAGTGCCCTTTCTGTCAAGGATACTGGAGAACTGGAGCTATGAAGAAAGTCTTCTAATGTAGAAAATGGAACCAAAAAGAGCCACCAACTTTAACAGGAAATGTGAAGTGGTCATACAATAAAAGAACAGTTGTGGTTAAGAAATACCGCTGGGTGAGGTGGAGCTGGGGACTGAAGGAGCAGAGTTTTTTCTTATGCTTGTGCTGTATTTGGCTTCCACTGCACCTGGATGAAATTTCATCTGTTACCTACACATGGTCTTCACCGTTACTTAAAAAAAGAAAAAGAAAAAACAATCCTTTGCTCTCAGAAGCAGGTATTGGTGCATTTTCATTGTGCTTAAAAGAATTGTCTTTTGACTAGTGAATTATGAAGAAGTACACCACACCCTGCAAGATGTATTAAACCACCTAAGATTGGAGTTTGAGATGCAACTGATGCTAATAGGTTCAGATATATTTAGATATAAATACTAAAATTTGAAGGACTGTGAGGTAAGTAGCAACTTAAGAACTTTTAAATAAAAGGCTCCTTGACTTTTAGGCAGGGAGCGCAATGGAAAGTGACTAACTGCACATTAGAACAGCGCCCTGTGATGGAATTGAAATCCATCGGACATATTTAATAAATCATGGAAAGTCCCCAGTAAACGAAGGTAGGTTCCTGATGGAAAAGTGGCAATTTATTTTCAAAATGTTGATTTCATTTCAGCCCAAATTCTAATTTCTTGTGTTTCTCCCCTAGTTGGAATTTAAGGACCTGAGTTCAGGAACTGTGTGGTTCACCACTGCAGTGCCGGCCTGGTCCATAACAGATGCTACATAAATATACCCAGGATGAACTAAAATCATCTGCACACCTACTTCGGGCCAGGCACTGTGTGGGAGGGTTTTGCAATCTTCATCTCATTGACTCTCATCATAGCTAGTGAGGTCTCCCCTTGGTCCATGTGGAAACTAAGCCTCAGAAAGGCTAACTGTCCAAGAAAAGAGCCAGTGAGTGTCAGATCTGGGATTCCACCCAGGTTTCCTAACTTCATTCTCAATAATGTTTCTGTTTACCTTGAGTTTAGGGAATAATTCTGGTTCTTTGGTGGGAGGACTGGGTCCTGACTACTGCAAAACTTATGGAAGTTTTTCTTCTGCTGCTGGTATATATATCCTCCAAGACCCATGATGTGAACTACGGAAGTTACTAATCAATGTCCTTCCAGACCTAAATGTTTAGTGATATGCCAAGATTCCATGCAACCTCCACAAACTTCTATCCCAAGAGCACCTCCAGTGGTATCCACGGGGTCCCCCCAAGGGCTCTTACTCATACATGAGCCACTAGGGCTCCAGGACCCCTCACTTGACCCCTTGCTGCTGGTACCCTCCTCCTTTCTTTGCACGCAGCCTTCCTTAAGAGTCACAGGGGCAAACAGAAAGTACTGTCCTGATGAGTCATTTTTGGCCCCGAAGCCACTTCTCACTCAAGAGGCAGGAGAGGGATGGGAAGGAGTTTGGGCGTGAATTCTTGAAGAGAGAGACTTAGCCTGGTTACACATATTTCTTTTGTTATAAAATCCTGATTAAAATAGACATCTTTCACTCGACGCAGCAGATGTGCGGTTAGTGTTTTTCTTCTCTACTGTAACCAAAATTCACTTTCCTCCCACCTTTGGACTT
Source organism: Lagenorhynchus albirostris (assembly GCF_949774975.1). Classification (NCBI taxonomy): domain Eukaryota; kingdom Metazoa; phylum Chordata; class Mammalia; order Artiodactyla; family Delphinidae; genus Lagenorhynchus; species Lagenorhynchus albirostris. The sequence goes on along the minus strand of NC_083104.1, from coordinate 95,534,364 downwards.
GACCATGAAGATGATAACTCATCATAAAAATATAAAATTCCCCCCACTTTCTTCATAAGAAGATCTAGGGCATACACCTTCAGGTAGGCTAAAGAAACGCTACTTTTGGAAAATTTTATAAGGGGCATTTAAAAGGCAGAGGCCTCGCATTCAAATCTTCCTTCTTAATTAGCTGGTTAGGGTGCAAAGTGAGGACTTGGAGTGAGAGGGGCTTGGCTTGTGTGTTCAGTGTGTGTGCGTTTGTGCGCGCGCACGCGTACACCTGTTTGTGCATACAAATGAAAAAGAAGAACCCTAGCACACAAAGAGTTTTATTTACACAAAGATGCTGATATGTTCAGAACAATTTCTAGGAGGGAAAATTTTTATCCAGCCGGCACGCTCTAATAGGGGAAAGAGAAGGGAACCCCGTGACTGTTTGTGCAGGCATTGTGTTAGGGAATTTACGTGCATCATGAATTCAACTTGTACTTAAAACTCTGTTTTCCCAAGTACCTTCTAAATGTGAGTTACTAGGCAAAGGCTGGGAAACAAAGATGAATAAAGTACATTCCTTTACGCCAAGGAATTTACAGTCTAGAAGGTGAGGCAGGAGAACAACTGGTGATTATAATCGGGTGTAATAGGTATTATGCAAGACGTCTGTACAGAGTTATTATGCAGAAGCGCTTAGGAGGGGCACTGCCACTTAATCTTAGCCGAAGGACGCCAAGCCTTAGTACAGGCAGTCAGAGCAGGCTTGGTAAATATGTATGTGGAGGGTTTTAGGACGTCTTCCCTAAGGGGTTTTGGGAAGACTTCCCTTACTTCCACCGTAAGTTTTGAAACACTGGTGCAGAACTGTAGAGACAGCTTCATTGCAGGGAGAGGAGAGAAGCACGAGGAAGCTGGTAGAAGCAAGAGAGGGCTTGACAAGTTCAAGGACATTGCTCAAATATGTAAGGCTGGGAGGCAAGGCCATTTTAAAGAGTTCAGATTCATCTTGATGACTGTGGGAAAGCAGCAAAGGATTAAAATAGAGGAAAAATAGGATTGGTTTTGCATTTTATAAAAGTAAATCTCAGCATTTTGAATAAAGGCATATGATTATTTTTGTTTGTTTGATTTTTGATTGTCTGGAATGATAAATGATGAGGGACGGGGACCTTGCGATACACGTTGTTTCATATGATCTCCTGATTATGACGCTGGCTGTCAGCCTAATTTTCTCCCCGTGAAACTTTTTATTGGAACTTCTGGTAAGTTATAAGATAAACTGATCTCGGTTCATTGTCTTGCAATGCGGTGAATGGATTCTGAAGAAAGTGAGACTGGAGGCAGGGGACCAGTCATGAGGTTGTTGAGCAAAGAAGGAGTGGCAAATGCTGCCAGGAGACAGAATGGATGAAACTGGGAAGGAGTGGGTGGGAGAGACATAGGCGTCAGAGATGACTTGTGCCTTTCTGGCTCAGGCGGTTAGCTAGGAGGATGGTGATAAAGCAATAGCTAACATTTCTTGAGCACTAACTATGTGCAGGTACCATTCTACACGCTTTACATATATGCAACTCGTTTGGTACTTACAAAAACATGGTGATGTAAGTACTCCTCTTTCCACATTCTACAGATGAGGAAATGGAAACAAGAAAAGGGTAAGGAGTTCGCCCAAGGTTACATACTTAGTAAGAAACAAATTTAGGAGGAGTCAGTTTATAGAGGTACTGAAGACCAAACAAATGGATGGAATTACCTAAAAAGCATCTGCTGGGTGAGAAAAGGAAAGAGCCCAGGGCAGGACCTCAGGAAATTCCCGGCAGAGGAAGAGATGTCTGTGAAAGACATGGAGTTGGATCAGCCCAAGAGGTTGAAGGCCTCAGAAGACAGTAATGTGATAGATGCCAAGGGCTTGCAGGTTGGGGTTGCCACCTGCCTTTTCCAGAGGAGAAAATGGAATCTGGGAGGCGGTAGAGCTGGAATTCACTGCAGCCCTGGACGTCCTGTGCTTCCCACTGCTCCATGGTCCCTTTGTCATCAAGGCAGCATTCAGAGGACTGACACGTGATTCTTATTTTTATTTTTGGGTTCTTGGTTATGTGGAATGATAAGGAACGAGGGACTGGGACTTAGTTATGCACCACAATTCAGATTATGCCTTTATTATAAGTGCTGGCTGGTAGTCTAATTTCCTCTGCATGAATTTTTTTACTACAACACTTCATGGGTTAGAAACTTAACTGATTTCTATTATATCTCCTCTTTTCTCACCACTGAAAATTGGTTAGAAAGTATCTAGAGGAGAAGGAGACAGCCCCAATTATCCTCCAAATACTCATTGTTGGTACGGTTAGCCTTGACAGTTTACAGCTCACAAAGTTTGTTGGCAATCATTATTATTTACAATAATTACCAAGGTAAACTGACTATTTTCTCTGGATTAAAATTCAGCAAACGACATCAATTCTCGGGGATCTCTGCTTTTCTCAGGCCACCGGGTAGCTGGCCATTCCCTCTCCTTTTCTTGAATTGTGTCAGGTCGAGAAGGGGCTGTGATCCGCCAGTCTCTGTCCTTGCAACAGCGTTGCTGGGGCAGCTCCCGGGGGTCCCCGAGGGTCTTTAATCCCTGATGCCTGGCCACTCTCTCTTCTGAGACTAGTCACAGCCACGTAGGCCTTTTATATATGTCACTCACACCACATATTTACTTTTCCTTCAAGTTCTATATTTAAAATTCTCTTGGAAAAGCTAACTTAAATACTTGAGTCCTTCATAAGTTAAACACTTGGCTTGCTTTTTGAAAGAATACTGCCTTTCTACCTGAATGTTTACGTTTTTATTTTTTCCCCCTTTCTCTGGCAGTGTTTGCAGCTAAACTCCCAATTTAGTGTCAGAAAACCATCAGAGTTTTTGCTTGTACAGCCCTTCGCTGAACTTGTCAATTTTTATGTATCTGTTTACTTGTCTGGCTGTTTCTCCCCCTACCTTAAAGATCTAAAGAGACAGGAATTGTGTTTTTTTTTTTTAACTCAACAGTGCAAATTCTATTTTCAATTCAAGCTCAGTGCTTTTTGAAAACTACAGCACACTGTACCAGAGACAAAAAGAGGAGGCACATCTTAGAAAGTTGGTCCCTAGAAATGGAGATGAGATGGGCGGATTTGTCCACTCCTGAAGCTACCCAGAGAAGCTCAGTGTTGGTAGTCAGTTTGAGGGAGGGGTCCGTTAGAGTTTGGAGTTGGGGATTAGCTTGAGCTGGAAACTAGAAGATGAAGTGTTGGGATGGAGGATATAGGAGCCTGTAAACCAAGACAGGAGCTAAAATGAGCACTTACTTACACACTGGAAGGATGGGATCAGGAGCCAGAGAGAGAGCAATGTAGGGCTGGTGTAGGATAAATTTTGCTAAGTCAGGGAGTCTGAGAACAGATTCCCTCTTTATCTCTCATTTTACACTCTCTTGCTCGGCAATGTCATTTCTCAGAAAGATGCCATTAGGAAAATTTGAACTGAACAGGAAAATCTGACTGGTGAAACAAAAATGCTAAGAACCTTAAATGAAACTGCAACCTACTATTCCTTTCAACAGTGAAAGAAGGTGCAGACAGACACCATAGATTTCTGGAAAGTCAAAAAAAACCCACCAGAAAACAAAAAACTAGGTATCAACCTCCAAGATTGTTAAAAGGGAAACTGTTCAAGAAGAATGAGAGGGTTAAAAATATGACTCAATAAAGTATAGCTATGAGAAATCCAATCAGAAACCATTTTGATAAAGAAGGAAAAAGAGAGGGCTTCCCTGGTGGTGCAGTGGTTGAGAGTCCGCCTGCCGATGCAGGGGACACGGGTTCGTGCCCCGGTCCGGGAAGATCCCACATGCCGCGGAGCGGCTGGGCCCGTGAGCCATGGCCGCTGAGCCTGCGCGTCCGGAGCCTGTGCTCCGCAACGGGAGAGGCCACAGCAGTGAGAGGCCCATGCACCGCAAAAAAAAGAAGGAAAAAGAGAGATAGAAATTTGTATAATAAACCAGGAAGAAGTCTTACTGGAGTTGCTTGTAAAAACCCCACATAAAAAATGTAAGGAGAGGAATATAACCAAGTACAGATGTAAAGATGGCTTTAATCTGTGAAAAAATAGTTCTGCAATAAAATAAAAGAAAAGCTAGTTTCTGGAGTGAGCTGAAACTTGCAGAAATACTCAAGCAGAACAATAAAAGGGTCTTTAGGACCTATGTTCTCAGTGAAGATGAGCAGTACTAGCTCTGCTTTCTGTATTTCTGGGACTTATAATAATATAAAAATAATGACCAGGAGAGAACGTTTCTTTCTTTATAGTCTATAATAACTTGGTCTTATTAATAGCATATTTTCATTATTAATAATTTCATACTCCACAATAACATTTTACATACACTATTGTTTTTAATCATATCTGACTTTTTTTTAACATATTGTCATAAATGAGAAAATCAAAAGTTTTCATTCTCTATCTTCTCACTTAAGGCATTTAGTGCTTGCTTTATGTATGACTGGTTTAACATCTATACAGCCCAAAGGAAAACTTCTATAACAAATTTCATCTCATATAAAGAAACAACTATAGTCCATTAAAGTGAAAGGGGCTTTTTTCCTCTGATAATTTTTTCTTTTGTAGATATTTACAAACTATGTTTTCTCCACTGCCCCTGCGTAGCTTGAGTCCTACATTTTCAGCTAGAATTAAGATCTCATATGCTCAATCTAGAAACCATGCCTTCATTCTGATTGCCTAATCCTTCCTCTTTCAGATATCTGTTTACACAGTGTCTCAGGGTTTTTTGTTTGTTTGTTTGTTTTTTGATTTTTCAAATTAAAGATCTCTGCCAATATTTGTGATTCTGATATTAAGTGTTTTTCCCTAGTCAGCATCCAGTAATAGAGCTTATATAAAACTGTTCTTCTGCTTTTCTTTACTTCTTTTTCTACATTCTGCCCTTGACAACAACTTGCTCTTTTTTTTTCTGGATCCTTGACTTAAAAGGAATTGACGGGGATCTCTGTATCCCTCGCTAATTAAACCTGTCTAATTGACATGGTTGTCTCAGCTAAAGAGCCTCAGCTAAACACTTTCATTTCGGCATCCTGAGATAAGTAGCAGGTGATATATTCTCCTTTTATATTGGGAAAAGGCAGACAGAGACTAAGTACTTTGCTGAGTGAGGGGTTGTTTAATTAGTCGATGCTAGTTCCTAATAAGTTGTATAACTTACATTTGGACCATGTTATTATTAAGAGTTTCACTTTCCTAAGGATTGGGTGTTCTCATAATTTGGCATTCTGGCTTAATTATAGATTGGGTCATTTTCCCTCCGTAGATTCTATTTTTTTCAATGTGTTCTTTTTCCTCCTTCTCTTAACTTAGTGGGTGCTGGCTCTTCCAAAGGTGGCTATGCATTTCAGATTCTGGGTTCCTTGGAAGAAAACAAAGCCCTTGAAAAATTACTAAGAATCTATTACTTATGTATCATTTGTTAGGTTATGTAGCTAGGGTTTTGAACCCATATCATCTTACCTTTAAGTGAGAGGAATAAAGTAGGTATACATTTGATTGAAAGAAGCTAAAAAGGATATTAGGATTAAACTGTCCTAGGTGTTTTCCAGTCATCCTTTGAGAGCAGGAAATAAACAATCCACATCTCAAGATATATATATATAGTAGATGTTAATCATTCAAGGGGGGGTGGGTGCTTGGTTGGAAATCTGTGTGTGTGTTGGGAACCTGTACTCTGCGGCCCATTTTGTGGGATTCAAGTCACCATAAAGTGGCAAAATGCTCCTTGGAAAGGGGAGGGGGATGGGAGGGAATTGGGAAAAAGGAGGCTGCTGGTGCAGAGACCTGGTCATTAGTCCAAAAAGATAGTTTCTTTCAGATAATGCACAAAAATAGAATGGATGTTGAGGGAGAGAGAACAGCCAGAAAGAAACAATGCTGTTAACGGCTTTATCTAGAAAACTTTAGCCCTCCCTGACTGGTCTCGAAATAACTTTGGAAAAAAGTCTTTAAACAAGCTACTTCGCAGTTCCCCAAATCTTTTCTACTTTGTAGCAAGATAATGTGCTTTACATGAACATTATCAGCTTCAAGATTCTCTAAGTCATACTTCCCTGCTTCCCTCACAACTTAGGAAGAAGGAGGGCTGAGAACTGGGCCACGGCTTCATGCCTGACCTTCCTCCTGCCCCTCTTTTCCTCCCTTTAAAGTGAGTCTTCACACAGACTTAGAGAACACACTTGTGGTTGCCAAGGCAGAGAGGCTGCAGAAGGGATGGATTGGGAGATTGGGATTAGCAGATGCAAACTATCATACAGAGAAAGGATAAACAGCAAGGTCCTACTGTACAGCACAGGGAACTATAGTCAATATCCCGTGATTAAACCATAGTGGAAAAGAATATACAAATGAGTATATATATATGTATAACTGAATCACTTTGCCGTACAGCAGAAATTAACACAACATTGGAGATCAACTATACTTGAAAAAATTAAATAAATAAGCTATAAGGATATATTGTACAGCACAGGGAATATAGCCAATATTTTATAATAATTTTAAATGAAGTATAGTCTATAAAAATATTGAATCATTATGTTGTATACCTGAAACTAATATAATATTGTAAATCAACAAAAAAGAGACAAAAAATTAAATAAAGTGAGTCTTCAATACTGCTTTCCCTGGAGTCCTACCACAGCCTCAAATTCAGCCATAAGCAAACACCTCCTATAAGCTTTCATTTTATTCCATTTTTCTTTTCCCCATATTTCTCTAAAATAAAATCAACATAATAAGGTAGCAACAAACACAATGTCATCACTCCACATTCTTTGCTCTTGTGAGTCACATGTAGAAAAGAAAGTCCTTCAATGTCTTTTGACTTATCTCACTGTCCTTAGTAAAAACTACACTCAGAAAGACAATAATTAATAGATATTAAACAATATGAACGAAAAGTATACAGGTGTTTTTTAAGCTTCACAGAAAAACAAAATTTAAAGGCATCAATTTACAGGAAAATTATTCTTGTAACCAGTCCAAAAAGTGTTTTTTTTCCCATTAAAAGAACAAACTAAAAAAAGTGCAAATGCCAAATCAAACAAAACCCTTAGCGGTAGATATATTCTGGAACTTGTGAAAGTTAATTAGCATTTTTCAATGAATCCAAATGCCCCTTTAAAAAAGTAACCCCCTTTTGCCCAAATTTCTTTTCCTACAATGACAACCAGTAATTAGTTTTCCTTTTTCACTGCATACTCATATTTAAGAAAATATATTATTTGAAGAGAAATTTACTTTTATCAAAATCATTGTTTAAAGAGGGAGACTTGAATTACTTGTAGGTAGGCAGCAGATGAGAGTAATAAAAATAATCCTTGTATCAAATCTTTTCTCATGAAAGGAAGGGGACAAGAAGAAATGTAGGCAGTCAGAGAACGTTTCTAAAACTCCATTTGAAGATTTTCCCCCTCTTGCAAATGACTGAATCTAAAAAGGCGATTTGCAAAATATGGGGATAATTTTAACTCGTTTAATATTTTCTAATACAAATAAAATCCAGACCTTCTAATGGTGACATAGTCCATACAATGAACTGTCAAAATCATTTCAGCTTATTCACTAGGAAGGAGTCCTTCATGGTTTCCGTGCCTTTTCCTTTTTGTGCCCCATGTCCATCCTTAGGATTTCAGAGTGTGAGAACTACAGACCTTGTACGTTATGCTGTCACATTACAGAGATATTAGAACTATTAACCATATATGTCACCTACACACTCTTTCTCTCTTTCATCATCATCAGCCATCTGGTCCCAGTGAAACTGTCAATCCAATAACCAAACCATCTTGCTGACATTCCCTGCCCCTTCTTAGCCTCTTTGCCACAGCTCCTAACTCCTCTCATCTTTGAAGATCTTTCCTGCTATCTTTTAAAACATTCATTCAGCCTCTTTCATTCTGTGATTACTCCTTGAATCATTCAGTACCTGGTATAATCATATCCCTTGCTTTCTTGTAGGTACCTTAGCTTTCCCACCTCAATGATGGTCCTTTTTCCTCCCTGGTGTTGCTTTTCCCCTGGTGGCTTTTATGAATCCTATGTCAGTCTGTTGACTGATGAATATGAAGTCATCGAACTTGGAACCCACAGAGTACCTAGAACTACTTTTAGCACCCATGGGGACTCAATAAACATATGTGCGCATGAAATTGAATACTGGAAGCTTTCCGATTTCTAATATAAAAATGAATTTCGAATGAATCATTTTCTTGCTACTTTCCTAGGGTAGCTTTGTAAATGTCAGCAGGATACCAAAGGAGTTTTATTACACCAAAGCTGGGAAACAGCTAAGACCTCTGGCGTATTTTTTGTCATTATATATGAGGTGCGAAAGAAAATTTTTGTTTCAGATTTATAGAGACATAGTTGACATATAACGTAAGTTTAAGGTGTACAAGGTGTTGATTTGATACACTTATATATTGCAAATTATTACCACTGTAGCTTTAGCTAACACCTTCATCATAATTACCATTTGATGGTAACACATCACATAATTACCATTCTTTTTTGTGGTGAGAACATTTGAGATATACTCTCTTAGCAACTTTCAAGCATATAATACAGTATTGTTAACTATAATCACCATGCTGTACCTTACATCCCCAGATCTTACTCATCTTGTAAGTTTGTGTTCTTTGACCAACATCACCCTCCATTTCCCTCACCCACCTCACCTCCATCCATGATAACCACCATTCTACAGGAAACTTTTAAAAACCAAAAAAGACATGCATAATTTGAAATGAAATGGTGTCATGAAAAGGGTTCTGACAACAGCGGACTTAACCACAGTCACCGCCCTGAATGTCACACACATGCAGTTTGCTTAAGAAAACATGAAGGTAGCCATCTTATTTATATGGCATCTGCCTTCCAGAATTATTTCCTTTTACTATCCCATTCAAACATGTGGAAGGAAAGCTTGTCTAGAATGACTACATAAATTAGGTTTAATGAAATCACTTGACTCTATTCCACTCACCTCCAAGTAGTCTTATTTTTTAACTCCTGCACCAGAATCTCTTCAGTTCCAACATATCATGAATGACATAGAATTAAAATTAAAGAGAAAAACATGAGGAGGCAGCTACTGGCTGTCGCATTTTTCTGGTCTCCCTGATGTGTGAAATATTACAACTACTATCTCATTTCAATCTATAGGTTCACATGTGGGGTGTGTGTGTGTGTGTGTGTGTGTGTGGAAACACTCAGAGAGGATATTTAAATTCGGGATAGAGGATCAAAATAAGATAAAAGGCAACTACCAAAACATTGAAGTGATAAACCAAGGGGAAGTACGAACTAGGAACTTTTTGGATGTGAACTCCTTGTTTTTCTGGATTCTGGATGCCAGAACTTCTGTTTCTTTGGAATGCATCCATATGAGAGGTTTTTTGTTTTTTCTTTTTTGTTTTTTTGCGGTACGCAGGCTTCTCACTGTTGTGGTCTCTCCCGTTGCGGAGCACAGGCTCCGGATGCGCAGGCTCAGCGGCCATGACTCACGGGCCCAGCCGCTCCGCGGCATGTGGGATCCTCCCGGACCGGGGCACGAACCCGTGTCCCCTGCATCGGCAGGCGGACTCTCAACCACTGCGCCACCAGGGAAGCCCCATATGAGAGTTTTGATGTAGAATATTTGGAGATTATCTGAAAGTAGAGGTCAGAGAGTGGAATTAAACCAGGGCTTAATTCTTAACATAATAAGACATAAGACATCAGATTGGAAGGAATGGTGTTCCCCAGGAGTGGTAAGCGTGCTGGTGTTGGTATATCAGGTGACAGTACATGGCAGAACACTTTTTATTTCTAATAGCTTAAGGAGCACACAATAAGGACGTTTATTCTAACATGTATTAAACCATGATTTCAGGTGCCTTATTTAACCATATAAAATGTATATGATTTAACCATACAGACCATGATTCCATATATATAACTGCTTAGGATAGAAGCAATAGAAACTTTCCTTAAAACTATTCAAGTAAAAGAAGTAAGTCAGTTGAAAGAAAAATATTCAGTAAAAATATATGGGTGGCACACCAATATGGCAAAAGTTGTGAGAGAGGTTTACGAATGACTGAGGTTTGGGAAACGCTAGGTTAGAGAATTGGACATATTCTTTTAAGCTAAACAGCTGCTATCTGTCATCGTCTTATGGATGAAAGTGTTGGGGAAGCAAAGTTGCATATGTTACATATTTTTTTCTTTTTTATTGAAGTATAATTGGCTTACAATATTCTATTAGCTTCAGGCATCCAACATAGTGATTTGATAATTTTATACATTACAAAATGAGTATCATGACGAGCCTAGTGATAATCTGTCAGCATACAAAGTTATCACAAAAGTTATTATTACCTATATTCCCTACGCTGTACATTACCTCCCCATGACTTATTTCATAACTGGAAGCGTGTACCTCTTAATCTCCCTCACCTATTTCACTTAGCCCCCTACCCTCTCCCCTCTGGCAACTACCAGTTTGGACTCTGCATCGACAAGTCTGTTTTTGTTTTGTTATTTTTGTTGGTTTGTTTCGGGTTTTTTAGATTTCACATATAAGTGAAATCATATGGTATTTTCTTTCTCTGTTTGACTTATTTCACTTAGCACGATACCCTCTAGGTCCATCCACGTTTTCGTTTATGGCTGAGAAGTATTCCATGTGGTGTACATATATATACCACATTTTCTTTATCCATTGACCTATCGACGAACTCTTAAGTTCTATGCTTTTAGATACATGGGATGAATCTCTGCCGAGCAGCACCCTGTTTCCTGTGCTAAATACCACTCGATTTTGGACACAGGGAGAAGCTGTGTTTGTTCATGACTCCTGGAGGTGTGTAATATGTCATGGAGTAATGTCTGTATTACGCAGTCTTCCACAACAGTGCTATGCAAAGTAGGAATGTAAAACAGTCAACAGTATATGATCGAGCTAGTGGCCTGGACAGCTTCACCGACCCCACACTAAGCCAGCTCTTTATGCCTTGTGCTCTCTCTCATCAAGCAACCTAACGGCTGTTCTTTTTGCTGAGCTCATTGCCACATCTCGCCCCAGATTTATTGGCTGGGCAAAGTTGCAAATTGTTTTACGCAGAAGTTGAGAAACAGCAAAGCTGAGGAGTGCTAAAAACAGCACACTTTGCTACTGTGTAGTATCTGTACTTGGGGCCCAGGGTGTTTTATTTATAGCTATCTATTAATACACAGCAAGAGATGATACAGAAAGAAACACATAAAAAATACTTTATCAAATAGTTTCCAGTATTCAAGTGTAACATTAAAAGCAAAAACAGCAACAGAAGACTGTTCTATTGGGGGAAAAGGCCATCTTCTTTACCTCTTCTCTCCCTTCTCTTCCCTTCCCTTTCCTCTCTGAGGCGGACTGTGCCTCAGAGAGCCTTTCCCCTGCTAGGTCCTGGAGGGCTGGGCTGGGGGTTGGTGATGGAGGTGGGATCTCCACTTCTTTTTTTTTTTGCTGTACGCGTGCCTCTCACCGCCGTGGTCTCTCCCGTTGCGGAGCACAGGCTCCGGACGCGCAGGCTCAGCGGCCATGGCTCACGGGCCCAGCCGCTCCGCGGCATGTGGGATCTTCCCGGACCGGGGCACGAACCCGCGTCCCCTGCATCGGCAGGCAGACTCCCAACCACTGCGCCACCAGGGAAGCCTGGGATCTCCACTTTTATTACTTTGTCCAGCAACTTTAACCTTCTCGTCTCCTCCACGCTCCCCAGCAAGGCTTCAGGCAGAGCAGCAGCGGCAGCATCTAACTTGTAAAACTGGTCTTTTGGGGTTCTTCCTCCCTCCCGCTCTTGCTTCTTGGCAAACTGTTTTGTTGGGCAGCTGCCTGGCAGTAGGATAGCTGCCTTCTCTGCAGAGAAAGGCTCCCCCCTTTCCTCCTCTAGGAAGAAAAGAGGCTGCTGCAAGAGCTGGAAGTGGAGAGATGGACAGACAGGGAAGGCAGATACCACCATTGCCCCAAGACACACAAAGAAAAATGGAAACGCGCACATGCACACCCACGTGAGGGTGCGTCTTGGAAACTCACGATTCAAAGAGATGGGGGCAAGATGGGCCTTGGAACAGTGCGACCCTCCCGGATCTGAAATCCTGCGCATTGACTTGAGCAGAAGGCCCGGGGTGACGGGTCGGGGCGGATCACTGCTGCCCACATTTTGTATTTATTTGTCATTCAAATAGTTCACAGGAGAGGAGGGCGGGTGGGCTGTGGGAAGGCTTGTGGGCAGTTTCATTTTGCTTCACTTCTCCACCTGATCGCTGGGCGCTGCTGGCCCCTGTCTGGGCAACCTCAGCGAGGTGGGTGTGGCGTCGAGAGATGGGCTTCCCTACCTGCCGGAGGGTGGCCCAGGCTGGACCTGGAGGGACTGGGAGGGACCGGGCGGTAGTTTCCAGGGAGGAGCTGAGGACAGGTTGGTCCTGACTGTGGCCAGTGTTTTGTAAAGTTTCCAGGAGGTTAAAAAAAAAAGAGTTGGGGGCGTGGGGGTGGGACCCCGGCCAAGACATATTTCCCAGGTCACCTCTCCCTCCCTGGGGGAAGCTTGGATCCTGTGAATGTGATATCAGCTCTCTTCTGCTCTCCTGTGTTCTGCGGATGGGAAGAAGTCAGAACGCACTGGCCAGGGCTGAGGCCAGCAGAGCTGGCTCCCTGCTGGCTGCCACTGAGTCCAGGGGAAGCTGTGCCCTCCCCGGCCCCTGGGGCTGGGCTGAGGCAAGCATATAGAGGAGGGACCGAGGGCCCAAGCAGAGACCCCTGGGGACGCTGAGGAGGCCTCTCTGGGTGTGGATGTGGGGGGGAGGGTCCCTGCCTCCCCCCACCTCCACTCTGGCTGCAGTGGCTGCTTTAGGGGACAGATCTCATTACGGATCTGTTACCGCTACTGTCCCCCCAGCTGTGACTTTGAGGGATGTCCAGGCAGACCAAGTGTGCCCAGGTCCACGGCTTAGGTGTTGGGATAAAATCTGTCCTTTTGATTCTAGGGGTGAAGAATAAACAGAGAGGAGGAGGAAATGGTTCTGTGGGATCCTCCTGAGAACTGCAAATGAGTCTGCCTTTGAATCCCTGCGTGTGCGTGTTTGTGTGGGTGGGTGTGGGTGGGTGGATTAGAGTAAAACAAGGTGAGGAAATGGAAGCAGCATCTATTTGATGGTGTCCCTAGGAGCTAGACGTAGACACATCTTTTTCGTGTGCAGGGAAGATTCTCTACCTTTGTCCCACGGGCCTTACTCAGGCACACCGAGAACTTCGATGGAGCAGGGAAATTCTGGGGACCCCAGCTTTCTCACTTGACAAATGAGGCTAATTGAAAAAGCCAGATGTCTTACATTCATGTTCTGCTGTACACATTGCAGCATGCTCTTTCCTCCGCAGTGACTGCCCTGTGAGGACCTCAAGGCGTATTTCGTGCTTACATAGACAGGAAATTGCTTTGAAAACATAAGCACGTTATTAAAGGCGAGGTATCGTCTGCTCCCTTATTCAGGGCAGGCATTTCCTCCTTCCCAATACTTAACCCTCTGCAAGAACACCCCTTCGACTTACAAGAAAAAGCCAAAGGAAAACAAAGATCCAGAAAAGCTGTCCCGATGTAGGGAGTAAATGGAATATTCCGAGGGGCAACCGCGCTTTCCGCGTCAGGTGTCATTCCTCCCTTTCTAGGCTCCCACCTCAGGTGGCTGCGTTTCCTTCTGTTATTTGGAAGCCAAGGCTGTGGTTTTTTTCCTCAAACATCAGCCCCGGTAGCTCTTCGTCTCCCTCTGGCGTTCCTCTCTCGCTATTTCTTTAGATTGGTGCCCCGGCAAATGGGGGGATCCGGGGACGGGAAGAGGGTGGGCGCAAAAAGAAAAGCTGATGGGGGCTTCTAATCAGCAATCCTGAAAGGACTGGGTATGTGCCTAAAAGGATCCTTTTTTTTTTAAACTTCCTTTTCTTGCCAACCCCTCTCCTATCTTTCCCACTGTGGACGCAAAGAACTTGAGCCGAACAGCCTTGGTGGGCGGGGGCTGGAAGAAAGAGCAAAGTGCGTCCATCTATCTGCCAAAATGATCTGACCCCGAGTCGGGGGCGGGGGGAGGCGTAAGTAAAGAGCGAGAGCGTCCCCTGGACTGATCAGCACTAAGAAATCGGAGAGACATAAAAGGCAAATGAAGCGAACAACAATTAAAAAAAAAATTCCCCCGCACACAACAATACAATCTATTTAAACTGTAGCTCATACTTTTCATACCAATGGTATGACTTTTCTGGAGTCCCTCTTCTGATGCTTGAACTCCGGGGCTGGCAGCTTGCAAAGGGGAAGCAGACGGCAGCGCTGCACGGGCAGGTTTACCAAAGGTCTCCAATGGGTATTTTCTTTTTCTTAGCCCTGCCCCGAATTGTCAGACGGCGGGCGTCTGCCTCTGAAGTTAGCAGTGATTTCCTTTAGAGCCCGGCCTTATCTCCGGCTGCACGTTGCCTGGTGGTGACTAATGACACAATAACATTGTCTGGGGCTGGAATAAAATTGGAGCTGTTTACCCCCGCTCTATAGGGGTTCAGTATAAAAAGCCGGCCGAGAGCTGTCCAGGTCAGACGCGCTTCTGCCTCTGCGCTGGGACCAGCGCCGCCAGGGTCCCCGGGTCCCCGTGCGCCACGGCCGCCACCGCGTGCGTCCTCGGACCGCTCCCACTGCCTTCTCTCCTGGCAGACGCTTCTTTTTTCTCCCCATTAAAGAGCATTCGGGCTGAAGGATCACTTTGAGATCCGAAGAACCCGAAGCGCTCGGAAGGAACTGAAGCTGATTTTTCTGCGTTTCCCCCCCCCCCACCTTCGGGTTTAGTTCGCAGTGGGGAAGGATTTTGATCCCTTTTTTTCCAGAATGGATTATTTCCCCATGATTTTCGCTCTGCTGTTTGTGGCTTTCCAAGGAGCTCCAGAAGCAGGTAGGCACGTTGACTTGTAAATCCCTGAATGCTGCCGTCTTCTTTTCCACCTTAATGCTTTTCTTGCTTCTGTGTTTTCCCCCATTTCTTTTTATGACTGCCACTCAGATATCAAGTGTAGGGGAATTATTGCTCAAAGGTGCTTAAATTTTCTAGTGGAAAAAAAAAATCCTCTGTTGAAGACCATTGTTCCTCTAGCATTAAAATAACATTATTATTATTGCCTAGTGTATTTCCTTGGCTTTTAAAAATATGACTCAATTAAAGCGAGATGCAATTTAGCTAAATGTATGTTTGCAATATATGTGTTCATACAGGTAATAGGACATATAGGAATTTATATCTTATTCAAATACTGCTTTAATAGTGTGTTAATGTGTGAAATATTTAAACATTTCAGCTTGAAGCCAAGGAATTTTATTCAAGTCATTCAAGCAATGTATGAGCAGTAAAGCCACCTGCAGAACAGCCTGGTGAAAACCACCCCCAGGCGGTTTCAGGGTGAAGCAGATGTTTTCTTTAAAATTGTCATTGTTGACTTTAGATTTCTTTTGGCAAGTTTTTGGCACTCGGAACAGTGTGGGCTCTATTTCCAGTTTTATTCACCTGTCTTGGGAGGGAAGCTAGGATAAATCTTGGCTGCTGAAGGATTTAGATAGCATGCGTGCATCTGCCCGTTTCCCTCTTTTAAGGTCAGCGCACTTTTTTGTCTTTTCATGACCCTGACTGAAGAGAAAGGATGTCAAGGGAATGAAAATCCTGGAATGTGTCTGATCATTTGAAATGTACAAAATTAGGCAGATAAGCTGCGTGGCTAACTTGTCAGTAAGAGGAAGCATGCTGCCGTGGGGAACGGGAGACGGCAAATCCCGCCCACACCATCCTGCTCCGGGGATTCAGAATTCAAAACCCACAGAATCTTGCCTGGGTCCCCGGAGCTGCTGCTCAGTTTTCCCTTAGGTCAGTGGTTTTATTGTAGAGCTGATTTCTCTTCTCTCTCTCCAATCACCTCCCCGAAGCTCTGGACCTCCACCTAAGTTCAAGAGGTGTGTCTCATCTGGGCTACTCCCCACCTTACACAAGGTGTGAAGTGGTGGGTACTGCCCTAAATGGAAGGTTGTCCCGCATGAGGAAGTGGCTCTGAGTCATGATTTACTTAGTTTCAGGTTTTTGGTCATCAGCCAATTTTAAGCCACCGTAGGTTGTGCTAAGTTCCATGCAGAAGGCAACCCAAATGTCTAACAGGCAGTATTTCTAAGCATTTCCTTGAAGGCTGCTTCAAGGGGCTGGTAAGTCCCTTTTCAGGTGGTTGTTTCCCCTGCACTTGTATAATCTCTCTGAAGCTGGATAAGCCAGTGGCGATAAAGGTGAAGTCATGTTAAGGAGGGAAAATAATAGAGTCCTTTTTGCTCTGTGTTTCTTGCCGGAGGCTGGCTGGGTGCTTCATCTGCTTTTATCTGCTCTGCTAGATGTGGCATCGACGATGTGACCAGTGTGCCTTTGGGCCTTGGGGGAGACGCCGCCCACTGACCTGCTCTTTGTCTCCCCAGCGGTCCTGGGTGCCGAGCTCAGCACAGGAGCCGAGAGCGGAGGGGAGAAGCCCTCTCCCAGTGCGCCCTGGAGGCCCCGCCGGGCCAAGCGCTGTTCCTGCTCTTCCCTGATGGATAAAGAATGCGTCTACTTCTGCCACCTGGACATCATTTGGGTCAACACTCCAGAGTGAGTCTCTAGAGGGCATCGTTACTCCAGGCTTCCTCCCCTCCAGCTTCACGGGAGACTGGAGCCCAGTTACTCTCATTACTTTTGGGTTTGGACTCTGAAGGTAGCATTTCTGACCCCAGGAAAGTGCCCCAGTGGGGAAAATGCCCCTCAGGAGGCTACCACACGTCTCGGGGGAGAAACTCTGTGTTGGGCCTCCGGGGAGAATGTTTTCCATTGGGATCTGCCTGGGTTTAGGGAAAACGTTGCTGAGGTCATACGTGGCTTGGTCCAACCTGTGCTTCTCATGGAAGGGCATAGACTGAAGAGGCAGAAAGGATGATAGAGAGTTATAGTCTAATGTCTTTATCTTAATTATAGAAAAACTAAGACCCGAAACGTTGAAGTCACTTGCCAGGATGAATTTATGGTAGAGCGAGACCTAGAACTTGGGTGTCCCGACTCCCTGCTTTGGAAAAGCCTATTTCAACACAGCAGTAGAAACGCGGTCCTTAGAGTTCCCTTCTGCCTCCCGAGCGAAGAAAGCAGTTTCCCCCATCTCCCCCTGAAAAGTAGCTCACCCATCAGAAGGAATCCTAAACAAAAATACATTGATCGCGCCTGCGGTGTCCCGTTATGGTGAGGGGTGACTGAAATGCAAACAAAATCAAATCAGACCAAACAAAAACCACAGCGAGCCTCACACTTAGTAAGGTGATACTTCCAAGGGGAGGACTTTATTCTTTAGGCGAGAATCACAATGGACACCCTGGAAATTACTGGAGAGCCTTCTGATGAGGAGTCCCTCTACAGTTGTATGATAATCACCAAATCACAGGAGGTGTGCAAACCTGGCGTGAACCATGCACGCGGTAGTGTGTCCCCCCCAGCCTCCTCAGGGGGCCCTTTTAGCATTACCATGTATCACTTGAATTGAAAATCGGTTTTCGAAATCTTGTGAGTCATGGTTTTGCATGGAAGTCCCCCACCCCCACCCCAAGACCTGTTAACTAAGTAGAGAGTCAGAAAAAGGAAGAAAATATGAAACAGATACCAAAGCAGAGATGTCATAATTTCGGCCAAAAGACAAGGCTGCTGTGTTGAGAGTTGACATGGAATTTCATTGACTTAGAAAAACTGATTTTCTCCTGGGTGGGTCCACACACTTGAGGCCGTTGACCGGCATGCCACCCTGACTGTTAGCAACATTTGACTCTTCTGAGTTTCGCTGCCAAATCCTGTGGTGTGAGCTCCTTAGGAGCTTGCCCCAAAGAATGCAACCTCTGGAGACGATCAGTTATGCTCATAACTTTTGTTCCTCTCTCTCCATGATAGGCACATTGTTCCATATGGACTCGGAAGCCCCTCTAGGACCAAGCGATCCTTAAAGGATTTCTTTCCTACAAAGGCAACAGACCACAGGAAGAGATGCCAATGTGCTAGCCAAAAAGACAAGAAGTGCTGGAATTTTTGCCAAGCAGGAAAAGAACTCAGGTGAGTAGAAACACCTTTGTTTTCCTTCAGTTTTATGCCTTCCTGACCGTCTTCCTCTTATGATGCTGTCTTCTTGTTTAAAAGAGATTAACAGAGGCATTGAGAACAACTGAAGTTCCTATTGCTGAAATGTTCTCCCTATGTGTATTTTAACAGGGACCAAGACACCATGGAGAAAGGCTGGAATAAACAAAAGAAAGGGAAAGACTGTTCCAAGCTTGGAGAGAAGTGTCTTCAGCAGCAGCTGGTGGAGGGAAGGAAAATAAGAAGGTAAGAGGCTCCTAAGAGCAGCTGGTCCCCGTCACCTATGAATGGTCTACTCTCCTAGTCATTCTTGCCTTGATGGGAGAAAGGCCCAGAGGACAGTAACAAAGAAAAGGGGAATCTTTGTGTTCTCTAGATTGAAGAGAGCAAAGGAATCCCTCTCAAATGTTTTCTTGAAGGCCTTGAATGCAGGCTGCTGCCCTCTGTACACTTTGGTGATTTCTAGCACACACACCACTCATCCTAAAGGTAGATTTTCCAAACAAAATCTATCTAGAGACACCTTTGTCATTTGGTCACATCTAGTTTTTGCCTCTCTGAGTCAATATATTTACAGCTTTCCCTGAGAAATTAAAAATCCTTTCAGGGAGAGTTTTTTATTTTTTTTAATTAAAGTGTCACATATAATCAAATTCTTCAAAACACAGCAGTTATTCAAATGGCCAAAGGGAAAATAAAGTCAGGGTTGGTAAGAGTTAGAGCATGCCATTTTTTCAGGTTTATTTACTTTTTAAATAGGGAAATGCATTTGGTGGAGACCCAATGTCATTCCCAAAAGCTTTCTCATTTTTTAATCATGAGCTGGGATCTGGATTAGTAATACCATAGGATTGCTCTGAGCAGTTTTTTTTGTTTGTTTTTTTGTTTTTTTTTTTTTGCGTTACGTGGGCCTCTCACTGTTGTGGCCTCTCCCGTTGCGGAGCACAGGCTCTGGACGCGCAGGCTCAGCGGCCATGGCTCACGGGCCCAGCCGCTCCGCGGCATGTGGGATCTTCCCGGACCGGGGCACGAACCCGTGTCCCCTGCATCTGCAGGCAGACTCTCAACCACTGCGCCACCAGGGAAGCCCCCTGAGCAGTTTTAGAGTGATAAGTCTTCCAAGTCCTAAACATTTTGGAATTCACAAGCTGCAGGGAGGAATCCTGCTTTCAGATCTGCCCCATATTCTACGTTTCCCTATCATGGTCAGTGGCAACTTTTCCCGGAAATCCAGTGGCAAGAAGTCCTAGGATCCAAGTATTACGAGCACAGGCCTGGCAGTCATGAATGACTTCTGAGTTGTTTACTGCTGATGCGGGGCCATCCTCAGCACTTCCCATGTGCTGTTGAAGTTTCCATATTTATAACTTCAGGCCACTAGTGCGCCTTCAGATCGCAAGATTACGTAAATCACCGTTTCTGGACTGACTTGGAAATCTTTTTTTTTTTCTATTAGCTTCCATTACATCAACTATTAAATCAATGTTACAGTCCTTCCCTTTTTCTTTCTCCTAGAAACAGAAAACATGAAACCTGCAAAAACAAATTTTCTTTACTTGCCGTAGAATATTGTTTTGGGCCTGCCTGTAGGTCTCCTCTCTTTGAATTTCTTTCCCACGAAGCCCCCTTCAATTTCTTATGTGTTTAAGAAGACACTCCTGGCTATTTGAAACCTCTGCCGAATGAGTCTCTCCATACGATCCCACAGGGGTTGGGATAGTGCTTGGGACAGGGCTAAAGAAGGAAAGAGAAGATCTCTAGTTGACCTTAAAAATTGTACTTTAAAATTGTATTTAATACCCAATTCCCTTTAGATATGACCATATCACCCTTATTCTCCCTGCTCACCGCCCCACCCACTGCCATTCTAGGCATAAGAGGTAGTTTATTTTCACTTGAGGTTAGCAGGGTAACATGTGGTTTTGGTTGGGGGTGAAAGTTCAGGATCCAGATTTAGATTTGTTTTTACCAGATTCTAATTTTAGATGTCTCTTTTGCCTAGGAATGATTTTTGTAGAAAAAAAAATAATAACATCGTTTTCTCTTATCTGGTTTTAATAGGTTGGAAGCCATCAGTAACAGCATCAAAACGTCTTTTCATGTTGCCAAGCTGAAAGCCAAGCTCTACAGAGATAAGAAAGTGACCTACAACCGAACACACTGATGGCAGGTTGTTGGGGCCTGTCTGAAGCCTTCTCATCCACCAAGAGCCCTGGGCCTGACTCTGCGCTCTCTCCACGTGGCTGGGATCAGAGCAAATGCATCCTCCCTGCTTAGACCACTTCTCGTTCCAGACTAGCACAGGACCAGCGCCCTGGGTGCAAACATTCCAGGAAAGGTTAAGGAGTCCCCCAGCCCGTCTTCATTTGCCTCCATCAGTGGGAACTGCTTTCGTTTCTCTCCTCCTTTGGGGTGACAGCGGGCTATGCAAAGAAGGCAGAGAGATGCAGTGACCTGCAAATTAGGGTGACCTCCTTCTTAGAGGGAGGAGGAGAGGAGATTCCACTTGCGGGCGGCGTCCCCGTCCCCGAAGAGGTTCCGAAGGGAGTGTTTGTGTCTCACTCAGGCGCCTGGCACATTTCAGGGAGAAACTCCAAAGTCCCTGCAAAGATTTTTCTAGGGAATGCACAAATTGAAAACACTCTAAGGACAAACACTCGAGTTAAAAAAAAAAAAAAGAGAGAGACTTTGTTTTTTTAAATTCATAAAATGCAAAATTGAAAGAAACTGTTACTACTGTAAATCAGGATGAGTTCCATGCATATGAGTCTACCTCACCTATATTGCACTCTGGCAAAGTATTTCCCCACCTTTAATTATTGCTACCCCAAACTCTTCCCTCTCTAAAATCCCCACACTAAGCCCTAGCCTCATGGAAGTCTGTCTAATGTGTCAATAGTAGATATAACATTTTCAGGGTAATCTACTAGCTCTGTTCCATAAGAAAAGAAAGATCAATTGAATCAGCAGATTCCCTTACCTTGATTTTTGGACACAATGGTATAGGATTGTTTAGGAGAGACACTGAAGGGTAAACATTGTGGTGATTTAAAGCTGTCAAATTGTTTTCCTTTATGTAACTGGCTCATGGAAGAGGTTGGATTACATTTTGATGTACTTATTTTTTTATAGATATTTATATTCAAACAATTTATTCCTTATATTTACCATGTTAAATATATGTTTGGGCAGGCCATATTGGTCTATGTATTTTTTTTTAATGTATTTCTGAATGAAATTGAGAAAATGCTTTGTTTTGCCTGTCAAGGTAATGACTTTAGAAAATAAATATTTTTTTTCCCTACTGTATTGACTTTGAATCATTTCTGAAATTTCTGAGAAGTGGGCCAAAGGGGTAAGAATTAGGTAGGGGGGTGATTAAAGATGGTTTTTTGGAAAGGTGACAATTAGAAGGAAAAGAATCATGGCTAATGAAAACAAGAATTTGATTTATATCTTAAAAGTTGCCTTTAGATTGCATTAAGCTAAAAACAAAACAAAAACCCAGCTTTCACACCTCTGTCTTTCCCTGCATAGCCGCCTCTGCTTCCCCTTCACCTGCAAACTCTCCAGGGACTTGATCCATTAGCTATGCTTTGGCTATTAGACGGGATCCAACAGTTTAAGCTGATGATGTGGTGAGAGGTGCTTTCTCCATGTTAATAGACTGAAGGAAGCAATGGCAAGGTGACCTCCCCAAAGGTACCTAATTATACACATTCCACACCAGAGTTGCTTTGAGAAAATGGCCTTCTCACAGCAAGTGAGGGCTCCCACTGGCTTTTTATTTGCTCAGATTAAGAAGTGTGTTTACTGGGCTTCCCTGGTGGCGCAGTGGTTGAGAGTCCGCCTGCCAATGCAGGGGACACGGGTTCGTGCCCTGGCCTGGGAAGATCCCACATGCCGCGGAGCGGCTGGGCCCGTGAGCCATGGCCGCTGAGCCTGCGCGTCCGGAGTCTGTGCTCCACAACGGGAGAGGCCACAACAGTGAGAGGCCCGCGTACCGCAGAAAAAAAAAAAAAGAAGTGTGTTTATTGAGGAACACCAAGCACCTTCTCTCTTTCATGGTAGGGTAGGACTGGACACGTGCCCTTGGGGCCAGAGATCCCAAATGCTGCTTCTGGGCCTCCTGCATCTCGGCACCTCCCTCCTCCCTACTTGGCCTTGGCTGACCTGCCAACGCGTTGGGGAGAATAGTGCTGCCAACGGTTGTTACCAACAGAAGCCCATGAAGTTTGATCAGCTTCTGAGAATCTTCACCGCCTTTCTCTTACAGTGTTTGAAAGAATGCCTGGCATTCCTCAAATAGTAGCTCACAGGGGTCACTGTTGTCCAAACAGCGACACATCTGAAGGATGTTAAGTAACAGTCCTCAGGTGCGCACAGCCAGTGTCCTGGGCAGAGTTTCTATCTTTACTGGCATTGCTTTTCATCTTTCATTTTTTTGTTTTTAGGAGACAGTCCAGTGTCTTTGGGCAATTGCTTATAAAACTCATTTCATCTAGCAAACTGTTTCTCAGTGTGCGGTTCTCAAGAGGAGGGTGAAGTTTTGTCCACATTGACAAGGGACTTGGCCTGAACTTAGCCCCTGTTAATTGTGAGCAACCATTCCATCCCCTGGCATCATGAAGTTCCTCATCCATTAAATGAAAAAGGGGAGGAATGTCTCTAAAACTCCAAGAGCTAGCCTGAGATGGCAGGAAGAAGTGGAGGTGACAGCAAAGAGTGAAGATCTGAGCCTGGAGGACATGACTCTAGTATATTTAAGAGGGAGTTGGCATGGGAAGAAGCCACTGAGAAAAAGTAAAACAGGGCAAGCAACGGTGATGAGATTTTCCTTTTCTTTTCTTTTTTAAGAATATTTTTTACTATTCAGACGTTTAAATCCTCTTCCCCGATGCTTTCTGCCTCAGTAACCAGCAAGAAAAGTAAAAAGTGTGAAGCAGCGCTCCTAGGGCATGAGGGTCAGTAGTAAAACAGCCTCATAGGAAATAAATATTTTTGGAGTATGTAGGAAAGATTGACTATTACTCAAGGATCATGCCAGCTCGAGGGGTGAATTGATGGCCCGGACTGTCATGCTTTCTGCTGCTCTTCCAGTAAAAGCATGGTTTCTGGAAGCCCACTTAGAACAGATTTCTCTCTACACACTAACGAACAGGCAGAGCTCTGATCTCAGGGATCCAAGGACCCAAGGCTCCTGGATGGGGAGAGGTGAACTTTGGTGAAGGGAGAGGTACCCACTCCAGGGGTAGGTCATTTTCACTCCAGGGATTGGCTTCTTTTGTGATGGAAACGATTGGCTTTTATCCTGCCTGTGCTTCCCTGAAATACTCAGGGTATTAGACAAAGAAACTAAGTAGAGTTCTCACAACTCCAGGTATTACATTAAGCAGGGGTTCCCTCAGGAAAGAAAGAGCAATCTTTGGTCTTTCCAGGGGAGAAAGCCACGGCCCAGAGAGGGAAGTGACTTACCTAAGGTCACACAGCAAGCTGTAGCATCTCTGGAGCCTGAACCCTTGAGCACGGCTGTTTCACTCAGAGGCACCTAGAGGTCAGTGGAAACAGACACCCAAGCCAACCTCATTAGAGGGTTCTAGGTGGTAAAGCAAAATCGCTCTTCACAAAAGCTTTGCCTTCCAGCCTCACAGATGACGGTTGCCAGAGCCATCCTTTTTATTACCCTCTCAGGAATATCAATGTGCCCCTGAGCCCCGGTCACAAACATTTTAGTTGTAAAATATTTATTATATCATCCTCATGATGCCAATACACAGTTGGCAGAAAAATTACTATAATTTACAATGCCAGCCTCCAAATCTGGTGCCATGAGTGCTTCACTGACAACTCCTTCTGGAAACAGATCTAACACACGGGAAGAAATTGCAGTGATGAATGCGATGGCAGAGGCAATAGCGTTTCCTCAAATCCCGGGTGGTAATCAGAGAAAGATCTAGGGCTGGTGCCATTGGATAATGAAGAGAGAAGGGCCTCAGCCTTGGGGGTCACTGACTGATGGAAGTGACGTGTGCCAAGCCCGACAGGCAGCGTGCTCTTGAGCGGCAGCACATCGGGAACCTGACATGCAGTTTTGCGGGTTCAGAGTCTTCTGTGTTTCTGCAGCTTATTTTTCTCTTTCATATTCTGAATCCTTCCAGGCCTCCACCCTAAACTGCTGTGGAAATATCCAGGGGTGAAATTAACAACAGCCATCACTGGCATGGCGTGGGCACTGATAGGGACAGAGCCGGGGGGTGGTTCTGTGGTCCCCAGGCCAGCAGGTTCCTGGTGGTCCCCAGCTAGAACAGATGTTAAACCTCCAGGTGTTCGATTGTGGGAAGGTCCAGCCGTCTGAGAAGGCATGGGCAGCCAGCATGGAATGTCCAGATTTCTTGCTTCTACAGCTAGTTATCAGCAATTATGAAAGTATTTCAACAATAGCCAAGACACGGAAGCCACCTAAACGTCCATCGACAGATGAATGGATAAAGAAGTGTTACATATACATATAATGGAATATTACTCAGCCATTAAAAAGACCGAAATAAAGCTATTTGCAGCAACATGGTTGGACCTGGAGATGGTCACACTAAGTGAAGTAAGTCAGACAGAGAAAGACAAATATCATACGTACAATCTAAAAAAAAATGATACAAATGCATTTATTTACAAAACAGAAACATACAGAGAATGAACTTCTGGTTACCATGGGTAAGGGTGTGGGGGGAGGGATAGACTGGGAGTTTGGGATTGACATGTACACGCTGCTATATGTAAAATAGATAACCAACAAGCACCTGCTATATAATATGGGGAAGTCTGCTCAGTATTCTGTAATAACCTAAATGGGAAAAGAATTTGAAAAAGAAGAGACACATTTATATGTATAACTGAATCACCTTGCTGTACACCTGAAACTAACACAACATTGTAAATCAGCTCTACTCCAATATAAAATAAAATTTTAAAAAAACTAATATAGTCTCACTGGTACATGAACCCGTGCATATCAGATTTGGAAGTATCAAAACTCTTGGTCAGCTATCTTCCTGACGTTCACTGAGTGGGCCCGCAGGTCTTCACACCTGCTGAAGTTTAGCCCCACATCTTTCTGTCCTTGGACCTTTGTTGTCTTGCTGCATTTTCATCCCTCTGTATCATCCTCTCACTCTCCATGAGTGACTCATACACTGACCTCCTTTGGTAGAAGTGGAAATACTCTAAGGTATTCTTCGTCTCCTTGGAGGTTTTTAGAAGGACAATTTTACGGTGGCCTACACTGGGGTCTGCCTCAGACCAGAACTTGCTAGGGTCTTAGATCTGCTCTAGGATTCACATGAAGGAGCTACTTGTAAGGCTGAGTCTTTGCCTCTTAGATTAACTTTGGACCCTGAAAGGGTGGCCAGATAATTTCTCATTAAAATGGGGACACTTTGGATAGTGATTGGTGATGCTCTTAACAACGACCACAGACTGTCATGGGCAAACTGGGACATATGGTCACCCTAGAACAGGAGAAGCCTTGAAGGAGGTCAGAATTTCAGACCCACTTTGATCTCTTAGAGGTGACCTGGACCTTGGCTCTGTTTAAGCAGACTCAATGTCTGTATCTCTTTATCTGCAGACCAGGCGAGGACAGAGAACTTTCACCTTTTCTAGGGCCTCCAGCCTTGAGTGTGGAATTTCAGGCATAATATATCAATGAATTAATAAATGTACAGATGGGTTACAGGGTTCATTCAGTAAGAGAGGGGCAAAGGTGATAATGAGACTAGACTACAGAAGATTTATAAGACCCATTTACAGGAATCTCTTTAGAGAGTTTGCATAGGTAAAAAATTCCTTTATTCAAGCTCCACTTTAGTGGTAATTGTCCCAACTGGGTGAGTCTTTCTATCTCTTTGTACTCCAGTTCACCCTGCGTATCACCATCATCATAATAACCTTCCCCAAGCGCTTCAATCATAATTTCCATAAATGCACAGCTAGAAAGAACTTAAAAATAAATGATGTTATAGATTCCCTTCTCAAAAAGTCTCCCATTGCTATTCTCAGCTTATAGAACAAAAAATGTTACCTACTGACAGTGAGCAAGGAGAAGGACCAGATTGAAAGAAAGGTTAGAAAGAGGTACGATGATTTCTAAGTTCTTAATTCTTTATTACGAATATCTTCAAACATCACCAACGTTTGAGAGAGTAGTATAATAAACCCAGTATACCCATCATACAGGGTTAACAGTTGTCAAGGTTTGACTGATACAGTTTCACCTCTACCGACACTCTGTCCTCCCTTCCTGGATGACTTTGAAGCAACCCCAGGTGTCACTGTCCAATCTTCTGTCAATATTTCAATATGGATATAATGCATTTGATATGCTTTGTTCATCCAAGTAAAATGTGAAATAGCCAATTGGATATGGGGGTCTGGAGCTTAGAGGGATTGAACAATAAATGTCCCCGGACCTCATGGGACCCATCATAACACGGGAAACAAATACGTTACCAGCTAACATTTATGCAGTGCTTACTGTATGCCAGATACTCTTTTGAGAGGTTTGCAGGGATCAACTCATTTCCTCCTTAACTATCACCCTGTGAGGTAGGTACTTTTATTTGCCCTGTTTTATGGATGAGGAAACTCAGGGACAGATTAAGTAGTAACTTTCCCAAGGTCAGGCAGCTAATTAAAGACAGAGCTTCGTATGACCCAGATAAACTAGTTCACTATGCTTTGTGCCTAAGAAGAATACAGCGATAAAGCCTACATTGAGGGATAGGAACAAGTCCTATGATGGTGTAAAAGTTACAGTGATCTATTCTGCGTGGGGGTGAAGACAGGAAGTGTGATGGGTTCTTGGGAAGATACTGTGAGGATGGGCCTTGACCCTTACCTAAGCAAGAAAGCGCCCGAGAGATTTATAACTCAATCAAAAGTATAGAAGAGTCTCAATAACATGCTTCGTCTACAGAGGACTTGATCAGAAGAATGTAGCCTAACATGCTATCTATCTCATCAAGAGGTAATTTATCTTACTACAATTCAGAAAGGATAATTAATTCAATGATACTGAAAATCGTCAAGCATCACAACCACAAGAAAGAGAATAAAACTTTCATTTTCCTAAGTGACATTGATATTTTCTGCTAAATTATGCTGCTAAAACCCAGAAAGGGTAATTAACTCAATGATATTGAAAATCCTTAAAGAGCATAACAACAGCAAACGGGACTAAAATCTCTTAATTTCAAGTGGCATCAACTGGATTGAAATTTGGGGACATGCCTTTAAAAATAAAAAGAAATCAATTTGAATAGATTTCAACTAAATTTAGAAAATTTCTTGAAACTTGTGGCTAATAAGAGGAAACGATTCCACTAGAAGTCTCTGTATTTAACCAAATGGAGAATTTATTGTATAGTTCAAGTGCTCTGCTATTCTCTTACTGTTTGTCACATGGTCATAAATGTCCTTTCACATGTTGAGAATTAGAAATGTTAAAGATTGTATTAAAATAAAGAGCCAGGAATTGAGCCTGAAGGGGAACCAGCCCAGTGGATTCCAGGAGGTCAGTGGAGGAACATCTTCCAGTTATGCAGTACTGCTAAGTGAGTTTCTTGGAGCTCTTGAGCTAGGATGTTGGTGGTTTGGGTCATGTTGTCTACAGGGTATACCTGACCCTAGAATTCCACTAGGCTTGCCGAATGGTCCAGTCAGTGCCTTTTCCAGGGAGAAATCAGACCCATGAATGGTCTTTTATGGTGGTCAGTCCTTCAAAGTACATATCAAGCCATTGGGCTTTAGCTCACAGGGCTTCTGCAAATCCTAGGGAAAAGGGCCCGGCAACCAGGAGTCCCATAGGGACCCAGGGTAATCTGGTTTTAGTTCTCAGTGACACAGAGACAGGCAGCAGGGAGAAAAATTGAAAACATGAGTTTGAAAGATTATAGTTAGACCTTGAAGGAAACTGGAAGGATTGAAAATCTGATAAGGATTGACAATTTGGGAAAGTAACAAGAGTCAGTCCCATTTACAAATGGATACCCAACCGATTTTTCCAGAGTTGGGGAGCAAGTCCATTATCTATCCAACAGACAAGATGGAGACAATTTGAAAAGAGATCCAAACTAGTTCAAAGACAATGAGCAGGGCTAGAATCGGATAACCTGGAAGGTTGTGCTATATAACAGTTTTCTATTGAAACAAATAATTTCCCTCTACAGTCACCATACTTTTTTGTGTGTGTGTGCGGTTCGCGGGCCTCTCACTGTTGTGGCCTCTCCCGTTGCGGAGCACAGGCTCCGGATGCGCAGGCTCAGCGGCCATGGCTCACGGGCCCAGCTGCTCCGCGGCATGTGGGATCTTCCCGGACCGGGGCACGAACCCGTGTCCCCTGCATCGGCAGGCAGACTCTCAACCACTGTGCCACCAGGGAAGCCCCACCATACTTTTGATGAAAGATAATCTCAAAGAAACATTATTCTTGGTGGCAAAATAAGGCTAGTCTCATTAAATTTGGCACAGTTATTTAGACAGGCACAGCAAGAATGGTGATGTACCATATAGACAATATTAAGTTTGCTTTCTGGAATGTTTCATAGGAATTTCAGATTGAACTTTTATAAAAGCCTTTAGAAGCCAAGGAGTCAAGCCAAGAACTTGCTACCAGATTTTACCTGGAATAGCTATAAATTTGGGCAAATTTGTCTCTTGTTGAAGTCTCCCAAATACCCTACGATTACTGGGTCTGCCAGGAAGAGGCCTTTCTTACTCACCTGTGAGGCTGGGAATCTATAAGCCATCAGACCTATTCACCCATGAGGACCTTGTGAATACCACAAGGTATAAATAAATAAAGCCAGCCTTAATTCCTTAAAAGTATCTGGTCATATCTGATTAAATGAGCATCATTCTCAAATATGACACTGCAGGCAAGGTCCTGGTTGCATACTTCATGATTTAAATTATGTCATAATAACAAGAAGGAGAGATTCTTATTGAACCTATGCACGTACATTGCCATGGGAATAAAAATACTAACAAGATTTTCTGAATACTGGACGAGTCAGGCAAGGAAAATAAAATATCATGTATAAATGTTTCATTTCAGTTTACAAAAGGCATCTCTACTCAATTACCATGAGCTATATAGATAGCTTAAGAGGAAAAAGAAAAGGCTTCCTTATATATCCAGAAAGTAGAGTATTAGAACAGCCGTATTCCAAACAAACAACACCGTCTTTCCTCATCAGCTCATTCAGTGTTATGTAATTAAATCTTATTCTGCTCAGTCTGGAGTTAGCAGTGTCATAACCCATCTGTTTCTCAACTAGAGTCTAGAAATCCTGACTCACTCCACTGGTATGATCTCAGAGCTGTTTAAGCAGTGCCATTGGAACTCTGTGCCCAAAAGTACTTGACATAGTCCTTTCCTATGGGACTAAATAATAAAACAAACAAACAGTAAAACAAACAAAAAATTATTTATAGACTAAATAATAAAACAAACAAAAACCTACTTGAAGATGACAACAGACTTTAAATGGCTGTGGTTAACTTATTACTGCTCATTTTAATAGTGAAAGATCTGATGATGGTTCATTACAAAATAATGCAACTGACAAAGACATTTGGTTGTTAATGTGGCATAAAAAACAAGGTAATAAAGTTAGCCCAAGAAGTTCTGGACAAAATAATTATAAACATACTGATTACCCCTATTTTCAAAGAAGAGTGGATATTACATCTAATTTATAAAAATAGATGAATATTATCTTTACAGAGAAAAAAATTCTTCAGATGTAATTGTAATGATCCTGACACAATAAATCATGAATATAGTATATCCAGCATATAGTTAGAACATACAAGGATATATCAAGAATATCAAGTAAAGAGATTCTGCAAGTCCTAAACATCTATATAGATAGATAGAACTCCATAGAACTCCATAGGTAAGTGATGGGAATCCCAAATGAAAATCAGTGGCCTGGAAGATGCCAGGTGCAAATTAAATAAGTGAAATTGTGACAACTTAATATTTTAAAAAACTGAAATTATGACCAATAGCACTATAAGCTGTTAAATAATATTAGGCAGAGCAGCACTAGGACTCATAAATAGAAACATATCACAGGCTTCCCTGGTGGCGCAGTGGTTGAGAGTCCGCCTGCCGATGCAGGAGACGTGGGTTCGTGCCCCGGTCCGGGAAGATCCCACATGCCACGGAGCGGCTGGGCCCGTGAGCCATGGCCGCTGAGCCTGCGCGTCCGGAGCCTGTGCTCCGCAACGGGAGAGACCACAACAGTGAGAGGCCCGCGTACCAAAAAAAAAAAAAAAAAAAAAAGAAAGAAACATATCATGGACAGTTATGGAACTGACAGTTCTCTAGGAACTTCTCACATTGCACACAATTTCTCAAATGTTTATAACATTTCATCCATGCACATTTTATCCGGGAACAACTAAGTGTCTCTTCTGATGTGCTAACTCATCGATAGTAACATATCAAATATATCTAATTATTTCTAGCACCTTTCCTTTTACAAAGATGAAAGCAAATCTTGGTGTATTTCCAGAAGCCCTCTGGGAATACATACGTACATATATACATACATACATATGACCATCTTTGTACCACATACAAATAAGAGGCAAAATTATAATGATCCAGACATCTAATGAAGATCCACTCATTAACTCAATTTAGCATCAGTTAAAGGTTTAAATTTACTAAATATCTTGCAAATTATCTTCAAGCTGACATAATGTAAAACATAAAAAAATTTCAAAGTAATGATTCAAGTGGGTTAACCACAAATTTACATTTGTCATGGTCTTAAACATATACTAGAAGTTATGCTAGCTTATTCATTCAGTAAATCTGTATAAGTTTAGGAATAACATATACAAGTAGAATAAAAATCTATGCTTATTTAACACTGATATTTAACACGGACAAATCAGAGAAAACATAGCTGTTTTTATTAAACCAAAATTATTAAACTAGTATTGTTTATCTAAATTATGTTAACTTATTCTTAAAGTATTTCTGAGTTAGTTTCTATAAAAATACCACTGTTTTTCACATGGAAAGTATTAGAGATTCGATTTTCTTAATTTCTGAGAATTTAAGGAATATTCAGTTTATAGAAGTACTTATTTATCTCTAAGCCAATCAGACTAGAGCTCTTTTAATTTAAAAGATTTTCTAATCAGTTTATTAATATCACCAGGAGATAAGAAAATATTATATACTCAAACAATGAAAGGCAAAAGCCTTTCTAATTTACAGACATAAACATACAGACACACACACAGAGAAAGCTTATAGTTTCAATTCTAAAATTTCAGCCATAGGTCAAGCATAAACCCAGAATAAAAAACTCCCTAGTCCGGATATTTACTTCCTGATTGGCATGAAATTCTTAGTTGATCTGAGCTCAAATTAGGTAATAAGAAGAGACTAACAAGTCAAATTCCCCGTTACTGTTCACCCAGCAGAGACAAGATCTCTATAAACCATCAACTGTTTACAGAGACCATCAAATGATTAGACCACGAAACCGAAAGGAGATGGCATCAGAAATCGAGTGCTCAAAAACAATCGAAATCAGGTCTTTACTGTACTCCCTATGGACAAGGGTCTGCAGCAGGGGAGTCAAATTCCCCACTGGGTCCCCGAATTGCCAGTCAGGGACACAAAGGGCTCCAGATGGCTCATGCCCTGGGTGGAACCGGGATCTGACAGTGAGATCCAGCTCTATCCAAGTCATCGCATCCAAATGAGAGAGTCCTTGTTTCCCAGGAGAATGTGGGAAGAAAGAGGGGAGCCAGGTCAGCACAAATGTATGAAGGAAAGTAGCCCAAATGCAGTTAAATGGCTAAAAGCATGGTCACGGGGTTCAGATATACCATTGGTCCAGACCACTTCTATGACCATTGGGAAGCTTTCTTACTGTCCTGACTCCCCATCTATTCATACATAACATGGAGATGATAACACCTACTGCACAGTGTGATTGTAAAGGTTGACATTCCACATAAAAGAAAACTCCAGATACCAGCCCTCAATACATGATATCAACCCTTTGCTGTGTACCTTCAACTTATTTTTCCTCTTTTATCTTCAACCTTCACCTCTACCTTCTATTTTAGGTACTATTTTAGGGCAACATTTCTCAAATTTTGGGTGCAATAGAATTACTTGTAAAGTTTGCCAAAATGAAGATTCCCAGATCACAACCCCCAGAAATTATAATCTGGTACACGGTAAGATCCAGAAAACTTTGCTTTAGCTACCATCCAGGTGGTTCCAATGTAGATGGTCTTCAGATTACAATTGAAAAAAATATTACGTAAGCTGTTCGCGGACTTTGTCTCCACCCTGCGTTTTCATATGCTGCTTTCTCAGAGCAGAATGCTCTTTCTTCAGGGGGTTCTGCTGGTGAAATTTTATTTATTCTTCAAGGCTCCTTTCAAATGTTTTCTCTTATATGAGGTCTTCTTGGACTCCCCAAGGCAAAAGGGCTTTGTCATCTCTCCTCTGGCATTTGTTTACATGTCTAATTCCTCACTGACAATGAACTCTTGTAGAGGAAGGGCTGGGTCTTAACTTATCTCTGTGTCCTCAGCATCAAGAGGAGGTAGGCTTTGAATGTCTGCTAAATGAAGTGACAATCTCAACACTAAATTTCGAGGAGAATGATTGGAATGTCTCCTGTCCTTGGCTTTAAATTCATCTAAAATCCTGAACTGAGAGTCTTACAAAGGTTCAGGCCCGAAGGCAGTGAGGTCTGTCAAGCCACAGACTGGAAAAAAACATTTGCAACGCATATATTGGATAAAAGACGGGACATCTCTCTGGGGTACCAGTCTCCAAGAAAGGATGCTAACACATGACAGTAATAAGTTCGAAGAATGGTGCCTATTAATTCAGGTTTCCACATGCAACTCATTCCATTACTGGTAAAATAGACATTTATTCTACTTCTGCCAAAGTAGACAGTGCCTTTGAGTAGAAGTAAAAACATTCTTAGCATCAACCTATCTCTGCTACTTTTGTGCATGAATCATATGTTGCTAGGGCCATGACAGGGTGCTACCATCTCTGAGGGCACCCAGCTGACAGTCACCCAGAGTCAGTGGTAACAAGCGGCCGCCATTCTGAAACCAAATAAAGCAGGAGGAGGTGCTCGTTCTAGGGAACAATGTTTTGTAATTATTTGCTGACCTGCACTTAAGAGTGTAAATAAACATTACTCTCTAGCTATGGGCAACCAAATAAGCCATGAAATGGAAGATAATTCCCAATAAGTTCAAATGATAAATTTAGTATCACGTGAACACACGTGAAAAGGAAAGGTGTTTCAACGTTAGGAGTGAAGAGAGTCCCTCCCTTAGAGGGGTGGCCATGACTAGCGGAGAGCACAAGGGACTGGTGATGTTCTATTTCTTGTTCTGGGCGCTGAAAACACGGTTGTGTTGACTTTGGGGGAATTCTTTGAGCTATACATCATGACATATGCTCTTCTCTGGGTGTGTCATATTTCAAGAACGCTTACTTCTCCCTCCCTTAAAGCATTTTTTCCCCTTTCTTCAGTAAATAAATGCTGAACAAATATATGCAGAATAATAGTTTGAAGTGGTTCCAGAGGTGTAGCACGCTTCACGGGGCATATGTGTTTGGGTCTGTCTGGGCATCAGATGTGCATTTCACTTGATGCAACTCATTTCATTGTTCCACAACCTGGCTTTCCTCTTCGGAGTAAAGGCCTCCTTAGCATTTTTTTCCTGAATAAGGTCCCCATCTTGGCTGCATACAAAAGGCTCCATGAGCACCACTGCCCTGTCTCAGATTAGTTTCCTTGTACGTGT
Organism: Lagenorhynchus albirostris; assembly: GCF_949774975.1. Classification (NCBI taxonomy): domain Eukaryota; kingdom Metazoa; phylum Chordata; class Mammalia; order Artiodactyla; family Delphinidae; genus Lagenorhynchus; species Lagenorhynchus albirostris. The sequence goes on along the minus strand of NC_083104.1, from coordinate 95,500,257 downwards.
TGCCTGGCTTTGTCAGGTCCTGACACCGTCCCGAAGATGGTAAAATGAGCCAGGTGATTTCACCTCTCGTGGTACACCTGGAGGACATTGCTTGGGCACGAGCCAGTTTATTGCTCACAGCCTGAGACATACTTTCCCATGAGCTAGCTCAATCCCCAACCCCCATCCCAGAGGACTTCCTGGGTGGGGAAGGACACATCAGAGAATACGGAGCATTGTAACTAGTGGGAAATACGCTTGACATCAGAGATGCTGTTCCCACTCCTTCCTTCCCCACCCACTCCACACTGATGTGTCAACTGTGATTTCTTTTTTTTTTTTTTTTGCGGTACACGGGCCCTCACCACTGCAGCCTCTCCCGCCACGGAGCACAAGCTCAGCAGCCATGGCTCACGGGCCCAGCCGCTCCGCAGCATGCAGGATCTTCCCTGACCAGGGCACGAACCCGCGTCCCCTGCATCGGCAGGCGGACTCCCAACCACTGCGCCACCAGGGAAGCCCCAACTGTGATTTCTTACTAATGCTTGGGTTTCGCTCTAAGCTGTCTTTGTTGCCCATGCCCATCAACACATACATCCAGAAAAATAAAGAGCATCAGGAAGGTCTGCCCTGTGGGTATGCAATTCTTTGCTGTCGCTGACTGCCTTGAGCAGCTTAGAGAATTTGACTCCTGGAATTCACAGACAGAAGTAGGCTCCCTGAGAACGTCTTTCTCTCCACCTGTGACCTGAAACCAGGCATGAGGATGCTCATCATTTGGCAGTAAGTGTTTGTCGGTTGACACATGACTTCAAGATCAAACCAACCATTTGCTTTCTTCCAGTCAATTCCTCCGGTCCTTCCACTTGGTCAGTTCCATGACTATCTGACCCAGGGCCAGAGAACTTAGCACCTCTACTAAGCTAGACACAACTGCAACGCTAGAAAGGCTTGTGCTGAAGTGCACAGGAAGTAGATGCCAAGAGTTACCTTTGCTATCAGGTTGCAATAGTGTTGCAGCCAACTGGATTCAGGATGCTTTTGTATTGTTTTACTCCAATAAATGTTTTCAGAGGGCTTGCCTTTGGTTTCTCAAGCAGTTTGGCAAATTATGAACCTTTTTTATTTAAAATAATTTTATGAGGTATAATTTATATGCAATAAAATGCCCAGACCTTATTTATTCAGTTTAGTGAGATCTGACAATTCCATACACCCATTCAAACCAAGATACAGAGCATGACCATCATCTAGAAAAACCAATCATGTTCGGATTTCTCTTATCATAAATTAGCTTTGCCTATATAAAATGGAGTCATACAATATGTATTCTTTTGGGTTTAGCTAATTTTGCTCAACATAATGTTTTTGGGATTTGGCCATGTTAGAACTGTTATGAGGGGACATTCTTGTCTTACTCCCAACCTTAGAGGGAAAGCATTCAGTGCTACTAGTTTGAACAATAGTTTGTAATTAGATGGAGAAAATATTCGCCTATTTCTAGTTTGCTGATAGTTTTTATGATGAGTGGGTGTTTGATTTTGCTGAGTGCAGTTTCTGCATATATTGAGATTTTTTTTCTTTATTCTCCTAATATGGCAAATAACATTGATTTTTAACTTTCACATGTTAAAGCCATCTATCTTGCACTTCTGGATAAGCCCTACTTGTTGTGACTTATTATTTGTTAATTATGGCTTTTTGTATGTCACTAGATTTTATTTGCTAATATTTCATTAAGGCTTATATATATATTTATATAATGTTAAAGTTTCTCTTTTAAAATACCAATTTTTTTTGAGGTCTAGTTATATTGACTTTTTTTCTTTTGACAATGATTTTGGTTTTTTAAATTTTTTGCTTGTTTTTGTTGCTTTTTCATACTTTTTTTTTTTTTTTTGCGGTACGTGGGCCTCTCACTGTTGTGGCCTCTCCCGTTGCGGATTACAGGCTCCGGATGTGCAGGCTCAGTGGCCATGTTTCATGGGCCCAGCCGCTCCGCGGCATGTGGGATCTTCCCGGACCGGGGCATGAACCCGTGTCCCCTGCATCGGCAGGCGGACTCTCAACCACTGCGCCACCAGGGCAACCCCATACTTTTCTTAATTTTAGATTTACTGCAAACATTGTGCATTAAAAAGAACAGTAGAGACCAAGACAAATTTATTTACATCCAGGAAAGGGCATGTCTCATCTTCTGTCAAACTTTTAGTAGAGTGGTTTGGTCAGTAGCGATTGCAGTTGGGTTGGGCTGAGCTCCATGTTGTTTTAGTTATGCCGGTACACCACACATTTCCCAGCAACACCCTCTGCAGACTCCTATTTATTATAAGCACAGGGGTCCCAGAAGGTGTCGCTCAGTTCCCCTGTTCTGCCCTCAGACTTCAGGAGTCCCTGTGCCCTGCACAGCAGGAGGGGGTCTCTCTTAGTATTTCTCCCTTACCCCAGTGATAGGTGGCCCTTGGTGTAAAGCCAGGAGATCGGGTTTCTCTGAGCTCTTCTGACCCACCTCTACTCTCAAAAGCCTCCCGCACCTGTGCTTTCTGCTACCCCGCCCCCCGCCCCTCCTCCACAGGCAGACAATGGTGCCTCATACTTAGCATCTGGTCTAGAGTCCAGGAAGGATTCTCTTGGTTTTCAGGCTCTGCCCTCAGACTTCCGCAGGCCATGAGAACCTGTGCTTCAGGGAGGTCCCTTTCCATGCTCTGACCCCCCTGGTGGCAGGTTGCTCCTGCCTGATACTCAGTGTGGGTTCTGGAGTGTAGACGGATTGGGCAGATTTCTTCACTCTCCCGCGCCGCCTTCACACAGGCACATGGCATTCTCTTGCGTTCCTCAGAATTCCCAGCCCTTTCCCTGTTGTCGATGGTCACTCCCTGGGGCTTGGTGTAAGGCCTGGGGGAGGGGGCAGTTTCTCGATTCTTCTGCTCTCCCTTCAGGTTTGGGTAGTTGGTGTGCCTTGTTAGTTTCCATTCACCATTGGCTCGAATCTTTTTTTTTTTTTTTTTTTTGCGGTACGCGGGCCTCTCACTGTTGTGGTCTCTCCCGTTGCGGAGCACAGGCTCCGGACGCGCAGGCTCAGCGGCCATGGCTCACGGGCCCAGCCGCTCCGCGGCATGTGGGATCTTCCCGGACCGGGGCACGAACCCACGTCCCCTGCATCGGCAGGCAGACTCTCAACCACTGCGCCACCAGGGAAGCCCTGGCTCGAATCTTTGAAGGCACGATCAGGACTCTTTATTCACCTGGGCTTGGGACACTCAGCTTTCTGACTCTTGAGATCTCTCTGCTTTTTCGTCTGGTTGCCGGATTTTCCTATCAGGCTTTTCTCTCTGGTCACTCTTCTGGTCTCCAGCACTTTATGAGGCCTTTCTCCTCCCTGCGTTCAGTTCCTAAACAGGCGGTTACTGTGGGTAACTGTACCATGAAAGGACTTATCTCAGTTCTTGCACCCTGACCCCAGCTTTCAGCAGGCTACTGGGCTGCCCTTTGTGAGGTCCTGGTGCCAGGGGTCCATCTTGCAGGGCTCCTACCCTGCCTCCAGCGAAAGCCCAGAGTGCGTTCTTGGGATCCTATCAGCTCTCCTGCCTGGCCTCCAGCCCTCGGCAGCCTCTGCCTTGCACTAGTCAACTCCCCTTGTATCTCGTATGGCTTCTATCAGGACTCTGCCCTGCCCTCCAGCCTCTGTGCACTGTCCCCGTGCAGCCGGTGAAGGCGTGGAGGAAAGACGGGGAGAGTGAGTCCCTCGATTTGTGACTAGGCTTCCTTGAGACTCCAGTCCACCATCCCAGCTAACCCGTGGGCATCAGAAGACTCTTCCTTTTTCACCAGGGTTTCAGTCAAGGTCATGGGCTTCTCTGTCCTGAAATCCATCTCATCTAGGTTTTTTTGCTCCACGGTTCTTTGATGGGTTTCTTAAAACTATCATTACGTAGCTTGTCTGGATGTGTTTTGCTGTAAAGGTAGAAGCAATCATCTCTTGCTACTTTTTATATCCTAGCAGGAAGCAAATGTCTAAAAATGATATTAAAAAATCATTTGGCAACTGTATTTCTATACCACCCATTAAAAAAAAAGAACAAAGCCACTCCCTATTTCCTAATTTCTCTTAAGACTTTCCCTACTCAGCCATCCACATCACTTTCTATGCCCACCTCTTCTAAGTCAATGGTTCTCAACTGGGGATGCTTTTGACCCCCAGGGGATATTTTTGTTTGATGGTTGTGGATGGGAAGAGAGTGCTATTGGCATCTGGTGGGTAGAAACCAGGGATGCTGCCAGACATCCTACCATGAGTAGGACAGTTCCCAGCAGCAAAGTCATCTGATCCAAAATGTTAATGGTGCTGATGTTGAGAAACCTTGTTTGAAAGGATCATGAACAAATGCCCACAGCAGATTCGGTCATTGTTTTCCCATCAACAAGTTCTGGTGGCTACCAAGCAAATCAAAAAGGAATGGGAAGGAAAGGAAGAGTAGATCTACCTCATCCTGGGAAGGCAGTGAGTGGATTTACACACGGCCACATCCCTGGTCACAATGACTTGCCGTGGTAAGGTTGGTAGTAAATGCTGACTGAATGAACGCATGGATGGGTGAGTGAATGACTCAGGGAATGAAGTTTAGATGCCACCTGCCAGCTGGTAGGTCGCTTCTATGAAGCCTTTCCCCAAGCACTCCAGTGCTTGCATTCCAGTACTTGTCAAAGGACTAGGGCATTTGAAATACATGTCCCAAGAGTTAATACAGTTACATTCTGTAGTTTGAAGTTAACTAGGTCAAGTATCTCCTCACTTCATTTGGTTGTTCTTGCAAAACCATCCCTTCGTTTCCACAGTTGTGATCGGCTACTACTCTGAAGCACTGTGTTGGACCCTGAGATAATATATTGTGACTACTCAGACTTTGCCTTTGGAGGAAGGAAATATGTGCTCAACAGAAAAGCGTGTCAGTGAAGCCATGTTCGTGATCATGGCTATTCTGAAAGCATCGCCTCAAATACTGTTTACATTGTGAAAAGATAAACAACTGAGTAGGCTGTAGTCTTGAGTTATAAATTTAACTCACTTGTTGAAACTCAGCATTTTTTTTAAATGCATTTTTTCAATTACCAGTAGAAATCTGTGTTTTCCAAAATCAATTTGGGGACAAGATAAGTCTTACAACCAATTTACCCAGACAGAGAAGTACTATGAGCTAGACCTATGTGGGTTGCTGGCTTTTATTTTTGTTATTTTGCTCTAGTTATCTGACGTAAATATTTGAATGGATGATTTATTATTATGCTTGAGTTCTGAGGCTTTTTCACTGAGGCTTGAATAGTTAGTGGGGAAATGTTTTTCAAATATATTTCAATTCAAACCATTTAAGTAAATGATGTGTGTGTGTGTGGGCATGTATATTTTTGTTCTGTATTGTCATACAACTTTCTCACAGAAAGTTCCAGCAGTTTTCCTTTTCCTTTAAAAAGCTTCTCAGACTAATAAATAATGAAAATCTCATCAATGGATGAAATACAATTTCTTCATCTTTTCGTTAATTCTTTTAATTACTGTCCCCTTATTTACCTATTCGATTTTTAAAATAGATATCCTGGGTCCATGAGATTTAGAACTCTTTCTTAAAATTGCTATGGTTTTAAGAGTTCTGGTTGAGGACTGAGGACATGTCATTGCCAGGTCGCAGGCGACCTGGTGAGTATTTGGTGACCAGGTGAGTATTTGGACCACACACCTGTCCCCATCAAACCCATCCTGACATAGGACCCCAGCCAGCTCCAGCTGCTTGTGGTTGCGTTCTACATATTCACCTCCCAGGTATATTACTGTGAATGGGGGCCTCTTAAATGACTGTGTAAGTCAAAGAGGAGAAAGCCCATCTCAAATGAAGGGGTCAGTCTACGGAAGAAATACAAGAAAGTGAAAGGCATACAGTGCCTAGCGACTCATTTCTACGGGCCTCTGGAGACAAGGCGTGTCCCAGGTGTGATTCAGGAGCATGGAATTTGTTAACTCAGCCTAAGGAGGCCACAGGCAGTATTTGCTATCCTTGTAGCACTCTTCATTCAGCCAGGATCCTGGCTTGCCAAACAGGACTGCATGATCCTGAATTAGAAAGAGAGGATCTGTAATCCCAAAGGCTGGATCTCTGTTGGTCTTGGTGCACCTACCCTGTCTTAGGTTGTGGGGGAATCATTTCCTTTTTATTTCTCAGAAGGTCTGGACTCAGGAATGCTGATCTCGTCAATGGAGAATGGAGCCCAAATCAATATGTCTCCTATTTCCCGCCATGTAGTTCTCTTTTCTCCTTCACTCTGGGAAAGGAGACAGTGGTATTTGCGCTTTAAGCTGTTACTGTGTAATCGTCATGAAGATAAGGTCAGCAGATACACGCTGAGGGCTGCTGGTGACTAACTGAGGCTTCACCTCCTCCTCTGCTCTTCCAGCAAGGATGGAGTGAGGAAATACAGAGACAGGGAGCCCCCGAACCCCCTCCCCACTGCAGGCCTAGCAGGTTATCTCACTGCTCTGGAGGTGGCCCTGCCTTGTTTTCCCAGTTTGTAGCAGCCCGAGGGGCAAGGCATCTAAAGTTGGTTTGTCTATCACTTTCTGGGTGGCAGGAGCCCCAGCTCATGGTGGGAGATTGGGCTGAGGAAGGACCTTGTCAACATCCCAAGGCTTGTTACAAGAGCTCACTCATTAAGTTTTTGTTTCAGGATCCCAGTATCTAATTAGAATTTTTCTGGTGGAATTAGAGGTATTTCTTTTTTTAAGTGGTTTAAGAAAAAGGAACAGGGGCTTCCCTGGTGGCGCAGTGGTTGAGAGTCCACCTGCTGATGCAGGGGACGCGGGTTCGTGCCCCGGTCCGGGAAGATCCCACATGACGCGGACTGGCTGGGCCCGTGAGCCATGGCCGCTGAGCCTGCGCGTCCGGAGCCTGTGCTCCGCAACGGGAGAGGCCACATCAGTGAGAGGCCCGCGTACCGCAAAAAAAAAAAAAAAAAAAGAAAAAGGAACAGGAATGGGGTGACAATATGACAATCTTTAAACATACAGTAACTGCTGAGACATGGAAGAGAGTAATAAAGACTCCCAGCAGGAAGAGTTACTGGGCACTTGATGTTAAGACTAAAGAATATTGTGAGATTCTTCTTCCCCAAACTATCTTAAAGAACATGATGAAGCATAATTTCTCTACAATTAGCAAGATAAAGCCAGAGGAAGCACACAGAGGACGATTATTCATTCACTCAGAAAAGTTAACTCAAGCACCTGCCAAGAGACAGAGAGTGTGCAAGATTAGCCTGGGGAATAAGAAGTTAGCGGCACCCACCCTTTAACCCTCATGTAGCTCATAATCGACCCACCATAGAATGCAATGACTTATTAAGGTGTCTTGTTTTTTATTTAGTACAAAATACATAGTAATATTGACAAACTAGATTTTAAAGCCTGGCATTATATATAGATCAGGCTAGATGCCAGAGATCCTCTATACATCACAGTTTGCTTTTTTAAAGATTGGTCTCACAGATGAGCTTGTGTGTTGGTCGCAGCTCACCTCTTTGGCTTCTTACTCTGCTGCCTTGTGGCTGCCTTCCGCCCTCAACTCTACATTCAAAGAGCTGTTGAGGGAGAGGTGGTGAGAGTAGAATACATGGCAGCCGATCCACAGTAGTTACCGGGCACCCTTCATACAGAGTTCTGTAACCGGATGCACATAGGTCACAGGGACTTACCGAATTAATCCATGCATATTCTGTTCAGTGCAATTAGACAAATTTCCGGGAAAGTGTGTATCCTGGTGCAGTGGTAAGAGAAACATGTCCCAGGTACTGAACGGAAGAACATGGAGCCAGTAGGTCCCCACCCCTGAGAAGTTTCCATTTTCCATGGAACACTGATATTCCTTCCCCTTCCCCCAAGAATACTGCAGGCGCTTGAACTGGCAAAGCAAGAGGAAGGCTCAGAAACCTGTGCCCACACTCCAGGAATGAAGGGAAGAAGGAAGAGAAGAAGTAAGGATTTTATTACTCTCTCAGACGAGAACAGTTGATACTTAAACTTCCACACTCCACTTTGAAATCCCGGGTTCTTAGTTCACACGCAGTGTACAAGACTCGGAAAAACATCAACCCATCAGCTCCAAATCTATATAGTGTGGTTCATAAAAAGATAAGAAGATAAAGACTTCAGTCCGTTTGGTTCTATTCCACTGATGTTTGCTAAGTGACAGGCATGTGCTAGTAATGCCGGAGGTGTGGGGTGAGATGGGATTGCATGTTCTCAGGAAGTTTTAGTCTACTGAAGCACGTTGTCATAAACAGTTTCGCTGTAAGACTGAAAGAAATATATACTAAATATAGGTGTGGCCAGATGTAGAAAATCTCAATTAGCCAAATTCTTTTTGGAGAAAATTCTTTGTTTGGAGCAACTATTTGGGGTAGGGAGTAAAATTGCAAAAATATACTGACATAACCATGGATGGTTTCTGCATTGCCTTGAGGGAAGGGTAGACCTTGTTAACTGATGGCGGGCTTTATTTTCCAAACTCTGTGGGAGATTTTATTATGTGCTTTTTGAGCACAGAAACTGGGGCAGAGATGGATATCTTGGCACAGCTGGGAGGAAGGAAATCTTAAGTCTATGGGGAATGGGGATCCAGGAGGGAGAAGAGAGCTATGTACCACTGAGGAGCACAGGGGAGCATAATGGTCAAAGCTTTCCATATGGCTTCCTGTGGTGTTTGTGAGATAACTAGTCCCCCTCTTCAGGCCTCTCCAGGGAATCTTCAGTAAAATAGACAAAGGTTTATATGGCTTTTGTGTATTTTTTTTTGTGAAGAATTTGAGACCCCTCGTGGAGTTCTGTCTGGATTGCTGGAAGAAGGGGTGAGTACCACAGCTGGTATGGACTCCATTACCACCAAGGACGAACAACGCCATCCACTGTTTGCTGAATAGTCTCCTCTCTTTTGCCCTTGCTCTCCAATATTTTGTTCCACCAAGTAGCCCAAATGATTGTATTAAAACATGTCAGATTGTATTCTGTTCAAAACTCTCCAATTGCAGCCGTTTCATTTAAAATGAAATCCACTTCCGTAACCTTACCCAACAAGTTCCTACTGGATGGGTCCCTGGCTTCTTTCCTGAGCTCATCTCCCGCCGCTCCCCTAATTCTTACTCTATTGTCGTCTCATTTTCTTCTCCTTGTTGCTCAAACACTTGAAGCACTGTTTCAGGCTGCACATTTGCATTCATTGTTTGCTCGGCAGGGATGCTCTTCCTTCAGAAGTCCGCCTGCCTCATCTTTCCTTTCTTTGACCTCTTTTCTCAAATGCCAATTCCTTGCTGCCGACATCCCTGTTTCCCCTTTCCGGCTGAGCTTTCCTGCACTCTCACTTCCCACCCCTGACCTGACTCTCTTTAATTTACAGAGTTTAGATGTTTGTTTACTACCTGCCAACTCCCCTCCCCTGACCCCATTAGAATGTAAATCTGTAGGAGTAGGGGTTTTGTTGTGGTTGTTAAATCTCCAAAGCTTACAGTGGTCCCTGGTACAAGGTAGGTAATTAATAAATAAGTGTTGAATGAATGGATGAATGAATGAGGTTGTATAGGGAGAGACCATAGAGTAGAAGACAGACTTGAAATAGAGTGAAAACCTAGCCAGCAACTAAGGATTCCCTTGAGGATTCATAACAACAGTGGTGGGGAATTGTTTTCAAATAATCTTATTCATTTTATTTTTGGCTTGGAACAAGGCACATCGGTGATGCGCTTTGTTTTATTAAACAAGCCTTCCTGAGGGAGACAGAGGGGTGAGGGTTGGTCTGACCCCCCTCTCTGGGGATGGGATGCAAAAGTGGCCTCTGGACAATGGAATTCCAAGCCAGGCAGCCCTGGGTGGGGTGGGCAGTGGGGGAAGTTAAGCAAGTGTGTGCTGTCATCCATCACTCGGCCTGTCTGTCCTTCCATGTCTTGTGAGACTCAGGTCACTTCCTATTCAAGTGACGAAGGTCTCTTTAGGCTGGGAGCATAAAGAAGAAACTGTAGCTGTGACAACTCAATGAGCAAAACAGAGAATGAAGAAGAGTGAGAGGAAAGAAGAAAAGCAAGTAGTGGAGTCAAGAAAGGATTTTGGTGTAAGTATGATATAAAAAACCAGCCAGGTGGAATAGGGATGAGGGTGTGAGAATTCGCTCGCTTTTTCTCCATTAGGGATTGCTTCTCTCCTGTCCCTTCTACTGTGTATCACCAACTGGGAGAAGAAACACAGCAGTTGCTTGGATCTTTTTCTTGCTGGATCACGGATACTTGCCCCACAACTTAAATCTCAGAAAATAAGGCACTACACATGTTATACATGATGATGACAATACAGCTGACCCTTGAACAATGTGGGGCTTAAGAACTGACCACTTACACAGTTAAAATATAACTTTTGACTCCCCCCAAACTTAACTACTAATAGTCTAATTTTTGTTGAGTGGAAGCCTTACCAATAATCTAGACAGTCAAGTAACACCTATTTTGTATGTTATATGTGTTCTATATATGTGTTCTATACTGCATTCTTACAATAAAGTAAGCTAGAGAAAAGAAAACTTCATGAAGAAAATCATAAGGAAGAGAAAATACATTTACAGCACTGCACTGTATTTATCGATACCATAACTGTACATCATCTGTTTACAAGATGAATTGTCTGTCAGTACCTGCATGAGTATTGTCTTAAATGATAAAAACCATTGTAATGTTATACATATGACTAATGTTAGACATTAAAAATGAAAAGATAATGTGAAAAAGAAACTCATTTTATTACAAGTATAATGATTCATGCATCGATAATGAAGAAGCAGCAATCCGATGGCTTCATGGTAGTCTAGTCTAAGCAATGGTGTCATGTACAGTCTGTAAGTGTGTGCACAAGTTTTGATAAATTTAAACTTTTTGTAATAGATTTGTGCATATTTTATGGTAGTAAATGATAAAATAAACTAATATCTACATATAATTTATGCATTCAAGACATACCTAACTTTTTCTTAATTTTTTTTGATATTTCTAGTCCACATGATTTGTCTGCAAGTTTCTTTTCAAACTGCTGCAAATCTCCAAAAAATTGTCCGATATATTTATTGAAAAAATCCACGTATAAGTGGACTCGCGTAGTCCAAACCTATGTTGTTCAATGGTCAGCTGTAATGTCCACTGATTGTTGAGTGCCTCCCCTCACTAAGCTCAGTAGAATGCCCTTTCCATGTGTTATCCCCACTTCTCACAATAGCATTCTAAGGTGGGGATTCTCTCTATTTTATATATGAAGAAATCGAGGCTTGGGAAACACTAAATGAATCTAGAAATTTTGTTGCTTGGAAACCTTTCTCTCTGCTATTTTCTCTCTCACAGAAGCCCACGTATAGCCTTGAGTAGAGCTGAGAGTTACTCTAAGCAGTAATGAATTGAAGGAAAAAAAGAAATCTCCAAAAACTAGCTTCTAATTATCTTTGACAGTGTAGTAGCATGTGACACTGTGCCTTAATACACACCTGGCAGACTGGAGTTCAGGGAATGACTAAAAATATCCAAGAGGAATGAGAGCAGACAGGGTGGCAACAGGAGGGGGTCACTTGCATATATACCTCCCCACCTTACCCCAACCGCCATGTTAGAATGACAATACTGTGTGGTTAAAAATGTGAATTATCAATGTTAAACATAAGCAGACTTATTTCTTTGGGGAAGGAGGTTCAAGTGTTAGAACTTCAGAGGAGACTGCAAGAAGATTTGAAGTAGTTGCTGGGGAAAAAAAAAAAAGAGGATGTAAGAGAATATTTCAAGGGGATTATAAGGAAGCAAAGATCTGTTCTAAAACCCACTCTTGATTATTTGTCATTAAGGGTCCCAGGAAGAAGGGAGGGACATAAAAATAAAAAATAAAATGAAACAATATCAAAACCTCATTTTAATTTCCTTCAACCAACCTGCTTGAAAGACTGCTAAAAAGTAGCTAAATTCATAACTTACATTTTACTTTCCTTCTATGTCTTTTCTCTTCCTTTCCTAATAGGAAAATGGGCAAAGGGAGCTCAGATTATTCCAAGATTTTATCATAGAATGATCAAGATTTGGCTGCTTAAAGTTTGGGGGTTTTAAAAAAAAGCTGATTCTCCAGTTTTTTGTGTGTGGCTGAAAGTTGTTTGACGTATCAGGTGACCACATAAGAAGTTTGCTAATTCGTCCATTAAAAGATTTGTCAGCTAAACAGCCAACCGCACAAGAGCTGCCCTAGGCTTCAGAGCAAAGAACCCAAAACAAACATCAGTGGGGCCCATGGATTTGGGTCACTGGGATAAAAGGAAAAGACATTTATAACCTGCCTGGGTTGTGTTATCTCTTCCCAGGCTGCTGCTCTTGGCGTTGACTGCTCTGTGGCCAAGTAGCCAATGAAATTCCTGGTTGAGAGGACTAAATCATTCCCTCATTCCTTACTTCTTGTCATCCTTTGAGTCATTTTTTCATCCATCCATTCACCCACCTTAGCAGCGTTCCTCTGTAACTCTAATAGTTGGGTCTGAAGGGAGTGAGCTAGAGTACAATGAAGTTGCTGTTGCTTTGAACACAAAAGAAATGCTTTGGTTAACATAGCTGATAAGTCCTTGGCAGGCGAGAATGAATAACCCAGAAACCCATAACATCTGAGGCCTAAGCTTTCACCTACTTTAGCTCTGTCGCACTGTAGTGGACCCACCTATTTATTTATCTGTTTTTTACGCGGCACTCAGCTCCTTGAGGTCTTGTAGCCCAGCACCCAGCACAGTTCTTGGCAAGTAGCAGGAGGTTAACAAATATTTGTTGAGTCAATTGAATGAGATTGGGGAGATTCCCATGATCTCAGCCCATGAGGTAGCTCAGCTCGGCAGCTCCTCTGGAACATTCTAGAAGGCGAGTGAGGACCTTGGGGGCAGAGACAGCCGCTCATGCATCCCTGTATCTGGCGCACAATGTTTGCTTAGGGAACAAGTGGAGGTCTGTATTGCTCAAGGGGTGGATGTGAGATAACCTTTGGGGATAGTCTCACCCCATCCTCAGCTTGGAAGTTCCCCAGATAAGCACAGGAATATGTCACACAGATGCCTGACTATTGCTGCAAATCTTCCCAAGGAACCCAAATGGGGGCCCCTTTGACAGGCCCTGCTTTCAGTTTCTAAGCTGCTAGCAAAGGCTCAATGAGTCAAGGAGGTGGCCAGTGGGGCAAAAGGCCAAGCTTGGGGACAGAAATAACAAGAGCAGAAGGATTGGCTTTAGCAATGGTACTTTATTATGAATGCAAGAAAACTACCCAGGAAATGCATGTCCTACTGTTGATAACTACAAAAACAGGAAATGGCCAAAACTAATGACATGATGAAAAAATAAACAAACAGTTTAATGGGAAAAAAGAGGTCCAAGGCTCATAAATGTACCATGACTTTACCTTACCTAAGATCATTCATAAAAATAAATTCAATCTGGACTTCAGAGTTAAACATGAAAACTAAAAACATAAAAGAGGGCTTCCCTGGTGGCGCAGTGGTTGAGAGTCCGCCTGCCGATGCAGGGGATGCGGGTTCGTGCCCCGGTCCGGGAAGATCCCACATGCCGTGGAGCGGCTGGGCCCGTGAGCCATGGCCGCTGAGCCTGCGCGTCCGGAGCCTGTGCTCCGCAGCGGGAGAGGCCACAACAGTGGGAGGCCCGCGTACCAAAAAAGTAAAATAAAAGAATTGTACGAAAATATAAGAGGATCACTTTTATCTGATCTCTTGAAAGGGAAACCATTTCTAAGCACAAAAGCCCAAGTAGAAAGTCGATAACAAAAGAGCACCTCACATGTATTATATCAGAATCCACATAGAAAGCTTTATTTCCTTCTTCAAGCCTTCATTTTCATATTTTAAACACTAACATATATGACTCTTGAATTGAAAATATAAAATTTCTTGAATTAAAAAATATAAGAACTTGTGTTTAATAATTAAAACAAATGAAATATGCACTCGTTCCATAACATCTCACACCAGGCAAAATATAATCCCCTTCCCCACCTTAGGTTGCCTTTTTTTTTTTTTTTTTTTTTTTTTTTTGCTGTACACGGGCCTCTCACTGCTGTGGCCTCTCCCGTTGCGGAGCACAGGCTCCGGACGCACAGGCTCAGCGGCCATGGCTCACGGGCCCAGCCGCTCCGCGGCACGTGGGATCCTCCCGGACCGGGGCACGAACCCACGTCCCCTGCATCGGCAGGCGGACTCTCAACCACTGCGCCACCAGGGAAGCCCTTAGGTTGACTTTTCTTTGCACTTGCTATTAAATCTCCAACCTACCTTCAAAAACTTGCATAAACACATATCTGGAGGACCAGGGAAGGCTGAGAAATCACACAGCACAATTCATCTCTGGTCCTGGGGTTCATCAAGGAATGATTCATCGCCTGAGATGCCCCTCTCCTAATTCTACCAATGTCTGAGTATTTTTGTCTTGAGAGAAAGTCCTCCTTTCCCTGGACCTAACTCCTCTTTTCCATTTTACACGTGTTTCTTCTTCTTTCTCGCTTAGGATGGCATTCTAAACTTCTCACAGTGAATTCCAGCTGCCCATATTCCCAGTCCCATGTCCCACTTGGCACAAATCCGCATAATGCTGTACCTGGAACATCTATTGTGGTTTATACCTTCGGACTGTTCTGTCTGCCTGGATTTTCATGTTTCCTCTTTTGTACCTAACAAACCCCACTTATTCCTTAAGAACCAATTCAAAAGCGATTTCATGCATTCTCAAGACTTTCCCAATGCCTCTGTTCGAGGGCACCTCCCCTCAGCTGTCACAACAGCGTACCCCATACCCATTGTCCTGCTTTGTCACATTAAGCCCTTTAACTCTGTGGGCTCCTACTCCTGACTCATGCACAGGCGCCTTGAGGGCAGAAACCATGTCTAGTTCCTGTCCAGTTCACGTTTGTATCTCCAACATCTTGCATGGTGCCTGAAATAGAGTAGATAAATGCTCTTTTTTTTTTTTCCGTACTACTGATGTTTAATATAAGTAAATAATACATGTAACATTTCAATTTGATAAATGCTCTTTTTATGATGAATGGAATGCATGAACGAACGAATGAATGACGTTGTGAATGGTAAACTAAAAACTGGTTGTTATATTCCTCCAGGAAATAGTCTTTAATCCCTTAAGGCAGAGTATCAAACGCTTCCTTAGCAATTTGGCCTCTGAGAGAAATAATTCCCACCTCAAGACACATTTTTCAACTTGTGTATTGGAATCTGATACATCTAGAATCTGAAGCACAGGATTTACCCTAAAGTATCCCTAAAAAAGCTCAGGGAAAATCCCAGCCTTTTGATTCCACTTCTTGTTACTCTATGTTTAAAGATTCAGGCACTTCTAATTACTTGGAACTGAATAATAAAACCCTAGAGGTTTCACTTATTTGTCTGGATTAGTATGTTTATTCTTTCTTTAAAAAAATAAATTTATTTATATTTTATTTATTTATTTTTGGCTGTGTTGGATCTTCATTGCTGCACATGGGCTTCCTCTAGTTGCAGTGAGCAGGGGCTACTCTTCATTGTGGTGCGTGGGCTTCTCATTGTGGTGGCTTCTCTTGTTGCGGAGCACGGGCTCTAGGTGCGCGGGCTTCAGTTGTTGTGGCTCGCGGGCTCTAGAGCGCAGGCTCACTACTTGTGGCGCACGGGCTTAGTTGCTCCGTGGCATGTGAGATCTTCCTGGACCAGGGCTGGAACCCGTGTCCCCTGCATTGGCAGGCGGGTTCTTAACCAGTGCACCACCAGGGAAGTCCCAGTATGTTTATTCTTATGACAATTATTATATTACTCCTGTAATTCCAAATAGCAACCAGAATGCTCCCAGAGTAGCTTTCATGTTTTTAGTGAGTAACTTATTTACTCAACCACAGAAATTGGCCCACTATACGCTAATAGGCTGCTAGGTTTGCTTCCTTTCTGGAAGGTCACATGTGAAGTCCAACCAAAAAGTTCTTGCAAGTCCAGGAGCATTCAATGTGAAGGGCCAGCCTAAAAGGGCCAGTTTATTACATGGTGTTCAATAAATAACTTTGATTGAGGGTTGCCCTGGGCCAGACACTGTGCCAAGTACAAGTCATCTCTTATCTCAGATTTAATGTTCAGTAGCCCTGTAATACATTTCTTCTTCTTCTTTTAATTTATTATTATTATTATTTATAGGTAATGAAAGAGAGCCTAAGAGAAGTTAAATCATTTGCCATAGCTCACATAACTAGTAAACAGAGAGAGTTGTAGCCAAGACTCCAAAGCCCTTGTTCTGTTCACTAGAACCTGTTATCTCATAGGAGACATTTTTTGTTGTTGTTCTCACACAAGATTTATCCCCCAGCGCCCCCTCGCTCCCTCATCCCCATCCCAATCCTCAGTGGAGGAGATTCAGAGCAGGATCTGCAGGTACAAGAAATACGTTCCAAAGATTTTGCTCTCCTTCCTTCCCCCCATCTTGCCAATTCCCAAGGCCCGAAGCTAAACGCACTCGTGCAAACACACACAGTCCCACTCCTTTCCCACACCTCCTGTTGTTTCCACATCAGAGCTCACCTGTAAGACATTTGGGCTCTGGGAAGAGAGAAGGTATCCAGAGTCTGCTTGAGAACACTAAAGGGGGGAGAGGCCATTACCCTAACCTTCACACGAAGGGAAGTGGCTATGAGTCAGACACCTAGTTCTTCTCCCTTCTCACAGTTGACTGTTTTCACTCCCTGGCCTCTACCTTGTCCATCAACCAAGAGCAAACATGTTAGCACACTCCCACCTGCAGCACGTGAAAATGGGCTCTGTCCAACATCCCTCACCCAGGTATAGGGGTGCTGGGGGAGTGGTGCCCGAGGATCAGCAAAGCGTTCATGCACAGGGAAAGAGGGCAGAAGAGTCCAGCTTGAGCTCTGACTAGGGAGGTACAGGTTCAGAACTAATGACCTTTTTAAAGTTTTGTCTCACATCATGTTATGAGGGGCGGTAGAACAGGGGCCTCTGCTGATTGTAGACACATTCTCGCTAACGGGGCTCATCCTTAAAAGAGGCCCTGCCAAACTGGGAAGCAGCTGCAAACAAAATTATTAAAGGAGCTGAAGAAGGAGTAAGAAGAGCTGGTGGCTCCTGGGATGAACGCCACTGAGCCATTCGCAAAGTGCTACTCTGCCGTCGCCCATGTGGGATTATTGCTTCTCCAAAGGAGGACCAGGGCAAAGGTCGGGAACATGGCAGCGGGTATGCTGTGGTATTGCTTTGCTCATTGCTCAGGCTGATGGGCAAATGGAGGCAGGGGTTAGCACAAGGGGTTCGCTTATCAAAGCGAACAGTGGGTTTTTTATTGGAGTCCCTCCAGGCTCCTGAAAACACTGCACTCACAATGAAAACACCAGTCCTCTGGGCTTCCAGGGTTTCCTTAGGTGGATTGATTAACTGAGCCTCTCAAGGGTTGCTCCCTCAGCCCTGGAGAGAGGTCAGAGAAGAAAATGTGAGCCGATG
Source organism: Lagenorhynchus albirostris (assembly GCF_949774975.1). Lineage (NCBI taxonomy): Eukaryota > Metazoa > Chordata > Mammalia > Artiodactyla > Delphinidae > Lagenorhynchus > Lagenorhynchus albirostris. The sequence continues at coordinate 95,482,708 of NC_083104.1, read as the reverse complement.
TCAATCCCACCCTAGGTTTCCTCCCCGCAGAAGCGGATGGAGATCTGTCCTCTTCTGCGATTAACTCAGGGATTTTGCCTTTTCTCAACTGCCCAGGTTTTCCAACTGCCCTATTTTCTCAGGCCAATCTTTCGATCTTCCCTGCTTTCAAAAGTTCCTTATTCGTATGCTTCTTCCCTTTTTGCTTCTTTGGGCTGGAATGAGGAAAGACCACATCCAGACATTCCCGGTGGGTCCCTGGTGGTAAAGTGAACCCTTTCCCGGGCAGAGTCCTTCAGGGCAGAGCCTGGCTGAGAGCTGACCTAATCTCACATACCTACTGACAAACAAATAAACAAAGGAGGAGTTTTTACTAGTAGCCATAACACAAGAGCAAACAGAGAAACAGCTGGAAGTCAAGAAATCACTTGAAATTGCTTCTGCAGTCACGCAACCCTGGCCTTAAACCTGAAAGTACCTAGAAACAGTCCTTGAAGCTATTACAAGCAGCTACATTTCACCTGCTTGGCACAAGGCCACAGAGATGCCCTAAGCACGGCAGGGAAAGAATGAAGGGTTTGTCTCTGGGTCTTCATCCCACACCCCTCACCTAGGCAGTGTTGTGGTATCGGTTGCCAGCTGATACCACAGTTTCCTTGTCACTTTCCTACAGGGAAAATTTACCTTTTGACAGGTGAAGTGGGGAATCGTCCAGTACTAATTTAGCGTTGAATGTTTATTTCCTCCTGTGTAGTTCTCTTTCCAATTAGAGTTGATGGACTACTTAATCAAGCGCCCACTTAATGAGACCTCTTCCATTCCAGACACTGTCATATGTAAATTCTGGCTACCCATACTCACTTTACTTACCATCTTCACCTAGGTAGTTCCTAGTTTGAGTCAGACAACACCTAGAGATCCATGGGCCATTCAAGCTCAAAGCAACATTGGAGAATCACAACAACACTAACAATAATAATAGTATTAATAATAACAGCTAACACGTACTGGGTGCTTTCTACGGACCAAGACTTTTGCTAAATGTTTATATTTTATTATTTGATTGAAACCTCACGATAGCTCTAAGTGTCTCCACTTAATGCAGGAACGGTCTGAAACTAAGCGTTAAAAACGTTCCCAAGCCCGTTCTTGCAGCCCATTCTGGTGGAATCGTGTGTCATCCTTCCTCACCCAATCCTGTGCTTTCAATTTAACAGAACCCTGGAGACGCTGGGTAACTGTCTAGGGTCCCCGGAAAGTTACTGGTCGCATTGCTTCCTTTGTTATTTGACTGACTGAAGCCCAGAAGCCTCTGAGACTTAAGGCAATGAAGGTGTCTATTTAGAATAATAGATCTTACAGTTGACAGAGGCTGGGAAAACTTTCTGACTCTTTTGGACATCAGAGCACCTAGGTAGCTCCTTCAAAACTGTTGATGTGTGGGCAACAGATCTACAAAACTGATGATGCCGACACCCCGGTATCTGTCCACTGACACTGACACTCACTCAATAAGAGAGAAAAAAGTTAATAACTAGGGCATCCTAATCTTTCCTCTTATACTTCTCTCCAGCCCTTCCCTCAGCCCTGGTCTCCTAGAAACAATTTTTCCTTTGCTCTCCCGGTTCTTACTCCCCCAAGTATGCAAAGGAAATGTGGTCTTTGCTTGCATCTGACTTTTACAGTGTAAGAGGTTCATGAGTAGCAGGTGTGGAAGGGAGCTGGAGAGAAACAGACGGGAGTTTTTTGTTTTTTTTTTTTTTGGCGGTACACGGGCCTCTCACTGCTGCGGCCCCTCCCGTTGCGGAGCACAGGCTCCAGACAGAGCACAGCTCCCGTTGCGGAGCACAGTTTTAGGAAGGATTTCTGAGGGTTGTGAATTAGACTTCCTCCCTAAAACTTCCTCAAGGGACATATTAATGATGGTCATTACTTTTACATTTTTATTGGTGGCTACACATGGTTCCTTTGAATAGACTAGCAGGTCAGGAATAGGCCATGTTTTTCAGATGAGTTGCACAAGCATTTTACAAGCATTTATTGAACACCTGTTTTGTCCTAATGATGCAAAGATAAGCAAGGTAAGGGCTCTACCATTAAGAATCTTATAAACAGGTTTCTACCCTCCTGCCTGGAATGATTGCTAGAACTTCGCCCTTCTTGGATCTGCACCCAGTAGGAAACAACAAAAAAAACAAATTCAAGGTCTCTGACAAGGGAGGGGCGGACTCATAACCTACAAAGCTGGAAGTGAACTGAAAGGCAACTTAATCCAAACCCTTTGATTTACAAATAAGGAAACAGAAGCCCAGAGGATGAAGTGGCTTGCCCAACAGGCATGAGAAATACCTCACCGTCTGCTTCCTCTCACAGTGAGCCTCTAAGGCTAGGAGAGGCTCTTGGAGTGAAGCTGAGGACCCCTGCATCCCCAACACCCCATCTCTCTGATCCATACTGGGAGTAGACGAGAGTTGTCAGGGACTTCAAGGGGACTGAGTGGAATTGGAGGTGGGAGCCCTTGTGTGTTGCCATGGTAAAGATGTGTGATGCAGGACACAGACTCCCCTGGAGGGCTGGCTCGAGTCCTGTCTCCCCTGGGATTCTGGTCTTGGGGCCAGAGGCCGGAGGACTCTGGTCACTCAGTGTCACCTTTTGTTGAGGGGGGAGGGACAGGGGGCTGCAGAGACTCTGCTCTGTTCTGGGGAGAACTGACATCCCTTCTCTCTCTGCAGCCTCATCCATGGGAGGTCCGCTCATCGGTGATAAATGGACTCTTGGGAAGATCAAAGTTCATCAGGATGGCGGCAACTCGCTCCGATGATTCATCAGCTGTTGGGTCTGTCGAGGTGGAGAAAGAAAGTTCTGCTTGAGGTGCCATGAAAATGCCGCCTGCCTGGAAGTGGAGCCGGAGGCTGGGCGCCTGGCTGTGTCCCCACCTGGGCCATTTGTCAGCTGATTCATTTGTTCATTTGACACGTGGGGAAGAGGCATTCCACCGGGTAACAATGTGCAGATGACATTTCTCTGTCAGCCCAGCAGAGAGCTCGACGTCCCCTGTGGAGCAGCTCAGTGGCTGGAATGAACTGTCCAGTCAGGAGAAAAATGAGGGTGGGAGCTGACTTGGGGTCACCAGTGAGTCCTCAGGGCCGTGGGTCTGCTGAGGCCTGGCTGCTGCAGAGAGACAGCAGGTGCTTTTCCTCCCTCACTTTCTCTCGGACACCAGGGGCCCCATCCTGTTAATCAGGGTGTTGTCCTGGAGGCACGGCAGCCTGGGGCTGGCCCTGGACCCGGGACACCGCACCATGGGCCAGCGTGAACCACTGTGACCCCAGCCTTCCCCACTCCTCTCCCAGAAATGCAGGTCACGCCATGACTTTGCCGTGTGGTCTTGAATAAGTCACTAACCTTCTCTGGCACTCGGTTTCCCTGTCCATCAGTAATTACCTCTTTCTGGCGGTAATAGACCATATGCCTTCCAAAGTGTGGTTTGTGCTACCCTCAGCTCCTCTCCATATCAGAATTCCTGAGGGCTTCCCTGGTGGCGCAGTGGTTGAGAGTCCGCCTGCCGATGCAGGGGACGCGGGTTCGTGCCCCGGTCCGGGAAGATCCCACATGCCGCGGAGCGGCTGTGCCCGTGAGCCATGGCCGCTGAGCCTGCGCGTCCGGAGCCTGTGCTCCGCAACGGCAGAGGCCACAGCAGTGAGAGGCCACAACAGTGGGAGGCCCGCGTACCGAAAAAAAAAAAAAAAAAAAAAAGAATTCCTGGGAACACTTATTGAAAATATGTAGAAAACAAACTTATAGTTACCAGGGACTGGGAGGGATAAACTGGGAGATTGGGATTGACGTATACACATTACTATGTATAAAACAGATAACTCATAAGAACCTGCTGTATAGCACAGGGAACGCTACTCAATACTCTGTAATGGCCTATATGGGAAAAGAGTGGATATATGTATAACGGATTCACTTTGCTGTACACCTGAAACTAACACAACATTGTAAATCAACTATATTCCAATAAAAATTTAAAAAAATATAGAGACACAAATATAAAAATAAATAAATAAAATGTGTTCCTAGATTCCCTTTGGTGTAGGGGCACTGGGGTGGGCCCAGGGATCTAAACAGTTAACAGACTCCCAAGGGGACGTCTTAATGCATTTCGCTTCCCTTGTGCTGCTTTCGGGAATAAAAATGTACATTCATCCACTCATTCATTCCACATTAATAAAGCACCTGTGTGGCAGGCCCGGGGCTGGGTGCCGCAGTTACTGAAGTGGATGTTTCCGTCCTCAAAGCCTCACAGTCAAGGGGGCCAGCCGGTAAAAGTGCAATTTTAGGGCAGGACGTGAGCCATGGGTCACAGGTCCAGTGAGCCTGTGACCTTAGAGAAGGGACACATCACCGCGGGGTGGGGGAAATGGCACCTGAGGACTGAGGAAGGCGCTGCTGCTGAGGTCAGAGGGGAGGGTGTTCTGGGAAGAGGGGACAGCATCATCTTCGTTGGGGCAAGTGGTGAAAAGGGAGACTTAGAGATGAGCGGCACCATGAATTGTCTAAGGAGTTTGCACTTACCCTGAAGCTGCAAGTCCTGTTTTTTGTTTTTTAAAGTAACAGGAGTGACAAGCTTTGTATTTCACTTCTCCCCACTCTCCCCCCCCTTTTTTTTTTTTTTTTTGCTGTACGCGGGCCTCTCACTGCTGGGGCCTCTCCCGTGGCGGAGCACAGACTCCGGACGCGCAGGTTCAGTGGCCATGGCTCACGGGCCCAGCCGCTCCGCGGCATGTGGGATCTTCCCGGACCGGGGCATGAACCCGTGTCCCCTGCATTGGCAGGCGGACTCTCAACCACTGCGCCACCAGGGAAGCCCTATCTATTTTATTTATAGTAGTTTGTATCTGCTAATCCCAAACTCCTAATTTATCTCTCCCCCGCCTTTCCCCTTCGGTAACCATAAGTTTGTTTTCTATGTTTGTGAGTCTGTTTCTGTTTTGTAAATAAGTTCATTTGTGTCATATACAAAATGCTTTCAAATATACTACCTCACTCCCTAAAAACCTTCACCTTCTTCTTACTTTGGAACCTTACTTAAAAAAAAACACACAATCAAGGAACAGCAAGTCTGTGTTTCTGTTAATCGAAGAAATGAAAAGGAACCCCCTTCATTGCATAATTTGTGTTGTTTCTTTTTTCTGAAGTCTCCTTCTGCTAAAAAATTAGGAAAATCAAAAGGGGAAAATGAAAGTATTATTTCTTTTCCATGTTTACCAGCGTCTTTTAAGTCCTTCAGTGTTGTTTCTGACAAATGATTGACTTGCTGTGGCCCAAGCCCTCGTACTGGCTCAGGTCAGGGTTTTGGATTACTTTTGTTCAGTGACGCTCCCTGTTTTTTCAGCCTGGCTTTGAATTGAGTCATAGCAGCCCATAGAGGAGAAGCACCAGGCCAGGGATCAAAAGAGCCAAGCTCAGACCACTTAGCATCTTTTCTTCCTTCACCACGTCGTGACTCCCTCTCAAGGTGGTGTGTGGCCACTGGGAGACCACACAGGAAAGCAGTTTTTAAAAGCGTGAATAAAGGTTTTATTATCTGGGCTTGTAATGAATTGCAATTCACAGGAGTAGAACGTGCCCTTCCTACTCCTTGAGGACTTGCTACAATTAACATCCAACCCAGAAAACTTGCAGAGGTCCTCTGTGCATCTTTTGGATATAATACTGAGTTCCATGCTTCTTCTCACTTGCTACAAAATTAGCTCTCTGGAGAAACGGGTGGCGTGATAGTCTCTGGATATATTGCCTTAGACATTTACCCCTGGGTGTTGTCAGAAGCAAGTGTAAGGAGAGTGTCAGGAAAATCCATCTGCAGTTGCTTGACACCTGAAAGATTTTCTAGGTGCACATATTCTGATTTCGTTGTATTTGCAAAAGGGCTGAGAGACAGCCAGCTGCTTCTGGTGGGGATTCGGCGGGCATTGTTGGAATCAGTCCCATTGTGCGGAAAGATATGGTCGGTCACGGTTCTTGTCTGTGCAAAATTTTAGCTACTAACGCATTTCTGAAGGGAGAGAGAGACTGCATCAGTCTGTGAGATGAGTTCCACCCTCCTGGCCTACATAACCTCGAGTCTGTGGATTTGGGTGGATATTTCCTTTGCCCTTAACTGTCTGTCTTTCATCTGCTTTGCCAGGGTCCCGGCCGGCTGGTATTTCTACTGCCTCCCTTTTGTTGACTGGAGCCGGGGATGTGTTTGGCTTTTCACGGCTTGTAACTAATTATTAACTTTGCCGGATAGGATAGGTTATCATTTTATGTTAGTAGCGCTGCAGGGGGCTTTGAGATGCCGAGGCTTGATAAGACCTTCTGAGGCTGTGCTCCTGGGGGCTCCCAGGAGCCTGACATGGAACCGTGGCCCTACAGGGGGCCTGACCCATTTTCCTGCAGAGGGGACGCTCCGCCGGCGAGCAGTGGGGGGAGGGGGGCAGGGAGAGTGCCCTTCTGTGACACCAGGAACCTCGCACAGCCAAAAGCCTTGTGGCAACAAGGTTCGGGTTTCAGATAGAGCTGTCCTATTGGGTGAAAATAAGCAGCCTGTTCACGTGGATTGTGGCCCACTTCTCCGGGCTGCCCGAGGACACTCTGACACGTGTTGTGCAACCTGCTCCTTGCGGAGAGTAAGGGAGGGACGATTCTGGAGATGCATCTCGAGTCAGGCCTCTGGGACTGTATACTGAGAGTTCTTGTGGGGCGGATGCGACGTGGACGCTGGGAGGCAAGGAGAAGGGTTAGGGGGTCAAAGGGAGAGAGACGTGGACAAGTAGAAGGACCACTGCCCCCGCTTTTGCCCGTGAGTCGTGAGGACTCCACATAGTGCTCACGTCCGTGGAGCACGGCTACAGGTCTGAGGAACCTGCTTCAGCCCTAACTTGCTGCCACAAACAGCCTGAATGAGGCAAACAGGACTAGACCCTTTTCTAGGAAGCTTGATGCCTTGAGTATGTATATACTGCAAGAGCTTTGTCTAGTTACTTTCAACTTGCTCCAAATTTCTAAGCATTCAATATACAAATTAATATGAAGGCCATCGGACTGATGATAAACACTAGTGTGAAACTGGTCCCCCCTCCAATGGCCTAGGCCCCATATCTTGTGCATTTCTCTACCCGCCGGGCCAGCTCTCCATCCCCTCTCTCTAGTTGCTCAGAGGTGGTCTCTTCATCTCTTTGAACAACACACACCCCCAGTCAAAACCTGTTCACAGGAAAAAAGCCGAAACCAAGTCCATTCACACTAAAAAGTTCAATATATTACCTCTTCCAATAATATTGGCATGTTATCTTTATCAAGGGAAAGAAGATTTAAGTCAAAGGAAAACATATCTAACTGCAAAGTTTCAAGGGTAGCGGAACAAGCAATTATTGAGTGCTTACTATGTCCTAGGTATCATGCTGTGCACATGGTCTAATTTGATCTTCAGAACAATTCTGTGCGGAGGCAGTTTTATATTCATTTACCCAAGGAGGAAAACGAGAGTAACCTCTCTTAAGGTACGTAATGATTTCAGCCTGAAATAGCTTCTGGACTTAATTGTTAGACCCCTGGTTCATCACAATCCAGGATTACATGGAGGTCTCTCAGGGCTTCACCAGGAAACAGAGTAGGCTGGGTGAGTGAGGAGGAAACAGAGAAGGCTGGGTGAGTGAGGAGGAAACAGAGTAGGCTGGGTGAGTGAGGATACAGCATCTAGGCTTTTCTCCTCTCCAGAGCAGTGCCACTTGTATATATTTTAAATATTAGATTTCAGGAAAGCTTCTGTATTAAGAGTTCAACTAGAAAAACTTCTAAAATAGCTTCTTTGGCAAAGGGGGTCATTTGAAGGGATTTAAGCGGGGCTACAACATAATTATTTTTAAAAATATATATCACTCTGGGCTGTGTGGGCAATCAATTGGCCCAGAAATAATTCTCCAGGAGAGAGGCAGAGAGGGAGGGCTTGAACTAAGGCAGTAACAGAGGGCACGGTTACAAGAGAACAGATGTGGGTGGTGCCAGGGAGGTCAGCCTGCTAGACCCTGGTGACTCCAAGCATGGTCTTGGGACCAGCAGTTTCAGCATCACTTGGGAGATTGTGAGAAAGGTAAATTCTCAGATCCCACCCTAGTTCTACTGAATCGGACTCTGCATTTTGACAGGACCCCCAAGTGACCCATGTGCTCCCTTTGAAATTCCGAAAGCACTGCTTTAAGGCTGCCTGCCTGGTAGGGTGAAATGAGAGAAGACCTTGACCCTGTGTTCAGGCATCACAACAGCTCAGTGACTATGGCCAGTGCTTTCTGGTGCCACGACATCTATCTAAATGAGCTGGCAATAATGACGTTGCTTGTTTTTAATGTCTTATTTGCTTTCTTCTTACACTCTCCTTTTCTCTGTTGCTACAGTTTCTTCGAGCATCCAGGACCACTTTCCCTGACTTTGGGTGTCCTACTGAACTGGTCCATTGTAAACCTTTTATGCCTAGACTAATCTTGTCTTTCTTTTTATCTCCCCCATGACACTTTCTTATCTAATGTTTCCTTCTCTCAAGCCTTGTTTATTTAAGCTAAAATGCTGGTGGCAAATAATACTCAGATATTTTACTCATTCAAGGAAATATTTCCATATGAACAGAACCTTCATTTATAGTCATCAGAGACTGAGAGCATTTCAAGCATCGAGTTAATGAGGAAACATTTTGAGGCGCAGCGGTCTTTAACATGCCCTAAACTAGACAACGTCATCTCCTGTTGCCCTTTTACACACACCTCGTGCTCCTGAAGTTCTTGATCTCGAGGGACTGTGTTCATTCACACCTGGAATGCGATCCCCCAGCTTCCCTGCCGCCTCCCGGGCTGAGCTAGGTGCCACCACCTGTGTGGTCTCCTTGGGCCATACCTCCGTCACAGCCCGCCAGCACCGTACAATCTCATTGCTGATTTACACGTCCCTCCCACCCTTGATTCTGTGTCTTTTCATCTTTTCACCCTCAAAGCATTAACAGAGTACCTTGCTCCCACCAAAGGTACAATAAATATTTGTTAAATGAGTCAATGAAAGAATGTGTGACCATGGCTGGTTTTGGGTGTTGGGTGGCTTCTGGGAGTCGAACCGTAGTGTGTTTAGCAATTTGGGATTAGAACCCCTGAACTTCTAGACTTATGCTCAGGCCAGGAGTTGCTCTGTATTCTGAAAGAGTTTTGAATGGGTTTTGAGTTTCTCTGAATCCCTCTTAACACCCTAATGGGATGTTCTGGCTAAGGGTAAGATAGAATATTCCTCCCCACCTTAACTTTATGGACAAGCATCGAAGCTTACTGCTCAGTGTTATTTGCAAGAAACTTGAATAACACAGATTGTAAACTGGATTTGGTCACTCATTTTCACTTTTATGGGTGTTTTATTCTTAGTCGCAGAGGTATTTTTACTATGCTTTTACTTGTTGAACACTTAGAGCCCAAGGAACAATAGACTTGTCCTTAGCAGAAGCCAATTCTACGGCCTCTGTTTACACCGGGATTCCTGGATTTAAGACCTGATGCACACGTTAGCTCCCACCAAACAAATTCCACGACAAGACAAGGAATGTTAAAAATACCAAAGTGAGAAAATACTTTTGTTGTAGCTTCAGCTTGGAGGACACATTTCTCCCCACCTTAACTTAAATAATCTTTCTATTACAAAAGGAGGAAATGAAGACAGATCCCTGGGAACAAAAGGTAATGGAGTCTGGGTGCACATGAACAGACACGTGCTTTTGTTGTTGTTTTTGTTCTCAATGATCCTCTGTTGTTGCAAACAGAGACTATACTTTATCCTGATTGGCAAGTGAGCCCTTTGATTTATCTTTTAATTCTCCTCCACCAATGATCCTCTGAACATAGTCTACTGGTCACTTTTCCTTGCCCTTCATCCTCCATAAAAATACCTCTGAAATTGACCCATTTTGCCTCTTTCACAATGTTACTTAGAGCCAATCCCAACTTCAGTCATAACTTAAGAGGCTTCACAGAATTTTCTCTGGTGTCTGCTATAGTTTTGCCAATTCCCACAACAGTATTGTTTCAGCTGTAACAGAATTTTTTTTTTAACACCTTTATTGGAGTGTAATTGCTTTACAATGGTGTGTTAGTTTCTGCTGTATACCAAAGTGAATTAGCCATACATATACGTACATCCCCATTTCTCCTTCCTCTTGCGTCTCCCTCCCACCTTCCTTCCCTATCCCACCCCTCTAGGTGGACACAAAGCAACGAGCTGATCTCCCTGTGCTATGCGGCTGCTTCCCACTAGCTATCTACTTTAGATTTGGTAGTATATATATGTCCATGTCACTCTCTTATTTCATCCCAGCTTACCGTTCTCCCTCCCCATGTCCTCAAGTCCATTCTCTACGTCTGCATCTTTATTCCTGTCTTGCCCCTAGGTTCTTCAGAACCTTTTTTTTTTCTTCTTAGATTCCACATATATGTGTTAGCATACGGTATGTGCTTTTCTTTTTCTGACTTACCTCACTCTGTATGACAGACTCTAGGTCCATCCACCTCACTACAAATAACTCAATTTCGTTTCTTTTTATGGCTGAGTAATATTCCATTGTATATATGTGCCACATCTTCTTTATCCAGTCATCTGTCGATGGGCATTTAGGTTGTTTCCATGTCCTGGCTATTGTAAATAGAGCTGCAATGAACATTGTTTTCCATGACTCTTTTTGAATTATGGTTTTCTCAGGGTATATGCCCAGTAGTGGGATTGCTGGGTCATATGGTAGTTCTCTTTTTAGTTTTTTAAGGAACGTCCATACTGTGTAACAGAATTTTTGACCAAGTGGAATCTGAGATTGACTTGTACAAGGCAAAGTATGCCTGAAATGATGAATATTTTCCACATTTCTATGGTGCATATCTTGAGTTAAAATGCTAGGTTCATTACCTATCATGAACTTGGGCTACCATTGCCATTTAGTCACTGTAGTTGATCAAAGTAGCTTGCAACAGAAAAGTGGGTGTCTGGTTGTGGTGTAATCATGGCAAAGCAACAAATCTTAGCTTAATTCGGTGAACCATTTATATAGAGTAGCAAAAAAAAAAAAAAAGAGAGAGAAATGCTATGCCCAAATTAAAAATTCATTCATCCCATCTTAGTGACAATAAAATATTTTTTTTAACACTGTACCAGAACAGGAACAAGTATGTTGGGAGTCCTTCATTTCATTAAGAAAAAAAAAAAGATCATAGGGGCAAACTGCATTGAAAATCCTATATTGCAAAGAATATTATTCTGTGCTCTATTTTGATTATTTCCTTTTCTTTCCTTTGTTTCTTTGCTGTCTGAAAGATGACAATTTGTATAGTTCAGTGACATAAATTACCTGAACAATTTTCTGGAGGAGTTCCTGGTAAAAAGGTCACCTAGCCCCTATGTTCCCTTCTTTGCTGCCACAAGGACACTGTGTATCCTCCAGAGCCTGGAGGGTATTATTGTTGCTGTTGTTGTTATTTTCACATCCACAGTCAGCAGCTTAGAGACACGAGAGGTGAAATATACTCTCCCACTTTCTCTATCTAAGAATGGTCATGTCAGACTTCGTTATTGCCTCTTCAGTTCTGCTACTTTGCTTCTAGTATTTGACAATTTAGGGAAAAGAGACCACCGGTGATGCACCTGGGCAATTATGAAATAACTGCTCTCCATGGCATGCGAGGATTTTATGAACTCCATGGTGTATCAGTTCTCACCCTGAAGAATCTGTTCTCACTGTGTCTATCTTTGCTGCCATATCTACAGTAAGATATAAACACAGTTATTAATCACAGGGCACCTTTTAAAGGGATACGATCATCTCACTGTCTAGCTTTTGCTGCTATTAAGTTCTGATGTGCAGTTGTGGGAGGTTCTTGGGCTCTCGTTTATTGGCTCCAAATCAGGGATGTTCAAATGTTTGCAGACAAGGGCTCAGTCAGACCTGTAAGCTGCAAAGGCCCCTTTTACCTGGCCAGAAAGTGATGACCCCATCAGTTTCTCCAGGTTTATCTTAATTGTCTCTCTTATATTTCTCCTGGAGGGCAAATGTATACATTAAATGTGCCTAGAGGATAGCAAGTGTGGGTGAAATGGTCTCAACTTTATGCAGTCGTGAGCGTTACTGATTCAAAATATCCCAGAGGAAGGAACGGAGTGGGATTATCCTCCTTTTTCCTTCTCTGTGGTCCAGTTGCTGCAAAGGTGAGTTGGTGTTGCCCAAATACCAGGCCTAAAACTTGTTGAATGTCAAACAGAACAAGTTAAAACCATCAGTTTCTCCAACAGGTGGTCACCCAGTCCCAGATTTGTCATCTGTGTGACTAATACCTGTATCCTCAGTATGATTTTGAACACCTGACCCCCTTCACCTTCTAAAGTTGTGCGTCATCTCGTGTTCCTAATCATTACTACTAATTGGCTTTATTTTTACGTCTCTCCTTCTTCTCTTATTTCTCTTCAATGTGGTCTGTTTTCAACTCAGGTAATGTGCTTGTACCTCCTTCACAAGACCGGCTAGAAGTTTGCCCTTAAGGCTTGTTCAAATCTTTCCACTGATCTGGAATTCTCTCTTCTCTCCTGTCTCTTCAGCTCTCAAGACCTAAACTCCTCATGCAGGAAGCTACTTCCTTTAATTAGGCTCCCACTTTGATTACCTCTTCCTCTGTCCCCTGTAAGTTTTTAATCTATTGAAGTTTGGGTCAATATTAGAAAAATTTGCACTGATGATATTTTGTTTTATAAGTGCTCACAAAGTACTCCTAATGCATTTGGAATGTACCTCAACCAAACTTCCCCCGATTCATCAACATGATAGAAAAATTTTTGAAAGCAGGAGCATGTCTCCTATTGTTCTTTATGCCCCCTTCCAAATGTTATGCATCTATTTAGCATTCATTCAACAAATGTTCATAAACACAAAGAGCTGCAGATACATGAGTGAGGAAGACCAACTCTGTCCTTGCCCTCAAGGGCCAGTGGGCTTGGGCTTATAGAGCTAATATTCCTGGAACATAAAGGGAACATTAGGCACATATTGTCCAAAGAATTAAGGAAGCATGTGCTCTTTGAGGCTTGAATTGGAGGAGGAGCCCACAAAGGGATATTCTCTGTTGAGAAGCTCACTGGCTCGAGGAGAGTTTCTTTGGGGATGACTTGGATAATATTCATACCTCTGGCAGTTTTCTGTTCCCCCTTAGCGATGGTTTGGAGACTAGTAGAAAAACTTTTCCTTTGGACTGGACAGTAGAGTAGATCCAAACACCTGAGCCCTAGTTTTAAAGCGTGAATCCAGAATTAAATGAACTAAGAGGAAGAAACTGTCATGCTAACTGGCACCATATAATACAAAGAGAACCTGCTTCATCAGGTCTGGGTCAATAAAGTTTGAAAGCCACCAGTGGAAAAGATGATAAGCAAAGAGGTCAGCCTACCAACTGAACTATAAGTTGCTCAAACTAGGACACTTAACCCTTCATATTTCTCCCCAGTCTACCACCTGCCATTTTCCCATATAGACTCTTAGCAAGGAAAAATTAAAAGGACAACTTATAAAATTGGTAGGCTTTGGCACGTCCAAAGGGTTGCCTCTGGAGTGTGGAGTTCCAGAGTTTGGAGCTGTGTGGCTGACAGGGTCCTGGTGCTTGACCTGATTTCAGGCCTGAACCTCTGAGGTGGGAGAGCTGAGTTCAGGACATTGGACCACCAGAGACCTCCCGGCCCCACATAATATCAATCAGTGAGAGGTCTCCCAGAGATCTCCATCTCAATGCTAAGACCCAGCTCCACCCAACAGCCAGCAAACTCCTGTGCTGGGTGCCCCATGCCAAACAACTAGCAAGACAGGAACACAACCCCACCCATTAGCAGATCTCTCTAAATAACCAAGAGATCACTGAAGAAATCAAAGAGGAAATCAAAAAATACCTAGAAACAAATGACAATGAAAACACGATGACCAAAAACCTATGGGATGCAGCAAAAGCAGTTCTAACAGGGAAGTTTATATCTCAAGAAACAAGAAAAATCTCAAAAAAATCTCACACCTAACCTTACACCTAAAGCAATTAGAGAAAGAAGAACAAAAAAACCCCAAAGTTAGCAAAAGGAAAGAAATCATAAAGATCAGATCAGAAATAAATGAAAAAGAAATAAAGAAAACAACAGCAAAAATCAATACAACTAAAAGCTGGTTCTTTGAGAAGATAAACAAAATTGATAAACCAAGAGCCAGACTCATAAAGAAAAAAAGGGAGAAGACTCTAATCAACAGAATTAGAAATGAAAACGGAGAAGTAACAACTGACACTGCCGAAATACAAAGGATCATGAGAGATTACTACAAGCAACTATATGCCAATAAAATGGACAACCTGGAAGAAATGAACAAACTCTTAGAAAAGCACAACTTTCCGAGACTGAACCAGGAAGAAATAGAAAATATAAACAGACCAATCACAAGCACTGAAGTTGAAACTGTGATTAAAAATCTTCCAACAAAAAAAGCCCAGGACCAGAAGGCTTCACAGGCGAATTCTATCAAACATTTAGAGAAGAGCTAACACCTATCCTTCTCAAACTCTTCCAAAATACAGCAGAGGGAGGAACCCTCCCAAATTCATTCTAAGAGACCACCATCACCCTGATACCAAAATCAGACAAAGATGTCACAATGAAAGAAAACTACAGGCCAATATCACTGATGAACATAGATGCAAAAATCCTCAACAAAATACTAGCAAACAGAATCCAACAGCACATTAAAATGATCATACAACATGACCGAGTGGGGTTTATCCCAGGAATGCAAGGATTCTTCAATATACTCAAATCAATCAATGTGATACATCATATTAACAAATTGAAGGATAAACACCATATGATAATCTCAATAGATGCAGAAAAAGCTTTTGACAAAATTCAACACCCATTTATGATAAAACCTCTCCAGAAAGTAGGCATAGAGGAAACTTACCTCAAAATAATAAAGGCCATATATGACAAACCCACAGCCAACATTGTTCTCAATGGTGAAAAACTGAAACTATTTTCTCTAAGATCAGGAAGAAGACAAGGTTGCCCACTCTCATCACTATTATTCAACATAGTTTTGGAAGTTTTGGCCACAGCAATCAGAGAAGAAAAATAAATAAAAGGAATCCAAATTGGAAAAGAAGAATAAAACTGTCACTGTTTGCAGATGGCATGATACTATACATAGAGAATCCTAAAGATACTACCAGAAAACTACTAGAGCTAATCAATGAATTTGGTAGAGTAGCAGGATACAATATTAATGCACAGAAATCTCTTGCATTCCTATACACTAATGATGAAAATCCTGAAAAAGAAATTAAGGAAACACTCCCATTTACCATTGCAACAAAAAGAATAAAAACCTAGGAATAAACCTACCTAAGGAGAAAAAAGACCTGTATGCAGAAAACTATAAGACACTGATGAAAGAAATTAAAGACGATACAAACAGATGGAGAGATATACCATGTTCTTGGATTGGAAGAATCAACATTGTGAAAATGACTATAGTACCCAAAGCAATCTACAGATTCAAAGCAATCCCTATCAAACTACCAATGGCATTTTTCACAGAACTAGAACAAAAAATTTCACAATTTGTATGAAAACACAAAAGATCCTGAATAGCCAAAGCAATCTTGAGAAAGAAAAATGGAGTAAGAGGAATCAGGCTCCCCAACTTCAAACTATACCACAAAACTACAGTAATCAAGACAGTATGGTACTGGCACAAAAACAGAAATATAGATCAATGGTACAAGATAGAATGCCCAGAGATAAACCCATGCACATATGGGCACCTAATTTACAACAAAAGAGGCAAGAACATACAATGAAGAAAAGACAGTCTCTTCAGTAAGTCGTGCTGGGAAAAATGGACAGGTACATGTAAAAGAATGAAATTAGAACACAACCTAACACTATACACAAAAATAAACTCAAAATGGATTAAAGACCTAAATGTAAGGCCAGACACTATAAAACTCTTAGAGGAAAACATAAGCAGAACATTCTATGACATAAATCACAACAAGATCCTTTTTGATCCACCTCCTAGAGAAATGGAAATAAAAACAAAAATAAACAAATGGGACCTAATGAAACTTCAAAGCTTTTGCACAGCAAAAGAAACTGTAAACAAGACAAAAAGAGAATGTGCAAAATGGGAGAAAATATTTGCAAATGAAGCAACTGACAAAGGATTAATCTCCAAAATTTATAAGCAGCTCATGTAGCTCGATATGAAAAAACAAACAACACAATCCAAAAATGTGCAAAAGACCTAAATACACATTTCTCCAAAGAAGATATACAGGTTACCAACAAACACATGAAAGAATGCTCAACATCACTAATCATTAGAGAAATGCAAATCAAAACTACAATGAGGTATCACCTCACACTGGTCAGAATGGCCATCATCAAAAAACCTACAAACAATAAATGCTGGAGAGGGTGGGGAGAAAAGGAACCCTCTTCCACTGTTGGTGGAAATGTAAATTGATACATCCACTATAGAGAATAGTATTGAGGTTACCTAAAAAAACTAAAAATAGAACTACCAAACAACACAGCAATCTCATTACTGGGCATATACCCTGAGAAAACCATAATTCAAAAAGAAGCATGTATCACAATGTTCATTGCAGCTCTATTTACAATAGCCAGGACATGGAAGCAACCTAAGTGTCCATTGGCAGATGAATGGATAAAGAAGATGTGGCACATATATACAATGGAATATTACTCAGCCATAAAAAGAAATGAAATTGAGTTATTTGTAGTGAGGTGGATGGACCTAGAGTCTGTCATACAGAGTGAAGTAAGTCAGAAAGAGAAAAACGAATACCATACGCTAACACATATATAGGGAATCTTAAAAAAAAATGGCTATGAAGAACCTAGGGGCAGGACAGGAATAAAGATGCAGACGTAGCGAATGGACTTGAGGACGGGGGAGGGGGCAGGGTAAGCTGGGACGAAGTGAGAGAGTGGCGAGGACTTATATGTACTACTAAATGTAAAACAGATAGCTAGTGGGAAGCAGCCACATAGCACAGGGAGATCAGCTCGGTGCTTTGTGACCACCTAGTGGGGTGGGATAGGGAGGGTGGGAGGGAGACGCAAGAGGGAGGAGATCTGGGGATATATGTATAGGTATAGCTGATTCACTTTGTAATAAAGCAGAAACTAACACACCATTGTAAAGCAATTATACTCCAATAAAGATGTTTAAAAAATGGATTAAAGGCCTAAATGTAAGGCTGACGCTATAAAACTCTTAGCGGAAAACACAGACAGAACACTCTATGACATAAATCACAGCAAGATCCTTTTTGACCCACCTCCTAGAGAAATGGAAATAAAAACAAAAAGAAACAAATGGGACCTAATGAAACTTCAAAGCTTTTGCACAGCAAAAGAAACTGTAAACAAGACAAAAAGAGAATGTGCAAAATGGGAGAAAATATTTGCAAACGAAGCAACTGACAAAGGATTAACCTCCAAAAATACACAAGCAGCTCATGCAGCTCAATATCACAAAAACAAAAACCGAATCCAAAAATGGGCAGAAGACCTAAATAGACATTTCTCCAAGGAAGACATACAGATGGCCAACAAATGCATGAAAAGATGCTCAATATCACTAATCATAGAGAAATGCAAATCAAAAGTACAATGAGGTATCACCTCACACCGGTCAGAATGGCCATCATCAAACAAATCTACAAACAATAAATGCTAGAGAGGGTGTGGAGAAAAGGGAACCCACTTGCACTGTTGGTGGGAATGTACATTGATACAGCCACTATGGAGAATAGTATGGAGGTTCCTTAAAAAACTAAAAATAGAACTACCATATGACCCAGCAATCCCACTACTGGGCTTACACCCTAAGAAAACCATAATTCAAAAAGAGTCATGTACCAAAATATTAATTGCAGCACTACTTACAATAGCCTGGACGTGGAAGCAACCTAAGTGTCCATCGACAGATGAATAAAGAAGATGTGGTACATATGTACAATGGAATGCTCAGCCACAAAAAGAAACGAAATTGAGTTATTTGTAGTGAGGTGGATGGACCTAGAGTCTGTCATACGGAGTGAAGTAAGTCAGAAAGAGAAAAGCAAATACCGTATGCTGACACATATATATGGAATCTTAAAAAAAAAAATAAAAGTGTCTCTGATGAACCTAGGGGCAGGACAGGAATAAAGACACAGACGTAGAGAATGGACTTGAGGACACCGGGAGTGGGAAGGGTAAGCTGGGACGAAGTGAGAGAGTGGCATGGACATACATACACTACCAAATGTAAAACAGATAGCTAGTGGGAATCAGCTGCATAGCACAGGGAGATCAGCTTGGTGTTTTGTGACCACCTGGAGGGGTAGGATAGGGAGGGTGGGAGCGAGACGCAAGAGGGCGGGGACATGGGAATATATGTATATGTATAGCTGATTCACTTTGTTATATAGCAGAAACTAACACAACATTGTAAAGCAACTATACTCCAATTAAGATGCTAAAAAAAGAAAGCAAGCATGTGAGATAGCTTCACATATAGCGGCAAAAGAATTGGGAGAATTACATCCAATTATTTCTTTCATGATGCAACAATACAATTAGAAAACAGCATGGGTGTCATGGAGACAGATCATGTGCCAAATTCTATAGAACTACTATGTCCTCTCAAAACAGTAGGACCAGTATTCTGGGGGGCTGGAAATATTCTACAGCTTGATCTGGGTAATGGCTACACAGGTGTATACATACATAAAAATGTATCAAGTTGTACATGTGTTATACCTCAATTTTTTTTAAATGTGGGTTTTTTAAATTGGAACACAAAAATGGTAAGCAAAGTAAAACCTTGGCTCTGGGCATGTCCTCTTATTCCCATAGAAATCCCCAGGAATGTGCCATGCACAGGTCGCTAGAACCCAGGCTGGATACCTTTATTATGGGCATAAAGTGAGCATAAAGCCATCTGAATGGATTCTTGTCTTCTCTTGGGCATGGGAGCCCTGGAGTAAGTGATTCTTAGAATGCTGAATTATTGGTTAAATGTCTAAAGATCAGGGCAGTGGTTCTGGACTTTGGCTGCACAGTAGAACCGCCTGAGGCATTCTTAAAGAAACACCCGTGCATGGACCGCACCCTTAGAGATTCTGATACAGTTGGTCTGGGATGGGACCCTGTATTGTAATTTGTTTTAAGTGCCCCAGGTGCTTTATAACGTGCAGCAAGAATTCAGAATCCCTAGTGAGCCCCAGGCCCTCCTTATAGAGTTAATGAAATGGAATTTCACAAAGTTTAAATGATTTGCCTAAGGCAGTGCTTCTGGCTGCACTTCTCAAGTACCGGGGGGAGCATGTGGTGTGTGCTCTTGCCTGGGAAGAGCCAGTGGCTCAAGGTTACAAAGGAGTGAGTGGTCAGAGCCAGGAATAAAATCCAAGTGTTTTGATTCCTAACCTCTAGTTTGTTCCACTTCACCTCCCCCAAATGGAGACATCATTACTGGCAAGAGCTTTTGAAATCAAAATTGCAGCAGTTGCTTTAATCTAAATTTGAACTCATTAGAACAACCCCACTGACTGGAAACATTAGAAAGAATCTGGGAGGGTGGAATTTACTCTTTCAAGTTCTTCTTGATATGAGTAAACAGTAAAGCCCTCCCAGGTCTTTTTCTCCCTTTCCCTCCTCACCAGCCTGTCCCCATCCTCCCAGTAATAAGATCTGCCGGTTGGGTTAATACTTTTAACTTAAACTTTGCGGACCACGTTAAAATACAGCAGAGAAACCAGAACAGTGAGGAAAAGAAAAATACTAATTGAGAAACTGATGTATATTGAAACATCTATTTGAGAAAGGGCATTAATGGAAATTTGCAAGCTAGTTTAAGACTTCCAGCAGTATATGAACTGCCCAACAAAAATGACCGCAAGACACTCTATAATGGTAACTTGAAATCTACACGAAGATATTTAAGACATTGAACAAAACGTCTGTTTTTAATAACCCACAGGAAATTCATTAGTAAGATGACAATTTAGAAGCAAATGTGCAGGACTTGCTCAGAAATCCACGACCCAGATGGACCAAAGGTAGTCCATTTTCCTACTGCTTTTTACCATTTCTTTCCTTTGATGTAATCAGGGCAATTTCAGCATTCATATGTGATGACTGATTTTTTTCTTTATTTTATCACTTTCGTCTGGGTAGTCATGAAAGTTTTAGCTGGATGATCCTTATATTTTTAACAAGGGTACACAGCATATTCAAATACAAAAGAAAGATATATCCATTAGGCTCTGTGTCAATATGGTTGGATAAGTGCATGTAAATGAGGAGTGGGTTTACATCAGATCTAACCTTCTTTCAGGGTTGGCAAATGTGGGCATTCAGTTACAGTGGATCTCTGATACCGAATAACACTCTGAATACAGCTTTGGTCTGACGCGGAGAAGGACAGATGCTCTCATCCTTCCTTTCTAACTTAGAGGAAGCATTGCTTCATCTTCCATTTCAAAACTAAACTCCTCATTTTTATTCTCTGCCCCATCCTTCCTCCCCTGAAACTTGCTAACTCAGTCATCTCTTTTTCATTCTCTCCAATTTCTTACCTCCATAGAGGTTTTACATGAAAACATGAATAGTTTAGTTTCCTTAAAAGAAAAAGAAAGTAAACACAAAGAGACCAAACCAAACCAATAAGCTGATGCTCGACCATGCGGACTCTTCACACTCATTTATTTAAACTCTTTCATGTGCTCCCAAATCTCTAAACCGTATTGTCCACGCTCTGAGTTCTCTGCATTAGTTGCCATCATTGACCACTCTCTTTGTGAAATTCTCTTTTCTCTTGGTCTCTGGATCACCTCACTATTTTGGTTCTCATCCTTTCTCTGTCTTCTCCTTTTAAAGTTTAGGTTTTTTTTTTTTTTTTCATTTCTCATCTCCAAAATGCAGGCATCACACTCGGTTTTAATTTTGCTTTTTAATACTCTCCATCCTAGAACTCATTTACTCTTATAATTTCAACTGTCTTCTCTGAGTGGAATGCCTTTCAACACTGTCTCTGGCTCTGACAGCCCTTCCTGAGGCTAATCTCACTTTTTTAATCATCTTTTAAACGATTCCTATTAAATGGTCTTCCCATTCCCTAACAGAATTCATAAACTCTTGCCTAACAAACTAGCTCCTTTTTTTAAAATCCTCATTTTGGCAAATGATACTGGTTTTCGTCCAGTCATCCAGGCTCAAAACCTTTGAGTCATCTTGCTCCTTAATCTTGCTTGACTTCTGCGACCAATTAATGGCCTGCTGATCATTCTTTTCTTTAAATCTAGCTCTTATTTTCCTTTTAATTCTTTTCTCATTGTGTGACCAAGTTCAGCCCCTTATTATATCATGTCAGTGTTATTGTGATAATCTCCTTGCTGATCCCATTGTCACCAGGCTCTTATCTATTAGCACATTTTAGGCAACACAATTGAGTCATTCTTGTACATTGTCATTTGTATAACATTTCTTCAGCTAGATTGTATACACAGTGAAACCTTTAACCAAAGGCACACATTTTACACATTCAATAAATGTACTTTCACCCATTTATTCATTCATCCAACCAATGTTATAAAGTTGCCAAGTGTTTGATAAGCTCTGCTAGGTGTTAGAGTATAAAGGTGAATAAAATACAGTCCATGACCATAAAGGTTCTGTGGATTCCTTACTGAATGAATGAATGTAAGGAGGGAAGCAAAATAAGTTTCTAGAGGAATAGTGATATTAGGGCAATGCTGCGAAAGTATGAGTTTTTGAGTCAGGTCCATGTTGGTTCAAATCTAAAAATCACTTCTTACCAGCTCTGTGACTGCAGTCAAGGATTCAGACTAACACAAGAATTGGGTCAAGGATACTTATGTTATTTGGGGTCCTCTGAGAAGCAGAAGGCAAAACAAGACTAGACATGGCAGAGATTTATTGTAGAAAACACCCGTGAAGGATAAAAGAGAAGGGAGAAGAGTATGTAGGGAGAGCCCTCAGACCATGATGTAGTCTGACCCCTGGGAAGGAGGGAAGGAAGGAGGTCTGGTTAGGGAGAGTCTTTGATTCCTGAACAGTTGCAAGAAAGTTTTGGCCAAGCTGATGGGAGTCTTTGAGCCAAAGTCACTTGTTGGAAGATCCCTGAATCTCACAGAAATGGCATCTGTGCTTAGTCATTGGGTAAAAGCAGTTTGCCTGAAGCGTGGATGCCAAGAATGTGGTCGTGGATCCAGATGGCAGCAGCTGGGGTTGTCATTCAATTATGTTCCCCATAGCAGGACATCTGAATAGCCCACGGCCACCACAATACTTTTGACTGAAAATAAAACTCTACTAACTCTAGCTTAAATCAAGAGTTGAAAAACTTTTTCTGCAAAGGGGCAGAGAGTGAATCTTTTAGGCTTTGTGAGCCGTACAACTCTGTTGTAGGATGAGAGCTGCCATAGACATTATGTAAATATATAGGTGTGATGGTATTCCAATAAAACTTTATTTACAAAAACAGGCTGGAGACCAAAGTTGGCCTGTGGGGCTTAGTTTTCTGGTACCCGGTTTACATGAATAAGGTGATATTTTCCTCACATGATGAGATGTTTAGAGCTAAGAGTTGCAGGAGATGCTTCAGTGGCTCAACATGATCTAACACTTTTCCATTTATTCTCAGCACTTTAAAAGATAGTGATGGGCTTCCCTGGTGGTGCAGTGGTTGAGAGTCAGCCTGCTGATGCATGGGACACGAGTTCGTGCCCCGGTCCAGGAAGATCCCACATGCCGTGGAGCGGCTGGGTCCCTGAGCCATGGTCGCTGAGCCTGCACGTCCGGAGTCAGTGCTCCGCAATGGGAGAGGCCACAACAGTGAGAGGCCCGCGTACCGTAAAACAAACAAACAAAAAACAGATAGCGATGACTTCTCCGTTGCCTATCCTTTACATAAAGGAGAAAATTATTTTACCCAAATCCCCTAGGATTAATGAACGAAATAATCAATCATATATCTAACTATGATATATGAGTAGCTATTCAGGTAAGGTATTATTCTAGGAGATCCTATAGTTAGTAAAACAGAACAAATCTTTGTCTAAATGAAGCTGACATTTTACTGGGGAGAGACAGACAGTAAGCAAGATAAATAAGTAAAATATATAGTATTTGATGATGATAAATGCTATAGACAAAATAAAGCCAGGAAGAGGGTAGAATGTTCCAGGTGGTGGTAGTGGGGAGAGGTTGCACTTTAAATGGAGTGGCTCAGAAAAGGTGCCACAGAAGGTGACATTTGAATAAAGACAAGAAGGTATTAAAAGAGTAAACCATACAACTAGATTGTGGAAAATTTTTCCAGAGAAGGGATTTACCAAGTGCAAATTTCTGATGCAAGATCAATGTGGCTGGATCACAGCCAAGAGGAGAAGGTGAGACAAGAGATCAAGTAGGTAAGCCAGGTTACATAGAGACTTCTGGGCTTCTGTGATGACTTTGGCTTCTACTCTGAGTGAGACAAGAAACCATGGAATCATTGTGAGCAGAGGAACGACGTGGTCTGATTTACATTCTAACAGACTCATTCTGGGTACTGTGTTGAGACTACACTTAAGGAGGTGGCAGGATGGAAATCTATAGACCCAGTAGGAGGCTTCTGAGAAAGAGATGCTGGTGATTGGGAGCAGAACAGCAGCACTGGGGGCAAGGAGAAGCAATAGAGCTGCAGGGTTGATTGGATATGGGTGGAGTGTGAAAGAAAGGGGGACGAAGATGAGCACGTTGATAGGCCTGTGCACATGGGACAACAGAGTTGGCATTTACTTAGATGGCAAAGACTGGCAGAGGACAGATACAGTTAGGCAGCTCAGGAGAGACTGGACCCGTTAGGCTGAGATTCTGATGAGCTACACAAGGATGTTGAGCAAGTAGTTGGGTACATAAGTCTGGATTTAGACTAGAAGTCTAGACTATCGATCTCAATTTGGGAATCTTCTGCATATGCTTACATATCATTAACTAGAACTTTGTCTTATAGTCAGGCTATCCCTAAGCTGCAATAAGGCAGAGAAAACAAATGTTTACCTTTTCCGTTTTCCATGGTGAAGGGCAGCACGAGAGAAAAGGCTAATGTCTGTTGAGTCATTCAACTGGCAATGTCCGTACTTAATTTCTCCTTGGTTCTTCACGAACAAATTGAGAATAATGAAACCTACTTCATGAGATTATGATGAAAATTACATGAAGCAGGCTACAGAAAGCCCTGGTTTATATAACATGTTCTTTAAATATCTGAATTCCCCTTCGTTCCCTTTCAGTGACCTGAGGTCTCATAGTAAGTTGTGAACTCAGTCTAAAATACTTATTTTTGGACTTCCTCATTTAACGAAATAGTGACACTGCAATTTTTACAATCACTACTGTGACAGAAAAGAAGAATTTTTTTCCTTTTCCTCTAAAGCCACATATTTTCCAGAGCCAGACAGGTCAAGCTGGGTTATTCTCCTTTCAGTCATCTTTCTTCTCGTTTCTGGGGTTTTGTTTTCACTTTGACATTTTAGTTTCTATATGTAATGATGGTCAAAGTATTTACAAATTCTTGGAAAAGATCAACCATCCTCAAACGGGGATAACTCTCCCCCAAGCTGAGGCTTCACTGGAGGGTGTCTGGGAAGGACGTTCACAAAGTACAAAGAAGTCCAAGGAGAGGAGGACGTCTAGTTAAAGTGGAGGCATGTGTTTGGGCCACTTTATGGAATAAAGTCAAGGAGAACCCAACGGCCAACAGGAAAAATAGTTCCAAAGAAGTTGTTCTCCAGAAAAAAGAACACTCCCTCCCACTCCCAAATCTGGCAGAAAGCTATGTGGTTGCATTCCTAAGTCTTTTCCCAGCCTCATCAGTTGACTTTATGTTTACTTTTCACTCCTTTCTCTCTCCTAGGTCATGGACAAGGGGAGATGTTTGTGCGTGTTTATACCTATAGAGGGTGGTCATAAAGTCTTGACTCTTAGGTAATATTATTTTATCATTTACTGTAATGTTATGGCAATAAATCTTTTAAAAATCTCTTTCCAGACTTTGTGGTCACCGTGTGTGTGTGTGTGTAATAGTTTGCTTGGGCTGCCATAACAAAATACCACAGATTAGGGGGCTTACATAACAGAAGTATACTTTTTCACAATTCTGGAGGCTGGAAGTCCAGGCTGGTTTCTTCTGAGATCTCGCTCCTTGGCTTGTAGATGGTGGTCTTCCCCCTTTGTCCTCATATGGTTTTTCCTCTGTGCAGTGTCTACATCCTAGTCTCCTCTTCTTATAAGGACATCTATCATATTGGATTAGGGCCTATCCTGATGACCTCATTTTAATTTAATTACCTCTTTAAAAACCCTGTCTCCAAATACAGTCATATTCTAAGGTACTTAGGGTTAGGGCTTCAATATATGAATATCAGAGTGACACAATTCAGCCCATAGTAGTATGTATGTTTGTGTGTATATATACATATATACACATATACATATGATAAATTACATATAAAAATGTGTCAAATAAAATATATTGTTTTAAAAATTATATTATATGTAACATATTACATGTAATATATTTGTATCCTTATACATATGCATACACACACATGATTCTGAGACGCTGTTCAATTTGTGCTTGAAACTTCCTTCTCTCTGTAGAAAGCCCAGCCCCCTTACTGCTTGGGGCAGCTTCCCCCGTAACCGTAGATCTCATGTTCCTCTGCTCTGCCAGCGGCTCTCTGTTGTCTGGATCAGTTAATCTTTGCGAAATGCTTTGAAGGGCAGCCTACCTTCAACTTCTAACCTCGCCATGCCTGTTTAAGTAGGAAGGGAGGTGCTCTGCTCCCAGGGCAACTTCACCCCTGGAGCCTCTCAGTAGAATCTCAAAGCCAAAAGACCTCCTGCTTGGGGGATGGAGGCGCTATGCTTTTGTTTCCCTAAAATTCCTTTAGCGGCCAGCAGCAAAAGTGACCACAGCAGGGTAGACTTCTGTTTAGGCTGAGAAAGCAGGGAGCCAGCCAAAGACCAGGAAAAGACCCATGCTTCTGGGTTAAAGATAAACTGAAAAGGTATTTTAAAAGCTAGCTGTGGGTCCAGTGCGAACAATAGATAAGTTAAAGGTCTGGGGATTAAGCCAATTTCACCTCTGAGTAATTTTTTTTTTAAGAAACTATAGATGACATAAAAATTGGCAACAACTGTTCACTCGAAAAGAGATTTTTCAAGAAATCTTGACCTTTCCCTTGATATACAGTCATAATGGGCAGAGGGAGCTTATCTTTCACTATAACCCATATTTACTCATTTGAGGTGACTTCCCTACTTGTTAGTTACAGATGGGTCAATTAAAAAAGATTGTATATAAGTACTAATTAGTCTAAGTAGTAAGCACTTAGATGTGTGGACCATCAGACTCCACATCTCCTTTCAGTTTGTGAGAAATACAGAACCTCAGGCCCCACCCAAACCTGCTAAATTAGAATCTATATTTTAACCAGATCCCCAGTTGAGCTCTATTTATGTTAAAGTTTGAGAAGCAGTGGGTCTAAGGCCCTGACATCCCATTAGTGACTCTTCTGGAAGGTAGAGTCCACATACAAAAGTATGATACTGTATTAGGGATTGTTTTCATGTGGTACCTGGTGTTGAGTAGTTGATGAACAAACAGGCGTGTTTTGATGACTGATAGGTCTAGCTTCTTCCTGCTTTTTAGTCTGTGCGTTTCTAGTTTATTATTTATCTAATTACACTATTTTTATGCTGTGCTATATTGGGTCAGTTACTTGACCCTCTGTGACTCAGTTTTGTCTTCTGTAAAATGGGATTTTAATTAGTGTTTATCTCATAACACTCTTGTAAGCTTTAAATGAATTAATAAATGTGAAACACTCATATTGTCATACTGTGACTGGCATATTTCAAGAGCCCAATAAATGTTAGGTAAAAATACAACACAGCAGGGTCTCCACAAATACTTATGTTATTAAACTCTTGCCAGGTGAGGGTGAGAATTGCTATGATATTTTCCTTGAATGTATCATCTGGTTTGCATTTGCATACGACCTTCTCTACCGATCTTTGGTTTTCTTGAAGGAAGAGTGAAAAACAACTACTGTCTTCCCATAACTTCATCTAACACCGTGCTTGGCATACAGTGAATTCTTAGTCAGTATCGTGGAATTATCTATGTTTATGTGCACAGCCATTCTGAGAGTTAAAATTGATTTGACTTGCTTGATATTCTTCCACTGCTGCAATGAATAAATTGGCTGTAGTCATACACTCGTTCATTGTCTCATTTGCAAAGTTTTGCACACCTACTACGTTCCAGATTCTGTCCTAGGTGCTGAAGATGCAGCAGAAACAAATCTTTTGAAAATCCCTTAAGAAGTTTTGCTCTAAAGAGAAGCAGAGAAATTAGGTTGTCATGGAGGGAGATCATGGGGTAGGGTGTCAAGAGAAGGTTAGAAAGCTGGAGGACATTACAGAATGTTTGCAAATTCATGGACATCCAGACAGGGTGCTAAGAGAGGTGGGGGGGGGCTCACTCCCTGAGATAACAAGAAAATATGGGATCTAATGCTGAAGTGTTGTAGTTTGTCTTGGTTGGCAGCAATGGCAGCTTATCCATAGAGAAAGGAGAGATGTCAGAATATATGGATGGGCACAGATGCCAGCAGCTGGGTAAACGTGATGGTGGGAGAATGGGGAGTTTCTCTTCTGAGTGTTACTTTTAAAAAATTGAAATAAGGGGGTTTCCCTGGTGGCGCAGTGGTTGAGAGTCCGCCTGCCGATGCAGGGGACGCGGGTTCGTGCCCCGGTCCGGGAGGATCCCACATGCCGCGGAGCGGCTGGGCCCGTGAGCCATGGCCGCTGAGCCTGCGCGTCCGGAGCCTGTGCTCCGCAACGGGAGAGGCCACAGCAGTGAGAGGCCCGCGTACCGCAAAAAAAAAAAAAAAAAAAAAAAAAAAAAATTGAAATAAGAAGCAAAGTAGGTATCTACTTAGGGAGATGAATAAGGGAGAGAGCTGAAAGATTTTGGGGAGAGAAGGTGGGAAACAGTCACCAAGGAGAAGGGGAGAGGAAATGAGGTCTGAATGCCCACCTGGCAGCAGTAAGATCCATCTGGGGTTTGTGGTCATGATGGTAAAGTGGGACCAGGTAGCATATTAGAGGTTTTTTTCTTTGGTCTCTTAGCTACCCAGATGAAGATGCAGGTGTGGAATAGGCCAGGAGTTGCACCTCACGAGGCTGAACTTGTGGTTTGGTACCATGTGCACACAGCTACTGGAAAGACTAGATGTACCAGCTGCTTAGGAAACTCACAAAACAAGTTCACTGGATACGATTTATTTACATTATGGGAAATGATTTACCCTCAAAGAATACGCCTTTTCCTTGGTATTACCTGTTCATATTACATTTCTACATTTCTATTTTCAAAGACATTTATCTCTGAGGAAGTAACATATATTCACATATTCCTTTGCCCATGTAATTTCCAGCTCCGCTTAGACCATTTCGACCCTGCTTAGAGCATTTTCCTGTTCCTTAAAGCATGGGGACCTTATCTAGTGCCTATGCTCTACAATGGGCGGCTCCCACAACTGGAAATCTTTTTATTCTGCTGACTCAGTAGTTTGTTGAAAAGGCTGAAAGGGTTAAAGCAGCTATTTCTGGGGCTTACGGCATCTCCTCTATGTCAGGATATTGCTTATTTTATATTCAGAATCAAAACCTTTTGTTTCTCCCACAAGATCGAGGAAGTCCTTAGAGACAGATTTGTGTCACCCAAATTTCCTTTCTGCTCCCTTCCTCCACAGTGTCAACTTACGTTATTACCCAACTTGCCTGCCTGTCCTTTACCTGGAGCAGCAATGTTCAAAAGAAACCTTAAAAGCTTAGGGCCCCAACGGGGAGGAAATGAATAAAGTTTATTCTCTTGAAAATCTTTTGCAACCTCCTGTGGCAAGTGCAGGGGTTGCTCTGTGCATTTTCAGTTCTCCCTGGTGGCTGGGCCACTCTTGGGCAATGGGAAGCTGACTGTGCCCCTGGTCACTAAATGGTCCTTGACACGGGGGTTGTGTCACGGTCACCAACGTACACGTGGTTGGCTGCGTATTTCTTACCACCCACAGGTGCAGGGAGTACCCAGGGGGCTTCCCCACAGCTCTGTATCATGCACATCTCTGGCTTGATCACATCCTGTACCCTCTTCACACGTCCCCTCCCTCAAGTCTTCCCTGATCATGCCGGAGTAGGGACATTCTGTTCTGAGCTCATTAGTCAAGAATGTTACCATACTGTCCTGAAGAGGGTTTTCTCTGGAGTGGGCTCTCCCAGAGCTGTGCAGAGAATCTGAAAAATCAGGCTGCCTTTATACTGAGTTCAACTCAGGATTGCATTTCCTCACCTGTGTCACCCCACTAGATAGATGATCTCTTATGACTCTGGTGAATTCACAGACATGCCCAAATTAATAGCTATCTGGCATTTGGAAGAGTTTGATGGCTCTCTGGGATAGTTTTCCTTGAACTCATTCCTCCAATTGGTTTAGGGTTTGGCTTCATGTTTCCGGGGAGAGTGGCTCTTCTAAGGCACTAAGTCAGAGGAAGGTAACATTTCTGCTTACCTGCAGCCTCTTGTGGGAATCTCTGGGAAAACTAAAGGGTCAAGTATCTGATTCACAAATATTTATCTAGTGCCTACAGTGTGCCAGGCACTGTACTTTAGCCAAGTGATTCTCAAATTTTTCTGCATTTCAGAATGCCCTGGGGAACTTAAAAATAATCTTGAGGCCCGTGTTACAGCCCATACCAAATTAATCTCTGGGGAAGAGAGACCCAGGCATTATCATTTTTAAAATTCCCCAGCAGATTCCAATGTGCAGTCAAGGTTGGAACCAGTGTTTTTGACAGTGTTCTTCAACTTTAATGAGAAAATGAGTTCCCTGATTGTTAAAAATGCAGATTTTGATTCAGTGAGTCTGGGGTGGGGTCTGGGATTCTACATTTTCCTAAAGTTCCCAGGGAACGTCAACACTGCTTGTCTGCAGACTGCACTTGGAGCAGCAAGCAATAACGTTCCCTTAGCCCCTGATGTGTCAAACTTTCCTGCCCCTGGGCCTTTGCACAGGCTCTTTCTTTTTTCCTTGGAATCAGCTCCCTGGAAATCCCCAGCAAAGATGGCTTCTCATCCTTTAGTCCTTCAAGTTTTCCCTGACCACCTAATACAGAGTAATCTCTACCCTCTTTCTCTATAATTCTTTAGCACTATATTCTGTCTGTTTACTTCTTAGAATTATCACAATTAATACTTATTTATTTGTGCCCTTGTTTTCACAATGGTCCCTCCCAGTGGCGTAAGTGCCAAGAAGCCAGGAACAATGTCTATCTTGTTCCATATAAATTACATTCATCACGTAGCACCGTGTCTAACACAGAGAAGGGAGCTGATAGATACTTGTTGAATGAAGGACAATAGGGAAGCCCGG
Source organism: Lagenorhynchus albirostris (assembly GCF_949774975.1). Classification (NCBI taxonomy): domain Eukaryota; kingdom Metazoa; phylum Chordata; class Mammalia; order Artiodactyla; family Delphinidae; genus Lagenorhynchus; species Lagenorhynchus albirostris. The sequence continues at coordinate 95,452,080 of NC_083104.1, read as the reverse complement.
ACAGTTCGACCACTTTTTCTGCTTCAGGTGAGACAAGAAGCAGAAGTGAGAATTGCCCAGGGTTTTCCATGAGCAAGAAGAGTATATCTATTTTTTTTTGCGGTACGTGGGCCTCTCACTGTTGTGGCCTCTCCCGTTGCAGAGCACAGGCTCTGGACGCGCAGGCTCAGCGGCCATGGCTCACGGGCCCAGTCACTCCGCGGCATGTGGGATCTTCCCGGACCGGGGCACGAACCCGTGTCCTCTGCATTGGCAGGCAGACTCTCAACGACTGCGCCACCAGGGAAGCCCAGAAGAGTATATCTTTGAGCATGTCTTCTCTGGCTCTTTTTCTAAAATGTATTTTGACTGAAGAAGTAGGGTCTCACTCAAGAAATTCAGACTCCTTCCTAAAAACAGAGCTTGAGGAAGAACACTAGGAAAATCTACCGCATTGCCTAGGGAAGTCACCTTATTCCTATGAAAGGCTGAATCATCAGTTTGCCAGTATTATCTTTTCAGGTCATTGCAGCTCACTGAGTTAGCACCCAAGGTAAATAATCAACAGAGAAATGCCATAAATGTCTCAGAAATTGAGGTGACCTTGGAGCTAGTTCATTACTAACCTGATACCATATCAGAGGCCTCAGCTCGCTAAGGGCAGCAGCATCTTGTCTTTTGCCAAATCTGAGACTTAGACAGCAAGCACACCAAGGATTCTGTTGAAGTCCTCGCTTTAACTTTAATTCATGGAAACACAGAAAGGCATATTGATTTCTTATGGGTGGCGCAGAGGTCAGAGATAATACCAGGGCTGTGTGTGCACCAGATAAAGGGCCCTGGAGAGCCCGACTAAAACGATTTGGTGGGATTAAGAGAAGAGATACAAAATTTATCCAGTCTCCCAAAAGCCAAGAATGGGAGGAGAGGGGTATTATTCTCTCTGTTATTCTTGAGAAAACTAAGGCAAAGAGGGACTAATTGGTTGCCTAAAGTCACTGAGCAACCTTGGGTTGGGAAGGTGGCCTAGAGGAATAGGACCAGAACATCTCTGTTCCCATCAGGGGCCTCAATCTACTCAGCGACATAGTTTCCCTCTTCCTAAATTCACTACGAGGGATTTCTGTATTATGTTTTCTCTAATTTTTCTAAATGGGATGTGACAGAATCAGCAGTCTGTTTCAGGCATATATATCCTGAGGGTAATGAATTTTGGTGTTTGTCCTAAGTGCTTATTCAGTGTTTCATTTTGAAGAATCAGCAGTTACCACTGCCCTTCTCAGTGTTGAGAATTGCCAACGAGCTGTGTTGCTGGGGAGTGTTAGTGATGCCACCTTTTCCACATTTCAGAACAATACACAGGGAGATGGCCAGAAGGCATTGAGGTAGTTTAGGGACAGGACACAGACCATCTATGAATTTGGTGACATTGCTTGAATCAGTACCACGGTATTATTTAATCTGATCCACATGTGGAAAAGGAAACTTTTGGTAAGACTGTCCATCTCTCACTCACATTTCTGAGGTCTGGAAGTCTCTATAATGCCTGGAGCTGAGATATTCTGTGTGATTAAAGTGTCTAGAAATCTGTACATCAAAAATATAAATAGGTAAGGGTAGAAGTGTGCCACGAGAAGTTTCTCTATGTGTCCTTCAGCCATTTGGTTCTGAATCCTAGGAGAAGGAAATGGCATTCATTCCACTGTGGGCTCCAGGATAATCTTTGAAGAACAGGAGTTCGATCAAGATACAATGATACAAATGAACAGAACAGAAACAGACTCACGGACATAGAAAACAAACTAACGGTTACCAAGAGGGAAAGGTGGGGGGGGAGGGATAAATTAGGAATGTGGGAGTAACATATACACACTACTATATATAGATAAACAACAAGGACCTGCTGTATAGCGCAGGGAGCTATACTCAGTATTTTGTAATAACCTATATGGGAAAAGAATCTGCCCAGTGGAGCCATCCATGCATGATCTTTGCAGTGACTGTACCGTTTGTTCAGTTCTAGGCTTGGCTCTAAGAGCTTCAGATGCATTTAATCTTGCTATTCTTCTAATAGTTTTAGCTCTTACATTTAGGTCTTTGATCCATTTTCAGTTAATTTTGGTATATGATGTAAGGTAAGGGTCCAACTTCATTCTTTCGCATGCGGACATCCAGTTTTCCCAACACCAGTTATTGAAGAGACTATCCTTTCCCCATTGAATAGTCTTGGCACCCTTGTCAAAAATCGTGTGACCCTATATTCTAAGGTTTATTTCTAGGTTTTCTATTTAATTTCATTTCTCTAAATGTCTGTCTTTATGCCACTACCACACTGTTTTAATTCCTATAGCTTTGTAGGAAGTTTTGAAATCAGGAAGTATGAGATCTCCAACTTTGTTCTTTTTTCAAGATTGTTCTGGCTATTTGGGGGGTTCTTTGAGAGTCTATATGAATTTTAGGGTACATTTTTCTATGTCTGCAAAATAAAAAAGTCACTGGGAGTTTGATAGGAATTGCACTGAGTCTGTAGGTTACTTTGGGTAGTGTTGATATTGTAATGATATTGTTTTCCAAGCCATGACCACAAGATGTCTTTAATTTATTTTTGACTTTAATTTCTTTCAGCAATGTTTCATAGTTTTCAGTGTACAAGTCTTTGCCTCCTTGATTGAATTTATTCCTGCTATTTTATTCTTTTTGATGCTATTGGAAATGGAATCGTTTTCTAATCTTGCTATTGATATGTCATTTTACAGATGTGGTTACTGAGGCACAGAGATGCTAAGTAACTTGCCCCATTAGTAGCAGTAGTAGCAGTAGTAGCAGTAGTAGTTTGATGCTACCACCCAACTGTGAAGTCAGGATTTGAGTTCAGGCAGCATGACTCCAGAGTTGTGTTCTTGAATGCCCCACTGCATTGTCACTGCAGGAAGTGGACTGAAGGACACTCAAGGGCCTTCAGGATGGTGAAGAATTCTAGCTGCTTTACAGTGGAAAATCAGGGTTTCTGTGGCTTCTGACCACCCCTCCCTGTCCTTCCTTCACCCTCCCAAATGACTTCTTTCCAACAGTTCATTATGAAAGGGAGACAAATTGTAAACAACAGACTTTCAGCTTTCAAACTTTAGAAGCTTGATGAAGATTTATAGCCCATTCTCTTTAGAGTGACCCTTTTCCTTCCTTTTGTAACTGGACTGTGAATCACTCTTATCTACTTTTGTTTATTTTTTAAATTAAAAAAATTTTTTTTACATTTTACTCCAATTTCCCAGAGTAATTTCAATAAATGATTAGAAACTGGTTTGTACACACAGCAATAAACTTTTTTAAACTGAACTTTGTCGTGGTGACTTTGGCATTTTCCTTATTATGGATATGTCTGGACTGTACAAGTATCCCTTTGTATAACCAACCTCAGTAAACCGACGGGTCAAATGGAGACTTCATTTATATCTGGCATGGTAGCATTAACCTACTTCAGGTGTCCAACGGGTATTAGTATGATAATCTCTCTCATGAGCCCGGTATCAGAGACTTGAAAATGCATGTGGAAATACTCTAATGTTTCACCAGTTTTATTAGGGCAGGGTTTGAGTAACTCAATGGGGAAATCCCCAAATGAGAGTACTGAAAAAAATGTTTGTTCTGTAACACTCTCTATGCAATCAAATGACAAATGACGGGATGATGGAGGAAAAAGGGAGTGGTTTTGCATTCCTTCCTCTCTCTCCATCTATCCAATTAACCACGAAATTCTACTCATTCTTATTCCTAAATATCCCTCAAGTTCATTCACTCTCTGTATCCTCTGCTACTATCTCCATTCAAGCTACCGTTATCATTTGCCTAAATGACTACTGCAGTCTGCTGACTGGACCCTGTCTACCAGTCTCCCCCTAGGGTGATCCTCCTGAAAAAAAATCTCATCAATGGATCTTCTCACCTGAAAACACTTGATTTTGAATCATATCACTTCCCTTTTCTCTCCCCCGTCTCCATCCTATTTCTTTTTTCTATTCCTCTAGCTAGACTTACTTTTAGGACATGGTATATTCTCTCTGCAGCGCTAGCCTTCTTTTTCTTGTATGCCAGTCCAGGTCCACTCAGGAAAATGAAAACCACTGTAGTTTCAGACAGAAAGAAATTTAATACAGGGAATTGGTCACAGAGATGATGGAAGAACTGAAGAAGCAAGCAGAGGAGGTGACACAACTCAGAGATTGCCAAGAACAGTGAATAATTACCATCTTTATGCCTGGAGGGATCAGAGGAGGAGATGGTGTTCTTTGATCCCAGAAACCAGGTAGATGCTAAAATATGAGCAGAAGCTGAGAGAGAGGAGATATGTTGTGAGACCTGGAGCCATGGAGGAGATGCTGCTCTTGCTTGGTACCATACTGAGAGAAAAAGGAGGCAGGGTCAAATCCCAGTCTTCTTTCCTTCCCTCACCATCTGGTCTCCCACATTTCTTCTCATTGGTGAATTTACATTGAAGCCACAGGAGAAGAGGCCTGGGAGGCATGAATCCCTCCGGCACACAGCAAGGCAGAGAAGGACAGGGAAGCAATCTGTGTGTTCAACTAATTCCCTCTTTTCCGGATTCAACTTAAATATCATTTCCAACTATGGCCCTTTCATTAAATGTATCACTTTTTATTATAGGTACTCAATTAGTGTTTTCTGAGCTAATCTGTAAGGTCTCTCAGAACATCCATGGTCCCAATAGCACAGTGGTATTAATAATAACTGTTTGTTGAATGAGAAAATGATCTTCATAATTCCTCCCACAGAATTTGTACCAGTTTACACTCACCAAAGCAATAAAAGTCCTTATTTCTTGACATCTTCACCAGCTTGTGTGTAAGTAAAACTAGTTGACCCTTGTAAACGTGAAAGTTGAAAATGGATGTCAATGAGGTTTATGTTTGCATTCTTTTTATTGCAAGTGAAGATGAGCATCTTTTCATATGTTTAAGAATCTGCAGTGACTGATTATATCTTTTTTGTACATTTTTCCATTTAGGTGTTGGTCTTTGTCATATTGATTTACGGGAATTTTTAATCACATATCAGGAGACTCAGTCCTTTGCTTCATATAAGTTATAAATATACTTTTTCTTAATTTAGTGCATTTTGAGACTTAGCTTATCATCATTTTACCAGGCAAAAATTTTCAAATTTATCAATATTTTCTTTTATGGTTTCTAATTTAATATGGATTTTGATGTATATTTAGGCTTTCTTTACTCTGGGGATTATATATTTTAAATCTCCTGTTTTCTTTCAGTATTATATAGTTTTATTTTTCTTTTATTTTTATGTTTAAATCTGTGATCAGCCTGGAACTTATTTTGATATAAGGTAAAAGGTATGGATAAAACTTTACTTTTATTCCCAAATACCTCTAGTTGTTCCAACATCATTACTTAATAATCTGCATTTTTTCTCATGAATTTAAAATGCTAATTTTATCACATAGGTAGATATCTCTTTGGGCTTATTTCTAGAATTTCTATTATGTTCTACTGATTTGTCTATCGATGCAGCAGTTCCATAATGATTTACTAACTATAACATTGAATTTTGATTGCAGCATTCAGATGTTCTGGTTTAATTCCTACTGAAATGTATGACAAATAATGAATCAGAAATAGTAGCAGTGACCAAGTTTATCATTAGTGATTCCAGACTAAATCATGAAGATATATATAAAGTTAAATGAGTAAGATTTCTGCTTTCAGCCTGGATATAGGCTAATGCTTTCACTGCAACAAAAATCTGGATAAATTACAAAAACATTATATTTTTAAAGATACAAGGGAACATTAACAAAAACATTATGTTTTTAAAGATACAAGGGAACTGTGGAGGTTAGGAGGATTAGATGAACTAACTTCCAGTAAGGGGAAAATGTTTCCAATGGACACTAAAGATACCTAGACATTTTTTTTTTTTAACCTTAGGGGCGTTTGTTAATTATGGGCATAAGTTAAGAACTGGACTTCCCTAGGCAAAGAGACTATTGGGGGAAAGAAAATTAGAAAAACTGAAGCAGTCATGAGGAGCTGATGTGAAAGGATGGAAACTCACAGGGACATAAATGCACCACTGGATTTCCCCATGGGACATTTCCTGGGTTCTGTGTGGAAGACTGGTGAACTAAGATGGAAGATTCTTAAAGGCAGAATAATATTCTCACAGTCTTGTGCTCGGAAAGCAAAGAACTGCTGGAATAGCCATTGACCTCACTACACAGCCACTGGGCCCCTTGAGATATCTGCCATATTTTGAAGACACATGTGGTATGAGGCTGGAATCTATGCAAGGCAGATTGGGATCTCTTAATCTTTCAGTACTGAGGAGATAGATTCTTCAGGCTTTTAGTCAAAAGGTCAGAGGTCCATGTCCTAGGAGCATAGGTAAACGAGAGAGGAGATGATTCTCACTACACTGTAACCCAGCAGTGACCCAGTTGAATTTCTGACTGAACTGAGTTGATCAGAGCCTCACTTTCTCTGCCCAGCAGAGGAAAGGGGGAACACTCTCTGTTATAAGACAGCATCTTCTAGAGTGACTAGAGTTATTTTGTATATAGCATCCGGAAAAAAATTGTAAAATTACCAATCATGCTAAGAAATATATAATACTGACTGATAAACAACAGAAAAATAATACAATAGATGCAGACCCATGGATGATCAATATATTGGAGTTATCAGACAAGGGCTTTAATAAAACTATGATTACTTTGCTAAAGAAAAGAGAACAGGAAGGACAACATCAATGAAAGTATGGATAATTTTAATAGATAAATCAAATCTACAAAAAGGGATTAGGTGGATATTTTAGAACCAAAAAACTCTACAAATTCTAAACAGGATAAACACAAAGAGAACCTTGACTAGGAAAGTTATAGTCAAATTGCTTAAAATCAAAATCTTAAAAGCAGCCAGAGGAAAAACAAGCCTATTACCTTTATAGAAACAATAGTAACACTGAGAGCTATGTCTCAACAGAAGTTATGAAAGTCAGAAAGCAATTGAGTAATAGTTTTTCAAGTGTTGAAAGAAAACAATAGCCAATTTATATCCAGTAAAAACATAGAATTTATATCCAGAAAAGAACTTTCTTCAAAAGTGAAGGTGAAATACATATGTTTTCAGACAAAGAGAGAATTAGTGAAAAACAGGCAGCACCAAAGGAAAAACTAAAGAACACTAAGCCCAATCCTTCAGACCTAAAAAATGTGATTCCAGATGGAAACATGGAAAAGTTGGAGGAAATAAATAATATAGTAAGAAAATATGTGGAAATGTAAACAAGTGCGGACTGTACAAAACAAATAGTTTTAATGTCTGGTGGAGTGTAAATTATAAGCAGAACTAAAAAGGCATGACAGTGGTAATGCAACAGTGCCCATGAGTAAATGGAATATAAAGGTTTCTAGCAATATCAGCAAAGTGGTAAAAGGAATCATTTATATTAGTACTGTAACAAGTCAAGGATGCCTATTATAATCACTAAAAGAGCAATAATTTAAAACTAACAAGTTAATAGAAGAAAAAATTGAATAATGAAAAAGTGATTATCTCAAAAGAACGTAAGAAAAGAAGAAAAAAAGGAGAAACATAAAAAGGCCAAATGGAAAATGAATTAAAAGGTAGTCAATAGAAACTCAAACCTATCCATAATTAAGTAAAATATAAATGAACCAAATACTCCCAGTGAAAGAATAATACAGTTAGACTCAATAAACAAAACAAAACAAAAATATACAATGCTTACAAAAACATAAAGTTTGGAAATAAAAGGACAGAAAAAGATAGACTATGCAAACATCAATCAAAAGAAACCTGGTAATTTTATACGAGTATCAGACAAAATATATTTTAAGATGAGAAACATTACTAAAGATATAAGGACATTTCGCCATAATAGATGAAGTCTAGCAGGAAGAAATCACAACCCGGAGTATACATGCGTATGAAAAACATACTCCAAAATACATAAAGCAAAAATGGACAAAATTAAAAGGTGGAATAGATGAATCCAAAATTATAGTGGAGATACTAAGACACTTCCTCAATATCCAATATTAAAAGCAAATTAAAAAATCAGTAAAGATATAGATTATGTGAATAACAACGTTAACTAAATGGATTTAGTTGATGATAGAGAATATTGCATCCAAAAGTGATAAAATTCACCATTTTTAAGGGCACATAGAATATTTTCTAAAACTGACCATGTGTTAGGCCATAAAGAAAGCATCAACAAATTTCAAAGATTGAAACTATTGAGAGTGTGTCCTTCACGATAATGCAATTAAACTAGAGATCAATAACAAAAGGATAAACAGAAAAGTCCAATGGCATGGAAAATAAACATATACTTCTAAATGATCTATGGGTCTATAAACAAGAGAATGGATAAAGAAGCTGTGATGTGTTCATGTAATAAACCAGTACTCAGCAATAAAAATGAATTACTGATACATCTAACAACATGGATGAATTTCACAAACATATTAGGCAAAAGAGGCATACACAAAAGAATATATATGGTATGATTTCATTTACAAAAAGGTGGGGTACAGGCAAAACTGATGCATCTGTTAAAAATCAGAAAGTAGCTTCTTCCGGGTGAATAAGTTAAGAGGAATTACTAGGGTGATGGTAATGTTCTATATCTTGTTTTGGGTCTATACCGTTGTCAAGACATCAAATACTCAATGTCTGTACATATTACTATATGAAATTATACCCCAATTTTAAAAAGATGTGAAAGCAAGAGAAGGAACACTTACACTTTTCATGAGGTGGCATAGCATTGGTTTCAGAACCTGACCAGAGCATTACAAGAAAGTAATGTTACAGATCAATTTCTCTCATGAACGTATATGCTATGTTCCTTTACAAAATTTTAGCGAAACAAATCCAGTGATATTGTAAAGGATAATACACCATACCAAGTTGGATTTTCACCATATTAGCACTGAGATAATCAATGATTATCATGATAGGTACCAGGAAAACATCTCACAAAAACTCTAAGCAAACGGTAAATAAAAAAGAACCTCCTTAATGATAAAGAATGTCTACAGAAAAAACCTACAGCAGACATTATACTGAATGTTGGAGTATTAAACACTTTCCCCTTGAGATGATGAATAAAATAACAATGTTTTTGTAAGCACATGTAAAGTTATAATATGGTGCTTGAGACAAGATAAGCACTCAATAGATATTAGATAGTTAGCAATTTTTACAACTCTCTGCTTAGTGTCTTTCTGCTAACTCTGCACTATATCCCTTTTAATGACTATTTTTACTTATTTATGACATTTTATCTATTTGATATGTGTTTAACTAGCTGTTGGTTTTGTTTGTACCTTCTTTACAAACTTTCATTACATTTTTACCTCTACTACTTAGTTTTCTCCCTTTAATTTTTAAATTTATTTTTGACCTTTGTTAGATTGATGCTTTTACAGTTGTTTCAACAAGGACCATTTTAACTACCTCCCCGCAGCTTTTCTCTCCATAGCTTCACCAACCTAATGGAGAAATGCATTTTAATTTTTGATAATCTGGTCCTTTCAGTAGTCCTTCTTAAATCTTACCTACACACTTAATTTTATTTTCTAATAAAGTAAAAAAAAAAAGTGTTGGTGAGGACGTGAAGAAAAATGGAACCGTTGTACACTGCTGGTGGGAAATTAAATTGGTATTGCCATTATGGAAAACAATGGCAGTTCCTCATAAAGCTAAGTATAGAACTAGCATATGGTCCAGCAATCCCCATTCTGCATATATACTCAAAGAAAATGAAATCAGTACCTCAAAGAGATATCTGCACTCTCATGCTCTCATGTTCATTGCAGCATTATTCACAGTAGCCAAGATTGGGAAAGAGTCTGTACCCTTTGACTGATGAAAGCATAAAGAAATTGTGGTGCACGTATGTAATGCAATATTATTCAGCCTTCAAAAAGGATATTCTGCTCTTTGCAACAGTATGTATGAACCTGGAAGACATTAAGCTAAATGAAATAAACCAGACACAGAAAGACAAAAAACTGCCTTATCTCATTTGTATGTGGAATCTACACAAGTTCAATAAACAGAAGCAGAGAGTAGGATGGTGGTTACCAGAGACTGGAAGGTAGGGGAGATGAAGGGATATTGATCAAAGGTTAGAAACTGGCAGTTATGTAGGATGAATAAGTCTAGAGATCTAATGTACACCATGGTGGTTATAGTCCATAATATTGTATTGAATGCTGAAAATTTACTGAGAGAGTAGATCTCAGATGCTCTCATCACACACAGAAAGGTACCTATGTTAATTACCTTGACTGTAGTTAATTATTTCACTATGTACATACATATAAAATCATCAATGTTGTGCAACTTAAACACACAGAAAGGTACCTATGTTAATTACCTTGACTGTAGTAATTATTTCACTATGTACATACGTATAAAATCATCAATGTTGTGCAACTTAAACACACGCAACTTTCATTAATAAAATAAACGCTGTTGTTTATGCAAAAATCCCCACACAAGACAAAACAAGCCATTAATCAGTATCCTTATCCTCCTTTCTAAAGAAGAGAAGGTTCTGAGCATGCTCTAACTTTTTCCCAATCTCTTCTCCTTTCATGACAGTGATGTATAGTTTTAGGTTCAGTGCATTTTAAACACAAAAGAAAAAAGTATTGTCAACATTATTTATGTTTCTATTGAACATTTCCTTATACTTGCCATGATTTTTTACCACTTTGTTGCCTTTGGAGCTTACTACTTCCTTTAGTGTTTTTTTTTTTTTCCCTCAAAAGTGCATATTTTAATGTTATTTTGATGAACAGGGTCAAATCTCCCTTAGTCATTGTATCTCCTTACATAATAATAATATCTTCATTTTTCACTTGCTCTTAAATCACAGTTTAATGCAGTCTGGAACTCTAGGGTCACGTTTTTGAATTTTTTTTCCTTATGTACATTGGAGATTTTCTACTGATTTCAGCCATGTTTCCGCTAATGAGAGGGTAGATGGCAATGTCTGTCTCTCTGCCTCTCCTCTTTTTCAAAGATACTGTCTCTTTTCTGTCCCGAAGCTTCACTGTGATTATTCTGATTGTGAATTTATTTTTATTCATCTGGCTTGGTGTATGCTAGGATGCTTTTTCAAACTGAGGACTTACGTTTTTCTATACTTCAGGAAGATCTGAAGTCATTTTCTCTTGGCTTATTGTCTCCCATTCTCTCTCTCTCTCTCTCTTTTTTAAGTTTTGGCACTACCAGTGGATAAACTCATTCTACTTGTCATGTCTTGACTTGTTTTTCTGTGATATTTCCTCCTTTCTACCTTCCAATTCATCAATTATCTTTTATTTAGCTTTGTTAATTGCTAAAAAAGGGATTCCTGGGAGGGGATGCTACTTTATATAGGATGGTCGGGGTTAAGTCACATCGACAAGTCTACCATTTGCCTATCCATTATGAGTTTTATTTCAAATATTACATATTTATTCTTTTAGATTTACAACTAAGTGGTTTTTATTTTATAACCTCATGGGTTTTTTTGCTTTAAAATGTCAACACCCTTTTATCTCATGGAGTATTTTAAAGATACTTGCTTTAAAGTCCTTTTTAAAACTGACTATTTCTTTTTTTTCCCTCAGGTGTAAATTCTTCAATTTGTTGGTTTAGTTGACTGCCTTTTATGGTCCTCACCTTACTTGTGTACTTTCTGAATTTTAAGACCCACCTTCTCTGTGGATTTTTCTCTTTCCGTTGGACAATTCTCTGGTTGTTAAGCCCCACAGATTACACACCTGCATCAGTGGCTCAACTTGAGGCAGTCATCTTGTGTATGTGGTACAATTAAGTGCCCGGCAACCTTACAGAGTTCAAGCCCAGGTCCAGATGTCACCCCAGCACCTCTGATTCCACCCTCAGGCATTTTGGATTTGAGAATTCTTTGTTGGTAGGGGACTGTCTTACGTATTGTAGGATGTTTAGCAGCAATGCTGGCCTCTACCCATTAAATGCCAGGAGCACCCTACACCCAGTCGTGACAACAAAAAAGTCTACAGACATTGCCACATGTCCCTTAGGGGGAGAGGGGCAGGTTCTCCCTGACTGAGAATCATTGCTATACAGGAGGGAGTGTGAAGGCTCAGGGAGATGGAAAATTTGGCATAAACCTATTATTGCAACCTGAGCAGCTACTTCCTATTCATAATCCCTTGAGGGCCTGGAGGACACTTCCTTCACCAAGGCATTAAGAAATGCACCAGCATTCTCAAAAAACCTATGCGGTGGTTTTCTTATGAAGGTTGAAGATGACTGTGGGGGATTCTGCAATGGAATTGAGTTCTCTAATCTCAATGGGAAATGAGATTCTTAAGGGGTAGACATGAGGCGGCTGTACTCTACTCTCAGAGATAATGTTGGTTTAATCACCCAATAATCCAAAAGGGTAGAGTGATATTCAAAGTATTTTGGCCACAGGATCTGTGGTGATGGCTCATTGATCCCAGGATTCCTAGGAATATTAGTGGGCAGCACACTAAAGTGATGAATATTGGTAAGAAAATTCTAGGTCTAACGGGCAGAAATGTAACTCTAGTTGCCACCATGGGGGTCCATAACTTCTTACTCAGTTCTCAAACCTAAACTGGTGCACAGATTTTGAACCTGTCAATTGAAGGGGGAGCCAAGTTCCTTTCAGAAAGGATTCTGCAGCGAGGCTACTAATATGTCCTGTGGATCCTCCTCCATGACCATTTATCATGAAACTGTGTACTCGGGAAAGGGAAATACCCAGATCATCTGAGCTTATTGAATACTGGCTCTGAATTGATGCTAATCCTTGGAAATCCAAAATATTACCATGATCCACAGTCAGAGTGGAGCTTACAGAGATTAGCTGACAGAGTTTTGTCTACACGTGTCAAGAAGGATCAAAAAACTATTCGGTAGTTATCGCCCCAGTCACAGAATACTAATGGGAGAAGACATGCTTACTAACTGGCAACATTCCCATATTGATTTCCCAACCCTTATAGTGAAATTTACTGTGGTAGGAAAGGCCAAGTGCAGGCCCTTGGAACTGGCCCACCACGAATTAGGCAGTATGGTAAATCAAAAGCAGTATCACATAAAGAAGACGTGGCACATATATACGATGGAATATTACTCAGCCATAAAAAGAAATGAAATTGAGTTATTTGTAGTGAGGTGGATGGACCTAGAGTCTGTCTTACAGAGTGAAGGAAGTCAGAAAGAGAAAAACAAATACCATATGCTAACACATATATAGGGAACCAAAAAAAAAAAAAAAAGGTCATGAAGAACCTAGGGGCAGGACAGGAATAAAGACACAGAGATAGAGAATGGACTTGAGAACATGGGGAGGGGGAAGGGTAAGCTGGGACGAAGTGAGAGAGTGGCATGGACATATATACACTACCAAATGTAAAATAGCTAGCTAGTGGGAAGCAGCTGCATAGCACAGGGAGATCTGCTCGGTGCTTTGTGACCACCTAGAGGGGTGGGATAGGGAGAGTGGGAGGGAGGGAGATGCAAGAGGGAAGAGATATGGATATATGTATATGTATAACTGATTCACTTTGTTATAAAGCAGAAACTAACACACCATTGTAAAGCAAATATACTCCGATAAAGATGTTGAAAAAATAAAATTAAATTAAAAACTAGCAGTATCACATACCTAGGGGAATTGCAGAGATTAGTGCCACCATCATTGATTTGAAAGATGCATGAGATGTGATTCCTACATCACCATTTAACTCACCTATCTGGCTAGTGCAAAAGCCAGGTGTGTTTTAAAGAATGATTATAAATTATTGCAAATGTAATCAAGTACTGATTTTAATTATAATGACATCTTTTTTTTTCTGGAGCAAACCAATACCTGAAGATTGGTATGCAGGTTTTGACCTGGAAATTGCTTTTATTCTCCCTGCTTCAATCAGAAAAGATAGTGTGAAATAATTTGCATTCACAGGGCAGAATTAGTCGTATACTTCTGTTTTCCTGCTCTGCCTTGGGCTTTGTCAACTCTGCTTAAAGGAATCTGATACTTGATATGCCTCAAAACAACATGCCTTGGTGCTATTATGCTTATTGGATCTGGTTGGCAGGAGCAGCAAGAGCTCTAGATGACTTAGTGTCAATTCAACACGAGAGCGGGGCTTCCCTGGTGGCGCAGTGGTTGAGAGTCCTCCTGCCGATGCAGGGGACACGGGTTCGTGCCCCTGTCCGGGAAGATCCCACATGCCGCGGAGCGGCTGGGCCCATGAGCCATGGCCGCTGAGCCCGCGCGTCTGGAACCTGTGCTCCGCAACGGGAGAGGCCACAACGGTGAGAGGCCCGCGTACCGCAAAAACAAACAAACAAAAAAACACAAGAGTGACCAAAAGTGAGAGAAAATAACCATAAAAGTTCGGGGGCTTGAAATATTGTTGGCGGTTTCTAGGAGTCCAATTCCTTGTGGCATTTGGGATATCCCCTCTAAGGTGAGACAATTTGCCAAACCTTGAACCACTCACTAAAGAAAAAGGCACATGATGTAGTTCTCTTTGAATTTTAAAGGCAACATATATTACACTAAGCATGGCGCTCCAATTCATTTATCAGATATTCCATAAGAATGCTGGGTTTCAATGGATCCAGAAGAAAAGAAGGCTCCGTAGAAGGTTCATGCTGTATTACGAGCTGTCCTGGTGCTTGGGTCATATGTTCCTCCAGATCCAATAGTATCAGAAACACCTGTGGTACCTAGAAGTCTCTGGAGAACCCCAAGAGGAGATTTATAAAACAAGTTGTAGGTTTTAGAGTAAGGACATGTCCTCTTCTGCGAACAATTCTCCATTTGAAAAGCGGCTCCAGGGAATCTGATCGTGGGAGATGAAATGATTATGCAACTCTTTTAATGAACTGGGTATTACCTGATCCGCTGAATCATAGCATTCCATCTGCATACAATGGAGATGGTATATACAAAACTGGACCTGAATAGGTCCAGAAAGCACAAGGACACTGTACAAGCCAGCAGCTCGGACTCCCATGGTACCTGCCCCTACTGGTTTGTAACTTCTGCCTGGACCCATATCTAGAGGCACACGGAGGTTTCTTCTGAGCAGCCAAAGGAGGAGGAAATCACGTGAGTCTGGCTTACAGATGTTATCTGTACAGCATCTATACTACAGTGAAAGTGGTGAAGCCTCCCAGGGGGCCTAACTTCATACACTATATGGAGTTGTCCAGGTCACATGGCAGGAGGAATGGACTGGTATTCATTCATGAGAGGTGGCAGGTGAGTTGATCTGCTGGATAGGAACTTGGAAAATTGAAATCCTTGTGCAAGAAGCTCTGGGGGAAGTAGTAGCTGGCTGAACTTTTAGAATGAGTCTGTAGATATTAGTATCCCACATAAAGGTCCAGCCTCCATTTCAGAGACTTCACTAATCAGGTAGTCACGGTAAGTCACCTTGTGGATCTCAGCCAGCCTCCTTCTCCCATCACCCTGCATGACTACAAAATGAGGGCTTGAAGGGCCATGCTTGGAACTTATCACCAGGGTACCTCTGAGAACCACTCTCTTGCCAGTAGTTCTAGTAAAAGGAAAATTGTGGCAACCCAATAATAGAATGACTGAGCATTCATACCTCATAAAAATGAAGGTTTAGTTACATCCTTATAGAGAACCCTGTCAGGCCACATTGAATGTAAGGGAACCTGGGATGGATGGGTAGTAAAAGAAGGCAGGTATGTTTATCAACTTGGTCTTATGACCAGCTACAAATGTAGAACTATGTTTTATATGAATTGATTCGTCTCTCCCCCTTCTTCACCTTGTTCACCTGATAACATGTACTTATTTTTCAAGGCACAAGTTGAATATTAACTTCTGTATGTACCTCTTCTTGACTTACTTGAAAACCATGTTGAATTTATGTCACTATTTACATTCATTCTCTCAATAAATATTTATAAACACTTACTATTCTATCATTGAAGATATAGTACTGAAAGCAACAGGCATGGTCCCTACTCGCTTGAAGTTTGCAATATAGTAGAGAGGCAAAGACAATAAATAAAAACAGCTACATATATAATAGGTAAGTTTATGATTAAAGCCAGGGAATAACACGAAGCAAGTTAAGGAGGCTTGGGATTCCTGGGAGGGGATACTACTTTATATATATAGGATGGTCAGGGTTAAGTCACATTGATAAGGTGACATTTGAGCAGATCTCTGAATCTGAAGTAAAGGAGCAAGCTGTGTGGGTAACAGAGAGAATACCAGGCCAGGCAGGGATCCAGCCATTTCAAAGCCCAGTGGTAAGTATGCACTTGGCACTTTACAGGAACAGCAAGCTGGCCGAGTGGTGGGAAAATGCACCTGCTGCAGGGAAGCATAGGAAATGAGATCAGAGATATAGGAAACTCAGAAGAAACTTGGATTTAACTCAAGGAATGATGGAGAGCCCTTGGGGGGTTTGAGTGGAACTCTAACGTGATCTGACATGTTTTAGAAGGATCACCGTGGCTCTCTGCTGAGAGTGGTCTATAACTCAGCTACGGTAGAAACAAAGAAGCCAGATACAGGGTGTTGTAGTAACCAGAAAAAGATGATGGTGATGTCTAATAGTGTTCCAGCAGCGGAGGTGATGAGAAGTGCTGAAATTTAAGATGTATTCTGAAAGTAGACCCAACAGATCTATTGAAGGATTAGCTGTGAGGGAGGTGGAGAGGGAGAGAGAGAGAGAGAAATTTAAGAACGACTTCAAGGTTTTAGGTTGAGCAACTGGGAGGCTGGGGTTACTATTTCCTGCCACGTGGAAACCAGCTGGAGGAGCAGCTCTGGGAGGGAAGGAGGCACTCAGTTCTGGGAGTATTAAATTTGAGCTGCGCACTCAATGTCTCAGTGGAGATTTCAAGTAGAAGGTTGAATATCAAAGTCTGGAGTTCACGTTAGGATCTGGGTTAAAGAGCTATGGTTCTCTGTAATAACGCCGGTGATAGTCTATTGGATTCATTTGCATATTTATACTCAAGTAAACTGAAAGCTCCTTAAGGCCAGCAAAAATTTGGAGATAAATCGTTACCTAGAAAAGAGAATGTAGGACCCCACTTTGCTGATAAAATGCTGGGAAAGTCACTGATTTGCAAAGCAGGTTGTAAGCCTTCAGCATTAGCTGGACAGGCACCCTGGTGCAAACCCCAGCCAAATGGAGATAGCCTCGTAGAGCCGTGATTGGTGATTTCTGTCTTCACATCTTCCATTGCCATTTTTCAGGCAAATCCTGGAAAAGGACACACACACTTCTGCTTGCTGAGGGACAAGTTTCAAAATACAAAGCTGATGTCATTGTTTTCTTCTTTTCACACCAGCCAGTTTCTTTCTCTTTCAGGGACCTTCCCCCCTCCACCAAAAGCTCCTTGGAATTTTGTCCATCAATATTTCCCCTGTGCATTTAGGAAATGACCCCATGAAAGAGGTGGGGTTGGCCCCATGGCCTCTGTTCTTCTCTTGAACACTTGTCCTTTCAGACCCAACATTCAGAGTGTTTTCTCTCTCTCTTAAATTTGCTGTAGTGCCAGACAGACATCAAAGGAGGCCGTTGGGATTGCTTACGAGATGCAGACAACAGAGTGTCCATATAGGACATGGGTATCAAATGTTGAAGCATCCAGGCCTTCCTCCCTCTCTCTGAGGGGGTCTTCATGAATGTGTTACTCCCTCCAGTGAGGAAGACATAAAGAGTTCTCTGTGTAAAGCATAACCAGCCTTCCACACATCTGGAAAGCTTCCACAATCTGTTTGAACAAAACCGCTGGAGGAGGACCAATGTACCCTGGCTTTGCCAGCTCTCAGTAACTCTGCAAGTCGCAGAACTGTTCCCGGAGAAGCGCTGAGCTGGCTGCAGCAGCGTCCATGGCTTCGTGCCATCCAGCTGATGGACATTTGTCCACAATCGAGGCATCCATCCTTCTATTCACGCTGCTCACCTGGCTGGTCTGGACTGCGGACATGACACCTGGATCATTCTGGAAGTCAGATCTCCAGTGTTAGTCACACCTCCACCCAGCCTCCATCTCCCTTCCCCTCCCCAGTTTCCTTGTGGGTGTGTCCAAATTTGGCAGCCAAATTGCAAGTGTGAATTCTGCCATCTTCCCTGTGGGTCATCAGTGTCAACCTCCTGTCCCACAGTTGCCTTGTTGGCTCCTTTTACCAATTTGCTCAGATCGGCGTAGTTTCCCTGTTGTTGAGATAAAATAACGAGTATAATAAGGAAATCCCTGCATTTTCACAAAAATCCTTCACTCAACCATGCCTTCTCCTGGATGCTTGGATGTTGAGGTCAGAATTTTAGTGGTGCCCATTATAAGTAGAGATAATAATGTTATAGGTGTTTAGATGCTAGAATCTAAACCAATACAACTCTACTCTTGTATTCATTCTTGGCATCAGTATTTCATGGAGAGCCAAGTGTGGTGAGTCTTATTTTTATTTAAATTTTTATAGAATATAAAAATTCTACACATCTATATAAATTTCAAGTTATCTTTTTTTTTTTTTTCAGTACTTAGGCCTCTCACTGCTGTGGCCTCTCCCGTTGCGGAGTGCAGGCTCCGGACACGCAGGCTCAGCGGCCATGGCTCACAGGCCCAGCCGCTCCGCGGCATGTGGGATCTTCC
Organism: Lagenorhynchus albirostris; assembly: GCF_949774975.1. Lineage (NCBI taxonomy): Eukaryota > Metazoa > Chordata > Mammalia > Artiodactyla > Delphinidae > Lagenorhynchus > Lagenorhynchus albirostris. The sequence goes on along the minus strand of NC_083104.1, from coordinate 95,433,361 downwards.
CGGACCGGGGCATGAACCCGTGTCCCCTGCATCGACAGGCGGACTCTCAACCACTGCACCACCAGGGAAGCCCTCAAGTTATCTTAATCCTCTCTTTAACTTTTGTGGAGCTTTGGCCAACATAATCCTTTTTTAGAAATGATAGGGAGAGAGCTATTGTAAATTGTAGGAACATGTGAGGAATTCATCTCATATTTTCTACAAAAGAGCGGATGTTCACGATCTGTAGTAGTGGACCAAGCACTAATGAGATGTTTAAGTCCTGCCTTGGGCTCTTTCTCAAAATAATAATTCTCTACATGTCTTTTTCTCCAATATTTTTAAATTATTTTTAATTTACTCTGACTTTTATAAAAGCCCTCTCCCGGTTTCTTTCAGGATCTGTACCTTTGTCCTGGGGGACATTTGAGCATCACAGCTTCTGATTTTTATCAGGTTTGAGAATTCACAAGAAAAGGACATACCAAGAAGCACAGGCTCCCCATACAATAGGAACTAATACATATTTTTAAGAATCTGATGAGACTCGGAATGTTTTTCCATTGGTCCCTTTCAAATTTATTTTAACAAAGTGCATACAAGTTTGTATGTTCATTCTAACTCATGTGTGCTGAGTTAGGCTGGAGTCTTGTAAAATGGCCTACACCTCTTCTTTCTTTCTCACAGGCCACTCCATGAGAGGACAAGTCTCTGGGAGGATATTATTACCATTTTCACATAGTAAGCACTATGAAAATAAATAAATGTACTCGGAACAAAACACAAATGTAAATTAATCATAATAACAGTGACATGAAACAATGTGAAAACAACATTGTAACTTCCTCAAAGTTTAAACTAAGAACTGTGGAAAATTGAACTCTGATGGGAAATATCTCAGATTTCTGTCTTGAATTCCTACATTATAGGGAATTTATCTACTTGCTGGTATTTCATCCATTCCCTGAAAGTTCACAGCTATTGTTCTTATGCACTATCCTAGTTATTAATTTTGGACCTATCAGGGGGAAATCTACGATTGTCCTGTGGAGATTATAAAATCCTGTTCTCTCCTGTTTTACCTTCATCAGGGATTAAGATTAGCTGGATTATTCCAGGTTATAAAACAAGGCTATTAAAGATGCTCTCTGAAATACGCTTACCTCCCACCAACACATACAGAAGGATATGTACTCAAGAGGACATGTATGCATAGGCACACGTGTGCACACTCAACATGCACTATTTCAGGGGCTGGCAGTAGGAATATTCAGTTCTTCCCAAAATATACCTTGTGCTCTATGCATGGTCCTTATATCGGAAGCTACTTGTGAGGGCTTTAGTTGAAGGGTTGAAAAGAGGAAGGATGTTTTAGGAATCTGCCCTGAAGATGATTAAGATGAACTGTTTAACGGATACAGTACATCTTTTGTTGTGTATAGCAAACAGGCAGCAGTAGATTTCCCAGGTTCCTAGCTCATTTATCTGCTTTGTGAACCTTCTGGGGCTGTCCTTACTTAGCACTGAATAGAATCTGTTTTGCAATATTTGGAAATTTACTCCGTATCTGGGCTGCCCCCTTTTAATTTCTGGTGTTCTGTATGCTCCGCAGGGTTAATATACTAGATTTACTGAGGATATATTATCATTTATAGTTCCCAGTTCCTCAAGAGTTATGTACCATTACAATTTCCATTCTACTGTTGAGAAAACTGAAGATTAGAGAGATTACCCTGGCCTCAGTCTCAGGACTGGTGAATAGTTTGAACTTGGGTCTGTGGGACTCAAGATACATGCCTGCTTCTAACTCCTATGCTAGACTGTCTCCGGAGTTCTGACATCTAGGCTGGCCTAAAGGTGCTATCTGTCCCCATCCTACATATAAATTAAGAAGGGATGAGAGAGAAGCTTTCATATTCATTGTTTCTCTACTAGTCTGTTTTTCAGAAACTTAGTCTAACTTTTCAGAAGTTACCAGAGTAACTTCTCTTACAGAAAACCCCTATTTGAGAAGTTTCCTGAGTCATAACAGCCCGAGATTCTATAGGATTATGATAAGTAGCAGTCATAAAACAGATATCTATGGTTTAGTGCCCACAGTAGGTCACTAGAAGCCTAGGCTCCTTAGTGAGCTTTCCTTGGAGAGGTTTCCATGTCCGCCTACCTTTCAAGATGGCCTTCTTCTCCTGTCCCTTCAGGTTCGTCTCTGGTCTTCCGCTTCCCCCAGCGCTCCCCCCACTGGCATTCTCTCTCACATCTCCATCATGTTGCCATGACCCTCCCTGTTTTTCTGTTCAGCTCACTGAACTGGATGGATAACACCCTCATATTTTGTTCCTGGGACACCAAGCTGTTCTGAATTCTTAGTTTCTCAGTTTTCTTTGTGGTTCCTTGGTTCTCTAGGCGAGTTCATTCTCCCACAGAGCAGTCTGGAAGGCAATCGGAGTGCTGTGTCCCACACTGCACTTGGAGTCTCACGCCAAGCTCAGTCACCATGCCTCTCTCGCCCCACTGGATGTTAAGGACTGGCCTCGATTCCAGGACAGCTCTGTTTCTGGACTTCAGCCCTCAACCTTGGCTTGTCTAGTCACTGTATCTTTCCTGAGGCCACTTGGCCCTCCAGACAGGCCCAGGCATGCCTGAATTCTTGCTGTTCCCATGATTTAGGCCCTTGCTCTGGGACCTCTGCCTCCTCTTTTTCATGCCTTTTCTCCTGTGTTCTCATTTCAACGATCATCTGTCAGATCTTCTTAACTCTCTGACACCCCAGTCTTAACACTTTGAAAGCCCCCGCCTTTACCCATCCAACTCCCAACCAATATGGTGTCCCCATTCTTCTGTCTTTTATGATAGCGTTTCTATACTGTCATCCTTTCCTAGGACACAATTCCCTATCATTAGGTTGAATGAGGTCAACAATACATCCCCATATGGGAGGTGCACCAGGCAGCCGCTCCTGGAGCCCTTTGCTCCTAACCAGAGGGCTCTGACTTGGGATATTTTTTCCTTTGTCAGTGAGCAAGGCAATCTTCTGGCAGCAGAGGAAGAAAATACTGAACTGGTGTTTTCTTTTATGTTTCATCTAAAGAAAAGTAAACAGTAAACGTTATAGTCTCTACTCTTTGTCTTGACTCTTGTTGCCCTCAGTGCCACATCACACATGGTCCATGAGAGGTGCTGAAGCAAAGTAGTCCTGGAGGCTCGACGGGCACTTGGTCACCGGCTGGCAGCATAGTGGCATATATTGTCATTTGTATCTCCCTGGTTGAGTAGATGACAGATGCCATTATTTGGCTTTACTAAATTAAATCTCACAATATGGTTAAGTGGCATACAAAAATGGCTGCAAAGAGATCACGGATTAAGTTAATACTAATAATTCTGGCAAAAGGAGAAAAAAAGAGCTTACTCTCGTGCTCCTCATCTAAGCTCTCATCAGCCAAATTCAGAGGTAAAAATAATGAATATTTAATCTGGTGTCAAACAGGAATTAAAATAATCAAGAATTCAGAAAAGAATCCAAAATTATCAAGAGGACTATTTGATACATGGATTTAAAGTCCTTATGGTTAAGAATGAATCTCATTTAAGGACATATATATCTGTGGTTTGAGATATCAACCACTGCAATTAGAAAGACATTTTAAAAGAATTCAAACATTATTAATAATATTTTAAGTGGGAGCTAAAAACTATTTGGTGCCATTAATAAATAGAGAACAAACCATTAACAAAATAGTACCAATAAGAAATAAAAGTTACTTTAAGGACATATTTGATTTTAATCTTATTCCTTTAAAATGTATGCTTTATAGTCATATATGATGTAGATATAAACATATAATTTTAAAATAATGAACTGTGCATATATAGATGCATTTATTTAGTACTTTTGTATTGATAGGAATAAATGGCCAAAAAAGATGTTAGAAATGAGGTCTTTGAGATGAAGAAGAAAGAGCAGGACACTCTTATGCAAATTTATATTAGAAACATTTCAATATCATTGTACAACAAGTAAAAAGGCATTAATTTTCTTTGTCTTCTCTCCCATGATTTTCTCTTTAAAATTTCTTCTAATTTCAATGGCATCTTCATTCTGTTTTTCCTCTTTAAAATGGAAATGCCAGCTAGGCCAACTTCACCTTAACATTGTAATACTGTGAAACTAAGGCCAAGCACATTATATCTTTATTCCACACCTTCCGCTGCCTTCCCATCTCGACACCCCCCAGTGGCCATCAAAGCCCTGCAGGATCTCTTCCCACTTCTCCCTCCTTACCTCATCAACTACAACTCTCCCCACCTTCACGGACACTGCTACGCTCTGACTGGCACCCTTGCTCTTCGCACCTGTCAGGAGGATCCTCCCTCAGGCTTTCGTTGCTTCCAGATTTTCACATCATTGATGCCCTTACCTACTTTAGTCTTTCTTCAATTATTGCCTTCTTAGTGAGGCCTTCATTGGTCAACCAATGTTGCTCCTATCTTCTTCTCTTGCTTTACTTATGTCCTAGACACTTACCACCATCCAATATACTATCTATTTTTTAAAAAACAAATCTATTTATTTATTTATTTATTTTTGTCTGCGTTGGGTCTTTGTTGCTGTGTGCAGGCTTTCTCTAGTTGTGGAGAGAGGGGGCTACTCTTCGTGGCTGTGCGCAGGCTTCCCATTGCGGTGGCTTCTCTTGTTGCAGAGCATGGGTTCTAGGTGCATGGGCTTCAGTAGTTGTGGCACTCAGGTTCAGTAGTTGTGGCTCACGGGCTTTGTCGCTCAGAGGCATGTGGGATCTTCCCAGACCAGGGCTCAAACTGGTGTCCCATGCATTGGCAGGCAGATTCTTAACCACTGTACCACCAGGGAAGCCCCTATACTATCTATTTTATTTATCTGTTTTATGTCTATCATCCTCTAGTACAATGTAAGCTCCATGAGGGCAGAACATTTTCTTTATTTTATCTCTAATGCCTAGACACTGTCTGGCATATAATTGAGTCTTAATAAATCTTTATTGAATAAATAAATACATACATGTATTGTATGTTGTCCTTAAAGTTAGTTCAATGACAACTGTCATTTAACTATAGTATAATTTAACTCTAATAGTTTTATAATGTATGGAAAGGGAGGTTTGATTCACTCAAGGACTAGAACTTCTTGGAAGCAATCAATACTGTCGTTTTGATGCATCATATTTGAGAATAGGACAAAAGATTTCACCAGAAATAATTTGGGCTTTCAACATATGAAATATTTAATTTGGGAGACCTATGAATCTTTAAAATTCCCAGAAATACATTTAGAAGAATTCCTTTTGATACATTTATTTCTAGGATCTCTATGTAAAAATGCTGAGACCCTCTCTAAGAGTCCTTACAGAGTCCCTACAGAGGATAAGTTCATGGATGCAGAATTGGAAATAATACAGATTCAAAGAAATGACTTCATTGATTTTCTCTTGCTGTAGAGAAGGAACTAGAAGGAAACTAACTTGTGGCATTATCAAGACACTTGATTTTTGGAAAAACTAAATTCCAGCGGTACCATGGGATAATCTAGGAAGCAATATGATTGGGTGAACCCACTGAGGAAACAACACATGTTAGGGATTACAGTAGAGAGGAGATACAGCTTTAGGGTAACGTCAACTTCAGTTTCTTTCTTATGGAAAAATCTGTCTTTCAGAAGAGGAGAGAACTGAGGGAATGAGCGAAGAGCAGGGGTTTATCAGTAGAAAAAAAAGAACTTCTGCAGAAATATAATCAGAGTTATTACCAGTCTTCACAGAAAATGCTCACTTTAAAGGAAATTGATGGTACAGATATTTCCTTCTCTCAGGAATCAAACTAATTCTGGCCTAAAGGTAATGGAGGAAATAACTCATGGGGATGATGGTGCCTCTAAGTTATTTCCTCTGCTCTGTTACTACCACTCTTTTATCGGCAAGGAAAGCCTTCAGGGAAGAGGTCATGCACCAATTATCATCTCGCAGGACATTCCTAAGTCACACATTTCCAGGACACGACTGAGATACTGCAAACATGAACCAAGTAGTTGCTTTCCTTCTGCCCTAAAGAGATTCCTGCCCAGCAGCTCATCTTTCAGCAGCTCTTATAGAACAAGTCAGTCAAGTTATCAATGTGCTGCTGAATAACTAGCCTCGCTTGTTATTGTTTCTGACTTTTCTTAGGTAGAGACACTAGTCATAGGATATGCAATCTATTTTGATAGCTTTGTTGGGTTGGCCAAAATTCAACTTTTTATGATGTCATGCATGCATTAAGATTCAAAAATGTAATCTTGCCTCTATGATTCTGATGCAAGGTACTTCTGCATTTTTCGTTAATAGAGAAACAGGACTTCTTTTAATGGTAATCAGTCAATAATCATTGTTAGGTTTTTAACTTTGTTACATGGAAAGAGCTTTCTTGTTCATTTTAAGATCCTTGAAATTCGGGGTTGTATCTTATTCATCTTTCTTTCCTTACTACATTGTATTTGCCCATATTATATGCTCAGTAAAATTTCTTATGCAAATGAATAGCTCAACTAATAAATGAAAGATTGAATTAAAAATGAGTATCAAAGACATAGTCTCTGTCCCTAAGAACCTTAAGATGTAGGTGAGGAAACAATACACCATCTAGGAAACATTGACATGGGGGTGGTAAATGCTCAACAGGTGGTACAGATGATAAGTTCTCATGAACTCCAGCAGTGGAAAGGCCTTCTGGTGGAAGTTGGCTTTGAGCTATATATTGAAAAATGAGTGGGATTTCAGTAACTGGAGAAGATGTTAGGGTATCCCTAGCGGGATAGTGATAGGAATAAAGGCCCAGAGATGGAGCTATGTTGGGTGTGTTCTGGGCACAGTGATGATATTAGTTTAGCAGAGGAAGCAGGCCTCGAATGCCAGAGGAAGGGTTTAGACTTTATCTTCTAGACAATGTTGAGCTCTACAGTAATAGAATTCATTCAGTCACCAGATACTTCTAGACTCCAGGGGAGATGCTAGAGACAAAAGGTAAGGACAGACATAGAAATAAGTGACACAAGAGTGACTGGTGCTCTGATGAACATGGGAATTAGGATACGGCTGTTGATTCTATCTACGTTGGTTTAGCATGCAAGGCTGCTGGCCCGGGCCCTGCCTTTCAAGTTGGTGCCCAGAGAGAGGAAAAAACCAATGGTTGCAGGAGGAACAGCCACAGACACTCAGCCCCCAGAGCCGTCTTCAGGCAATTCATCTCATTTCTAATTGCCCAGTGTTTTCCCACGAGACCAGAAATCCTGCCCGATACACTGGGCACCGGACAGCCTATGGCAGTGCTAATTATTCGTGTTTTCCAAAGTGTCCAAATCTATCATGAGTCATGTAGAAAACCTCTAAATTATTTTCAAGGTCTTTAAAAACTCACAGGAAAAAGTCATTGAATTCCTTAACACAACACGTATCTCTCCTTCCATCAAAACATATAATAGAAAATAACTAAGATTTCTTTATATTTTAGTGACTGTAGAAATGAAGATGAAGGGCACATGCAGAATATTTTCATCATTTTTACCCCCTTTTAGGGAGTAGTAACAGCCAATAAGTAACCAGTTTAGTTTTGGGCACTGTAGATAATTATCACAATGTTAAAACATATTTTAAAATATGGTTGATAAAGACCCATGTTTTTTCCTAAGTCTATAACCATGGTTCTTCAACCTCCAAGTAACAAGAGACTATTTAAGGTCGGCTGAGTTTCGCAGAGGAGACACCTTGCCCTTCCTAGACGTGTAACTTACTTTAAAAGTGAACTTCAAGAAAACAAATCTATCCAGAATTTTAATGTGTGGGTGAGGAACTTGCCTTCGGCTAAGAGAACTTGATATCTTTCCCTGTTGAGCTTTTCAGTCTCACAGCTTAGGGGAGTGAGAAGGTGTTGTGAACTTGGATAGCAGCCATTCTAGAAAAAACCTAAGCATGACAGGATTTGGTGTTAATGACTTTGGTAGCTTAGAGAAATGGAAACCGAGGCTAAAGGAGGTGAGGCAGCTTTCATATTTCCAGTGAGGTATGGTGCTTGTAAGGATGTCTAAAGATAGGGTCCTCGCCCTCACCAGGTGGTTCAGGGGAAACGCCTCCTCTCCCCATCCTAACTGAAGCCTCACATCAACGACCATATAAGCAACCCCCGTTGGTGACTGACATTGTCTAAGAATCAGAGTTACATCAGCATTATATACTTGCAGGTGGTCTGACATGACTTTCTTCTTAGCGTTTCAGCATTCCCCTACCTGGACCTCAGATACCTATCTTCCTAATAACCTATGACTGATCACCTTGGATCCCTGCCTTTCTTTCCTGCTCTGGCCTCTGGGGACTGCCGTAGGACTTTTACCTTCACCACCTGAGCTCCGACACCTGGCTTGTGCGGGCGTGAAGCCAAGAGGACACTCCCATCCAGTTGTCACACCTGCTGGTCCTGACCTTGACTTTGATTTCCTGAACTACCATTCTCAGACACCACACTTCAGCAAGACCTCATTACGGAGGCCTGTGGATTCACTTCCTTGGGAAGTTTTCATAAGAAAGGCTGAATAAACTTGCTTAGGTAGAACAAGTCTAGCCTTGGCCTCAGAGGCATCCTTATAATTCTCTGTCCCTTACCAACATGGTTGCTACAAACCACAGAGGGCCAAGCTAGAAAGGAAGAATTTCTGTGGGTTACGAAAAATTTCTGACAATCTCATCTCAGGTTCAACTTCAGGTCTCCGTCACAGGAGATGTGTCCTGTTTGTTTGGATATAAGTCTTAGAAATACGAAAAGGAATGTAGAATTACCATGATGTAAACTAAAGCAAGAACCGCAAAAATGAAGGACTTCCATTTCTCCTCTAACCGTTAAATATTTCTCGTAAGAAATCTAAATTGACATCCTTTATCATTTATTTCACCTTTAGAGAGGTTTCTGAACTTTCTGTAAATTGTGGTGGCTTGCTTTTTGTTCAAGGGATTGGAAGCAGGTCAGGCTTTTCTGAATGAAGCCTCCCTCACACATCTGTGTAAAGGAGATAGCAGTGAAGCCTTCTATACCTTGACCTTGGGGCCCAGAAAGGTGCAAGGCAAGAGCATTGTCTTGAAAACACAGAACAAGATGAACGGACATCAGACATCAGAGTCTGGGAAGGACATGCCCTTGTCAGGCTATCCTATATCAACCACTGTGGGACGTGCAGGACCCCTCAGAGGTGAGGTGAGGCAGGGAAAGGGATTAGGCTGAAGGAAGCCCTTCTCTTTCTCCTGGTGTGTCGGTTTAGCACACAGGGCTGCTGGCCCGGGCCCCTGCCTTTCATGTTGGATATTTTCCACTGTGCCCAGAGAGAAGGAACAATAGCTGCACGAAGAAGGGTCCCCAAGGCTCAGCCCCAGGAGCCATCTCCAACCAATTCATCTCACTTTGAACTGTTCAGTATTTTCCCACGAGAGCTGACATCCTACCCGACACGCTGGCCACCAGACAGCCTGAGCTGGGCATTTCCTGCAGCAGCGCTAATTCCTAGTGTCTTTACAAGAATCCTGACCCAGAAATGCACCTCAATAGGTAAGAAGTTAAAAAAACAAACAAACAGGGGAACCAAACGGAGAGATAAAACATTCTTGAGCTCCGGGGAACTCAGAAAGGGTAGCTGGAGCACAATTCACACGTTGGCCAGCCAGCTCTGTTCAGGCTGATAAGTCATTTTGAGAAAAACAAATGAATTCATATCTGATAAACCGGCACATTGATAATACCGAATTCCTTTCGCCTTTCTAAGACTCTATCAGGGAGGGGGATAGATAAGTCCTTGCTTTGCCAGGGCTGAAGGAGGTAAGATTTACTGTAGATGCTACACAATGGAATATTTCTCGGTTTAATCAGTTCTGCCAGGATTCTGGGCCCCTTCCCCCCAAATAATTAAGACATGCCTTCATGTCCCCACACCTGCTGTGACAATGGCCGTTGATAGCATCTGTTTTGAGAGAGTGCATTGTTCCAATCACAAATAAGGACAGCTAAGTGGATCCCAGGAGAGTTTTTATAATTTTTTAAAAATGTTTTTGAGGGGATGGTTCCTGGCTGTCCTGCCTGAATGGTACTGCCGACTGTACACATATATGTATATCTACACAAACATGAAAGCTATTCTCCTCATAGCCGTTCTCAGACGTCACGCGGCCCAGTGACCCCAGAGAAAGACAGGGTAAATAAATTAGAGACCGGGGCTGGATCTGAATTTCTAACTTTCTAGATTGACATCGAGACTTCTGAATTCTGCATCCAGACTTAGCATGACTTATATTTGTCATTTATTCTTTGCGATATTAAATGGTAGAACATAAAGAATCAAAAATGCCTGAATAATCTAGTGGCTGTAAGCAGGGCTTATGCAAAGTAGAAAAGGAGCCCAGAAGAGCAATTTCTGACTCTTTCTGGGCAAGTGGAGGATTTGTTTATACAAAAGGTGATATTTAAGCTGGATTGTGAAGGATGGGTAGGAAATAAGCAGGTGCCTATTTCCAAATATACCTGGCACAGTGTTGGTGTGCTTAAATATTCATTCATTCACCAGAAAAACCTACCTAAGCACTGGGGATATAATGATTAATAAGATGGATTTTGTTGTTTTCATCACACAAGATGATGTAGTTGTTTAAGAACTACAGACAAGCAAGAAGATAATTACAACACTATCTGATAAAAAGGACTAAGGACTAGGAAGGAGGGACGGTGTGCTTTAGCAGCACATAGTAGAAGGAGGAGGAAAATCAGGCTCTCGCTTCCACGCTGCCTCTCCTTTGGCCCTTGCTCGCTGGAAGGAAGAGTATGTGTTCTTTTGTTATTGTTTCCAGGGTGACAAAGCAACTTACTTCTTGGAGTCCCTTAGGAGAATTATCAGATATAGTTTTGATCAAAAGATTCAGCATTAAGGCTAAATTCATCCTCCTGTTTTTCTCCCAGAAGTCCAAATTAAGGGGTCCTTCTTAAAATATGGATTCGATTTTGTTTTCCAGCAAGTAGGACCTTGGTGTGTAACACTCTCCACTTCTTCTCCTTGTTCAGAGCTGCTGGCTCTCAGACAGTTCTCAGCGAGTCCCAGAGAACACCGTCCTGGTCCACACCGGGATGTAGATGGTACCCTTCTCTTGTCTGCAGCCACTCCACCTGAGTCTATGGGGCAGGTGCCTCTCTGGGCCTCAGTTTCCCTTAGTTCCAAATAAGAAGTTTAGACTAAGTGAACGCTAAAGTCCTCTTCAACCGTCTTACATTCAGAATTTCCTTTTTTTGTTCGTTTGTTAGATGAGTCTTTGAAATCAATAGTGCTTTTGTATCATTAGAGGGCAGACTTCCCTTGGAGTAGAAAATGAAGGAGAGTTTTGAGAAATTAAAATATTGGATATGAAGCACTGGATTCTTCTCTTGAAGGGTGAGCATCAGAGAAGGAGGGAATGGAGAACAGTGGAGACAGTGAAGGAATCGTCCACTGAACCTGGAGCAAATGCTCACTGTTAATCGAATGTTTAGTGTATAGTGAATTGTGTCAAACTACAGGTCCCATGGGTAGGTCATAAATCAGTTTATTTCATCATAAATAGCACTGAAAACTAAAATAGAACAAAATAGAAAGCAGAGTGTATTCCGCGTAATAAGAAATATTTTTTCATGAAATTTTGCTTCGTATCTATGTGCGTGGGGATGAGTACTCAATCACAATATAAAGTTTATTTCACACTGTATGTAGAGGTCAAACACTTTGAGAAATATTGGTCTAAGGGATCAGATGTTACTTTTAGGGTTAAGTGTTTAAAATATTTTTACACTGACATGGAAATTATAGTTTAATATCTTGCTAGAGCACAGCAAGACACACAGATAAACCAGAGTAATAAGTATTATAGACCTAATACTCTTGAAGAAATAGAACACATTCCGTTTCATCCACAGATACCAATATCTTTTACCTTGAAACTTGTAGCACTTTCCTCTCTTATGACTCCCTTTTCTTCTCTTTTTAAAACCTTCATAAACTGATTATTGGCTTCAGAGTCAGACCTGCATCGATCGCAAATCCACCATTCCCTATGTGTGTGCCTTTGGGAAAATTATTTAGCCTCCTTCTGCCCAGTTGCCTTATTTTTAAAATAGGGTAATTGTGCTTTGCACACAGAGTTGTTTTTACTATATCAGCTAATGTATGGAAAGTGGTTAGGCCAGTCCCCAGGACATAGTAAGCTCTCAATAAACGATAGTTCTCATGGTTAAAAGACAGTTAAACAGTCTTCCCTTCTTAATTTAGGAGGCTGAAGTGCAGAACAAGCTAGGTGATGGCTAATAAACGAACACGGAGCTCCACCTCTGGGCAGGTTGCATTTTTGTCCTTACCTATCCCTGAGAACCTAGGTATTTGGTAAGAATAATAAATTAGCGCAGACAGCAAAGAATAAAAGTTGATCTCAGCTCACATTCACCTCCTTCAAACTGCCACTTCAATCTGGATAAGAGGCTGTATCATTTCTGGGCTGTTTTCCAGTTGAAAAACTAAAGAACATGGTGTCTCTGTTTAGGGTGAGTAAGTTGGCTGCTGACTTGAGACAACTCACTGCCCTGAACGGGATCCCTCTTCCCACCTCTGCTTCAGGTCATTATCCTGAAGAAAAGCATAAATTGTTGATAAATAAAGTGGCTTTTAGAGTGTTCCACGATAGAGGAATTCCATAAAGGTTACACAGTTGTTTCTTTAATGAGTATCCAAAAGTCTTGTTATTTCTCAATATCACCAATTGGAGGTGATGAAATTCATGTGACATTCATAAAACATGGAACATCTTTTATCCTGAAGGTCATCTTGTGCCCTCGCTTATGGTCAACAATCTTGGGGGACCCAGACTTGGAACTTTTCCAGAAACTGAGCCCACAGTTCACAGTTTTGTGTGCTGGTGAAGAGATTGATGGTTTGTCTAAAACATACAACAGAATTATGTAATTTTTTAGTTATAAGATATTATAGAGATCATCTAGAACAAATCCTTCATTTTACAGGTGGGGAGACAAAACCCAGAGATATTAGATTATCTGCTCAATTTTGTCGTATGTTTCGTGTGTGGCTCAGGACCTGAACTCCGACATCCTGTCTCCAAGCCTGGTACCCCTCGCACTGCATTCTAGATTCCCAACAATAGATATGAAGCAAAGGCAGTCCTTCCATAGTTCAAGGTCATGGCCGGACTATTTAGAGGCGCCTTCACAAAGCAGGCTGGCCAATTCCCCCTCAGCCCAGCCATAGGACAAACTTTCCAAGAGAGGCAGGAAACTGGGCTTTCTGCCACTCAACATCCCATATTTCTCTCTGAAGTACAGAGAACGACTGGTTCCCTTTCTGAAGGGCATTTGACTACAAGTTTCAAAAGCTTGGTGAATATTCATGACTTTTAACTCAATGATCACAGTCCTAGAATTTAATCACGAAGAAAAAATCTGGATGAAGGCAAAGATTTAGGGACAAAGATGGCATGGCACTGTTTTGATAACAACATGATCTTGGACCCGGGGAACTGCTTAAATAAACGACAGTGTATTTACATGTATCATTGTTTATTTTAGAACTGTAAAAATGGAGTTTTAGAAAAAGAAAAACACCTGATAAACTTGGAGAATGTTCTTGATATATTGCTCAGGAAAAGTACCTTACAATACAGTGTATACAGAATGATTCTAATTTTGTAATAAAAATCTATATTTATACCTGTACTTGCTTAAAATAATGACTCAGATTAAATATTCCAGTATATCAAGAGTGGGTGGTAAAATGACTGGGCCATTGGTATTTTTCTCTTTGGTTTTTATTGTACTTTTGAAAAATCTGAACAGGGACATATATTGGTTTTGTAATGAGACAGAAGTATTATTTAAAGTCTGATTTCTTTCTTCACTATGCTTCTGGAATAGTCACCACAAGCTGAAGATGTAGCGTAGCACTCTAGACCTTAAGAGGCAGTGCAATGGTGAGAACAGGGAGGATAATACTCTGAAGACTTGTTACATGTGGTATTTCCAGTCCTTTGGGTCTATTGTAAACTTCATCAAGCACAAGATTTTTTTTTTTTTTGCGGTACGCGGGCCTCTCACTGTTGTGGCCTCTCCCGTTGCGGAGCACAGGCTCCGGACGCGCAGGCTCAGCGGCCATGGCTCACGGGCCCAGCCGCTCCGTGGCATGTGGGATCCTCCCGGACCGGGGCACGAACCCGTGTCCCCTGCATTGGCAGGCGGACTCTCAACCACTGCGCCACCAGGGAAGCTCAAGCACAAGATTTTTAAAAAATGTTTTCTTCTAGACTACCTGAAGGTAATGTTTCAAACATTCTTAAGCTCAAAGCCTATTGGCTTCTTAGGAAAATGTATCATATAACCGAGGCATCTAGATACAATACTAGTTATAGCAAGGGAGGAAACCAGAAAGGAGCTTTTTGCATAATTGGTCCACTCATAAAAATAAATGTCAAAAAAAGAACAAAAATACTTACATCTGAGCGATTATAGCTATTGCACTGGCCAACCTTTCTTTTAACAAGTTATAATGTATTTTAAAGTATCTTGAGCTATCTTCACAAATATCTGTTTTCAACTCCTTTTACATTAAAAATTTGGATTTAAAAAAAAAAAAGATCAAAGCCCAATTAAGCAGGGAAAATCCCATGACCTACCCTCTCTACTTTCCATTGGTCATATACATTTGGAGAGAAACAAAACCCATTCCAGTCAAATTGTTGCTGGCAATATGTAAGAAGTACTTACTATATGTGAAAATCAGTGAGCTTATATACATGATTAAAAGTTGTAAAGCATGTCATGTAAACCTACACTAACCCAGTAGTGTTATTACTTTTATCTTGCTAGTAAGTGGCAAATGACTTAAATAGAACAAATGCATAGATGGCACGTAACACCTGGAGGTGTTACCATTCAAGTAGATCTCGGGGCTTACGTCTGCTCTAGCACAAGGTTGTGGGTAAGTCATATCTAACCAGAGCGCACACCAGAACACACACGTATCTTAGTTTAGTAATTAGGAAATTATAGGCCAAAAATAAACTTTATGTAAAAATGCATCACTACACATTACAGGGTTCATCAAATAAATTACATCAAAGTAGATGGGTAATAATAACGCTGGACCAAGAGTCATTTATCATGGAAGAGCAAGATTGACAGCCATTAAAAACTCCAACCAACCAACCAAGACAAAAATGACGAGGTACTGTTGTGAAAGTCACCTTCTCAAAAATTATGGAATTCCAAATATCAGTAGTATGCCTATGCCATAAGGCCTGGCAGTGCTGCTATGAGGCTCCATTTTTTTATAGAATGTGAGATTAGAATCTTCAGTAAAATCCCATAATAGGCTACTCTGGGTTTATGACTGTGAAGTTGTGTAACTTGTAATCATTTACTTAGCAGATTGGCTCTATGTAAAATGGAAATCTATGGCCTTGCACTGCCGCCTGCCTGTCGCCTGCCTGTACGAATTTAGGAAAGGACTCATTTAGAATCAGCACTCTGTCTGAGGGCCACCCATGGCCCAGGTTAACCCTTTCAATCACTGTGAGTTTAGGGGATTCTTAACCAATGAAAATGAGGAAAGGAGTAAGAATCTGGTTCATTGGTTCACCCAGGGCCTCTGCAGAGGCCAGAGGGCTGACTAAGAGGCTTCTTCTGGAATATATCCCAAAATCCAGAAAGCTTTTCTTCTTTTTTTCTTTTCTCTTTTTCTCTTTCCTCCTTTTCTATCGCCCTCTTCCTGCTCAAGGAAGAATAGTGACAAATACAGAAGGTTGGTTGTGGAGAACATCCCATACCAGTATTTTTTTTTTTTCTTCCTGGTGATTTTTCATTTTCTTGATGCTTTAACAGTCATCTCTTATCTCTGAGAAATAAATTTCCTTTTCAATCGCTGTGCATCTGTATTCCAAATAAATGAAGGGGGAGCTTTAGCATTTAAAAAACAAAGAGAAGATGCTGGAATCTCTCTAATAGCCTTCATCACAGGGAATTAGCGCCTATGAGAAAATTCCTAACTAGACCCAAGAAGAAAAGCTTAGGAATCCTAACCACTAGACAGGCACGGTGATGCCTGGGCCTTCCGAGTGTTTAGGAATTAGTTGTGATTCATGTTAATGGGGTGGAGGATATTAATTCCAACATCTGAAAGGGCTTTGCATGACCCCCTCCCTTTAAACATTTTCGGCTTGTCAGATATCATCTGGTCCTGACAATTCACACATCTCCCTCCAGGGACAGAGGAGAATGGAACGACAGCAGTGGTCTGGAGGCCTCATGATCTTATGGGCACCAAGACTTGAATAGGCCGAGGTTTGGGCTGTGTGTTGCTGGGCCAGGCTCTGAGGCTCATTAGGGCTCCCAGACTTGAGGGCGCCCCTGGTCACTCCTGCCTCTCTGCAGGGGCCCTGCAACTTCTGAGGCTGCCTGGTCAGCATGAGTCAGGCCTTGGCACCCTTGGACATCACTGAGGTTTGGCGTCTGGCCCCTGCCCTCTTGCTATCTCCTCTACTCCATGAGACCTTCTTGAGCTTCTTATTTATCATTTTTTTACATTTTATTTATCTTTGGCTGCGTTGGGTCTTCGTTGCTGTGCGGGGCTTTCTCTAGTTGCGGTGAGCGGGGGCTACTCTTCATCGTGCTGTGTGAGCTTCTCACTGCGGTGGCTTCTCTTGTTGCGGAGCACAGGCCCTAGAGTGCGTGGGCTTCAGTAGTTGTGGCAGGTGGGCTCAGTAGTTGCGGCTCGTGGGCTCTAGAGCACAGGCTCAGTAGTTGTGGCGCACGGGCTTAGTTGCTCTGTGGCATGTGGGATATTCCCGGACCAGGGCTTGAACCTGTGTCCCCTGTATTGGCAGGTGGATTCTTAACCACTGCGCCACCAGGGAAGTCCACTTTTTGAGCTTCTTATTTCTTTCTACCCAAACTCGCTTTAGAAAGTGTGCTGATCTTTGCCTGACATTTAAGTGTAGGCTGAGGTTGACCACTACCTTTTTTTTTGTTTGTTTGTTTGTTTTTGCGGTACGTGGGCCTCTCACTGTCACAGCCTCTCCCGTTGCGGAGCACAGGCTCCGGACGCGCAGGCTCAGCGGCCATGGCTCACAGGCCCAGCCGTTCTGCGGCATGTGGGATCTTCCCGGACCGGGGCACAAACCAGCGTCCCCTGCATCGGCAGGCGGACTCTCAACCACCGTGCCACCAGAGAAGCCCGACCACTACCTTTTTGAATGGAATTGTCACTCTCATGTTTTCCTCAAATGATGCAGAGAAGGTCATGTCCCCTGGCAGCAATGGAGCAATACTTTGGGAACTAGTGGGATTTTCCAGATTCTCTGAAATCACAGGGTTGCTCCTTCCTCAGATAAGGTCCGCTGCAGGGGGAATGGTTGAAAAGTGTGAATTCAAGCTGGAAACCATCACTGGCTACTGCCAAAGGTCTGTCGAAGAACTTCCAACAAAGAATCCTGATTTTTTTTTTCCCCAGGGAAGAAACTAGGCTGGTGCAGAAGTGCCTCTGTCATGTCTTTATTTATATTCTCCTAGCTATAGGGAAGTCCTTGGGCAAGTGGCCTAAAACAGCTGTGCCTCGGTTTTCTTCATCTATAAAATGGGTGTAATAAAAATGGTACCATCTTTCAGGAGAGTTCCAGGTAAAAGTGTGTGTACAAAGACGTTTAGAAGAGTGCTTCACACAAAGAAATCACTCTTGGGTCCCGTCATTGCTCCCCTCTGAGGCTTGAGGAGTAAAGGATTGGGGCCTAACTTTGGAATATTGCCCATAGGTGAGGCTTCTGTTTTTGTTTGTTTCTAAACTGAAAGAATAACAATGAAGTAGCAGGCATCTTTTCTCACTTTGGGCATTTGGGGACCCGCAAGGCAGGGGCTTATTTCCAGGAACCTTCTAGGCCTTAGGTGGTTGTCTTGATGCAGTAGAGCACGCACGCACCCAGTGCATTTCCTTCCACTGGCTGCTCTTCTAACACAATTATTTAATTGTCGAGCTTGATTCACCATGTACTTCTATTAATTTTGGTTTCTGTCCTTTGTCATCCAGGGCCCCCAAGCCAAGATCCAAATTCTCTCTTAGCACACAATACTTTAAAAAATGAAAAAAGGAAAGAAAAAGCTTGAAGACATAATCAATAACCTATAAAGTTAATTCACAAAATCCTAAGAAGCCCGCGTATGTTTCAGTCACGGCTGCTTTGGCTGTAGGGTGTCCTAATCCAGATCTCACGTTAATATTGCAACTATGTGTTTATGTGTCTGTCTGTCTGTCCTGCTAGATTCAGCTCCTGGTCATTTCTGGAGTCGCCCGTGTAGCCCCAAAGCCAACATGGGAGCTTCTAAGTATATCTCACCCTCTTAGCCAGTTACTTAACTTAACCTTTGGTTACTGAGACTAGTCAGGGATGGGATGAGGGTTTTCTTCTAGGGAAGTATACACTAATAGGAGAGGCAGGATGACATGGCATCCAAGAAAAGAGGCCATGTGCATGGGTGCCTTCTGGAGCTCAGGACGGCATGGACCTCAGTCTGCATGCATCTCCACTCTGATGTCTGTCATCCATGCCGCCATTTCCCTGTCTGTCTCTGTCTTAGCTCAGGCTGCTATTACAAAATACCATAGACTGAGTGGCTTATAAAACAACAGAGTTTGTTTCTCATAGCCCTGGGAGGCTGGGAGGTCCAAGATCAAGGAGTTGCCAGATCCTGGTCTGGGGAGAGTCTGATTCCTGGCTGCAGACTGCCAACTTCCTGTTGCCTCCTCATATGGTGGAAAGAATGCTAGCTAGCTCTTTGGTCTCTTCTTATAAGGGCACTACTCCCATCCATGAGGGCTCCATCCTCATGATCTAATCACCTCCCAAAGGTCCTACCTCCAAATACCATCACAGAGGGTGTAGGTTTTCAACATATTGTTTTTGGGAGGATACAAACATTCGGTCTGTGGCAGTATCTCTTTGAGACATCAACTTCCAATGCTACCAACACTGTTCAGTACCCCCTTCCTCCACTCCTACTGGCCAAGCAGGACGCAGGATGGGCTGTGGGTGAGGAGGGACTGACATGTATGCTCCAGACATCTCGCAGCACTCCCGAGCATGGCAGCAGTGCTGGCATCCTTTCAATTGTTCACCTGCGCCTCAAGAGAATGAAAACAAGTCAACAGCACCACTTACCAACAGGGTCCCAAAGGGACCTTTTCTCATGTGCTTGTTAAACAGCATTAGATGCAGAATTTGGGACATGGCTGTTTTGATTCTCGCCCTTGTGACAAACCATCAATAGATGTGACAATGCCTGGGACGTGGAAAGTCATGTTTCTAAGAGGAACCAGCCAATATTCCAAATTCTGTGACTCTGTCCTGCTCTAGCTGTGGCTACAGCCATCTTTCTTATCCCCAACAAATCTCTCAGCCACTGCACACTATCACTGGTGAGCAAAGGACAGAAACGTGCACCCCAAGATAAAGGATATCTCCTAAGGCACAAATCCAAGCTGCCTGAAGTCACCTGGAACGCCGTATTTTTGTTGTTTTATTTTATCTCAGCCTTTTTGATTCAGACTCAAGATGAGGAGAGAAGAAAGCAATTCACAAGGAAAAAGCCTCAAGAGGAAGGAGAGAAGTTATCAGGAGGCTGGTGATCAGCTGATCTAAAAGTGAGGTCCAAGAGTTGAAATACTCTTTTACTAAGTAAAAAATTTGCTATATCTCCTATTGGAACCTCTGTCCTTTCTGTCCTTAACACTGTCTCTTCGGGGATAGAGAAAGAGGGACCATTAGCACAGAAAGTCATCCCTAAGTGCAGCTCAACCTGGCCACACACCCCTCGCTCCTTCAACTCCCAGTGAAAAGCCAGTATCTCAGCCCTTGCCCCACACAGTGAAATGGACTCTTTCTCATGGCAACACATGAGTCCACTCAGGCATGGGACCAACTTATTAATCTTTTTACTTCAGGGCCCGGCCCTTAGTATGTTTAAGAAATATTGTTTGAAAAGAGCTGAACAATTTCCTCTGATAAAATGCAGTAAAACAAATAATTGTGCTATTTGCCCAGTTGATGAAAAATCCTTAAATTAGAAGCTAGGTGTGACTTACTTGCTTTCTATTCCTGTGACCATTGAGAGTAAGTGATAATTTTGAATACAGAGGGAGCAAGAAAGATTGAAGTTCATGCAGTGCCTATGTTGCCAATTTTGGCAATGAGGTACCAAACCAAAGCGCCTTATTATTGTGACTGATCGTGTCCTTCCCTTGCTAGGATGAGATTCGAAGCTGGTTGACCAGTCAGGATGACCTAGGATGCCCCAGGGAGCTGCACAAGAAGCACTGAGAGAATCTTTTTATAAATGAGCTACGAGGGAATCCAGCCCTTGACAGCGTCAGAACAAAATGGGAAGAGGGGTCTTGAAGCGTTAGCACCACACAGGTATCAAAACCAAAATTCATCCTGGTTTGAGAGGTTTTCTTTTTTACCCTCCCCAGGCTCCTTTCTTCCTCTTTCAGCTTTCCTGACAAGTTGTCATAAAAATAGTTATGGTTGGAAAAAGATTCCTGTAAGCAAATTGTTAGCCAAAACAATAATACCAATTTAAAAAATCCTTTCAGGGTGAATCACTGTCCTTAATACAGCACATTTAAAATAGATCTTATTTCAAATGACTTAAGATGAATCAGGGAAGTAAGGTGGGTGCAAACCAGATACCATCTTCATCACCATTCCCTCCCACCCCTCCCAGTTTCATCCTGACCCTGATAACTCCACATCATCTTCCTGGCGCACACTCTCCCATGGTGCATTCCTGTATTCTTCTTCTTTTTTATTATTTGGCAACCTCTGTTCTGCTCAGAATGGCATGCAAAATGACTGCTTGTGGAACTGCTCTCCATTGTTATGGAGACAATAAAAGGATGTCTGATAAGCATCTTACGACAGATTTTTCTCCAGCTGAAGCATTATTGGCAGCACAATTTTCCAAATTTGCATTCTACCTGTGGCTCCACAGGGCTACCCGAGACTCCTTCCCAAGAGAGGACATTGTTCCTTCATTTCTGGAGGCAGCAATCACTTCATTGGTGGTTGTAAATATTGTCTTCATGCTGGCTAATTCTCTCACTATTAACTGGCAACTATAAATCTCTGGTTGTTCCAAAGGACTTTTGAACTATCTCAATATTTCAGGAAATTCTATTTGACTGAGAATCATGTAAGCAAGTACAATGTAGTCTGTGGTTCAAGAAGGGGTAGATTTAAATAAACGTGTTAAAAATTCAAATTCTTTTCTAAAAGGTAGATTTAAAATGATGCTTTGCTTTATGGAATCTTCACAAAAGGAAGACAGGAATTTTTCAGACTCCAGTGTGATAGCTTTTTTTCTTTCACTGGAGGTTTTCAACAGAGGCTCAATGCCCATTTTAAAGAACATTTTTGAGGGGAATGTTTATGCGGGTTGGAAACTACACTATATGGCTTTTTTTTTCACATATTTATCGGAGTTTAAATGCTTCACAATGTTGTGTTAGTTTCTGATGTAGAACGAAGTGACTCAGCTATATGTATACATATATCCCTGTATCCCCTCCCTCTTGAGCTTCCCTCCCACCCTCCCTATCCCACCCCTCTAGGTCTTCGTGAACCACCGAGCTGATCTCCCTGTGCCGAGCGGCTGCTTCCCACTAGCCATCCATTTTACATTTGGTAGTGTATATATGTCCATGCTACTCTCTCACTTCATTCCAGCTTCCCCTTCCCCCGACCCCCACCGTGTGACCTCAAGTCCATTCTCTACATCTGCATCTTCATTCCTGCCCTGCCACTAGGTTCATCACTTCTACTTTTTAAAATTCCATATATATGCGTTAGCATACGGCATTTGCTTTTCTCTTTCTGACTTACTTCACTCTGTATGACAGACTCTAGGTCCATCCACCTCACTACAAATAACTCAATTTCTTTCCTTTTTATGGCTGAGTAATATTCCATTGAATATATGTGCCACATCTTCTTTATCCAATCATCTGTTGATGGACATTTAGGTTGCTTCAATGTCCTGGCTATTGTAAATAGTGCTGCAGTGAACATTGTGGTACATGTCTCTTTTTGAATTATGGTTTTCTCAGGGTATAAGCCCAGTAGTGGGATTGCTGGGTCATATGGTAGTTCAATTTTTAGTTTTTTAAGGAACCTCCATACTGTTCTCCATAGTGGCTGTATCAATTTACGTTCCTATTAACAGTGCAAGAGGGTTCCCTTTTCTCCACACCCTCTCCAGCATTTATTCTTTGTAGAGATTTTTGATGATGGCCATTCTGACTGGTGTGAGGTGATACCTCATTGTGGTTTTGATTTGCATTTCTCTAATGATTAGTGATGTTGAGCATCTTTTCACGCATTTGTTGGCCCTCTGTATGTCTTCTTTGGAGAAATGTCTATTTAGGTCTTCTTCCCATTTTTTGATTGGGTTGTTTCTTTTTGTCATATTGAGCTGCAGAGCTGCTTATATATTTTTGGATATTAATCTTTTGTCAGTTGCTTCATTTGCAAATATTTTCTCCCATTCTGAGGGCTGTCTTTTCATCTTGTTTATGGTTTCCTTTGCTGTGCAAAAGCTTTTAAGTTTCATTACATCCCATTTGTTTATTTTTATTTCCATTTCTCTAGGAGGTGGGTCAAAAAGGATCTTGCTGTGATTTATGTCATAGAGTGTTCTGCCTATGTCTTCCTCTAAGAGTTTGATAGTGTCTGGCCTTACATTTAGGTCTTTAATCCATTTTGAGCTTATTTTTGGGTATGGTGTTAGGATGTGTTCTAATTTCATTCTTTTACATGCAGCTGTCCATTTTTCCCAGCACCACTTATTGAAGAGGCTGTCTTTTCTCCATTGTATATTCTTGCCTCCTTTTTCAAAGATAAGGTGACCATATGTGTGTGGGTTTATCTCTGGGCTTTCTATCCTGTTCCACTGATCTATGTTTCAGTTTTTGTGCCAGTACCATACTGTCTTGATTACTGTAGCTTTGTAGTATAGTCTGAAGTCAGGGAGCATGATTCCTCCAGCTCCGTTTTTCTTTCTCAAGATTGCTTTGGCTATTTGGGGTCCTTTGTGTTTCCATACAAATTGTAAAATTTCTTGTTCTAGTTCTGTGAACAATGCCATTGGTAATTTGAAAGGAATTGCACTGACCTTGTAGATTGCTTTGGGTAGTATAGTCATTTTCACAATATCGATTCTTCCAATCCAGGAGCATGGTATATCTCTCCATCTGTTTGTGTCATCTTTAATTTCTTTCATCAGTATTTTATAGTTTTCTGAGTGCAGGTCTTTTGCCTCCTTAGGTAGGTTTATTCCTAGGTATTTTATTCTTTTTGTTGTGATGGTAAATGGGATTGTTTCCTTAATTTCTCTTTCTGATCTTTTGTTGTTAGTGTATAGGAATGCAGGAGATTTCTGTGCATTAATTTTGTATCCTGTAACCTTACCAAATTCATTGATTAGTTGTAGTAGTTTTCTGGTGGCATCTTTAGGATTTTCTATGTATAGTATCATGTCATCGGCAAACAGTGACAGTTTTACTTCTTCTTTTCCAATTTGGATTCCTTTTATATCTTTCTTTTCTCTGATTGCTGTGGCTAGGACTTCCAATACTATGTTGAATAATAGTGGTGAGAGTGGACATCCTTGTCTTGTTCCTGATCTTAGAGGAAATGCTTTCAGTTTTTCACCATTGAGAATGATGTTTGCTGTGGGTTTGTCATATATGGCCTTTATTATGTTGAGGTAGATTCCCTCTGTACCCACTTTCTAGAGAGTTTTCATCATAAATGGTGTTGAATTTTGTCAAAAGTTTTTTCTGCATCTATTGGGATGATCATATGGTTTTCATTCTTTAATTTGTTATAATGGGGCATCACATTGATTGTTTTGAGTATATTGAAGAATCCTTGTATCCCTGGGATAAACCTCACTTGATCATGGTGTATGATCCTTTTAATGTGTTGTTGGATTCTGTTTGCTAGTATTTTGTTGAGGATTTTTGCGTCTATGTTCATCAATGATATTGGTATGTAACTTTCTTTCTTTGTGATATTTTTGGTTTTGGTATCAGGGTGATGGTGGCCTCGTAGAACAAGTTTGGAAGTGTTCCTCCTTCTGCAATATTTTGGAAGAGTTTGAGAAGGATAGGTGTTAACTCTTCTCTAAATATTTGATAGAATTCGCCTGTGAAACCATCTGGTCCTGGGCTTTTTTTGTTGGAAGATTTTTAATCACAGTTTCAACTTCAGTGCTTGTGATTGGTCTGTTTATATTTTCTATTTCTTCCTGGTTCAGTCTCAGAAAGTTGTGCTTTTCTAAGAGTTTGTCCATTTCTTCCAGGTTGTCCATTTTATTGGCATATAGTTGCTTGTAGTAATCTCTCATGATCCTTTGTATTTCGGCAGTGTCAGTTGTTACTTCTCCTTTTTCATTTCTAATTCTGTTGATTAGAGTCTTCTCCCTTTTTTTCTTGATGAGTCTGGCTATTGGTTTATCAATTTTGTTTATCTTCTCCAAGAACGAGCTTTTAGTTTTATTGATCTTTGCTATTGTTTTCTTTGTTTCTATTTCATTTATTTCTGCTCTGATCTTCATGATTTCTTTCCTTCTATGAATTTTGGGTTTTCTTTGTTCTCCTTCTTCTAGTTGCTTTAGGTGTAAGGTTAGATTGTTTATTTGAGATGTTTCTTGAGGTGGGCTTGAATTGCTATGAACTTCCCTCTTAGAACTGCTTTTGCTGCAGGCCATAGGTTTTGGATTGTCATGGTTTCGTGGTCATTTGTTTCTAGGTATTTTTTGATTTCCTCTTTGATTTCTTCAGTGATCTCTTGGTTATTTAACAGTGCACTGTTTAGTCTCTATGTATTTGTTTGTTTTACTGTTTTTTTCCTGTAATTGATTTCTAATCTCATAGTGTTGTGGTCAGAAAAAATGCTTGATACGATTTCAATTTTCTTAAATTTTCCAAGGTTTGATTTGTGACCCAAATGTAATGTATTCTGGAAAACATTCTGTGTGCACTTGAGAAGAAAGTGTATCCTTCTGCTTCTGGGTGGAATGTCCTCAAAATATCAATTAAGTCTATCTAGTCTATTGTGTCATTTAAAGCTTGTGTTTCGTTATTTATTTTCTTTCTGGATGTTCTGTCTATTGGTGTAACTGGGGTGTTAAAGTCCCCCACTATTATTGTGTTACTATCGATTTCTCCTTTTATGGCTGTTAGCATTTGTCTTATGTATTGAGGTGCTCCTACGTTGGATGCATAAATACTTATGATTGTTATGTTTTCTTCTTAGATTGATCTCTTGATCATTATGTAGTGTCCTTCCTTATCTCTTGTAAGAGTCTTTATTTTAAAGTCTGTTTTATCTGATATGTGTATTGCTACTCCAGCTTTCTTGTGATTACCATTTGCATGGAATATCTTTTTCCATTCCCTCATTTCAGTCTGTACGTGTCTCTAGGTCTGAAGTGGGTTTCTTGTAGACAGCATATATAAGGGTCTTTTTTTTGTATCCATTCAGCCAGTCTGTGTCTTTTGGTTGGAGCATTTAATCCATTTACATTCAAGGTGATTATCAATATGTATGTTCCTATTACTATTTTCTTAATTGTTTTGGGTTTGGTTTTGTGGGTCTTTTTCTTCTCTTGTGTTTCCCACTTACAGAAGTTCCTTTAGCATTTGTTGTAAAGTTGGTTTGGCGGTGCTGAATTCTCATAGCTTTTGCTTGTCTGTAAAGGTTTTAATTTCTCCATTGAATCTGAATGAGATCCTTGCTGGGTAGAGTAATCTTTGTTGTAGGGTTCTCCCTTTCATCATCTTAAGTATATCTTGCCACTCCCTTCTCGCTTGCAGAGTTTCTGCTTAAAGATCAGCTGTTAACTTTATGGGGATTCCCTTGTATGTTATTTGTTACTTTTAATATTTTTTCTTTGTATTTAATTTTTGACAGCTTGATTAATATGTGTCTCAGTGTGTTTCTCTTTGGGTTTATCCTGTGTGGGACTCTGTGTGCTTCCTGGACTTGTCTATTTCCTTTCCCATGTTAGGGAAGTTTTCAACTATAATCTCTTCAAATATTTTCCCAGACCCTTCTTTTTCTCTTTTTCTTCTGGGACCCCTATAATTCAAATGTTGGTGCATTTAGTGAAGTCTCTGAGACTGTCCTCAATTCTTTTCATTCTTTTTTCTTTATTCTGCTCCCTGGCAGTTATTTCCACCCCTTTATCCTCCAGCTCACTTATCTGTTCTTCTGCCTCAGTTACTCTGCTTGATTCCTTCTAGAGTATTTTTAATTTCAGTTACTGTGTTGTTCATCACTGTTTGTTTGCTCTTTAGTTCTCTTAGATCCTTGTTAAATGTTTCTTGTATTTTCTCCATTCTGTTTCTGAGATTTTGGATCATCTTACTATCATTACTCTGAATTCTTTTTCAGGTCAGTTTCCTATTTTGTCTTAATTTATTTGGTCTTGTTGATTTTTACTTTGCTCCATTGTCTGTAATATGTTTTTTTGTCGTTTCTTTTTTTTTTTTTGATGGGTGCGTCTGTATTCCTGTTTTACTGGTTGTTTGGCCTGACGCGTCCAGCACTGGAGTTTGCAGGCAGTTGGATAGAGCCAGGTCTTGGTGCTGAGATGAGGACCTCTGGGAGGCCTCACTCCGATTAATATTCCCTGGGGTCTGAGGTTCTCTGTTAGTCCAGCAGTTTGGACTCGGAGCTCCCACTGCAGGAGCTCAGGCCCGACCTCCAGCCTGGGAACCAAGGTCCTGCAAGCTGTGTGGCATGGCAAAAAAAAAAAAAAAGAAAGAAAGAAAGAAAAAGGAACAGTACAATAACAAAGAATAAAAAACAAAATAAAATTAGAAAGATAAAAAATATATTAGGAAAAATAAAAACATAATTGAAACAACTGCAACAAGGTAAAATAAAACCACAACAGCAAAAGAAAAAGAAAAAGGCAGGGGGAACAAGCCAAAAGGAGAGAACGATAACAAAGTATAAAGAATAAAGTAAAATTAGAATAATAAAAGATTTATTAGGAAAAATATAAATGAGTGAACAACAATGAATCAACAAGGTAAAACAGAACCCCAATCTAAAAGAGGAAAAAAAAATAAAGGCTTTGGCTATGGGGGCAGAGTTTAGGTGGGGGTGGAACTTAGGTAGGGGCAGGGTTTAGGATGGGGTGGGACCTAGGCGGGTGTGGGGGGGGTGACATTTGAGCATGGGGCAGGGCCTAGGCTCAGGACCCAGGCAGCTGGAAAAGGCCTTGGGGGCAGGGCCTAGGTGGGCCGATGTTCAAGCATGGGGCAGGGCCTCTGCTTAGGACCTTTGTGGAAGGGGAGAGGCAGCACGTGGAAAGGAGGGCCTGGAGAGTGGAGTTCCAGAGTTTGGAGGTAAGGCCTGCAGTGAGGGTGTGTGGGTGGGCTTTAGGCCCAGTTGGAGGGGTTCTCAGAGAGGGTCTCTGAGTGTACAGGTGGGGCCCTGGGTGGGGGGGGGCTTGGGCTCTGCACAGCGGGAGGGAGGGTCCGGGGGCAGGGGATTAGGCCCGGGAGCCCAAGAGGCTCCCTAATGCCCAAGTGGACAGGGAGAGCACTGGCCCACGCTCCGTACTGTTGCTCTGTGCCCCTTCCCCACCGTCTCCCCTGGGGTCTCCCCGATCCCTGCTGGACCCCTAACCATGGGTGGGTCCCCCTGGGTGTAGGAACTCCTCCCCTCCCCCAGCGACCTCTCAGGGGTGCTGGTCCCAGAGGTCCGGCCTTTACTTTTGCTCCCCCTTCCCTCTCTCCCACTCCCTCAGGACCCCCACCCGGCTGGAGGGGGTCTCGGTGGGCAGAAGATCAGGCCCGGGATCTCAGCAGGCTCCTGGGGGCCCAAGTGGGCAGGGGAAACCCCTTAGGTGTCCATGGTCCCCCACCAGTGCCTCGTAGGTGCCCTAGTTGTGTGGAGATGGGAATTCTGCATTCTCCTAGTCCGCCATCTTGACTCTGCCCTATATGGCTTTTTTTTTTTTTTAACATCTTTATTGGGGTATAATTGCTTTACAATGGTATGTTAGTTTCTGCTTTATAACACAGTGAATCAGTCATACATAAACATATGTTCCCATATGTCTTCCCTCTTGCGTCTCCCTCCCTCCCACCCTCCCTATCCCACCCCTCCAGGCTGTCACAAAGCACCGAGCCAATATCCCCGTGCCATGCGGCTGCTTCCCACTAGCTATCTACCTTACTACGTTTGTTAGTGTGTATATGTCCATGACTCTCTCGCCCTGTCACAGCTCACCCTTCCCCCTCCCCATAACCTCAAGTCCGTTCTCTAGGAGGTCTGTGTCTTTATTCCTGCCTTACCCCTAGGTTCTTCATGACATTTTTTTTTCTTAAATTCCATATATATGTGTTAGCATACGGTATTTGTCTTTTTCTTTCTGACTTACTTCACTCTGTATGACAGACTCTAGGTCTATCCACCTCATTACAAATAGCTCAATTTCGTTTCTTTTTATGGCTGAGTAATATTCCATTGTATATATGTGCCACATCTTCTTTATCCATTCATCCGATGATGGGCACTTAGGTTGTTTCCATCTCCGGGCTATTGTAAATAGAGCTGCAATGAACATTTTGGTACATGACTCTTTTTGAATTTTGGTTTTCTCAGGGTATATGCCCAGTAGTGGGATTGCTGGGTCATATGGTAGTTCTATTTGTAGTTTTTTAAGAAACCTCCATACTGTTCTCCATAGTGGCTGTATCAATTTACATTCCTATTAACAGTGCAAGAGGGTTCCCTTTTCTCCACACCCTCTCCAGCATTTATTTTTTGTAGAGATTTTTGATGATGGCCATTCTGACTGGTGTGAGGTGATACCTCATTGTGGGTTTGATTTGCATTTCTCTAATGATTAGTGATGTTGAGCATCTTTTCACGCATTTGTTGGCCCTCTGTATGTCTTCTTTGGAGAAATGTCTATTTAGGTCTTCTTCCCATTTTTTGATTGGGTTGTTTGTCTTTTTGTTATTGAGCTGCATGAGCTGCTTGTAAATTTTGGAGATTAATCCTTTGTCGGTTGCTTCATTTGCAAATATTTTCTCCCATTCTGAGGGTTGTCTTTTGGTCTTGTTTATGGTTTCCTTTGCTGTGCAAAAGCTTTGAAGTTTCATTAGGTCCCATTTGTTTATTTTTGGTTTTATTTCCATTACTCTAGGAGGTGGGTCATAAAGGATCTTGCTGTGATTTATGTCATAGAGTGTTCTGCCTATGTTTTCCTCTAAGAGTTTGATAGTGTCTGGCCTTACATTTAGGTCTTTAATCCATTTTGAGCTTGTTTTTGTGTATGGTGTTAGGGAGTGATCTAATCTCATACTTTTACATGTACCTGTCCAGTTTTCCCAGCACCACTTATTGAAGAGGCTGTCCTTTCTCCACTGTACATTCCTGCCACCTTTATCAAAGATAAGGTGTCCATATGTGCATGGGTTTATCTCTGGGCTTTCTATCCTGTTCCATTGATCTATCTTTCTGTTTTTGTGCCAGTACCATATTGTCTTGATTACTGTAGCTTTGTAGTATAGTCTGAAGTCAGGGAGCCTGATTCCTCCAGTTCCTTTTTTCGTTCTCAAGATTGCTTTGGCTATTCGGGGTCTTTTGTGTTTCCATACAAATTGCAAAATTTTTTGTTCTAGTTCTGTGAGAAATGCCAGTGGTAGTTTGATAGGGATTGCATTGAATCTATAGATTGCTTTGGGTAGTAGAGTCATTTTCACAATGTTGATTCTTCCAATCCAAGAACATGGTATATCTCTCCATCTATTTGTATCATCTTTAATTCCTATATGGCTTTTTAATGTCAACTCTAAGATCCAATTTTTCTCTGACTCCTTTAAATACGAGCACCCCTATATATTTAACATATAATTCAATTAAGGACATTTCAAGTTTACCTGCCAATCTGTAGAAATGTCTGTTGGCTGAAACAAAACTGTTGTTTATGACTTTCTACTCAACCCTATTTATTATGTGTGTACAATGTATCAGGTACTATACTAAGCATTTTATTATAACAGGAAACTAAAGACATTTCCCACACCTTCAATGAACTGAAATATTTACTGAAGAAACAAGTCACAGATAGATAGAAAATTAATTTTTAAATACTAAATTGTTGCCCAAAGCTCTGCCAGAAATGTGGGGATTCAGATCTAGGAGAGAACATCCCAGGCTGTGATGCTGAGGAAAACTTTCATTAAAGAAGTGGAGTTTGAACTGTCCTTTGAAGAAATTATTGACCTATGTGTTCTCACTGCTTCCATTTAATTATCTATTTGTGGTTAATCAGAAATCAGCCCAGAATAGTAAGTCCTTTTGTTGCTTCCTACATCTCTCAGATCACAAAAGTAAGCAGAAACATAGAAGATAACCCAGAAGTAGATTTACAGGACAGCTAGAGTTCAGAAAGATACCTTAATGGGGGAATTGTTTATTGACAACCCCTGTCTTCAAGAATCTTGGTGATGTTTCAGCATCCTTATATCATTCATTCAGTTTACGCTTAAGTATTTTCAACCTAACAGTCACCAAAATAAGAAGAAACAGCTGGAGGCAAATTAATACCTCAGAAACTCTAGGTCAGTATCATCAAAGGGATGATGATTGCAACATTTTGAAATTGTTGAAAATAGCTAGTGTGATTCCTTCTAATACAATATGAATAATAAGGGAGAATTTGAGGGATAGTACTGCATTTCTGCATTTTGTAACATTTGGTAAACATAAACTTCCTCCATTTTCTGTTCACCATATGTGCCATATTTTCTATTAGCATAAAATTCCAGTGACTCGTAAATAATCCAGATTCAGTGACAGAACATGACTAAGATTCTGTTAAAATTAAATAGATGAGCAAAATTATATTTAGTCTCTTATTTTGAAAGTAAAATAGCTTCTCTATGCTACCCATATACATTTCTGGTAGACTTCTCTTTCTTGCAAACATTTTTAATAATATAAAGTATTGTTTAGAACCCAAATATTATAAACTAGTTTCATGATAGAATAATAGTTTTTTCTTGGCCTATTATTTTAAACATTTTATTAGAATTGATAAGATAAGCTTCCCACTTAATTTGTTCTCTAACAAGTTGAATTTCAACAGCTTTTTTTGTCTTTACATTTTGGAGGAGGCAGAAGGAAGCAAAATTGATGTACAATAAGCACCCAGCTTCATCCACTTGGGGAAAATTTAAAAGTTTACAATTATTTGTAGAGCGTGTACGCAGCCTGGTGCTAATTACTGTTTCATATATTAGGAAGTGAGCCTTGTTCCAGACCCTCAAAGAGCTTTCCATCTTGCTAAAGAAAGAAGACTCCTACATGTGACCTAATAAAGCAACAAGATCAAACTTGAGTGATTCAGAGTCGTAACACTTAGGGTAAGAGATGCATAAATGGGAATCAGAGCCATGAGGGAATGTTCAGAAGAAAGTACGACCTGATCTGATCTTTGAGACGGGCTTGAGGGCGACAAACATCGAAAAGGGACCTTTCTGTTCATGGCCAGTGAGAAACAATCACTTAATCAAACAGAGAAACAGAAAGAAACATTCAAAACAAGCGAACAAACAAAAAACCCTTCCTCACTGGAGTAGAGATATCCTTGGAGAATAGTGGACACAAGCGAATCAGTAGCTGTGGTGTGACCAGGTGATGGTGGGCTTTGACATTTAGGCAGATGAATCTATAGTGATAAGACGGATGCCTGACTCCCATACAATCCTGAAGAAAGTTGGAGAACCCCCAGCCAGATAAGGCATTTCGCTACTAGTAGAAAAGCATGTGTTTTCTTTCAATTCCATTATAGAAGTAAGTAGGGAGATAAAATGATCTCATTCTCAGTGGTGGTGTTTTATTTTTAACCCATAACTTTTCTTAAACTTTTGGTGACTGCTGATGACTGTTCTCTAGCTTAATTCTAAAAGATGTTAGGAGTGACAGAACCATTCAATCACTCGGAATGTGACAGCTTGCATTTTGCTTTGTTTTTAAAAATGGCTTGTGCCTGGGGCTCTCATTTTTTGGTCACATATATTTATCGCAGTCAGATATGGCAGCTGTTCAGTGTAATAACTAAGAAAACAAACCTTAGAGTCAGAGTAAGTTTCGATTGAATCCCAGCCCCACCTCTTACCAGGATAGACTTTCAAGGAGTTATTTTATTTACCTGTGCTTCAGTCTCCTCCTATACAAAATGAGGAAGAGATGAGGATGAGAATGATGGTGGAAATAATAATACCTATCTCATAGAATTAAATGTATATCTATAGTATAGTATAGTATACATAATGTGTGTATATATATATGTATAGTTTTTAGAAGAGTCCTTGGCACAGAAGAAGCCATCAGTAGGTACTAGCTATGTTTATTGTAGCAAAAGGGTCCCTCACATTGTGCCATAATTAATTGTACTAACGTTTTATTGTGTCTACAAAGAATACTGTAAGATATTGGATTAAAAGTTTTGAGAACCACATAGTCAAAATAGGAAGCAATTATAGTTTTTCAAAAAGTGACATGATGAAAACAAATTTCAGGAAGATTAGCTTTCTTCTCTTTTTAATTTATTCTCACTGCATACATTTTACCTGTACAAGTTTACCCATCTCCGTGGCTTAGTTTATAGCATTTCTTATGTGCTGGCATCCAAATTTTTATCTCCAAAACTGACCTATTCCTCTAGCTCGTAACCTGTCTATCCAGTGGCCTACTAGGATTTTATTACTCCTTCAGGGAACTCAGGGGCGCTGTTTCAAACTCAGCTATTCTCCAAATCTGTCACATTGGTAGAATTCTAATGCACTTGTTCTTAGCATGCTATCCCCTATCAGCAACATCAGCACCACCTGAGAGCATGTTAGAAATGCAAATTCTTGGATGCTATCCCAGACCTGTGAATCAGAGATTTGGGGTTGGGGGAGAGAAGGCTAACTATCTGTGTTTTTAAAAGTCCTACAGGTGAACCTGATGCATGCTAGAGTTTGAGAACTACTGGTCTAATACTAAGGTTTATACTGTGTTCGGTATCTGGTTTGTGACTCTCTCCCTCTTCACAGGAAGGGTTCAGATTTTCAAGTAGAAAGAATTACTCTGGTGAGCTAAGAAGAGCATAGGTGGGAAGGGACAAGACTATCACTAGAGATACCTACTTGGCAACTAATGAAATAATACCTGGGGCAGGACAGGGGGATGTTTTATAGCTAAAGCAAGAGTCTACCAGGTTCTGTTCTTTGAAATCCACCGCTATTAGCTCCTTCCTTTAACTAAGTACTCTTAATAAGCTTCAATATTTTTTGTGGAATTTTTGAAAATTATAATTAAACAGTTGGGCCCATAAGCCCTTTTAAAAGGTTGAGAAAGGGGTCTTACTGGTCAAAGTTAAAATATTTACCTAGATTTTGTGAATCATGAGCCTTGTGTCCATTAAGAACAACCCTCAACCTCTAAAAATTGTCTGGGAGGGTAGATAGGGAGACTATATAATAAAGGAAATTGTAGCCATAGAATTTTCCCAAATATATCTTAATGTATCTGGAAATAATTTTACATTAAAGCCAGTGTGAAAGTGAGATCATAAGGTGAAACTAGACTTTTAAAATATTTTTTCATATTCCTAACTTAAAAAATAATATCAAGGCATTCTTGAGGCTCCTGTTTTCTGACTATTGATCCTTTTAGATGCCATTCTTAGCAAACCAACTTCCAAACGATTTCCTCTTTGGAACAGAAATATGAGAACTCTGGACCAATGGAACAGAATAGAGATCTAAGAAATAAACCCACACACCTATGTCAATTAATCTTTCACAAAGGAGGCAAGAATATACAATGGGAAGAAGACAGTCTCTTCAGCAAGGGCTGGTGGGAAAGCTGGACAGCCACGTGTAAATCAATGAAGTTAGAACACACACTCACACCACACACAAAAATAAACTCAAAGTGATTAAAGACTTGAACATAAGACATAACGCCATTAAACTTCTAGAAGAGAACACAGGCAAAACATTCTCTGACATGAATCATACCAATGTTTTCTTAGGTCAGTCTCCCAAGGCAATAGAAAGAAAAGCAAAAATAAACAAATGGGACCTAATCAAACTTACAAGCTTTTACACAGCAAAGGAAACCATAGACAAAATGAAAAGACAACCTTTGGAATGGGAGAAAATATTTGCAGACGATGAGACCCACAAGGGCTTAATAGCCAAAATACACAAACACATCATACAACTCCAACAACAAAAAAAAAGACAAACAACCCAATCAAAAAATGGGCAGAAGAACTAAATAGACATTTCTCCAAAGAAGACATACAGATGGCCAACAGGCACATGAAAAGATGCTCAACATTACTAATTATTAGAGAAATGCAAACCAAAACTACAATGAGGTATCACCTCACTCTGGTCAGAATGGCAATCGTAAGAAAATCTACAAACAATAAATGCTGGAGAGGGTGTGGAGAAAAGGGAACCCTCTTGCACTGTTGGTGGGAATGAAAGTTGGTGCAGTCACCATGGAGAACGGTATGGAGGTTCCTCAAAAAACTAAAAATAGAGTTGCCATATGAGCCAGCAATCCCACTCCCGGGCATGTATCTGGACAAATTATAATCCAAAAAGGTACATGCACCCCTCTGTTCATAGCAGTACTATTCACAATAGCCAAGACATGGAAACAGGTTAAATATATATTGGCTGATGAATGGATGAAGAAGACATGGGACATATGTACAATGGAATACTACTCAGCGATAAAAAATAAGGAAATAATGCCATTTGCAGCAACATGGATAAAACTAGAGATTATCATACTAAGTAAAGTATGTCAGAAAGAGAAAGACAAATACCATATGCTATCATTTATATATAGAATCTAAAATATGACACAAATGAACTTATCTACAAAACAGAAACAGACTCATAGACGTAGAGAACAGATCTGTGGGTGCCAGGGGGGAGGGGTGTGGGGGAGGGATGGACTGCGAGTTTGGGTTTAGCAGATGCAAACTATTACATATAGAATGGATAAACAACAAGGTCCTACTGTATACTGGAAACTATATTCAATATCCTGTGATAAACCATAATGGAAAAGAATATAAAAAAAGAATGAATGTATATGTATTGTATAATTGAATCACTGTGCTGTACAGTAAAAATTAACACAATATTGTAAATCAACTATACTTCAATAGAAAAATTAAACCTGAAAAAAAGAAAAAATTATAAGATTTGTAAAATGAATTTAATACATCCAACATGTTTAATAAAAATGTCAAAAGTGAAAAAAGAGAAAATGAACAAGAGAAATAATCCAAGAAGGAAAAATTGTAACATTATCAATTTTCACATTAAGTGCTAAGCTATATAAATAGGGGAAAAAAGCAAAACCAGACACGTTATGTTAAAAAGTTCAGAATGGTGTAACTAATAAGATGATCCTAGAAGTATGCATTCTGCATTTTCAAAAATGCAAAGACTTAGAAAGTTTATCTCCCATGCACCACTGTTGTAAAAATTATATGAGAATAAAGTAGCAAAACAAGAAAAGAATACGAAAAAAGAACATAGAGTTGAAGAGAGAAGGGAGCTAATTCAGTGCACAGAAGAATACTGGGAGATAACTACACAGCAAAGAAAACATTAAGTCCAAGTTTGAACATGAATATCTGTTCCTCAGAGAAAAAAGAATTTTCAAAATGAAAATATTATACAGTTAACTGAATAATGTAATGAAGAAGTTGGGATAGCCCATTCATGTAGTAAAGGTGGTATATATTTCTTTTCTCAGTAAAAAACAAAACAAAAAGCATGACAGTCAGAAACTATAGGAAAAAACCTACATTTTATAAGCTAATTATAATCTATATTATGAAGCAACCAAACATTTGGCATGGTTTGGAGGAATTCAAGTGCTGTGAAGAATTCACATATGGTGAAAGAAAAGAGGTTTCATTCATTCGTGTTCTTGTAACATTTTTCTATTTGAGTGGCACTGCTCTAAAGGCATAGAAATTATTTTATCTCCGATCATACTAGTTGGTTTTATAGTAAACAATATTTTGCAATCCTTTGCAAAAAAATATTTTGCAGTCAATATATTCTAAGTACTGTCTATTGATTTTCCCCTTTTATGGTTTCCACTTCTCTGCTGAAATTCTCAGTCTTGTCTTTTAATTCCTTGAACACATCAAGCATGATTATTTTAAAGTTTGTGTCTGATAACTATTTCTGAATCCCTGTGAGTCTGTATCTATTGTATGTTGTTTATATTTTGACACCTCCTCCTCTCTCTCCTCTTCCTCCCCTTGTTTCCCTCTTCCTTCTTCTTCTTCTTAAGTCACTTTTTATCTCCTTATTCCTACTTTTATTTGAGTGCTAGACATTGTCTATGAAAAAATATAGAATTAATTTGAGGTCTAAGATAATGTTATATTTCTCCAGAGAGAATTTATGTCTACTTCTGAAGAACTGAGATGTTTCCAGAGCTGGGCTCCAGTTCCATCCTATTTCTGGTTCACTGTTTTTCCTAGAGTACAGCCCTTCAGAGTCCCAAGTCAAAATCTCAGTGGTTTACCATGCTCATCCAGTTTGCAAATCCTGAGCTCTAATTTTTATCCTGTAGCTTGGTAAGACTATTTTTAAAAGTCTAGCTCATCTTCTAAGCAATCTATGTTTGAATTAGAACCTACCCCTAGGGGAGAAACAGCCCCAAATGCTGGATTTACTTCCTTGGTATGAATTACCTAGGGTGCCGTTACTGGAAGCAGAACTCTCTTTTATTGATTTCTAATTGTGACAAAATATTTTATATGAAATCTAGAAACTTAAAGACATATTTTGTATACATATTATAAAACTTGATAATGGGGCTTCCCTGGTGGCACAGTGGTTGAGAGTCCGCCTGCCGATGCAGGGGACATGGGTTTGTGCCCCGGTCCGGGAAGATCCCACATGCCGCGGAGCGGCTGGGCCCATGAGCCATGGCCGCTGAGCCTGTGCGTCCGGAACCTGTGCTCCGCAACGGGAGAGGCCACAACAGTGAGAAGCCCGCGTACCGCAAAAAAACAAAAACAAACAAAAAAAAACTTGATAATGTAGAAGTAATGGTTTCTGTGAAAGAAGTAAGAAAATGGAGAGTGAAGGAAAAATGGAGGGGAGTATAGGAGTCATAATTTTCTCATTTTACAAACCAGGGATTCAAGACATATTTGCCTAAAGTTGATGGGACTGAAACTAGAGAATTTACAAACATCAAAGTTATAAAAATAGCAGATGAACCTAAACGGCAACAGAAGAAAGGTAACTGAAAAATTTAGGGGTATTAGGAAGGTAGGGAAGAACATGAGAGCTGAATCCTCTTCTTTCACAGCAGTGGTCAAAAAATAATTCAGAACAGTGATAAATCAACTTTCCTTAGAAATGTGGCAATAAATAACAAATCTAAACACAAACAAGTTAAACATGGTTTGCTCTTGGAAGTGGGCCTGGGGATCTAAGGAACTAATAGAAGACTTTTCCTCTTCACTTAGACCAACTAAAAAATGTTTAACTTAAATATATATATATATTACTAATCCTGGGGAAATCAGAGGAAGTTTTACAGAGATATAACACTTCAGCTGCATTTTAATGGGTACTTTGATTTTTCCCCTTGATCATAGAAAAAGAGTGGCCATTCAAAGCAGAGAAAATGGTTTGGAAAAAAAGATGGACATATGACATGGCCTGATTTAGACATTCTGCAGATTGGAGCAACAAATAAAGGAGAGGAGGTGTAGGAAAAGAGGCATATGAGTGAGGTAGAAGCCAGAGCATAAAGGATCTTGGAAGCTTTGAAGGTTTTCTCCAAGTTTTTTCATTTGGGAGTCTGGGAAGTGGTTCTCTATCACCTGAAACAGGGGATACCAGAGTCAAAGAACTCTTCCGAGGAGAATGCAATCAAAAGCAAGTAATTCTCCAGATATTTCACAAGAAGAGCCTTAAATCTCATAAAGAAGCTCCTTGACTGTTGTATGCGGTATGTTGCCTATAAGACTCGTGTGCCGTAGAGGAACTCAATACATAGTTGTTGATTATTTTGACACAACAGTACCTTGAGAAGATTCAGTAAGACAGTGTATCTAAAAGCCTCTACTTATACCACACTTTCTGAAGAAAAGTGCTTTTACCATTTATTAAGTCTCAATGTGCTTTGTGAAACATTGCCATCACTCTCATTCAACCCAGATAATCATTCCTGGCATTCTCAAAAGTATGTACAGGTCATTTTAACTTTCTCTGTGATAGATAAACATCCACACCACAGTAGCCAAAAATAATACCCGTTCTGTGCTGGTCTGATGGGTCCTTCAGATTAGGAACGAGTTCAGAGCTTCTCTATTCTCTGGAAGGGAAACCAGGGAAGGGCTTGTATATTTAAAGGCTCTCTTTTTAAATCAGATATTAATTTACAAAAGTGGCTTCATCTGTATGAAAGCTTTTAGGTTGGCTAGGAGTTTGTGTAGTACAGAAAGAGAGTTTGCAACATGACAGAGATACTAGCAATGTGTGCTAATCCCTCGTGTTTTCAAAGGGATAGCATCAGGAGTACGTATCTTTTTTTTTTTTTTTTTGCAATTAAAGTGAATGTATGACCCCACTTTCTCATCTAATTCAGTGAAGGTTCAAAGACGCCAAGAATCCAAAG
The DNA here is from genome assembly GCF_949774975.1 of Lagenorhynchus albirostris. Taxonomy (NCBI): domain Eukaryota; kingdom Metazoa; phylum Chordata; class Mammalia; order Artiodactyla; family Delphinidae; genus Lagenorhynchus; species Lagenorhynchus albirostris. The sequence continues at coordinate 95,394,512 of NC_083104.1, read as the reverse complement.
TGAGGCAGAGTGAGGACACAGATATCAGCCTAGTTACACTACAGCTATTGATATCATGCTCTTCTGAAAGGAACCGGATGCATTTTAATAGCTGGGCTAACTACCACCCAGATTGGAAACAATTGAAGCCATCTCTGGACAGACACCTATTAGCACATCTCTTCAGTGAACCAAGATCTGTGAGCATATCTCGTGTCATGTATCTTCTTGGTATGGGTTGAATTGTGCCCTGCCCCCGACACCCCTGCAGTCTTAATTAACCCGTAGGACCTCAGAATATGACCTTATTTGGAATTAGGATTGTTGCAGATGTAATTAATTAAGATGAAGTCATACTGGAGTATAACATGCTCCTAATTCAATGTGACTGGTGTCCTTGTAGGAAGATAGCCACATGAAGATAAAGGAAGAAAGCCATGTGAAGAGGAAAGCAGAGATTGGATCTATGCAGCCACAAACCAAGGAACGCCTGATGCTGCAGAAGCTGGAAGAGGCAAGAAAGGATCCTCCCCTCAGAGCATGACTCAGTTGACACACTGATCGTAGACTTCTAGCCTCAAGAACTGTGAGAGAATTGATTTCTGTTGTTTGAAGCCAGCCAGTTTGTGGTAGTTTTTAATGACACTCCCTAGGAAACTCATACACCTCTCCTGATCCCTAAATGCAAATAAACTGGAATATAAAACTAATACCTCCACTCAGTCACCTCAAATGGAGAGAAATTAAATTATTTATTCATGATCAGGGAGTATAATCCAAAGCAGCCCATTTGGAAGTCCAACATTCTACATAAGTCTAATGTTTCATCTTTAAAATCTAAGCAATTTAAAATCTATTTTCTAATACATCTACTCTTTTTCTCAAATAAACTTAATGTTTTTTTAGAGATGTTTTAAGTTCACAGCAAAAATGAGCAGAAGGGGGCTTCCCTGGTGGCACAGTGGTTGAGAACCTGCCTGCTAATGCAGGGGACATGGGTTCGAGCCCTGGTCTGGGAAGATCCCACATGCCGCGGAGCAACTAGGCCCGTGAGCCACAACTACTGAGCCTGCGCGTCTGGAGCCTGTGCTCCGCAATAAGAGAGGCTGCAATAGTGAGAGGCCTGCGCACCGTGATGAAGAGTGGCCCCTGCTTGCCACAACTAGAGAAAGCCCTTGCACAGAAACGAAGACCCAACACAGCAAAAATTAATTAATTAATTAATAAACTCCTACCCCCAACATCTTCTTTAAAAAAAAAAATGAGCTGAAGGTACAGAGATCTCCCATATGCTTCCTACCCCGATCCCTGCATGTATAACCTTACCCATTTTCAATGTCCCCCACCAGAGTGGTACATTGTTATAATTCATGAACATACACTGATGTGTTGTTATCACCCAAAGTCCACAGTTTACACTCTTGGTGCTGTACAATCTGTAATTTTGACAAATACATAATGAAATATGTCCACCATTACAGCATCATAGAGAATAGTTTCATTGCCCTAAGAATCTGTGCTCTGCCTAGTCATCTCTCGTTTCCTCCTAACCCCTGGCAACCACTGATCTTTTTACTGTCTCCATAGTTTTGCCTTTTGCAGAATGTCATATAGTTGGAATTATACAGTACATAGGCTTTCAGATTGACTTCTTTCACTTAGTAATAGTAATTTAAGTTTCCTTCGTGTCTTTTCATAGCTTGACAGTTCATTTCTTTTTAGTGTTACTTTTTTGTTTTCAACTAAAATAGTGCTTCGGTAGAAATGATGTATTTGTCCTGTTGCTTTAAGTGGCAACTTGTTCCCTGCTTAACCTTGATCCTCACAAAACAAACAAACAAAAAACAGAAAAAAACACCAAGGGCTCAGTATTATTATTACCTGTACTTAGCAAGTAAGGAGACTGAGACTGCAAGAGGTTACATCAGTAGTTTACAATTCTGGTTGCACACTGAGTTACACAGGGAGCTTTAAAAAGACCCAGAATGCCTAGGCTCCATCCCAGGACTTTAATCAGCATCCCTAAGAGTGACACCTGGGCACCCAATACTTTGCCTGAAGTCACACAGCAAAGACCGAGGAAAAGTCCTTTTGCCTCTTAAACATCTGGACTTTCCCTAAACCACGTGGAAGGATTTCTTTAAAATATAAACAGCTGTTTAGTTCTCAAAGATTGCAAAAACCTAAACGAAGGTTTAAGTTAAAGCAGAAAACAATTTTAGATATGAGGAAATATTTGTTGATCCATCTGAATATAGACTCCAGAGTCTGTGTTTTGGTATATTGGTAAAAAAAATCCACAGGGCTGGAGTGGAGGAGACTCTGAGAGCTCCTTCAAAGCCATGTGCTAAAGGAAATAATAGAAAGTGTAGGATGACTATGGGAAGGATACGATTTTGATAATCTAATAATTTTGAAACAACTCACAGTGCATGCAAAATAGGTCAGATATTTGCATGAATCAACTTTTTTGGGCTTATCATTGCCATTTTAACTTCTTCTCCATCAAGAGTTTCTTAACAAATTCATGAGTGACTTTACTGCATCATTTTTAAGAGCACAGATTTTGGGATAAATCACCTAATTTAGTTCCCAAATACATATTCTTTATAGCTGTATAATCTTAAGTAAGTTACTTAATTTCTCCATGACTCAGTTTCTTCAACTGTAAAATAGAAATAATAATGGTATCCCATTAATGCTGCATAATGAATTACCCAAAACACTCATGGCTTAAGATCTCTCGTGGTTTTTCTGGGTGGGAATGCAGGAGCAGCTCGGTGGGGCAGTTTCAGCTCAGGGTTTCTCTAAGCCAGGGCTGCAGTCATCTGATGGCTTGATTAGGGCTGGAGGACCCATTTCCAAGGTGGTTTGCTCACACGAATGACAAAATGGTGCCAATGGTATTATTGGCAGGAAGCTTCAGATTTTCTCCACAAAGCCCTCTCTACGGACTGCTTGAGAGTCCACATGGCATGCTGTCTGACTTTCTCCAAAGCAAATGACCCAAGAGACCAAGGTGGAACTTGCAATGCCTTTTATGACCTAGCCTTTAAGGTTGTACACCATCACTCCTGCAGTATTCCTTTGGTCATACAGACCAACACTGATTCAGCTTGGGAGGAGGCGATACCTTTGTGTCAGTAAGCAAAGGTCACTGGGGGCCATTTTGGAGATAGATACTACAAGTACCTAGTTTATAGGCTTGTTATGTATATATCCACTTAGAATAGAGCTTAGACCAATAGCTTAGAACACACGTAGACCAGAGCATAATACGTTGTGTGTGTATATACCTCACATTTAGAACAGAGCTTAGACCATAGTAAATATTATATAACTAAGAAATTCCAGGAGTGGCCGTTAGTATTATAGTTTAAAAAGTCACCAGAGGTGATTCTAATATGCAGCCAGGTTTGAACACCATGATTCTATACCAATACTTGGCTTCTTTATGATACTCAACCCTGAAGCCCTAGTTGAGAGTTTCTCTACCCTGGATGCACAGTAGAATCATCTGGAGAATTTTAAAAAATCTAGATGTTCAGGCTACATACGGGGTCAATTGTATCAGAATTCTTGGGCATGGGACCTGGACATCGGGGTGTTTTAAGCTTCCTAGGCCATGCCAATAATGCACAGTCAAGTTAGAGACCCACTGCTTTAATTATTTAACTCAGACAATTGTATTCCGATTCTCCCCATTTTCTCCGTGAGCTGAGCTCTAACTCAGCATTTAGATCATTGAGACCTAATTTCACTTGTTGAAAACAAAGGGAAGACCTTTGACTCACCCCCATGTGCTGGGAACGCTGAAGACGGGTGGGAATGTGCAGCATGGCGCCAGTTGCTCTCTGTCTATGCTCTGTGCGTCTGGAGGATTTGAGCCTCCAGCATGTCAGCCAGGCTCCTTTGGCCAGAATTCGCCTTCATGCAAGGGTAGAAACCTCCTAGGCATGTGATTGCTGGGCCAGGAAAATGTCACCCACTGCCAGAGAAAAACCAGCCTTCCACGAATCGAGAGAGAATGGCACATGAAACCCATTTAGCCAGAGTGGCTAGAGAAGCATCAGAGAGCATAGCGAGATGGCCATTCTAGAAACAACGCCTATAAGATACACCTGGTAATGTTTATAGGTACTGTTCAGGTACAGAACATGCCTCAAATTCAAAAGCATGGAGTTGGCTATCTGCGGCTCTGTGAGTCTGCTTCTGTAAATGAGCATTCGCATGGCATAGAGAACAATCAATTAGGATTTGGGGAAGATGAACAATAGGGAGCAAATGGCAGCCGTATTGGGGCCAGAGAAATACTAGGTAAGTGGCAATTTCTAGTGCATGATGCCATCAAACTAGATATAGAAAGATTGTGATGTGCTGGAAAAGCCAACACTTTCTGCAAATATTTGGGATTGAAAGAAGCTCTTAACAGACTTTGCTTATGGCTTTCTCTCCACATTTAAACCTATGTTTGTTTTAAGTAAAGCTTAATCCATGTGTTTCTGATTCCTTTACACATAACTCATCAGAGCCTTTATTTTGGGAAAAAAAAAAACCTATTTAATGTCCAAGATGCTTTTGCTTTTTAGCCTTTTAAAGCATTTTCCCCCTCTTTGAAAGGGGCTGAAATCGCATGTTTGCCAAGTTTAGAGCCCACTCAGCTTTTGTGAACGCAGAATTTTGACCACTGTTAGGGATTTGAATTTCTTCACATTTGCCAAAAATGTGACTTCCTGCTTGTTTTTAGTACCCAAATCCCTTTAAAAATGAATGTGAGACTCTCAATGACCCTGAATGCGGCAGATCTGCCCATCCATAGATTCTTTTTTTTCCGTTTTGTGGAGCTTATCAATGCATGTATATTACAATCTTTCTGACTCTTTGGAACAATTGTTATTTGTGTTGCTTAGTAATAAAAGAAAAATATTTTGAGCTTGTGATGGTACCTTTTATCAAGGATCTCAAAGCTGGCTTGCAAACATAAGCACAAAACTATGACAACATTACTTTCCATATACCCCATGATGAATGCAGAAATTGACTTGTGGGAATAAGAAAAGAGTAAGAATGTAAAAGGAGAATGTATGGACTTGAAAGCAAACCAAATGGGCCATCAGGACTCCAATAACTATTTTCTCATATGTCCCTTAAGAAAACTAGTTAGGTGTCTGTTTTACAACCTCTGTTTCTTAGAACGAAGGGAAGGGAGAACTGATCATATTAGTCAGACCGAGCCAACGTTGTGTTGAAATAATGCAAATCACCGAATAAAAAATAAATGTTAGTCAACTATTCAGATATATTTATCTATATAATGCTGTATGCTCTGTCATTTGGAATCTCTTTCCTTTTCTTTATTAAAATTTTAATTATAGTTGCTTGATTTAGCTCATCAGAAAGAGAAAAGAAATAAAGCTCAAGAAAGTTGTAATGAACCATTGTCAAGAAGCCGGAATAAATATTATTTTCATAGATGCAGTAAACTGATATCTAATGTCATCCCCACACAAGTAATTTGGTCAACACCATCTTTTATGTTGATTGTTATTCGGTAACGTGGGGACATTTGTACAGGAAATGGAAGGCACAGTCCTTATCCTTGAAGAACTTACAATTAGGAGAGTTTATAAAATTTCACTACCAAATAATAAACCACAAAATCAAGCGATTAATCCATAGCAATGACAGATGTTCAAGCGACCCAGTACTTGGTGGGGGGGTGAAGAGGACCGAATGTCAGCAGAGACTGAGTGACCAGATCTAGGGGACTCAGAGCACATTGACTGTCAGCACACCACGGTAAAAAGTATGATTTTTCACACAATAAAAATTCATCTAAAAAAACGACATAATCGGGCTTCCCTGGTGGTGCAGTGGTTGAGAGTCCACCTGCCTATGCAGGGGACACGGGTTCGTGCCCCGGTCCGGGAAGATCCCACGTGCCGCAGAGCGGCTGGGCCCGTGAGCCATGGCCGCTGAGCCTGCGCGTCCGGAGCCTGTGCTCCGCAGCGGGAGAGGCCACAACAGTGAGAGGCACGCGTACCGCAAAAAAAAACAAAACAAAACGACATAATCAAAATCATTCTGTTTTGTACAAGCAGTCCCTAATTTGATATTTAAAGAGAAGACCAAATTGATTATTGCAGTGGAGATAGACATACTTTAATAACTACGATTGGCAGCTTGAGTATATTTTCTGTAACAAGTTTCACAGCCACTATATCTACTTAATATACCCAATTGGATCAAAACATTTGTATTATAGTGCTCAAGTTTCAAAAAGAATGTTACGAAAACCATTCCTCATAATAGCTTTATATTTGATGAAATATACAATGTATTTTATTTTATTTTATTTTAACCTGTGCAGATATTTTATCTCAGGGCCAGGCTCCTAAAATGCCAGTGATTAATGTAAATTGGAGTTGCCTTTTGAAGAATATACAGTAACCTTTTTTTTATTAATGAGGAAGAAAAATTAGACATTTTAAGGGAAGATTTTGGATATTTTCTCTGGGTGGCTAACCTTAATTCAGTTTGTCTCTAGTCCCTTCTCCTAAAAAGTAGGGCTTTCACTTCCCAGAAAATAAGTGTGGGAAGGTTGAATGCTTGAAAAGGAGATTTAGACTCCATAGTTGTAAGAATCATTATTCCTGGGATTCTGGGAAGATGGCAGAGTAGGAAGCATGAGGAATTTGTCTCCCCACCTAGACAAAAATTGTATTGGCAGAATCTGTCCAATGTAACTATTTTGAAACTCTAGAGTCTGTTGAAGGCTTGAAACTTTCAGGGAAAGACTTGGATGGTAAATTGTGGTTAATTTCAGTCAATTTTAGCTCTTAGCACAGTAGCTGCTACCCCTCCCCAAACACCAGCCTCATGGCAAGCAGGTGTGCAGGTGTTCCAGGAGCAGCTAGAATGCAACCTATGGGAGCAGGGGTGGGCATTTTAATCAGGGTTCTCCTGAAAAACAGGACCAATAGGATATGGATAGATACAGCTAAAAGAAGAGGAGATTTATTATAGGAATGGCTCATGTGGTTACAGAGGCTGAGAAGTCCCACAGTCTGCTGTCTGCAAGCTGGAAAACCATTAAAACTGAAGGTGTAATTCAACTATCTGGGCATCCCTTTGTCTAGTCAAGTTGACATGCAAAATTAACATCACAGAGGGCAAAAACTATTGTATGACCCTGTTCTACAAATATCAGGGATCTATGCTCTGATTGCTGATTGTTACTTCTGATCTCAGAGGTGTAGAGAAAGAGGTGGGCAGTCATTGTTGTTGCACCTCCCCCATTGTTGCAGGCTCCTTCACCTCTGGCTGACATGACTCCTAGGGGATTAAAAGGGCTGGTGCCCTTTATTCCTCCTCCTTATTTTTTGGTTTTCCTCTGGAATCAGATATGAAAGACTAGGATATTCAAAAGCAACTGCACATGTAAGAGGAAATTAGAAAAGTCACCATGCTCAACATCACTAATCCTAAGGGAAACGGAAATCAAAACCACAATGAGACATCACCACATGTCTGTCAGAATGCTATCATCAAAAAGACAAGAGATAACAAATGCTGGTGAGGATGCGGAGAAAAGGGAACCCTTGTGCATTGTTGGTGGGACTGTAAAGTGATGCGGCCACTATGGAAAACAATATAGAGGAACCTCAAAATCTTAAAACTAGAACTACTATCTGATCCAGTAATTTCACTTCTGGGAATATATTGAAAGGAAATGAAAATACTATGTTGAAGAGATATCTGCACCCTCATGTTCATAACAGCATTGGTTACAATAGGAAAAACATGGAAACAACCTAAGTGTCCACTGAGGGATGAATGGATAAAGAAGTTGTGGCATATATATATCATATATATGATATATATATATGATATATATCATATATATATCATATATATATGATATATATATGATATATATATATATTTCAGCCATAAAACAGAAGGAAATTCTGCCATTTGAGACAACATGGATGGGAATTCAGGGCATGATGCTCAGTGAAATAAGTCAGACAGAGGAAAAGAGTTTACCAGAAGTGGTAGGGTGGAGAGGGAGGATTGGATGAAGGCTGTGAAAATATACAAACTGCCGGTTACAAGATAAATAAGTCCTAGGAATGTAACGTGCAACATGACAACTATAGCTAACTCTGCTGTATGGTATATTTGAAAGTTGTTAAGAGAATAGATTCTGAGTTCTCAATACAAGGGAAAAAACATATTTTTTTCTTTTTGTATCTATAGGAGATGATGGATGCTAACTAAACTAATTATCGTGATCATTTCACAATATATGTAAGTCAAATTATTATGCTGTACACCTTAAAATTGTATAGTGCTGAATGTCAATTGTATCTCAATAAAGCTAGAAAATAAAATAAAAATCAAAAAAAGAACATAGAAAGTCACCATGCATGCGCAGAGAAAGGGAAAGACTCAGAAAAGACCTAAGAAGACCTTAAGTTTACACCTCAAGCTGATCCTTGGCACAGATACAGCCTCCAACAATATTAAAAAAAAAAGGATAGTAAAAAGACAGCAAAAATTCAGCCAACCCTGAGGAAGAGGGAGAATCTGATTTCTAGAACTACCACATCATTACATTCAACTGTCCAGTTTTCAACAACAACACAATCACAAAGCATAGAAGGAAACAGTACAGTATGGCCCATTCAAGGGAAAAAATAAATCAACAGACTGCTGCTGAAAAGACCTGATGGCAGATCTACTAGACAAAGAGTTTAAAATAACTGTCTTAAAAATGCTCAAAGAATTAAAGGTACATGGATAAAGCCAAGAAGACAAAGTATGAACAAAACAGAAATATCAAATAAAGAGATGGAAAACATAAAGGTAAACCAAAAAGAAATTCTAGAACTAAGAAGTACAACTGAAATGGAAAATTCACTAGAGGAATTCAGAGGCAGATTTGAGCAGGTAGAATAAAGAATTAGCAAACTTGAAGACATGATAATAGAAATTATAAAGTCTAGGGAACAGAAAGAAAAAAGACTGAAGAAAAGTTAACAGAGCCTAAGTTAATAGACCTGCAGGATACCACAAAACAGACCAACACATGAATTGTGGGAATCTCAGAAACAGAAGTGATGGACTTCCCTGGTGCTGCAGTGGTTGAGAGTCCGCCTGCCGATGCAGGGGACACGGGTTCGTGCCCCGGTCCGGGAAGATCCCACATGCCGCGGAGCGGCTGGGCCCATGAGCCATGGCCGCTGGGCCTGCGCGTCCGGAGCCTGTGCTCTGCAACGGGAGAGGCCACAACAGTGAGAGGCCCATGTACCGCAAAAAAAAAAAAACCAACAAAACAAAGAAACAGAAGTGAGACAAAAGGGCAAACAGAATATTTGAAAGAATAATGGATGAAAACTTCCCAAATTTCACGAAGACATGAATATAAACAACCAAGAAACTCAAAGAAAGATGAACTCAAAAAGACCCTAACCCAGATACATTGTAATCAGACTTTCAAAAGACAGAATCTAGACAACAGGAAGAGATAAAGAAACAATCATACACAAGGGATCCTCAATAAGATTATCAGCAGATTTCTCATCAGAAGCTTTGGAAGTCAGAAGTCAGTGAGCCAATATATTCAAAGTGCTAAAAAAACAAAAGCAAAAAACTGTCAACGAAGAATCCTGTATCTGGCAAAACTGTCCTTTAAAAGTAAGGGAGAAATTAACACATTTCCAGGTAAATGAGAGCTGAGGGAGTTTGTTACCACTAAACCAGCTCTGCAAGAAATGCTCAAGGGAGTCCTGCAGGCTAAAATGGAAGGATACTATACAGTAACTCAGAGCTGTATGAAGAGACAAAGATCTCAGTGAAGGTAGAGACTTGAGCAAATATAAAAGCTGGTGATACTGCAACAATGATTTATAACCCCACTTTTTATTTTCTGCATGATTTAAGAGACTAATACATTAAAAATTATTAATCTAAAAGGTAGTATTACTGTCACTTTGGTTTGGAACTCCACGTTTTGTCTTCTACGTAATTTAAGAGATTAGCGCATTTAAAAGAATTATTAGTGTATGTTTTGGAGAACACAATGTTCTTACACCCAGAGCCTCAGATGTAGAGGGGTTCTAGACTGTGCATCTCCAAAGAAAAAAAACGCTTATCAAGAAAAGGAAGATGACATGTCAAATTTGGGGTTTGGTTTGCAGCCATTCAGGTGATCAACAAGTACTTATTCGGCATATGCCAGGTGTCAAGCACAAGCCCAGGTTAATTTAAGTTAAACTTAATTAAACTTAATTAAAGTCATATTTTAAAACAGGCCATATAATATTTTCAACTTATTGTGGTCCCCAAAGCAAGTTCTATTTCAAGATTTACTCAGTGAATTCAGGTGAGTCATTTAACACTGTTGAGCCTTCACTGAAAGTAAAATGCTGATAGTTCCTGCCCTTCAGACAGTGTTAAGTTACCAATCTCATTCTCTTTTACCCTAGCCTACCTGTACTATCATCTTGAAAAGCTAAGTATGAATTTTCCAGCCAGCCTTGCAGCCAGAGATGTGTGATGCGGCAAGTTGATGTAAGTAGAGATATAAGTACCCAACGAGTTGTAAGTAATTGTCTGCTGAGGTGGGGTGGAAAATTCTGGAAAACATTTACTTCCCTCGTAAAATGGCACAGACACAGCTAGTGCCACATCTCAAGCCCATTTTCTCCCTCCCTCTTCCTTGAATGCAACTGTGATAACTGAAGTATGACAACCATGTTGTGACTATAAAATGATAAGTAGAGGACAAAATCCAATGTGCTAAGGATGGCTGAATGAAAGATAGAAAAGTCTGAATCTTAGAAGAGATTACTCAGCAACTGGGTTGACTCCAACCATGGCTGACCTCCCGATTTCCTGTTATGTAAGAAAAGCATCATGCACCCCATTTTTATTAGGTCTCTGTTAGTCAGGGATTCACTTTCCTGCAGCCAAACATATTGTTCCATGGTTACCCTTTCCTCTTAAGCTGGTTGTAAGAATTTTACACAGAGATAACCTAAAATGTATATTTTACATTATTGATTTTATATTCTCATTTTGCATATGAAGAAACTTGGGTTCAAAAAGGGTAACAGAGCAAAGTTAACCCAGGTCTTCTAACTGCCTACGATCACGCTTTATGCCTTGCCCCCTTTTGAAGTATACAGAGTGTAAAATAACATTTCGTAAGTGATGATGCTCTTATAATACCTGTAAACATCTGTCTAGTCCTTTAAAATGTTGGACGCATTTTAAGTAACTTCATCAAGCTTGATTCTCAGAGCAGCCCAGTAAGGTAGATATTACTGATATCTCTATGGTACATAGTTATCGTCATTTCCCTTCACTTCTTTCTCAACCACTACTGCTACTTGGCTCAGCAATTCTGCCCTCGTGGATTAACAGTTCCCACTTACTATTCTTTTTTTGATGGGTTCAAGCTCTTTCTTTGCTCCATGGTAGCCTTAGTCTATCTCTCTCCATCCCTTGTAAAATTCTACTTTAATTCAGTAGGGACTGTAATCACACAGGAGCTCTGGAAATCACACCAAGGAGGCTGTCTACATTGCCAAGTTCACTTATTAAAGAAAAAATGCTTATTATAGTATTAGGCATGAAACGTGATTAGAGCCGGTTCTGGCCAGGGACAACTTTTACAAAGATGGTGCCCCTGATTCTAGAGGAACAGTACTTTTTCCTACCAAACAGAACTTTTTCCTACCAAACCGAACTTTTTCCTACCAAACATGCTCGCTTAGAGGAAATCTCTTTGCCTCATTTGCGCTAACTGGGTGAAATCTGCCCCTTGCACACCCACCCCCTTCAAGTTGGTGGCTGTAAAGTGATACCACATGTAAAAAGGAACACCGGTTTGTTGAAACAGATTCTTTGTGTAATGAAACATGGCAATTCAGTGTAAATAGGGAGCTAAGAAGGAACTTTACTTAGAACTTTTTCTATGAAGTCTTGTGGCCCATGGACCAGCATCGTCAGCATTACCTTGGAGTTTTTTTTAAAAAATGCAGAAGAACTCAAGGCTCCACCCCAGACCTACTGAACAAAAATCTGAATTTTAACAAGAGCCTCTGGGGATGTGTACTATGTTGAAATTTCAGAAGACGACTGGGAAGGGCCACCTATCACATAGTTGCATCTGTTATAGGTGCCCATAAATCATTCTTTGCCACAGTATATGTTCTTGCCATCTCTTTTATACCTGGAATGTGGTGCCTATAGAATTTCAGTGACCAAAAATGCACTTCCCTGACCCCACTTTTTTATTACTTAAAAGTGTAGGTTGGTCTACTCAAACCTGCTTTATAGTGGATATGTTTAAATGCATCCACTTGGGGAACTGGTGGATGTTTCACTGTATTATTTGTCCTCTCTGGTTAGATTTGGATTGAGATTTATAACTGAATTCCTAAAATCTTATTGATTCTCAAGTACCACTCCAACTTGTAAAGTTGATTGAATAAAATATGTGAAAGCACGTCATTTGGTGTCTATAATAGACTGTTATACAAAAACGTGGTGTTGTATTTTTGTTTGTTGAATTGTATGATATTATTCGTTTTTTTAATTTTTATTTTATTTTTTTCATGGAAAGGCATTTTATTTTAAATATAGCAGTGTGTACATGTCAATATGATATTATTGTTTTCATTTTAGGATCCACATTTAGAGGACGTTGAGGGGGATGGAGAGAGGAATATGGACTGTGGCAAATTTGTCTGATAATCCTTTCTTTAACAATTGTGTACAAATGTCTTCTAGGTTCCCACGTTGGCCAAGAGATTAGCATATGGATGAATAAGACACAGTCTCTCTCTTCAATTTGCAGATGGTCACGTGGAGACAGAGCCCTGCACAGCTGGACCCCAAGGGTACCAGCCACTCTCCAGTCTATGTGAATGGTGCTTCCTAGAGCTAGATGCCACAGTCACCTTGTGGTTGGGCGACCAACTGTAAATTAAATGAATTAAGGCAGAAATGAACCCAAGAACTCAAGTAGCACAGTAAAGGGGGGTCAAATTCACAGCGAATGAAATGTGAGTGTGTGTGTGTGTGTGTGTGTGTGTGTGTGTGTGTGTGAGAGAGAGAGAGAGAGAGAGTGAAGTGTGTGGGTATGGAATGAGTGGATGGGATATATATGTATATGGGTGTGTGAGGTGTGTGTCCTCCTTGTGTGTCTGGTGGCGGGAGAAGTGGAAGCTCTGGGTATCGGCAGAGCTTTCTGGAGGAAGAGATACCTGAGCTCTGTTTATTCAACTCCAGCCAGGCTTTCCTCCTTCTACTCCACTGAAATGACACCTGCCAAGTTCTCAGTGTCTTCACCGCCACCGAACCTAACGGTGGATTCTTGGTCTTCACCATACTCACCCCTGTGAATTCCCATCTTGGCAAATGGCATCCACTTCACCTAGATGCTCAGACTGTGAACCTAGGAATTATTCTAGACCTTCTTTCTCTCTCACTCTCCATCCAGTCCATCCACAAATCCTGGTAGTTCTCAGAATCGGAGCACTTCTCACAACTTTCACCACTAGTCAAAAGCTCTGTATCTTTTGCCTTGACAATTAGAATAACTTCTGAACGGATTTTCCTGTTCTACCTGCCTTCCTAAAGTCTATTTTACACTCAGCACCTGGAGGGGCCCTTTAGAACTCTAAATTTAATCAGGTAATTGGTTTTTCTCAAGATATCTCAATAGCCTTCCTTCATGCTCTAATTCCATGTCACGGCCCCAGGCCGTACAGGACACACGTGGTCCCTGGCTGCCCTCCTACTTCCTTCTGACCTTTCTCCCCTCACTAACTCCTCTGTCCACACTGGCCTTCTTACTGGTTCTTGGACTCACCCAACGGGCTCCTGCCTCTGGGCCTCCACACTGGTTACCTTCTGGTTTTAATGCTTTGCCACCAGTCAGTTACGTGTCTTTTTCTTCATTTTATTCAGGCTCCAGAATTTTCCTGGTCTTTCTTTTTCCATCTTACCCCCTTTATTATTTTTTTTCTTTTAAGCGCTAATGACTACTTAATATTTTATATTAATTTGTTTAGTATCTGTCTCCTCATTAGAGTGTAAGCTCCATGAAGTCAGGAACTTGGGTTTTTTTCTTCCCTGTCTCTCTAACTCATAGCAGAGTGCCTGGCATAGTAAGTGCTCAGTAAGGATGTACTTAATGACCAAATGACTAACTGACTGAACAGATGTGGGCAAAGCAGGAGGAATGCTGGGACCAAAGCAGTAGCTCTGGGAATGAAGAGCCGGAGCAGGACATTGAGGCTACAGGACTTGGTGATAATTGAATGCGGGTGCGAGGAAGCTTTCTGCTCTGGGGTACTGGCTGACTGCAGTTCCATTTGGTGAGAGAAATAACATGGGGTGTAAGAGAGTAGGTTTAGAGGTAAAATGATTAGTTCAGTACTGGCCATTTTGAACGTGAGATGCCGATGGAGCATCCAGTTTGAGGTGTCTGATAAGCACATGGGAACAGGTGCCTGGACCTGGGGAGAGGAAATTTGAGAGCTGGATGGTTACAGGTAGTAGCTGGAGTCATGGGGGAAATTGGGTTCACTCAGTAAGCAGCCCAAGGGTAAGAAAAGAAAATGCAGTAGCTAATTCAGAGGCTTGAAGTATCATCCATCCCTGCTGCTTTGTGTAGCACTCAGTGGTGGCATCAGTCTCATTACCAGCCTAATTTAAGAGCAATGAATATATGTTGGGCCTGAGTTAGTTGACGGTGGTAGCAGGTGAACCTTTACAATTATCTTGTAACTTGTGTATACCCCAGAAAATACTCACACTTATGCTTGACATGATGACCAAGTGGTCTGCTATTCAACATTGTGATGTACAAGGAAAGATGCCTCGTTATTATTATGGCAACTTCTCTGTTTCATCCCTACCCCTGCACTTCTGTAATCTCCCTAACATGTGACTTCAGATTCTACCGCTCTCAGAAGCTATTATTTGGAAGCCTTTAGTAACACAGAAAGAATACACTTAACGCACTTTCCACAATTTCATCCTCTTTGCCACTTCTGACATTTGACTGTTGATCATATCCTTTGTTATGAAGCACTCTCCTGTTTGTGGGAAGTTAATTTTGGTCATTCTTTCTCTTTTCCTGGTTCTACATCTTTCCCTGTGGGCTCCAGCCAAATTTTTAACCTTGGTCTTCAGTTGTTCTGTTTTACGCTTTCTCTCTGGGATCTCAGTCAAACATCCACAGCTTCACAATCCCCAAATCTGTGACCATCTCTGACCATGCTTCTTCCCCCACTATCCCCACTTGTCTTATGAGCTTACATTGTTTCCAATAACCCTCTAAATAGTTCCATTTGGATGTCATACTTCATCACTGTAACCCTGAACATACTTTGAAACTGAATTCACCATTTTTCTCACAATACTGACTCCTTTATTTGACTTAGCTCTTCTCATCCATGGGAAATGTGCTGAGCCACAGAACTACCTTTAATTTTTCATTCTCTCTCTCAGCTGTTTATCCAACCAGCCATCAAAGGGCATACATTCTTTTTTTTTTAACACCTCTCATGTCTATCTTCTTTTTCTTTCCATTGCTATCACTTTGGCCAGGCATGGGCTATTACCTATAGGGTAGAGGTAAGAGTACAGGCTCTGGAGCTGGGCCACCTATATTTGGATTCAAGCTCTACTCTTTACTATGTAACTTTGAATAACTCACACCATCTCTCTGTGTCTCTGTTACCTCATTGGTCAGAGGGAGATAATAATGGTATCCATCTTACAGACTTGTTAGAGAATTAAATGAATTTATACATGTAAACGCTTAGAATAGTCCTGTCACATTTACAGTGTGACAGCATTGGGTATTATTATTATTATCAGCCTTTGTATAACTTTCTGACTCTCCCATCTGCCTCCCAGCTATTCTTTTTTACAGCCTCCCAGTACATCTTCATCATCTTCCTAAAATACTTCCATCATGTCCCTCTTGCTGAGTGAGGTCTGTCTCAAGATCCTCCCCAGCCTGATGCCATCGTGGGTGGTCACCTTTATTTTTTACCCTCCCAAAGTTCATCTGTACTTTAGTTTCCATTTCAAGCATAGTATGATAGAGAGATGGGAGGAGTGGGGAAAAAAAGAAGCATGCCTTACTTTTCACAGACCCAGTTCACCTTCAGATCTAGTTTCCAATCCCAGCTCTGTGTGACCTGAAACAAGTAACTTAATCTTTCTTCATCTGAACAAAACTGGAGAGTAACAATTCTATATAGTGTTGTTATTAGTATGAAATGAAATGATGTATGTTAGCTGCTTCAAGCCCTTATTGGAATGAGTCTGGATGTAAATAAAACACAACAAGTAAATGAAATATTATGAATGGAATGTAAAAAATGAGCTTGGAATATGTGCAGACAAATGGAATATATGCAAAGCACCTGGAAGTTATGTAAGTTTATGGAATGTATGTGAAGAGTTGACGTAAATTAGGCTAGTTCATTCCCATCCTTTCCCTTAAGAAGCTGCTTGCTTCTGAATAGTCAACTTAACCCTCTCTGCCTTCCCATCTTAAAAATCCAACTCTGGTCTTGATATTTGGGTGATGTCTTTTTCCAACTCAGAGTTCTCTTTCCTCCTTAGAAAATCTACAACACATATTGTCTAGACTGCTAATTTAGGGTTTCCTATGAACTGCCCTGCGTGGTTAGTTAACTTTTTTATGTTCACGTGTTTAGTCTGTTCGGCTAAACCGTGTGAGCTCCTTGAGCACAGAAACTACTGATGTGTCTTCATATTCCTTTAGCATGTAGAACAGAATTTTGCAAATAGCAGCCCACCAGGTTTATGTTTTTAATTTACCTTACTGTTTGGAAAAGGGACCTTTGCCATGCTGACTGGTCGTGTTATGTGAATACCATGAACTCATGGGTGTCTCTCCTCCTCTGTATAAGAAATGTCATGTCACCCTCCTGCCAGCTGGGCCTCTTGAGGCCACACTGAAAATGCACCAGTCAAGCCATTACCAGCACCGTGTTCCTCTTTGTAAGTCTGGTGTAGATCGATGCAGAGGATGTGAAATCTGGTTGCTCTGTTTACAACTTGCAAGTGCTTTCTTTTTGGCGGGAGCATTTAGAGTGGGTGTAGAAGAAAGTAAGATCTAGCAAGAGCAAGTCTCACTTGGAATAATCTATAAAATATTTTTTAAACAATCCCTAGAAACTGCCTGCTCTTTCCTCATCTGGCAACTTTGATTTGAATTTACACAGAATTTATTAGTTTAAAATGAGATGCATTCATAGAAGAGCCTTAACTTGCCTCATTATTTATTTCAGTTTTGAGGTATTATAAGTAATCCTATTATAATGTGTAGGTGGCCTGAGCTAACTCAGGCTTTCTGTCCAAACACATTACAGAAGAGCCCTTCCTCGACCAATGCTTCAGTGCTGACAGTGGTGCCCTGGGCCAGTCTCGGCACAGCACGTTAGGGAGTAAAAGAGGCCGTTCATGACACGCTTTGGAGATTTATTCTATAATGAGCTTCAGCAGTCATTTCAAAGAGCCCAGGGCCATCTTAGGGAATTTTGATCCACAGACGAAGGAACTTGAACAGAAAGGGTTCAATTCAACCCCTCCTTCCAAGGCCTTGTTACTCAGCCTGATCAAGTACTAGCACAGCCTTACCACTGATCAGTAAGTACCTGCTAGTTGGAGAGGCAACAAAAATAACACTGGTGGATCAATAACTCCATAAAAATAGGGTTTATACTGATACTGGTAACAGCTCTATGTATAGAGCACTCTGCTAAGTGTTTTACATCTGCTGTCTCATTCTATCTTCATAGCAACCCTACAGAGTAGGTTGGAGACCAACCGAGGCTCGGGTAAGAGCCTAGGGATGTTATTTGAACCCAGGTCTCACTAGCTCCAAAGTTTCTTAGGCCAAATATTGTATTGCCTAAATGAGGATGCTTCTTGAAATGGTAAATGTTTTGGAGGCTGAGTCTTTGAAAACACAGGACTCCATATGATCTTAAGTGGTGTGTTTACTTTGAAGAAAATATTTCAGTAATAACTAATAAAAACGGAGAACTTAGTCACATGGCGAAATGTGTGTATAAATCTTTTCAAACTGATGTTTAAATGTTCTGACTTTGTATTGGTTACTTTTCTGTGTGTATAGGTATCTAGGTGGGGAGGTTACTGGCTAGTTAGGTGCACAAGGAATTGGAAATGTTTAATCTCTTGATCTTAGCAGCTTTTACATGGGTGAATACTTATGTAAAAAGTTCATTGAGCTGTATGTATACTTAAGATTGGTACACTGTATTTGTAAGTTATACCTCAATAAAGACTTCTAACAACTAAAAAATAAAATACTCTGACTTGTTATTTGGTGGAAGCTTAGATTACTGATTTAAGACCTTTCTTCTTTTCTAATAGAAGTAGTGTACACTGCAAATTTCCCCTAAGCACTACTTTAGTTGTGTTTCCTGTATTTTGATATATTGTGTTGTCATGCTTGTTCAATTCAAAATATTTTCTATTTTCCCTTATAAATTCTTCACTGACCCATTAGCTACCTTGTAGTGTTGTTTAACTTTCAGATAACTGGGGAGTTTTCTATTTTTAATTTCTAGTTTAATTCCATTGTGGTCAGAAAACATACTCTGAATGTCTTCCTTTCCTTTAAATGTGTTTTGTAGCCCAGAATATGATCTATGATCTATATTTAATGTTCTGGAAATAAGTTACTTTCTGCTGTTGTTGGATGGAATGTTCTATAGATGTCAATTAGATTAGATTGGTTGATAGTGTTGTTCAGATCTTCTATAGTCTTACTGAATTTCTTCCTACTTGTTTTTATCAGTTACTGAGAGAGAACTGTTGAAGTCTCCAACTATAATTCTGTATTTGTCTTTTTCTCCTTGTAGTTCTGTTTTTATTCGTATATTTTAAAGCTCCATTAATTGGTGTATAGGATTATTAGATCTCCTTGATTAATCAACCCCTTTATCATTAAGAAATGACCTTCTTTATTCCTGGTATTATTCTTTGCTCAGAAATCTACTTTGTCTGATATCAATATAGCCACTCCAGCTTTCTTTTGATTAGTGTTATCATGGTATATCTTCTGCCATCTTTCACCTTTAAGTTATTTTTTGTCTTTATATTTAAAGTGAGTTTCTTGTATGTACCATACAGCTGGGTCTCACTTTTTTATCCAATCTAAAAATTTCTGCTTTTTAATTGGTACATTTAGACAATTTACATTTAATATGATTATAGATTTGATTAGATTAAATCTACTGCATTGATATTTGTTTCTAATTATCTTATTTATTCTTTATACCTTTTCTCCTCTTTTTCAGCCTGCTTTTGGATTATTTTTATGATTCAATTTTATCCCCACTTATAGGTCATTTTTAAAAAACTAGTAGCTGACTAAGCATTTACTATATTTATATATATATATGTTTGTCAATTACAAGTTACTCTCAAATAATATAGTACTGCTTTGAGTAAGGTGTAAAATACTTATAGTAATGTATTTCCAATTCTATCTCTCATATTTTATGCTATCGTCATCATACATTTTATATTGTACATGGTATAAACCTCGGTATATTGCTATTGTTTTTCATTTAGAAAGTAACATCTTTTAGAGTGATGATAAATTAGAAAAAAATGTCTTATATATTAACTTTCATTTTAACCATTCATGGAAATCTTCATTTCTTTATTTGACCTAAATTTCTGTCTGCTATCATATTCATTCTGCTTGAATAACATTCTTTTTTAAAAAATTTTTATCCGAGTATACTTGATTTACAATGTTGTGTTAGTTTTAGTTGTACAGCAAACTGAGTCATGTATATATATATATATATATATATATATATATATATATATATATACACATATATATATATATATATATCTCCATTCTTCTCAGAGTCTTTTCCCATATAGGTTATTGAATAACATTCTTTAACATGTCTTGTAATCCAGGTTTGCTGAAAATGAATTCTATCAGTTTTCATTTGCTTGAAAAAGTCTTCACTTTGCCTTCATTTTTCAAAGACATTTTCACTGAGCAAAGGATTCTAGATTGACAGGTGTTTTGTTTTGTTTTTTCTTTCAAGCTTTTTCACTCCACATCTTAGGCTCGCTTTGTTTCTGATAAGAAGTCTCT
The DNA here is from genome assembly GCF_949774975.1 of Lagenorhynchus albirostris. Classification (NCBI taxonomy): domain Eukaryota; kingdom Metazoa; phylum Chordata; class Mammalia; order Artiodactyla; family Delphinidae; genus Lagenorhynchus; species Lagenorhynchus albirostris. The sequence continues at coordinate 95,374,318 of NC_083104.1, read as the reverse complement.
GGTGTTTCTAATCTTTGCTCCTCTGTTTGTAATGTGTCTTTTTCTCTGGCTGCCTTCAGACTTGCTGTTCAAGTTTGGTTTTCAGAAGTTTGCATCTAATGTGTTTAGGTATGTGTCATGTGTGGGGTGCTCGATGGTTATTCTGCTTGAGGTTCTTAGAGATTCTTGGATTTGTGGTTTGATATCTTTCTGTGTGTTTGGAAAATTTTCAGTCACTATTTTCTCAGCTAATGTCCACATTCTGTCTCTTTGAGGGGGCCTGTTTCTACTTAGGTTTCAGGCCTGTTGGTTGCCTTGAAACTTCAGGTCCCTCAGTCATGCAAGGGAAGTTCTGATATTACAGTTTATCCAGTTTTTTCTTGTTTTCAGAGTGGAAGCAACAGTGTTTCCTAGAAGGAAGTGAAATTCTCTTTATTTGAATAGGAAACTTAAAATCAGTATCTGTTTGGTATAGGAAACTGTCAAAACTGTGAAAGGTTTGAGATTTCACCCTACTTTCAGGTTAACTGGGTAGCCTGCCTCTGTTTCATGGATGCTGACCAAAGATCCAAGATTCCTGAGTCAGACAAAGGTTAATTTGTTACTCCTAGTAACGAGGGGGGGGGTGCAGGATAGCATCCTCTTTGTGCCCATTCCCCAAGCATCAATTCTTATAGGGCAATAAACAGAGCCAGATGGTACCTACACATGCAGTGGGTTGTATTATAGGTCAACCCTGAGTTTAAGAAAACCAAATCTTTTATAATGGGCAGTAAGTATATCTGCCCTTTTCTGTGGAGGGAAATACTATTTCTTTCTTGTTTGCTGTGCCGATATCCTTGAAGAGATAGTTTAGAATAAAGGCAGTCAGTGCCTCTGCTCTCATGTGAGAGACCTACGGAAATTGTCTCCCAATAGAGATAGCATCTCATGAGCTGATCTACTTTCTCAATCCACATTCTCAATCCAATTGTGTCAGTAATTCAGCTCTATATTTTATGTCCCAGGGCCTATTTCCATTCATTTCAATATTTATTGTGGACCTGTCCTGTGCCAGCCAATTGCGAAGTGCTGAAGATACTACAGTGAACAGAATAAATATGGTCTATATTTCTCCCAGCTGATAAATATGATAATTGGAGTTCTCAAGGTTTTTAACAAACCATACAAAGTCCCAATAGGCTAAACTTCCTGCAGTGGGAGAGTTTAGATATTCAGACCATAATAGCTGATTGCCATTTACATTTACATCCTGAACCTGATCATTATTCCTTTTCTATTATGTGTGTCCCTGTAAGAATTTTAATACCTGTCTGTGAGGTTTTTAAAAGCAAGAACTGCATTTATTATGCTCTACTTTGCTGTGACTCCTCATACATTTTATTACCACATAGGAGACATGAGAATTTCTTTTGTGTATGTGATTTTAAAGGTGTTCTCTCAATCTTACATGTTATTCCATTAGAAAATGATACTTAATCCTACTTTTCCATAGCATGGTAAAATGGCCAAATAATTTTTACCTGGATGTCTGCCATAGCAAAAAGCTTTGAATCATTAGGCATCACATGCAAATTCTGATATTCTATCCTCAGCAAACTTTACACTTCATAAAATAGATGTGGTGCTTCCTATTTCTGTATATGGAGGTGAGAGATAACAAAATTGAAGGAAGTTGGGATTTGCAAATGACCTGGAACCACATCTTGCATGTTATTTTTGTTAACCACATGTCCTTTACAAAACAGATATTAAATGTAATCTTTTTTTTTTTAATTGCCAGGAATAGGAATATAGTGGCAATTCATTTCTGATAAAACATCACGAGGTTATCTAAATATTTCCCCCAAATAATGCCTTTGACTTAGTCAAACCCAGCCAATATGTTTTCTTAGAATTTTACCCTTGATTTTTAAATTTCACAAATGTGTATGCATGTATATCAATAAAGTAAGATAGAGAGAGATGTAATTTAAACTATATTCTTTATTCATTTATGTTTAATTTATGTGTCTCGAACAGATGTTCGCGTGCCTGGGGTGTCTTGTCAAGATGCCTTTGTAAGTGCTGCCCTTCGAACCTACGAATGATGTCTTACCAGCACTCAACCTGGGAAGGGCCAAAGTTCAACTCTCGACTCCATGTGTGCTGCTTGTTTTAAATGTGAAACTTGGCACTTAGTGTCCCCCTGTGCCGGGTTATTATTCTTGGAATGCAAAAGGTACATGTTTTTGTAATTCTCTGAAAAGCTTCTCTATAGCTTTTCCAGAATCTAAGTCAGATTTTGCTTCCAGGGCTATGTTCCAAGGCATAAAATCCATTTTTTAGCAGCTCACCGACAGATGGGTGCTATTTTTGAAATCCATATGGGCTTTCTTGTCTGCTAGGGCCTATTTAATGGTCTACGTTACTAACACAGAAATATACTTACTGCATTTGTTCTTCCCTTGCTGCATAAAGTGTTCTGATTTCCATCCAAAATACCGAAGCAGTTCTGGGGCGGAAAGGAAGAGCAAACTCACTGGCAAGTGAACTTGAGTCAGCATTTCTGAACCTCTGAAGATTTCATTTCAACGTTCATTGGCACCTTAGGTGTTAGGAATAGTGAGAGTATGATGCCTGCAACTACCTGTGCAGCCTGAGAGAAGAAAATACAAAATAAAATCTATGCATGTGCTATATCTACAGCTGGTATGTTCTTGAAAGAGTATGGGTAGGTTAAGGTTTGAGATATCAAATTATGTTTTAAATGGACTAGGAGATCATTTCAAAACAACGTTCTAATTAAATTAAAAAAGAAACTTTCCTTATTTAAAGAACTACTTGGTATTCATTTTAAAATTCCTTGTTTTGGGAACTACGACCTTACCTATCTGAAATTCACCTCGCCTGTAACTCCTCCCACTCAATAACATGACCTGGATTTACAAAATAAGCCAAAGGCGTAACCTCAAGCTAAAATTAATATCACAATGTTCATGCACTAATCCCAGGAGCATCACTCAGTGGCAAGCCCCCTTCAAGATCTATTTATTTGTACTTCATGGACCATTCTAAAAATGACCTATTTTCTGTTTCTTGTTTATATTAGTTGGCTAGGGCTACCTTAGCAAGTACCACAGACTGATTAAATGAAAGATGAATTAAATAAAAGAAATATATCTGCTTTGTTCTGGAAGCTGGAAAGTCCGTGCTTTCATTTCATTCTGAGGGTTGATTTCATTCATTCTGAGGGTTTTTTCTTTGGCTTGTAGATGGCTGTCTTCTCCCTTTATCTATACATGGACTTTCCTCCATGTGTGTGCATGCTTGTGTCTAAATTTCCTCTTTTCATAAGAACCCCGGTCATATTGGATTAGGGCCTACCCTTAAGACCTCATTTAACTTAATCACCTCTTTAAAGACCTTATTTCCAAATATAGACATGCTCTGAGGTACCTGGAGTTAGGACTTCAATATATGAATTTTGGGGGATACAATTCAGCCCATAACATTATTTATAGCAGCTTTGAAGCAGGAAATGTAAACAGTAACTACAGAAAAATATGGCATTAATCAGGTTTACTGATAGTACAAATAAGCAGTAACCCAAAGGCAAGAAAGAAGATAGCAAATTTACTTTGAAAGCTCATGTAAATATATTGAAAAGCACAAAAGTCTGGTGTAAACATCCTTGCATCTCTCAGCAAGTCCTGGATCATCTTGATATAACTGCAGAATTATATCAAGTTATAACAATCATCAATTGTAACTGATGCTCTGAGGAAAAAAAAAAAGTGAAGTGTTCATCATATAGAAGCAACAATTTCTCAAAGAACAACAGATGGGAGTTGAAGTCCTAACACTCTCACTTGGGACAAGTCACTTAAACTCTTAGTATTTGTTTTCTCACTGGTATCTTGAGAGTAAAATTATTTGTACAATACCATTGATAAGAAAGCCATGTCTGGGTAAGTGCTTCATTCGATAAGAATTCTACAGGGACTAGGGTTTTAGATCCAACAAGAAGACAGGAAAATATGTATTATAATTAAATAGGGTCTATATTTACATATCAAAATGATCAAGGAGGGAAAATGTTAAATTTTTTTAATGAGGCATATCATTAGTTATCTGGAAAACTGATTTTTAATAATAAAAAAGTCAAGTCAACATCTAGGAGTTCCCTACACTAAGGATTCATTGCAATGATCTTCCTTAAGATAGAGAATAATTGCTTGTTAAAATAACCAGATGAGGTCTTTCTGACTAATATTGCCCTGTATCCAACTATAAGAAAATAGAAGCCATTAGAAGTAATATGATATAGAAGAAAGAAATCTTCTCTATAAACCGAAGGAATATTGGATTCTGATTAGAATTTTGTTACTACCTTGAACTTCATTTTGTTTTTCTGGGTCAGTTTCCCCATATTTAAAATAGAGGTATAAAACCAGATGGTTTACATAGTATCTTCTAATAGTAAAATTTATAAGACATATTTCTGTTTCCTTTCCTGTTTCCTAGAATGGGGAGATATAAAAAAGAAATGGTCTCGGGCTTCCCTGGTGGTGCAGTGGTTGAGAGTCCGCCTGCCGATGCAGGGGACACGGGTTCGTGACCCGGTCTGGGAAGATCCCACATGCCATGGAGCGGCTGGGCCCGTGAGCCATGGCCGCTGAGCCTGCGCGTCTGGAGCCTGTGCTCCACAACAGGAGAGGCCACAACAGTGAGAGGCCCGCGTACCGCAAAAAAAAAAAAAAAGGTCTCTACTTACTTAAATTTCCATTCTCTCCACCAATATGTGGAGATGAGAAGGGTGGGATATGAATCACCAGCGAGCCTGATCTCCACCTACACAGCCGTCTGTCTTGCCATGGCAGCATTGACTCTCTGAATCTGAGTGTTAGGTATCTGTTCCCTGGGTGGGCATTTCCAGGATAACACATGATTGTCAAATCTAAATCTCATAATGGGTAGGGTGCCATTTTACTCTGTTAACTGCTCCTTCGAGAGGCACCGGACTCTGCCCCACTCTGCTAATCTCTGACATTCAGAAGAAACCAAATAACCTGAACAGTCACAATATACATATAAAGTAGGTCAAGAAAATGTGCCTTTAATGCTGTCAGTAATTTAGTAAATATAGGAAGCCCAGTGCCCTCAGCCTTTCTCTTTGTAGTCCTAAGAAGAAAGTCCTTGTCCTAGATGGAAGCACCTCTGAGAGTTCCCCTAAATGAAAACAGTAAGAATCCACCTTGTGACCACCTAGAGGGGTGGGATAGGGAGGGTGGGAGGGAGATGCAAGAGGGAGGAGATATGGAGATATATGTATATGTATGGCTGATTCACTTTGTTATTAAAGTAGAAACTAACACACCATTGTAAAGCAATTATACTCCAATAAACATGTTAAAAGAAATGAAAAAAAAAAAAGAATCCACTAAGTGTTAAAAATAAATTCTTCAATCCTTCTACCTAAAGCAGTTAGGGATTTGGGGATGGTACCAGAAATGGTTAGCAAGCAAAGCACTTTCTCAGGCTCTAAGTAATCCAAGGTTGGACATGAGAAGATAACCTTCACAGAGCTTATGATCTGAGAGTGAAAGAACAGTGTGAAGTTCTGATATGAGGGATTTAGAAAACAGGGAAATGCTTCTGCAGCACAGCCTACAGGGATACAGATTTTGAACTCTTAAAGGCAATTCAAATTTAATGTATCAGCAACATATTTGCTGCCCCTGCAAAGCCAATTCCTATTTTAAGTCACTCAAGCCAGAATGGAACCTCTTGTACTTAATCAGTAACTAGGACCTACCGATTCCATTTCCGAAATATTTCTTAAATTCATTTCATTCTCCTGTTTTTATTATAATTGTTCTAGTTAAATGTCTCTGACTCTCAACTTCCCAACCTGTAAATCATTCTTTACACAATCAACAGATTATCTCAATAAAGTACAAATTTAACCAGATCACTCCTCTGCCTAAAGCACTTACAGAGCTCCTAATTTCCTTCAGTAGACGTCCAGGCTCCTCAGAAGGGTATATAAGGCCTTTTGTCACCTAACCCCCCTTTGATAGGGCCACTCTACCCACTTTCTTTCCCATTTCCCATTCCCATCCTCCCATTCTGGCTTTAAAACTTATCAATTCTGATCCATTTGTATTTCTTTACACATTGTTTTAACACACTTCATTCTGGAAAAGCAACATAAATGTTGTAAGTTTTATAGCTTAGGTGCTCTTATAATAATTCATAATTTTCTGGAACAAACGAGTTCTGAATAAGTTTAAATTGTGAGTGCCATTTCTTCCCCATCATATCATCTTTCACTAAGCTGAGCATTTAGGTTCATTTTGCAGTGAAGATAGAACCCTAGATTAAAAAAGGTAGCAGCAGCCTTTATAAGCCAGCAAACTGTTATCCACTACCACAATCTTTACACCATACCAGGCAAAGTTATAGTAAGATAAACTGATTTACAGAATACAAGTTTAGAAATAGTAGATGAGCAATATAATAGTCCTTTGATAAGCCTTGTTTAGTGCAAGGCATTTCTCTCCACAGGCATAAGCATAACTAATATTGGGGTGGGATGGGGGAGGCGGTGGAAGGAACATGAGCTACTGTCCATGGTCCTGATACAAAAACACATACTATGATAAGGTTGTTCTCTTTGGGCCATTTCTATCATCTTCCAGGACCCAAGAGTTACATCAATACTGCTAACTGGCTTTTTGAGCGAGTCAGTGATTAGAATGAATACTGTTGTGGGTTGAATTGCATCCTCCCCCAAAGTATGTTGAAGTCCTAAACCCTAGAACCTGTGAATGTGACCTTATTTGGAAATAGGGTCTTTGCAGATATAATCAAGTTAAGATAAGGCAATACTGGTCTCATTATAACAAGAGGAAAATTTGAGCACAGACATGGGGAAGGTCATGTGAAAACAGAATCAGAGATTGTATAATGCATCTATAGTTTAAGGAACACAAGGCATTGATGGCAAACACCAGAAACTAACAGAGGCAAGGAAGGATTCCTCCCTTAGAGCCTTCAGAGAGAGCTTGACCCTTCCAACACCTTGATTTCAGACTTCTAGCCTTCAGAACTTTGAGAGAATACAGTAGACTCTTGAACAATGTGGAGGTTAGGGGCACCAACCGTCCACACACAGTCAGAAATCTGCATGTAATTTTACAGTGGGCCCTCCATATCCATGGTTCTGTATGCATCTGAGGATTCAACCAACCATGGTTAGTGTAGTAGTGTAGTATGTATTTAGTGAAAAAAAAATCTGAGTATAAAGTGGACCCACACAGTTCAAACCCGTGTTGTTCAAGGGTCCACTGTACATTTCTGTGGTAATTTGTTATGGCAGCCCTAGAAAAATAATACAAGCACAATATAAATAATCCTTTGGGCTTTTTGTCTGATGCTCTTTTACAGTCTCAAGTCTTAGCTATCTTATCTTTCTTCAAGCGCTAGGTTTGGTGCACTCATTTGTATGTATAAAAGATAATAGTGTTCAGAACTGAATATGATAATGCCTACAAGTGAGGGAGATCACATTGTCTACATTTAGTCAGGCTTTGGGTCTGCCTCCCATGATACTGCTCTATTTCTGCTTCAGTTCAGGCAGCAGGGCAACTATATCTTTTCACTTAAATAAATAGCTCCATATTATTCAAAATTAGCGGTGATCTGTAGGTAATTTACAGAGATTTTGCTCTCCAGCTTTTCTCCTTTGGATCTTCATTTCTTAAGTATTTCTCTGACCATCTGCAGTGATTTTAATGTGTCTACCTACTGTTTTAAGACATTATTAGGCAAAGAAAGAATGGGAATTATCTCTCAAAAAGTCTGTTTTCCTGGCGCTCTTTGGCACTGGAGGAGAGACTTGTGAAGAAGCAGCTAGGGAGAGAGAGGGGCATGGTGAACATACCATGCTTTTCAAACTGTAAAAGGTCCTTGTGACTTGGCTTTTTCTGACTGCAGTGAAAACAGCTTGCTTTCTCCCACTGCCATGTAAACATTCAGTGGCCAAACAAGGTTATCTTCTTTATTCTTCTGCTTATGTATCTCTTTGCTGTTGATGAGAACACAGAAGAATCCCTGGCTTCTCACCTTTTCATCTGGGGTGTGTATGTGACCAGGAGGCGTGTGCTCAATGTTCTGTGTGTGCTGATGTTATCAAGGTACCTTAGAGGGCAGACTGTTGAAGGGTTTCCTGTTGCTTCAGAACAGAATAGTCAGACTGAGTTTTCAGACAATGTACTCTGGGTCAGCGATGCTGACAGGCTGCACGTTAACTCAGAAGGAGTCTTTTGTATGATTGGCCTCGTGACATGTAATTCTTAGCTTGTTTTCATTCTTTTCTTTTAAAGGGAGCGATCTTTAACCCATTGTCATCTTCCTCTAGATTTCGGAACACATTGTCTGTCCTGGTGTAAATGCAGCAGATGTCTCTGCGGTGACCTTCCTGAGACGGATTTTTTGGAGTGAATTTGGGGATTGGCATCTAAGTACATTATATAAACAGATTGACTTCACTCAAGTTGCTCTCAGGTCACGGCACTAATATATTAGAATTTGATACACAGTGAGAACTCCTGTAGGACTCAATTCTTTTATTTTGATAATATGCGAATATATGCAGTGAACCCATGGACTTTATTTCAAGATTATTGTCATTGTCACTAACTGAAATAGGGAGTATCTTGCAGATATGGGTATTAATTTGTGAGATGTTAGTCCAGAATCTTGCCCTTTTCTTTAGGCCTCTGTGAATAAGTGAAAAAATTACTATTTTCTTGCCAAAACAGTTTGCCAGTGAATGAATGACTTATTTAATAAAACAATTCCTATGCTCTTGTTTGAGTTGCTATTACTCTTCTGACATAGGACTGTAGCCTTTGGATTAAGCCAAGAGGTCAGGACGACTTAGAAGCAAAAAGTTTGTTTTCATTAGTCATCTTTCTAAAACAAAGCACTTACCATGACATTTTTCTCTGTTCAAAAACCTTTGTATTGTGGACTCTACTATGGAAATGCTTTGTCACTTATATCTTCCTCTGTCTGACTGCTCCTGTCTATAAAACAAGCTGCAGAATGTATACTATTTCTTGCATTAGAAAGGTGACTCTCTCCAGGGAGAAAACAATTTGTGTATAGTGACACAGTTCGTGCTCTGTTATGAGCCAAATAAGAAAATGAATCTTGCCTAACTGCCAGAAAAGTGGAAAACTAACTTACTTTATTTGATAATGATAGAGCTAGTTAATAAGCTTAGCGTGGGGTAGATACCTAAAAGATTCTGATATAATTTGGATATTGAATTTTTGCAAGGCATTGGGCAAAGTCTTGTCATATGCTTATGGACAAGATGTATAATGACTGTTGCACAAACAAATTTACATTTATGCTGTATTAAAAGAGGTGTAATGCCTGTAACAAGGTATATATTGGTCCCATCCAGATCGGTCTTAGTCAGAATTTTTTGGAGTTGTGGGCTCAGTTCTGGGTACTATGCTTTAAGGAGACATTAACTACATGAAATGTATTTAGAGAAGAGAAACTAGAATGGTGAGAAGATTAAAACTCAAGTCATTTGAAGGAAGGCTGAGTTAATTCAGAAGTCAGAACTGGGTTTGTCACATCATTTTCTAGCTGTGTGGAGCTGGACAATTTTTTTAACCTATCTGAATTTTAATTTCCTTATATGTAAAGGGAGGATAATAATAATAGTGTTATTAGTATATATAATGTATATAAAATAATAATACTCTGCCTTAAGAGGATTAAAACACAGGTATTAAAACTATCTGGCAAATGGTCGGTTTATGGACTGAATGTTTGTGTCCCCTCAAATTCATAAGTTGAAACCCTAACGCTCAATGTGATGGTATTTGTAGGTGGGACCTTCAGGAGGTAATTTGGTTTAGATGAAGTCTTGAGTGTAGCACCCTGTGATGGGATTAGTGCCCTTATAAGAAGAGGAAGACGCATGAGAGCCCATTCACAAAGTGAGCACACCAAGGAAAGACCATGTGAGGACATGGTGAGAAGGTGGCCATCTGTAAGCCAGAAGGAAAGCCCTCACTGAGAACCGAATCTGCTGGTGCCTTGACCTTGGACGTCCTAGATTCCAGAACTGTGAGAAAATAAGTATCTGTTGTTTAAACAACCCAGTCTGTGGTATTTTTTTCATAGCAGCCTGAGCTGACTAAGATAGTAGGTACCATTATTTCAAAGAATTAGAACTAATATCTAGAAGGTCCTGGGAGGTAGCTTTGCTTCACTGTGAGGAAGGGTTTTCTTGTATTCAAGGCATTCTAACAAGAGAGTGGGGGAGTGAATTCCTTCTAGCTCAACTATTCAGAGTCTGTATGGTAACCTGACTGATCTGTGTAACCTTTCCACCCACCTTCCTGTATCGGCTCAACCTTGCTATCTCCTAGAGAATCAAGGCCCAAGTGATTAAGAAACCATATAAAAAGGAGGTTAATTTAAAGAAGAGTATCCCTAATTCTGATCTTCTTCATGAGTTTGTAATTCAATCGTCTCAAAAGAATTTGTTCATTTAATTCTAATGTGGATGTGTTCATTTATTTTAGCCAGTTATACCTGAAAAATTATATCTCTTAACACTAGATCAGTTACTTCCACCAATTCGAATGGCTATAGACTTAAAAAGATTGTTCATTCTCTTTAATTTGGAACTCAGAAATCAGTTTTAATTGCTCCAAACCAAGCACACGCTGTTTTCCAACAGGGAATTATTGTCTCCAAAGAGAATTAAACTGAAATGCAAGAATGCACCATTTTCTATTTTCAGACCCGAGATGAAAACTCAACTTACATATATATTCCCTGAAAGAAATAGATAAATGACCCTCTATAAAGCACAGAGTCCCAGTAGAACACTGGATCTAAGTTATGGCACCTTGAAGGCATGTTAGTGTAATTTATTTACCACTAAGACACTTATATGAATTTCATTAATATTAAAAAGTAAATTGTTGCTATCTCTATGTGGATAAACTATATTTTCGGGTGGTTTTTGAAAACCATCCTGTGCGCATAACGAGAACTATCATGAGAACTGCGATTCTGTGTATAAAAATTAATGTGCAGGGGTTTCCCTGGTGGCGCAGTGGCTGAGAGTCCACCTGCCGATGCAGGGGACACGGGTTTGTGCCCCGATCCGGGAGGATCCCACATGCCGCGGAGCGGCTGGGCCCGTGAGCCACGGCCGCTGAGCCTGTGCGTCCGGAGCCTGTGCTCCACAACGGGAGAGGCCACAACGGTGAGAGGCCCGCGTACCGCAAAAAAAAAAAAAAAAAAAAAATTAATGTGTATATATCATCCACTGTAGGCAGCTCATATTATTGTTCAGTGCAATACATATTAACAAATTAAATCACATTTCTAACTAACAGACTAGAAAGAGGCAACATGGTGGTTTTTAAGGTTCTTTAACAACTTTTAAGACGCAATAGGAAGGAAGATTCTAAAACATAGCTGAAGTTAGGAGTCATTGAAACCTAAAGGAAAAGAAATTTAAATTTCTTTCTGGACAACAAAGTTGTTCTCAAATACAACATGTATTTTCAAAGTTCTGGGAACCTTATCCAGAAATCAAGATAAATTCACCAATGGGTTTTGTTATAAATTATATGAGGTGGGTATAATTAGATGAATTTCCTCTGTAATAGAGAAATTCATCATATTTTCCTCCTCAAACAGGAGTTGATTGAAAAATCATTTGAGATATCCCTTGGCTGACAAGTTGGCCTTTCCAAAGAAAATTTTTAAATTCTTCAAGATTTGGTGAGCCAGGCATCTGAAGTGCCTCGGGTAAGGAGAATCATTTCTAGGTATGAATAAAGCAAATTATGTGTTAACCTGTTCTAGGTATTGCGCACATATGTCAATCATTTCCTTAGAAAGAAAGTATTTGAAAATAGGAATAAAATTCTTGTGAGCATTATATAAAACTTATGGATACATATTATTTGTCTTACTAATGACCTTACATGTTAAGAAAAATTAATTTAATCGAATCAAAAGAGGAATTTGTTCTTGCTTTCATAGGTGCCTCAGGGAACTACAGGTGCCTCATTTTGAGGCTTGCAGATGTATGTAATACCTCTCCAAATTCAAAATTGACCTTGAGTTTCGAGAAGCTAAATAGTTTCCCCAGGTGTACGAAGATGATAGGTGGTAGAGCTGGGACTCGAACCCAAGTGAGATTGTCTAGAAACACTCTCTTTGCTTTTCTCAAGACACCACTCTCTCTTCCAGGGAAACACTTCCATGATCTATTCCCAGTCCTTTGCTAACCTCATTCCCTCTATTTAACTTGTTATCAGAGTTATTCGGGGCTCCAGACTGGACCTTCTCCTCTTTACCAGGACAACTTCATCCATTCCCACATGCACAAATACATACAACACAAATGTTGACAATTCCCAACTTTCATCTCTAGCTCAAACAACTTTTCTGAGTTCTAGATTTATGCATCCAAATGTCTTACGGTCACTTCATACTGAAAAATTTAAAAGCTTACTTTCTCTACAAACTAAAATATACCGTCTCCAATTTCTTCCATCTCAATAAATGGTACCTTCACCCACGCACTGCTCATGACATGAGCCAAGGAGTTGTCATTGATTTTTCTGTGTCTCCACATTCAACCTACCTCCTAACTATGTCCTGTTGAAATGTTTCCTAAATAGCCCCAGAGTCCCTTCACTTCTTTCTGTCTCCTGGTGACAAGGACCAGAAAAGTGGCTGGTGAATCAAAAAAGCCAAGTTGATATAATCTCATCATAAAAAAGGTGCAATGGGTTATACATCCTGTTTTCTGGAAAACCATGGTAATGCATTTGCTCATTTCTTTCAAGAACTTGCTTTCCTTCCTTTAAAAAATTTAGAACTGTTTTCAATGTTATGCAGGCAAGAGTCATTTAAGAATTTATTCGTCATCTCAATGCCTCTTCTCCTTTCCCTATGTGGTATTTTCTATGTTCTTTCAATCCTCACTGGGGTTTTCTTTGCTTAATTATTCCTCCAAAGCCTTCTCGTTGCCTAGTCAGTCCTCAAATTCTCGTTCACCGGGGACTGCATTTTTTATCACCATTATTAAGATATAAACATATTTTGTTCAACCAAACATGTAAAAACATTTTACTTTAGGGTTTTTTCTTTGCTTAATTATTCCTCCAAAGCCTTCTCTTTGCCTAGTCAGTCATCAAATTCTCATTCACCGGGGACTGCATTTTTTATTACCATTATTAAGATATAAACGTATTTTGTTCAACCAAACATGTAAAAACATTTTAATTTAGGGTTTTCCTCATTTTAAAAACATCATAAAGTTGTATTCTTTTATTCTAGGAAAAGGAGAGGAAGAAAATAAATATATAGCAGTTCTAAGTCCCAAGATTTTGCCACAGGGGGAATCCACTATAATCAAGTATTTTAGTGCTGTTGGGTTCAGAACTATGTTAGAACTTGTTACTGGGGTTAACCTGGTAGAGTATGGTTAATGACGGTACCTGTGATAGGCTGGATAATGACCTCCCTCCGCCCAAGATATCCATGCCCTGATCACTGGAACCACTGAGTATTATATGGCAAAGGTGTTGCAGATGTGATTGAGTTTAGGATATTGAAATGGCGAGATTATCTAAGATTATCTGGATCGGCCTTAAATGCAATCACAAGTATCCTTTGGAGAAGGAGGCAGAGGGAGATTATAGTCAGAAGATGAAAAGCCAGTGTGACCACTTAAGCAGAGATTGGAGTGATGGCAACCACAGCCAAAGAATGTTGGAGCTATCAGATGGTGGAAGAGGCAAGGAATGGATTTTCCCCCAGGACCTCTGCAGGGAGTTATGGCCCTGCTGGCTGCTTGATTTTAGCCCAAGGAAACTGATTTTATACTTCTGAACTCTAAAACTGTGAGATAATAAAATTCTGTTGTTTTAAGCCTCCAAGTTCATGGTAATCTGTTTCAGCAGCCCCAGGAAACTCACACAGTCCCCACGTCAAAGGGCTTTCCAAGAACCAGCACAGTGACTGGAATATAGTTAAGGTCTCAGTTTTTATTTGTTGCTGTTATTATTTAAACCACCCAAGTTAGTGGGAATCTGTTCTACCTTTAATGGTCTCCACAAAAAGAAAAGGCTCCTGCTTCTCAGAGAGGAGGAGAATTTGAACAACCTTTCCACTTACCAGCCAATAGTGGTCATTTGGAATGTGTTGTGTGCAAAATGTTATGAACAGGTTTTGTTAACCGTGTTGTTATAGGGAGCAAACATTCTCTTATCACATTATTTTGGCTCTTGCAGTGTTATATGCTAGCTTTCGCTACATCGCTTATTTTACATTGCAATTGATTTAAGCTTGTATGTCGGAACTCCTAAGGGTGGGAGCCGTCTGTAATTTGGCTCTACATTCCCGGCACAAAGCAGAGGCCCTGGCACACAGTAGGCACTTCGTTTTCAATGATTTAATTGATGGATTGACTGAGTGAACAGATCCAGAGTTTCATTGCATCTAATTCAGATAGAGGTCCAGAATGAAGGAACAGGATAGTCGACAGGTACAACAGCAACTGTCTTTTTGGACACTTGGAATGGAGAAGACTGCAACCAAACTACTACCCAGCTACTACTTCAGTTTGAAGATACTGAAGTCCCTGCTTCCGTTTTCTCCTCTGTAAAATAAGGGGGCTGTAGTACATTCAACAGTTTAGCCATACAAAAGCTATTTGTGGAATATTCTGGGCCAGACAGTCTTCTATGATCTGGGAAGATAGCAGTGAATAAGGCAACAAGAACTTTCATCTCATGAAACTTCAATATAGTAGGGGAAGACAGGAGATAAATAAGAATATGTTAAGTAGTGCTAGTAATTTGGTAAGGATTAAGCAAGATAATATGACAGACTTTTCACTAAAACCTAAAAAAACAAAGAAGAGACAGCCATGCAGTGATTTGGGGTAAATCATTCCAGGCAATGGAAGAAACAAGTGCATAGGCTTTAAGACAGTAAAAGCTTTGCAATTTATTTATTTATTTATTTATTTTTTGCGGTACGTGTGCCTCTCACTGTTGTGGCCTCTCCCGCTGCGGAGCACAGGCTCCGGACGCGCAGGCTCAGTGGCCATGGCTCATGGGCCCAGCCGCTCCGCGGCGTGTGCGATCTTCCCGGACCGGGGCACGAACCCGTGTCCCCTGCATTGGCAGGCGGACTCCCAACCACTGCACCACCAGGGAAGCCCCAGCCCTGCATTTTTTATGAAGTGGAAAGGAGGCAAATGTGGCTGGAGAGGACAGGGCAGAGATAAGCATAATGCAAGATGACAACAGAGAGGTTCAGAGGGGCCAGATCAGGTAGGGTCTTAGAGAGCATGTAGAGAGCTTGTATAATTTTTATTCTTTCAAGCACCGGAGGACCAGCTCAGGGGACCAACTTCAACTGGGCTATTTACTTCTCAAGGTCATTATTTGTAAGGTGGACTGCAGTGAAAGCAGGACACCAGACGGCACATCATTGCAGAAATCCAGATGGGAGAAGAGGCTGTTGGTTCCCATTAGGGTGGTAGCAATCAGGATGAAAGAAAGTAGACAGATCTGAAATCCCTTTTAGAGTAAAATTGACAAGACTTGTTTATGTGCTTATTAAATGGAGGGATTAAGGAAAGAGGACTCAAGAATGACACCTACATCTTTATCTTCAGTAACTGGGTGAATTGTGGGATATTTACAAATGTGGAGGAAAACGGGAGAGAAATCAGGTTGTAGGGTGGGAATCACAATTTCTGTTTTGAGATCCCTATCAGGCATTTAATGATATGTCAAGTAGGCAGTCACATATGCGACGTGGTGTTCAGAGCTGTTCAGGGCTGGATGTTAACATTCGGGAATTAATAGCGTACAAAGGGGGTATTCATTTCCTAGGGATGTGATAAGAAAGTACCCTCAAATGGATGCATTAACGCAACAGAAATTTATTGCCTCACAGTTGTGGAGGCCTGAAGTCAAGGGTCAAGGTGTTGACAGTACCATGCTCTTTCAAGCCTCCAGAGGAGAGTCTGTTCCGTGCCTTTCTCTTAGCTTCTGGTGTCACCAGCAATCCTTGGCATTTCTTGGTTTACAGCTGTATAAATCCAGTCTCTGCCTCTGTCATCACATGGCACTCTTCTCCCTGCCCTTTTCTGTATCCAACTTTCTGTCTTCTTGGATTAAGGTTCCTCCTAATGATCTCATTACCTTGAATACATCTCTAAAGATGTATTTCCAAATAAGGTCATATTCTTAGGGACTAAGGGTTAGAATTTCAACATCATTGGAGGGAACACAATTCAACTCACAACGGATGGTCTTTGAAGCCATGAGACTGAATGAGGTCATCTGGGAGAAGGTTAGATAGAGAAAAGGTCCAAAGACATGGCCCTGGGGTGCTCCAACATTTAAAGGCTAAACAGAGGAGGAAGAAGCATGAGATGGTGGTAGAGGAAAACCAGGTGACCTAAAAGATGAGAGATGAGTGTTTTAGGAGACAGTAGTTAAAGATTTTTGTTAATCACAAATATTAAATCATGGGATTCCCTGGAAGTTAATTTTACAACAAAGAGTACTCAAGTGCAGGAGCTGCCCCCTTTCAAAGTTGAGAAGGGCTGGAACGGACCTTTGTCCGGAACAGGAACACACTGCCCTCTGTGGCACATCCTTTGACACATTTCTGGTCTTGGACCAGCAGACAAGCCAGATCTGCTGAATTCACAGGCAGGGAGTTTGAGGTTTGGTGAGGAAAAGGAGTGATGTTTCTCTTCTGAATCCTTCCATTTCCTCTGTAATGTGTGAGGCAAAGCCATTCATAAGAGTGAGTCAGGAACGGGGGTGTAGGTGACATGAAAAGAGGGGTGAAGGTGTGAAGGGAGATTCAAAGAGTATGAAAGTGAAAATACTAAGGGCCTACCAATATATAAGATAACTTCCATTTTGAATTCCATGATACCAACCAATGATAGCTACACACCACGCATACACACGCCTCCGTGCTTTCTCAAAGTTACTTATTAAAATTGATTTTTAAGCGTACTTTATGTATTAAGGATATTGATGTTGGCTACTAGTCATGTTGTTATACTTGTTACAGTCTGCTGTTTGAGTATTGATTTTGTTATGTTTTTTGGTTTTAATCTTTCATTTTGTCAGATCTCATCCTTCTTTGTGAATTTTCCCATTATTTTTATGCAAAGAAAATCCCTCCTTTAGAAGAGCATTACAGCTGTCTTTTCTTCAGGTTAATCTGTCATCATTTCTCAGACTTTCCTAATTTAGGATCCTCTTGTCTGCTGCTGTGTTTATCATCATGCCCTAACCCTAGTCCATGTCTACAACTGAGTATTAAGCAGTTTATATCTGTATGACACTGGGTTTTACACTTGAAGAGTGTAGAAAAGGCACATTGCCAGACCCCAAATTAATAATCACGTTTTTAAGCTCTTTCTTTTTCCTGTAATTGAATATTCAACTCTCTCATATGGATTCTTTAATTTTTCAACTAAGAGTCAATTGAATTAGAAGTTGGCAAAAAAAAAAAAAGTAAAGCAGTAAATGAAAAGAAAGTACATCCAGTGAATGAGTGGAGATTTGTCTGTTTTCACCATGGGAGCTGGCTGTCAGATGCTTGGAGCAGAGAGAGAAAAGCCCTGGGAGGAACTTAGAAGTCAAGAGGAAAGCTTTCCTCTCTGGCCCCAGTCAACATCCCAGGGCTGGAAGGATATTTTGCTCTCAAGATCTGAGGGGCTCTCCAGGGATTTTCCTGGAGCCTGAATAAGGCCTTTATCACATTTCACTTCATAACTAACATGAGCTCTGTCTCTCCTGGCTTGGGAACAGCAAGTCTGCCGTTGGGTGATTTTAAGTTGGATGCTAAAGAGAGAATGTGGAAGCAAGTAAGCATGAAGCGTGTCGCGTGGATATGAGCCCTCTTTCCAGGTTGGGAAGAATCAGGCTGAGGCCTCCCTCCACTTTAGGAATTCATGAAATAAAAGGTATTTATTGAGCAACTAGTTTGTAGCAGGCATTGTCATAGAAAAGGGGAACTCTTGCTTGTGTAACTGAGTTTGCCTGAACTAGGCAGTCATTCTTTCAAAAGGAAAACTAACTGCTCCATTGTTTGCAGACTGTGAACACCTGAATTCCTTTAGCACTTTATTCACCTTGTCAGATAGACCAACACCTACTGTCTCAGAATTATATTTACCCAACGTCCAGTCATTTGTCTGTTCATATAATAATAATAATTATTATTGTTATTATTACCATCATTTTCCACTGAATTAGCAGGATGACATAGAGATCATTAGTGACAGTGTGTGTTCTATGATGTCACTGTAATTGATTGTTTTTACTTCTGTGTCTCTTTGCTCTATCTTTTCTCTGTCTAGCCCCTTTGTTTCTCCTCTTTCCGTTCTCTTTCCACGTCCCTTCTTCTCTAATCTCTCTCTCCCCCACCTCCAACACACGCACGGAACACACCTCACACCTGGCTTTCAAACAACGGGGTGCCCTTCACCACATTACTGATGAAGTGCACAAGTCCTGCCCTTTGTTTCTGCAGCTTTAGCGGCTCTAGGATATTCATGGTCTACTGTCACGTACCATTTTCTTTCTTTTGTGAAGTAATTGAAATGGAGTCATGACTCAGCCTTTATTGAAACACCACATTGTGAGGCTGACAGATTTGCAAAATACTGCAACTCTTACCCTAACCAGAGCTGTCTTTCTGGTCTCTCACTGTATTATCCCTCCCATCAGTTGTCGTTCCTGCTCTTTTCCCTACTTAATTTGTTACATGACTAGATGTAATACGGAGCCTATGTGAATTGCAGGTTGGAAATGAAAAAAAAAAAGTACTCAATCTTCTGAGTACATTAGTTAAAAAGTAAGGAGATTCTTACATCAGAATCTCTGCATATGAAACATTGGACCAAATCGAACAGACTTCTAGGAAATAAAATGATTTTGGACTCCCTGGATTATAACTGATCAGTGTATCTGTTGATCCATTTCAAGAGGTTTTTGTTAAATACTAACCTGGTTATAAAGGTTGTACATTTTAATTTTTCTCTTGATGAAACCCCATTGCTTGTGTGAGCCTCTTCATTACCCTGGACCTTCATTTTTCATAAAGAAGAAGTTGAGATCCCAAGAGGGTGAGCATTGAGTATAATTTTAGGATACCGTGAGCTCTGGAATGGGATTTGAGGGCTTCTGGTATGTAGAACTGGAAATCCCAGATCAATGCTCAGCTTCCATTTGTCTCTTCATCCCGGCCAGGTGCCATTTCGATGGTGATCTCCCAGGGAGCATCAGTGCCCTGACTGTCTGATTGGGCAGGGGATTCTCAATTCAGGAACCTTTTTTTCTTACAACAGTAGGTTATATTCGTTGTATATAATGCCAGCTAATTACTTGGACTTTCATCCCTACATCCTCCCCTGTCCCTTCAGCTCCTTCCGTTTCTCCTTCCCACAGCCCATCTGTCCTCATTAAGGAAGAGAGTCCTTCTGACCAGGGCACAGAAGTATTGAGTCTCTGACCTGCTTCTTTGATGACAGCGCCTTGATTTTGCCTTGCCGCCTCAGGGGTACTTGTCTACTTCTTATTTTCTTGATGTCAAAGCTCTCTGCACCCTTCGAACTGCCTGGAAATCTGATTTTACCAGCGTAATCCCGTGCTCTCCTCTCCAGGAAGAGTGCTATGCTGTCACATGGACCGAGTGGTGTCTTTCTGCGAGCTCTGTGTTGTTCTGTGTCAGTGCCGATCCCGCCACGCACAGCGCTCCACTCTGCACCGAAGGCTGAACTTTTTTGGGGGGGGGGGGCACTGGAAGGGAAGGTTCCTAACTTTACAGCCTCTGAGGGATTCTCCCCCAGGGCCACAGGCTGATGACTTCACTCATCAAATTCCTAATTCTCTCCAGGTCCATCCTCATTGCTTTTCGGTATTTTTTCTTCTGCCTCCTGGTCCCACTGAGCAGATCCTGGCTCCACAGCCGGCCTGACCAGAGTCCCTACCGAGCAGCTTGGCCTCTGGGACCTGGCGGCCACATACTGATGCTCAGATCTCTGTGGACTTTTTGTGGCTCTCAGCAGGTTGGACAGGCCGTTTGTCTTGTCCTGTGGTTTTGAGCAGAAAGCAATAGCTTCTTGGCGGTCAGACAGCATGAAGACTTGCTCTCCAGTGAAGCATAGATTCTCACTCCAGAGTCTTTTCCTGCTCTCGATTTCAAACACTTCACCAATGCCAGACACACCAGCTCTTCCGTGGAATCCACTCTACCAGCTGGGTCTGCAGCAGAAAGCTTTAGCTCTTTCTTGCCCGCTAAAGAAAGAAAGGGGCAACACTCATGCACGGATCCTTATTTTGATAAGTTTTAATTCAGCCTAATTTGGAAAGCCATTATTATGGGAACGAATAACCAGATAAAAACATTGTCCCAGATCCTAGGGCAAGAAGACGTCATCCTTACTTTTAGGCACAGAGAAGCCCTTACAAACACATACAGTAACACACACACACACACACACACACAATACACCACTGTAAACACTGAATACACACTCCACAACACTCACACATACACCAGTGTGACTGCAGCCTGAAATAGAAGGATTATTCTCAAAATAACCATCTTGATTTCAACCAAGTTTTTTTCTTTGAAATTGAATTTTAAATACTGACTAGTCATGCTTTTCTAAATCTCCTGCATAGACAGATCTATTTCAGGTCTTTCTAGGGAATATGTGAGTCCCAACTACTTATTCTAGAATAACTCACCATCTTCTCTTGCATTGTTATTTCAGTCCACACTTGTTCACCAGAGACACCTCCAGTACAAGTCCAGACTTAACGAAACACTCTAGGACCATTTCCCTTAGGTTCCTTCTCCAAACAAGTGGTTTTGCTCTCCTTGTCCTATAATCTTGTAGCACTTAGTACATTTTGCAACACTTCGATACAGGATGGTAGCTCTTTGCATACAGAACCTTCTCCACATGATACTGTGAACTCTTTACAAGAAAGTGCTATTCTTAGTCATCTCTGTGGTTCCAGTGCTTTGCATAGTGCGTAGACTATGGGCGACCCTTAATAGATTTCCACTGACATACAAATGGCCAACAACTACATAAAAAGGAGCTCAACATCACTCATCATCAGGGAAATGCAAATCAAACCATAATGAGATATTAACTCACATCTGTTAGGTTGGCAAGTATCGAGAAAACAAGAGATAACAAATGTTAGTGAGGATGTAGAGAAGAGGAAACTCTTATATACTGTTGATGGGAATGTAAATTGGTGTGGCCATTATAGAAAATGGTAGGGTGGGTCCTCAAAAAATTAAAAACTGAATTACCATGTGATCCCGCATTTTCACTCCTGGGCATGTATTAGAACAAATTGAAATCAGTATCTTGAAAATATATCTGCACACCTATGTTCACTGCAACATTATTCACAATAGCCAAGATATGGAAATAACTTAAATGTCCTTTGTCGAATGAGCAGATAAAGAAAATGTGAACACACACACAAACACATATACACACACACATACGGTGGAATATTATTCAGCCATAAAAGAGAAGGAAATTGTGCCATCTGTTATAAAATGGAGGACACTATGCTCAGTAAAACAAGCCAGAAAGAGAAAGACAAACACTGTATGTTATCACTTATATGTGAAATCTTAACAAAAAACGCTAATTTTGTTTTAAAAAAAAAAGAATAGAATGGTGGTTGCCAGAGGCTGGGGGAGGGGGACATGGGGTAATGCAGGTCAAAGGGTGCACATTTTCAGTTATAAGAGTAAGTTCTGAAGATCTAATGTACAGTATGGTGACTATAGTTAATACAATATATTGTATACTTGAAAGTTGGCTGAGAATAGATTTTAAGCATTCTCACCACATACACACACACAAAATTAATTATGTGAGATGTTGGATGTGTTAATTATCTTGATCTTGGTAATCTTTCCACAATGTATATGTATATCACATCATCACGGTGTACAATTTAAATACATACAATTATATCTGTCAAAAAAAGTATAAATAAATAAGTAAATGCATTTCCACCGAATGGCCAGCTAGATGAATGATTCATCTCCAATCGGTCTGCCACTCCAGTCATGCACTTATCCATTAAACAAGAGCATGGGTCAGAACCCAGAGCAATACATGGTGGTGTATTGTAGACCTGGCCTAAGAGTCTCCATGATAGAGCCCTACCAGGAGGATCGGTTGCATTTCCCAGTGTATGACTTTGCTCTTTCCACTACTGTTGCTTAATTGTGCTGACATATTCCAGGATACCTATAGATTTCATTAATTAATTAGTCTGTCTTCTTGTTTAAGTTTTCCATAGTTTTCTGTGAGTGCTTAGTCGACTAGTATCTATGGTTTTCTTTCCCTCCGCCGTTGGTTGGGGAAATTTTCTTTCACTAGGGCAGTCCAAGGCCTTGTCTGGCAGCCTGGCAGTTCTGGTGAGATGATTGCTTTGCGAGGCAAGGATTAGGGACATTTCGTCATTTGTACATAAGCTATGTTGTCTTCTGTCATTTCAGTGTAGGAGTCAATGAAGACATATTAGTCTTCTTAACACATTACGGATAACCTCTCTGCTGCATGTTTTTCTGCTTCTAGCCTGGAGCCAAATATCCCTCACACTGAAAAGAGTGATGTCTGCTTGTTTGTTTTGCCATTTACTCTTTTAATATACAGCACAATTTTGTAATTCAAATTGTCACCCCAGCACTTTGTATGCCACGTGCATTTTCTTTCTTCCCAGTCATCACTGCGATTATCTTGACTCCTTCTTTGTATAATATGTTCGCTGTGGGTCTCTGTGTTGAACTCCAGTTACTTGGCAATTATGAAAATTCAGGTCTGGCTGGAGTTTAATTTCACACTCCATGAATAGGAGGTTTGCGAAATAAACTTTAAGAGTCAAAGAGTTTAAAGAAATAGTCAATCTGCTTAAGGGAAGAACTTTTAAAGACACAGCCATTGTTTGAAAGCAAATGACTCCTGCTAGCCAGGTGTGATTTTCTTTTGTCGTGAACAAAGCTTTTATCTGGAAACATTTTGCTAAATTTGTCTACTTTTCTTTATGTACGTGAAAATAATAAAAATGCATTTTGAAAATGTTTCTATAATTCATATTTGAACTTATATATTTTATTCTCCATCTATCGATGCAAGTGAGAGCTTCTACTGTCCTTAGAATTGAATGGAAAGATCAAGACAGATCAGGATATGGGGACACAGGAAGAACTGCCTCCACATTATACTATGAACTCTCCACGTTTCCATGATTTTCTTTTCTTTCGACAAAGCCCAGGGCAAAGGACTTTTTCAGGATTTGCAACAGAGATTCCAGAAGTGTGGAGGAAAATCGGGCAGGAGCTGGCAAACTGTTTCTGCAAAAGGCTGTACTGTAAATATGAAATACAAAATCTTAGACGTTGAGGACCACATACTGTCTGTTTCATATTCTTCATTTCTTTGCATCTCTTCCCCCTCCTCCCAATCACTTTAAAAGTGTCGAATCTCCTCTTAGCTCATGAAGTCATGCAAAAAACACACACTGGGCTGGATTTGGCCCACAGGTTTGCAATACCCCTAGAAGAGAGGATTGCTTGTTCCTTGCGAGCACATGTAATTGTGTATGCTGTGAGGGCGTGTGCGTTTGTGTGTGTGCATGCATGCTTGCACACATGCGCGCTGAGGGAGGGGATTTAGATGGTGGCCATTGAACCCTGAAAAACTTTTTTTTTCTTTAGTTTGTGAAACATTTTAGTTTTTTGGTGCTCAATTTTAGATTCTTCTAGTTACCTAAAACTAGCCACTTTAAATCCTTTTCACAACAAAGCTGGGTATAAATGCACACACACATATAAATGAGTTGAAATAACACCTTAATAATCTTTACGGTAGACTTAACCATCTAGAAATGCAGAAACGAACACAGGTCTCTCTAATACCACAGCTCAGCGAAAATGATTATAATGTTATACTGATTTTCCTCTAAACTATTTTCTATATATGTATTTCTGTTCTACATGCACACCTAGACACAAATGTATACGTGTGTGCAGAATGTGCGATCTCTGTGTATATATATACAGATATACACACAAAACCGATAATTTTATATTAATCTTTTCACATCCATTTTTATTCAATATAAGTATTTTCTGATGTAATCACTTATTCTTTGTAAACATCATTTTAAATGACTAGGTAACATTCTGTCTCACCAAAATACCATTATGTATTGCATTATTTTCTCTTAGCTTGTTCTCACTGTAGTGTATAACGCTATGAGGAACATCTTCATAGCACTACTTTTCAGAAACTGAAAGTATTACTCTCTTGAATGAGAGCCAAAGATTTCACAAACACAGCTAGAGAAAAGCACACAACAACCACATTAGAGTTTCTTGGAAATTTCTGTTAATAAGAAAAGGGAGTAAAAGGGTATGGCTGCTTCTTACTGGAAGTAAATAACCTTCAAGAATTCACTATGTTTTACTCAACAAGATATGCCAAGTTCTTCATGGTGCTTTTTCACCCAGTCTATCTTTTCCATCTCCAAATTCTTTTTTCCACTTGAATTAACTTCCCAATTCTCCATGAGCCCCTTAGGCCTCTACTATGCTTAAGGTGTGCTGAGAAACCAGAACCTAAATGCTAAGTGCTACTAACACACCATTGTAAAGCAATTATACTCCAATAAAGATGTTAAGAAAGAAAATTCTACACACACACACACACACACACACACACACACACACACACACACACACACACAAGTAAGTGCTACTTTTTAAAGGAGAATTTTCTGTGAGCAATTCAACTAGAGTAGGCAAAAAAATCTCAGGTTGCTATAAGATGAAGATGATTTGAAATACAAAGTTCAACTTAGTGGCAAGGTATACAGTATTTGCTTTTACAGTGTCCATGCCAGCTTAATTAGTTTTGAGCTCTACAGCTACAGACACCTCTATTAACAGAACTGGCCTGGTATTAAATGTTGGCAGCACAAGTTTTGATGAAAAATGCAAAGTTTTAACACATACCTAGTATTAGTCATGGAAGCTCAAAAAATAAGAACAAGTTGCTTACATACCACCAGAAGTGCTGCAAAACATTCGTCGAATGCCTTACAGCTAAAACAGTGGAAGTATGTGAATTTGAAATATGTATAGTATTCTCTTTATCTAAAAAAGTTATACACGGTCAGCAAAGGAATAAGAGGCAGCATTCCCTTTAGGCAGGGACAACTGGCCGACTGATAATATCCAAAGATCTAAAAATACATAGAGCCTTCCCTGAGTGATCAGATGGGTTCATTTGGAGGACATCTTCAGAGCTAATTCCATCTCCTGTGCACACAGTGCACTGTGCAAGATGCTTCAGGAACCTGGAAGGATGGAGATGACCCCCAAAGCCAAATGTTAATTCTTAACAAGCTTGCGGTAATCTTTCCCCCTCATTGTCCTCACTCCATTTTATGGTTTACAAAGCACTTTCGTAACATTGGTTCCTATCATCGTAGGCAACGAAACTGAGGCTCAAAGAGAGGAGGTGACTTATCTAGGGTCCTACACCTGAAAAGTAGGGACACTAGATCTCAGATGACTGCCAACAAACCCCGCTGTGTGGCAGAATTTGAAGAAACCGAGACGTTACCTTGTCCAAAGAATCTCCCTCAGGTACATATCATGATATTGTGCCATGTCCCATAAGAGATATTCTTTTGGTTGAAGCACTTTTAATGATAAGAGAACAACAAGAATTTCTGGAGTACCCACAATAGTGCTTTTTATGTGCTAACTCTAGCCTTTATGAAAACTCTGCAAGGTAGAGATTTTTCTTTCCACTTTACAGCTGAAAACATGTGGTTTGGAGCAGTGAAATGACTTACCAAGTCCCACAGCTAGAAATGGTACCCCTGGCACTTGAACCCAGGGCTCTGGAAGCAGCTTTGTCTTTTCTCTCTAGGAAGAACTGCTCAAAATATAAATAACCCTCAAGGGGCGACACATTCACACCTTGTACAGAAATTGTTTCCCTGGCTGAAAATGCAAAGATAATGGGCCATAAAATTTGATGGCAGACAGAAGGAGAAATCCAAAAGTAGGAGCAACAGATCTAAATAAAGTGTGGAAATGATGGAGCTTGGAGGAGTGTATGTGCATGTAGGGGGCATCGGTGGCATTGCCTAGGGGCATTAGGATAGCGTGTGCCCTAGGCAAGTTAGGTAACCGCTTTTTTAAATTTTTATTTTTATATTGGAGTATAGTTGATTTACAACGTTGTTCAGTTTCAGGTGTACAGAAAAGTGATTTAGTTCCACATATACATATATCTATTCTTTTTCAGATTCTTTTCCCATTTAGGTTATTAAAGAGTATTGAGTAGAGTTCCCTGTGCTATACAGTAGGTCCTTGTTGATTATCTATTTTATATATAGTAGTGTGTATATTGTAAACTCTCTTTTACGTCATATTTTCCTCAGCTGTAGAAACAATAATTCCTACCTTCCAGGGTTATTGTGAATAAGGGGGAAAAAAAAAGGTTGTAGAGTAGCAAACATAAACTAAAGCTACCACAAAACTGTGCCCACAGCCAGCCCTCTGTCTGAACAGAATCTGTTTTTCACTCCCTACTGAATCTTTGTCATGAAAACATAGCAAAACAAAGTTTAAAAACCCTTTCTTGTCCCCATTCCCCCCACAGCTATGGGACCATTTCTTAAGGAGCAGGAAAAGCTCCTTAAAAAAATTTGTCTATTCTCACTGTCTCAGTGCCTCTCCTTCTATTCTTTCTTAAACTAACCCAGCCAGGCTCTCACCCCATCATTTCACTGAAACCTCAGCCTGACCTCCAAGCTGCTAAATCCAATGGTCATTCTCCATCCAGTTGACTTATCAGTGACACAGTTGGTCATTTCCTTCTCCTTGATTACGTTTGCACTTTTACTCCCTCACTTCCTTCAAGTCTTCATAGATGTCACCTTCTTAATGAGGCCTACTTTAACAGACCGTCATGTTGATACCTCGTGCTGAGTCCCCAGTCCACCGCTGGCATGCCCATTCCTCGTGATACAGATTGACTTCTTTTTTCCCCGTAGCGCTTATCGTCTTTTAAACATTCTATATAATTTACTTATTAACTCTGCTTATGTTGTATCTGCCTCTTTGAGGGCAGGAATATCTGTGTGTGTTGTTCAGTGATTCTGTCCTAAGTGCCTAGAACAGTGGCCACACATACTAGGCCCTTAATAGCTATTTTTTGAATGAACGATTGAATGAATGAGCTGTAAATAAACTGACTCTGATTCAAGGGCAGGTAACCACTTCTTCTATATCAGTCTGTGGGAAAATTATAGGTTCAAAGCAGAGAATCTACCCCATTTTTTCACGCTATTCCAAGGGAGAAGTGTGAGTTTTTTAAAGGAAAGTTTAGCTCATTGGTTGTAATAAAGAGCTATTTCAGCCATCCGGAAAAAGAAATCCAAAGAAGTCAGTTAATGCAGACTTTCATCCCCCAGAAACTGATTTTTTTTTTTTTAACTTAAACCACTGTGTATGCATAATGTTTACACGGTCAGTGAATCAATGTTTGAGTTCAACTCTTGTTTAATAAAGAAGAGGTGATTGAGGGTTAGATTCCTGTTAAAAATTCTCTGTTTCCTGAAGTATGTTCCTTGGAACCCCACGCCTAGGAGATGCTTAGTGAAATGAGCCCTTGGGTCCAGTAAAATAATACGATGAGTCAGTGGGTACTGAGGTGACTCGTAAGAGCCAAATGTGCACAGCTTTTCCCACCCTTTCATCGGTAGTTTGAAATCTGCTGTGTTTGGGAATATTTACACCACGAAATAAGCAACTAGCAGTAAGTGAATGTTCAAATCAAGCTTTATCATCCATGATTAGATTTAAATAAAATTTAAATGAGAGAGTTGGTTGTTAAACACTACCACCCCAAATCTACATTTGCATATTAAAATCATAGAGACGTCTGTGGGAAAAATCCATTTAACTTTGCCTTCCAGTCTTACTAAATGTGCATAAATGTGGAATCAGTTTTTTTTCCAAAATACCATGGATTTCTAAACACCAAACATTAACGTCTAAAAGAATATACTTTGTAACATGCCATAATGCTGGAAATTGCATGGAACGTTTGAGTCTGAACGACCTAAGTTATCAACTATGTGATCCTGGGCAAAATATTTCTTCATGTGAAGCGAGGAAAATATCTGACCTGCAAGATTTTTGAAAGGCTGAAAATGAAACAAAGTCTGTAACAGCTTAGGGCCTATATTAGGCACTTAAAAATGTTAATTTTTCTCTTCCCCATTCCCATCAAGGCAACCCAGTTTTTGGAAAATGTAAAATGATACTAAAGGCCTTCCTATCATGAAAATGGGAATTATCATCCAGAATCCTATTTCTCATTACATACTCAGATATACAAATTCATAATCAAGACTAAGAAATTCCTTGCATTACTCTTTTATTCATAAAGATATCTTAAAATACATTTATTTTGAACGTAGATTTAAATTTTGATCCATAAAATAGTTTGTATGATAATTTTTTTAATCTTACTATAAAATTTCAGAGTTTTAGTTTTGTCTGTTTGTCTGGGGCATATTCTGTAGTCTGTTTTTTCCTGATGACTTTTCTTACACCCAAGAATCATAGAAACGTCTCTGAGTTTTATTTCTTTGAAACAGCTTAGTCTCTTCTAAGTTATAAGTCAGGGCTTTGGGTCCAAGAAACTTCATTTATGAGTAAGTTGTCTTCACATCTGGTAGGTATTTTTTCCTAGTAAAGGAATTGTTTTCCATATGGTGAATGTATATTGCACAAGGCACTGTAAAATCTTCTTAGGTAAAATAAATTGGTCTCTCTCTTTTTTTTTTTTTTTTTTTGCAGTAACTGGGCCTCTCACTGTTGTGGCCTCTCCCGTTGCGGAGCACAGACTCCGGGTGCGCAGGCTCAGCGGCCATGGCTCACGGGCCCGGCCGCTCCGCGGCATGTGGGATCTTCCCGGACCGGGGCACGAACCCGTGTCCCCTGCATCGGCAGGCAGACTCTTAACCACTGCGCCACCAGGGAAGCCCTGGTCTCTCTTATTTATTATGAAGATCAAATGGGTAATTGTAGAAGTTTCTAGGAAATATCACTTCTCAAACAAGCCCAGTCCCAACTCTTTGCTGAAGTCAACTTGCCTCGAACTAAATGGTATCCAGCAAAACTCTAACAACTTTCATCCGAATAATATAGATATTTCAAATGACATTTCAAAACCACTCTTAAAAAATCCTTCTCATGTGCAAGTTAGAGACATACAGCAGATCTTGTAAGGGGAAAAAAAAAGTCTTTTGTGTGGGTGAAATGGTATTTCCCATGGGACTCTTAGGACACATCCTGATTGGAACATGCCATGTCATCTTCCATGGGCACCACTCTCCAGACTCGGGGGAGGCTGAGTGAGCGATAGTCATACATGTGCAAATGGAGGAGCCCCTGGCACTAGTAACAGAGCTTTTACGGACATCAAGATTGGGATCCTAATGTGTAGAAATTCCTAACCATCAATGACAGGCTAAAGGACCTTCCTTCTTCCGTCTCCAGATGAATGTGAAATAGTAATCTTCAGAAACACAAAATGGTCAGCTCTAGCCATTATGTGGATTGCAAGGATATTTCTTTCCTGTTATCTTTAGGAATGCATTACCTTTAGGGTCTCTTCAATGTGTGAGTACATTTCTGTGAAGAGGAAATAAGCATATTCAAGGGTAACCAACAGCAAAAGGCCTTCCGGGAGTTCCAGGTGTGCTTTATTACATTGTGCTGATTTTGCCAGAGACAAAATTCTTGGGTACTAGAAGAGCCACTTTGAATTCCATTCAATGCAGAAGCAAAAGCCTTTGCCAAGGAGGAATTATAGCTGGAATATAGACACTAATAAGCTGCATAGCTAACAACGACAAAAGTTCAACTGTTCTTTCTTCTATGTTTCCTTGCTAGTATTTGTCAGTATTACCATAAAAGACTGTTAATTTTATAAGCGAAAAAATATTTTAATTCCTTTCTTTATTGGTGAAATGAATGGTTTTCCATGCTAGTGAACTAGTTATCGTTCTACCTTTTAGAATGTTGTTCATATTCTTTGCATGTTTTCGTTGAGTTTTCATCAATATTTCTTATATAATTTATGTGAACTCTTTATAAAATAATGAAATTGACCCTTTATTTATTGAATAGCTGAATTTGAAATACCTCTGAATTTTGATTACTTTTTGTACAAAGAGAAGTTTAAATCTTTTATATAGTCAGATCTATCAACCTTTTCCTTTCTGATTTTTTTCTATCATTTCTAATCTTAGTGAATGTTTTTCTGCCTTGCAATGTGCTGAACATACACTCATTTTTCATACACGTATATAATTTTAATTGTATAGTTAGTTTAATAGGTAATAAAATAAGATAATTCGATAAGTGATATCTAAGCTGTGTTGTTTATTAGTGTAGCCCCAGGGCCAGCAATAGTGTCTGGTACATAACATGTGCTTCATAAATAACTACTGAACTTTTTTAGGTTGTATCGTTTGCTTAAACTGGCTAAGGAGAGCGGGGGTGAAATGATCAATCCAGAGAATAGAAGAAGTGACGGAAGACACACAAGAGAAGGAAATGCCAGCACCTCCTTCGGGGGACGTTTTCATTGGAAGCTCCAGCTGTGGAAGGCGCCCCCGACTTCTCATACCTGTCTATGCAAACTTGCTCATGTGCCTCCCCCCTCAGGAAGGTGACTGATGAGAACCAAATGGTCAAATGTGGGTTGAAGAAAGAGTAGCAAAAGGAAAAGTAATGGCCCTTGAATAAGTGAGCATCATCTCTGTTTGTTGTCTATAAGAGTAAATAAGTAGCCCACATGTTTAGTTAATCCCTTAGCAATGAAGCAGGCTTCCTGGTTTGTTAAATGCCGTAAGACTGTAACTTAACACTTAGCAATCCTCAGCAGCATGGTTCTCAAATCTTTTAAAAAACAAACCTCATTCTTACATATATTTCCTATCTTTCCATACACGGAAAAACAAAACAAAGTGTTTGAAAACTGCGAATTGCACTGATTCTTTTGACGTCAATCATTCGATGGCATTCTTTGCATGGCTACGGGGAAAGTTAGATTCCCTCTTAGCTTTCTGTTTACACCATCAGATGGAGACTCGGAGATGCCTTCGTACTTTATTCTAATATTCTTTACTTTATTGCCCTTGCCTAACAGAATTGTAGTAATCTCCTAGACTGAATGAACTTGCTACCAAAAATCTTTCAAATAAATTCTTCTCACTTCCATAAACTCATGGACATGGGTTCCTGAAGCCTTTCAGGAACCCATGTCTTTGTCATCTTGTTTAATATGTTCTGTTTCCATTTCTCCTATTTCCAAATAATTCAGAGTAGAACTCTTGAACTTTCTCAGATGTCTGTCTCCTTGGATGACTAGAAAAGCCTTAACATTATAAAAATCAGTGGGAGGGGAAAACCTTCATTTTCTAAACTGCAACTCTTTCATAACCCCTCTTGGACCCGAGGCAGAGCCAACCTGCCAGAAAGAGCATTTTGCTCCTGCCTCGGCAACGTCCTGACTCACTGACAGCTGTAGCTGCTCCCACAAGTCCTCAGACAGCTGAAGCCCATGTAACCGTTATCCGAATGCCCCCTCTGGCCCACATTTACTCCCAAGCACCCAACTGAAATGCTTTTTCTCATAAAGGTGAGACAACCAGTGACTGCTTGCCTGTGCACGAAGAGGCAGGCATCTCCAAATCAGGATGCCTTACCTGGTACAACCACGGATGACTCAGATGACTTGGATTTGGGGACAAATACTGGTTAAGGTTTTATAAACCAGCCAGCAGCACGGTGCTCATGTCATTGACTGAGAGGTTTGCTGTGTCATATTGGTGAATGCAAGTTCATTCTGTTCTCTAGAAACAGTGAAATGAACTAAGTACTTTTCTGTTCCATCAGTGTTTACGTTAGCCGTGTAGGTTTTTATAATCGAGGTCTGGCTTCTAGTTTCCCATCCTGGTTTTTCAAATGTCAGAGAACTTTCCAAAGCTGTCACGGCACTGCTATTTCTATTAGAATGTTAAGGACCCAATTTCTTTAAATAAAAAAACCAATTTGTTGGGAAAGTTAGCTCTTTTTTTCTTTTTGCTAAAAAAATTTTTGATTCATATCTTGCAAAAATACTGGTTTCTCTGTGAAAGAGCATTAGGTTCTGGCCTCAGATGACTTCCTAGCAGTTGAGGCACTTACTGGCGTACATAACCAAGCAACAGGCATTTACTAGGTTTCATGTTTGACAGCTATTCTCAGCCCTGTGGTGGTGGTTATGAAAGACGTAAGAGAAGTAATTACAAAATATCATTTCCGGTTTCGGAGATGCTGTACTCAAATGATTACCTCCAGGAATGAAGGACCGCTGGTGGAGAAGTAGCCTCAAGGCCTATTTGCATACCGATTTGCAGGAATAGGAAGGGCATTTGAGGAGAAGATTTGCACAGAAAAGCTTGGAGGTAGAGGTGGTGAAAAGCAGGTTATGGAGAGCAATGGGCCTCTCTCCTCCCTTGGCCCATGGACTAAGTGAGAGCTTTCTCGAAAGAGGAACTGAAGACAGAAACTGAAGAGGGGAATTGAGAGAAACAGAGGGGCATGGAGTACTGCTTTGAGGCCTCGGTGACAAAGGACAAAACATAAGAGGGCAGGGATAGAATGAGGAGAAGACCATTCTCCTTGTGTACAGATGGGACACAAACAGCACAGTATGGGTGCCCACAAGCCCACAGCTGAAGGACACTCGGGATTTATACCCTGGCGCTGGATCCAGGTGCTAATGGGCACAGTTAGCAGAGGACATTGCCCAGGCCAGTGTGGACAAATGGAAGAGGGCCCTCAGTGGCTGAGCACCTGTGAGAAGCACCAACGGAATCCCAGAAATAGCTGGGAGAGGTTTAGGACAGCGGGAGGGACGGGGGTGAGGACCTCATCGTGTAAGTCAGTGCAGCGAGCCAGTAAATATGGCCTATGACTCAGCGTTACCTTATTTGTACCCACATGTTGGAAGTGATTTTCCTGACCTGACTTTTGGAGCCTTTCCAACATTTATGAAGAGAATGTTGGTGAGACAGTTCTTTCCAGGACAAGGCTATTCAGAGAAGAAGCAGGCTGGCTGGAGAGAGAGCCCAGTTCAGTCCTGAAAAAGTGAGGTGAATTATGTGAACATCCTTTTCCATGTTTCCTCTCTTTACCCTCTTTAGAAGATTTTGGTCACTAAAACGACCTCAGAGGGTTGTAAACTCCTGGACTGCTAATTAGGGGCAGAAGGAAACATTCTAATGGGGGTTATGTAACATTAGTCAAGTTGACTCTATCTCCCACATGAAACCCTATATTTAATTGGAGGGGAACTCCACATGTGACCACATACACTCTGCTGATTATTGCCTCCCTCTCCTGCTGGAACAGGAGGGCGAAGGTGAGCTGGGGGATGGCTGTATGAGGAAGGCAAGTAATAAGCCGAGGCTCAGTTAACACATGCCACTCGTAACTATTCACTGCACTGAAGCCTGCTTCTCCCAAGCAAGAGATCATCAAATGAAGAAAGATTTCACCTCCTTAATATTCAGGCTTGCAATCTCCACCCTGTCCTCTTCTGTTATCTGACACTGGATCCAAAGCCTACTTGTGTTAATACAATGATCAGAAACCTGAAAGAAGATCAGCAGCTAGTCCTCTCCTGTTTAGTGTCACTTCCTCAAGTTTGAGAATGCCTGGAGTTGTCTTTCGCTGGCATGTTACTTGCTTTGGGAACATTCATCATAAGAAGGTGAACACCAACATGCAGAAGGAATTTTAGAGGTTATGTCATCCCCCTGCTTCCCTCTATTACCTCCAGAAATAACTGGTTTTAGGGGTATTTCACTACTGAGTGTTTCAGGATGAAAAGTCAACTGTGAAATCGGTGTATTCATTCTTCTTGGAAATATGATTTGAAATAAAATAATAGATCTCCTTTACAGATAAGATTTCAGAGGAAATATTTTATGTTTAGTTCATTGTTAAGAGTATCCATTCAAAATGAAATTATTTCACACGTTCCACATGTCATAAACTGTCTGCCTCTTTCTCTCTTATGGTATTTAACTGTCATGGTGGCCATCTGGATAGAACAAGACAGATCTATGCCCTAAGCGATAATGGATAATTAAGGTGGAAAGTAAAATGTACCCCATCACATAATGTCCTTTGAGATTACATGGGATGAAAAATAAAGCTATATGCAACTTGGCTGCTCTAAGGTCTGATATTTAAATCTCAGAGTCATGGCGTTCCAGCCATACCTTGATCCACAGATTTCACCCTCCAATACCCTTGGGTTGAAATCTATTTGTAGTGTCATTTGGTCAGAAAGCTCTTGAATAGAAAGGGCTGTCTCTGGGGTGTGTTTGATTCTTCATTCCATGTAATTACGCTAGATGTTGTATTTCACTGCCTGACTGAGTGTAGACTGAGGTAACCCGACAGATAGTTTCTGACATGTCTTGGCAATTGGCTGATGTGCCGCCAAAAACTTAGCTATGAAGAAAAAGCAAGCGTAACTTGGTCTCATTTGGAGTGGACTCGGGGTTGGGAATGGCAGTGGCGCAGCTCCTTGGCATCAAGAACTCTGTGGATAAGAGGGCAGGTGGCACCTCAGCAGATAAGAAAAATGTCAGAGAACTTTCCAAAGCTGTCACGGCACTGCTATTTCTATTAGAATGTTAAGGACCCATTTTCTTTTTTAAAAAAGTCAATTTGTTGGGAAAGTTAGCTCTTTTTTTTTCTTTTTGCTAAAAAAATTTTGATTCATATCTTGCAAAAATACTGGTTTCTCTGTGAAAGAGCATTATGTTCTAGCCTCAAATGATTTAAACAAGTTTTTAGCCAACATAAATGTCTAATAGGAAGAGACATAGGACAATTATATGAGCAGAACTGTCTCATGTTGTTTTTTTTAATTAATTTTTATTGGAGTATAGTTGATTTACAATGTTGTGTTATTTTCTGCTGTACAGCAAAGTTAATCAGTTATACATACACATATATCCACTCTCTTTTAGGTTCTTTTCACATATAGGTCATTACAAAGTATTGTGTATTGATATTGATCTGACTTGGAAGAGGCCTGCCTAATGTGTGGTTTCAATTTGTTTTAATAGTTCCAGAGAGTTTCCACCACAGAATAAATGGAAGAAAAAAATTTTAAGGAGACTATTATGGACACAATGGTCCCCCTTCCCACCCCTCAATGCATGTGTTGAAGCCCTAAGCCCTCGTACCTCAGAATGGGACCGTATTAGAAGATGGGATCTTCACAGACGGGGGAGACCCTAATCCAATATGACTGGTGTCCTTATAAGAAGAGGAAAACCAGACACAGACATTTAAAGACAGAGGGTGAGAAAACAGAGTGAGAAGGCAGTCGTTTACAAACCGAGGAGAGAGGCCTCAGAAGAAGCCAACCCTGCCAGCACCTTGATCTTGGACTTCTAGCCTCCAGAACCATGAGCAAATAAATTTCTGTTGTTTTAGCCACCCCATCTGTGGTAATTAGTTACAGCAGCTTTAGCAAAGTAATACAGAGACCAGAGACTAAAGACACATAGAGGCAGAAAAACAGTGGCTCAAACATCTTTGGTTAAAACTGTCATAAGAAAAAAAAAAAAAACTGTCATAAGGATCATGAGGAGGGTGGAAAGGTTGGATAAGCATGATTAGGGCAACATTTTCACACTCAAGTCTCTTCTATTGAACTTTGCACAATCATAGTCCACATACTTAGTCTTTCTGAACCTCGATTTACTCACCTCTAAAATGGGCTGCCAGGTCCTTGAGGAAACCACTGGGACTTTTCCATCATTTTAAAATATGAATCTAGCCCACAGAGAAAAGTTTTTTTTCTACTAAATGAATTAGTGATTCTAGAAAAAGAAAGCAAAGGAGTCCTCCTTCCTCAAGGAGCTTACAGCCATGTGGAGGGAGATACATGGTATACACACAGAAATATAACCTGGAGGTGGGTAAGTGCTGAGTATTCGAAAGAGTGAGGGCTGTAAAGCTCCCAGAAGGAAAGACCATGGAAGGCTTCAAGGAGGAAGGGAAATAGATTTACTCTTTGAAAGTTGAGTGAAGACTGGCTAAGAATAAAAGACCGATGTGTCTCAGATAAAAGCAAAGAGGTAGAAAATGCAGTGTATGTTTTAGGGACCATAAGAGGAACAGCGTGCAAAAGTGGAGCCCTTTGCACACTGAAGAGAACACCTTTAGGTGTTCCTGTTGGGGGTTAATTCTTATGAGCCATGACCTTAAAAAAACAATAAGGTAATTTGACCAGTTGCTGAAGGCAGGAGGAGCTTGTCTAACTATTGAAATAAATCAGGGCTGTTATGAATTCTATTACAACGGGTGAATGTTGCATCCAGTAGAAGATGTTCTTTCCACTCCTTCTGACCTAGATAAGGAAACCTCACTATTCTCTTCCACCCTACTGACACCTGGGGTTATGTGGACAGAGACTGCGCTGCAGTTAACTTTGCTTCCTCTAGGAAGAAAATATCCGCCAAAGAAGTGAACAGAATAAACAAGGCTCCAAAAGGAATGCTTCCAGAGCTTCAGAATACCAGGTCATTCTAACTAGTACTCTAATTCTGAATTTATCTTTTCATCAAAATAAAAATCTGGAGTATTGCCATTTGGCATTGCTCTCAGGCCTATTTAATCCATTCTATATGTCTTTGAAAGCCATGGTTGTATTTTACAATTTAAGTTTTTAATTCAGATTGACCTTTACTATAGTTATCCAAATGATGACATTTTACTGTACTGTCTTCTTCTATGAATTAAATCAACAGTGAGTTATTAAACTTCTACTGTGCCCGGGAAGAAATTAATAACTCTAAAATAATTTACGAAGATATGGTGTAAGGTACATATTTTCAATTGATATTAAAGCCATGGAGGGTCCCAAAACCCTGGCAGGTGATAAACATTTTATTTACTCTAATTGAAGTAAGAACTGGTGGAGAGGTTTGAATTTTGAAGATGATGAAAGAGATCAAGTTGTAGATTTACTGTGGATGGTGTTACATGGAGAAGCTTTGCTAATCCTTTAGCATCTTTGTGGGGGTTTTTTTTGTTGTTTTTTGTTTTTTTCTGCAGTACGCGGGCCTGTCACTGTTGTGGCCTCTCCCGTTGCGGAGCACAGGCTCCGGACGCGCAGGCTCAGCGGCCATGGCTCACGGGCCCAGCCGCTCCGCGGCATGTGGGATCTTCCCGGACCGGGGCACGAACCCGTGTCCCCTGCATCGGCAGGCGGACTCTCAACCACTGCGCCACCAGGGAAGCCCAATTCCTAGCATCGTTCCCCATGAGGAATGGGGAGGGAGAGTGAGAACAGAAGTCTCATTATTAACATTTTGCTCCTTATTAGTCAGTTGGGCTAGAGCTTCATGAGTGTAGTTGCTGAAGGAAGGAAGCTTTGTTGCAAAAAGCATGGGGATCAGTGAGGGAAGTAAGGATTGAGAGAAAGGCAGGGAAAGACCAGCTCATAATCTAGAACTTGGCTTTACTCTTATGGGTAGTGGGAAGCCAGTGATTTCCTTAGAGTAAGGGTCTGATAAGACACGAATTACAGTTGGTGAAAATTATTTTAGCAGATATCTTCAGAATGTGTTTCAAAAGAAGAAGTAAGAAGGCAGGCTAGACTAGTATCTAGTACACAATTTTACATATTCATTTTACCTAACTTTATCTTAATTTTTTTGGTATTTCTAGGCTATGCAGTTCATTTGTGTTTTTTTCAGGTTGTCACAAATCTCCAAAAACTGTTCCAATATATTTACTGAAAAAAATCTGCATATAAGTGGACACATGCACTTCAAACCCTTGTTGTTCAAGGGTCGGCTGTATATTTCCTCAACTTTTCATAGGCAGACAAGAATTACAAAGATTCCTCTTCTCCCTAAGGATTCGGTTCCACTGACAGTCTATGGGATGGAAAGAGGAAGGGGACCAAATTAGATACAGAAGACCTCGGTCACATTCTACTTGTCAGGCTTACAAGAAAATTTTTACCCTGCTCTCAGTACTGAATGTTATCGCTGTTATTGTTTTTGTTGTTATTCTTATTACACATCATTGCCCTGCCTGCGTAAACGTGGGCACGTGACTTTTCTTATCTCTTTCCTACGCTAAGGTGTTAGGAGCTGGAATCTCAGGATTGTCTTAGGTTTGGCCTGTTGTAACTTCATGCCATTTTATTTTTATGGGCGATTGAGAAAGGAGCAGTTTTATTTTGGTGAAAATGCTTTAAGTGATACAGTCTTCTGATAAGATCATTTTATTGGGAGCACGGAACTTCAGCTGTACAAGCAGCGGTTGGGTGGTGTACGAGGACCACCGTCAGCACTACAGTTGGTTGTTATTTAATTCACAGAACTTCATAATAATCAATAATGACAAACTGAAGTAAAAATATATTCAGGCTTCCCAAGTGTTTTATGGATTTGGACTGAAATCAGGGAGCTTCTTCCTCAGATTAGGGAGTCTCATGTGGGTTCTTGGATTCTTTTGCTTAGAGCAATAGTTCAACGTTCCAGTTTCGTCATCAAGCCATATGTCACCCATGGACACCAGAGCTCCTTTGAGATAAGTAGTCTACAAGCTGATATTTTTGGCAGAAAACCACATTCTGGGTAATAGGTCTGGTATCTGTAGGAATCCTATCTCAGCTCTAGATTGCTGACTTCACCTCTCTTCTGTGACTAAATCTCCATCCACAGCTGAAGTGCGGGCTGCTTGGAGAGAAGTTACGGGTGCATTTCCGGTTCCCTCTGGGACTCTGTGACCTTTGACAAACCCCAGAAACTCTTCCTGCCTTGGAGACAAGTTCCTCCCCATTACCTCCCTCTGACAGGTGCTGTCAGAATTAGAAAGCCCTGGAAGATCCAAAAAACATAGCCTTATAATTATAATTAATAATAGTAATTAACTTTCATCACAGGTGAATCATCTATACATTAGAAATTCAGTGATAATTTGTTTCAAACATTTCCTTACTTAATCTAACTCATCATAAAAGGTAAGTTACATCTTATTTTTTATTATTTTAGAAGTTTTTCTAGTTTTTCAAAGTGTAATTAACAAACAAAAATTACATATATGTAAGATGGACAATGTGACGTTTTGTTATGTGTATACATTGTGAAATGTCACTACAATCAACCTAATTAACACATCCATCACCTCACATAGTTACCATTTGTGTGTGTGTGTGTGTGTGTGTGTGTGTGTGTGTGTGTTGAGACACTTAAGATCCCTTAGCAAATTTCAAGTATACAATACAGTATTGTTAACTGTAGTCACCATGCTGTACCTTAAGTCTCCAGAACTTACTCATCCTGCGTAACTACAACTTTTTAATGTACCTTTTGTCCAAAATCTCCCCATTCCCCCCACTCTCTGGCCCCTGACAGCCAGTATCCTGGGATACATTTTAAAGAAGATATTCTTAGCTTTTGAAGAGAGCAGAGAGAACTTTTCCCATCTTATGTTTAATGCATTTGAGCGGCTGAAATTGGCAAAGCAATGTTTTTCCTTAAATCATGGAGAAAAAAAGGGGTGTTTTCTAAAGTAATCTGTAATTCTGTATCTGTAATTATGTCAATATGACATTTTTGCTTTTAAATTCTTTCAATATTCAACAGGGCAGTTTATGTCTGTGAAATGTTTCCTTCTTCCCCTGTCCAATAACAAAAGGATGGGAAGTTCGAACATTTGTACTTTTCCTTTGAAGCGATTGCGCTAAGCTGGTAAAAGCTATTTCATCAGCTACAGCTTTGAGTAGTTTTACTTCCTCCTGATAAAAGTTTTAGGTCTGTGCTCATGGACAAGATATATAACTGTCAATAACCAACTTTCCAGCAGGTAGAGTCAAAGTTAGTTTATTAAACACAACAAGCTGTTCTCCTGGTCTTCCCCCCCCCACCCGCCCCCGCGATGTGTTGCTCAATTATTTCACATTCTTGGAGTGTAAAATAAACACATTAAGTCTGTTGAGATACTGCTGTGGATATTTATTTTTCAAATTTAATAAGAAGGAGGGGGATGACCTTTCCTCTTACAACAGGAAAGAAAATTAGACCTGACAGTGGCACATTATCAATTTTTACAAGTATGAAAATATTCCATAAAGTAAGCAGTTCTTTGTGCACTCAGGTGACCGTCCAAGCTGGTCAGTGAAGTTAAAAAACCCAAATCCTTTTTAGTTCTGAGTTAATGTTCCATTTACTTGCAGGGTTTCCTTTACTCTGGAAGTCTGATAACCATGCATAATTATGTCAGCTTTCTTCCTCATCAAATTCCACCACATTTCCCAGGCCAAAAGGAGCATAGGATCGTCTTCTTGATGCAGGTAAAAAGAGCATGGGGACATTGAGAACAGGTTTAGTTGAGGAACATGCCATGGTAAATTTGCTTCATGAAACTGAGCCATATAACTTTATCGTCTTGTATTTCCATTTCTCTTACAGTCAAACGCAGCATCAACAGAGTCTCTTTCCCGACAGTGTTAGAGCCATCAAAATGTATGATTAAAGTTAAAGAAAACTGCATCTACCTATACATACCAACTGCCTCCCCACCCCAAAATCTGTTGGCAGTGCTGGAACAATCTTTCAGAGTCTTTCATTTTTCTCTAGTCACAATCCTGGATTTGGTTTGTGTGGATATGCTCTCATAGCCAGGGGCATAATTCTGATGTGTGCAGAGCAGTCAGGGGCAACAGCGTTGGAAGAATCAGAAGCATAAAATGCTTGAGAATTGAAGAAAAATATTTCTAGACCTCGTACAGACATTGCAGATTCTGTGGCAAAGGGAGAAAAATAAAACAAGCAAGGAGACACATACATACATCTCTCCTCTGAGAGCTTAAGAAATAGAGATACTTCTTTGTATCAGTCCTTAAAAATACTCTCTAATTTTCATCTCTATAGCTGTCTAAGCTTGAATTATAGCTTTTTTTTGTTTTATTTTAAAGGGGATGTATGTTGGGGGGAAGAATGGTTACTGATTCCCAGATTTTTAACATATTTAACACAGGGAGAATTCTGACAAGGGAAACACAATAACTGGATTCCCTGTTTTCTCCTCTTTCGGTGGTGGTTCCATGATGAAAAGATACAACCCTGTTTTTGTCACCCCTTATTAGGAGCTTCAACAGAAAGCAAGCTGCTCATGAAAATGGGTTTGGAAAAAAATAATTGGTTTGGAAAAAAGAAGATTGGAAAAAGAGATAAGTGTGAGATACTGTCTACAATGTTGAATTGAAGCCTATGAAACAAAGATAGGTATATACTAAAGTCAGACTTTCCATATGAAGGTTTGGATTTTTTAGGGCCCAGATGTTAGATTTCAGTACTGGTCCTATTTACCGAAGATGCAATCCAGCTTAAAGAGAGCCCTGGGAGATCCAACAGTAATCATACCCAAGGCTAAAAATCTTCTGCACGGTGAAAGAACCATCATCAAAACAAAAAAGGCAACCTACTGAATGGGAGAAGATATTTGCAAATACATCCCTGAGAAGGGGTTAATATCCAGAGTACATAAAGAACTCACACAATTCAACATCAACAAAAAAGCAAACAACTTAATTAAAAAATGGGCAGAGGATCTGAATAGACATTTTTCCAAAGAAGACATACAGATGGCCAACAGGCACATGAGAAGATGTTCAATGTCACTAATCATTAGGGAAACACAAACTAAAACCACAATGAGATATCACCTCACAATTGCTAGAGTGGCTATTATCGAAAAGACAAGAAATAGAAGTGTTGGAGAGGATGAGAGGAAAAGGAACCCCTAAAACACTGTTGGTGGAATTGTAAATTGGTACAGCCATTATGGAAAACAGTATGGAAATGCCTCAAAAAATTAAGAATAGAAATTCCATAGGACCCACCCATTCTACTTCTGGGTATTTGTCCAAGGAACATGAAAGCACTAATTTGAAAAGACACATGCACCCCTATGTTCATTGTAATGTTATTAATAGTAGCCAAGATATGGAAACAAGATAATCATTCATCAATGGACAAATGGATAAAGAAGGTGTGGTATATATATACAATGGGATATTACTCAACAACAACAAAAAATGAAATCCTGCCCTTTGCAACAACATGAATGGATCTTGAAGTTATTATGTTAAGTGAAATAAATCAGAGAAAGACAAATACCATATGATTTCACTCATATGTGAAATCTAAAAAAAGAAACAAACAAACAATATAAAACAAAAGTAAACTCATAGATACAGAGAACAGATTAGTGGTTACCAGAGAGGAAGTGGGTTGATGGGTGAGCGAAATGGGTGAAGGGGGTCAACTGTATAGTGTGGATGGTAACTAGACTTGTGGTGGTGACCACACTGTAGTGTATACAGATGCCAATTTATAATGCTGTACACCTGAAACTTATACATAAAAGAAAAAAGTATTGCATAGCCAAATAAACCAAAAACACCTGAGTCCAAATCAGTCCAGATCAGTTACTATTAACTCCAATTTATTACTATTATTGAAATATTTGTTAGGCCTTATTAGCAGCAGCATGAATCAAGATGATATTTTGAGGATTATACGTTCATGCTTTTAATTGCTAGATAATACACTATCTCGTATTAATAAAAATGCTCTCTGTTGTCAAGACGATTGAGTTCTATAGTTTTTCCTCATTTTTATCTTCCTCTCCAACTCCTTCCTCTTCCCATCACTACCTTGTTAGCAGGTCCCTAAATAAGATACAAGCAAAGATTTTCTTGCATGAATGAGTAGAAAGCTAGGTTCTCTTTGGGAAGCTATTTTATTATGACGTTTAGTTTTGATTGTGCGTTTGTGTTTATGCCTTAGATCTCAGGATTGTGGCTGCTTTCCTTTCCAAGTGAAATTTTTCTCATTGCAAAAACAGCCTGATGTCCTTCTTAAAGAATTTTGGTAAACAAAGCTCTGTCCCTTGCTACCAGGAGCAAACAGTTTTCCTTCTCCCTCTTAGTCATTTCATCTGTCAGTCATTGAAAATTACCATATGTTAGAGGTTGACACCGAGACAAAATATCCTAATGTTAGGCCATATGGTTCACCTTTTCCTTCAGGGTTGTTTTGTTTTGTTTTATTTTTGTTTTTGTTTTCACTTTTGATCTTGGGTAGAGCATTTGTGAAATTCTTGATGTGAGAATACATTTTATTGTGGTTAAGACTTATTCTTTCTGGGGATGGAAAGGCCGATAAAGATTCACCGGAATGTTCCAGTCAGGCAGCAGTAATATGCGCTCCGAGTTCCAGTAATATGCGTTCCAAGCAGCCAAGGCACCTGTATTCTGGAGCTGCCTGTTTACTGAAAGACAACTGTCGGTGGGAAAAGAACTCTTCCAACTTTGAATTCTACTAGAACAGGATCTTTCCTCAGAAGATGGCTCCTTGGCCTTCTGAGGGAAATCGCCAGTGAGCTGGCTGGGCACATTCCAGTAGGGGATCTGGCACTTAGCAAGGAGAGAATAGCTCTCCTGCCAGTCCTCAGTGAAATATAAATAATCTAGAGAGGAGCAGAAGACAAAAATAACAGTCCCTTTCTAGTCTTTGTCATGAGTTTTGTACACAGCCAACTTTCTAACAGGTCCTCTGAGATACTGGCCTCAGGCCTAATAGGGCTTTCCATTATGGTTAAACCGGACACCAGTGAAGAGGGAAGGGGTCCCTACAGAGAGACCTGTTTCTCTCCACTCTGCTGCCCAGTCTCTCTCCTGATGGGACTACAAGGAGGTAGGTGTGCTGAAGACACAATTGAAAGAATCTGATTGAGAATGTTCCTTGAGACTGCAGAGATCTCAGACAGACCTTCCTAAGGCCAGAGATCTCTTAGTGGCAAGGCCCTCATACCAAGAACTGTACTTTCCTCTGAGACTGTTGATAACAAGGGATAGAAGCCTAACTCAGTCTAACTTAATGAAAGAAAAAGAATTTCTTAGAAGTCTAGATATGACTGAACTCTGGATTTTAAGGCTGTCCTGAGCAGTGCACATTCCTGGTCTACTCCTACCTTCACAGACTGGTTCCCCAGCAACCCTGAGTCTACACAGACCTCTGAACTCATGATCACAGAGAAAGAGATACCATCTCTTCCCATAGCTCTGGCAAGGGTCAAGAGAGGGCTCAGACTAGCTTGGATTGGATCACATGCCCATCCCCAAATCAATCTTTGTGGCCAGCAAGATTGATTGATCCTGAGTGGTCAGAACTGAGTCAAGTGT
This sequence comes from Lagenorhynchus albirostris, assembly GCF_949774975.1. Classification (NCBI taxonomy): domain Eukaryota; kingdom Metazoa; phylum Chordata; class Mammalia; order Artiodactyla; family Delphinidae; genus Lagenorhynchus; species Lagenorhynchus albirostris. Next base: position 95,329,824 of record NC_083104.1, on the reverse strand, counting down.
CCATTCTTAAAGCTAGTGGGTAGCTGGGCAAAGACAGGGACCTGGACTGAAATCCAAGAATCACTTGGACTGAAAGATATTATTAAAGACTGAGGGAGAGATGGTTCCCTCTGGAGGTATTAGAGATACAGAGAAGTGTACATCCACTACACGTGAGAAGACCTTGATGGGACATTCATTGAAGGAGACTAGAAGCTTCCCAGAAGAAGAGAAATAGAGGGTCCTGAATGAGGCTGGCATGAGTCATGATGTGAATTGGAGAATGGAGTTGTGGACTGGATTTTGAGCACACTCAATTTCAAGTAATGTCATTGTACTTTGCTGGTTGGTCTGGTCCTAGATAATATTGTGAATTCAGTTACACTGTGTTTTGGGTCTCTATCTCTTGTTTCTATGGTCCTGTTTTCTTTCCCCTTCTACCCACTGTCCACCGAAGCACTTGTGCATCCCAAGCCATCTGGCCCTGATGTCCTGCACCTAAGGACGGACATGAAGATTCTACCCCTCACGCCTTACCAAAATGACCTACCCTATGCTTTAAACTCTATAGACCTCCAGGGGAATTGATGACTAATGTGAACTAATCTCAGCATTATTTGTTACCAGACAAGATACGAATGAGTTTCAAAAAAAGCTCTCTCTTAATCTTGTGGCTTTCAGGCTTAGAGCTTTTCATAGACTGGTAATTGAGAGAGAGAGAGCATGTGCACGCTTGAGAGATGGGCGGGGAAGGGAGGAGAGGAGAGGAGAGGAGGGAAGGAAAAATTAAGGCTGGTTTAAGACTTTTAAGCATTTTATTTTGGTAAGTTAAGAACCTTTAATATAGCCACAACAAAACTACTATTTAATTTAATATCACCAAAAATTTTATAAAAGGAAGGATATTTTAATACCAAAAAATTGGAAAAGTTTTAGTTTCATATTCAAAGAAAATTCCTCAAATTTTAAAAATTACAATTTTTTTTGAAAACTCACTGAAATGGCCTGAATTAGCCACAGCTCATTTAATGTGTCATCCCAAAGCAGCCCTTTCTAAAGATTAATGTTTGAGAACCCCAGTGTTACCCCAAAAGAGTTTAATGGTGGGAGTTTTGGGGCTGTGGCTCATCCGTGGGAGAGTTTTATGTCCAACCGCATCTTCATACCACAAAGATAAATCGTTCCTGTATCTCTGAAGACTTGGCCTTGGTTCCAGGGCATGGATTTTCGTAGAACTTACACACATCTGAATCATCCCTGATAAGGAACATTTATCACTCAGTCTTTTCATAGAAGGAGAAACTGAGGTTCAAAGGGTAAAGAGACTGGGCTAAGGCCACACTCCAAGAGTGAATCCCACAGCCAAGGCAGAACTTTCACGAATCAGGACTCAGCTGACACTCTGAGAGAAGGCAGAGAGAAGGACCGCAATCTGAAGACTGAACACGTCCTCGGACGGGCCCTGGGGGAGAGTGGGCAGAGAGAAACACGGGTGACAGGAAGCAGTGTCGACCAGCAGGTGGAGCACTTCAGGAAAGAGAATGCCGTCAAGGGATGGATCCCAGACTGGCCACCAGGGAGTTGTGCCTGGGGCTTGCGGCAGTGGAGAGGACCCAGACTATACCTTGGACTTGGCTATTTCTTGGCAGGCCCCATGAAGTCTAAGCCAGACCCTATTCTCAGAAACACTGGAATACCAGGCTGGTTATCAAGACCGGGGTTTGATGCCTCTGGAAGTAAAGTCAGGACCTGAGTTCCTGGAAACCAGGGATAGGGAAGCTGGAGGAGTAACAAGACAGACACGACAGGCTAGAATTTCAAACCAGTGGGTGGGACTAGCTAATTCTGATACGAAGATTGGAATGTTAGCAGCAAACAGAAGGTTTTACATTGTGAATGTGTGATATGGAGGAAAGAAATCGTAATGGATTTCTTTCCTCCCAGTAAAATAGCCATCGTTTTTAATATTTACCTGTCACCTGAGCTCCACTGCCGACAAAAGAAAGTACACACCAAACATTGTGTCAGAAAAGGTGTGGTCCCGTTTGGCTGTGGGGACATTTGTATAAGACAGTGAAACTGTAAGGAATGTAGAAAGAAAAAGAAGAAAACTTGGTGAAGCCGTGGAGAAAGACGAAGACTGGTTCTTTGGAGAAATGAGCTGAAGGCAAAGTGGCAAAGCTTTGTCAAAGTGCTCATGAAAAACATTAAGCACAGGCAGAGGGAGAAATGCACTTGCGGCTGATGGCGCTCCAAACCAGATCGTGTAGATCGTGATGGAGTTGCAGCCTCTGCAGTGAGTTAGCAGGTCTGAAATCTCATAGAAACATGGAAATCTGCCATGTCTACTAAGAGACACTAAGGACATTAGGACTAAAACCAAGAGGTGGCTTGAGCCCAGTAGGAATGATAGGACTTTTTGAGAGACTTAACAGACCAAAAGAAAAAACTCAGACTGAGTTCAAAGGAAAACATACAATGACCCAGGGGGCATAACTGCCACCCAGCATAAACGTAGTAGGGAATGCCTAAAGTTCTTCAGTGCCTTAAGATTGTGCCAAGTGGTACCTCAGAATTACTTCACACTGCAACACAATTTAGTTAAGTCATTTCTGAACTCAGTAAATTTGTCTTGGAGGGAGGGGGCTCAGAAAGTGTGGCAGTGCCCCCCGGTTTCTCCAAGAACACAGCAGTGCCCAGGATACGGGAAATCTTTGGTGAAAATGTCAGAAACAAATGAAATATCCTTGGGACATTAATAATTAAAGTCTCATATCTTTTATGACAAAAACAATATGCAAACTATGGGCATTACTGGAAATTCATGAAATGAACCCTCTTTTTTGGGTCAGTGTTTACTACAGTCCTGATTGTTTCAGAAAGAAAACTTTATGAAAGGAAATCAAAAGCGTTTCTCCAACTCCATGAGCATTGCAATAACAGGAAACAAAACTCCTATTTCTGTAGTTTGCCAGATAAGAACTGAATAGTAGATTTTTTTTTTTGGAAGGCATGTAGCACATACTGTTAAAGACATAAATTACTGTCTATTGCATGGTTTTGACTAGGCAACTTACATTGTCGCTTCTATTTCTGGTAGGGGAGGCACATGCATTTGTTGTTATTCCAGAAAATGGTGAAAAATGACAAGTTGACAGAAGAGCCATTATTGCTAAGAGTGTAGCCATTCAGCCCTGGTCATTTGGTGGAGCTACTTTAGTCCAAGAACATTCTAGAGAGTGAACTTGAAACAAGGCAAACTACAAGCAGTTGGAAGCGATTTCCAATAGCCTCTAAGATACTGCAGTTCAGCTGCTCCCTAAGACTAGAAGAAATAAGAGCACCCAGTAGCCTTCTATGGGATCTTTCCTTTGAATATGCAAGGAGATGCCTTACTCAGTTTAGTCCAGGGCCTGTTAGCTTATCACATACTCTATTGTTCAAGTCCAAGGGCTAGCTGGCCTATTGAAATATACTTCCCCAAACTTCTCTCAAGTTATGTTGTAACAGCAAACATAGTTAGGGAGTATATATGTTTCATTTTAAAGTTTATCTTCTTTAGTAGCTTTGAAAAAGACAGGAAAGTGAGGTCAGAAAGCCAGTGGGTCACTGAAGACACAAATCTCTTAAAACACATCGTCAAAGCATATATTGGTATCGAAATATGTGCACTGAGGGATTCTTTAGGTTATAATGTGAAGGTTCTTTTCTGGGAATGGTTTTCATCTTTTTAATCATGACAACTGATTGTAAGTTTCCTTGTTTGCTAAGACATCACTGATGTCATCCATTGTTGACAAGGCACAGAGAGAAGAATTTTTAATATGTGGTTATGTCAACAATTGTGAAATATTACTGAGACCAAGGAACAGAGGGTGAGACTGTTGAATGTATTATTGTTACAACATTAGGGAATTGCAATGATGCAAAATAATGCACCAAAATCCCCAAACTCAGGTTCAGCCACTGCTTACATTTAGCTACATTTGCATTTTATGTTTTACCTGTACTAGACCACATTTATCCACAATTTTGCATCCTGCTTTTACTCCTCTTAACTTTACGTCATAAGCAAGTTCCTATGCTATTAAAACTCTATGCAAAGATTATTTTTATAAATGGATCCATTTTGTATGAATATACCATACTTGACACATCAAGGTTGTTTGCAGTGTTTTTTTTAAATAAATAATTCTAGGTAAAATGTCCTTGCAAATGTATCCCTTTCCTTATTACTTATGATGTTCTCAAGATGCAGAGGAGTGATGCTTTGACCTTACAAGGTCAAAGATATAAATTTTTTGAGAACTCTTGATACATGTTGCCAAATTGTTTAATATAACGGTTATACCAATTTATACCTCAACAGAAGTTTATGAAGGTAAGCAAGAGAACGTACTTAGTTTTCTTTAATTTGAACATGGTCCTATGAAAATTTATACTATGGTAAACAGAGCATGTGCTAAAGACAAGCTATTGAAATATATTTTTAAGATAAAATGGAGAAAGACATCTTTAGATTACTAGTTAATGCTAGGAGTTTAAAAATATATTCAAATTTATAGCCAGGGTAACATCGCAGGCAATTTCTTAAAGTTCACTCTTTAAGAATAAAAATAATCCCTTATATTTGCCACTTAAAAGTTTGCAAATACTTTCGTAAATGATCTCTTATTAATCAAGAACTTTAGAAAATTCTGAAGTAATTCGGGCATACCAGAAACCCTCAAATGTAATCACATAAAAACTAAATGCAAATTGCATTTAGAATTTTTTTCATTAGTTTTAAAATATGTATTTCCAAGAAAGATCTCTGCTCTGGGTAAAGAATAAATTCAATGGCGTGGTTCTTTCACTTCCAAGCAGCATTGGAAGGTAGGTCTATGAGCTAGGCTAAACAGTATTTGCCTGACTACATGCCTTTGCATCACCTTGAAATCAAATTAGGGAAAGAGAAACTGTTGCAGCACCCTAACACACCATGCTTGCCCCTGCCTTGGTATCTTTCCACTGCCCAGCCCCTTAGTCTGGAGCTCCGCCCCCAGTGACGTCATGGGCCCCTCCCTCCCTCCCTGCAGGTCTTTGCTCAGTTGATACCATCTCACCTGGTCCCCCCCCCACCCCGCTCCACAACCCTACTTAGAATTGCAAACACCACCATCCCTCCCCCCGACAAAAAAGGCCTTCTCTGTACCTTTTCCCTGCTTCCTTTATCTACACGGCACTTGTTACCATGATTTTTGTGTTTGTTTTACTTAATTACTTGTTTTGGTCTGTCTCTCACAGTAGCGTATAAGTCTCATGAGCGCAGGGATGTTTTGTCTGCTTTATTCACTGCTGTATCCATATTACCTAGAGCACTTGGTATACAGTAAGCACTTAATATATATTTGTTGAAGGAAAACAAATGGCTGAATGAATGTGGAGCCTGGAGCCATCTAAGAGCCTGTCTGGATAAGTTCTAAAAAAAGACAGCGCTCTCTTCAGGGGCAGCTTGAAGTTGATGCCCACCCTGCCAATAGCTCACATTACAGCACAGCATTGGTCCCAGGGCCCGCTAAGGAGAAGAAGGGGCCAGGAAAGCAGCACCTCTGGGCAAGTGGAATCTTAGTTCCCCAACCACGGATGGAACCGGAGTCCCCTGCAGTGGAAGCACGAGAGTCTTAACCACTGGACCCTCAGGGAAGTCCAGGAAAGCAGCATCTTAAAGTGTGGTCAGACAGACCCTGTGGCATCAAAAAATCCCACATTGCCACTTTCTTGGCATACAACCCTGGGCAGCTGGTCAATATCTCTAGCTTCTAGAGAAGAATGTGATACCTCCTACCTCTAAGGATTGTTGTGATGACAATTCAACATAGTGACACAGGCAGCCCCTGGCGGGGTCAGTAATTGTTAGCCCTTATTATGCAGGAGATACTGAGCTAAACATTTGAGGTACATTATTATGCTTACTTATCACAGTTTTTCACATTAGGAGGTGGATAAACTCTTCTGAATATGTATCCTGTGGGTCTCCAAATAAGTCTGGCTAATGCTATGCAATCCATACCTCCACTGGAGAGTCATGTTATTGTACCAACAGATCAAGAAGCTCTACAATAAAGAAATCTGCTCAACTTTAATTTGACTTTAATCTTTTATTTGAGGTTAATCAAGCATTACCCAAAAGATGCTTTTCTCGTTTTGCAGTAACACATAGTGCCACTATGTGAAGATGGTGATTCCTGTAAATGCTCTTTAATACCAATAGATACAGAATACATGATTTTCTCCATTTAACAGAGGAGGAAGCTGAGGCTCTGAGAAGTTCAGTGACTTACACAAGGTCACATAGAGAACAAATAGATGTGCAGCTATCCTAAGTGGTCAACCCAATTCAGGAGGCTGATGTTATCACCACCTCACTTCAAGTAGTGCCCCATCACCTAACTTGATTATAATTATTGCATATAGAGATGACAAGACAACAACACAGCTGCTCTTATAGAACTGCTGAAAATTCAACTAAACTGGAAGATAGATGTGAGATAAGATTGCGTTTTGTGAACCTAAAAGAAACATGTTACATGAACTCTGTTTGGCCATTGACTTGGTGTTACCGATGACTTTTTTCTTTCTGACATTTATGATGTAAGGAGGCAAACAGAAGGAAGGCTATTATCTAAAATATAGAAATGGCATATACTTAAGTTACAGAGATTAAAAAAGGGAGAATCAAATTAAAATCAGTTAATTAGAAACACACTGATACAAACAGGAAATCTGAAGCTATTTCCCTTTTGTCCAAAAGAAAACCCGGAAACTTTCAGAACATTGGATGAGAAAAGAAAAATTGAGCTTCAAAAAAATTATAGGTCTCCACTGTTAGTTAACCAGGGCTGAGCCTTGTAGACAGAAATCCCAGTTAAGCAGGCAGCCTTGCTCACAAATTGATGGGTCTTGTCTGTTCTGGAGATATGCTTACTTGGTTTCTGAATCAGCCAGAGATTTCTGTTATTGAATTATTTAGGCTATTTTTAAGTCTGACAAAAATGAGACCACAGGGCTCAGAGATGAACAGAGAGTACTCAGATTTTTGCTGTCCTTGAAATTTATATTTCATTGTAAGTGAAAGAAGAAAAAAGTCCATAGCAAATAGAGAAATCATGTTTGAGGTTAATGAGATCTTTATTCTCAATCCCTGAAAAGGATTTCCAAATAGGGATGGGCAAAAGTGACAGAACAACCCAGATGAGATGCCTGAGAAGCATCACAATTGTAAATTGCATCTGGTGTCAAGAAAAATTATCTCAATTTAGATAAGTTGGAAACGGTTTATCTGCTTTTCACCTAGCATAGCATGTGAGATAGATAGGACTGGAAGGGGTGACTTAAAGATTGAACCATGTATCCACCTAGCTCATTTTGCTCTGTATAACTGTGCCATTTTTATGCCCCACAGTGTCCCTCAATAACTCTACCAAAATAGAAAGTGGTAGAAATACTCAAATTGGCATTTTCTTGTGTCCAAACCTTGATAAGCGTTCCCTGGTACTGTCCCACCCCCAGACTGACCTAGGTGGACTTCTCTCGAGACATTCTGTGTTTACTTTAAAATCTGTTTCTGGTTGTTAAAACAGTAGACACGTCAGTTCTAAGCAGGGCTCCCCGGGCATGCTTTCGTGCAGTGACGCATTGGCACAATAATCCCAGGTTATTATCGGTGGCAGCACGGATTACTAGAAAGAACATGAAATTTTCCTCCTTAATCACAGTTTGCTGAGTCCCGTAAGCAAGAGAGGGAGTGAGACCCAATTGCTTGAAGGGTGATTCATTGCTGTCTGCGGTACAGCGTTCTTGCATAACTCTTTACATCCAAATTAGCAGTCCTAGAATACTGTCGGGAGAAAGGTCTTCTTGATACGCTTAGGATATTTTTTAGGGATAATAGCATGCACATTTCTGTGTCACTCTTTCAAAAATAATCAAGGATTTGGTTTTGCCAAAAATGCATTTGAAACAGGCCTTGCAATGTCAACCTTAGAGGTTTGTAGGATGCCAAGAATCTATGTTTAGTGCAGTGTGTATACATTTTGGACGAGGTACAACTATTTATTTTGAAATTAAAACGTCTCCAAGCAACCATGCATTACAAAACATTTTAGAAAAGTCTTTTGGCAGTGGCTAAGGAGAATATACCATATATATGAACAAGCATGTGGAGAAAATGGGCATAAAACCCATTTCTAAGTTCTGACACTTCGTGTGCCTGATCTTACCTTAGAAAGAAGTAACCGTGATTGGGCTGCATGCAATGACCTGTTCTATACAACATCTTCAGGGAGCAAACTGGTTTTTTTTTTTAACATGAAGTAATTACACATGATGTAAACTGCAAGAGCAACGCTAAAGTTTATCTCTGGGAGGTATATTCCTAAGTCCATTTTTTAGGTCATTAACCTCCTAGGGAAAGTGCCCTTTAGGCTAAGCCTTTTCTGCTCTTTCCCTGTATTATTTGGAAAGATGAAAATGCCTATTAGAGAATATCTATCAAATCCCATAATGGTAGGGTTAGGTGGGGAAAGAAGCCATAGGACATGAAAACCATGATTATTATTTGTTAGTATATTTATTTGCACTGACACGTGGCATTTCTAGGACTTTCTCTCTCTGGCTGACAGGGGAACGGAGATTGGATGATAGTGTCTCTCCTTCATGAAGAGTCATGAAGCTACAAGGTAGGGGATTACTCTCAGTGCTCTGCTGTTATGAGAGCAACTCTTAGTCACCTGGCATGTTCCACCTTTTGGGGTTAACTTCTGGTCTGTCAGAGCCTCATAGAATTGATTTATGTTTGGATTTTTTTCCCTGTCTGACCATGGACAATTTGAAAACCTTTCTATTTGCACAGGAATTAGCCTTTAGTTGAAATTGGGTTTTGGCAACGTTCTATGTGTTATACCAACCAGAAAGTAATTGCCCAATTAAATATAATTCAAGTTTTATGCCTCATCAAAACTAGAGTCTTACAAATAAGTATATCATTAAATGCTGAAGCCCTTGTTAAGCTCAAACCCCCCTTCTTGACAGTTTGATGTATTTTTACCCTCAGTTCTTTGAACTCCTCAGGTTCTGAGTCTAAGCGAATTCTGCTTGTGATTTGTCTCCCCATTTAGGTCCGACTTCAGCGAGTAATTTCCCTGATGATGCCGACATGAGTATTCCAGTTCTATGACAGTTGTATTTCTCACTGCAAATTAACACACTGAATACATGTGAATGGTGTTCTACCTTGGTTAATCCAGGTCTGCCTGCTGTCACTACATTAACAAAATCTGATTTCAGAGTCCTCGAGGCTGAAAGTCAGGCTGGGGTCCATGGTAGGTAATTCCTCTGAGACCCTCCTGGTGAGTCAGACGGCTTGTCTGCTCCCCTGGGGGCAATTTTCAGCTATCACCGTGTGGGAACTGTTAAAAATTCTTACCATCTTCTTTGTATTTTTATTCTAGGGAAGTTTAGAAGCTGTATGAGCAAAAGTATTATGAAATTGGAGGTGGGCATTGGGGAAATTGAGGTGATTATGGTGTAGAGAGAAGACTTCTTAGAAAGGATAGGAGCACTAAGTTGGACAAGGATAGATTCTATATCCTTTTTTTTTAACTCCCAATATACTTTTATTTTATTTATTTTTTTTATTTCTTATTCTTTTCTAAATTTTTTGGTTTTTTTTTTTTTGCGGTACGCGGGCCTCTCACTGTTGTGGCCCCTCCCACTGCGGAGCACAGGCTCCGGACACGCAGGCTCAGTGGCCATGGCTCACGGGCCCAGCCGCTCCGCGGCATGTGGGATCTTCCCGGACCGGGGCACGAACCCGCGTCGCCTGCATCGGCAGGCGGACTCTCAACCACTGCGCCACCAGGGAAGCCCCTCTTTTCTAAATTTTTAATTTAATTTTTATTTTGTATTAGAGTATAGTTGATTTATAATGTTGTGTGAGTTTCAGGTGTACAGCAAAGTTATTCAGTTGTACATATACATATATCCATTCTTCTTCAGATTCTTTTCCCATATAGGTTATTGCAGAATATTGAGTAGAGTTCCCTGTGCTATACAGTAGGTCCTTGTTGATTATTTTATATATAGTAGTGTATATAAGTTAATTCCAAACTCCTAATTTATTCTTCTATAGAGTGCCCACAACATTGCTGGCATGCCAGTGTGCAGGAAGAAGAAAGGCTTCCACAGAAGGAATGTTTATCCACTGATAGCCAAATTTCAGAGGATGAGGAAAATAACAGTTCCCTATCTATATTAACTTGGATTTGTCTCTACCCTTTATCATTCATCATTGCTCCAAACAAAGTTAATGGGAATGTTATGGCTCAATTTCTGTGAACTGGGGAAGCTTATCAATGGGGCTGCCACTTCCTAGCTACTTGTGGAATGTATCTGTGTTAGCTGAGTTCACTCAGGGATGTCAGGAACATTATAAATTCTGTCCTGCCTGGATGATGAAATATTAAAAAAAATATTCACACACATTTAGGGAAAAAAAAAAAAGAAAGCTCCTAAAATCCAACTTCTTCCCTCCATTCTGCCATGAACTTCTTGCTCAGAAGACTTCAGTGGACACTTAAAACTACACACAATAATAAACATCCATGGAGCTTCCTTATATTTTTAAACGCAAATTGTTTACAGCATAGTTTTTGAAATACCGATGGTGACTATTCAAGGATTCCTTTTAAGAAGGAATATTATTAGAGGTCATAAATGATGAATTTGAAATATCTTGGGAGTAAATCTACCTGTACAGCTTACAGTCTACCAAAAACATTCACATTTCATCATAGAGTTGTACAAAGTTGTTTTATTATGTTCTCCAAATAGTGAGTCATTGCTGCTTAAGAATCCTTGATTCCTACAGCAAAGAAGTAAGCCATATCAAGAATACTGTAACTGAGTTACAAAAAACTGTAAACTTCTTGCCCAATAGGACATGGGAACCTGGTTATAGGACCACAATTCTCCCAGTTAAAGATACATTCCCTAAGCGCACTGGACTACCCTGTATTTCAATTAAATTATGCCTTTGATCAAGAAGAGTGAAAAGCAAATGGTTTAGCGACAGAGGCAGTATTACTAAAAAAATACCCAAGAACCCTATTTGTCTTTGCTAAGCTCTGTGCTATTTACATGAAGATTTATGGTATTGAGAGCCCAGATAGCTTTAGTCATTTTACATGTTACCGCAGGGGTGGGATGAAAGGATCAGGCCAGAGGGGAAGAACACCTCACTAAAGAATGTCACACGCCCAGTCTTCCTTAAAACCTTGGGGAAGAATTCTACACTTTAATTTTAAAAGCCACTAGGTGACTTCCAGATTGAGTCTCTTAAATGTACTAGGATAGAGCTTTATGGAGGGAGTGCATGACGTGAAGCAACTAAATTAATCGAAGTAGTTAAATAACACAATTTTTTAAGGGCTACAAAATACTGGCTTAATCAACATTTCTAAGAGGATAACTCTCTTCCTTCCCCTCACCCCAAGCCTTTATTTCCACATAATTTACAAAAAGTACATGTTTTTGTGTGAATTAGAACTGACTTGATTAGAATTAGAATTTACTTTGAGAAATGCTCTCCTGATTACTAAGATACTAAAATATCTTTGATATAAGATTTATTTCTAACCATTTTGCTAGGATGCTAAAAAAAAAGGCTGACTTTCGTTTCTCATTTTCAAGCGCTGTGGGCCTAGGGCTGAAGAAAAGCTCCTCTACTCATAGCTAGGTAATCTTGGGGATGGTATTTCAATTCTCTGAGCTTTAATTTCTTCATATATATACATGAGGCTAGTGATTCCTACCATCCAGGATAGTTATGAGGGCTAAACTGGATACACTATATAAATTTTTGGTGCCTAGATTAGAGTGGATGTTCAATATTAGCTCCCCCTCTAACCCCTTCAACCCCAACTAGATTTTAGGCTTCTTTGGTACCAGGATAACCAACTTTACCTATTATTAGTGGATTTAATCATCAAAGGATGATATGCAAATTGCTCATGATAAATATAAATATATTTATTATAACTGTAATCAAAGGCATTAGATTAAATATGTTTTAATAGTGTTATTTTTCCAATCATATAGTATTTAATTAACACTTCATTGGAGTCTAATACCTATCAATTGCACTGGAAAGAAGATTTTATAAAGGGGTATGACATACAAGGAAAAGGAAGAGATCACGGGGCTTCTCAACTCAAAATCAACATGATTTTATTCTTCAGCCCCTTCATAATACATAGGGCTTTTTTCCCAAGTTATTTATTTCATGTGGTATCATCATGTTGTAGCTTCTCAGGGTTTCAGAATGTGGTCTCATGCTACACATCAAATTTAAGCTCCCCTATTCCAAACATCTCTTTATTTTTCTCTCCCTCTCTCACACAAACATTATATAATTATATATATACTTTAAACCTTTGCTCATACCTCTTCCCCTGCCCATAATCCTGCCCAAATCCTACCAATAACTGGAGACCCAGATCAAGTACTACCTCCTTCAGTAATTCTTTGTCTGTTATCTTATTCAGCAAATGAAGGGATTGTTAGATGCGTGGCACCTAGCTATGGAGACAAAGACACGAGTCCTTCTACAGGTTTACAGCCTAACATGGAGACTCAGGAATAAAATATCACAGATTCTAGAGTAACTGGATTCAGAAGCCATAAAGGGGACCAAAATTGTCAATTCAACTTGGTCAAGGTGGTGTGTTCCAGAAAATACCTAATGTATTGGGTTTGGGACATGAACCTGACCTTGAACACACAAGTATCTTGTATGCATAAGTAGGTGTCTATCAGGTAGAGTGAATGTAGAAGATGGTCCTCAGAGAGGGACCTTGTATGTGAAGGTACAGCAGCTTGAAGCATCAGAGTTTTCTGTTTATTCTACAGAGGTTGGACATTACCCTCAAGGGAGTAGAAAGCCACTGAAAAATTTTAAAGTAACGAGAACAAATGAAAAGATGCACATTTTAGAAAAATCTCTGGAAGAAGCACAGAGAATGGAGGAAGGCTACTTTAGGGGTGGAGTTCAGGTTGGAGACTTTCAAACCTCCAGCCAGAAGGTGGCTAACATTCCCTTCTTTGAAGTTCTATTGTGCCGATGGTCAGGGCATTTATCTTATTACTTAATTGTTCTCTTCTTTCACTCATGAGAGTTTTCTCTCTAGGACTATATTGAAATATATTCTGCCCTGACATACCTTGCATTGATTTTTGGTATCTCCTCTTCTAACCCTCTGCAATATCTTCATATACACACACACAGCTCCCAGGACAGGGATGCATACTGAGAAGATGGGCAGAAAATGCTTTTAACTGACAGACTTCACTGGTCTCAGGAGTGATTAACTGTACACAACCAGTGCCACTGAGGTCAGCAGCAGTGAATGTTATACACACACAGGCTCCTGAAAAATATGTGAAAGTTAAATCAGCACACAAGAGAGTTGGAATGTGTGTCTCGTGATGCTTTACCCTTTAACTATTTATTTTGTATAACCTAATTTAATTGGAATCTTTGCATACAAAAATGTTCGGCTACCATCACGTAATACTCTAATTTTGACTTTGCTGAATATATGAGATGATTTGTCCTGAACACATTGCCCTCCATCTTTCAAACTGAGTTTTTTTAAGAGCCTTAAAAAAGTTTTTTTAAGAGCCATCCAACTCAGTGGAATTTATATTCAAAAGTAACTATTCTTTTAACAGTCACTTGTAATCAGACCTCTTAACTGTAAGCGTAAGTTAGCCTTTACTGAATGCATCATCTTAATTTATAGAGGATTACATGTAAGGATGATTGTAAAGTTAAAGAAAGGAAAAAGTCCAGGTAAGATACCCCATAATTCTTGGGTTTAAAATTCATGGAATTAGACAACTATACTGTCTAAAACAGGACAACAGGCTTCTGCTTTGAAATCTATTTTTTCCTAAGCCTTACAAAATGTTTTTCATTGGCTATCAGGACATACTGCAAAACACGTTTTTAAAAATTCTTGCATTGTGATAGTGAAAGAGATCTAAATGCTTAAAGTTTTCAAATTTATATGGATATGTATGTTCAGACACTAAAAATTTTAGTTAATGCTACAAGAATCCAGACACTCTATGGAGGTATCTGGGTTCTTTTTTATTTTTTTATTGAAGTGTAGTTGATTTATAACATTGTATTAGTTTTTGGTGTACAGCAAAGTGATTCAGTCATATATATATATTTTTTCAGATTCTTTTCCATTATAGGTTATTACAACGTATTGAATGTAGTTACCTGTGCTATACAGCATGATCTTGTTGTTTACCTATTTTATACATAGTAGTGTTTATCTGTTAATCCCAAGCTCTTAATTTATCCCTCCCCCCTTTCCCCCTTTGATAACCATAAATTTCTTTTCTATGGCTGTGAATCTGTTTATGTTTTGTAAATAACTTCATTTGTATCTTTTTTTTTAGATTCCACATATAAGTGGCATCATATGATATTTATCTTTCTCTGTTTTACTTCACTTAGTATGATAATCTCTAGGTCCATCCATGTTGCAGCAAATGGCATTATTTCTTCACTGTTATGGCTGAGTAATATTCCATTTTGCAGCCACTATGGAGAACAGTATGGAGGCTCCTTAAAAAACAAAAAATAGGGCTTCCCTGGTGGCGCAGTGGTTGAGAGTCCGCCTGCCAATGCAGGGGACACAGGTTCGTGCCCCGGTCCGGGAGGATCCCACATGCCGCGGAACAGCTGGGCCCGTGAGCCATGGCTGCTGAGCCTGTGTGTCCGGAGCCTGTGCTTCGCAACGGGAGAGGCCACAACAGTGAGAGGCCCTCGTACCCACCCCCCCACACACACACAAAAAAAGACAAAAAACAAAAAATAGAGTTAACGATATGATCCAGAAAGCTCACTCCTGGGCATATAACCAGAAAAGATGAAAACACTAACTCGAAAAGATACATGCACCCCAATGTTCATAACAGCATTGTTTACAACAGCCAAGACATGGAAGCAACCTAAGTGTCCATTGACAGATGAAGGGATAAAGAAGTTGTGATATGTAGCTGGGTTCTTTTTAAACTTTTGGCAGTCTGCCAAACTATAGGTAGGAGGGAGTATTGGGCAGTATAGAAGAGAGTGAGACAGGATGGAAAACAGGAAAAAGAAGAGGGGGTTTCCCTGGTGGCACAGTGGTTTAGAGTCCGCCTGCCGATGCAGGGGACGCGGGTTCGTCCCCTGGTCTGGGAGGATCCCACGTGCCGCGGAGCCGCTGGGCCCGTGAGCCATGGCCGCTGAGCCTGCGCGTCCAGAGCCTGTGCTCCGCAATGGGAGAGGCCACAACAGTGAGAGGCCCGCGTACCGCAAAAAAACAAATGAACAAAAAAGCATATGATGCAATGAGATGAAAAAAATCTTACTCCACAAATTGTGTAAGATAAATGAAGCATTTTGATTTCCTTAAAATAGACAGATCAACCTTAAAGCAAATGAACACTCATGGAGAGAATCAAATGTGTGTTCTTCCCACCATCATCAAGGGAAGTTGGACTAACCCTAAAAGAGCCTGCATAATAATTCTCTAATTGAGTAAATAGGAAATAATGAAAGTACTTTTGTAGATGGCTTAGGAGATTGTGTGGTGTAGGGACACATTTGTTGAGTGCTCTGCATTTTCTGACAGTCAAAACAGTCCCCTGACAATAAATGATAAACCACATTAAATTTTTCCCATAACTGTTTCCCTTAGGCTTCGTAGTGTGGTCACGAAATCACATTTGTGAGTTTTAACTGCTCCACCCTCCCTGGCTTTACAGTAAGGTTCAAGGCAACAGCCCTAGCTGTAACCATGGCATCAACTATTAATAGTTGACGTTGTTTTGTGCCTGCTTCTCTGAACTCAAAGCATGGATGTATGGGTAGATAGAGAGATAGAGAGATGAAAGAAAAGAAAGAAAAAGAAAAGAAAGAAAGAAAGAAAGAAAGAAAGAAAGAAAGAATTTTCCAAGACATCTTACTAAGTGAAAACTCAGTTTGCAGAATAATACATAAGGTAGAAACCTCATTAAGAAGAAAGAAAGAAAGAGAGAGGAAGGGAGAAAGGAAAAAAATAAAGAGGGAAGAAAGAAGGGAAGAAAAATTGTTGTATGTGTTTGTGTGAAAATGCAGAGAAATTAAAGTGAAAGCCTGCAGAGGTGCATAATAAGCCTTTAATAGTAATGCCCCTGGGAAGGGAACTTAGGATGGGGAATGTATGAGGTGGTGAGGGCCATAGAGCAAGAAAGCTGGAATCAACTTTGACTCCCTGTGCACCTGGATATAACTAACACCAAGTCCTTTCAATATTGCCTTATTCCTGACTTTAGAATTTGTCTGCTTTGAGAAGTGACCTTCCCCAACCAATCTGCCCAGAGCCTAGGGGGGCCATTCTCTCTCACTTCAGCTTTGAGCTACTCTTCTAAAGGGTCTCATTGCGTCTGGTTTTGCTTACCCATATCATCCCACTGCAGCCCCCAATCCATGTGAATGCCTTAGCCATGATCCTTCATTAAAATATTTTAGCTTTACAATTAGGTATTATATATTATGTATAAATGTATTTTTAATGTAGAAAATTCAGATATCAAATTATCCAAACACTTCTTTCCTGCCCACCCTCCCATATCACTTCCCTACACATTCACCATCCTAAATTTCATTTCCCTCCAGTCTCCTATGCCTCTTAGCAGACACACACACACACACTTCCATACATCTTTTCCTTTGTTAGTGTTTGCAAAAACATGATTATACCATATGTATTATCCCACAGTTTTGTTTTCCCCCTAAAAATCTGTCTTGGAGAATTTTCCATTTAGATATATAAAGTCTACTTTATTCTGTTTAACTACTGTAAAATATTTCATAGAATGAATATATTGTGATTTACTTATTGATAAACATTAAAGCTTATTACAGTTCTTTGCTATTTTAAAAAAATGCTGCATTGGGACTTCCCTGGTGGTCCAGTGGTTAGGACTCCACTCTTTCACTGTAGAGGCCTGGCTTCAATCCCCGGTTGGGGAACTAAGATCCCACAAGCTGTGTGACAGCCAATAAATGAATAAATAAATAAGTAATTAAAATTAAAATTTAAAAATGCTGCATTTGTGTGACTGGCCTGTTTCTATAGAATAGACTCCCTAAAAGTAGAATGCTGAGAAAAGATTATGAATTCTCTCATTTTTGATAGAAACTGCACAAAATTACATTGTAAAAATTCTTTACCTATTAGCACTTTCACCAAAAGTGCCTGTTTCTGCAACTGATTTTGTTTATCTTTTAAATGTTTTTAATTATGATGGTAAAATATGATATTTATTGTCTTAGTAATTCCAGAGATATTAAACATGTTATATTTTTGACAATATCTCTATTTCTGTGTTTTGACAAATACACACTTTTTTGTCCATTTAAAGATTCTTTAATTCATTTGTATGAATTCCATCTATTTATCAATTGATCAATCACTCTTTCATCTGACGTATAGAGCTTCTGGATTTTTTCTCTTGCTCAGACTGTCCCAACCATAGATTTAAGAATTATCCTATATTGTCTTTTGATAATCTATTGGGAATTCATGTTGTTTATGGTGTTAAGTAGAAGAGTCCTTTGTGGTTTTTTTTCTTTCACATTGGTAGGCAATGGTCTAATACCTTTTATTGCATAGTTCGTCATTTTCCCAATGATGTGAAATGCTACTTCATGATAAACTACAACTCCACGTATACATAGTCTGATTCTAGTCTTTCCATTCTTTTACTAATATGTTTTTGTTTTGTTTTAATGCCGCAATGTTTTAATTATTTATAGCTTAATGACATGTTCTTATATCTAGTAAGGCAAGTTTGTCTTTTTTCTGTTAAAAAGTTCTCTTGGTTATTTTCATAAATTTTTATATCATATAAAATTGAGAGCTTATCAAGTAACATGAAATATCTTCTTGGGATTTTAATTGGTATTATATTAATTTTATGGGATACTTTAGAGAGAAACAACTATTTTGCAACAATGAATCTTCTTGTCCAAGAATATGGATACTTATTTAGGTCTTTTGAAATGTCCCTCCCTACATTTCTGTGATTTTGTTTTATATGGTTTCTTGTACATTTCTTGGATATATTATTCAGGCTTCTGTTTTTGTTTTCGCTATTACAAATGGAATTTTTTTTCTTCCAAAACATTTTCTAATTAATCATTTTCGCTTTTGGGGAAATTATTAAATTTCTGTTTTAATATTTAGTCTAGTTTTAATCTAAGATCTTTGTTGGTCCTTTCCAAACATCTTGTGTTTTGTGCTTTGTATTTGAGAGCCCTGGCTTGGCTCCTTTTGAGTTAGCAGCAGCTGGTTCTGGTGAGGACAGGATGATGGCAAAAGTGCATCACTGTTAAAGAGTGTTTAAAAAATTAAAATAAAATAAAGGAAAAATAATTTAAGAAAGAAAAAAAAATAAAGAATGGAAAAAAAAGAATGTTAACCACAAAAATAGAGTGTCAAAGAGTCCTAACTTTTATTGAGGAATAACTGACAAATAAAACTGTATATATTTATGTGTGTGTGTTTGTTTGTTCTTTTGTGTGGTACGCGGGCCTCTCACTGCTGTGGCCTCTTCCGTTGCGGAGCACAGGCTCCAGACGCGCAGGCTCAGCGGCCATGGCTCACGGGCCCAGCCGCTCCGCGGCATGTGGGATCTTCCCGGACCGGGGCACGAACCCGCGTCCCCTGCATCGGCAGGCGGACTCTCAACCACTGCGCCACCAGGGAAGCCCAAAACTGTATATATTTAAAGTGTATGGTGTTATGATTTGATACATACGCACTGTAAAATGATTAGCAAGATCAAAATAATTAACACATCCATGACCTCAGAAGTTAACATAGGTAATTTTTTTAATTTATTACTTTTTTTGTTACTCTTTTTTTGTGATAAGAATGCTTAAGATGTACTCTCAACAACTTTCAAGTATTGAATACCATATTATTAACTATAGTCATTATGAAAAACAGTATGGTGGTGTCTCAAAAAAAAATTAAAAATTGAACTACCATATGATCGAGCAATCCCACTCTTGGGTATAAATCCAAAAGAATTGAAGTCAGAATCTTGAAGAAATATCTGCACCCCTATGATCATTGCAGGATTATTCATAATAACCTAGATATGGAAACAACCTAACTGTCCTTAATGGATGAAGAGATAAAGAAAATGTGATATGTATATATATGTACAGAGTGGAATATTATTCAGCCATAAATACACACACACACACACACACACACACAGGAACACGATGCAGCCATAAAAAAGAAAGAAATCTTGCCATTTGTGACAATATGGATGAATCTGGAGGACCTTTTGCTAAGTGACATAAGCCGGGAAGAGAAAGAGAGCCCTGTCCTTCTGAGAGGCCAGCGTCTTCCTGCAGTGCCTTGCCATCTTCCTGGCCGCAGTGTTCACCCCCAGAGGTTCAGTGTTGGGTACACACCATGCCTGTTCACGTGCTGCCCAAATGCGGAAAGACAACGTGGGGGGACCCAGTTTCAGCTGCTTTGACCGTAACTCCCAAGTGAGTGCCATGATGTTGCCTCACTGGGTCCTTTGAACTTGGAGTTCCCCAAAGCTGCTCCAACTTCTCTAGGAAAGTACATTTTCTTTTATACTTTCTATTCTCTATGAATTCCTCAAAATCTCAGGTCTACCAATGATGCCGTTTTTTGTTTCCTAATGTTATTACTGATTTATTCTCCTTCTATCACTTTGTTGGCTGGTTCATGGGTTTGGAGACTGGCAGATAAATAGAAGTTGCATTCAGTTCACTATCCTGATCATCAGAATGATTTCCTCTATATATAAATCTTATTATATCATTTTCCCCTTAAAATGTCTCAGTGATTCTCTTTCCTCTGTTCCACAAGAGGTGACTGCCACTTGTCCAGCCTTTCTTATCACCCTTTCCCCCAAACCCAGATCTCATTTTTCAAGCTGCAGACACACTGAACTACTTGTGCTCCCCAAACACACTCTGTCACCAGTCCTTGTTTCTGTTACCCCTTACACACTTTGTTAGCTTTATCCATTTGATCAGTTAGATTAGCGCTAACAAGTCAACTCCTCCAGGAAGCCTTCCCTGACCTCCAAAAGTTTAGATGCCTCACATCTATTCTTCCAAGGTACCCTGTGCTTATTTCTGTCCTTGCGTTTGTCACACTGTATTGCTTTTTACTTATTCTTTACCTCCTCCACCTGTATTTTATGCGAAAAGAAGGGATTGTAATTTGTTCATCATTCTAAGCTCCCTGACATAAGGAACCACAATTGGTTCTTACCTGTATACTTTCTGGAATCCAATATAATGCCTTAAACATAGTTGTTGTTAAAAGCAGGAGCTTCAGAGTAAGGCAGACTTGGATTCAAAGTCTAGTCTCTCACTTACTAGTCCTGTATACGCTGATTACATAATTTGTGGAGACAAGGGCAAAATGAAGATATGACCCTGGACTTGGGTGGGGAAATGGATCTCTCCTTCCCACAGGCCCACTTCTCCAACCCATGGCTGATGGACAGTCTCCAAGGGGTTGCACCCTCCATGTTTTACACGATTGGTATCTGGATTGGGGGTAGGCAAGTGGCTCTTGCCATCTCCTAACAACATGACATGGCACTGTCAGCCCAGGGCAGTGACCTCTGCTACCCTGTCCCTCCCAAAGAGGGGCCTAAGCCCCCCGGGGGCTGACAGCAATGGTGGAACATGGTCTAGCCCTGCAGATGGTCACCGCCCTGGTCATAGGGTGGCAGCAATAGCCCTCCCCCATTTTCATTCCTCCTCACTCTGTGATGTCACTCTTCGATGTCACTCTTCAAGCTCTGCTCCAATGACCTTTGAATGATAACTTCCAAGGAGGTAAACTCAATGGGCGTTTTTTTAAAACGTCCTTGTGCAGGATACCTGTGTGTGCTCGGTATTATTATTTCAAGAAAACGACAGCTGTCTTTGTTTCCTGTTGTTCATACTTTTCAGAGACACAAACTCCTTTCTATGCTAAAAAAATTCCTGACAGCCTCGAGCTCAAGGCCACGATTTTAAACCTTCAGAATTCTGAACTCACCGCAAAGGGAGAAGGGGAAGATTGGGAGGATTGAAATGAGAGCTTTACGCTCAATTTTTTTAAATGCTCTGTGTTATAAACAATCATCTGAAGATCTTATAGCCTTTGAGTGAGAGTTAGGTAGTAAGGTAACCATATTTGACGAGAAAAGCAGACCTAGGGGAGAAGCACCTTTTTCCTTAGGCTACCGTGGGGAGCTTGGAACAGAAGCCAGTCCCCTATCAGGAGATCCCAGTTGCCTCTGAAATTCCACGATCAGAACAGGCAGAACACAAAAGAGAAACCCACTGAGGAGAGGAAATGTTTTCCCACAAAAGCAATTTCCTCCAATTTGTATTTCAGCAACAAATTTGTTTCCAGTTTCAGATGCCACTATTCAAAAATGACCTGTTGCCTTTTGACTATAATAGACCCCCTCTCATTCTTCAGTGATTTGCTTGTAAATATTTATCAATATGGCTTGGCCCTTAGCCCCCTTTTCTCTTGCTTTTATTGCAATGAGCCCCCAGCCCCTGCCAACATTTCTCAAGCTTTGATGACTGTTATGTCTTTCACGTGGGTCAGTGTGCTCTCTCATGTGGTCTATGAAGTGTTGTAAACATTTACAACTGAACTGTCAACATGGATAAATAAAGCACTGTAAATTTTTACAGTTCAGTCACCTTTATTATGCTTTTTACACTCTTGCATAGGTCCAGAGGATTTGCTTTATCTCAAGAAAGGAAGCACTAGATTAGATTAGTTTAACTATATTACTCAGTCCTGGTTGAGCTAAAATCCTGAAACTGTCCTATTCGTAGAGTTATATGTGTTTTTCTTTAGTTAGAAACTGGTTTATTAATAATATAAACAAAGCCTTGATTCAAATTTCAGTCTTCCTCTCACTGACAACTACAGTTGTCTAAGGCAGCAGTTCCAAAACTTTAGCAGGCATCAGAATTCCTGGAGGACTTGTTAAAACATAGGTTGCTGGGCTCCACCTCCAGGGTCTCTGATCCAGTAAATCTGGGCTGGGGCCCGGCAATCTGCATTTCTAACAAGGTCCTAGTGATGCTGATATTGCTGGTCCGAGAATCTAAAGCATTGATTGGGTTCTTCCATCTGAAGAACCAAGGATATTTATTTTTTAGTTTTGTTTTCCAGCCAGTGATTGCCTCAGTCCTGTATTCAGAGCTATTCAGAATACTAAGGCTTGTCTTCACGGAAAGTAGGGCTTGTCTCGGGCAAAGTTAGAGACAATTAACTCTCACACGTGGACAGTTACACATCTCAAGGTACTGGGGGACCAGTGGACACCCTGCCAGTCTCGGTGGCCTCCAGCAGTGCTGGGCCTCTCCCCCTTTGGGAAGGCCTTGTGAGAACATTCTAAAATATTCTTTCCTTCCTCCACATCACTACTTTCAGCTACTATTTTTTTAACTTCTTCTGCGGGATATGTTTATCAGGAGGACTCACTTCTCACTCAATCTCACCTTCCACACTCCCAACTGTTTTAAATAAAGTCTTCCAGGTCTTCCAGGCTCAGCTCCACCTTGCCCCACCTTCCTGCGTGACCTGAGAGCATTTTGGTCACATATCTCACTTAACACATGGTCCTGTACTTTTCTGGTTACGTGTTTGTCCCCTTCTATGAAACTTGGGGTCTTCCAGACCAATCAGTGTCTTATTTACGTCTATCATCCTGAGAAGTTACACTCAATCAATTAAGAAAGAAGGCAAGATGATAGGGAGAAAGAGAGGAAGTTCTGCTCCCAAGAAGTATGTAGAGGGGGATTACAGAGGGGACAGTACAGTAGCTTAGTGGCTGGGGAAAGCAGCAGAGGCTGCTACCTGCAGTGACAACCTAAAAGACTGATCCTCACAGCAGCAACAATGGAATCAGTCACATGAATGACTTTGCCTTAGGTCAAGGTCCTGGATCCAGCCCAGTCATAGTGGAACAAAATAGTGAGCATCACCTGCACACTTAGAGTTTTCATGGCTCTATGGCAGAGATGGTGCTGATGCCATGACAACAACAGGGGGCTCTTTGGGAGGCTTTTATTTGAGGCTGAAGGACTTTGAGATTCAGGAAGGACATGGGATAAGATATATATATGTATTGCAAATAGAGTCACTCACCATTGACTTGCTATGTGTCAGGCACTGTTTTAGGACTAGAAATACAATGGAATTGGTTGGTTAAATGGAAGATTATGTAATAAATTAAGAAAATATATATTTGTCTTTTTATCATATGTGAATCGTATTAGGCTTTCCTTTAAGAAAACATCATACTCTTTTCTATTACATACTTTAATGTCTTGCAATATATTAATGACGAATGAATTCATATCATGTGATATATGTCATTTGCTGCTTCCAAAAATAGTTTAAAAATATTTCCCTCATATAGCCACTTTAGAAGACAGTTTGGCAGTGTCTTACAAAGCTACACATAGTCTTACCATATGATCCAGCAATCATACTCCTAGGTATTTACCCAGATAAATTGGAAATTTTATGTCCACATAAAAACCTGTACACAATTGTTTATAGTAGCTTTCTTCATAATTGCTAAAAATTGGAAACAACCAAGATGTCATTCAGTAGGCAAATGGATAAATAAACCATGTTATATCCATACAATGGAATATCATTCAGCGATGAAAAGAAATGAGCTATCAAGCCATGAACAGACAGGGAGGAATTTTAAATGCATAGTGCTAATTGGAAAAAGCTGGTCTGAAAAGGCTACATACTGCATGATTCCAACTCTATGACATTCTGGAAAAGAAAAAACCATGGAGACAATAAAAAGATGAATGATTGCCAGGGGTGGG
Source organism: Lagenorhynchus albirostris (assembly GCF_949774975.1). Taxonomy (NCBI): domain Eukaryota; kingdom Metazoa; phylum Chordata; class Mammalia; order Artiodactyla; family Delphinidae; genus Lagenorhynchus; species Lagenorhynchus albirostris. Next base: position 95,305,829 of record NC_083104.1, on the reverse strand, counting down.
TGGAGTGAGAGGGATGAATAGTTGGAACACAGAGAAATTTGAGGGGCAGGGGAACTATTCTGTATGACACTATAATGGTGGGTACATGTTATTACACATTTGTCAAAACTCATAGAACATACAACACAAAGAGTGACCCTAATGTAAACAGTGGGCTTTAGTAAATATTAATGTGTCAAGGGCTCCCCTGGTGGCGCAGTGGTTGACAGTCCGCCTGCCGATGCAGGGGACACGGGTTCGTGCCCCGGTCCGGGAAGATCCCACATGCCACGGAGCGGCTGGGCCCGTGAGCCATGGCCGCTGGGCCTGCACGTCCGGAGCCTGTGCTCCGCAACGGGAGAGGCCACAACAGTGAGAGGCCCGCGTACCACAAGAAAAAAAAAAAAAAGTGTCGATATTTGTTCATCAATTATAACAAATGTACCACAATAATGGAAAATGTTAATAACAGGTGAAAATGAGTACAGGAGAGAGGGAGGTTATGGGAACTCTCTGTACTTCCAGTTGAATTTTTCTTTAAATCTAAAACAGCTCTAAAAAATAAAAAGTGACAGAGGAAAAAATATTTCCTCATTTTGTCCCAATACATTCTCAAAACACCTAAAGATCCATTTTCCCCCAGTTCCCAATGACTTGCTTTTTGGTTTTTTTTGTGGTATGCGGGCCTCTCATTGCTGTGGCCTCTCCCGTTGCGGAGCACAGACTCCAGACACGCAGGCTCAGCGGCCATGGCTCACGGGCCCAGCCGCTCCGCAGCATGTGGGATCTTCGCGGACCAGGGCACGAACCCGTGTCCCCTGCATCGGCAGGCGGACTCTCAACCACTGCGCCACCAGGGAAGCCCTTGTTTTTTTTTTAAGTTGAATTTTTATTGTGTAACTATCTGTTGACAGAGTACAATGCATTTTCTCTTTCCTAAGTGAAAGGAGAATATTTAATGCTGATTTCATGAAGACTTATGAAGAAGTCAATTCCATGAAATAAAAATATTTCTGAATGAATTTATTACAAACGGAAAGGGGAATGGGTGGAAATTCACACTTCATACTATCATTTTTAGAGAATTTGGTCTCTATAAATTCAATACTGGCATCTAGCCGTTAGCGGCTTTTGAACTGGTAACTCTTCAGAAAGGTTCTAATGTCTCTGGTGAAGTAAGGACGGGGAAGAAGAACATAATAGACTAATTTATTTTCTTTAATACATTTCCACTTGAAAGGATTTTGAAAGTCTGGTCTCAAGATAATTCTGGAAATGGATTTCAAAGACTGCTACTCAGATTTCTGTTTTGTAGTAAACTTAGGTTTTATAACATGTCAAAATAAGAGTCCGTTATATGGAAGCCTCTATAATGGCACATTTTTATAACACTTTTAATTTGTAATGATGCTTTTCATATGTTATCTGATTTCATATTCACAATCATTCTGGGAAAACTGTAGAACAGATGTTAACTACTAAATAAATAACCACACTGTCACAAAGTAAGAATACTCACTTAAGTGTCCTTCTGGCTTCTCTCTCATGATTTTGGCAGATTCGGTTTCTTAGAAACCAAACCAAGATAGGCACTAAAGTCTATTCTTAAAATCATCAAAAATGAATCCTCCAATCTAAGGTCATTATAAAGATTTCTTAAAATGAATTCTTCCAATTTTTTTCTTACTTCTGTCATTGGTAAATAGCAGTTCTACAAAACAAATGTTTAAATGAAAAAACAAATACCTTATCTCTCACAGATTATAACCAAAGATGAAAATAATATTAAATGCAAGTAAAAATAAATACAAAATCAGAAACAGGCATCTCCAAACACAAAACGGTAGACTCATAGCAAACATTGTTTCCCATCTGTGCCGTCTTCTGTTTTGAACATAAATAGAAATGTGTGTCGTTCTGTGTGTATCCATATGTATGTATGCTCTCCAGTGGGGGCCTCTCTGCTTGAGTCAGTGACTCAGGTAAAGATCCAAAGGTAACGTTGCTCAACCTTCCCACAGGATGTTGGAGAGACTGCATATCCACAGTCCATTTCTGGAAGCTTTATTGGACAATACATTGTCCATTTTGGCTACTATGTGGGATTTTCATGAGAATTACAAAGACAACTGATGCCTATAAAGATGATGTAACTAAATCAATGAGATCCATGTTTTAACTGACCCGTCAATTCTCCAGAGGGAAATTCAACCTGTCTTTCAGGGTGGGACTTTCTGAAATTACAATTGTTTTGAGTTTGGATTCAGGCCCAGACTGCACAGAAGTGGAGTAGAATCACTCTGATTCCAATCTTGGATATCTGTCTGAGGTTTTTGTTTTTCTGCTCTACTTTAGGGAGTGGGCTCATTCTTATACTTTTGACCTTTTAGTTCTTAACTGTATCTACACATCAGAAGTCCATATCTTCTTAGTATAAAATAGTTGTTATTAAGGGTTTCATGTTTTGCAGACATCAACCTTTATTTTTTCTCCTGACCTATTTCATATGGAGAGAAGACAAAATATTGGCTCACTACCTCCTCTTTCAAGGCATGTTAAATTACATAAACATTAGAATGCTACTCAGTGTATACTAGCTTAACTTTGGGGTGAAAAAGCAAATGTGGTATACTGAAATCATGAAAACATTTTCTTTTACTTGAGTCAGTTGCTCATTTACGGTGCATTTAAGTAAGTGTCTTTTAAATACTCAAGGACCTTCTTACCACCTCCCCTTCTGGAAGGCTGGAGTCTTCAGGACCATCTTGGACCGGCAGGGCTGGATGGGTCCATTTTCTCATTACCCTAGAGCATTCTGGAATCTACTACTGCTTTTTCTAGAGTAAGTTGCTGGTCTTTGGAAGAACAATCTTCTAAGATAGTACGTTTATCTATGTGTGAGGGGAGGATGGGAAATCGCTGGGGGATGCTACCAGGAAGTCAACACAGGGTTCCCACTCTAAAGATGCCTACGGGCCAGTGGAGGAGAAAGACGCACTTCCACTAATTCCAATACAAGAGGGACAGTCATCATCACTTGCAAAATTGATGTCAACATACAGCACAGAGGAGGGGCAATTCTATTTCACCTGAGTGGGATGGAGTGGAGGTGACATATTTGTCTTGAGAGATTTGGAGCTCCCTTTCTAGATAGGTGAATTCAGTGCTGGATGTATCAGTAAATTCCTATAGTCAGAAAGAAGCAAGAACAGAGCACTCCACTTATACATTCTCTAACAAATACTACTGAGAAAGATCTCCTTAGACAAGGAAAAGAAAAACCTCTCCAACATAAATAAATAAAACCACATGCAACACAGCTTTATAGATTGCCAGTCCTTCCCCCTTTGATTATTTTTTTTCCCCAGCAGGGTTTATGTCCAGTGGGAACCTCTTCCATGTGCTTCCTGAGGGTGGTGGAAGGTCTGCAGCTCTGCCTGGGTACCAGCGGTGGGCTTCTCTCCAGAGCACACAAATATCTGGAGGCCCTTCTTTTTTTTTAATAAACTTATTTATTTATTTTTGGCTGTGTTGGGTCTCCGTTTCTGTGCGAGGGCTTTCTCCAGTTGCGGACAGCGGGGGCCACTCTTCATCGCGGTGCGCGGGCCTCTTCACTGTCACGGCCTCTCCCGTTGCGGAGCACAGGCTCCAGACACACAGGCTCAGTAGTTGTGGCTCACGGGCTTAGTTCCTCCGTGGCATGTGGGATCTTCCCAGACCAGGGCTCGAACCCGTGTCCCCTGCATTGGCAGGCGGACTCTCAACCACTGCGCCACCAGGGAAGCTCCTGGAGGCCCTTCTGAGAGCATGCCCTTGCTCCTCCTGCCAGGGCTTACCTGGGATTGAGTTCCCCCTGCGGGGAACAGAAAGGGTAATTCATGTTATGGGTGTTGTGTTACATTTAGTCCTAATTGATGCCATTACTGATATTCTCTACCATCGATGGGTGTTGAATTGCATTTTAGAAGTCCACAGTCCTCTGCAGTTATTCAGCCCAATTCCTGAAAAGGACTGAGCTACCAAACCATAGTACATGACTATTACTACAATTACTATTTCGTAAACCATAAGGAACAGCATGTAGACCTTTGGGAGATGACATGGTGTTCATCTCTTTACACTAGAAAAAGAAGAGTAGTCTAATTTGTCCCCATTGTCCTAACCTGAGGGAAACAACACTCCAGTAACACTAGCTATCATTTATAAAAATGGAGGCAAGTATACATCTATGTCAACTCCCTCTAGAATTGGCCCGGGCTAGTCTTTATCAGAAACTTCTTTCAAGGGAACATTAACTGAAAAGGGAGGAATGGAAATATGGTCTAAAGTATCTGCCTTTAGATTAAAAATCTGCTCTGATCTAAATAGACATTCTCCACAGAAGACATGCGAATGGCCAAGAGGTACATGAAAAGATGCTCAACGTCACTCATTATCAGAGAAATGCAAATCACAACTAAAATGAGGTTATCACCTCACACCAGTCAGAATGGCCATCATCAAAAAATCTACAAACAATAAATGTTGGAGAGGGTGTGGAGAAAAGGGAACCCTCCTATACTGTTGTTGGGAATGTAAATTGGTACAGCCACTATGGAGAACAGTATGGAGGTTCCTTAGAAAACTAAAAATAGAGTTACCATGTGATCCAGCGATCCCACTCCGGGGCATATATCCAGAGAAAACTGTAATTCAAAAAGATACATGTACCCCAGTGTTCACTGCAGCACTATTTACAACAGTCAGGACATGGAAGCAACCTAAATGTCCATCAATGAAGGAATGGATAATGAAGATGTGGTGTTATATACAATGGAATATTACTCAGCCATAAAAAAGAATGAAATAATGCCATTTTCAGCGACATGGATGGACCTAGAGATTGCCATAATGAGTGAAATAAGTCAGACAGATAAAGACAAATATCATATGATATCACTTATGTGTGGAATCTAAAAATATGGTACAAATGAACCTATTTACAAAACAGAAATAGAGACACAGATGTAGAAAGCAAACTTATGGCTACCAAGGGGGAAAGGGGGAGGGAAGAGGGATAAATTGGGAGATTGGGATTGACATATACACACTACTATATATAAAATAGATAGCTAATAGGAACCTACTGTATAGCACAGGGATCTCTACTCACACTCTGTAATGTCCTATATGGAAATAGAAACTAAAAAGGAATGGATATATGTACATGTATAACTGATTCACTTTGCTGTGCAGCAGACACTAGCAAAACATTGTAAATCAACTATATGCCAATAAAAATTAATTTTAAAAATCTGCTCTGAAAGAAAGAGCAAACTAATTTGTACCACTTCAGAGGATCAAGTTTAGGTACAAGGAAGATCTCTCTTAAAATTAAAATTGCTAATCATAGGAGTGGGTTCCCCGTCATTGGGAGGCACATGCTGCAATTATATGTCTACACAGAATGATGGACGGTAGAGGAGTCATGCCTTAGTTAGGTTAGAATACTGGGGTAGATAGTATCTAAGGCTACTTCCAATTTTGCTATTCTGTGAGCTACAAAAAAATAACCACAGTTATAATGAACTCTGCATAGAATAAATTAAAGGCAAAATGACAGATTACTCCAGACTAGGGGTTAAAGAAGGCAAGCAAAGCACATGGAATGGGTGTAATTCTGAGCAGTGGTCTTTGCCCAGTAAGGTGTAGGTTGAGCAGGAAGAAATGAAGAGTGGTACATTAATGACATTTGTTTCTTTTCTGGAAATTGAGTATATAAGAGGAAGTAACATATTGGACAGCTGTAGAATCTTCCCTGCCCTCTATTTCCTGAAGAGTATGACCTATCTGTAAATGTATGTTTGTACGCACACGTGTAAATGGCTAGTGGCATGAGTCTCACTAATGGGTTGGCCCGTTTAATGGTTAATTTGGTTTTGGAAACTTCCATAAGAACCCTCTAAAGACACTCTAGGAATAATAGAACAGACACACTGGGATAAGAGCCTCTAAACCCTGTGATCATGTGTTCCATATCTGGAAAATGTTATAAAGCTTCTCTTTCATCCCCTGTAAAAGGGAAACTATAGGAAGATTTTTTGTAAATGTACTCAGATAAAAGTCCCTCTATGGTCGCTTATGTGTTCTTCTCTGTAACGTTAAAGGGAATCTAGAGTTTGTATTTGCAGAGCTGCCGTTGCCAGGGAAACAGAGGGCCTCATCAGAATGCAGCTGCATTAAGATTCCCTATCCCAGTTACTGGGTCTTTTGATTGGTCTGCAACACACAAGAATCTCTTTATATCTAAGAAAGTTATTTTCTTCATATGCGTCTATTGCACAAACCTGTTTGTCAGCTGACTGTGTGTCTGACATAGAACTCCATATCTGGTTACCTCATGAGAACTTGTTGATGGAAAGAGGGAAAGCAAAGCTGGAGGAGATCATTCCACCCTTCACAAAGAACAGGTGGCACTAAAACGTCCTGTCTACTGAGCGCCTTCCTGTGTTCTGGAGTTCTCCAGAGAACAGGAGAGCTTAGATACTTATTTCTGATATGTATGCATTTCATATGCTACGAGGGCATTGTAATTTTCCATGACTCAGGTAAATTTAACATGGGCTTTACTGCAACTAGACTTGACACTAAAGTTATCTAAATCTTTAAAGCCAGGACCACTCATCTGAATTCCCTGACCGTCCACTATTATTGGAAGGACTTTCTGAAGCAACCTAAATTCTTATTGTAATTTTAGATTTGTTCCAACCCAAACAAGTTACCTGAGTGATTTCTAAAGAGTATCTGAGCTGATGCATACTGGATATGGGCTATTTTGAGTTTGATAAAAGTCCCAGTGAGATATTGCCCCATTTGTATAATCATGAGTCCATATGTATATTAATTCAATAATCCAGCAGGCCAATCTTTTTCATACAGATAAGTACCCTTCAAGGAATCATCTTCATCCAATTTTTGTTTAATTGGTGATAAGTAGCCTTTCTTATTCATGCTATAGATGATGATATATTGAACAGGCTGACATACTCAGAAAAATCTGAAATGTGGACATTTTCAGAGTGCCTTCTTTAGGAAGGCAAAGAACATGTGGTGAATGTCTAATTATGAAAGCTCATTTCACATGCACCATTTATTTTTTTCCTAAAAGATCTTGAAGTTTAGCTCTCTGGAAAGATTCATGCTCTCTTGCTACTCTGTCATTGTGTTTTTCTGTGCATGACATTAATATTTCCAGATTTTTTTACTCTCTGCTTAGTATCTGAGATACTCTGTTCTTACATTTCGCTTTTAAATTAGCCTCGCAGAGTTCTGCTTTTCACTAATTATTCCATTAACTTAGCACTGCATTTACAAAGGACATTCTGGAATATTATTTTTAGGGTTTTCCCTGATAATGTCTGCTTGAAAGTAGCAAGATTTCAAATGAAATCCATTTTGCTTTAGTAAGTCTAGGGGGACATTTACCTATTCTCCCAATAGGCAAATTCAGGTTTAGTTGGGTTAAAGTGGCCCAGGTAAGCAAGGGTTTCTGTATGTAAACTCCCTGGAATGTTTATTCCTTATTCTCATAGCTGCGGCTGTTTGCCAAGTCATTCAGCAACTCCAAAATGATCGTTTAAAGCGAGACAATGTGCTTATGCAGTGAACTGTACAATGTAAAGCCCAAACCTAGAAGACTGACACTTAAAACTTGACAGAAACATTCCTTTTGCAGTAAAATAAACAGTTTTCTCTTCTAGATAAGGTGAAGTAATTTTTTGATTAATCCATATGGTTTGTCCTCTTGCCTTGGAAACAACTAAAGACAACAATTTTCCAGTTCCCTTCCTCCAAGTCTTCATTATCAATAAATGCCTGTGATATCAGCTGAGAGTGTTTAGCCCACACATCCGGCTTGTATCTTAATTGCAATAACTTCTTGTCACAAACAGCCAACGCAGTGATATATGGAAACATTTGATTTTTTTTTCCCTCCCCCCATACCTTCAGCCCTCTTCTCTCCTTTCTCCATCCCAATCTCACAGAGCCCGGAAAGTCTTGCAACATTCCTGAAAAGTTACATAAGACACCAGAAGTAGATAACATTGTATGTTTCAAGTTTAAAATGCAGAATGTTTATGCCTGTAGGGAGAGAAGAATGAAAGAAAGTCCCTTTCAGGAATCCTATCTGAAATGACTGGGAGGCTAAATGCTCCCCTTTAAGTAAAACTGATGTTTAAGGACTTTGGGTGTTTTTTTACTATCAGGTCAATGGCAAATTCTTTGTTCCTTAAGAATAAATAAGAAGCATCTATACAGCCAGCAAGGCTGTGATTTCCAAGGTTTCATTTGAGGCAGGGGCAATGGAAGCAGAATTTTAGATCCAACAGCGGTACCATTGTGTTGAGATCCAGTCTTCTTTTTGTGGTATAGAAGGAAAGGGATGGAGAACACGGGTCTTGGCTTGGCGTAAAAGAAAGGCAAACCAAGTTCTCTCTTTGGCATCTGATCATATCTCTAATGCCTAACACAGATATGGAGTTAGGTCTGTCCAATACCCAGAGTTTTCAGTCACAGGTGCCCTTCCCATCCAGCATAATACAAGCCTTCTCTGAGAACAGAAGTAACTGTGCTGTATCTTAGAAGAGGAGATCATTTAGTCAGAAAATGGAAGCACCAAAAAAAGAGGTTTAATGTGTAAACATATTTTCCCAAATCAATATGCCACACAGAAATCGTTCCGAGGCTTCTTAACCTTGACCTTGCCCTTCCCTTTGGCGAGGTCAGCCGCAGCAGACACGCACGCACGCAGCTCCACAGCCAATTCCAACACGTTGCAACGGTCTCCAAGGCAACACTGACACAAGGTCATCTCAGTGCTGTCCAATTTCCAGGAAGCTTCTGGGCGCTCTGTTCTTTGTGGTCTGGCATCAGGATGGAAGGTTTAACCTGAGCACAAGTGGAGGAGGCTGGTTGGTTCCTACAGACTCTGCATTCTTTTCTCTGGTGGGTCAGGTTTGTGAACAAGGACTGGCCCCCACCTATAATATAAATATTTTTGAAAGGTTTGTAGAGTGTAGACATGACCTCTGCCCAATGGACTTACCACCCATCTAGATAAGAAACAACAGGAGGGAAATGCAATGAGCCTCTTCGTTAATTTGCTTAATGAAGGGGAAGTGACTTGGGGAACATGAGTGAATTAAAGAGGAAAGAACAACACAAAAAGGTTCAGAGTCGTTTTTTCCCTCTGTCCCTGTTAGACCCTCTTCTTACTGTTTCTTTGCCACCTTGCTGAGTTTATTTATTTTATTTTTTGCAATAGAGTTAGGCCATGGGTGGGATTGGGGAATGCTGAATACAACTGAAATAAAATGTGGTGTTTACCAGTGCGTATCCTTACAGCAATGACTGCCCTCACAGCAATGGCTCCCCTTGGTTTTACTTACTTATTGTTATTGAGCTATGATGGGTATGCAAAAAAAAAAACATACATATTTAACGTATACATCTTAATGAGTTTGAGACAAGTATTCTTTATTCTAAATATTGTCTCAGACTGTTCTTTCTTGCTTTTACTTAGTATCATTGATGCCGTTTTTGCATGTACTCATCAAAAGTTGACAGAACCCCTACTGAACACCAGACGCTGTGCACAGCCCCAGGACAAGGAAACAGGTAATTACAATGCAATCTGCAAGCGCTATGGAAGTTAAGAGGAAGCAAATGACCCATTCTGATGGACAGTCCAGTGTAACGGTCTTGAAGGGGTGATCTTGAGCACAAAGTAGTCAAAGGTTCCTTAACATGGTAAGATCATGAACATCTCTGTACTTCAGTTTCCTCATCTGTAACATAGGGACAGAAATAGTACTTTCTATAGCATCTTAGGAACTGTATCCTGGCTTAAAGTACCTATCTTCTAGATGTAACTCATCACTGGTCCAGCAAGTTCAGGGAGCCTGCCCATTTACTCCCTGAGTTGCAGTGACTCCCAGTGCCGAATGGGGTAGGTATCCTACACAGAAATGAAAGGGGAGTTGGGTTTTCTCCATTTATTAAGACTGATTCCCCCTGTGGCCTCCAGTGCTTGGTAGGGTTAAGTTAGACAGAGATGTACCAAGTCCTCTCCAGCTGGGTAGGAACCAGTCCCTGGGCAATGTGTGGCTCACCAAATCTCCAGACATTTTAGAAGCCATGAGAATGTGAATACTCATTTGTCTAGTGTTTTATGCCCAGACAGATCCAAGTGCAAAGAAGGCAGTTGTAATTCACACAACCGGCAAGAGTGAGAATCACTTTTATAAACAGGATCCTCTACCCCATGGTTCCATCTCAAGTTGCCACATCTTAACACAGTAGCTCAGACAAAGGAAGACCCTGGATGAGGATTTTGATTTTAATTGTTTGCCATGCTAGTGAACCAAAGAACTGAAGCTGACTAAACTCTTTCAGAGACATTGTCATTAGCGGTGAGAAACTTCCACATTAGGACTAAAAATTTTCATTAGATCTAGAAGATCAAGATAGAATGAAGACATTTGGGAGGGGGAAGTTAGAGTTGATAGTAATGTCTCTTATCTAAGACATCGACAATAAACCTCCACTTATGTGGCATCCGGATAACAGACATTAGAAAAATTCTAAGTGAAAAATTTCATACTCAACATTAATGGAAAAAAGCCAGAATCCAGGGAAACAATGTGTTATAAGTAAAATAAGCATTCGATAACAACAACAAAAAAACCCTCGTAACTCTTCACAACCGTCTCATGAAATAGATCTTATCCCCATTTTACCGACGAGGAAACTAAGGCTTAAAGAGATTAAGGGACTTGCTCGAGGTCATCCCAAATCGCCTTTCACTGGCTCCAAAACTTGAGAACTTAATGATGCAATACTCTTTCATGTCAGGGATTTACTTATATCAGATGTACAACTTCCAGACGGGTATGACACCTAAGAGTCCCTAAGGATCTGAAACCTTAACCGTAATATGACTTTATCTAATATTAAGAGATTTCTCTAACTCATCTTTCAGGGCAGGGGCTGGAAAACTACAGCCCATAGTCCAGATCCAGTCCTTTGTCTGCCCTTGTAAATAAAATATTATCAGAATATGCTCATTATTTTATGTATTGTCTATGGATACATTTAAGCTATAATGGTGTGGAGTAGCTGCAACAGAGACCATACGTCCTGCAAAGCTGAAATTATCTACTACCTGGTCTTTTACAGATCAGTATAAAAGGGTTAGTATAAAATGAATCTGTCTGCCTTTGTATTATACTCAGTCAGTATTTTACAGTGTTCATAGTATGAACCCTGAGACCCCCTGCAACTTCTTAAGGCATCGTGTAAATCATAAAAGATTCAAGTCTACCTGATGCAATGTTAGAGTTAAGTATATTTTACACCATTCAAATCCACTTTAGGTAAAATTAGTACAATTCTCTTAGCCAAAACCTCCTATGGCCCAAACACCCTGGATAAATAAAATCTTCCTGTGAAAATATTCTACAATCTCTAGTGTATAGCTCCAATCACTACAGTTAAAAGCTACATACTGGTTGTGGACTCAGCAGATTTATTCATATTAAAACATGGTTTAGGTTTTAATGTTGTTCTACAATCCCCATTGGTACAATTTCAGTTGCTTGCTGTGGTTTTTATGATAAGCAATGTATCTCTCCTTCATAGCTTATGAGATCGCTTTTGCATTCTTCTCCATCTGAATCTTCAAACAACCATACAAGAAGTCAGTCGTTCCACTCTTTCCTGTACCATCTATTTTTTTTCCCACTGATTCATTCCCATCAGCTTACAAACATGCTTTTATTTTCTCTCATCTTAAGGCAAACAGAACAAAAACAAAAAAACAAAAAATCTTTCTTCCATTCCTCTTCTCTCTTCCCTTTTAAACTTTTCTAATCAGATGTTCATCCTCTCCACTCCCACTCCAGCTACTCTATTAAAATTGTTCTGAGGGGCTTCCCTGGTGGTGCAGTGGTTGAGAGTCCGCCTGCCGATGCAGGGGACATGGGTTCGTGCCCCGGTCCGGGAGGATCCCACATGCCGCGGAGTGGCTGGGCCCGTGAGCCATGGCCGCTGAGCCTGCGCGTCCGGAGCCTGTGCTCCACAACGGGAGAGGCCGCAACAGTGAGAGGCCCGCGTACCGCCAAAAAAAGAAAAAAAAAAAATTGTTCTGAAAGCAGCAGCAGTGACCTTGCTGTTCAATCCACACTCAATTCTTAGTCCTCACGCTCTACAACTTACTACCCGCAGCATCTGGTGCACTTGCTTGCTCTATTCTCTTTGATATTCCTTCTTTCCTTGGCTTCCAGGATGCCACACTGTATTGGGACCTTTGGTTTTGTTGTAGTTTATACCTGGAACTGTGCCCGGCACATGGTAGGTGCTCAGTAAGTAACTGTTTAAATAAAGGAGACTGGGACATCTAACCTCATCTGCATCACAAAATAAATTCACACCACTGCTAACAGGATAGTGTCAAATGTAATTTGACAGCTAGATAGAACAATATGCTCACACTAAATCCAAATCATCACATTCCAATGCAAAAATATCAGGCACTTTGAACAAAATAACCATCACTCATCAATATAATATATATATAATGACTTCCTTTAACGTGTTTGAAGAAGCCGTAAAGTTTTTATGGGTAAAGTGATGACAGTATTTTATTCTACCGAGACTACCACACATTTCTGGGAAATAATTACAAACCTGGGTAGGTCACCGATTGAAAGACACAGCCTGACATCTTTCTTCTCAACACTGTATTTGACAGAAGTTGTAAAAAGACTTTTGGGAATATATCAGTGATGGGCACAGTGGTGGGAAGCCATATTAGTAAAGCCATTTCAGGAGAAAGTCATTAGGATTAGAATGACACATTAACCAGGGTGTTATCTCCTCTGGTCAGATAACATGTGGCATATGTGTCAGGGAAGCCTTCTCCCTTATCTCCCCACTCCCTGTTAAACAGAAGATAAGCTCGTTGTGCATATCCACTAATACTTTGGAATGGAATGGAATTTTTTAAAGCATCGTGGTAAATTTTAACTGACTTACATATGATTTAAGAAGCATTTTTATTCAGTTTGTCTTTCCCAGATCAAAACACTATATGTGGTCAATAGAAATTAAGAATCCTGAGTCTCACGGTTATTCAAGACACACTTTGAGAAAACTGAAAATGATTGCGCTCAGCATCTGCACGTTTTATGAGAAGAAAAGCACGTATCATGAGAGTGCTGTAAACATTGTGTGAGAATGAAACTGGGATTGTGATGTCGAGGGCTTCCTCTGGGTGGGTGACATGCCACCAAAACAAATGGCATTCTAGCCACTCAGTGGGCCAAAGTCTAACATTATTATATTAACCAATTTCCGTCCTGTTCTTTTTCTTTATGGGTTTTAATGACCAGGCAAGATCTCACTGTTTAATATTTAAACAAATGTTTTTATGCTGAGACAATAAGGCACTGTTGAGACTGGAGAGAGTTGTTTAATATTCTCCAGTATGGCTGACTGCCATTCCCGCCGGAGTAAATGGCATGAGCTGACTTCTAGAAATGTTCAGAAATTAAAGCTCCCTAGTTGGTGACATGTGTGAATGGAATCTCCTCGAGCTGCACGCACGGCATCCCAGGTGTGTGTGGTCTGCCCCACAGGGTGAGTTCCTCTATTGTTCCGGCTCTCCTAGCAGAATGCTATTTGGTTAGCATAGCTTGTGTTGGCTAAACAGACTGGCATGCTTCCATGTGCTGCTTCTTCGCTACACTGACCCTTATCAATTTACTGACAGTGACCTTTAATACACCCCTTCTTAATTATCCATCATCAAAGGCAGCTGAGTGTGGGCTTCCTTTTTGAGGTTCAGTACCCCTCACTGACTAGATGAGCTTTAGTCAACCACTGAGGTGAGCTTACTTAGTGTGAAAACATGTTTCACGTACGGCAGGACAGCTCTCAAAATCCACGCTGACTGATTTAAATCGTGGTTCTATTTCTTCCCCTCAAAGTTAGGTGTGAAAATTTTGCATCTGACGTGAAGCAAGAAAACTAACTTTACAAAATGTTCGGGAACTTTTAGGTTCCTGAAAAACTTTGTGATGGACAACTTCCCCAAAAATCTTTGAATACATCTCTAAGGAGATATTATCTCTTATAAGGTTGGGTGTGGGTAGGATAGACTGAAAATCCCCATCACTATGCAGTGGATTTTTAGGCACAAAAACCTGCAGCACATTGAAGTTATAAATTCTACTGGGACCCACCATATTTTAACTTGTTTCTTCCCCAGAAGAGATGGGGTCCAAGATGGAAGCCAGTATTGGAAAGAACAAGGCAAACCATCTTAAGGTGAACAACCACAGTAACAAAAAAAAGACCGATCAGAATTGTAAGAAAAGTACTCGGTTGGTTTTTATTGCTTAAGCTTGCCTTCTTTAATAGGAATCTACATACATCTCAAGTGTGAAAAATAAAACCCTTTGAATGTTACCGTGTGTATATTCTAAAGCTTCCATAACATACTGGCCAAAAAATAAGATGATTTCTCCAAACGGAGACCCATAGGATATATGTTTAAGCAGTGGTCCCCAACCTTTTTGGCACCAGGGACGGGTTTCGTGGAAGACAGTTCTTCCACAGACAGGGGCGGGTGGGGGATGGTTTCAGGATGATTCAAGCACATTATATTTATTGTGCACTTTATTTCTGTTATTATTTCATTGTAATATATGGTGAAATAATTATACAACTCACCATAATACAGAATCAGTGGGAGCCCTGAGCTCATTTTCCTGCAACTAGATGGTCCCACCTGGGGGTGATGTGAGACAGTGACACCGGAAGTGTGTTGCTTACGTCCAGTCTACTCCGTAAGATGCAGCTTCACTGTCACTTGCCACTCACTGATAGGGTTTTGATATGAGTCTGCAAGCAATTGATTTATTATGGTCTCTCTTCAGTCAAACCTCTCTGCTAATGAGAATCTGTATTTGCAGCCACTCCCCAGCACTAGCATCACCGCCTCAGCTCCACCTCAGATCATCAGGCGTTAGAGTCTCATAAGAAGTGCACAACCTAGACCCCTCACATGCACAGTTCACAGTAGGGTTTGCGCTCCTATGAGAATCCAGTGCCGCTGCTGATCTGACAGGAGGTGGAGCTTAGGCGGTCATGCTAGCAATGGGGAGCGGCTGTAAATACAGATGAAGCTTTGCTCTTTCACCCGCTGCTCACCTCCTGCTGAGCGGCCCGGTTCCTAACAGGCCATGGACCAATACTGGTTCGTGGCCTGGGGGTTGGGGGCCCCTGCATTAAAGAACACACTTTCTGGGCTTCCCTGTTGGCACAGTGATTGAGAGTCCGCCTGCCGATGCAGGGGACACGGGTTCGTGCCCCGGTCTGGGAAGGTCCCACATGCCGCGGAGCGGCTGGGCCCGTGAGCCATGGCCGTTGAGCCTGCGCGTCCAGAGCCTGTGCTCTGCAACGGGAGAGGCCACAACAGTGAGAGGCCCATGTACCGCAAAAACAAACAAACAACAACAACAAGAAAAACCAAGAACACACTTTCTCAGAAAGGGCATGAATTGGTGTGGATTCATCCACATTCTCTCACCCAGCTCTCTCAGACTCACAATGTTAGTAACGGCTACCTGGGTCCAGGAAGCTATGTAAAGCCACCTGGCCACAGGGAGATGTGTTTCTCAAATATATCAGATCAGAAGGATTACTAGGGGCATTTGTTAAACGTATAAATTCTCACACTCTCACACACCTACCTCTCACTTCAGATTGACTCATTAGATATGGGTTGGAGCTCAAGAATATAAACTGGTAATAAGATGATTCTTTACATCAAGAAATGGTGTGAAATATTTCTCTACGGTATAGAATCCCAATATCATGACCTCACCAACTGAAGGTATACCCGTTTCATGGCTTCATATATTTACAGGGAATGCACAAGAGAAACTGGAAAAGAGTTAAGACATGAAAACCATATATAATGAATATATATGATAGGAGAAAAAATAAATTAAATTATGTATAATAATATAATATCAGCAATGAGTAGTGACTTGAAACTTAGGATATGAGACTATGTGAGGAAAAAGACAAAGAGACAAAGACAAGGAGAGAAAGAGGGAGACCCAGAAAAGTTTGCCTTCTCACATCTACTCTGAATTTGGCTTGCTTTTGTGTCCAAGATCAAGGTCCCCTGTTCTGATTGCAAGGTCCCCTACTCAACAGCCCCTGTCTCTTTGGTGTATGTAGAATTAGACACCTGGAGATTAACTAGCAATGCTTGGGGTTTCTTTATTTATGTATTTATTTTTAAAGGAAGTCACTAAAAAAATATGTAAAAGGAGTAAGTGTTGGTGGAACAGCTACCATTTATTGTGCATCCAGCCGTGTTCCACACGCTGTCCTCATGTTATATCATTTCTTTGTCTTCAATCTCTGACACAGGTTTTATTACAATTCAACTGATAGGGAAACAAGTTCAGAGAAATCTTTAATCTAAGGTCACATTATCTTCAAGTGACAGTTGGGATTTGAACCCAGATGTACCTCTCTCTGGTACACCCTATGTCAGTGAGATGGTAACCTGTGGATTATGAGGCAAGAAACTTGGATTCATTTCCTAAGTTGCCTGATGACTCATTGTGTGTATATAGATCAGTGTCTAGTTTCTTTGTGCCTTGGTTTCCATACCTTCCAGTCTGCAGACAACTTTCCTATTAACTGGTTTTGAACAACCCCTAAAGAAGCACCAGCTGAAGTAAATACAGGACTTCTCTTTGAGTTCTAAATCTGGTGTGAAATTGAGAGGAACATTTCAGAAAGCTTTCCATTGCTATCAAAATGGCAGCAGACATTCACAGGTTAGGGAGTCCATTAAAGTAGTCCAAAGTACCATCTGCCCAACTGGGAACCATTCGATAAGTTACTGTTGTCTTTTGACCCTGTCTCATACTTGTTAACTTGTTAAGCTTTGACAAAAGGGACAGAATGGAGCCACTGTCGAAAACAAAGCATTCTGTTTGAATTGGCAAAAGGCAAGATGATCTCCCAGACACTTGCCTAGAAGTAACCACTCTCTAATGAGTTGCTCTTTTTATTAACTATTATGTAGAGCTGACTCATCCTTTTGGATTTCAAGAGACACAAACATAATGCAATGTGCTTTTCCTATGCAGAAGCTGTTAGCAGGCTTTTACACTCCTTTTACATAAGTCCCAAGTGAATCTTACACACTCCTTTTACACTCCTTTTACATAAGTCCCAAGTGAATCTCTGCAAGCCAGTGATATTTGCACACATTTAAAGAGGTTTGCACAAAGCTTTGAAAGAATTAAAAATAAGCATTTTCAAACAATCACGTCCATCCAAAGGACGGTGTTCCCTGGTGTCAAGGCGTATCCTTTGCAAGAAGGACCTGGGGGACGTGGAAAAGAACATGAAATTAATGTTAGGAAAACAGATGTCCAGAGTCTTAGGGACTAGCAATGCAATTCCTAAACAAGAGAGCTATAAAGTGCAAATGAGTCCAGGAAGGAAATGTGATAATGTGCGGGAGTGATATCTATTGAGTAGGTCCTAGGTCTGTAGGGGTTTCACATTTTCAGCAACAACTCAGCGGTGGCACCAAGAACATGTTTGTGTTCGTTCTGTTAATCGATGACCCCAGGCTGACCCAGAGAAAATTAAAATTCAGAATGATTTTATTCAATGTGGGAGAGGAATTCAGTGAAGATTTTAAGGATATGTTCCAGGCAATGCACACATACAGAAAATAACACCACAGGAGAAAATTGTTTGGGGTTTACAATGAATTCCACTCTGTCTCTAGGTCACCACTGCACAGCTATGGTACTTTTCCCAAAGAAGCATGTACCATGTACAACGCTTAACTGGAAAGGAAGTATATGGTGGGCTCCCTTCTCTTTAGTCAGTAAAGCAAATGGCAGAAGGAGACAACAGAAGGCAATTACAGAATGAGATCAACCAAGAGGATGAGATTTGCAATAAGGAGACTTTTCCAAAACCAGAACTCTACGGTTAAGGATGTAATCATCATCCTCATTATCACCTTCCTGAGGTCTTTAAAAACCAGAGAAGTAACATAGGCAGAACACTCTATGACATAAATCACAGCAAGATCCTTTTTGACCCACCTCCTAGAGGAAGGGAAATAAAAACAAAAATAAACAAATGGGACCTAATGAAACTTCAAAGCTTTTGCACAGCAAAGGAAACCATAAATAAGATGAAAAGACAACCCTCAGAATGGGAGAAAATATTTGCAAATGAAGCAACTGACAAAGGATTAATCTCCAAAATATACAAGCAGCTCATGCAGCTCAATATCAAAAACCCAAACAATCCAATCCAAAAATGGGCAGAAGACCTAAATAGACATTTCTCCAAAGAAGACGTACAGATTGCCCACAAACACATGAAAGGATGCTCAACATCACTAATCATTAGAGAAATGCAAATCAAAACTACAATGAGGTATCACCTCACACTGGTCAGAATGGCCATCATCAAAAATCTACAAACAATAAATGCTGGGGAGGGTGTGGAGAAAAGGAACCCTCTTGCACTGTTGGGGGGAATGTACATTGATAGAGCCACTATGGAGAACAGTATGGAGGTCCCTTAAAAAACTAAAAATAGAACTCCCATATGACCCAGCAATCCCACTACTGGGCATATACGCGGAGAAAACCGTAATTCAAAAAGAGTCATGTACCACAATGTTCATTGCAGCACTATTTACAACAGCCAGGACATGGAAGCAACCTAAGTGTCCATCGACAGATGAATGGATAAAGAAGATGTGGCACATGTATACAATGGAATATTACTCAGCCACAAAAAGAAATGAAATTGAGTTATTTGTAGTGAGGTGGATGGACCTAGAGTCTGTCATACAGAGTGAAGTAGGTCAGAAAGAGAAAAACAAATACCGTATGTTAACACATATATATGGAATCTAAAAAAAAAAAAGGTTCTGAAGAACTTAGGGGCAGGACAGGAATAAAGATGCAGATGTAGAGAATGGACTTGAGGACATGGGGAGGGGGAAGGGTAAGCTGGGGCGAAGTGAGAGAGTGGCATGGACATGTATGCACTATCAAATGTAAAATAGCTAGTGGGAAGCAGCTGCATAGCACAGGGAGATCAGCTCGGTGCTTTGTGACCTCCTAGAGGAGTGGGATAGGGAGGGTGGGAGGGAGACGCATGGAGATATATGTATACATACAGCTGATTCACTTTGTTATACAGCAGAAACTAACACAACAATGTAAAGCAGTTATACTCCAATAAACATGTTAAAAAAAAAAACAGAGAAGTTCTCGTCCAACTAGGATAAACTGGATGTCATTAGGACTACCAACACAAATGGTTTGTAGGTTTAGATGATTCTTTAAGTTCTCTTTAGCCCGATGTTGCTGTGGACATCAGAAGGAAAAGTGCAGGCCCTGTTTGAAATTTCCCTGGACCTCCTGCTTTCGTCTTGGATCCAGACAGCTCTCAAGATAATGCAGTCAGGTTGTGTTGGCTTTTCATCTCTCTATGCTAATGGACTCTGACGTCGGAGCACACCCCTGTTTCTTTCCACTCTATCCCCCAAAATGGAACTGAATGAGTTCATTTTCTCCTGCTCTGAAGGAGCTCTGACTTTGTTCGTTAATCTTCTCGAATCGAGTTGTTCCACATACTAAACTGAGATAAAGAGGCAAAGGAAAGGAGAGGGATAGAAAGAAGGGAAAGCAGTAAGCAGTGCTAAGAGGATGGCTGGGGACTAGAGCCTTCGTTTGATTTCCATGTGTACATCCTGTTAAATGGAACTCAACCTCAATTAAACACTATCTTGGCTGTAGAAATGTAGCTTTAACATAAATTCCTCAGTCACCCCTTCCAATCAGTTTGGTACCCTAAAACTAGAAGCTCTGGACCTTCCAGTTCTTTTACATTATCAGAGAAAGTCTTTCACTAAAAAATCAAAGACAAAGAATCATGAGCTATAAAAGACAGAGAAAGGTCATCTAGATCACAACTTAACAAATGAGCAAACTAAGGGCCAGACAGATAAATGACCAGACCCAAACCATCCTCCCCTCGTAGAACAGAGCAAGGTTTACAGTCAAGATTGTGGGCTTCGTGCAGGCAGGATATCTGTCCATTTTCTTCTACCGTATCTCCACAATTAGCACAGTGCCAAGCATACAGTAGGCACATAATAAATAGTTATTGAATGAGTGATCTGTGATTCCTGATACCCCTTCTCATGTTCTTCCCACTCAAGTACACATTTTAGCTCTCAAAAAAAAAAAAAAAAAAAAGTCTCAGGACCAATGTAGCTCACTTCACCCCACCTCAAGCCCTGAAATGACCTAATATTTTATCTTGGAATGTTCCACTGTGTTTCCAAAAATTCCTAGTATGCAGTGATGTGGTTTGACTTAATTCTGTTTTCACACAAAAAAAGTCTGGCTAAATGAGCCCTTCACAAACGCTCTATTGTTATCACCAGACTCAATCTTTCCCTAGTGAAAATACATTATCTTATTAAAGTTTTGGTGTTTTGATTCTTGGGTTTTCCCCCCACTCTTTATAAAAAGTGTTCCCATTCCCCAGACTGAGGGAACTCTTTTACCTTATCTTATAGTAAAAGGATGTGTATAGTACCATAAACCACAGGCAGGTAAATCTCACCATGTATAAATTCTGATATCAGAAAATCTGGTTTCAAAATAATACATTCCAGGAGAGGCCAATTCTTTGTAGTACTGAAGGATTCACCATAAGATTGCCTTAAATAGTGGTCTAGGGTGTAAATGTGGTTCAGATTACATTCAACTTTTTAGGAACACATCTATTGTGCAAGAAAGGTAACTCGCCTGGGACAACCATGGGATAGGCAAAGCAGCCAACTGATGTGGCATGTTTTAGGAGTGACTAAGGGCAGTGAGTTGGGAGCCAGAGTTCCCGAAGTCCTCTAAAGCATGTGACTCTTTCAAGCTCTGGAGATCAGGGAAAACCTAAGAACTACCATACTTAAAATTGCTTTCTCCACAGCCGTTATATCCAAAGATGGAGGGTGGATTGGAATATAGGGAAAGAACATTTTAACCACTACTGGAATGTCAAACGTCCTGATGCTGCCTAACCGTGACTGACACGTAACAACTACTAACACTTTGACACTGAGATACTCATATTCTACATTTTCAAAAAACACAGAGTAACTTAGGGGGACACATAAAATACAGTAAAATAGATAAATCAAATGTACATGAGAAAAGAGATAGGGATATAAAAACAAAGACAGAAGCTAACACAACAATGTATACCATAATGTAAACTATTGTAATAGGAGACACTGACATGACTCTTAGCTTTTTAGTGGTCAGTGAGAGAAAGGAAGCTGACCAGTTACTTAATTCACTGTCTTCCTAAGATTTTTTTAAAATGCTCAAGAAAGTATGCCAGAAAGAAATTTGTCTTCATAAGTCCTCATAAAGACGGTACTGGGTAAGTAATAAATAACATCCCTAATGATATACTTACTATAGACCAGTGGTTCTCAAACCTTAAATGCATCATAATCAACTGGAAGTCTGGTTAAAACACAGACTTCCAACGCCGCTCCCAAAGTTTCTGGTGCAGTATGTGTGGGGTGGGGCCTGAGTATTGGTATTTTTAATACAAATTTTTAATATGCTTCCACATGTTACTGACACTGCTGTCCGGCAACCACATTCTGACACCACTTCAGTAGGCACATGGCCAAATTTTCCAGGTCCTCTCATTAAAGCACCCTTCCACATAGACTGATGGCAGTGCACTCGCTGCAACTGAGCAGTTCCCTGGGATTAATACAATAGAGCCCAGCTGCATTCCCTCTGTAGGTCCAGCCCACAGTAGGAGGTATCAATGTGGAGAGGGAATGACCACACCATTTCTCATTCAGGGTATTTGCTACGTTGTTCCGTTATGCAGTCCAGCCCTGTTGGTTTATTCATTATACTCCCCAACAAACTTTTAGATTTCCATCTCACTTATCAAATTCCCCTGCAACCCAGAGCAGAAGGAACTCTACCTATGGGAATCCAACCATCCTGCATCAGTAAACAAAAGAACGACTTTTTCTTATTGAAGACTGCCTCTTACTCATTACTTAATGTTCTCCTTTTATGATTTATCAACATTTTAAGACTGAGATTCCTTGTATTTCCAACCACAGTTCAAATCTGTGAGCCATGTCTAATGCTTCCTTGTATCTCTAAAGCTCACGGTATAGTGCTTTTTATAAAATGGGCACTCAGTTATCTGAGTGCTAAACAAAACTCTTAAGAGAACTGTAAGAAACCTGTGAAACTGAAAAGGAATGTTAATGGAGGAGCTGCCTCTTAGCCATCATAACATACTTTCCTTCTCATAAAGCTGAACTGTTTAAAATTGACGACATTCTGTTGAGAAAAATGTGTACATAAAAAATGTGGCTTTATTAACTATGTAAACAATGTATGGTATGGTTATTCTCTTTGAAATAAGATTTCTCCATATTTTATTTTATTTTATTTTATTTATTATTTATTTTTTTGCGGTACACAGGCCTCTCACTGTTGCGGCCTCTCCCGTTGCGGAGCACAGACTCCAGACGCATAGGTTCAGCGGCCATGGCTCACGGGCCCAGCCACTCCGCAGCACGTGGGATCTTCCTGGACCGGGGCACGAACGTGTGTCCCCTGCATCAGCAGGCGGACTCCCAACCACTGCGCCACCAGGGAAGCCCAGATTTTTCCATATTTTAAAGCTGTGTTCATTTGTTGAATACTTCTTGAATATGTGCTATATGTAAAGTAATAGGTAAGCAAAGAGTACATTCTTAAGGAACTCACAGTACCATAGAGAAGACAGGCACACACACACAAAATCTAGCCTGTAAAATGAGGGAAAGATTCTGTGTGTGTCTGTGTGTGTGTATGTGTAAAAAACACATATAGTGGTAAAAGCACTATTTTTGTTTCTGTTTCTATGAATTTGATTATTCTGTATACCTCATGTAAGTGAATTTATACAGTATTTGTCTTTTTGTGACTGGTTTATTTACTTAGCATGATGTCCTCAAGGTTCATTCATGCTGGGGCATATGACAGATTTCCTTCCTTTATAAGGACACATAGTGTGTGTATGTGTGTGTATATGTATATATGTATATATATGTGTATATATATATATACACACATATATACACACCACATTTTGTTTTTCTGTTCATTCATTGGTAGCCACTGGGTTACTTCCATTCTGAGCTATTGTGAATAGTCATGCTATAACATGGGTGTGTATCTATCTCTTCAAGACCTTGCTTTCAATTATTCTGGATATATAACCAGAAGTAAGATGACTGGATCATGTGGTAGTTTTATTTTTAATTTTTTAAAGAACTACCGTGGTGTTTTTCGTAGTGGTTGCACCACTTTACATTTTAGATTCCCACAAAGGCGTGGGTGCACAAAGGTCAAACTTACTTCTTAAATACTCTAAAATTGGTAATATTATACATGCAGAAACCAAGACATATGCTTCAGACTCATAGATAATACATGGCCAAATAGGAACATGCCCATAGATCTTCTTGACACAATTTAGTGCCTCATATCATTCCATTTACTGCATCAAAGCCCCAAGTAAAGCAAACAAGGCAAATGTTATTTTTTGTCATTGCTAAGTTTGATTATCTCTGTTAGAGTCTCTGTGATAATTTTAGCCAACGGATTCCTCTACCCTTTGAAAGAATAAATCTTCTCTGGTCCCTCAATTCTGCTTTTGCTTTCCCACAGCACCACCACACTGCCTTATACTACAAAACGATAGAAGTTGGTATACCAGCTCTTTGGTCATTATTTATGCCAGGTTATATTCATCCTCCGCCATCCATAAATTAACCAAAATCTTAAACTTGGAAACAGAATGATGCCCTGCTGGCCCAGCATTGGGGAAAAAGTCCTGAATGAGTAACCCAGTCACCCAGCTAGACGTGTTTGCTAACCCAAAAAGCTGTGATCTCTGGGCCAGGCACGTGGGGCCAGAGGAAGAACTAACTCTTGGCTGTATTACTGGATTTTTCCACCAAAGAATTATTGCAGGAAGACAGGTCACAAAGTCAAAGCATATATTACTGAGCAGGGAATACCATCAGAGGCAAAAACAAATACCAGCAGGAAAAAAGGAAAGCCTGGCCCACTCTCCCTCACACGTCTCACCTCAAAGATGTTGGTGGTTGGAAGCTGTTTCAATAATGATAGCTCAAACTGATGACAATGCTCTCTAGAACTGTCCTTGTGATCCGGTTGTTTCATGTTTCATAAAACGTCCAATGAAAAAAAGGAAGGTCATTTCCATGGGGAAGGATGTGACTGAATGTTGTCCAGCAGAGCTAACATTTTCCTGATCGACACATGCCTCAGATCAACTTTCAAAGTTTTTGTGCTCTAATGGTCAAGGAGCTTACTGCTAACAATAAAATAATCAACTCTGACACTGGAGTGCACATATCAACATTTAAGAAAAAGATGGCTTTTATACATGAATGGTGCAGCCAATAATCAGCTAACAAGTACTGGAACATGACATTTCAAGGCAAACTAGAAGTACATCCACATATAGAAGGAGACATTGAGGAAATGTGCCTGTCCTGAACTTGGCATTGGACAGAAGGGGAAAAAGTCTCCCTGAAGAATTCATAACCACGCTCTGGTACATATGTAGGTTCGCTACCCAATCTTGCACTTCCAGCTTAGTCCAAAGAATCCCATGCAAGATAAATAAAAACATCTGCAATTATACCTACCACAGTAAAACTGAAAAACACTAAAGACTAAGTAATAATCTGAAAATTTGTCTAAGAGAAAACATAATATTGACAAATTAACAATTTGATTAATTGATGTCTCATCAGCAATGACAGAAGCCTAAACACCTTGAATGATATCAAAGTGCTATGCAAAAACAATTATTGGTCTAAAATTGTATACCAGAAAAACTATCTAATAATGATATTTTTAGGAAAAACTAAAATGAGAGCATTTTCCATTTATACTATTTACTAAAATGAAGTATCAAGAAAGTACTTTAGGCAGGAGTAAGTAATCACATATGGAAGAAAGAAAGGATGAGTAAAGAAATTGATAAAGTATATGGGCAACTTACACAAGCAGTGATTGTATGAAATAACAGTAATAATTTGTAATTTTGTTAAAATACACAAGAAAGAACAAAAATACAGTGCACTGATGTTATATTGTATATAAGAAAGGAGGGGTTGTTTGGGATTACGGAGTACTAGGTTCTATAATGTTAGGTAACAGGGCAAAGGCAATGAGTGACTATGTATCTGTAAGGGTTCTTGAGAAACAGACCAAATAGGATATTTATTATAGGAATTGCCTTACACAATTATGAAAGATGAGAGGTCTCCAAACTGCTGTCTGCAAACTGCAGAACGAGAAAAGTTGGTGGCATAATTCAGTCCAAGTCCAAAGTCCTGGGAACCAAAGGAGCTGATGGTGTAAGTCTCAATTTGAGCCTGAAGGCTTAAGAACTAGGGAGTGCTGATGTCTGAGGGCAGCAGAAGATGGATGTCTCTGCTCCAACAGAGAGAGCAAATTCACCCTTCCTCTGCCTTTTTGCTACATTTGGGCCCTCAATGAATTGGGTGAAGCCCACCAACACTGGGAAGGGCCTTCTGCTTTACTCAGTTCATTTAATCTCTTTTGGAAACTCCCTCACAGACACACTCAGAATCATTTTACCAGCTATCTGGGCATCTCTTAGCCTAGTCAAATTGTTATATAAAATTAAGCATCATACTTCAGAATTTAAGTAGGCAACAGTAAAATTTTTACAGTAACTACTGTTGAAAAAGAAAGGGAGTTTATAACTTAAAGCTAGGAGAGGGATAAATAAAAGATGGAATGAGAGGAAAACATTCAAATAATTTCAAAGACAAAAAGGAGAAGAAACAAATATACTCAGAAACTTATACAAGGCAGGAGAAAGAATAACAGTAGAAATAATTTCATATATATCAATAATCACAATAAATATAAATGAACTAAATTTAGCAGCCAAATAGTAAAGATTATTACATTGGATTTAAAAGATCCAGTTATGCTATTAATACGAGATACATATAAATTATAATGCAGAAAATTTGAGAGTAAAAGACAAATATTAACCAAAAGAAACCCAACATCATTATATTAATATCAATTCCAACAGACTTTATAAAAAGCAATACTGGGGATAGAGTCACTGCATAATGTACACTATACAATGTTTAGTTTACCAGGAGGATAATATATATAGCATATCACCAACATGTATAAAGTAAAAACTGACAGAACCACATGAAGAAATAGATAAAGCCACCATCATCTGGAAAACATTAGCCTGTCCCTCATCCTACTTGATAAATCAAGCAGTAAGGATATGGATATTTGAATAACACAACAAATTCTATATAAGAGAGACACATAGTACATTGAACGCCAAATATAGTTTTTAATCATGCAAAAGAAAAAAGTTTGCAAAATTTGGCCTATAATAAGCACAACTCACAAAACAATGAACCTCAAAACCTGTTATCATAGAGCCTTAATTCTCTGTCCACAATACCACAAGATTAGAAATTAAATAAAATAGAATTAGTATTATTCCATATATCTGTAAATTTTTTTAAAAACACATAGTTCTACCTCTGAGTTACAAAACAATAATCATGAAAGTAAAAAATTAGAATTATTCAATGCCAAAAATACCACATATCCAACATGAGTGATACTGAAAAGCCATACTTAAAAGTAGAGAGCTTAAATCTTCATGTTAGAAAGTGGTAAAAGCTGAAATTTAAAGTAATAAGCATCCAACTTAAGAAATTTAAAAAGGCAGGAGAAAGTGTAGAAGACTGTAATGATAAAGCCAAATTTGAAATTAGTAACATACTAGGCAGAGATAAAATATGGAGATTTAACAAGTCCGAAAGTTTATTCTATGAAAATACAAATAAAATTGACAGCATCTTGGTAGAATTAATCAAGAACCCCCCCCAAAAAAACTCACATATTTTGAAAAATAGGTTATCAAAACTGACTCAAGAAAAAAAAGATAATCTTGAAATAGAAAACTAACCATTTAAGATACTGAATCAGTGATTTAAAATCATGAAGCAAACAAACAAGAAAGCACCAGGCACATTAATATAAATAATGCAAATCACTCCAGCTAATTTATAAAGAAAAGTATTTGGTATAGAGTACTTACCTTTACAAAATCCGTGCAAGGGCTGGCAAACTTTTTCTGTAAAGAACAAGATAGTAATATTTGAGGCTCTATGGGTCATATGTCATCTCTTCCATATGCTATTCTTTGTTGGTTTTTAATTTTTAAAACCACATTTTTTTAATGTAAAAAACATTTTTAGCTCATGGATTATACAAAAATAGGCCATGAATTTGGCCTACAGGCTGTAGTATACCAGGCTCTCTTCTAGGCTGAACAATCTAGAATAAATCCCAGAAACTCATTAGAGGAGTTACTAAAAAAGTAGGTACCTCAGGAGAGAGGAAGATATGGGATCTAGGAAATAGGGACTCCAATACATAAGAGAAATGAAAGGTATTCCCATCATGCAGAAGAAATATTCCAAGAAGAAGGCCTGGAGGGCAATCTATCCAGATTGGAGCAGGAGGAAGAAGGTTCCAAAAGAATTGACTCCAAGAAAAAGACAGAAACGATAGGCTCAACTGAAGTATTTGACTACATGAAAAGGGGTTTTACTCATTTATTGGGTGTATTTGGGGATGAATTTGTATTACCTGCATAGAAAACCAAAAAGTAAAGCAATAATTAACTCCAGGAAAAATGCTCAGATATACAAAAAGGGAAATGAAATCATAGTACCCTACATGGTTCAGTTACTAATAATTAGGATAGGGGTGGGGAAGCATGTCAAAATGTTAAATCCTTATTTTCAGAGAAAAAAAATGTTAATGAACAAATTTTGGGACTTCCCTGGAGGGCCAGTGGTTGATTCGTGCTTCCACTGCCAGAAGAGCAGTTTCCATCCCTGGTTGGGGAACTAAGTTCTCACAAGCTGCGCGGCAAGGCCAAAGTTTTTTTTTTAAATAATAACAATGAACAACTTTAAAAGTCAAGAAATCATTGTTTAATTACATTGTTTAAAGCATGGTACTTAATATTAGAAACAGCTAACGTTCTGTGACTGAATGCTCCTCCCCCCCAGGTCCTATCACCTGTCTCCTAGTAATGGCAAAATGGATCTGGTTCTTGATGAGGTAATAATTTATTTGGGGGCCTTCAAACATATAGTATTCATTTTCTGCCTATGATATATAAATCCAACTTATATTTTTGGAAATATGTTTCTTTTTTTTTTTTTTTTTTTGCAGTATGCGGGCCTCTCACTGTTGTGGCCTCTCCCGTTGCGGAGCACAGGCTCCGGACGCGCAGGCTCAGCGGCCATGGCTCACGGGCCCAGCCACTCCGCGACACTGGGATCTTCCCGGACCGGGGCACGAACCCCTGTCCCCTGCATCGGCAGGCGGACTCTCAACCACTGCGCCACCAGGGAAGCCCGGAAATATGCATTTTTAATGTCATGAAAATGCTACTATTCTCTTAATATTGTTATATCTGGATGTTCCAAATGCATCCCTATCGGGAGTGCTATGTTCCAGAGGATATGTATAGGGCTTAGCTATCATCTGTTCTTTCCGATAATGGATTCCTTTTCAAAACCCAAACACCTGGTATATAAATGAAAAATAATGGTAATCCAGAATTTTTTGTCTCCTTATTCACTCAGGACCTAGCACTGCCGAGACCTGCTGAAATGTCTCATAATTTGCTAAAAATATTACCCACAGTTATTGAAACCTGGGAGCGGTGGAAGGAAGTGGTTTTGTTATAAACATTTATGGATAGTTGCTAACCCCTCACTTTAGTTCATGTCTTTAAAAGTACGAGTACTTTATTTTCTATCCTCAGGAATAGTTAATTAGGGAAATAAAATGCCCTCAAAACTCCACAGAACTGACTTCTGTGCAACTGTGTCAAAATGAAATAAAGTTGAAATATCTGTTCCTACTTTCATGTAATTCCAATGAATTAGTTTTGCTTCTCTTTTCCCTTATGTGTTTATTTATTAATATACATGGTTATAATAGATTATACGTTATGTTCATATATCTATGTAGACATATATTTCAACCCCTAAATATTATCATTATGTATTTACATCTAATTATAAAATTTATGAATTATTTATTTATGTTATTTTATTTTCGCATAGGTGTCAACTCCATTTGAGCTTTCCATGGTTGCTGGCTGCTTACAGTTACATGCATTTATTGATTGGCTTATCACTTTCTTGTCACACTACTTAGACTATTATTTGTTAAATAAACATCATGACCAAGAATGCATTTTGGAAAAAAATGAAATGCAAATAAACCCAATAAATAAAATATGAATCATAAAAAAGTGTGAAAAATATATTTATAGCATATGGTTAGGAGCTTCACTGTGTTCAGGAAGTGGTATTTGCTACCAAAATCACCATTGATAATATTTTATTGCAAGTAGATGCCTGGAATATACCTCAGTGAACAGTAATCTTTCATATGTCAAATCTTTTTAGTTAATTGACTTTTGTCTAGACCTAACATGTCCTGAATATGCCTTGATGCCATGTATATCTAGTTCTAGTAAACCTAGAAACTCTAGCCCAATTAGAAACTCCTCCATTCCATATTTTTATACATTTTAATAAATGCTAACAATTTGTACAGGGTAAAGAGCTATCAAATTGAGCTGCTGGTTGAAAACTACAATCTTTCAACTCTCACTAGCCCACCATTTCTTTGCTATCATATATTCTTTTTTTTTTTTTTTTTGTAGTATGCGGGCCTCTCACTGTCGTGGCCTCTCCCGTTGCAGAGTACAGGCTCCGGACGTGCAGGCTCAGTGGCCATGGCTCACGGGCCCAGCCGCTCTGCGGCATGTGGGATGTGGGATCCTCCCGGACCGGGGCACGAACCCGTGTCCCCTGCATCGGCAGGCGGACTCTCAACCACTGCGCCACCAGGGAAGCCCTCTTTGCTATATATTCTTACCGGCTCATTTCAAAAGGGATTTAGGATGCAAGTTTTCACTGAAAGCACAGGGCACATCCCTGTGATGTCTGTAACACAGTGGACAAAGTCACCAAGGATCTCCCTGAAGCAGAAAAGACATTAAATGACGTTCTTTCCCCGAGTTCTCAGCTGGAGAGAAAGAACAGGACAACCTGTTCATTGCTCTCTATAGAAATTTGGATCTAATCAAGGTCTGAATATTAATCATGTCTTTACAGGAAGGGCAACGCCAGGAAGCTTTTTTAGCTGGAAAAAAAAGAAAATGAGAATGAAAATAAAGCAGTGCTCTCCACAAGTTTGAGAGTTCTGAAAACGACTCATCCGGAGACCATGTCAGGAATGCCTGGCTGTTAGCAGAAGTCTGGTTGGGGTGTCAGACCAGATTCTTGGGATCCAGGTTGAGGGATGTAGTCTCTCCTTTAGTCCAGACCTGAACTTAAACTTTTTGAGATCCAAGTCAATGGAGATGGAGGCTGGGGGGCTCCAGAGACACATGGGTAGTGCTGTGCTCTCAGCTGTTACTTGACTTGTGGAAGGAGCAGACGTGTTTCAGCTCTCTCCTCAGTATCCCAAAACAACAAAAGCAGCCCTGACTGTCTTGTTGCGACTTTAACTTGGTGTTGCATGGTCCTGGGAAGACATATATGTGTGGATGATAATTCAATTCATACACATATATGCACTTAGATGTGACTCATACTACCTTGTCTACTTTTTATTTCAGTTAAGCATGTGCTGCCCTATCCTGCTTTCTATTTAATGTGTAACACAATTTAACCTTGATATTATCTTAGTTTTTTCATTTTTTCTCTTACCTACTCAAGCCAACTGTAAGCTTATATGAGCAGGGATCATGCCTTTTACTTGTTGGTAATTCCCACAGCATCTAGATTGAACTGGAATTCAAACACATTCTGAATTTCAAATGAATAAAAGTCCATGTGATATTCTTCTTATAAAGGAATATCATGAATTAAAAAAAATCCAGACGTGGCATTTTCCACAAGCTCATCTGGTTCTCATTGGAACCAAATGACAAAAACTTGTTGGATGAGCCAAACAATTGTTGGCCTGTCTGTGGCCTTCATGGATGCGCTGGGCACAGCATATTTCTTCCTGGGGCATAAACACTGATAATGCCTTCCTCTGGTTTTCCCTTCCCATTGATGTCACCACTGACCTCAACAGCAAAATTACTTAAAAATTCATCTAAAATATAAAGCCATCAATTAAAACATTGTTATTGAGAGTCCACTATGGCCATGGAGTATTTTTCACAAGTGGGTAGGTATTATATATAAAATCAAACAGAAAATCATAGCACCAAAACTAGAAATCACTGTGGTGTGTTGATGACTTATAGTATACCTATTTAGAAATAAGCTTTAAGACAGAGTTCTTTAAAGGGGTATCTTATCAAGTTAACTATTCTAGACACAAGAATCATGATCCTAATTAATCAGGTAGGCACTACTGATTTTAACAATACCTTAGAGCAGTGTTTGGCAAACTGGTACACCAGTTTCTGGCAAGAAGTCAGTAAGTGTTCAATGAAAACAATAGTTCAATGAAAACAATGATTAAGTTTGGGAAATGGTGCCTACTGTATCACTCACTTGAATAACTCCCAATGCATGTAATTATACTAATGATTCTGAGAAGTCCTTCTGTTAAGAAATCTGTTTGGCTTTAACTCAGTGTTTTCCAAACTAATTTGCCTGTAGACCACCACCTCCTTTTATTTTTAATGATTTATTAACATTTCAAAGGATACTAGTGTTCCAAGAAACAATTTAGAAAAAGTTCCCTAAAAAGTTTTTTTCTTAATTCAGTTCTTTTTGAGGATAATAAAAAGATTATCCTCAAAAAATGTGAGAAAAATCACACTTGCTCTGTGTAATGAGAACTACATGCACTTTACTCTGCATAAGTACATTGTATCATGGCCAGCCTCTGCTTCCTAAGAAACACCTTATCATCAGTGGGGTAGGGAAAGAGTTTCTAATCTGTCTCATCTTTATCTTTTCTCCTTCTCTCTCCTATTCACTGGTCTTTCCCATCCCTTTTTGGGTGGAGTATTTGTTTCTTGTTTCTCATCCCATGTTAGTAAATGTAGAAAAGTTACTAACTGTTAGTAACCACACAAATGACTTATTGCTTATTGCTGAATTTCTTAGTCTTTACAACTTTGTATTTTCTCTGAAAATACATCAACATTCTGTGATGTTTGACAGAAACTGGGAAAGATATTCGACTTGCTCTCTTGATAATGTATTGTCCTTTATCTTCCAGAATATTCTGTGATGATTAATGACACATGTCTTCAACTTCTTCCCTCAACTGGTTTCACTGTCTCACCCTATAAACATATTCGTCTCCTCTATGCTAATCAGACAAACTCTCTTCGCTGTCTGGTTTATAGCACTGTTCTTCATTCTATTCTCAGCCAAAGTTTTAAGAAAAAGTTATATTTGCTCATTCTGCTTGTACCCCAATTTATTCTTCATCCCTCTGCAATCTAGAATTACATTCTTCCCCAATCCACTGCACTAATTCTGTTCTAAGGACACCAATAACCATGTCTCTGTTATTATCTTGATCTTTCTGCTATAGCTGACCCGTTATCAGAGCTTTCACGAACTTGCCACTCTCACAGTTTTAGTTACACCACACCTTCTTGGTGATTTTTATTCTTGGTCACTTTGTGGGATTCTCTCTGCCCAAAACCAACCCTAACTTTGCTGTTTGCTGGTGCCTGTTCTTGCTCACTCTTCCCACTCTATTTGTTCTTTCTGGAAAATTACTCCATTCTCAAATATTTAGCCTCCACTTATTAACTAATGACTTACAGTTGTCTTCCCCCACCATGAGCATTTCCCCTGTATCTCAGACTCACATGATAAAATGTCTTCCCAACACCTTTACCTGGATGCTCTACACAATAGTTCACCATAGTACTTTTTACCCCTTCCTCCTACCTCACAAAGATTCAATCTTCCAAATGTCATCTTTAGTACATTTGGCAGCAACAGTATAGTCTCTGTCATCCCCAAAAGAAACCTGTGTTCCACCTCTATGCACTCAGCCTCTTCTTTTTTCTTTCCCTCATTTGTAACAACTAAGAGTGCCTTGGCCCTTTCACTTCCTTTACGTTACCATATGGACTAGCCTCCGAATTCGTGGCCTCACTCATTCAAATTTATTGACCACACAGCTGCTAAAATAACCTACCTAAAACACAAATCAGGTCAAGTCATTTCTCTGCTTAACGCTTACCAGCCAAAATCTAATGGGAGGCTATTGTCTCAGTAGCAGTTCTCTTTCAGGTGGTCTGTGAATTCTTTCACTTTTTCAATGATTTATCTTTATGAAGCTGGAATTTCTTCATACACTTTAAAAAAATCAACATAACCCAGCAGATGGAATGCAGAAACAGCTATGAGAACCCAACTGTCTTCTCTCAAGCCAGAGAAGAGATTTGCAAAAACGTAAAGCAATGCCACTGTTCTCACTGAATTTGATTCTTGTTTTGGAAAATATAGTCGCTTTTCATAAAAACAGGTTATTTATGTTGACATATAATAAATTTATTGTTATTCTTAAATGAATGGGTAAATATTTTAGATGCCTCAGCTATAATTTCTAACAGTAAATATAGATTGAAGTAACCTCTATAATCTACAGTTCTTTAGGATCCACAACCATTTTTAACAGTGTAAAGTAGTCCTGAGACCAAAAACTTTGTAAACTTCTCATCTAAAGGTTGTAATACTATCTCCTATCTCCATTGTACCAACAAATACACAGATAAACGTATACTTGTAAATATTCGTGTGTTGCTAGGGAAGAAAACACATGGTTCTGTCAGAGAGGTTTAGGAGGGGGCAAATCTTCTTGATAGTTTGGGCAATCAATTAGAGAAAGATTCCCTCAGAGGACGGTATTTAAGCTGAAACTGAAAAGATGGAAAGCAATAACCAGGTTTGTAGATCCTGAGGTAGTAAGGACCTTGTCCTATTTGAGGAGCTGAAAGATGATTGATGTGGCTGGAGTAGCATGAACAAGGGCCAGAACAGCCTGACTTAAAGCTGAAGAGAGGACAGATGCCAAATCACGCAGAGCCCTATTAGTAAGTCATCCTAACGCACCATCCAAACCAGGACACTTTAGAAATGAAAGGGAACGGTCATTACAAAAACAGTCAACTGCTACGAACAGGATTGTCTTTGGCAAACCAGGACAGATGGTCACCCTAGATATAAGCCACTTTAAGGTGACAAGGTTTTACTTCAAGTAAAATAGGAAACTATTCAAGGATTTTGAGATCACTCTGGTTGCTATCTGGAAAATGGAAAATGAGACAGTAAAATTAAAAATAAAAATACTGGCCTTCCCTGATGGCACAGAGGTTAAGAAGGTGCCTGCCAATGCAGGGGACACGGGTTGGATCCTTGGTCCGGGAAGATCCCACATGCCACGGAGCAACTAAGCCCGTGTGCCACAACTACTGAGCCTGTTCCCTAGAGCCTGTGAGCCACAACTATTGAAGCCCGCGCACCTACAGCCCATGCTCTGCAACAAGAGAAGCCACTGCAATGAGAAGCCTGCACACAGCAACAAAGACTAGCCTCCGCTCTCTGCAACTAGAGAAAGCCCACAGGCAGCAACAAAGACCCAACACAGCCAATAAATAAATAAATAAATAAATTTTTAAAAGTAAGAATACCATTTTGGAAGTTCTTGCAGCTTTCTGGGTAAGATTTAATAGTAGCCTAGACTAGAGTGGAAATGGAAAGATTCGAGGCCTATTTGGAAGTGAAATCAACAAGGTTTGGTGATGAACCAAGAGTAAGGTTTGAGGGAAAGGTAGGAGACAAGAATAATCCTACATTTTTTAGTAGAGGAACTGAGCAGATAATTGGGGTCTTTTATTGAGAAGGATGTCCTTGGAAAAGAGTAGGTCTATAAGGTGGGGGAAAGGCAGCAGAAATCAAGAATTCAGTAATTTGGGATATTACATTTGCAATTCCTGTGAGACATCCAAGTGGAGATAGATGAAAGTTGACCTCTGTATATACAAGACTGAACTCAGAAAAAAATGGCCAAAAATATTAACATGACAGTCATCAGTATATAGATAGCATGTAAGTAAAATAAGGTTCAAATTATTCTCTTTTGCCTCTTCTATTTAAAAAAGCTGATATAATTCTTACCTGCCCCAATTCCATATTTGTTATAGGGGTTAGAAATTGTCTTCCAACTTTAAATTTTGAAAGCTTTGCTATCTCCTATTCTAGGGTAACTTCAATGACTGATTATATTGCATCTTTTGAAAGATTGAATTTTCAGCATTTCTGGATAGAACTTGTACTATAGGGTTGTGATATTCCTAAGGGTTTGGGAGTAGATCACTTCTGAAAATTGAATTAAATGAGTAATTGAGTAAATGAGTGAGGTCAGTTAATCTTTATTTTAATCCCATGGTGAAAGTATTTATAAAATTAGGAATCTGTTTGATTGGTGAAACATCAAGCTCTGATAGTTTTTTTTAAAACGTTTGGATTTCGTATAGCAAGTTTTCTCGAATAGGTAAGTCCTGAGTTTTGTTTTTAAAACTGATATAGTTATTTTCTCTATGGAAAAAGGCCTACCAGCCTATCTAAATCAACATTGCTTCATTAATTATGGGTGGGTCTCTTTCCACTTTTAGACTTGAAGTTAAAACTGAAATGCTTAGGTCGTTAATCGTTGTACTTCCAAGTTCATGTAAGAACTCATGCCTGTGGAATTCTCTAAATGAATTGGCGATTTCAAAAATTTGGGAGAATATTTTACCAAATTTCCCCAAAACTTATTTA
The DNA here is from genome assembly GCF_949774975.1 of Lagenorhynchus albirostris. Classification (NCBI taxonomy): domain Eukaryota; kingdom Metazoa; phylum Chordata; class Mammalia; order Artiodactyla; family Delphinidae; genus Lagenorhynchus; species Lagenorhynchus albirostris. The sequence continues at coordinate 95,269,738 of NC_083104.1, read as the reverse complement.
TTACCCCTCCAATCAGTACACGTAACATACAGATGAAAAGAAGTAACCACGATTTGCTAACAGAATTTAGCCCTGATCTACTTTTACTATTAAATGGGGATAGAAGGCATGTGTACTTGAAAAAGCATGTCTGATTACATATTTTACACACTAGTTTTGAGGTGTTACTAGACTTGGGGCTCTTAAAATAATAATATATTACCAAAATTTTCATCTATCTCTTGAAGATTTTAATAATAAGAAGAATATGAATCTGGTTAAGTAAGTAGATTATATGTGTATGTATATATATATTTATATGTATGCATGTATGTATATATGTAGATGTGGATGTGATATATATGTAGGTAGTATATGCATGTGTGTAGTTCATGTGTATATATAAGTGTAAGTGTAGGTGTATATATATATGTACATATGCATAACTGAAAGGATAAATACCAAACTACTGATAGAGATTTCTTCTGAAGAGGGGAGTGGGAATACAGGGATACATGCAGTGGGCTTTCATGTTTATTCTATGTATGTTCATAATATTTGAAACTTTCACCATATGAGTGTATTCACATTTCTTGTGCAATTTAAAAGGATAAAGAGGAAAACAAATAAATAGATGGATAATACTTTATTAAAAAGAGCAGGAGGGTAAGGAAGAGAAGGAAAATAAAAGGATGATTATCAAAAAGTGGAGAAATGGCAAAAGTATTTAAACTTGTTTCATCACTTTACATCCCACCTGGAAAACTGATGCAAAGATTTGGACTTTTTATAATGTAACCATCCGAACTTTGGCTTAGACCCAATATTTCCAGTAGCAACTAGCTACTGGACTTTTTATAGTGTAACCACCCGAAATATTGGCTAGACCCAATATTTCCAATAGCAACTAGCTACTGGACTTTTTATAATGTAACCACCCGAAATATTGGCTAGACCCAATGTTTCCAGTAGCAACTAGCTAGTACTAAACAAATGAACCTTCATCTACTAGTTCTGTGTCGAGAGAGATCCACCAATTCCTGCCACCCTACCCCTAACGCTGTCCATCACAGGGATCCTTCAGCAGATGAATCATTAGCAACATCATGCTGTTGGTGTCTGTTTTAGACTCCCACTATTTATGTGGCTAACCTTGGCTGAGATTCTCACCCTCTTTCAAATTATTAAGCTCTTATCAAAAACAAGCTTGTGTGTGCTGCTCTCCTTTTCCCATGGGAATGGCCATCCCAATCCTCATGAGACATAAAATTATTTAATCCTCATGAGTACTTGTTCAACATGCAACTCTTAGGAGAAAGTTCTTCCATGGGCAGCTCATGTTTGAAAAGCAAAACCCTTTCACTCCTGGGAAGAATTCCTCTGGGTGATATATACCCCCTGCCCTCCAACATCTGCAGATCCCCAGATCAAGACATATATTATGTAAATGCTTGGAGAGACTCTGTTTGGAGTCAAGCAGACTTTTGCTACCAGAAGCACAGTGATACTTGGATGAATGAATCTTAGGGGGATGGCATGGAAATGGGTTTCATTCCTGAAGACAAAATGTCCAGTTATTCCTTTATCTCTTTCTGCTCACACCCCTATCTTCCTCCTTTCTCTTCATCCTCTTTCCTTCCTTTCTATCTTTCTCTTCATCTTATGCACAGAATCTTCATTTCCAGAAGGCTGTCCACCCCAGGGCATGTGTGACTTTTGGGGAACGAAGCCCACTGACACTTCTTACAGTCAGAGGGCCGGCCTCCCTGGCGTTGCTCTCTGGGTGACTCAGGACCCTGGCAGCAGGGGATGGCCCGAGGCCATCTGATGGATGTACCAGAACACTCAGATTGAATCTGACAGGCAGCTTCAGTGATTTGAAGGAATTCACAAAGAGAATTTTGCTCCTCCTAGGTGAGTCCAAGTGCTCTCTGAAACTGCCAGTCTCTTGTCCTTCACTCCTTGCCCAGGGGCAGCTTGGAGATGCTAACCCATACTCTTTAGATAAAAACAGGGCTGCTTCTTCGCCTCAAATACTAAAAGCAAAAGGATTTGAAAATGTTTTAAAATTGCCCAATCTTCATACCCCATTTGGTTTACTGACCCTGCCACCGCCAAAAATTAAAGGAAGGAGGAGGAGAAGGGGGACAACAAAAAGATAGCTCTGTAATCTCCTTAAGGTCACAAAATACTGTATACTCTGTAGTGAGAAGTGGCACTGAATAACATAGGCTGTTAGGTCTTCCTGGATATTCAGGGTTGCTTTTTGTTATTAACATCTTTATTGGAGTATAATTGCTTTACATTGTTATGTTAGCTGCTGCTGTTTAACAGAGTGAATCAGCTATACACACATATACATACATCCCCATATCCCCTCCCTCTTGTGTCTCCCTCCCACCCTCCCTATCCCACCCCTCTAGGTGGTCACAAAGCACCGAGCTGATCTCCCTGTGCTATGCGGCTGCTTCCCACTAGCTAGCTATTTTACATTTGGTAGTGTACATATGTCCATGCTACTCTCTCACTTCGTCCCAGCTTACCCTATCCCCTCCCTGTGTCCTCAAGTCCATTCTCTACGTCTGCATCTTTATTCCTGTCCTGCCCCTAAGTTCTTCAGAATCGTTTTTTTTTTAGATTCCATATATGTGTTAGCATACGGTATTTGTTTTTCTCTTTCTGACCTACTTCACTCTGTATGACAGACTCTAGGTCCATCCGCCTCACTACAAATAACTCAATTTTGTTTCTTTTTATGGCTAAGTAATATTCCATTGTACATATGTGCCACATCTTCTTTATCCATTCATCTGTCGATGGACACTTAGGTTGCTTCCATGTCCTGGCTATTGTAAATAGAGCTGCAATGAACATTGTGGTACATGACTCTTTTTGAATTACAGTTTTCTCAGGGTATATGCCTAGTAGTGGGATTACTGGGTCATATGGGAGTTCTATTTTTAGTTTTTTAAGGGACCTCCATACTGTTCTCCATAGTGGCTCTATCAATTTACGTTCCCACCAACAGTGCAAGAGGGTTCCCTTTTCTCCACACCCTCTCCAGCATTTATTGTTTGTAGATTTTTTGATGATGGCCATTCTGACCGGTGTGAAGTGATACCTCATTGTAGTTTTGATTTGCAGTTCTCTAATTCTTAGTGATGTTGAGCATCCTTTCATGTGTTTGTTAGAAATCTGTATATCTTCTTTGGAGAAATGTCTATTTAGGTCTTCTGCCCATTTTTGGATTGGGTTGTTTGGGTTTTTGATATTGAGCTGCATGAGCTGCTTGTATATTTTGGAGATTAATCCTTTGTCAGTTGCTTCATTTGCAAATATTTTCTCCCATTCTGAGGACTGTCTTTTTGTTTTGTTTATGGTTTCCTTTGCTGTGCAAAAGCTCTGAAGTTTCACTAGGTCCCATTTGTTCATTTTTCTTTTTATTTCCATTTCTCTAGGAGGTGGGTCAAAAAGGATCTTGCTGTGATTTATGTCATAGAGTGTTCTGCCTATGTTTTCCTCTAAGAGTTTGATAGTGTCTGGCCTTACATTTAGGTCTTTAATACATTTTGAGTTTATTTTTGTGTATAGTGTTAGGGTGTGTTCTAATTTTATTCTTTTACATGTAGCTGTCCATTTTCCCCAGCACTACTTATTGAAGAGGCTGTCTTTTCTCCATTGTATATTCTTGCCTCCTTTTTCAAAGATAAGGTGACCATATGTGCATGGGTTTATCTCTGGGCTTTCTATCTTGTTCCATTGATCTATATTTCTGTTTTTGTGCCAGTACCATACTGTCCTGATTACTGTAGCTTTGTAATATAGTCTGAAGTCAGGGAGCATGATTCCTCCAGCTCCGTTTTTCTTTCTCAAGATTGCTTTGGCTATTCGGGGTCTTTTGTGTTTTCATACAAATTGTGAAATTTTTTGTTCTAGTTCTGTGAAAAATGCCATTGGTAGTTTGATAGGGATTGAATTGAATCTGTAGATTGCTTTGGGTAGTAGAGTCATTTTCACAATGTTGATTCTTCTGTTCTAAGAACATGATATATCTCTCCATTTGTGTGTAACATCTTTAATTTCTTTCATCAGTGTCTTATAGTTTTCTGCATATAGGTCTTTTGTCTCCTTAGGTAGGTTTATTCCTAGGTATTTTATTCTTTTTTGTTGCAATGGTAAATGGGAGTGTTCCCCTAATTTCTCTTTCAGATTTTTCATCATTAGTGTATAGGAATGCAAGAGATTTCTGTGCATTAATTTTGTACCCTGCTACTTTATCATGGTTGGTTTTTAATGCTTGTGTAGGAGAAACTGATTCAATAGAGAAAGAATGAAATCCTACCCATTTATATATCCATTGAGTGTAAAATTTGTTCAGAATTTTAGGTTGACAAATTGAGGTGTATCCTTTCTTCAAGGCAAACCTATCTTCACTTCCTCCTCTAGCACCTGGTAGAATAAGTCATTTCTGAGTATATTTGCCTCACATAGGTGACTTAATCTAGTAAGTCATTAGCTGAATAAGGAATTGAACTTTTTGGAAGTAAATTTCATGTTTGATATGTTTCTTGGTAAGGACTGGCTGCTAAAAAAAAAACAGTTGACACCAGACTCTTGAAAACTTCTGACACATGCACATGCAAGGTTTTGAAGGTGTAGGTAAGTGTAACTTAACCCATATGCCACAACTTCCAAGACTTCTTAAATAAAAATGACAAAATTATCTCAAATAAAAAAATAAAGTCAAGAGAATTTAGATTAATTATCTCAACTATATTTTGAGCCCAGTATTTTTATCTTCATGGCAATTCTCACTCTATTACTATTAAACTAAGAGCCAGAAAATCAACTGTCAATTTTATTTTTAAGAAAAAGCCCCACACAGAAATATCCACCAATAATCATTTCTCACCAGATTTATTAAAGAGTTTGAAGAGCCCTCCTATTTTTAGGTACCTGTCTAGGCATTTTGAAGTGTATTCATCCCCCAGGCAACCCAGAGCATAATTGTTTCTTGCTCTAGGTCCTTTAATGGCTTCGAGTTTACACTACACCAGCATATAGCACCCTAGCACTGCTGATCTTCAATGATTCAACAGGTCCAGACTCATAGGCAAGAATTTTAGAGCCATCGCCCAGGCCTGAATCAGCCACGACTAAATCCAATTCATCACTCTGCAATTATATTTGTTTTTTCTTGTTCCAAATGTTGTTCAGAGAAAACAAAACCCAGGGGAGCTGGGTACAATTTGTTAGCCTGCAAGTAGCAATTATTTCAATGAAACTGTATAGAATAGACTTCGTCACCATGACATTACGAGAGTTATTTTGACTTCTACTTTTATTTTAAGTGACCAGGAGAATCAGAAATGACTTACCATTATTATCTATTGTTCTTAAAGAAAAATTAGTAATATCTAAAGCCTTTCAGAAAAAAAACATGATACACCAGAATATTCATAATCCTTCCATTGTCCCCAGTTTCAGTTATCTAATTCTGAGTCTTTTTATGGATGCCCTTTGGATGAAGCCCAAATTTGAGTTCATTGGCAGGAATTATCTCAAGGAACATCTGTCTTATGACTATCCATCTAATTTTTTGCACTGGTTGAGGTAACTCTAATCTTATCACTGATAAATCATTGCTTATTCTATAATTACCATTTGGGGAGCAATAAATGTTGAAAATTTGGAAACATTCCCTTTCTTCTTCAAAGTCTCAGAATTACAATTTACACTTATGTTTTGAGGTCCAACCAATATTTTTTTCCAAATTCTAACATCTGGAGAGACTGCTATCTCACTCTGACAGTGTAAGGATGATCCTGCTCACAAGGGGGTGAAATTCCTCAGAAGGCAGAGGAGAGGGGCAGCTTCTTCCTCAGCCCTAGCAGGAGCCCTGCCTGTACTTCACCTTGGAAGGTAACATAGTCTCTATTTCTACAGTGAAGCAATGTTAACAAGACCAACCTATGATTTTCAAAGACTGCCTGCCTTTGCCTAAAGAACAAACTTGAAAGAAAGGAAGGAAGGAAGCAAGGAAGGAAGCAAGGAGGAAGGAAGGAAGCAAGGAAAAGAAAGAAAGAAGGAAAAAGAGAGAGGGAGGAAGGGAGGAAGGAGGGAAGGAAGAAAGAAAGAAATAAGGAAGGAAGGAAGGAAGGAGGAAGGAAGGAAGAAAAAAGAAAGAAAGAGAGAAAGAAGGAAAAAGAGAGAGGGAGGGAGTGAGGAAGGAGGGAAGGGAAGAAGGAAGGGAAGGGAAGGAAGTCTCTTTGTGTTCGTTCCCTACATCTTGGAAAGAATTAATGAGAGCAGAGAAGTTTGATAAAAAGTGCCACAGCTTGTAAACAGTGGAAAGTTTCTGCTTTTGTGTGGGTTGAGTTGGTCAATGTTATAAGGAAACCAGGTAATTCTTCCTCCCTGCCTATATTAGGAGAAACACCTGTTGAGGTTAGCTTTTCTCAGGAGGGCTGGGTCGGCCTCTGAGCTGAAATTGGCTACCTCAGGAAACTGTGATGATGCTCTGGCTGTTTACAGGGGTGGCTGGAAAGAACCCTTGCGAGGAACTTGGATATAATTGACCACTATGGGTCAGCATCACAGCTGTACAAATGGTTCTTTAACAACCATGACATCAATGAGGTATTTCTGATGGCTGAAGTAAGAGATTTCCTATTACGGGCTTTTGTGGGACAATGTATTTGCTAATCATGAAAACCCTCATGGAGCTTGTCCAGACACACTTTGCTTACAGCAGGCAATCCATCTTCCTTCAACTGGGGCAAAATGGATTTCTCAGAAGTCTATATAAAAACTCCAACTGCCAATTATGAATAAGGAAATAAGGCATACTTAAAATGAATTTTGGTTGTTTTGCAAGCCGGTAACTTACTGAAGCAAGTATCTTGGGGATTCCATGCAAGACAGTTCAACAGAGATACTCATGGATTAAAGCACTTCAACACCTGAAACTGTGCTGTTACCCTCGTGATGGTTTGAGTTTGCATTTAAGTCTATTAACATTCAAATGGGACCTCCTTTAGCACTTTATATATGTCATTTGGGATTTACCTCTTTTGATTTGTGCCCAAGTCATGCATGTGCTCATATGCCCTAACTCCTTTACCAGACAGTGATCCCATGTTGGCTGTACACAGGTCTGAATTACTTTTCCTTACTCACTATTACTCTAGGAGTCGTAGCACATACTCCTGGTAAATGAATTTTTAATGAGTGTAAATATGTCCTGTCCTAAGTATATTTCCTTTTTTTTCTAAATAGGAAGACACATGGATACACATTGACAACTGTAGGTGAAATCTCCGGACTGGGAATGTCCTTGTTCCTATTTCTGGATTAAATGATATTTAAATTCTTTTAGGGGAAATTTTCCATTATAGGTTTTCAAAAATTTCAAAAAGAGGGACCGACGAAGAGTGAGACAGGTTGACTTATGGAAACGTTTTGATGTTTCTCTCATATCTGGCCTTCACTTCCTATAGGTGTTTAAGCTCGTTTTCTTTTAAAAGAGAAGAGTCAGTCACTGCTCTTCTTTAAAACAATTCTTAAAAATCCTATCAAAAATACTATGTATTTTATTATGAGTTAATAGTTATAGTTAATAGTTAATCGAGACTGCAAATCTCATATATTTCCAAGGATACTCTAAAAACTTTAATTTCTTTATTGAATTGGTCTCTATTCTACCAGGCATAATGAAACTGCCCAAAGAAAAGTGATATAATCTATAATTAATATAACCCAATGGATAGAACTAAAGCCTAAAATTTCTTTCTGCCTCGTAGCTCTCAAGGAGAAATGGCCTCAAAATGCTGGAAGCACAATTCTTTTCGATCATCAGATTTTCAGGTCTGTTGCATCCAACAGTTGGACAGAATTTTTGCCCTGTTCAGACAGACACCAAGTTTAAAAACAAAAAAAGGCCAAGTACCTTTTTGATCTAACTTTAAAAAGCATTGTCAATGTCAAGAACACGGAGACTGTAGACTGTGGGTTGTTTATTATGCTAGAAGGAGTCTTCTGTGCTGTATTGTTTGTGTGGTATGAAGAGACATTGTACGCCTGCTGTCCCTCTGGGACCCTCATGAAAAGGAGGTATTTTATCTTCCCTGCCTATGCCCGTAAATGAATTCTGCAAAGTAAATACAATATATAAAGCCAAGCCTGGCTCCAAAATCATGTTATGTGCCTCCCTTTGGCCATGAGGAAGTTACTCATGCTTATCAGAGGACCAAATTTGGTGTGCCATTATTAGGTTGCAGGCAAAATGGTAACAGGACGCCATTAAGTGGTTTTTACCAACAAGGCGTGCCAAGACATGGTGTCCCAGCCTACTGGCTGCCGGGAAAGTGTTCTTTACCTTGTGCACGAGGTGGGGGAACGGCTACTGATGATAACATAAAGAGAACTCAGATCCTTTGAGAACTAGCATCAGATCACTAGCTCACATAGGGGATGTGGTTAAATACATCAATTTAAAAATGTGGTCTTGGCTCTGTGGCACTGAAGTTTGGAGAACTGGCATTTATTTTATTTTCTTGATCAAAATCAATCAGGAATGACTTGCCTCCCATGAGGAAACCAAATAGGTACGCAGGAATTTAGCCACCTGACATAACCATGACCACATTACAAGCTAGACAATGAGAAAGGACAAAGGAGAAGGAAAGTCAAGTTGAAATTGTGTTGCTTCATGAGGGAACCATCCCATTTATTCCCTGTTCCTGATTCACAGCCTCTTCTGCCACGTGCATCAGTTTTGTCTGACCCTTTCCTATTTCCCCCGATTCTTCCGAACATTTGTGTCCGATGTCTGTCGTCAGTGCAATTGCATTGTTGGGGTTAAATAAAATTGCTTTGAAGCCATGAACATCTGGACTCAAATATTGACTCTGCTGCTTGCTAGCTGTGTAGCTTTAGACAAGCACTTTCTGAGTCTTGTTTACTTTAAAAAAGCAATTTCTGAAAGATTTTATAAAATAGCTATATAACACCTGAAACCCAGAGGAATTTCAGAGAACGTGAGGCTACGAAAGCAGATCATTATTCTAAGATATGTCTTGAGAAAACAACTCATTGAAAATACTTGTGCTAATTTTTTTAAGATGGACTAAACTGGGAAGTATTTTGTTAATTACCATCCTAAGACTTTTAGGACTTACTAGGTATAATGTATTAGAGAAATAAAGATTTAATTTTTCCCCAAAGGCATCAAACTAATCCTTGATACTCATGTGAAAATATTGGTCAGATATGACTGACTTTAGTTTAAAATTTAGAAGTAGAAATAATTAAAATTTTTGTTGATCTTCTGTTGAGGTATAATTGACATGTAACATTACATTAGTTTCAGGGGTCCAACATAATGATGATACTTGTATATGTCACAAAATCATCCCCAAAATAAATCTAATTAACACCCATCACTACACATAGTTACAAAGTTTTTTTTTTTTCTTGTGATGAAAACTTTTAAGTTCTACTCTCTTGGGAACTTTCAATTATACAAAACTGTATTCCTTTTTTTTAAATTTATTTATTTTATTTATTTATTTTTGGCCGCACTGGGTCGTCATTGTTGTGTGAGGGCTTTCTCTAGCTGTGGCGAGCAGGGGCTACTCTTCGTTGCAGTGCATGGGCTTCTCAGGGCTTCTCATTGTGGTGGCTTCTCTTGTTGCAGAGCACGGGCTCTAGGCGCACGGGCTTCAGTAGTTGTGGCACGTGGGCTCAGTAGTTGTGGCATGTGGGCTCAGTAGTTGTGGCATGTGGGCTCAGTAGTTGTGGCACAGGGGCTTAGTTGCTCCGCAGCCTGTGGGATCTTCCCAGACCAGGGCTGGAACCCGTGTCCCCTGCATTGGGTTCTTAGCCACTGTGCCACCAGGGAAGCCTCCAAACACTGTATTCTTAACTATAGTCCCCATGCTGTACATTACATCCCCATGGCTTGTTTTAGAAATAATTTGGAGTTTTAGATATCAAAAAATCAAACATAAGCATCTATGAAAACATAATTGAAAGTCTTACAAACTCCTCTTTTCTTTATTTCTTTCTAAGGAAATCTTTCTCGGAAACTTGAACACTTTTGTCAACATTTGTCCAGTATCCATCATGTTTTAAATCTGTTAAGAATTTTAACTTACAATGTCAGCTCAACCAACCCTTCAATCACGTAACAAGGCTGAAGAAATCAAGATTGATTCAGCAGGTTCAAATTTTATATACTGAGGCATTTACATCAAGTCTGGAAGATATATCTTTGGATTTTCTGTGGAGGTAAAGTAATCTGTTTTGGTCTGTCTCCACTTTTCTACCATTTCAATGTGTAAATAAGAAACTATCAAGTACCAAATAAAGTTGGAGTAGAATTGCCCAACTGTGATGTCAAACTTCCGAAGAGTAAGAATTTTAAAGTGAGTATTTCAAGGGGTAACATCAATGTTTTTTCTTCTTATTACTGATTAGAGAAACCAAAGGACTAAACAATTAAAAATTCACAAACTTGTTCAGTAGAAAAGGAACCATACTACGGAAAGAATCACTTACATTCTGGTCAGAGTCCCTCTCTGCTCAGCCTGTAAGGATTTGTGTAAGTTTACATTATAACAAATGAAAAACAACTCACACTACTCTCAGTACTACGGGGATCTATTTTGTTTCCTTTGGCAATTTAAAAACATATCTGGGTCTGAATGTGTGCATTTTTGAAACAGCAATTTGTCAACTTTGTTGTTGACATATGGCATTTGTGAGGTTTGATTCAGGCTTGTCTTAAAAAAAAAAATCTTCTTAAAACTGTATGCCTTTATCAGAAGTCGCCCCTCTGCTATTTACAAGCGCCATGGTTACGGTCCTGCTAGACTGATGATATTCACATGCAGGAAACAATGCAGGGAAAACAGGATTTGCACGGCTCCGACTGCACTGGCCCAAGAATTCCAGGAAGTGATTGTACTTTATGAAACCGTCTGTGCTCCGCTAGATTGTCTATAGCTTTTAAGGTCAAGTCCTATCACACTGAGTTTGCAATGCCCTTTGTAACAACGCAGAGTGTTTATGAAGCTGAGTACACGCTGTATTGTTTACCAGTCCCTCCAGTTTAAAGGTGCGATATCCCGATCTGTTCAGGATGGCACCGGGAATCCATCACAACCTTTTCTGACACAGGCTTGGGCTCGCTTCAAAGAGCCCCCAACAATAGTGACCACGCGACAGTCCAGTGCATGGAGAAAGTCACGAAGCCCACAGTCCCTGACGGGAGAGACGGGTGCGAGTGTGGAAGATAAATGTGGGGAGTGCTCTGAGTTTATGTTATAAGATTTCTGGGCTCTCTGATACAGCTGAGCAGTCTCCTTGCAGGGAGAAAGGTGCTGGCATACAGTAACTGCCGATTCCGAGAGTGCGGTAAGGAGAGTGAGACAACAATGGAAATTACTTCTTCGCGAGAGAGCTGGCTGGCAGCCAGGCATTCCAGGGCCTCGCTCTCTCGAATTCTTTGATTTCTCTACTGTGTGTAGAGATTCCTGGTGCCGCTGGGCTCAGGGCTGCGGGAGCCCGACAGGGGACACCCAAACTGCTCCCAGCGCAGAGGCAGCAGCATTGCTTGCTACCCTCCCTCTTCAGCGCCCCCCAAATCTCTTTGTAGCTGCCCAACTAGACGTGACTGACCAGACCCCTCCCGGCTCCCTCTCCATGAAGAATGCTGAAGCCAGGTTGAACACATGATAATCCACAGCCGTTGTTAACGATGCTGTAGCCATCAGGTTGTCTGGGTCCGCATCCTTTCAACTAGGAGTACCCACTGCTCCCCAGGCTTAATGAACTTTCGGAAGCTATGTGAAATGCTGTGCACCAATGTCACGGCACCTTAAGAATAAACATGACAGCACTAATGTTCTTACACACAAGGACTGAATGAACCTCTGTGGGTGATTGTCGCTGTCAAATCAATCAATATAAATATGACGAAGCCTAGCAGTGTGTAAGTTAAGTGACTTGCCATAGGGGCTGTTTCCTCCAGGGTAGAAAAATAAATGGACAACAGTGAGTTACTTTTCATCCAGTCCCACGTTATGGACGCCAAAACCCGTTTTCGATATCTGGTTTCCCAATGGAGGGCTGTATTTTGTTGAATACATTTTACTTTTTTTTTTTTTGCAGTACGCGGGCCTCTCACTCTTGTGGCCTCTCCCGCTGCGGAGCACAGGCTCCGGACGCACAGGCTCCGGACGCACAGGCTCAGCGGCCATGGCTCACGGGCCCAGCCGCTCCGCGGCATGTGGGATCTTCCCGGACCGGGGCACGAACCCGTGTCCCCTGCATCGGCAGGCGGACTCTCAACCACTGCGCCACCAGGGAAGCCCAATTTTACTTTTAATGAGTACGCTCTGGGCAAAATCGCAGAGCTATCTTTAAACCTTTTGGTAAATGTATTTCTTTCAAGCTGGCTCAAAGAGAGCCATTGTCGGATGTAGTGGTGAGCATGACTGCCTCATAAATGGCATAAATGGTTGCTAATTGCTGGTCAAAACACTCAAAGCTAAATTAAAATAAAAAGTGCCGCTCATCAAGTAAGGATCTAATAGGAAACACCAGACCGGAAGTGTCGAGTTCTCCGTTCTGGTTCTGGCTCTGGCACTAACTGCTTGGGAATTTCTCCTCTGCTGTTTATAGACACTGGGGTAATCATTCCCTAGACTTTTGGTTTTCATCTGCAAATGGAGGAGCTTTGAATATATGACCTTTAAGAGCTGTCACATCTATAAAGATAGAATCTGTAACATGTGGCCTCTAGAGCAGGAGAGTCTATAAAGAGGGAGCTTGAAGGATTCCTAGAAGAATAGAGAACGACACATATGAGAAAAAGAACCGAGGTATAAAATTTTGAAGATTAATCCTGCCATAGGAAGAAAAATAATGACTTATATTTTCATAGCACATTTTAAAAAGTGCTCCCACATTCATTAAATCCTCAGAAAAATACTGGGACTTTGATATTATGATTTTCATGTCAGAAATAAGGAAACTGAGGCTTGCTGAAGATACAGAGTGATAAGGGCTTGAGTATAAAAACAAATTTAAAAAGAAAAACAACCAAAAAAAGCAAATCAAGCTCTTGGGCTCCAGGAATAGGGCTTCCTTTAGCAGCCTGAATGCAAGGGCGGTGGTGCCCAATGGAGAAGAATTCTTGGTTTTTCTTGCTATATCACCTTCAGTTTTCTCCATGTTTTAGGTGGCAAAAATGCAAAAGGCTACTGGCTCTTTGTAGGAACATTTTCTGATTTTAACTGTGCTAATTTTATTTTTCACCCTGTTGAGACATGCATACGTAAAAGAGTAAGGAAATTATGGAGTGATTTATTTGAGGTATATCTCTTGGTTAAGAGAAATACATACATTAGAAATTATGAAAACTATGTTCCGTGCCCTAAATGCTCTCAACACGTTGTCAGATGATGTAAATAAAATGTCAGGTAATTGCTTTATTTATTCAATATTTATGCAGTTAGAGCTAACAAAAACACTATATATTGTACATACTAATACAAAATACGTGGGGTGCAAAAAAGCAGTTTTTAAAAGGAAAAATATAGTCTACAATTCTTACAGTAGAAAAGAGGAAAGGAATTTTATTTTTATAAAAGAAGAAGACGGCTTAAAATTAAATGAGTTCACTATCCATTCTAAGAAATTAGAAAAGGAACAAGAGAATAAACCCAAAGCAAGGAGAAAAAAAAGAGATAAAAGAAGTTCGGAAACAAAACAGAAAGTAAAATTTCATATAAGTAGTCAAAAAGATAAAAGTTGTTTGAAAAGACAGATTTATCAAGAAAAATAAGAAGAGACTATGAAAACAAATAACATAAAAAGAGGGAAATAAATATTGTTCCCACAGATATATAAAAAGAAATAAGAAAATATTATGAGCAACTTTAGGCTAATAAGTTTGTAAATGATGAAATATATGAATTTGTAAGAAACATAGCATATAAAAATGACTCAAGATGAAACAGAAATTCCCTACAAATTAAAAATGTAATTAAATCTGTAGTTTAAAATTTCACAAAGAACATAACATGCCAGATTGTTTTACTTGTGAATTCTACCAAACATTTCTTACACAAACTCTTCCAGGGAATAGAAAGAGATGGAACACTTCCCAAAATATTTTATGAGACTACACAATGTCAAAACAAAAATTAGCTAAGGGCAAAACAAAATAGGAAAATTACAGGTCAGAATTGTTGTAATTCACTACATTACCAAGTTAAAGGAGATAAACCACATAATTACACCCATAGTAGCAAAAAAGATGTCCAATAAAATTCAATAACCATTCATGATAAAACGTTTGGCAAAGTAGGAATAGAAAACAATGTCTTTAACTTGATAAGAAAACCTATAAGCCTCTAGAGAAAACACCATTCATAATGGTGAAAGCTTGAAAATATTTTTTTTTAAATCATGAGCAAGACAAGAATGGCCACTATCATCACTTCTTTCCCACACTGTAGTGAGAAAAATCCCAAGCATCAAAATAAACAAAAATAATAAATAATTAAATATTTCAAGAATTTCAAAGAAAGGAACAAATCTGTCATTACTTACGGATGATATTATATACAGAGAAAGCCCAAAACATCAAAAGATACATTATTTACATTTATTCTAATACTTAGCAACAAATCAACTGTCAAACAAAATCCATTGTATTTCTAGATATCAAAATATTTCACATACAAAATGTAATTTAAAATATGTCTTATAAAAGCAACAAATTAAAGTACATAAACACATGGGACTAAATCTAACAAAAGTTATACAAGGCATGTATAATTAGAAAGCTTTTTGAAGTTCATTAAAGAACTCAACTAATGGAAAAATACACTATGTTCTTGAATAAGGAGGGTCATAAAATGTTGTCAGTTCTCCTCACTTGGATCTAAATGGTAAATATATTTACGATACCAATTACAAAAGTTTTTCATGGAATTTGGTAAGCTGATTTTAAAATTCATACAAAAGAACAAAAAGATAACGGGTAGCCAATATGCTCCCGAGGAAGTGAAGTAAGAAGAAGGAACTTGTCTTATTAGATATCAAAACTTATTATAAAACTATACTAATTAAGTTGCTCACAATGTGATGTTGCACATTAATTGATAAATAGACCAAAGGACAGAATGGAGAATTTGGAAATCTGATTTATGACAGAGACTGTATTTGAAATAAATGAGGAAAAGATGAACTATTTAGTAAATGCTACATTCAAATTTCATAAGCTGAAATTCACCCCCTCCTCACACTATATACAAAACTCAAATTAAAAGAGTAATAAGTAAATAAATGTGCTAGTCAGAACTACATAACCCCAAGAAGAGAACGTAGGAGGTACCCAGAAACAAAACTCACAATGAACAAACCCTAAAGAAAAAGACTGAAGAATTTAATGACTTTAAAATTAAGAACTTTTCTTTGTCAAATGAGCCCACCAAAAGAGTGAAATAATTAGCTATGGAGTGAGAAAAGATAATTACCTAACATGTAATTTATAAAAATAAATAAACTATACATAGTTTAGCAGTTAAATTTATTGCCTATTGCTGTTCCTACTTTGATATTTAAGAGCTCCAATCAGTTAATAAGAAAAAGAGAAACAACCCAATAGAAAGATAGACAAAAGACCCAAAAAGGAATTCTAAAGAAAAGGAAACACATAAGGCTTATTATAAACACATAATAAGATGCTCAGGGGCTTCCCTGGTGGCGCAGCGGTTGAGAGTCCACCTGCCGATGCATGGGACACGGGTTCGTGCCCCTGTCCGGGAAGGCCCATGAGCCATGGCCGCTAAGCCTGCGCGTCCGGAGCCTGTGCTCCGCAATGGGAGAGGCCACAACAGTGAGAGCCCCGCGTACCGCAAAACAAAAAAAAAAATAGATGCTCAGCTTCTTCAGTAATCAGAGAAAGGAAAAGACAGAGTCACAATGCACCAGATTTGGGGTAAAAAGGGGGACAATAGCATGTTTAAGGAGGATGTGAGCAATGGGAACTCTCATCCACATCTGGTAGGGATTTAAATGTGTACTATTACTTTGGAAAACACTTTGGAATTGCCTAGAAATTTGAACACTCATAGTTTATGACCTCGCCATTCCATTTCTAGGTGGAATTCTAGTTCAGAGACTCTTACATACAGTCACCAGGAGACAGGTTCCCCCAAAATTATACCAGTGCTCTTTGCAGTAGTCCCAAACTAGAAAAAATAAGCGTGTTGATCAAAATTAGAATGAATAAAGCAGAGTGGACAAGTTCAAATGATTGTCAAAAGCAGAATAAATGAATTCATATGCTGAAACACTACACAACAGTGCAAATAGTGAGCTACAGACACAAGCATCAACGTGGATGAATTCTTAAAATATAATTTTGGGCAAAAGGATTAAATTCTAAGCAAATATAAATATAATAATTTATTTATATAAATTCCCCCCAAAGGCAAAATTAAACTATAGTTTGCTTAGGGATGTATGCATGTATGTGAAAACTAAGAAGAAAAGCAGGGAATGATTAACAGAAAAGTCCAGATAGTGGTTACCTCTGATGAGGGCTTGGGGAAGAAATTGTTGAGGTTCATGTAGGAGGATTTAAACTATAGGTTATGTTCTAGTTTTAAAGCTGGGTGGTAGGTAGGCAGATATTCATTTTATTGTTATCCTCTATAGTACAGATGTATTTTAGACAGTTTTGTGTATGTACGATACACTGCACACTAAAAATAAATAAATCTATGTTTACTTCAGCTTGTTCACTTCCAAAGGCTCCCCAAATACCTTATTCTTTGCCACTGGACCACTATGGTAGGAAATGTTTAAAAGCCGTGTCTTAAAGTTAATCAGTGCAAATGATTTAAGGTTTGGAATGATGAGATGATACATACTGAGAGAGGGCACTGGCTGCCCAGGGTAACAGGAGGCAGCCAGTAGGGTAACAGGACAAGAATTTAGTGGGTGCCACTGTCGACATGCTTCACATGGTTAGTAATTTCGCCAAGCCCTGTCCTTGCCTGAAGAATTGCCACAGGTTGGAAATTCCACATCAGTCACCACTTCCCTGGTGATATTAGTTGTTCATGTAAATTCTGAATAATGGAAGGCTGTATTTTAATCACAAAATAGAAGGAAATGGAAAACAAAGACAGCCTGGGAAGGGGAAGGCAAGTACTGGGGTTTCTCCCTAAACTTCTTTCCTTACACCTCTGTTGATGTTCTCCTTGGTTAAGTATTTGGAAAGCACATCATATTTCGTTTGTCCCCCCTAAAAAGAACAGTTTGTTCCCATACTAGGAAGAATGACAGTGTTTTCTTTCCTTATGACATGAAAGTACCATCTGACACCAACAAGCAGTAATTTTGTTTAGGGATGCATACATATGTGTAAAACTATAAGGGGAAGCTGGAAATAATTAACAGGAAAGTAAAGAGAGCAGTTACCTCTGACAAGGGGATGGGGGAGGACATGATCACTGAGATATACTGGGTGAAGGGAGTGGTTTTAAAATACTGGTGATATTTTATTTCTTACTATAGTTGATAGGTACTCAGCCATTCCTTTTATTGTTATTCTTTAAACTGTACTAAAGCTTTTATAGCCCCTTTTGTACATATGTTTCACAATACAGTTTTATTAGTTTTATTTTACCTGAAGTCATATCTAGATACACAAAAAAAGCAGAGAGGACCCTCCAAATTCAGATGACCACCCCCCCCCCAAAAAAAGGTCCCAGAATCAAGCAGGCAGGTGTGAGACTTTTTACACACACTTGTACTTTTTTTCAGATTTCAGCCTTTCTGCATACACACCTTTCAGGAGAGACATTTTAAATGCTTTCCCCCTGACCTGAACAAATAACACACCTTGGCTGAGATGCTGTGAGTTCAGTGAGAAGGGAGAGGAATACTAGCAGAAGAGAAGCCAGAGTTTGCTACCCAGCTGGCCCGCAAGAAGCAGCTTGAGAAAGATTCCAAAAGCAGCATGTCAAACAAATGCAAAACAACACGCTGTCAACTAAATAGCTACCTGAAAGAAGGGTGACTATTTGTACCACTTCACCCGCTAGAGCCCCATCAATGTCTTCCGTTTCAGAATAAGTATTAACAGCACCCCCCTTTTGCTCTCAAAAGTGTCCCAATTTGACAATAAAATAGGTGGTCATTCCATACATAAAGGAAAACATATAATGGTGCAGTGGGAGTTGAAGGGCTCATCCAGCAACACACTGTATAAAGGAAGAATCTGGAGCTTAGATGTTATGGCTCTAATTGGCAAAGATGAATGGAGGAAAAAAATTAAATCATCAGAGAGAGAGAAAGAAGAGGAAGAAGAAGGGGAAGGGGAAAGGAGAGAGGGAGGATGAGAAGGAGGAGAATTATTTGTGTTTGTTTAGATCAAAAAAAGAAATACAATGGGAGTAGCAATTATTTCCTTAACCAACTTTTCTTCGGTTTTGAGCTTCTAAAGGGTGTACCTGGCATTTCTTTCACCTCAATTCCCTTTTCATCCAAGATGAGTAAAAGAAAGAGAGTTGGGAACTGGAATTATCAGAGTTGATTTAGACAGCACAGAGGGGTTCATTTTGAGCCCTCCATCTCATCTGCGGAGAAAAGGATGGAAGCTTCCCCTCTCATCACAGGCCGACCTCCTGACCTGCAGTTCTTGCTATTTCCCAATATGCATTCTTGTGGCTTTGTTAGTTCATGGAACTAACACTATGGCGTTCATGGAACGCTATAATTCCTGACCTTTCCTCTTTTGACTCTTTCAATGAATTCATCAACATTCTCCAATTTTATTAACAAAAGGAAACTATTTTTAGGTGTGATGACCACATAAGGCTAAACCAGGACCACCCCAAGCATGTTGCGATGTTGCAAAGTGGTTCTGTGAGGCTCTTTCTCCTACATGGTCTCAGCTCTGAAGTCATTGTTTCGTAAACCTTGTCCTAAGACGACCAAATCACAAAGCTTCTGTTTATTTTTTTCCTTCCAAAATCTCAATTTCCACATAACCATCTAGTGAATAAGAGCTTATAGAAAAAGAGGGAAGGGACAGAGAGATAACACAGAGGAAGAAGGATCACACAGAAACTGGAAAACTACAAATTATTAAGGTGGTTCTTCCATTTTTCTTCTTGTATTTTTTTTTTTCTAAACAGTGCCTGAATTGGGATGGGCAAAATCTGATTGGGATCCCAGACGCAGTATCTCTGTGGATTTGTGGATGAGGAAGGTGAGGCATGAGACCAGGTAGGAAACTCTTGGGAAAAAATGGGATTCAAATGATCTGATTTCAGTATTGCTCAGGCAAACCCAGCCTTAAGATCTTAAGAAAAGCATGAATGGTGGAGTCACTAGGAGATGAGCAGTCTAATTTGACTCAAGAGAATGAGTAGGAAGAAATGCCCAGGTTCCCAGCTTTGGAATCAGGACAGTCCTAGGAGGGAAAAAAATGCCATTTGCTAATTTATTCATGGTAGTCAAAGTGAATAAATACAATCAAATTATGGTTTAGCTACAAGGGGAAAACTTTATTTACTGGTTCCAGGTATTCTAAGCTCTGGGTGTAGAAGGATCACTGAGAAATATTCAAAAATTATGCACTGTATCCAAGAAATATCCTTCACAGCAAAAAGACTCACACCACCCAAGATTAAACATATTAATGCCAACTCTAATGGCTCAGTAAACATTATCAGTGATGTCTTCATTTTGTTTGGTTTAAAGGCTGCCTTTTTTCTACATAGGGAATTCAGTTCTCCTTTTTAGTCTCAGCTTAGCAAGAGATGGGAGTCATGAAGTCATATATTAAAGTATCCCTGGCCATTTCATGGCCAAAGGGATATTTACCCAGTATGCAAGCTTATGAACATAAAGGAGAATGACAGGGAAACCTACAAGAATTTCTCCCTGTCAATACAGACTCCAATAAATGTCACAGTAATTAAGTTGGGAAGTAGACACTTTTCAGTAAGGAAAGATACTGACAGAGTTCAGCTTGGAGCAGGGAAGAGAGGTAGACAAGTTGTGTTTTAGAGCATGGAGGTCCACCATATACATACTTGTTCAATCCTCATTAAGGCAGTGTGCCAAGTGTCTATTTTTCCCAACTCCTTTTCCAAATAATGGGCGAGGTCAGTTCTTTTCCAGAATGGAAAAGGTGGTGATGGCAACTGCCCCCTCAAGAAACTAGCTGAGCATATTAACAGAGATGCCAAAGGGAAGCCACCCAGAGAGCAGGCTTCCAAGTATTGGGACAGGATCTTCTCTTTCATATTCAAGCTAATTTGCTTCTCTGGACAACAGTCAGTGTTTCCCCTTTTTAAAACAAATACACTTGGGAGGAGTACTCATTTTAAGTGTTGTTGACATTTGAATTAATTTTGAAGGGGTGTCTTGGTAGAAATTAGAACATAGTCAGTGAGAACAAGCATGACTCTTTCAGGAGAGTAGACAACTACTGCTGGGTGTGGGATGCAGAGGAAGAAGAGAGATGGCAAAGACATCAGGAGACAGAAAATGACAGAAGAGAAACAGGGAGACGAGGAAGATGAAGATGAATTTCACTGATTTAAAACTTTGATCTGAACTGGTTCTGGCCATTCTAGGAATTAACACATGCAATGCCATGCAATACCCATTCATCTGGAAAACCTTTGTTGAACACCTGGTATGTTCCAGACACTCAACTAAAATCTAGGGATTCCAAACTGAACAAGACATATGGATGGCTTTTAACATGGATTATATCCCAGAGGAAATTACATCTAAATTGAGTTTTGAGGAATAAATGAGAATTCAGAAGAGAGGCAGTAGTGTGTAGTAGGATATGGTCATTTGTGGTTAATCCAGTCCAAGTGGACCCTCAAGTATTGCTTGCAGTTCTTTCACTCAGATTACCTCTTTACATTTGGTCTCCTGGAGGCTTCAACACTGCACCATATCTACTTACTGTCAGGAGATGACCTAGTCCTAGTTTCTCAGAAGAAGGACAGGCCACCATTCATAAAATTCTTCAATTTCTCTCTATCACCCATCAATTTCTTCCCACTCCCACCCCCTCACATTGTCTTACAGGAAAATGTATCCATCTCTCCAAATCTTTCTTTAAATCACTGAGACTTGGACCTTTCATATTTCATCTGGAACCTGTGATACCATTCTCTCATGGGTCTGCATCTTCTTCCTTTGCCCTAGTTTAGCATGAAAGAAGCTCAGCTCTTCTCCCTCTTAAAAAGCAAACACACACACACACACACACACACACAGACTCACACAAACTTTTATTAAAACAATTCCAGTCTGTTGTTCCTCTACTTGTTCTTAAATTGCTTTATTAATCTCCTCACTGACAAATCAATGAACTCTTCTCAAAATACAATCATTTCTTCCTTCTTGCAATGGTCTGTCTTCTAAAATATTAACTCCGTACCCGTTCTCTTATCCATCTCAATATTCCTTCTAGATATATTATCATTCTTTATCCTTTAAAAGTTTGTAGTCCCCCGAGTTCAGGCCTTGGCCTGTTTCTAATTCCATTAGCTATCCCAAGTAATTTTATTTACTTTTAGGACTTACTGTCTCTGAATTCCCATGCCCAACCAACAGAAATTTCTGTTAGATCTTCCTTCTTTGTATTTATCAATTCTAACCTCCTCTCTACATCCAACTTCCTATCATTATTCAGTGTACGCCACGCTTGTCTCTCACCTGGGTTAGAATAAAAGCCTCCCAATGCATCTCTTTGCCTCTATTCTGACGACCCTCTAATTCTTCTACACTTTGCCAGAGTGATCTTTCAAAGTGATGAATCTTATTTTGCTCCGGTGATTAAAAATTCCCATTGTGACATAGAAAATCATTTAAGATCTGCCCCCAATCTATTTTTCTCATGTCTCTTCCTCTTCTTTATCTTCCAAGCATAAACTTGGTGAAAATTTTCAACCATGCCATGATTTTCACACCTCATGTTTTTGCTCCTGCTTAAATTTGAACCTGGAATATCTGTCCTGAATTTCTCAACCTGGATAAATTATAATGATTCTGCAAAACACAGAAAAATAATTACATCCTCTCTAAAGCATTTCTTCTTTCTTTTTTTAACATCTTTATTGGAGTATGATTGCTTTACAATGGTGTGTTAGTTTCTGCTTTTTAACAAAGTGAATCAGCTATACGTATACATATATCCCCATATCCCCTCCCTCTTGCATCTCCCTCCCACCCTCCCCATCCCACCCCTCTAGGTGGTCACAAAACACTGAGCTGATCTCCCTGTGCTATGCAGCTGCTTCCCACTGGCTAGCTATTTTATATTTGGTAGTGTATGTATGTCCATGCCACTCTCTCACTTCGTCCCAGCTTCCCCTTCCCCCTCCCTGTGTCCTCAAGTCCATTCTCTACGTTAAAGCATTTCTTGATATTCCTCCCTCCACCCTACACAAACCCATCTGCCAGGCAAGTTGAATTAGATTCCTTCTTCACTCCTACAATACTTAATTCATTCCACTACCTGTAGCCCTTGCCAGACTGTTTCACGGTCATATGATAGCTGTGTTCCTCCTGGGAAATTAAGGTCCTAACCCAGCATGGCATGGATAGTTCATGTCACTATTGGAACAACAATGACCTAGAACACTTAAAGCCAGTGAGCCATCTCCTATGCCATGTTGTAAGAACTGGCATCATCCTGCCAGAAGGGAAAGAAGTAGATTTGATAACCTCTGAAAGTCTCTGCCTGTACTACCATGACTCGGAATAATTTCTTTCACTATTGCTTCACCACAGAATCCACACAGCTGATGCCTTTGTTTTCTAAAAGCCACCCTGGGAACAGCAGTAGGAAAACCAGCATCTCTCTTACCACATCATAGGCACCGTTACTGAAGGTGACTTCTTGAGAGTGTTCAGGCTTGCTGGCATTCCCAAAGCTGGATAAACAGAGTGACATTTTTAGAGCTGTCCCATAAACTGAATCATTCTGAAACGGGCCACAGTTATCTGAGTGGTTGGCTTTCTGAGTGGTGATTTACTGTGGCATACAGAGTAGTAGAAATGAATTTATTGTGCTTAATTGGCTTGTTAGATCAAAAGGTCTTTCTGAAGATCAACCCAGATATGAAGGTGCTTTTGAGATCTAAAGAACTTTTTCTTTTCTAAAAATGGGAATTGTGGTACTTCCCTGGTGGTGCAGTGGTTAAGAATCTGCCTGCCAATGCAGGGGACATGGGTTCGAGCCCTGGTCCGGGAAGATCCCACATGCCACGGAGCAACTAAGCCCGTGTGCCACAACTACTGAAGCCCGCGCGCCTAGAGCCTGTGCTCCGCAACAAAAGAAGCCACCACAATGAGAAGCCCACGCACCGCAACAAAGAGTAGCCCCAGGTCGTCGCAACTAGAGAAAGCCCACGTGCAGCAGCAAAGACCCAAGCAGCCAAAAATAAAAATAAATTTATAAATTAAAAAATAAAATGGGAATTGAAATGAAGATACAGCTACAAACCTAGTGAGATTATACATTGGGATATTGGGTTAGCCAGGAACGTCTTCCGGGTTTTTCATTCACAGCTTTCATTCACAAACCTGAACGAACTTTTTGGCCAAGCCAATATGTTGGTTTAATTGCAGGTATCAGAAAACCCAACCGAGCATTTACTACGTGTCAGTTAAGTAAAATATAAAAAGACACATGCCTGTGCAAATAGCAGTGTTTGTAAAGAATTTAAACTCCCTGGATAAATTCTTGGTTAAACTCTTTTAAGCAACAGTTTTATAATATAGAATGGAAACTGTAGACTTCATGTGAAAAATATGTGATGCACACAAAATTGTACCAGCCCCACTTTGAAACTTTACCTTGTCCTTTTGGGGAGGTGGTGGAGTAAAGGGTGTGGAAAAAATTGGGTCTGAAAGTTGAAAGGAGCTTTAGGTCTCTTATTACAGTTCTTCTCTAACTGCTCATATGACTTAGAGGAAGACAGCCATCTGGTGCTTAACATTCTCCAGTAAAGTACAGGTAAAAACAACTGCCTCACAAAGAGACTGTGCATTAAGTCTGAAAAGTGAAATGGTAGTTACCTTGGCTCTTAGGAGAAGTCACCCCACTGTAAGGCCAAGGTATGTGCATCTCTATCGTATTATTCATTCATTCAGCAAATAATGATTGAACGTCTACTGTGGGTGGAGCACTGTTCTAAGCGTGAGGATGAGCAGAGAACAAAGAGGAAAAAAGTCCCGTCCTTTTAAGAGCTAACATCTAGTGGGGGGGAGAGAAAAGCAAGCAAACAAAAGAAAGAAGTAAAGGGTATATTAGAAGATGAGAAGATGGTAGGTAGCATGGAAGAGAAATAAAACAGGGAAGAAGGTCAGCAAAGTCTGGGGTTAGAGGTGGATTTCAATTCTGAATATGATTCTCAGAGAAGACCTCACAGAGAGAGTGACATTTGAAAAGCACTTGAGGAGGTGAATGAGATGAGGTGTGAAAGTGAGGATACATGGGGGAAGAACATCTGGGCAGAGGGCTCCCAGTCGTGAAGGACTTGAGGTGGGAGCACAGCTGTGTATTCAAGGAAGAGCAAAAGTCCAGGGTGGCCAGTGGGTAGAAGAAGGTCATAGCGTTAGCAGGAAGCCAGATGCACAGAGCCTTGTAACCAACACATTGAAAGGATCTGTTTCTCTGAGGGTGATGGGGAGCTCCTGGGGACCCCAAGCAGAGGAGGAAAGTGATCAGACTTGCATCTTAAAGGTATCCCTCTGGCTGTTGTTTTGAGAATAGATCTGTAACGGCATGTCCAGGTAGAAGCACTTAGAACCAATGGTGGCAGTAACGTACCAAGGGTAATCTCTTGGTTTGGATGGTTGTATTGTGGTCACATAGGAGAATGTATGCTTTGTAGAAAGGACACACTAAAATATTCTAGGGTTGTAGGGCAACAGGTCAGCAACAGATTCTCAGGTAGCATCAGGGAAAAAAGTCTCTGCAACGCCCTTGCGACTTTTCTGTAGGTTTGAGATTATGACTTAAAAGATGCAGTAATGCAGGTAGTGGTTCAGGCAGGTAGCAGTGGAGGCACCGAGAGGTGGTCAGACTCTGGGTACATTTTGTAGGGAGGGACCATAGGACTTCTTACTGGAATGAACTTGGGTGGTGAGAGAAAGAAAGGAGTCAAGGTTGACAGCATGGCTTTTGTCCTGGGGAATGGAAGAATGCACTGGTCATTACAATTCCACTGGTGTGACAGTTGCGGGGAACTTACGGCAAATAATTTAACATGACCTCTTCTTCTGCATTTGAATATATCTTTCCAAATGGTAAAGTAAATATACACAACAGAGAATTTTTAAAGATTTTCATTGAAGGATGCTATATAATAAAAAAAATTCCATCTATATATTAATTTGGGTTTTAAATAAATTTATTTATTTACTTATATTTTTGGCTGTGTTGCGTCTTCGTTGCCACGCATGGGCTTTCTCTAGTTGCGGGGCTACTCTTCGTTGCGGTGCATGGGCTTCTCATTGTGGTGGTTTCTCTTGTTGCAGAGCACGGACTCGAGGCACGCGGGCTCAGTAGTTGTGGCTCGCGGGCTCAGTAGCTGTGGCACACGGGCTTAGTTGCTCTGTGGCACGTGGGATCTTCCCAGAACAGGGCTTGAACCTGTGTCCCTGGCATTGGCAGGCGGATTCTTAACCAATGTGCCACCAGGAAAGCCCCTATATATTACTTTAAACGGCTCACTTGATCCCAACAGAATAGCTATGATATAAAATGTTTTAGGAAGAAGATCCATGAGGGCTTCCCTGGTGGCGCAGTGGTTGAGAGTCCGCCTGTCGATGCGGGGGACGCGGGTTCGTGCCCCGGTCCGGGAAGATCCCACATGCCGCGGAACGGCTGGGCCCGTGAGCCATGGCCGCTGAGCCTGCGCGTCCGGAGCCTGTGCTCCACAACGGGAGAGGCCACAGCAGTGAGAGGCCCGCGTACCGCAAAAAAAAAAAAAAAAAGAAGATCTATGAGAAAGGAACAATCAATAAGGTATTATTACCCAGGTTTTACAAATGAGGAAGTCAAGGCCCAGAGAAATCGTCATGCAGCTAAGTCCGGGTTCTTCTGATTTGCTCTCCAGAGAAATTTCTACCACAAACACTGCCTCTCTGACCACGTTAAGCCCCATGCGTTGTACTTTCATAGTAAGAGTAGTGATTTTCTATAGAAAGCCTCTTGAATTTTAACAACTAATAAACACCTCATCTAGAGAATATAGATGACTATTACAAGACACAATATATTACCAGGTTTCTTTTCCCTTAAATCTTATTTCCCCATCCTTCAAGTTAGAAAGTTTTTAACCTGCTACTTTTACTGTCCCTTATGTATCAAAGCTAAAATGTGAAGGTTGACCTGAAATGCAAATGCTGTTTCAACATATTTCCAGAAAAAAACACTTTTCAGACAAATGATGAAGGGTGTGAGATACACAGATTGGAGTTCAGTTATTTTTCTCCTTTTCGACTCTCTCTGCTTGCTATTCTAGCATGTTTTGAAAGGCAGCAAGAAGAGAAAGTTTATAATGATTTGTATTTCCTCAGCTGTAGGGCAAAAAAAGCTCCAATGTCGGTTTTATAGTCTTCTCTGCTCTCAAGGGAATTTAAGTATGCAGAGCTTTGGCTGAGATAGGAAAGAAACAGCTCAGAGGTGGGGACTGATGCTTAAAATGTTCCTTTGTTTAATTTTTTTCCTGTTATTGTATATGGAACTTTGAAACCATCCTGACTTTCCATTCCAAAGGCACATGCCAGTACAGGTGCCAACTGTGGCGACTGCTTGGATGAGAAGTATCCGTGATTACTGATTTTCACGGGGCTCAGAGTGAAAGCAGAGGGGGTTTTCATGAAGATTCATTATGAGGTTAAGGTATTTGCCTTGTTAGGGTTAGCTGGCACCCTCTGTCACCTCTGGGTGAAAGGTGTCCTGTAAGAAAATTCAACACGGAAGATCTCCAAGGTCAGTACAAACAAGCATTAAGCAGCGTCCCGGGAGCCCAAGAATTGAGTGGAAACTCAAAGGCTGTGGATTCTAAACTCAGTGTGTGTTCACTTGCTTGGCGAGCTGGGGAAAGTGTCTTTAAACTACCCCTGCCTCCGTTTCTTCAACTATTGAGTTGGATATGCCATAGGGACAGGTATTAAGTAAATACACACATGTCATTATTTCTTGACAAATAAATGCTTTGTTTTACCAACAGAGCTCTCTTTTGTGTAGAATAGGGTGTAAATCAGAGTCCTGGGTCTCACTCCAAATTGTTAAAGATATTCTGAAGATGTTCTGGAGAAGGTACTTTCTTTTTAATGCATCACCCAACTGCAGCTCAGAACCAAGGAATATCTCTTTAATGGCAGGGTTGGGAAGACCTGTTTTATTTTTCTTTTTGATAAATCCCTCTGAAGTGATGAACTTATAGATCTGCTGGCCTGCCTTTTCTGCTCTGTAGAACAGCAAATCCCACCATTATCTTGCTAAATTCATTTCCCATACTTTCCCCTAAACCAACTCCCCTCCCAAACACACACACACACACACACACACACACACACACACACACACACACACACACACACGATACCTCCCCACACTGGTCATTTGCAGGACCTATACAATATCATTTAAGGGATGCCAAAATACTTCCTGCCGCCACATATATGCACCCCTAAACTTTTCTCCTGTTATGACATTGAAACGTGTTATTTAAATGGAAAGGAGAGTCAAACAAACTCCATTGTTGCTAATGGTATCAGATTAGTGTTAAAAGTGTGGGCACTGGGTTTGAATCCCAGCTCTATCCCTCACTAGATATGTGACATGTCTCATCCTCAATTTCGTTTTCTGTAAAGTGGTAACAGTAACAGTACGGACCTCTGGGGATGGCTGTAAAGTGCTGCAACGTGCTTAAAATATTGCTTGACACATAATAAGCACACAATAAACAACATGATTATTATTGGCTAGCCAATCTCCAGCTAGAGCCAAAAGGAACGATACAGAGGAAGGGAAACTGTGATGGTGAAGAGAGGCAGAACAAATTGTATATTTGCCCTGACCGTTTATGAGTTTTTAGTCTTTATTCTGCTCCTGCTGATAGTAAATTTTAAGGGCTTGCAAGAGCTGCCTTATCCTGTAGACAGAATATTCTAATCATGTTGTTGCTAATGACTGGAGTGACCTCTAGTGGTACTGAATTTTCCATCCTGGGGGGGGGAAAAAAAAGACAACCAAATTCAAGGTCACTGCTAGCATCATCTTACTATTTTGCTCGTAAACTCAAAATTCAGAAGTTGATTAAATGGGAACAAATGTATAGTTTAATTGAATTGGCTAATTTATTAATGGGAACTTTACCTCCAGATAATTTCAATAATCCCTCGTGAATACCACCACACCCTCACTTTTGACCGGGTTTCTGTCCATTACTACTGAGCCATGGGGGTCATTCATTCACATTCAATTAAAAGGTTTTGGGTGTCAGACACTGTGCTAGACAGAAGGAGACATAGTAAGATGAAAAATGGCCAGGTTCCTGCCCTCAAGGAGCTCCTTATTTGGTTGGGAGTTTGAGGAGGGACGAATGTACTAAAGAAACAAACAAACAAACAAAAACCAAAACACTAAAGTAGATGTCAGTACAAAGAATTTTCACCATTTGATGCTTTCTGGCTTTATAGATAACCTTTCCTTTCCTGATAGGAGAAGAAACAGACCCTCTTACACTAAAGCAGAATAAAGCATGTGTATCCTTTGACATCTAAGAGAATTCTCTCTCATGGGCTGGAAGATATTAGCCAAGAATAGATCCAGGTATCGAAAGAGAAAAGTACTCTCCTATGGTTAAAGAAAATCAATGTTAAAGCGAAATTCAAACTTCAGAAGTCTTCTGAAGCAGTCATTTAAAATTTGTCTTGTTTATTAAGCAGCCGTATCTCACTTATTTTCTGGGTAATTCTACTCTCAAATAAACTTACTCCTTTCTAGAAAGCAAGGCATTAAATAAGCAAACCAAAATGATAATTTTTATGCCTTTACATAAATTTTCATAGAACTAAGTCCACAAGTCAGAAAAATATTTTGTCAGATTCTATTTTATCTCGTAGAAGATTGGCAATGTAAGCCTAAAGAAGTAAGATTCCCAAAGAGAATGTTAGTGCTCTGATATAACACCCATACTTTGAGCATTTTTATTTCATGGCCATATGAAGCTCAAGAATATTTTTAGCTACCCATGCAGAGTATGACTGTGTCTTGTTTCTCTCCTCACGAAGACCTTTAATGATGTCTAGTTGACAAGCTAATGGCCTTACCACAAAGAGCTGTTTATACTTGGCAGAAATTTAGAAATTCCTCAAGCCTAATTCTATCGAAAAGCCTCAAAATGAATTCACAAACCTTCAAATTTCCTTTTATAACAACTTTCTTTGGTCACAGTATATAGAGGATTTACTATGCATACAATGTCACTGGAATTTTCCTGAAACATTGGGCTCCATCACTGGGAATTTTGTTTCTTTTTAGGGTTTATATTTAGCATCATTTATGTCTATTCTTATGTCCTGGGAGTATAGAATGGATCGTTAAAAGCCAATTAGGAGCACAGAAAATAGGATGGGACAAACATTTTATAAAGAAATATTATGAAAAAGATTTATAGGGAAAAACACAAGTTGAAAATTAGAATGTTGTCTGCTTCTGTAGCGTCTGATTTCTCATTGTCAAATTGTACTGATTCAATTTTTATTTGCTTTACATTTAAAACTCCATTGACTTCACTTTGCTGTACACCTGAAACTAATACAACATTGTAAATAAACTATACTCCAATAAAAATATTAAAATAAATTAAAAATAAGTAAATAAATCTCTATTGACAATCTAATAATCTTTAATAGGCGGTTATATTCTGAGCCACTATTGAGTGGTTTGTACACAGTTAAACAGCCTATACTTTTTTAAGCATTTGTACTAAGCAGTGGGCTGATATGTCAATATATTTTTTTTTCTGTATTGCTGTTAATTATTTGAATTTAAGTATTACCACTTAAAACAACTATAAGCACAGTTCTAAAATAAATAAAAGAGATTAACTGGCAACACAGGTTTAAAGACAACCTTTCATGATGACAGACAGAAGCTATGATATCTGGATACCTATTTTTGACTCCTGAGAAATAATGAAACTGGAGGTGGCCTTCATTAGGCTTAGGGTCTGTTCGGTGTGTAACTCTACAGTGTGGAGGTCAGAAGATGTAGCTTCAAGAAGCTTCAGAAAATATTGGGAGATATAGTAAGTATAGTTAGGCCTTTGAAACTGGCAACCAAGTGTGTTCTTTCTTATCGTTCAGTTTTATCCACACCCATACGCACCATCTCCCTTTGAGAATCATGAAGAGGTTTGAGCTTCTTTGTCCTTTGGCTAATTGTTTATCTCAGCAGTTTGCTGCCACCTAGTGTCCAGGAAAGACTGTCTTCTAGTAAGGTTTGGTGCCCCAAGGACAAACTGGACACTCCTTACCGGAGGGCACACAATGCAAAAACCAGCATGCATGGGTCGTATGATAATGGTTCCCACATTGATCCAAAAATGCCATCACAGGAGATTCAACTCTCCTTGATACATGTCTCACAACAGGAACTGGGGTTGGGGGGTCAGTTCCAGTTTCAAATTAAGTTAGAAAACCACCTTACACATTTCCAAGCCTCCAAGTTGCAAAGTGCACGAAGTCAATTATGAGAATTCTCATAGCCCCAGCCCTATCACATGAGTTTAATTAACAGAATTACAAAAGTTTTGGTAGAATTTCAGAGGGATTTGCATTTTTTCATTGTCTTCTATTTTTAGGGGTACTTTCTGATACGAGGTCCTTGTACAAAGGCAATTTCTCCTTATTTTGTCTACAGAATTTTAGACTTCCTCCACTTAAATCTTCCATTTACATCCGGCTACCACTGGATGCTGTATTCCTTCTGAAAGTCTACTTGTTACTAGACTTTCAGCATTTGACATCCAGTTTCTTTCTGAGCCTGATCCACTTAGAGCTGTTCTGAAGAACAGATTTCATTTTGGGAAGAGAACACAGTGATGTTACATAAAGTCTGATTGATGGGCGTTAAGGTGGGCAGAAGTTATCCAAATCTGAAGATGAAGTGTGTTTGAAGGGGAAGGCATGTATTATCAGTAAAAAGGTGGGAGGATAGAATTGCCTGCTCTGACTGAATGATGGATTGCAAGCACCAGCCTCTATTGTAGATCCCAAGAACTGAGCCCAGTGTCCTTGAGAACTTGGGCTGTGCTGACCTTCTCAGAATACTTGAAAGCTGCTTGTCAGAAAAATCTTCTTCAGCAATCCATCTAGTCACAAGCAAAGACTTGTTTGTCATATGTCACACTGGACTAAAATATTATAATATTAGAACTTACAAAAGAAGCAACTCAGATCCAAAAATGAATTAAGGCAATGAGAAAGGGAAAGAAAAAATTCAGCTTCACTGTTACAGTCACGCTAATCTCTCTCTCCCTTCTCATCTGGCCCCTTCCTCCCTCCTGAGCCCCTCAAAATTCTTACACTTATCCATGCTTGGTCTCCCTCATATACAGATACAGGCAGCCACAACTTTATCTCTCCTCTTTCTTTTCTGCAAGAAGTATGTGCCCCAGAATCACTCTCCTGGTAGCAGAACAACTATTGAATTATTTCAAACCTACAGTTATAAATTTTATTTCTATTCATTAAATTTCCAAATTGACTGCCCATCTTCCTCATCCATTTCCTACATGGATATAGACTTAAAATGCCGGAGCATAACACAGAGGATCTGTGAATAGAGCAAACATAAAATTTATCTTTACTTTTATAATTCTGAATATTTTTATTTTAACAGTCTCATTTACCAAGTTTCACTCCTAGCAAAGTTGAGACTCTTTCTGTGTTTGGATCATTGAAGTACTTGCCTAGCTGAAGGTAGACTGGATTTTGGATGAAGAATTCATCTGATCTACTGGCTTTTTGTGTCACTATGTGTCTGATGACATTCTTAACGAAGATAGCTCACTAAACCTATGATATTGATGAAAAATACTTAGATGATAAACAATAATGTAAATTCCATGTGTGGGGGGATATACATATTACAGAGGTGCTGAAGCCAGGAACAAGAATCTTGATTTAAATATTAAGCAAATAAAAACTTTTGTGAGAGAATCATCCTGAAATACACTTTTCTGGTGCAGAACTTGAGTTACCAATTGCTAGTATTCATAATAAGCCCGATGATAATGAAACGTCTATTTCTTGCTTTAAAAAATATCTGTTGACACCTGCAGTGTTACATAAAGAAGGCGGAGATTTTTTGGCACACTGGTCTGTCAATATAACAGAAAATATCCACCAGATGTGATGGTGATTCTATTGATGTGTCCCTGGTAGGATGTTAAGAACAATCCTTTTTGTAAAAGGATGAAAAACAAAAACTTTGAGCAGTGAAAGATTGCACATTCCAAGAAGATTAGCTAATTTCCTGCAACGGGGCATAATGAAAGGGCATGCAGACAGTGTGTGTTGTTGTGATTTATCTGTAAAAAATTAAAATAAAAAAGAAACAAAAGCATCACCACGTCTTCTGGTATCTCGATATAAAATTCCCTGACTTACACAGTGATTCTGAGCAACTATGAAGAGGTCATCAATATTGTATGCTATTTTAAACAACAAAACCTTTCTCTTTGTACCTCAAGCAAGCTTATATTTTAATGAAACGGACTCAAAATAGCACAACGCATATTTCTAGGTTTTGATCATTAAAATTCTTCATCTGTAGATTGCCAGCCACAAATAACCGACTTGAGAAAATAAACCAAACTAGATGACTTTCTTGTTTCTTCTAACCATTTGTTTTTTTCTTTTAACCTTCTGTTCCTACTTGCTCAAACAAAGATAGCCTAAACAAAGAAAATCCAGCCATTTGCCCAATCTTTTCAATCCAACCCTGCCTAAATCAAACTAGAAGTGACCTTATTCCTTGTTTCACCAAAAAGGACTTAGTGACATATCGAAACCTCCCCCTGGAGAAGAGAAATGGTATCGTCCAGAAAGACAAATTATAAACCTGTAAGTCAAAATTTACCATTGAGAAACAACAGGAAATATCTACAAAGCTGTTTACAGCTTGTCAAGATGACTAATATGACTACATAAGTGACTTACCTTGACAATAGTTGGAACTCTGGAATTTCCTTCCACTGCAGTCAATTTTACGGTGCCCTTGAGCCAGGGAAATAGCATGCTGTGCAGTGAGAGACACTCATTTTGCTGACAGACAAACCGAAGTGTGTATCCCCAAACAGCCACTTACCAGCTGGGTGGCTTTGGCATTTTTTTTTTTAATTTTTATTTTATATTGTAGTTGATTAAAAATGTTGTGTTAGTTTCAGGTGTACAGCAAAGTGATTCAGTTATACATATATAGGTATCTATTCTTTTTCAAATTCTTTTCCCATTTAGGTTATTACAGAATGTTGAATCTGAACTTCTTAACTGAAATGGGTATAAGAATCTATACCTATCGTTACTGCGTGGGAAACTAGAGATAATTTACGAAAAGTACTGAGACTACATCTTTAACCATTATTGAGAGCGTTACGGGAGTTGACTACAGGAGAAGATTCTGCTGAGAACACAAGTAGCAAAAGGCTGGGAATTAGGATAAATCAATACCTTCTGGAGCAAAACGTTCCTTTAAAACCCAGGTGGCACAAGGAGGCAGGGAAGCTATATGACAGAGAGTTTGTAAAGGTATTACACTGCTCTAAACCAGAACTGTTCTGCTATAGCCTATCACATCGCAGACACATTTCCAAATGACCCTTGTAGAGTAGGCACTGTAAAAAGCAGTGCTCATGGGGAAATGTCATTCTGCAATAATCATGCTCAAGATCAGCCTTATGAACTACAATACCATCTTGGCAAACACTAATTTTCATCACCCATTAGGCATATCCCAAGTTGACATATTCAGAATTTCATCTGTTATTCAATCTACACCAGGTACTTTTATTTGGACATTGTTTTGCTACTTTATTGAGTTGAGAGACTAAGCATTCAGCAAGAATATAAAGTTAGGGACTTTTATTTTAATTTGACACTGTGGTCATTGATGCAAAAGTGTTGTTATCTTTTAAGCAAGAGCTGAAGTGAGGTGCCTCTCCATACGTTTTGGCAGAATTGCTGTGTCTGTAAGATTCGGTGCTGAGCCCTGCATGCCTTCGCACAACAGCTGCACAAATCAGTGCTCTTGGACTGATCACCACATAACTTTGCAGCAATAAGTCAGAAATTTTAAATCCACTGGATGAGGCTGGTACTGGAAGTGTAAGCTGATTTACTTTTGCAAACATCTATTAAGTATCTTTTCGTGCAAGTCACTGCATAAACATCATTTAATTTTTCAGCTATCTTACCCAGAACTCTAAAAATCTGCAAAAAATATTTTATTTTACCTCAAAAAACCATTTCCACTGGTTAAAAAAACAACATACAAAGTTTCAAAGCTTCAAAAAAGGAAAAACTATTTCAGAAGCCTACCAATATTCAGTGGTATGATTGGAATTGGATAGGCAAGGTTTTTTGAACAGAATTTAAAAAGCACTACCACAAAAAACTGATAAATTGGACTTTATTAAAATTAAAAATATCTTATTATTAAAAAACTCCATTATGAAAATGACTAGACATACCACAGACTGAAAGAAAAATGTTTATAATACCTATCTGACCAAGGACACATACCCAGAATATATAAAGAATGACTACAAATCACTGATTTTAAAAATGCAATTAACATCGGCAAAAGTTTTGAACAGACACCTTCCACAAGAAGATACACAAGTAGCCAATAAGCACATGAAAAAGTTGTAATCATCATTATCCATTAGTAAAATGTAGTTTAAAATCAATAGAGCATCACTTTACACTCATTAGAATAGTTTATTAAACTCTGACAACATGAGAAGTTGGCAAGGATGTGGAGCATCTGGAATGCTCATCCACTGCTGGTGGGAGTGTAAAATGGTAAACTACTTTAAAAAACAGCAAACTACTTTGAAAAACAGCAATTCCTGTCCTACATATTTACATAAGAGAAATGATAACTATGCCCAGAAAAAGACTGACTTGTACTAGAATAATCATAGCAGTTTTATTCATAACAGCCAAAAACTGAAAACAGCCCAAGTGTTCCTTAACAGGAAAATGGATACACAGATTGTGGCATATTCATATAATAGAGGAGTGATCAATAATAAAAAGGAAAGAACTACTGATACACACAACCACCTGGATGAATCTCAAGTGTCATACTGAATGATAGAAGCTGGGCAGAAACAACAGTGTTATGGTGTGACTCCATGTATATGAAATTCAAATTCAGACATAACTAACCAACGGCTATAGAAATCACTTAGTGGTTGAGAGGAAAGGTGGACTTGAATGGAACAGAAAGAAAAGTTCTGTGGAGATGGAAATGCTCTCTATCTTGTTTTGGATGAACACAACGGAAGTGTAAACAATGTGAAAACTCAGGGACTGAGAGGGTTCCACCTTTGGTAATAGCCAAGTTGCTCCTACCAGAACATTCCATGCACGGACAAGAACTACAAACTCTGGACAAAATGTAAAATGCAACTACCTGAAGGCATTAGAGAGCAGCTAAGTCAGACACTGGAAGATGGGTGACACTTGGACAAAGAAAACAAAACTGAGTAAATTTCATGAAGGGCAAGCCATGGTCTGCACCATTCAGAGCAGCTAAAACTCAAATATACATGTGCTGTGCTATTAGCTTGAAGAACAAGATGGCAGGCGTTGGGTTGACCACTATAGCTGGGGAGTGAAGGGAAAACACAGAAGAAACGGACAGAGAGAGTGAGTCTCAAATACTGTGTATACACTTTGCCCAAGCCTTTCATTGGTTCCAAAACATGGATGCAGCAAACTTCTAGCTGTTCAGCTGAGTCTAAAGGAACTGAACTGAAATTTCAGTTACCAATCAGTTTGCTGTTTGAGTCCGGTCAAGTTATCTGCCTAACACTGAAAATCAGTATTTTGGCTGAAACATTACAGAATTCAAAGTGTCTATAACAACATATCATTTGTCCAGAATATAATCCAGAATTATTCAATAAAGAAAGAGGAAACTATTATCCACACTCCAGAGAAAGGTAATCCATGGAGACTGGTCCCAAGATGATCCATATATTGGAATTAGCAGGCAAAGAATTTAAAGCTGCTATTACAGCTATTGCTAACGTATGTAAGAGAACTCATAATAAAAGAAAAGACAGGAAATACAGAAGAGAAGTTGAAACTAGAAAAAAGAACAGAATGGAAATTCTATAACTGAAAATTTAAATATCTGAAATTAAAAATTCAATGAATGAGCTTAATAGCAGATTGGGAATTGGGGAAGAAAGAGTTATTAACCTCTAAGACAAAGAAACAGAAATTTTCCAATCTGTAGAAGAGAGAGAAAAATATAGTTAAAAATAGTGAATAAGGGGCTATTGGGGTCATATCAAGAGGTTTAACAGAAATTTTGGAGCCCAACAACAAGAGGAAAGAGAGAATGAGTCCCCCTAAAAATTAGTTGAAGAAATAATGGCTGAAATTTTTCCACATTTGGTGAAAAGACAAAATCTGTAGATTCAAGAATAAGCCAACCCTGAGTCTGAGTGGCAGGACATGGGTGTTCACTATACATGTATCTCAATTTTCCTCTGTGTTTGAATTTTCCTAATAAAATGTTGAAAATAATATTAAAAACTCATCAAAATGAACACAGGTCTGTATTACATTGTATATTAATTATATCAATTTTAAAGTAATCTAATTCTAGGCTATATCAGGTGGGTATTCAAACTTCTAGCTTAAGAAAGATACAATATTCAACACTTTGATGATTCCTGCTAAGAGAGGTAAAGTGTGGACCATGGAAAAAGGGGTGGATGGTTCACATTATCTGATATAGGGTCTACTCCCAAATAATCTGTCAACACATCAATCCTCCTGTTACTCAGTAAAAGTTCTTCGTCGCATCTCATGGATAAATATGGACATCTGATGAAAAGATTTTCTTTAAAAAGACAATGAAAGGAGAGATGGGAGAAAACACTATGACATACACAACAAATTCCTTCCCCCTTTTGTGTTGGTGATCTGTGTCTCATTAGCAAGACTGTACATTAAAAGGATATAGCAATGCACCCAATCTTTCAGGTACTTGGACATATGATGACAGAGAACACTGGTCAGAAGGTTAGTGTCCTACTTCTGTCATTAACTAGTTGTGTGACTGTAAGTAACCCCTAAATGTACTCAATATTCAGCTTCTTCTCTACAACATAAACAGTTTAAGAATTGCTCTCGCCAACCCCTTTTGTGTCTAATATTTGCTGTCATCACTGGGCTCTTTTGAAAAGAATAGTAATTCTGTATTTCTGAGAATTCTCTCATGATGCAAGATGTACCAAGTTTGTCTGAGATGATCTCTTTGGCTAAAATCTAAGACCAAGTTTCAGTTGTCCCCATATGAACCTAGCAGATTTGAACATTTTCAAGTAAGCATCACAAACTCTTAACAATTGTTCTTTTTTAAAAAAGGGAACTGACATTAGCAAGCAGGTGGGTTTTAAAAGATATGAAAACCCTCGAAGAAAAGGTAATGTGCTATGATTAATTTCGTACAGAATTGACATCATGAAGGGGAAAAGGGAAAAAACCACCTACAATCAAATGTTATGCGTGTCCCTGTTTTCAATTTCCTCCCATGCATCCACTGTTTCTGTTGAAACCTGTTATTGCTAAAGTACTTTTTTTAAATCATAAAAAGAGCTACAGTTCTAAAAGAGACTATTGGCCCCCAAATTCAGCTTTGGTGTTAGAGGCAATTAAATTGTGTTTGGTAATTGCTTTCCTGGGCATTTAATATGATTACTGTTGTCAATGTGCCCAGGAGAGCAGTGCTTTCTATTAATCATAAATAGAGTAACAGATATTATACTAATTTTTGAGTATTTCTTTTTGAAGACGAAGAGCTAGATTATATCAAGCTATAATGGTAGAAATAAAAGCAAAAATCCAGATACTGGTAAAAACAGATATATGCTCAATTGCTAATCAAACATATAAGTAACTATAAGAGGCTCTCCTTTCCTAAGTCAAGGTGCTTTAAATGCAGAAGGCTGCTTACAGAGTAAATCTAAAATATAACCTAAATCCCCATTTTAAAAATATAACACCTAATTTAGACTAATTTTCTGATTAAGTATAGATGAGCTGATGAT
Organism: Lagenorhynchus albirostris; assembly: GCF_949774975.1. Lineage (NCBI taxonomy): Eukaryota > Metazoa > Chordata > Mammalia > Artiodactyla > Delphinidae > Lagenorhynchus > Lagenorhynchus albirostris. Next base: position 95,231,315 of record NC_083104.1, on the reverse strand, counting down.
CAGTTACTTAACCTTTTGGAAATTTACCATCATTGTGGCTCTGATCTAAACTATTCTCCCTTTCATTCTTTCTCTCCATAGGTATAAATAACACCAAAGCAATTTTAGGAAATGCTGAAATCTGTTTATTTTATAATTAATACAATGGGACAGCCTTTTCTGAAGCTTTTGTCTTGAGCACTCAGAATCTCTGGCCTATAACTTTTTTTTTTAGGTAATAATTCTATCAGCTCATAAATATAATTCAGAAATCATTTTTATGCTAGGACTGAAAAAGACAGTAGTTTCCAAACTCTGCTCCTAGAAGCCCCTTAAGTTTTAAAGAGATGTATCAAGGGCCCAGCCCAATTCAAGCAAACAGTCCCACATTCTGTTTCTTTTAAAAAATAAAATGGATGGAAAGCATGGGTTTAATCCAACTCCCTCATTTTAAAGTTAAGAAAATTGAAGCCCAAAGACATGCAGTTGCCTTTTATAAGGTAGTTCAGCTAGAGGACTTAGAGGACTTAGACAATGACTTCACCAACAAATATGAGAGAAATAGAGACAGAGAGAGAGAGAGAGAGAGAGAGAGAGAGAGAGAGCTGGAAACAGTATCCCACACTGTACATCATTTTTCTTAGTTATCTTGGGTTAATTTCACTCCCATGAAGTATCTCATGCCGATTTTGTCCTTTTTGTGTTTGTTCCCTTCACCTTAGTTTAGCCTTATTTGCTCACGCCGGGACTAGACCTGGTCCCCCTCATCCAGGATCTCCTTCCCGCATCCTTCTAGCATCCTGCTACCAGACTTCCAACTGAGCATGTTCCTGCCCTGAGGAGAGACCTCCAACGGCTCCCCATGCCCTCTGCACTGCTTCCCAGGGTGCAGTCCCCAGACAAGCAGCTCAACACTACCTGAGAACTTGTTAGAAATGCAATTTCTCAGGTCCCACTTTAGACCTACTGAATCCAACGCTCATGGACTTGGAGCCCAGGAATCTGTTTTTTAACAAGCTCTGCAGGGGATTCTGATGCACCCTAACATGTGAGAACCCTGGTCTGCAGAATAAACTCCAAACTCTTTGTACAAGTATTCAAGGTTGTGCATTATTCCTTTCCAACCTTCCTCTCCATCTTACCTCCTATTGCTTCCTAAAGTGTAACCCATGTTCCACATAAGCTGCACCATTCCTTTGACCCATGACTGAAGTTTTCCTGCTTCCAGGCCTTTCCTCACTCTGCTGCATTAGCTAGAAGTCTCTTTTGTTCTCTTTCATCTTATTTTGAAAACCCACCCATCTTTCAAAGGCAACCTCAACTGCTCTTTCTAGGGTACTTCACTGGGTACAAACTATTAGGTATAAAATAAGCTACAGGGATACGTTGTACAGCATGGGGAATATAGCCAATATTTTATAATAACTATAAACAGAGTACAACCTTTAAAAATTGTGTATGCCTGTAACTTATATAATATTGTACAGCAACTATACTTTAATTTTAAAAAAAAAGTACTTCATGGTATCCCTGGTGATGTAACTTCTCCGTATTCTAAATACCTACAATACTTTGCCCCACCCCCTTTGGTTTTCTGTACCCTCACTGAATTATAATTCTTTGTGTATATGTCTTATCAAGGCTACTAGATGCTTTAAGCCCTCAAGGTCAAAGGCTGTGTTTGTTTTATCATTTTGTCCCTTGCAGTGCTTTATACACTATATATATATTCAATAAATATTTGGTAAATAAAAGACTGAAGACTTCTTTAGGCCAAGAACCATATGCTCCTTGGCATCAAGCATAAGATATTACAACTAACAGGTGCTTAATATGTTTATCACTTGAATGAAAACTGAAGAATGGCAGTTTGCTTCAAAGGTCTGGTTCTGATTTGTGGTAACATTCTGCATGATGTCCTCTCTATGTGTATTATGGGCAAAGTACTAATAATGGAGAAGTTAAGAAATCTGAATTCTAGACCAGCTCTTGGCTAGTATATGACTTTACCTAAGTCACTTAGCTGGGTTTCAATCTCCTTATTTTTAAACTGACATTTTTAGACATGTTTTTTAAAGCTATTCTACTGTTTAAAATCTATAATTTTATAAATTAGCATAACTGCAATGAAAAGAACCTCTAATCAACAGATACTGAGAACCATTTCTTTGTTAACCATTCTGTTAGGCACCAGAAATAAATTTCAGTAGAGGTTCAGCTCTGTCATTGACTAGCTTTTTGTTAATCAAGCTCCTTAACTGGTCTGGGACTTCAATTTTTTCATTTATAAAATCAGGAGATTTTACTATATGTCCTTTATTGTGAAAGAGCATCTCTTCTTTTGTACTTTTTCTAACTGTATCATACTGCCTTGTATTGTAGCCATTTGAGCAGTCTTGTCTAAAAATGTCTTAGAAAGACAAATACTCTATGATATCACTTACATGTGAAATCTAAAAAATAAAACAAATGAATTTATATAGCAAAATAGAGACTCACAAACATGCCTTCTATCATTCCCCAAGGATCTGCAGTAAAGAAAACCTTTAAATTTATTTTCTCAGAATTATTGGATAAACCTGTGGGGATGAATGTCAAAAGGAACACAGTTCAGGGTGGTTCCACATAGTAAATCATGGTGATTTTAGAATAGCTCTACCTGGGAAAAGGTAACAGGGAACTTGTCACTGTGTATGACGGCACCTGTACTTGCTTACATAAAGAGTTAGGATTTTTTGTTGGGAAACACAGCATTCATAAGAAAAGTACATATAGCCAAAGAATGCTTTGCACTCCAGTCTAGTCTGAATAGCATCCTGTTCTGGAAACTTTGGACACGGTCTTTGTACCTTTGGCCTAGATGAACTTCCAAGCCCAGAGCACTGGTAGACCTCTCAACCCTTGTAACTTTGTTTGAACCACCAGTGAGATAATTGCCAAAACCTCATAGGATTGAGCCAGAGGGATATGCCTAGATTGACTGAATATTTAATTGAGTTCCCTCTACTCCAAATATTAGTAATGAATGTATGTTTTGTTTTCTTTCTTATCTTATACCTCCAAGGAATTATACCTTCCTTATACCTTCAAGGAATTATCACAACAAACACCCATATTACTACCTCCTAATTCAAAATAGAGATTTTTACACCCTGGAAAGCACCTTCATACCACTTTTCAATCCTTACCCACTTTCTCCTCTGCAAAGGAAAACATCAACATGGGTTTTATGATAATCACTTTCCTGCCTTTTCATCATAGCCTAACCATCTAAGTATGCATTACAAAAATGTTTTTTGAATTTTATATAAGTAGAATCATCAGTATGTGTTATTTTGTGTCTGGATTCTTTGACTCAACATCACATGTTAGAGATTCATGCATGTTTTTCGCATAGTAGAAGTTCATTCACTTTCATTGCAATAGCAGTCAATGATAAAAATATACCATTATCTATCCATTCTACTGTTGATTAATATGAATATTTTTCACTTTTCTTCAGTTTTTAAAAAATACGTGTTTTAGGGCTTCCCTGGTGGCGCAGTGGTTGAGAGTCCACCTGCCGATGCAGGGGACACGGGTTCGTGCCCCGGTCCGGGAAGATCCCACATGCCGCGGAGCGGCTGGGCCCGTGAGCCATGGCCGCTGAGCCTGCGCATCCGGAACCTGTGCTCCGCAACGGGAGAGGCCACAACAGTGAGAGCCCCGCGTACCGCAAAAAAAAAAAAAAAAAAAAGGAAAAAAAACGTGTTTTGAATAAACAAAGTCTGGAAAAGATTGAAATTTATTCTGGATAGGCCAAAAACCTATCAAAATCATTCTTTCCAAATGCCTAGTTTCTTATAAAACTAATGCCATGTATTTTGGTGTTAAAAACAAAAATGGAAAAAAAAAAGTAGTCCCAAAAATGATGCTTAAAACTCTCTGGATTTGGATCAACTTTCCTAGCCCCATTTCCCATCTTTTACCTTAACTCTGACTTTCTCAAGTGGCCAGACACCTTGAAGCAATGACCCAGGGAGGCTGCTGGGCGACAGGAGAGGGAAGGGTTGGAAGCAAAGAAGGTGAGACTCATATAAAGCATGAAAATCAAGAGTGAGCCAATCCGGGGTAAGCACAGCACATGGGCAATGGGGTGGAATCCTCTTCAACATTCTTCTCTCAAGTCCCCCATCTGCCACTTCTTTTTACCAAGAGGGTGTGTGTGTCTGTGTGTGTGTGTGTGTGTGTGTGTGTGTGTTTGTAAAAGATAGGGAAGCATTAAGGCTTTGATAAATGTGACAGTGAGAACAACTCATTGTCTTCTTATTAGAGTGATAGGCAAGCTATCACTTAGGCAATGCCTGGGACATATATGGGACAAGAAAAGCAACCCCCAGTCTCCCTAAAAAGATGGACTATTTCTGAGCACAAGAGAAGGAAAAGGCATATTGTACAAAATGTGTACATTTTTAGGCATGAGGACATCAATTTATGCCACTAACTAAGCATAATTTTTTAAACAGGAATCTGTCTAACCACTTTTCCACATCCTCTTCTATTAAGTATAGGTTCTATTACATTTCTACTTATCTCCATTTTAATAAGAAATTGAAAAATATTTAAGTGAAATTGAAGAACAGAAGGCGTGAGGGAAACCCCTGGGTGAAGACAGCTTTCAATTAAGAGGAAAAAATAAGAAAGGCATGAGTAGTGCATATGTTTGCCACGTTTTGCTGTGACCTGCGATATAGCCACTAGGTGATGTGAACAAAGGAGATATTACACGTGGATATATTTTTTTAACATACCAAAAGAGTTTCTTTGTTGCAGGGCATCGTAATGTCTTAATATGTCAATATGCTTGTCAACCTCGCAGGGATAGGGAAGGGTAGAGTACATAGCCCTTCCCAAAGTCTTTTTTTTTTTTTTTTTGCGGTACGCAGGCCTCTCACTGTTGTGGCCTCTCCCGCTGCGGAGCACAGGCTCCAGACGCGCAGGCCCAGCGGCCATGGCTCACGGGCCGAGCTGCTCCACAGCATGTGGGATCTTCCGGACCGGGGCACGAACCCGTGTCCCCTGCATCGGCAGGCGGACTCTCAACCACTGCGCCACCAGGGAAGCCCTTCCCAAAGTCTTTTGATCATCAAGTCCTTGTTTTGTGAAACATCTTGTAGGACTAGTGTTCCATGGAATCCACTTTGGGAAACACTTATCTAGGCACAGCCCCTTGAAAACTTTCATGAAGATTCTTTCCCCTCCATAAATATGTTTTAAAAATTTTTGACATTTCCTCATGAAAACATAAGACTCTTCTTGAAGAGTCCCTTCTTAGAGATAGTTACTACATATTCAGTTGTATTCATAAAATGTTCTTGTTTCTTTGTAGTTAAAGAAAGTTTCCTTAGATTAAAAAAGGTAGGCTTGCAAATCCAATTTTTATCTGCATTTCTTAGAAAGTAGAAGAGTCTGTTTAACTAGCAACACTGTGTTTTACTTTTATGCATAAATATTCACTTAGTTCTTTTTTAATAGTCATTTATCACTGCTCTATAAAGATGACAAGAATATAATTTTTTTCTTTCTGTCTGACATAACTTTTAATTATTCCTAAAGGCAACAAGGGAGTATTTTTATTTGTTATGTTGACCTAGTACTTTTGGATTTTGGCCTAAATTTTAACTAAAACTAATTCCAGGCCACTATTACATTAGATTTTTTTGAATACCTGCATTGCAAGCTGACCTTTGAAATAAGGGCCCAACCACTTATGTACAAGAAAGCAGAGGTGAAGTCCTTTCCTCCAGGGTATGTGCCTTGTTAATGCCTGAATTGGGAGGATGCCGTGGTCTCCTGACAGACTCCTAGTCAATGCACTTTCCACTCCGCCTAAAATTCTCCCACCATTTCTTCTAGTACATAAATGGATATGGGATTTGTTTCATTTGTTTTGTTTTGTGGATTTATAAATACGCCCTTCCACTCCTAGGTGAGAAAGTAAACATATGTCCACACAAAACTCACACACTAATGTTCACAGCAGCATTATTTACCACAATAGCCAAAAAGTGGAAACAATCCAAATGTCCATCAATGGATGAATGGATAAACAAAATGTGGCATATTCATACAATGGAAATATTATTCATCGATAAAAAGAAATGAAGTACTGACACATGCTGCCACAGGGATGAACCCTGAGAATATTATGCTAAGTAGAAGAAGTCAGGCACGGACTGATTCCATTTATATGAAATGTCCAGAATAGGCAAATCTATAGGTACAGAAAGTAGATTCATGGATGTGTAGAGCTGGCGGCAACGGGCAGGGGGCTTGAGGTGACGGTTTAGAGGAATGCGATTTCTCTTATGGAGTGACGGCAGTGTTTTACAATTGACCGTGGTGACGGTTACAGAATGCCTTAAAGATACTAAAAGACATTGAATTGTGCACAATAAATGTGTAAATGGTATGGAATATGAATTATATCTCAATAAATCTGTTACAATATGCCTCTGTTGGTGCTCACTTTAAAGAAAATTCAGATTTATATCATCAACATTAAAAAGAGATGAAATATCCATCAGCAACCACAGACATAAACCATTTACCAAAAAATAATAACAGACGGCTCAGAACTAAAAGAAATTCATAGAATATGCTTTCCTGTGCTTTACCTTATTTATTAGACCGTCACTGTAAGCTGTGCTAAGAAATCATTCGAATGTCCGTTTACCGCTGTGTGATAGGCTCACTCAGTCTGTAAATATTATGGGCCATCTACTTGTTGCCAGAAATTGTGCTGGACTTTGGAGGTAGAATGATTAAAAAAAAAAAAGAATATAAGATCTGCTCAGGGAGCTCATGGCAAAGATTCGAATGTTTTAGTAGAAACCGAAGAAGTTAGCATTTATTGAACACAATCTATGTGCCAAGCACCACAGAAAGCACTGCACATAGGTTTAAAGTTGTACTAATGGCCAATTGAAAAACCATTTCTCACGCTGCAGTTAATATTGCTTGGCTATGAAGATAACTGAAGTCGTTAAACCGTTCAGTTGATTATTTATTTCATAAATGAAGTCATTCACTGTTTTATTCATCTCTATCTCAGGAACCTATGCAATGAATGGTAATAAAAATATAGTTCATGATAAAAATGTGTTGAACTCTCAAAGTGGTTAATGATTTAGTGATATGATGGTCTTGTGACTGTGGTTCATTAAAATCCAAAGAGCAGTTGAACAGTTATCTTATTGATTCTTTTAATCTCCAGTTCAAGAGAGCAGAGAAAGGAAAAATATTTGCAAAGGTAGAACATGGAGAATTATGGGCATACTTTGTAAGCCTGGGTAAGGCCAATGCAATTTATGGCCTTATGAATATTGTGGTCTGATGATTTTTTTCAAACAATTTGTAAGGCTAACCACTGCTTTCTGCTTTATTTCACATGCCTCCCAAGGCTCCCTCAGGCACAAGAGTTGCTTTATTCTTTTGTATTTGAGCTTGAAAAGTGAGTTTCTCTTTATTACATATGCCTTTGGTACATGGCATGTGAAGGCCGAAGAAAGCTTGGCCGGTGACGACATTTGCCCCTAGTGCAGTCAGGTGGATAATACTTATCCTTCTAAGTGTGACCTTTCTTCTGAGCACAAAGTGCTTTACAACTATTATCTGACCAAGTTCAGAACCCCAGCAGGGAGACAGGAGCTGGGGACTAGTAGTAAACTATTTCACATCTGAGGAAATCAAAGAAAAAGAGGTTTTCCAACTGAGATGTAAGGACATTTTAACCTTTTAAATACTCGAGGCAAACGGTCCAAGAAGTAATGTGAGAACGAGTTTGACTTTTGCATCCTGACAATGGCAACACAGCCTGCAGACTTTGGGAGGATTCTGCTTCAGTTGCAGCCAGCCAACCTGCACGGATCCCGGCATTGCAAATGCATCTGGCACGAGGAGGTGCCTGACAGCAGTTCCTGAGCCCAGTGGGCTCTTAACAAATGAAGGTTGAGTTGATTTTGGAAAATGTGGAAGTGATTCTGTAGCATAAATATAGAACATTAGCTATAAGCATATGCTGCATAAGACAATCTGCAATAATTGTCACTGTGACCATAACAGGGAGATGTTAGCAGGATGAGGTCACTTCCAATGGACTTGGATTGCATCTACCCATAAACGAATTTAAAAATTTACATATATACACATATATGTCAATTAAATATACACATATTTAATTCAGTCAATCAATAATGAAAGGAAAGTTACAAACAACCAGGGTTTGAATTAAAGCAATTTTTAAATTAATTGATCTCCATGTGTGGACATTTTTACTAGGTTGTTCTTTGGAATCATAAGAAACTAAGAAATAATATCACTTCAGCCTGGGAAGGTTAAGGTTTCAGCTGAACAACTGATTTTCATTTGATAAAACTGAGAATCTGGCTCTTGCATTTACTAACTGAATCTCTCTCTGCCTCAGTTGCCTCATTTGCAAAAGGGCAACATTGGGTTATTACAAAGACTAAATGAGTTAATACAGTAAAATAGGCGTAACAGTGCCCAGTACAGCACATGCTATATAAATGCTAGTTATCTGTTACTATTGTTGTTGTTGTTGTTGCTCTTATTACTATTATTTCATTCATGTAACAGTACTTAGAGTCCAACAGTAAAACATACATTAAGTAATTACTATAAAGTGTGATGAGTATTAGTATAGGGAATTATAGGATGTTCCTTGTTCCTGAGTAAGTACCAATACCTTCTCCAGCTATTTAGTTTTCCTTCCTCATTGCTATAGCAGGGGTACTGGGGTTCAGATTCTGATGAAAATCCCAGGAGGGAATATCCCACCCTTAAATTCCAGGCAGACAACTTTGACTCATGGATAATGGGGAAAGAATTCTACGTGGGAGATTTTCTTCCAACTCTGTTCCCTTAGAACAAACGGACTGAAGTGGAAAGAGCAATAAAACCCAAGAGAACTATTGCAGCAAAATTTCCCTAAAACTTGAAGAAGAAACTTACCAGCAGTACTGGAACCAGCGATGGCAGAGAAACAAGACACGCAAGGACCAGATGGTGGCCATCGGTGGCCTCTGCTGTCAGGCATCAACAGTCTTGAGAAAAGGCAGCTGTAGGGCTCGGGGTGGACACCTTGGGCAGGTATCAACAACCCAGCAGGATCTTGAATTGGCATCTATGGCACAGGTGTCCTCTTTGTCACTGGCAGCAAGATAGCAAGAAATGAGGGAACTGAAGGATGCCAGCTGGTATCCAGGAAGGTCTGTGTCCTGTCTCACTCTTCACGAACCAGACAAGTCTTAGGGTGGGTCATCAGATACGCTTGCATTTGAGGGCTTACCATTGCTCTGGGGACTCCCAGATCAACTGGAGTTATTAGAGAGGAGAGGTGACCTGTGCGGAGCAAAAGGGACAGTGTTTTGTTACAAAAATGGTGGCACTATTTTTGCCCCAGATCACTGTTGTCAGAAAAAAAATACATTCACTTTTCAAAGGATAATATTTTTAGTACTTTTAAAACCCAAATATGAAAATCCATGTGTAATTATAAAATAATGTTGTATTTTTCTAATCCTATAGTACCAACATGAAAAATAAACCCCAAAATTAACTGCAATAATGTTTCCTATAGGCTTCTAAGTGATACTGGGACTGTAATTTTTTCAAAATAGCCTTTATATGGTAGAAGTCTAAACGGTCTGATTTTTGTTTTGGCTGACAGGATTATTTCAAAGATGTTATCATAACCAGTCTCACTCAAGGGAAGATTTATGGTACAAATTATGAAATAATATACGCCTGTCCCTTATAACTGTTACTACAGATAATGTAGTCACTGTTTCTATGTATCTTGAAACTATCATTTCTTTTCAATGCTTGAGGATATGATTTTTTTTTTCATTTTTCTTTAACTTGTTGGTAAATTTACTTTTACATTGACCAACGTGTCTAAATGCCTTTGTCCTGAGTCATGCTTACCAGGATATATACTCAGGGTTGGTTTTAGATAAACTCATGAGTCTGGTTACCCAGTCTGTTTCCTAGCATTCTCCAATCCCCACCTCCCATCTTCTCTCCGGTCCTCCAGAGAGAACTGCGTCTGTACCACCTACCTGATTTAACCTATCCACGTCTGTCTTGGAAATAACTACTGAAACTGATGTACCATTACTTCCTTTTATCTAAATGTATGTCCCCACAAAGTGATAGCTGTATTTTAACAAGAAACAATGCCTGAGCTTCTCATGTCAGGGTACCTTTAATCCTACAAGTACATTTGGTCTGCCAGAGTATGCAGTCTTGGGGAAAAAATATGGTAATCTTCTGGAATGTAAATATGAATTTGTATATTAAAACAAGCATGGTTTTATAAATCCAGATTGCAAAGAACCTAAGAATTGTAAAGACAAAACACAAACGTGTAAAGAAATCTTATATTTGTGATAGGCTATTTGAGCTAAAGCCCCCACAGCATCTCATTCCTCTGTTATTTGTTATCATGTCCCTCTGCAATCATCTAGGCATCTGTAGAAAAATTTAAGTAGCATAGGTTCCAGCTAAAGGGATGAAGTCCTAATGTGAAATTTCAGTACCATGCAGATGGAGAGATACCAGAAATAAGTAAGAGAATGATGATTCTTAGGTAACAGAAAGAAGTTGAAGTTCCAACATTTACTGTGTGACTTTGGGCAAGTCACTTAACTTCTCAGAGTAAATTTCCATTAAGTGTGAATTGGGAATGAAGACTCCCAGTTTGGCATTCTTCACAAGAACTGGTGGAGCTGAAGGAAGACATCTGTGAAATATTATGAATTATAAAATAGCTACATAAATGTTAAGTTACTCTTGTTTCTGTTTTTGCTCAATGATTGGTTTTGTGGAAATGGTCACAGCCCTTCTCTGAACCCTGGAATTTTGTCCCAACAGCAGGGCCCCTTCCTTCCAGCTGCTGATTGATAACTGATCTCCTGTTCTGGTCGGATGCACGTCTGGACTTCCGAATGTAAGCTGAGAATTGCCTAGGGTAGAGTGTCAGAATTTGATCATAAATAATTATACTTGTTGTATATTAAGATTTTACACAGAAATAGAAGAAAACTGGTACATTTTAAAGAATCTGTGCATGATTTTTGCTCACATCCCTCCTCCATCTGAAGGATCTGTAGGAGCTTGTGAGGGATGCAGAACTGGTTCTAGTAATGCTTGCTGCAGAAATGGAAGTAGCTCAAGAAATCACATTTCCTTCTTTGGGACTAAGATACATCTATCTTTGGCTTACATGCCATCTGTGCTGGTAAATCTTTGGAGGAGAGATAGATATACAGCTCTAGATTTGAGGCCCTCAATTAGGTATTTATAAAAACAGAAAAATGTCTTAATCTGAACTTGGAATTCCTGGTAGTGGGTTTGGATATAGAGAATCCCACTTCCCATGGAGCAAGGCATGTACACACAGAGAAGGGTCATGCAGGGTCTTCCACTCCTAAGAGGTAGAGTCCAAAAGCAACTGTTTAATAGGAACAATTTTCCTTCCAATTGCTACTTCATTCTCCTCAGTGTGTGGACACCTGAGAACTTCAGTCAGCCCTAGGGAGAGATGCAGATGACAATGCTGTCTCTGAATAAATACAGTTTCACTTATAAAAAAAAATTTACAATAAAGCGAGATGCACAATGCATGACCATTTTAAAGCTCCAAGAATAGCACCTCTCAGGAAAAGTTATATTAGTCATCAGAAATTGAGTGTGGCTTCCTAGAGATTCTTCCAAATAACATGATCTGATCTATTCTGCTTAAATTTGAGAGCACATCTGTCCTCTAATCTCACTTCTACCAATAATTGTTCAACTGGTAGATGGAGCCAGGCTCCTGCCCAGCTGGCATGCAAGGAGACTTTGGCTGAGATGGGAAAGGCGGACGAACATTCTAAGGGGATGGGAGCAATCCCAGATCTAATCTTTCCTCTAGCTTTGAGCAAGTTTGTTCAAATTCCACAAACTTACTTTCGGTTCTAGGACACATGGCTCTTAACTTTTTTTTTCTTTTCCTTTGAGAGATTATTCTCTTTCACATTATTTTATGATTATACAGATAATACATGCTCATTTCTAGAGAACACAGATAGATACAAAGAAGATAATTAGAAGGCTTCCGGGAAGATGGCGGAAGAGTAAGACGCAGAGATCACCTTCGTCCCCACAGATACACCAAAAATACATCTACACGTGGAACAACTCCTACAGAACACCTACTGAACGCTGGCAGAAGACCTCAGACCTCCCAAACGGTAAGAAATCCCCCACGTACCTGGGTAGGGCAAAAGAAAAAAGAATAAACAGAGACAAAAGAATAGGGACGGTACCTGCACCAGCGGGAGGGAGCTATGGAGGAAAGGTTTACACACACTAGGAAGCCCCTTCTCGGGCGGAGACGGCGGGTGGCGGAGTTGGGGAGCTTCGGTGCCGCGGAGGAGAGCACAGCAACAGGGGTGCGGAGGGCAAAGCAGAGAGATTCCCGCACAGAGGATCAGGGCCGACCGGCACTCACCTGCCCCAGAGGCTTGTCTGCTCACCCGCCGGGGCGGGCGGGGCTGCGAGCTGAGGCTCGGGCTTCGGTCGGAGGCAAGGAGAGGACTGGCGGCGTGAACACAGCCTGAAGGGGGTTAGTGCGCCATGGCTAGCCGGGAGGGAGTCCGGGGAAAAGTCTGGAGCTGCCGAAGAGGCAAGAGACTTTTTCTTCCCTCTTTATTTCCTGGTGCACGAGGAGAGGGGATTGAGAGCGCCGCTTAAAGGAGCTCCAGAGACGGGCGCGAGCCGTGGCTAACAGCGCGGACCCCAGAGACGGGAATGAGGCGCTAAGGCTGCCGCTGCCGCCACCAAGAAGCCTGTGTGCGAGCACAGGTCACTCTCCACACCCCCCTTCCGGGAAGCCTGTGCAGCCCGCCACTGCCAGGGTCCCGGGATCCAGGGACAACTCCCCCGGGAGAACGCACGGCGCACCTCAGGCTGGTGCAACGTCACGCCGGCCTCTGCCGCCGCAGGCCCGCCCCGCACGCAGTGCCCCTCCCTCCCCCGGCCTGAGTGAGCCAGAGCCCCCGAATCAGCGGCTCCTTTAACCCCATCCTGTCTGAGCGAAGAACAGACGCCTTCCGGCAGAGGCGGGGCCAAATCCAAAGCTGAAACCCGGGAGCTGTGAGAACAAAGACGAGAAAGGGAAATCTCTGCCAGCAGCCTCAGAAGCAGCGGATTAAAGCTCCACAATCAACTTGATGTACCTGCATCTGTGGAATACCTGAATAGACAATGAATCATCCCAAATTGAGGAGGTGGACTTTGAGAGCAAGATTTATTATTTTAGAGATTTATTACTTTGAAAGCAAGATTTATTATTTTTTTTATTATTTTTTCCCCTTTTCCTCTTTTTCTGAGTGTGTATGTGTATGCTTCTGTGTGAGATTTTGTCTGTATAGCTTTGCTTCCACCGTTTGTCCGAGGGCTCTATCCATCCGTTTTTTTTCTCTTAATAATTATTTTTTCATTTTTATAACTTTATTATATTTTACTTTACTTTATCTTCTTTCTTTCTTTTTTTCCTTCCTTCCCTCCCTCCTTCCTTCCTCCCTCCCTCCCTCCCTCCTTTCTTTCTTTCTACTCCTACTAATTCTTTCTTTCTACTTTTTCTCCCTTTTATTCTGAGCCATGTGGATGAAAGGCTGTTGGTGCTTCAGCCAGGAGTCAGTGCTGTGCCTCTGAGGTGGGAGAGCCAACTTCAGGACACTGGTCCACAAGAGACCTCCCAGCTCCACATAATATCAAACGGCAAAAATCTTCCAGAGATCTCCATCTCAACACCAGCACCCAGCTTCACTCAACGACCAGCAAGATACAGTGCTGGACATCCTATGCCAAACAACTAGCAAGACAGGAACACAACCCCACCCATTAGCAGAGAGGCTGCCTAAAATCATAATAAGTCCACAGACACCCCAAAACACACCACCAGACGTGGACCTGACCACCAGAAAGACAACATCCAGCCTCATCCACCAGAACACAGGCACTAGTCCCCTCCACCAGGAAGCCTACACAACCCACTGAACCAACCTTAGCCACTGGGGACAGACATCAAAAACAACGGGAACTATGAACCTGCAGCCTGCAAAAAGGAGACCCCAAACACAGTAAGATAAGCAAAATGAGAAGACAGAAAAACACACAACAGATGAAGAAGCAAGATAAAAACCCACCAGGCCTAACAAATGAAGAGAAATATGCAGTCTACCTGAAAAATAATTCAGAATAATGATAGTAAAGATGATCCAAAATCTTGGAAATAGAATGGACAAAATGCAAGAAACATTTAACAAGGACCTAGAAGAACTAAAGATGAAACAAACAATGATGAACAACACAATAAATGAAATGAAAAATACTCTAGATGGGATCAATAGCAGAATAACTGAGGCAGAAGAACGGATAAGTGACCTGGAAGATAAAATAGTGGAAATAACTACCACAGAGCAGAATAAAGAAAAATTGATGAAAAGAACTGAGGACAGTCTCAGAGACCCCTGGGACAACACTAAACGCACCAACATTCATATTATAGGGGTCCCAGAAGAAGAAGAGAAAAAGAAAGGTACTGAGAAAATATTCGAAGAGATTATAGTTGAAAACTTCCCTAATATGGGAAAGGAAATAGTTAATCAAGTCCAGGAAGCACAGAGAGTCCCATACAGGATAAATCCAAGGAGAAACATGGCAAGACACATGCTAATCAAACTATCAAAAATTAAATACAAAGAAAACATATTAAAAGCAGCAAGGGAAAAACAACAAATAACACAAAAGGGAAACCCCATAAGGTTAACAGCTGATCTTTCAGCAGAAACTCTGCAAGCCAGAAGGGAGTGGCAGGACATATTTAAAGTGATGAAGGAGAAAAACCTGCAACCAAGATTACACTACCCAGCAAAGATCTCATTCAGATTTGATGGAGAAATTAAAACCGTTACAGACAAGCAAAAGCTGAAAGCGTTCAGCACCACCAAACCAGCTCTACAACAACTGCTAAATTAACTTCTCTAGGCAAGAAATACAAGAGAAGGAAAAGACCTACAATAACGAACTGAAAACAATTAAGAAAATGGGAATAGGAACATACATATCGATAATTACCTTAAATGTAAATAGACTAAATGCTCCCACCAAAAGACACAGATTGGCTGAATGGATACAAAAACAAGACCCATATATTTGCTGTCTACAAGAGACCCACTTCAGACCTAGAGACAGATACAGACTGAAAGTAAGGGGATGGAAAAAGATATTTCATACAAGTGGAAATCAAAAGAAAGCTGGAGTAGCAATTCTCATATCAGACAAAGTAGACTTTAAAATAAACACTATTAGAAGAGGCAAAGAAGGACACTACATAATGATCAAGGGATCGATCCAAGAAAAAGATATAACAATTGTAAATATTTATGCACCCGACATAGGAGCACCTCAATACATAAGGCAAATACTAACAGCCATAAAAGGAGAAATCGACAGTAACACATTTATAGTAGGGGACTTTAACACCCCACTTTCACCAATGGACAGATCATCCAAAATGAAAATAAATAAGGAAACACAAGCTTTAAATTATACATTAAAAAAGATGGACTTAATTGATATTTATAGGACATTCCATCCAAAAACAACAGAATACACATTTTTCTCTAGTGCTCATGGAACATTCTCCAGGATAGATCATATCTTGGGTCACAAATCAAGCCTTGGTAAATCTAAGAAAATCGAAATTGTATCAAGTATCTTTTCCGACCACAACGCTATGAGACTAGATATCAATTACAGGAAAAGATCTGTAAAAAATACAAACACATGGAGGCTAAACAATACTTAATAAAGAAGTGATCACTGAAGAAATCAAAGAGGAAATTAAAAAAATACCTAGAAACAAATGACAATGGAGACATGACGACCCAAAATCTATGGGATGCAGCAAAAGCAGTTCTAAGAGGGAAGTTTATAGCAATACAATCCTACCTTAAGAAACAGGAAACATCTCGAATAAACAACCTAAACTTGCACCTCAAGCAATTAGAGAAAGAAGAACAAATCAACCCCAAAGTTAGCAGAAGGAAAGAAATCATAAAAATCAGATCAGAAATAAATGAAAAAGAAATGAAGGAAATGATAGCAAAGATCAATAAAACTAAAAGCTGGTTCTTTGAGAAGATAAACAAAATTGATAAACCATTAGCCAGACTCATCAAGAAAAAAGGGAGAAGACTGAAATCAATAGAATTAGAAATGAAAAAGGAGAAGTAACAACTGACACTGCAGAAATACAAAAGATCATGAGAGATTACTACAAGCAACTCTATGCCAATAAAATGGACAACCTGGAAGAAATGGACAAATTCTTAGAAATGCACAACCTGCCAAGACTGAATCAGGAAGAAATAGAAAATATGAACAGACCTATCACAAGCACTGAAATTGAAACTGTGATTAAAAATCTTCCAACAAACAAAAGCCCAGGACCAGATGGCTTCACAGCCGAATTCTATCAAACATTTAGGGAAGAGCTAACACCTATCCTTCTCAAACTCTTCCAAAATATAGCAGAGGGAGGAACACTCCCAAACTCATGCTACGAGGCCACCATCACCCTGATACCAAAACCAGACAAGGATGTCACAAAGAAAGAAAACTACAGGCCAATATCACTGATGAACATAGATGCAAAAATCCTCAACAAAATACTAGCAAACAGAATCCAACAGCACATTAAGTGGATCATACACCATGATCAAGTGGGGTTTATTCCAGGAATGCAAGGATTCTTCAATATACGCAAATCAATCAACGTGATACCCATATTAACAAATTGAAGGAGAAAAACCATATGATCATCTCAATAGATGCAGAGAAAGCTTTCGACAAAATTCAACACCCATTTATGATAAAAACCCTGCAGAAAGTAGGCATAGAGGGAACTTTCCTCAACATAATAAAGGCCATATATGACAAACCCAGAGCCAACATCATCCTCAATGGTGAAAAACTGAAAGCATTTCCACTAAGATCAGGAACAAGACAAGGTTGCCCACTCTCACCAATCTTATTCAACATAGTTTTGGAAGTTTTAGCCACAGCAATCAGAGAAGAAAAGGAAATAAAAGGAATCCAAATCGGAAAAGAAGAAGTAAAGCTGTCACTCTTTGCAGATGACATGATACTATACATAGATCCTAAAGATGCTACCAGAAAACTACTAGAGCTAATCAATGAATTTGGTAAAGGAGCAGGATACAAAATTAATGCACAGAAATCTCTGGCGTTCCTATACACTAATGATGAAGAATCTGAAAGTGAAATCAAGAAAACACTCCCATTTACCATTGCAACAAAAAGAATAAAATATCTAGGAATAAACCTACCTAAGGAGACAAAAGACCTGTATGCAGAAAATTATAAGACACTGATGAAAGAAATTAAAGTTGATACAAACAGATGGAGAGATATACTATGTTCTTGGATTGGAAGAATCAACATTATGAAAATGACTCTACTACCCAAAGCAATCTACAGATTCAATGCAATCCCTGTCAAATTACCACTGGCATTTTTCACAGAACTAGAACAAAAAATTTCACAATCTGTATGGAAACACAAAAGACCCCAAATAGCCAAAGCAATCTTGAGAACAAAAAACAGAGCTGGAGGAATCAGGCTCCCTGATTTCAGACTATACTACAAAGCTACAGTAATCAAGACAGTATGGTACTGGCACAAAAACAAAAATATAGATCAATGGAACAGGATAGAAAGCCCAGAGATAAACCCATGCACATATGGTCACCTTATCTTTGATAAAGGAGGCAAGAATACACAGTGGAGAAAGGACAGCCTTTAAGTGGTGCTGGGAAAACTGGACAGGTACATGTAAAAGTATGAGATTAGATCACTCCCTAACACCATACACAAAAATAATCTCAAAATGGATTAAAGACCTAAATGTAAGGCCAGAAACTATCAAACTCTTAGAGGAAAACATAGGACACTCTATGACATAAATCACAGCAAGATCCTTTTTGACCCACCTCCTAGAAAAATGGAAATAAAAACAAAAATAAACAAATGGGACCTAATGAAACTTCAAAGCTTTTGCACAGCAAAGGAAACCATAAACAAGACCAAAAGACAACCCTCAGAATGGGAGAAAATATTTGCAAATGAAGCAACTGACAAAGGATTAATCTCCAAAATTTATAAGCAGCTCATGCAGCTTAATAACCAAAAAACAAAGAACCCAATCCAAAATGGGCAGAAGAGCTAAATAGACATTTCTCCAAAGAAGATATACAGACTGCCAACAAACACATGAAAGAATGCTCAACATCACTAATCATTAGAGAAATGCAAATCAAAACTACAATGAGATATCATCTCACACCAGTCAGAATGGCCATGATGAAAAAATCTACAAACAATAAATGCTGGAGAGGGTGTGGAGAAAAGGGAACCCTCCTGCACTGTTGGTGGCAATGTAAATTGATACAGCCACTGTGGAGAACAGTATGGAGGTTCCTTATAAAACTACAAATAGAACTACCATATGACCCAGCAATCCCACTACTGGGCATATACCCTGAGAAAACCATAATTCAAAAAGAGTCATGTACCAAAATGTTCATTGCAGCTGTATTTACAATAGCCTGGAGATGGAAACAACCTAAGTGTCCATCATCGGATGAATGGATAAAGAAGATGTGGCACATATATACAATGGAATATTACTCAGCCATAAAAAGAAACGAAATTGAGCTATTTGTAATGAGGTGTATAGACCTAGAGTCTGTCATACAGAGTGAAGTAAGTCAGAAAGAGAGAGACAAATACTGTATGCTAACACATATATATAGAATTTAAGAAAAAAAAATGTCATGAAGAACCTAGGGGTAAGACAGGAATAAAAACACAGACCTACTAGAGAATGGACTTGAGGATATGGGGGGGGAAGGGTAAGCTGTGACAAAGCGAGAGAGAGGCATGGACATATATACACTACCAAATGTAAGGTAGATATCTAGTGGGAAGCAGCCACATAGCACAGGGAGATCAGCTCCGTGCTTTGTGATCGCCTGGAGGGGTGGGATAGGGAGGGTGGGAGGGAGGGAGACACAAGAGGGAAGAGATATGGGAACATATGTATATATATAACTGATTCATTGTGTTGTAAAGCAGAAACTAACACACAATTGTAAAGCAATTATACTCCAATAAAGATGTTAAAAAAAAGAGGATAATTAAAAAAACCACTGTGAACATGTTAAAATATTCCTTTCAAGATTTCTAGCAGTGTATATGCATGTGTTTAAAAACTCAAATCATAACACACAGAGTCATTGAACATTTGCATTTCTGCTTTACATTTGCCCCAATTTTTGAGGAACCTTCATATTTTTCTGATTGATGTGAAAACATTTATACATATATTAAAGATAGTAACCTCTTATAAATGTAGCAGTGTTGAGACTGGTTTATTCTTATTCTTTAAACTCGTTAATTTTTTAAGTAAATGTAACCATAATTGTTTTGAATGATAAAAGAAAATATGTCACTGTGGAAAAAAATCAGCAAATATCAGTAAGTAAAAAGAAAAAATGTTGAGGAAGAAAAGCCCACATTAATCTACCCTGAGATAACCTCTATTAATACCTGGTTTGTGTCTTTCCTGTTACATGTATCTATATGTGCATATATTTATTTTGACCGTATTTACCTGAAAATTATTGCCCCTTACTTTTATTTTTGACTTAGCTGTGCACTATTACTTTAAATCTGTGGCTTCAAAGCTCCACATAATTGGATTCTGGATTTATTTTTCTCTCATTTGAGAGGCTTAATACAGCAGTTAAAACCCCTAACTCTTCTGCCATGTTTCCCCCTTGCTATTTCTTTCTGTTTTAGTCTTTTACCAAATGAACTGTTTCCATCCCTCTCTCTTTTTCCTGTACTTTATTTTTTTATATAGCTTGTTTGTGCTTTATTGGTAATCACATTTTATTTTTAAATTTATTTTTCTCTACTCCACAAAGTCAAAAATGAAAAAAGGACTTCCCTGGTGGTGCAGTGGTTAAGAATCCACCTGCCAATGCTGGGAACACGGGTTTGAGCCCTGGTCCAGGAAGATACCACATGCCGCGGAGCAACTAAGCCTGTGTGCCACAACTACTGAGCCTGCACTCTAGATCCTGCGGGCCACAACTACTGAGCCTGCGGGCCACAACTGCTGAGCCCGTGGGCCACAACTGCTGAGCCCGTGTGCCTAAAGCCTGTGCTCCACAACAAGAGAAGCCACCACAGTGAGAAGCCCACGCACCACCATGAAGAGTAGCCCCCTTTCGCTGCAACTAGAGAACGCCTGCGCAGCAATGAAGACCCAACACAGCCCAAAATAGATAGATAAATTTATGGAATAGAAAAAAATCTCTCAATTCCTCCTGTGTGAGATGAAAAATACGAGTGTTACCTCCTCCTATCCTTGACATAATCTGGAATTTTAGACCCATATTATTTTTATGTAATTATTATTCAATTAGCTATTTAATTATTAGTGTTTTAATATTATATAGTTTCCCTGAAAGGAACTTCCGACATTTTTATTATGTTGTATGTGCATATTTATGTAAGTTAGATGTATCTCTACTTGTTTTCCACATTTTCCAGTTCTCTATTTTGATTTCTTGCTCAGTTAGCTAGACTAACTGAGAGAGACCCAAGTCATCTTTCATCACCTTTGCACACAAAATACCGGTAAGGGGTCTTCACGCTTTATCATCAGTACGTGGTGAGCCCTCCTCATCTGCAGGCTCCAGTGCTCAGGAAAATGTTCTTCTCTCTTCTTTGATCACTGATTTGGGATCATCAACAGCACTGTCTCCCTCTGAAATGCAGATCTACATCAATGTGAGCTCCTAACTATGCTCTGCATTGTTCCCCTTTTCTTTCTAATTCTCTCCCCCATTTTTATCTCTGTACTTTCTGCCTTAATTTCAGGAAAAATTCTTGAGTTTCTCTTCTGGTTCAGAAGTTTTATTTTTTCAGTATCCAGTCTACTATTAATTGTAGACATCGTGGTTTTTATTAAACACTTGTGTTTTTCATCTCTATATATACCACTCTGATTTTAGAATGTCATGACTACTTATTTAGGATTCATATATGCAAACTCTCTTAAGGCACGCTGAAAGCACACTCGGAATCATTGAACTTTTTTCCCTACT
Organism: Lagenorhynchus albirostris; assembly: GCF_949774975.1. Lineage (NCBI taxonomy): Eukaryota > Metazoa > Chordata > Mammalia > Artiodactyla > Delphinidae > Lagenorhynchus > Lagenorhynchus albirostris. The sequence goes on along the minus strand of NC_083104.1, from coordinate 95,210,025 downwards.
GTCTCCTGAGGCAAGTCTGTTTCGGAGGGTAGCATTTGCACTGATTCTTCAGAGCTGTTCCTTTTATTAGGTTGAAGCATTTAAAATTGCTAGGATTCTAGCCATTTTTAAATTTATAAACATGGCGATTTTATATGGTTTAACCTAAAATGAATGTTTAATCTTTTCCAGGATATGTGATGTACTAAACCTTCTAGAAACAAGTTATTGCTGCCCATCTGACTTATAGTCAAGTCAAAGTGAAGATGAGCTTGTGAGAGATAATGTGTCCTTGTTACTAATTCTTTGGGTCCAGGTAAATAGGGAGAGTAAGTATTGTTAGGACAAATTTACACTGTCAGTTGAGCTGTCCTGAATTCTGGGTGGTGGGGAAAATATCGGCACCACAAACAGTCCCAGCAGTCAATTTTGTCCAAGTCATTTCTCCATGTGATTGTGGAGGATGAACGGTAGAAAAACCCTACATCTCCTTAGGAGTGCTTAGTTCCCACTTTTCTTTTCAGTAACTATGGCAGACAAAACCAATGGTCAGTGTGTTCTTTGCTGCTACACATGGTTGCCAGGTATGGCAATTAAAAATAGAAGATGCCCAGTTAAATTTGAATAAACCACACAATTTTGCAATATTAGTGTTAATATGTCCTGTGTACCTTTGGAACCGACTTATACTAAACAATTATTCATTGTTTATCTGAAATTCAAATTTAATTCTGTCTCCTGTATTTTATCTGGCAACCCTAATGCTCATCCCAGTCATAGCACTAAATTCTTCTCAACACAAAGAGGCAGTCAGTATAACTCAACTGGAGTTGATGTGTGAGTAGATGTCCATTTGACATCTCACAATGGAACTCAACTGGTGAGGTGCAAATCTTGCCAAATAGGTCGTGCTTGTCTCCAACCCTTGCTTCTCTGAGTTTTTGGAGGCTAGCCAGTGTTTGCCAGGATCTCCTCCACTCACGTCCGGGAACACTGGTCTTTTACAGGAGGGATGGTGTGGATCCCTCTCTAGAACTCTCTCACCAATCTGGGTCCATCTCACTACCTCTCCCATAAATTTTTCAGATGTTATGCAAGACCCACAGTGCCCTTCTCTAGTTCCCAGTGGCCATGCAGCTTCCTATTCATTATTCAAAGGGATTGGGGGAAGGAGAATAGTAGATGACTGTGATAAGTCATTTTACCACCTAACTTGGATAGTCAGGATAATTTGCTTGATCTGAAACAAAATGGATTATTGCACAGGGTCAAACGGGCAAGTTCATGTTCCACCATGAACTTTAATAATCATAGAAGCCTAATTGTTATGCTGATCGATAAAATGGTCAATATTTTTATGAATGGATTGTTCTTCTGGTTGTAAAAACACAGACTTTTTGGAAAGGGTAATCTCAAAAGAAATTGCTTCTTGCTCCCAAGTTGGAGTGTGAGGCAAAGTGCAGACCCTAAGATTTGCTAAATGAGTATTGTGAAATAGGACCCTTTAGAGAAATACACATGAAACTTTGGGAATTTCACATTAAGATAATTTCTTATTTCAACACTCTGACATCAAAATTCAAATGAGATAACATTGAGAATAAAAATCAAATCATTTAGGCAGAACCTCTAGAATGATCACGCATTACCTCTTTCCTTCTCTTCCTTTGTCCCTTCCTCTCCATAGATGACATATGACAGAAGAATAACAATATGTAGCATTCAATCTGATTTCATCATTATTATAATCACATGCATATCAACATGTCCTACTCTTGCTTTAAAGCATACAGATCACAAGGAGAGTATTCCTTTGGAGAATTCAATTTGTTTTCCCAACTTTTATGGATATTTCAGGCTAGAAAAATAAGATTTTCAGTAGAAAAATAAGATTTTCAGTAAATACTAACGCCATTGGCCAAACCTATTATGACATCCTAAACACAATATGAAATTTGCAATTAGATCATTTTCAGGTAAAAAAGCATGCTGTTAATAACGTCCTACTGTTCCTACACTATAAGAAGGTTACTTTTCTTTCTTGGTATAGAAATAGCTTTGATTTTTTTTATTTTAAGTTTTATATGTAATTCATATTCCAAGTAAAAAAATCAGAAGGTATAAAATGGTATAAAGAAAACATGAAAAAGTTACCTGTAATTCCAACATTATGAAATAAACTTTACCATTATGTTGGTGTATCCTTCTGAGCTTCTAGCTGTTCACGGTTAGAAATGTAAATGTGAACATATATATGAATACAAAAGTACAATGAGAATAATTGACTTTATTTTAGGTGCAGTGTGCTTCAGAACTTTATATGAATTCCTTTCTAATTTTAAATGCCACCCAAAAAGTAGGTACTGTTATTATTCCCAATTTAGAGATGAAGAAATTTTGAGGACAAAAAAACTCAGCTTTCCCAAAGCCAAATGCTAAGAGCTGGCGAAGCCAGCATATAAAATGAGGGAGTCTGTCTGACTCCAAGTCCACAGTACATTAGGCATTGTTCATGATCTCCATTGTTCACCTAGTGAAAAATCATAGGTATCTTTTCACATTAACACATGTCAAACTGCATACATCTTCTTATGGCTGCATAGTATCCCATTAGATGATATAAATGATCTCTTCATGGAGATGGAGTTTAGTTTGGTTTTTTCCCCCTCATCATTTTTTATTTCTAAATGTTCTGAAGAAGACCCCTGCAATATATCTCTGTTAAATTTTCTGATTACTTATTTAGGATAAATTCCTAACAACAGAATTTGGGAGTTCGATTTTTGAGATACGTTGTTAAAATTGGTTTAATCCTAAAGATTAAACCAATCTATGCTTTTGCAAACAGTTCATGAGAATAACTTTTCTCTACATCTGCTCCACTTAGAAGAATGATTCTTAAAACTTCACATTCCAAGACACTTTGAAAGCAAAAATCTCTTTCCTTAGTGAGTCATCACTGTAATATGCAGAAAGCCCAATTACTTTAAGTACTATGATATTTTATCTTTGGACCAATGCTTTCGTATGTGACACTTTTCCAGTGTCCAGTTGTCCCATTGTGGCCAGCAGGCGGTGCTCACACACATCAGAAAGATCCCTGTGGTCACATTCACTCTAACGCACTAGGCACCATTCATGTCATCTCAAGCTCTTGAACCATCATGGGCTGCTTGCTGGAAACCTAGGTCATGGTTTGTTCAATAATCTGTGAAATTCAAGTTCATTGTTATTCTTCTTATATCAGTGTCTTGGCAATGTTAGCAATGTCCAAATACCACTCTGACTACGAGGTCCATATTTACTGGCAATAGCTCCCTAGGACCAGGTGAGTTTTCAAGCATTTGATCTTAAACAGGTACCAGCCAAACTTAACCTCCCACCTCCTTATCTGTACTTCTTGTCTATAAGGAGTGGCATATGCCAAAACACCATCTAATGCTTTTTCTTTTCCATACTTCACTTTTTTGAAACTATCACTCATTTCTTATTCAAAAGGTGGCTTAAGTATTTGTCATTGCAAGCCTGAGGCAGGTGACAGTTTCTCAATGTTTTCCTTCCTACCACAGCCCAGTTTTTTTTAATATCTTCATATTTGTCTTCATAATTATCATACCCTGCGCTTAATATAAGAACATTTCTGACTCCTGTATGGTTTGGTTGCTGACACCTTGAAACTCAGAATTCAAATGGAAAGATTGAAAAATGTGACTACACAAAATTTAAACGTTTGAAAATCCAAAATATCAGAAAATTTGGGGGGAAAAATATTTACAACAAATGTGATTTACAAAAGGTGATGTTCTTAAGAGATAAAGAGCTCGTTGTGTCTATTAAAAATGTTAAAACCCTAACAGAAAAAAAAAGTCAAGGGGCTTGAACAGAACTTACAGAAGCGCAAGTAACTAAAGATGTACTTTAAGTGAATATTTAATTTCATTAGTTATGAAAAATACAAATTAAAATAACCTTTGTTCAAATTAGCAGAGTAATTCAATGTTAGCAATGGTGGTTAGGACACGGCAAAGGCCAAAGTCACACCTCACACATGCTTAGTAGAAATATATAGCCATTCTAGAAAGGAATTTCACAATGTATAGCAAGACCATTAAAAATTTTTATACCCTTTGACCAGTAATATGTCTCTGAAAATTATTGGAAACTTAGTCAAAGAATTTGTATGAAAAGTTCATTCTGGCATTATTTACTCCAGCCAAATATTATATACCACAAATTATCCAATATTGCATTGTTGGATAATGCAATTATCCAATAATGCAATATAATTTAAATATACATGTATTTTAATATACCTATGCAGAAAAAAGAAAGGAAGAAAAATTTATCTAATTTGATATTGTTTTCTCTGGATGTAGAATAATAGTTTTATTTTTAATTGGTTCTTTTTTGTTTCTCACACTTTGTAGAGGAGATTGCATTATTTTTACAATTTAAAAAAACTACAGAGTTAAAAAATCAATTTGATTGAGGTTTAATTCCTATACAAGAAAATGTAGACAATTTAAGTGTGGAATTCAGTGAGTTTTGGCAAATGGTACCCTAATATAACACCCATTACAACTGAGAGAGAGAATATTTGCCGTCAGATCTGTCCACCTCTACCCCAGCAACCCCACCGGTCAGCATTCCATCCCTATAGGTCATTTTAGCCTTTTTGAAAATTTCATGTAATTTAATCATACAGTATGCAGCGTTTTATGTTCACCTTCTTTCCCTCAACATAATGTCTTTGAGATTTAAACATGATGATGCATATGTCCATAGTTTGTTCCTTTTAACTACTTAGTATTGAGTTTAAAGACAAACGACAATTTATCAAACCAAATAATGATGGACATTTGGGTTGTTTCCAGCCTTTGGTTATTATAAATAAAGCTACTACTTACATTTGTGTAAAAGTCTTTCTGTGAACATACGCTTTAGGTTTTTTTAGGGAAATAGCTTGGAATGGATTTTCTATATAGCATTGTAAGTGAATATTTAACTTTATAAAAAAAACTACCAAACTGCATTCCAAAGTAGTTACACCAATTTTTTTTTTTTTTTTTTTTTGCTGTACGCGGGCCTCTCACTGTTGTGGCCTCTCCCGTTGCAGAACACAGGCTCCAGATAAGCAGGCTCAGCGGCCATGGCTCACGGGCCCAGCCGCTCCGCAGCATGTGGGATCTTCCCGGACCGGGGCACGAACCCCTGTCCCCTGCATCGGCAGGCAGACTCTCAACCACTGCGCCACCAGGGAAGCCCAGTTATACCAATTTATCTCCATAACAGCAATGTATGAAAGTTTCAGATGTTCTGCCCTCTCACCAACATTTGGTATTATCAGTCTTTTTCAGTTTAGCCATCCTAGTGGTAAGGAGTGGCATCTCTTATTTTATTTCCCTGATTACTAATGATTTTTAGTATTTGTCCATGTGCTTATTGACCATCTGTACATCTTATAAGTTAGAAAACTTATTACTGAGATATAAGAGTTCTTTGTATGTTCTAAATAAGATTCTTTCTGATATGCATATTGGGAATATTTTTCCCAGTTATGTGACATGCCTCCTAAACAGTGTCTTTTGAAAAGCACTTCAGGATTTTAGTGAAATACAATTTATCGATATTTTTTTCTTTTATGATTTATGTTTTTTAAGTCATATCAAAGAAATATTTACCTCCCATGGGGGAAGAAAATGTTACTATGCTATCTTTTTAAAGTATTGTACTTTTGGCTCTTGTATTTATATCAATGATCCATTTCTAGTTAATTTTTTTATTATATTGTTTATATAGATTATATATATTTAAAATATTAACTACTTTACAATATATTGTGAGGTAATTTGGAGATTCATTTTTCATATGAATATCTAATTGTCCTGACATCATTTGTTAAAAAGACTATTTTCTCCCTAATGAATTACCCTGAAATGTTTGTTGAAAATCAACCAACTTTTTTGAAATATAGTTGATTTACAATGTTGTGCTAATTTTTGTTGACTTTAACAGTCCATGTCTTGATCTGCTATTCTGTTGCACTATCCTTATAGTCCTTATAGTCCTATATCCTTATAGTCCTATATCCTTATAGGACTATCCTTACACCAGGAATCATCAGCTTTAACTTTTCTTTCATCTGCATATGGATCCTTTGTTGGACACTAAAACCACCTAATACCATGCATTTTATAATGGGAAGAAATTTCTCTTGAACCTCAGCTACTCCTCTAACTACCAAGAACACGAGCAAGTCATTAAATGTCTCCAAACCTTAATTTCTTCACCCATAAAACAGGTTTATGAGTACTCACTTGCAAGGACTGTTTTGATAATTTAATGTGATGATAGCTTAAAATGCCTAGAGCAGCACCTGATACCGATGAGGAAACCAAGATAGGTCAGTGTCTCTTCAGTGATCTTGGTCAGTCATGACCCTTACGTGAATGTCAACGAGGGGTAGAGTAAGATGCATTTACCATTGGAAAATACTACTCAGCCATTAAAAAGAATGAAATATTGCCATTTGCAGCAACATGGATGGACCCAGAGATTATCATACTAAGTGAAGTAAGTCAGACAGAGAAAGATAAATACTTTAACAATATCACATTTGCAAAATCTAAAAAAAATGATACAAATGAAAACTTACTGACACAACAGAAACAGACTCACAGACACAGAAAACAAACTTATAGTTACCAAAGGGGAAGGGAAGGGGGAGGAATAAATTAGGAATTTGGGATTAACAGATACACACTACTATATATAAAATAGATAAACAACAAGGACCTACTTATAGCACATGGAACTATATTCAATATCTTGCAATAACCTATAATGGAAACGAATCTGAAAAGGGATATATATATATATATATATATGAATCACTTTGCTGTACACCTGAAACTAACACAACGTTGTAAATCAATTGTACTTCAATTTTAAAAAATGCATTTACCATTGCGATTTCTAGGCCTTATTTTGCATTTCCAGTCAACTCATCATCACTTTGATTCTGCCACTTAATTATGTGATGACCCTTTGGCAAGTTATAAACTTTCTCTGGTTCTCAGTCTCTTCCTCTGAAACATTAGGTCACTAATCGTTCTCAATAGTTACTTCCATCTTCCACATCTAACCATTAGGATTCTAGAGGAGGTTCTGTTATTACAAGACTCCATGCTCTTTAAGTTGTGTCTGGGGGCTTGGGGTTCAAAATAGGATAGTTCTCTATAAGAGGACATTAACAAACTGGAGTGCATATAGAGTATCATTGCCACAATAGCAGTCTGGAAGCCAGAGCGCATGAGGAACGATAGAACAAGCTTAACCTGGGAAAGGGAAGACTGAATGGATACATGATAATGAGCTTCAAAACTCTGACCATCTGTCATGTTGGAAGAGTGAACAGATTAGTTGTTCCAGAGGATAATATTAGTATCAAGCAAAGAATATTACAGGAAGGAGAAATAAATTGCTGTAATGTACATTTATCCATATTTATGAAACAGTCTGCTTTTAGTTGAAGTGAGCTCCCCATCATGAGAGGTGTTCAAGCCAAGGTCAGATTATCATCTAACAGTGATGTTCTATCCATATAAAGGATTTTTGCAATGGGTAAAGAATTTTTGTAGAGAGACTGTAAAAACCCTTCTAGCTCTGCAAAGCTGTGATTCTGTAGAAACCTTGCAAGAACTCAGCAGATACTTGAAAACTTACATAATAAAAAATTCACAGCTTCTAAAGCCAAAATAGCCTATGAATAGCCATCTTTATCACAATTATACAAAAATAAAAAAAGAATCAAACTTTACTTTTTTTGTTATCTCTGTAAGTAAAAAGGCAGTGTCTCAGACCCTGAAGTACTGAGTGCCTTCCCCATCCTCCCCTGGTCCAACATAATAAAAATAAAAAGATAAAACACGTTGAAGAAAAGAGGTCTATCTTTTTGCTCTGAAAATTGAGTTAACTAGGTCCTACTAAGGCTGGAGGGAAATTAGGCCACGAATATAGGAAATTAGACTACAAACAGGAACTTTAGAATACAAAGAACCATAGAATCACTATATTTATTACTTTGTAGCCTGTACATATTCATTAGCATCAAATGTATCCATTGCACACAAAATCTCTACAATGAAGTTCAACTTTCGTAATGTTTTTTAATTAATTTTAAATTTTTTGATTAATATAACTCTGAATATTAAATATTAATTTATTATTGCATGTTGTAATCATCAAAGACTTTTGTAAGCAATGGTCAGTGCTTTTGATTATCCTGAGAAAGCCGGGTTAACCTAATAGAACTCCTGCAAAGGATGTACTGTGGTAGATGAATTTCATTATGGACCCAATTCTTTACCCCTTCTTGTTTGCACACCTTTTTTCAAGTGACTTTAGCATTCCTCCTCTAAAGATGGTGTGTTTCTCCAACCCATGTGCCTTGTTTTGACCTGTAGAATGAGAAGTGATGGTGCTCTAGTTCTGGACCTGGGCCTTAAGGAGCCTTGCAAGTACCTGCTTGCTCTTGCTTTCCTGCCGTCCCCATGAGAACATGCCCAGGCTAGTCTGCCAGAAGGTGAGAGACATATTGACAAAGCTGAGTTGCCCATCATCTCGGTCATGGCCAACCCAGATCAGCCAATTCCCAACAGGTGAGTGAACTCAAACAAGATCAGCAGAGACTCCTGGTTAACTCAAAGCTGATCCCACATGATAAACACACATCACTGTTTATTATAAATCTTTGCAGAGCTTTATAGTTGCTTGTTATGATGGCAATAAGTAACTGAGATAATTATCTTGTGAGCTTTCTTGCATATGGTGTAATGTTACCTCTTACACTTTTCAACACATTGAAAGTAATCCCCAAAATGCTTTGTTTCCTTGAATATCATCAGAACCTTGGGTATTCCAGCTTGCAAACAAATCTCTTCCGTATGTGTGATCACAACCATTGTTACAAATCTGTCAGATGTGAGTCCATAAAACACAAAGCAGGAATGGCTGCCTTCAAACGTTGTCTTGCTTACTTTTAGTCTCAAAAAACAATTTCTAAGTGAAATACAGCCAATAAACTTGGATTCACTATAGATGTGTGTAGGTATATGCATATATGTGTGTACGTGCTTGTATTTCATATTCCTATTTTTTAATGTCCTTGAAATATTTTTAAAGGATCATACACTAGTCCAGAAAGAAAACTTTAATAAATTCTGAGAAATATAGTTATATAGACTATTTTCTCCTATCTTATTACATTAACACCAGAAATTTATAAAAAGTTTAAACCAAAATATCAAATTAAACTCTCCTAAAATATTTTCATGCCAAACAGAATACAGTCCTCTTAAATTATTAGTTAACTAGGGATAACAGTATATTTTTTAAACATAATAATTTAGCCTAGAACCAGAAACTACACCGCACTTAATGAAATACTTGATTTGTCACATCACTAGCAGAAAAAATTAACAAAATATATCATGGCACCACAACTATTTATCAGTATTCTGACGTGACAGGTCATATATTAAAATAAAGAAAATATATCAATATTAGAAAAAATTATCATTATTTGAAAGTAATAACTTTTTCAATATAAGATACTCAAGAATATTGATAAAAATATTTAAAGTCATAAAAAGTTAAATAAGTTTGACATCAGACAATCCAGCACAGCATTTCAATTCAATTATCATTGGGAACTGATTGAAATCATCTGGAAAAAGTATGCCGTCTCCCAAACAGCAATTTCCTATTCAGAATACTAAGAAATGGAACTTAATATGAGAATTTTTAAGGACTTGAATATAAGGTAATACCCTTTTTATTGGAGGATAATTTGGCGGAATACTATCTCAGGTTTTGATATGTGTGTGTGTGTGTATATATATATGTGTGTGTATCTATATCTATATATCAGCAGATAGATATTTATATAACTTAAAATAACCAAATACTTATATATAATAGGAAAAAAGAATCTATATATCTCAATAGATGATATATTAGGTAAGAATAGTGATGATAGATAAAGATTTTTTTACAAATAGAATTAATTTCTATAATATGCTAACATTGTTGAGAGAATGTTGAAAAATGACCATGGAGGAAATCTTGGAATAAATTAAGACTTGATTGAGGGCGAGTTTTACCATCAGTTAATGCAAGGAAGACTAGCAGGATTTAGGCAGGGCACAGAAAAAGTACTATGAAGTAAAAAATAGTTAAATCCTTATTGTATTTTTTTCCTATGCATATTATACCATGCACATTATCAACTAATAGACAGAAAACAAAAAGAGCTAAAAATGTATAATGGTTATCAATATTTCAATTTATACTGCAAAGTCATTTGTATCTGTGATGGTGAATATCCACATTTGTATAATTATTTCAAAGTCAGCAGTACTAGAAAACAGCAAAAAAGTGAAAAATATTTATTGTTTTTAACCATGCCTGTAGCTATAACAAGCATACACATACACTCTTCGTTTACTCTGTATGAGGGGTATGTTATTTTCCTTTTGATCTCTATTTTTTTCACATGAGCATTACGCTTGGGTTGCATAAGAATCATTTTTCAGTAAGAAGCAATTCTACTTTGCACTATGAATTCAAAAAGTTCTCTAGCAGTGCATGCGAGGGTGGTGAGATTCATGCAACAAGACCACAGATGGATGGATTGGAGTTCATCTTCTCTTCCTCCTTCAACCTACTGTCTGGTAGAGGTGTTAATGAACACTGAAATGACCATATGCTTGGTACAGCCAGGAGAAACACAAAAAAAGAAAAAGAACCAATATAGTCTGCTCCTGAAAATTCAAGTGTTTGCTAGGACCTAAAGACAATCTAATAGATATTAATCATTAAATAGAAAACAAAAAATGATATAAGTATGTGGAAAGCAGATCAACCTTACCAACAATGAAAAATTAAAACAATGAGATATAATTTTTGTCCACTAGATTGGAAAAAATCTTAAAGACTGAAAATATTCAGTGTCAGCAATAGTGTGGGAAAATGGGCACTCTCATAAAATGCTGGTGGGTAGATAAATTGATACAACCTTGTATAGGACAGTTTTGTCTGTGCGTAATAGAAAAACCCAACTAACAATGGATTCGAGAAATGGTGGTTATGTTTAAAACATAACTGTCTGGGAGGTTGAAAGCTGTTGGCCTTGGTTTAACTGCTGTCTTTCAATCTTACTGCCTCATCATTTCAGAGTTGTGGCTCTTTATTTCCATGCTTATCATCCCATGATGGAGAGGTGGCTACTGCAGCTCTAGGCTGCTACATGGGAATATCAAGCAGGAAGAAAGGTCTAGGGCCAAAGACCCAGGTTTCTGAGGCTCTGTCCTCATTAAGGAGAAATATCATTTGGCAGTCTTCCCCTTGAGTCTCATTGACCAGAACTGACATACATGTCCACTCCTAGACCAAAAACTACTGAAGAACTTTTAAAGATACACAAGGCCTGTCCTTCCTGACAGAAAATAACTCTTTATTGGGTCATGAATTTGCATCAATTATAAATTTTTGTGACATTTTGGTAGTATCTACCAAATGCATAATTAAATGCATAAATGAATGCAGAGATCTATCACAGTATAATATTTCTTCTAGAAAATTAGGCCATAGATACTTCCAGAAATACTGTGCAAAAATATATCCATCTGTGTATGTTCTTCTGGAAGTATTTCCATGTGTGTATATGTATGTCCATCTGTATATCTTGGCATACTGCTTCTGGAAATACATATATTCATATGAGCATAATTAATTAAAAAATGGAAATAACTTATTACTTAAATGTCAGTTAATGCATGTTAAACAGTTAGTACAGTACCATGTACAATAAGAGCTAAATTAATATTCAACATTCTTTTTGGTTTCAGTGTAAATTTTTGTTCTGTTTACTTTATCTCCTTCAATAGATTAGTTAAATCAATTGTAGACATCCACATATTGAAATACCTTGCAGCAATCAAAAAGAATAATCTAGGTTTATATTTGCTGACATTGAAAGATATACAATATATGTTATTCAGAAAAGAATAATGCAAGTTTCCTAATAGTGTGTGTATATCATCTTATTCTTCATTAAAAAAGCAAAGAAAAATAAAACTTAGGAATATAATTGGGAAAGAGAGTTTACACTTCAATATTGTCATAATTTTTAAACAAGTAAGCATTACGTTTTTATCCCTCTGAATGATTTTATATTCCTCTTCATTTTCAATAGCTTTAATACGATAAGTGTAAATATGATGTGTTTTGTATTTAAGCTGTTTAGAGTTCTTATCACTTCTTGAATATGTAGCTTGATGTCTTTCATCAATTACATTTCTCCAAAGAATATATACAAATGATCAAAACATACATGAAGAGTCAACATTATTGGCCATCAGGCTGACACAAATAAAAGCCATGAGATATCACTTCATACTCAGTAGGATGGACATAATCAAACAGACAATAACAGGTATTGGCAAGGATGTGGAGAAATTGGAGCCCCCATACATTGCTAGAAGGAACATAAAATAATGTAGCTTTGGAAAATAGTCTAGCAGTTCCTCAGAAGTTGAAGCATAGAGTTATCACATGACACATCTATTCCACTCCTAGGTATTTACACAAGAGAACTGAAAATATATGTTTACACAAAAACTTGTGAATTATACAATATTCTCGATAGCCAAAATGTGGGAAAACCCTAATGTCCATTAATTGATGAATGGATGAACTAAAGTAGCATATCCATACAATGGAATATTATTCAGCAATAAAAATGAATGAAATACGGATACAAGCTACAAGATGGATGTATCTTGAAAACATTATGCTAAGTGAAAAAAGCCAGTCACAAAAGGTCACATAATGTATGATTTCTTTTATATGAATTGTACAGAAAAGGCAAGTCCACAAATCATAAAGTGGATTAGTGGGTGACTAGCACTGGGAGTTCAGGTTGAAGAAATGGGAATTTAGTAGTAATAAGTATGAGGTTTCTTTCGGGGTTATTGAAAGTATTCTAAATTTGATTGTGATAACAATTGCACGATACTTTGGATAAACTGAAAACCATTTAGTTGTATACCTTAAGTGAGTGAATTGTATGGTAGTAGATTATATCTCATTAAAGTGGTTTGCATGTGAACTATATTTCATTAAAGCATTTTCTAAATGATTGGCTAGGTTTTCCAGTATAATGGGTAAAAACAGGTGCAAACAAGGCACATTGCTGCCACATTTCAGAATACCAAGGAAAGAGAAGATTCTATAGACTTCTAAAGGAGGAAAAACTGGTTAAATACCAAGAATCAGAAACCTGAATGGCCTCAGACTTCTCAATAGCACCCACACCATTAAAAAAATGCAGCAATGCTTTCAATGTTCTGAAGGAAAATATCTCCAATCTAGAATTCTATAGTTAGCCAAACTGTAACCAAGTATGAGGGTAAGATGATGACATTTTCAACATGCAAGATCTCAAAAAATTAGCCTTAAGAACCCTTTGAATAAGAAGCTACTGGAGGATGTGCTCCTTTGAAATGAGCATATAAACCAAGACAGAGGAAGCATGGATACAGGAAATGGGTCATCCAATGCAGGAGAGAGGCAAAGAGAATTCTCAGGGAATTCCCAAGGAAAAGGGAAATCTCAGAATGATAGTTATACTCTAGAAGACAACGGTCCAGTCTGAAGTAATGTGCCTCAAGCAATAAATATGTAGAAAGTAATCTTGATCAAGATCCCTACAATTTAACCCAACCCAGAATGCCTGGATGTGCCCACTCCAGATTCTTATGTGTCTTGGATTGCTTAGCTACATGCTGCAGAAATTTTTGCTCTCCCATCCATGCCCCAGTATTAGATCATCTAAAGACACTCATTTCAAACCAGAAGTGTGCTTGATTCACCTTTACCTGGAGGCTAAAAGTAGGCAAGATGACAAGATGTATTAATCAGCGTATCCATGGTTATGCTGTGTAACAAGCTAACTCTCAAATTTGGGTGACCTATCTCTCTCACACTACATGTCCACTGTAGCTTACGATGGATATTCTGCTATACACAGTCACTGAGCACCCAGGCTGATAAACACACTGATTCCTAACATCTTGTTTCCACAGTTGCTGTGAAGGGTTAAAAGAGAGTTGGCCTATTACCTGCTCTTTAATCTGCCACCCAGAAGTAACATACATCTCCTACACTCCCTGCACATTGGCAAGAACTGGAAACATGACCCACCTAACTGCACTGGTTCTAGGAAATGTGTCAGACCACATGAATATATGGTAAGCAATAAATATGTCTGCTTATAAATAAATACATATAAATAAATAAATATAAATAAATAAACTGGTAAGCACAAAATGCAAAGCAGCCCAATCTCTCTGACCATATTTTTTTTTAAAATATTTAATTAACTTATTTATTTGGCTGCACCGGGTCTTAGTTGAGGCATGTGGGATCTAGTTCCCTGACCAGGGAATGAACCTGGGCCCCCTGCATTGGGAGTGTGGGGTCCCAGCCACTGGACCACCAGGGAAATCCCTCTGACCATATTTTTGACAGGTATCCAGAACCTGGCCAATCGTTCGTATCTGCCAGATGCCCCGTCTTGGTAGGCCCTGTATTTCCCAGGATTCAGTTGTGACCTTGTCCACTTATTTCCCCAAAGGAGGCAGCTGTTATTTCTAAGGGAAGCTGAAGGCAGACTATGACACGGGATGTTCAGCTTATGTTTTCTTCATCCAATGAGTCCTTTCCTAACATAAGTAGGTTTGTACTTGCTACTCAGATTTTCAAAACTAAGAGCAAGTTGATAAGAGAAAGAGAGAGAAAGGAAATGCTCAAGTCAAGAATAGTGGTTATCTCTGGCAGAGAGAAATGGTAATACATCTGGGAAAACTAAAAAGGACATAATATAGTCTATTGCTTAATCTGGGTGGTGAGCACGGGCAACACAGTTCTTTGTTTTATGAAAATTCTTAAATCTATCTATCTATCTAGTCTACTTATATGTAGTATATCCAATTTCCTGTTGTGCACTAAAGATTAACTTGGACCACAGAAAGTTTTGGCCCTTAACTAGCTCTAAGAGGTAACCCCTAAGCCCTTAGAATGCCCTGCCTGGTAAAAGTGTGTTTATCATCTAGAGGCTTTGTGCCATGCAATATCAGCTTGAACTCTGGAGAGGCTGGAGATGAAGGTCAGCCATGTGAGCAGTCAGTCATGCCCATGCGTCTGGCTCCCATGAAACCCTGGACACCAGGGCATGGTTGAGTTTTCCCGTTTGGCACTATTCCATGCACGTGGAATTGACACACATCGTTGCTGGAATAGGAAAGCCCTGTCCATAAGACTGCCCTGGAGAGGACAACAGGAAGCTGACACCTGGTTTCCAGGATGCTGCCCTATGCGCCTCTTCCCTTTGCTGACTTTAGTCTGTATCCTTTTGCTGTAATAAACTGTAATTGTTAGCACAACAGCTTTGCTGCATTCTGTGGCCCTGGGAGCCCAGAACTGCACCTGTATGTAGATATCTTTCACAATTAATTTTTATAAACTATAATAGAAGAAAATTTCCCTAAGTATAGGAAGAACTAAATCTGTGAGACACAAAGACATTTTGTGTTCTGTGGAAGGTGTATTTTAATAGAAGATCTACATTAAGACATGTCACAAAGAAGTTACTAAACGTTAAGTATAGTGAGAGAAAAGAAATCTTTAGTCATCCAAAGGAAATGCAATTTACTTACAAAAGGAAAAATCACTGCTGTTAAATTCCAGGAGATCATATAAAAACATTTATAAAAATCAGGAAAATCAATAATTTATTATTTATTTATAAATAATAAATGTTATTTATTTATACTCAGCTTACATTTTTGCTCAAGTATTAAACTAAGAGACAGGCATTGTTAATCTGGAAATTATCAGAGGGTAGTATACCTGTAGGTCTTTGCTGAAAGCAGTGACTCCAAAGTGAAATCCATGCAGTCAGAAGATGAATCAAAATAAAGTTCTCAGAAAGGGAGACAACTATTGGAATTATGGGTGTAGAACAGAATGTAGATGTTAAAACTCTTAGTTAAATAAATATAATAAAATAGAAATCAGGATGTGATTGGGAAGGAGGTGGGAGGGAGGAGGGAGAAAAACATGATACATTTCTCCACCTTTCATAGGAGGAAGCTATGAGTTTTTTTCAAAAATGGACCTAACCCAAAAACATGACTACTATCTCTGATATTTTTCATAACCAGTTTTCCATAAAATAAATCTGTATAATTGAGCTAATACAAAAACCCCTGACATTTATGAATATATATTCTAGGCTCCATTCTAAATGTTTTGTTTATATTATCTCTTTTTACCCTCAGAACACCCTATGATTGAGGTACTGTAAGTCCTGTTTTACAGATCAGAAATCTGAGACACAGAAATATTAAGTAAATTGCCCAAGTTCCCATAGAAAGTTAAGTGGTAGATCCTGGATGTATGGAACCAATTCTATAAACTTTGAGTTCAGTTTGTTTCCCCCTCCCCATTATATTATAATTCAATGTGAAACATTTTAATTAAAATTATATATATACCATATGTCTGTAGATTAGGATTGACATATGTACACTACTATGTATGAAGTAGATGGCTGCTAAGGGCCTACTGTATAGCACAGGGGGAAAAAAAATAAAGAAGGTACAATCTGTTTGCAGGACATATATTAAGTTAACCTTACAAATGCACTCCAATATATTATACATTAGATGCAGACAAATACTGTTTGATTCCACTTATACAAGGTACCTTGAATAGTCAGATTCCTAGAGTCAGAAAGTACATTGGTAGATGTACCAATGGGGGGCAGTGGGAAGGGGAGTGGGGAGTTAGTGTTTCATGGGGACAGAGTTTCAGTTTAGGAAGGTGAAAAATTCGGGTGATGGACGATGGTGAGAGTTGCATAACAATGTGAATGCACTTAGTGCCACTGGACTAGACTGTTAAATATGGTTAAAATAGTATGTTTTATATTATGTGACTTTTACCACCATAAAAAAAATTTAAAAATAATATATATATACCATAGTCTCATTTTTATAAAAATTTTTGATTTGGCTATATTTTAAACTGTATATATATGCATAGAAAAATGTTCAGGAATGCTGCTCACCTAACATTAGAGAAGGTACTCCAAGTAGTTAAATTTGGGGTGATATTGTGCTCTCTGCTCTATAATTATCTATATTGTTTGAACTTACATAATTAGTAAGGTATGTAAAATTAATAAAATATTCTTTAAAAGCATCTCCTAATTAAAAACAAACAAACAAACATGCTTCTCTTGCACCAATACCAGGAATTTTTAAGCAGCTATTTAAAGTACTAGTGTTGACTGTTAGGATGGCTATTACCAAGAGGACCAGAGACAATAGGTGTTGTCGAGGATGTGATGAAACAGACACCCTTGTACATTGTTGGTGGGAATGTGAATTGCCACTATGGGGGTTTCTCAAAAAATAAAAAGAGGTCTACCATACTATTCAGCAATTCCACTTCTGGGGATATACGCAAAGCAAATGGAAACAGGATTTTGATGAGATGTATGTACTCGCATGTTTATCACAGCATTATTCACAATAGGCAAGATATGGAAACAACCCACATGCCCATCAGTGAATGAATGGATAAAAATGATGTGGTAGGGGACTTCCCTAGTGGCATAGTGGTTAAGAATCCACCTGCCAATGCAGGGGACATGGGTTCGAGCCCTGGTCTGGGAAGATCCCACATGACTCGGAACAACTAAGCCCGTGTGCCACAACTACTGAAGCCCGCGCGCCTAGAGCCCATGCTCCGCAACAAGAGAAGCCACCGCAATGAGAAGCCCGTGCACCACAACCAAGAGTAGCCCCTGCTCGCCACAACTAGAGAAAGCCTGTGAGCAGTAATGAAGACCAAATGCAGCCAAAAATTAATTAATTACTTTAAAAAAAAAGCTTTAAAAAAAAAAGATGTGGTAGGTATACACAATGGAATATGACTTGGCCATGAGAAAGGAAGATATCCTCCCATTTACAACAACATAGATGGACCTTGCGCATATCATGCTAACCAAGATAACTCAGACAGAGAAAGAAAAGCACTGTATGATATCACTTATAGGTGGGATCTCAAAAAGTTAAACCTGTAAAACACAGAGAGTAAAATGGTGGTTACAAGTGGCTGGCGACTGGAGTGGGGTGGTGTTAAGAGAGATGGTATTTAAGGGTACAAACTTTTATTGAGTGGTAAACAAGCCATAGAGATCTAATGCACACTCTAATGAATATAGACAATAATATTGTACTGTAATTATGTAATATGATAAATATTGCTACATCAGCAATCATATTATAATATATAAATGTATCAGAGTAACAGGCTGTACACCTTAAACTTACCCAATGTTACATTTCAAATGTATTCAATAAAAATAAAGTACTAGTGTTAAGACTTATTAATAGGTAAACTTATTTCGTAAAATTAGCCAATTTCCAATATAACATGAAAAATGCATTTAATTATGTAAAATTAAATAGGGTGTGTGTGTCCGACTGACATAGAAGTATGTTTTCCAAGGTATTAGCAGTGGTTATATGTGAATATAAGGATTTTCGGTAATTTTTACTCTATTGTTTATTGTTTTCAGTGCTGGTCAAATTATTAATGATAAGCATGTTACTAATTCAACTAAAACTGAGGGGAAATTAAAAAATTAAAATTTGGGGAGTGGTAAAGGTAAAGGATACATTTTTATTTGTCCCTCAGAGAGGTTGCCTGATTTCTCTATTCTCACTGTTCAGCAAATGTGTGGGTGTTTGGATTTTTTTCCACTATTTTTCCCTCTGCTGATGATTACTTAAAACCTCATTCTTGATAACACAGTTTGAGATTTAAGACAGCAGGAGTCTTTCAGTATTGAGTCATTTTGCCTTGGAGGGGAAAAAATGCTCCAGGGCAAGGTGAAGGACAGGAAAGGAATTGATTATATTTTTGACTTGTTGCTGCTCTATTAGTTGAATTTGACCAGCTGTGGCAAGACTGCCCAGGTACGCTATTCTGCTCAGGGAACACCTTGTTCTCACTCCTTTTCTAGACTGACTTAGCCCCTTGCTACTTAAAATGTGCTTTATAAAACAGCAGACTCGTTCTCACCTGTAGCTTATTAGAAACGCAGAACTGTGGGTCCCACCTCAGACCTGCTAAGTGTTATCAACATCCCAGGTGATTCTGGGATGCATTAAAGCGTGAGAATCACTGACCTGGAGAATGCCATGCTCCTGATTCTCTCTGCTGGTTGATCAATGTGAAACCGCATGGAGGTTAGAGAATCATAGAAGATTAAATGGGAAAGCTCCACATTCAGGAGGAGAAACTCGAAGCTGAGAAGGAACTGACTTAGAGGAAGAACTAACCCAGGCTCCTTGCTGCAAACCATGCCCTGGACAAATCCACTCTCGAGAACCTACAAAGTCACAATTCAGAGATGTAAACTGACAGCTCTAGTTAGGACATCTAAAGGCTGTAACATTTACATGAGGAATTACATGAGGAAACTAAAGACCACCTTACTTAAATGTTCTGTGTTGCCTCTTCAGGGTGGGGATTTCCAAGCAGTGCCAAGCACATTAAATAAATACATAAATATAAACAACCAAAAAACCCCACTCAAGAATTTATAAATACATGAATCCTAGGTTTTTAACTAACCCAATAGAGAATTAGAGGATCTTAAAACAGAAAGAAAACTGAGACACAGAGTGTGACAAACCAGCCCAAGCTCAATGCTAGTTAAAGGTAAATCCAGGATTTGCATCTAGGTCTTTTGATTCCTGTTCATGCTTTTTGTACCTCCCTGACCTGATCTTGCTTTTCTACTTGATTTCCTTTTATCTGCTCCTCTACCATCAAAGTAATAAAACAGATGCAATGGGAAGTTGTGATTATCACAAGAGCGGCCGAAATAACTGTTAAAAAGCCCCCATCTTTTCCTGCTCATTAAAATTATCAGACTAATGAATGCTTAACAAGATTAAATTATGTCAAGTATGCCTGGTGCTGAAACACCATATTTAGGAAAAACACAAGGAAAATTAAAAAATAAAAACATTCACCATGAGCAACAACAAAACTAAAAATTATAGACTACCTGGGAATAAATTTAATAAATTCAGTGTACTTCTAGTTAAAACTGATGCCGAATCTGGCCTCTGTACCCCAATACCGACTTAAACCTCAGAGACAGAGTTTTGGGTGAAATAGAAAAGAAGAGCTTTATTCCTTTGCCAGGCAAAGGGGGCCACAGTGGGCTAATGCCCTCAGAACTGTGTGTGCCAATCCACATTGCAGGGGGGTGGGGTGGGGGGTGGGTTGTGAGGAGACATAGCCCAGGGGCAGGGTTGCAGATAAGGATCCGGGCGCCTGCAGGGCCCACATTCCTTCAATTCAGAGATCATCTGGCCTTAGGTGGTCATGGGTGAACTGTGACCCTCTCTGGAATGAAGAATGCTTCATCAAGTAGTTAAGTCTTCCATTTGTTGGGGGGTTTAGTTCTGCAGAAGAGCTCAAAGATATTGTTATGTGTATCCCTTGATGGAAAACCAGGACCCTGCCCTAAGGCTGCACTATTGTTTCTTGACTGCTCCTCCCGTGTCTCTGCATCCCCTCCCTTTCCTGATTAGCAACTGTTTGAACCTGCCCTTTGGAACTCAGGGAAGGGGACCCAGAAAGACTTTTGTGGCCAGGAGCCCCACCAGGTCCTGCTCTGTTTCAAAACTCCAACAAAATGTTTTTAGGAGTTGAAAAAAAAGCCTAAATTTAACCTGGAAGAAAAAACAAGGGAAAACAGACAGTAAAATTCTGAAAGAGAAGAGTAATTGAGACTTGCCCCCAAGATTTCAAGCATTTATGATAAAGCTATTGTGAATAAAACAGTATCTTACTGGTGAATTTAATTTGTAGTTTAAATTACATATTAATGACAATTTTATAACTGAGTCTTTCTAGCTAAGAAAAAGCATGTATCTTCCTTTATTAATCTGTTAATACATGTCACTCAGTAGAGTTTCATAACATTTTTGTGTATTTGAATCTTATTAAATTTATTCTAGCTATTTCATGTGCATTACAGTAGCTGTCTTGTTGCTGTCACAATTTGTGTTGGGCTATTATGAATGGCTCTTTTCCAACTTTATACTTTTCACATCTCATAAAAAAGCAATTCAATGTTTAGGAATTAAACCTGTAGAAATACCTGCAGAAGTTAAAGATATGTATACATAATGTTTCACTGCAGCGTGGCTTGAAATAGTGATAGTAGGGTTCTGATAAGTAAATTGTGTTCCACACGTACAATGACAAGACTATGAAGTCATTTTTTTAAATGACACGTATATAATGAATTGACATGAATTACTGTCCAAGATATATAGGAAAAGAGGGTTAAAAAAACACATAAAATATACCATCTCTGTTAAAATATGGATATATGTACATGAACAGTAATTTTTATTGAATAAATAATGTTAGGCACTTTATGCAATGTCTAACTATCATTGACTTTATTTCACAAACGAAATAAATGAAATGAGGCCTAAAGAGATTATGTAATTTTCCTAAGACCACACAACATAGTTGGAATCAAACTCAGGTATGACTAATTCCATGCTCTTAACATTTATGTGATATGGTGTGTGTGGCCGGTGTGTGTATAAAAAACATAGTAATTTTCTCTAAAATATCAGATAAGAATTTTTATTTTCTAATTATGAATGTCTATAATGTTTGTATCTTTAAATAAAAGCTCATAGTTTAATTAAGAAAAAATAACAACGGAATATTTCTAGTAAAATGCACAGTCTATTGCAAGCATTATAGTTAACTTGAGAGAAATAAATAAAAGTAGTTTAAGAAATTTGGGGGCTTCACTGGTGGTGCAGTGGTTGAGAGTCCGCCTGCTGATGCAAGGGATGCGGGTTCGTGCCCCGGTCCGGGAAGATCCCACATGCCGCGGAGCGGCTGGGCGCATGAGCCATGGCCGCCAAGCCTGCGCGTCCGGAGCCTGTACCCCGCAATGGGAGAGGCCACAACAGTGAGAGGCCCGGCCGCGTACCGCAAAAAAAAAAAAAAAAAAAAGGAATTTGATCATGAAATATTTTAAAACACTGTAATCCCATGATCCTGCCCCAACCAGTATTAATATTATGATGCATATATCCTTATTTTTTTCTATGCTAACTTGTGAGCAAACTACACAAAGGTCTGCAACTATGAACGTGCTGGCAATATAATATCCTCTTGTGTGATTTGCCATTAATTACTTAACCTTTCTCCTATGGTTGGATACTTAGGTTGTTTTCAATTTTCTCCATCCTAAAGAAAATATGATCTTCAAGCAAACAGTAAAATTTATTAAGTTTTCATTTCAGTTGACTTTCATATTGAAAATCTCAAGATTGAAATCACTGCTGTAGAATTCATAATTATACATAGATATGTACCACCAGGCGAATATTCACTGGAGAAATGAAACATTCATCAAAGCTATTTAGATACTTACATAAAATGGTTATATGACTCAGTTTCTAACTGACTTTTATCTGAAATGCTTTATGTGCTTGATACCCAGAATAATTTAGCAGGTGGCAATTGCTTTGAATCACAAAGATCAGCTGTCAGTTCTTTTTGTTGACTTTGAAGCAAGAATTCAAAAATGACCTACAACTAGTATATAGGGAAAAGGCCTTAATGTTCTTGTATTTTATTCTTAAATCTCCACGTAATTAACAATAAAAAATAAATAAACAAAATTGATTTGAATAGTAGAGTCCACTAAAAATAAGCATATTATTATTAAAGGCCACTGCCGAAAACAGTGATTTCACATGTTTCGGCAGTACGAGAATTTGAATGTCTTTAATGAGAAAAATGGAACTATAGCACACTGAGCCAATTATGTGATTGTACCAAATTTTCCTGGAAATCAAGCTCAGAATGTTTATTTAGGAAAGTAGGTGATCTCCAAGGCTGCACCTGCAACTTGCCTGATTACACAAATAAGGAGAATATTGTACATTTCTACGGAAGTTTTAACTGCTTCTTCTTCTTCTCACCTTCACAACAGTCCTGAGGTGAGTATAGAGTTGGTATTTATATCTCCATTTTACAAATGAAAAACCGACCCCCAAAGAGGTGAACTCTCACCCAAAGTGACGTTAAGTGCGACCCAGATATGTTCTATCTAAAGATCGATGACTCTCCATGGAATGTGGGCTCTGATTTGTCTAGAAAGCAGAATACTCATTAGACAGATTACTTTTAAAAATTAAAAGGATTATGTAAATTTCCAACTACTTTAAAATGATATAAGCAGTCAAGAAGTCCTTAAGTGACATTTAAATGTGAATTTTAAATCTAAGGTGGGTGAAAATCTAAAGTCTGCCTTTGTGGAGAGGGGGCAGGATTTATAGGAAAAAGTATAAGGGGACGGTGATATTCTAGACAGAAGGGCGGATAGATAGATAGGTGATAAAGGGAATATAGTAAAATTTAATGGTGGAATCTTGGCGCACATTCAATGTTGTAAAATTCTTTCAATTTTTCTGCATGTTCGAATATGTTCTGCATGTTATAAAAATATAATAAAATGTGTCCAAAAAGGCAAATTCTTTTCAATGGAGTTTTAACCTAATTTATGTTAGAAACCCACATCTACACATACAAATTACCTATATCTGCTTGAGAAACAATTTGAAAGATTGTACATAAAAATTATATTCTAGTGAGGCATCTGGGACCTTACTGTGTATCTTGGGAAAATGCTGATTTGTCCAAATTGCACTTTAACCTTACTAAAATGAAAGCTGAGATTTGTTTTTTCTGGAAATTTGAGAAGTATACTTTGTGTTTGGGATAATTGATTATTAATGAATTTTATTACTCTCCTTGTTGTCAACAACCGAATGTACATGTCTAAATTATTTTATTTTCAAATACTTATAGAAATTTAATTTCTCTTTCATTCTCTTTTCAAATGATCTCATTATTCTTAGGACAATCTGGAAAGGGAGCAAAGCAAAAAGGTTTCCTTTTTTAGTAATTTCGTATGTCTGGGATAGCCTTTCCATCAAGTGTGTTTGCACTGCTCTTTTTCTGGAGCAATGGAAAAAAAAAAAACTTCCTCTTTCAAGGCGACAAGCTCCAGTGACAGACAGCTGCCAGTGCTGGCTGAATTAGCTTGCATTGGCTTCCTCCATTCCACTTGTCTTCTGAATTCACAGTTCAAGGACAGAAGGCAAAAACAGACAAAAATATCCTTAAATAGTCCAAGTGTAACTCTCAAAGGAAACTGTTTGGAACAATCTCTTTAAAATAATAGGTAACAATTTTTTTAAAATGACCTTAATTATGTAGTATTTTTGCTTTTCTAAAAATAATGGACTGAAGAAAGATGTGTGTTTTCTCACTTTTGTTCTATCAGACACATGTATGTACTCGGGGATAAGTATCATGTAGGCATGCAGATGTAGGCATATATCATGCAGATGTAGGCATATATCAGATGTGACTCCTGGATTTAGCATACTAGCCTCCTGTGGGAGATATCACAGTTTCATTAGTTACCACAATATATCTTGAAAGATAAATGGCACAAGAAGAGTCCTAATAATGTTCTAAGACGGCTCAAAGGAAAAGTTCACATACCCAGCTGAGGAGATCAAGAAAGGTTTAATTGAGGAAGTGATGTTTGTCTTTGCCCTGAATAGCATTTTATCTCTAAACACTCTATGGAATGCATTCCTGGCACAGACACTGTGCTCAGGGAAGAAGCAGGAACACTGAAATATAGTTTGCTTTAGAGCGAGAGATGGATAGAAAAATAAGATGATATTATATTACAGAATCCCTTGGAAACCAGAGATTTTACTTTGCTGTTGCTTTTGTTTTCTGGGGCTTATTTTTTTCTTTTTTCTTTATTTGGTGTCAATAGAGAGCCACTGAATGTTTTTGAGAAGAATATCATTCTGGCAGCAGTGTGTATGCAACGTTGGGAAGGTGGATCGGCAGGAGATGCTGCTTTAATATCTAAGCCAAGGAGAAATAAGGACCTAAAGCCTCATGATGTCTATGAGAATAGGAAGGAGGAAAGTGATTGGAGGGCTATTACAAAAGTGGAAGAAAATAACCTGGCAAGTGATTGTATTGAGAGACACGTTGGAAGAAGTCAGGGGGCTTGAGTAATCAGCAGGCCAGTAAAAATGGTCATGAAAATAGAGTCAAGAGGAAGACAGACAACAGATGAACGGATGAAAGTGTGATACATATATACAATGGCATAGTACTCAGCCATAAAAAAGAACGAAATAATGCCATTTGCAGCAACATGGATGCAACTAGAGATTGTCATACTAAGTGAAGAAAGTCAGAAAGAGAAAGACAAATACCATATGATTATCACTTATATGTGGAATCTAAAATATGATACCAATGAACCTATATATGAAACAGAAACACAGACATAGAGACTAGACTGGTGGTTGCCAAGGGGGAAGGGGTGGGAGAGGAATGGATTGGGAGTTTGGGATTAGCAGATGCAAACTGGTACATATAGAATGGATAAACAACAAGGTCCTACTGTAGAGCACAGGGAACTATATTCAATATCCTGTGATCAACCATAATGGAAATGAATATGAAAAGGAATGTATATATGTGTGTAACGGAGTCACTTTGCTGAATAGCAGTAATTAATACAACATGGTAATTCAACTACACTTCAATAAAAAAAAATTATAAGAGTAAGATAGAAACTGGTTTTGTAAGGGTTTGAGGTTGAAATTTTGACACATTGAAATTTAGAACCCCCAAATAAAGATATCAGACAGTAAAACAGAGGTGTGGAGTGCAGTCTCAGACTTTTCTACAGTGTTAGAACATGGAGCTCTGCTCCAAAATCCTCAAAGAACGAGAGCATGACCCAAGAATTACAGACTCACCCAAGCCATCTTTTCTGTATAATGACAACAAATATTTTGGAACATGCAAAGAACTTGGGGACTATAGTCCCAGACACACTGCATACAATGAATTAAGAAGCTATTGGAGGGACTTCCCTGGTGGTCCAGTGGCTCAGACTCTGTGCTCCCAGTGCAGGGGGACCAGATTCGATCTCTGGTCAAGGAACTAGATCCCACATGCCACAACTGAAAGATCCCACATGCCACAACTAAGACGGGGCACAGCCAAATAAATATATTTTTAAAGAAGCTATTGGAAAAAGAGAGTGAAACGTGCATTTGAAAAAGCAATAAATACATAAGCAGACATCCCTTCCTTTTCTATTACCCTTGATACATTTGGAGTTAAACTGAAGTTTGTTTCCTGCCCAGAAAACTAACTACACGTGAAAAACATTATTTCTTTGGGGGAAAAAAAAAAGAGTTCCAAACTAATTTTCAAGAGAAATTTGTGAAACAAATTCATTCTGAGGTTGGAGATTGCCTTGACTGTAAAATCAAAATTAGCTTGTACTATTACTGATGTATAACTGACACAATATATTACTTCCAATTCTAACCTTACTTTAGTAAGGAAATGAATGATTACAGCTTAAAAGTTCAACTTCAATAACGGTATGTTGGAATTTCTCTCAAAAAAAATTGTTTTAAGCTGCCTAGTCTCTTCTGTGTTTGAGGAAACCACCTTATAAGTTCTCAGAGAGGCAGTCACCTCCCAGTGAACACCGAAAACAGCAAACGCTTGTTTCGCCAGGCTCCCTTAGAGACAGCTTGGGCACCCACCCAAGGCTTGAACCATCAAATGTACCCACGCAAGATGGAATGAGGTGCTCCAGATGAAAAGCTGTCCCTACCAGGAACTTCTGGTGATGGGCAGCAGCCGCATTGCATTTTCAGGGACCACACTGGCTAAAGTGCAGAGGACCCACCCAATAGCAGTGCTGGCGTAGCAGGGACCCAACCTGTGGCATAGATTGTTTAGGGGTGACGGTAGCAGTGTCCCCGCTTAACTCAACTGCAGTGAGATTGCAGCAGTGGTCCCAGTTCTGACCTTTTACCCACAGCCACCCTTTTATCTACCACGGTGATCCCTGGAAATTCCCAGGTCAGCAGAACACACATATATATACACATAACATAGGAGGAAAAATCCAGAGTTCAAATATCGTACCAGCTCACTTAACATAAACTTTCAGGGGCTTCCCAGGTGGAGCAGTGGTTAAGAATCCGCCTGCTAATGCAGGGGACACAGGTTTGATCGCTGGTCCCGTAAGATCCCACATGCTGCGGAGCAACTAAGCCCGTGCGCCGCAACTACTGAACCTGCGCTCTAGAGCCCGTGAGCCACAACGACTGAGTCCGTGTGCCACAACTACTGAAGCCCACACACCTAGAGCCTGTGCTCCACAACAAAAGAAGCCACCACAATGAAAAGCCTGTGCGGCACAACTAGAGAAAACCCGCGCACAGCAACGAAGACCCAACACAGCCAAAAATAAAAACAAATAAGTACATTTAGAAACAAATATTCAGTTGCATCTCCCATTATTCCTACACTCTACCGGCTAGATGACGTTACTCGCACTTTTCCACTTTCAAGCCCCTGGTATTCCTGGCCTGGGGTAAAGTTTCCCTTTCTTTCCGATGACTTCTGCTTTTGGAAAACTTCTCCTCCTTAACAAAAGCAAACCAGAGGACCCGATGGTCTCAACATCCATAGACTGTAAGAGGACTGCACAGCTTACCTGGAGAGAATCCCGTTTTGTACTTTTGGTGGGTGGTGGCTCCCTGCTGATTCCAAGGTGCTGGGTCACTGACATCGTCCAGAGAGCAAGCACGAGTGGCTTATGGCTTGAAGCAAGTGAGCTTGTTCCCTACCTAGTAATGAGTGGTAGGGGACACCCTCCCATCTAAGCGGGTGAATCTCTTCCTAGGGCGCTTTCCTACCACTTTTCTCTCTCCTCTCATGGCGGTTCCCTCTCCAAAGTGCTGGCCCTAATAAAGAACCCGGTACTTCACTCGCTGGTACACTACCACTGCAGGAATGAGCAAAGAAATTAGTCTTTTTAAAAAAAAAAAACTACATTTGTAACTGCTATTTTTTGCAGTATTAAAAATAAAAGAGAACGCACATTAGATGATACTCCAGAGCCCATGTCTACCAGCGAGACCTCCCCTCAAGTTCCTGCGTAAATGCCAGGTCCTCCTCTTGCTTTTCCTGACCTCTCTCCTGCCTATCTCCCATCCCTACTACCTTCAATCCCTCCCGTTGCATCACCCCGTCAGTTAGGGCTTCTATTAAGCAATTACAATTACAATCAGGTGTAACAATTACAAATGATGAGTTCTTGAAACCGTGGTGGGTAATTAGTCAAATCCATTTCACCTGCCTTCACTAATCAAGGTCATTTTAAGGCTCGCATAACCTTCAAACAGCATCCTTTTGCCCGAGTTATTTTCCAGGAACTTGGAGTCAGCTGCATCTAGTTCAAGCTGAGCCAGTTAAGACCGGATAGGACCACGGGCTGTCCAAAATGGGCATGCGCAAACGTCACCTTTTGTTATCCGAAGGCTGAAAACTCCACCTTCAGAATGTGGAGAGGCCCGTGGCCTAGTTACACCTGCGTAGAACTACAATGATCTCACCGGATTCCAATCACACTTGCCCATGCTTCCCAGGCTCTTCACGCTGCCCATGCCTCAGACCACCATGCTTCTATATTCTTTATCCCATACCTTCAGGGAAGTGGATTTGAGATGTGTTCTCCCATCTCCTAGCTCGGTTGCCTTGTGAATCAAACTTTCTTTGCTGCAGACCTCGGCGTCTCAGCGTTTTGGCTTAGTGTGTGTCGGGCAAAACGAACCTGTTTCAGTGACGTTCTCCTTTTCTAACTTCCCTATTCTTACCTACATCTTAAGTTACCAAAGGAAACTAAAAGCTAGAGATGTTCACAGTCAGTGAGTCATTCAACAATCACTAGCGGAGCGCTCCCTCTTGCAGGCACTCTGCCTGGCTCTAGTCGTGCCAAGATGAAAGTAATAGATTCTGACCTCAAGGAACTCAAATCCTAGTGGGAGAAAGATGTAAACATTGCCAGCCATTATTGTTAGTTCAAGTAGAGGGAAAACTACAAGTTATGGGATCCTAAGAGATCCTGTAACCTACCAGAGAGGGCTTGGGGAGCAGGGAGGATGGAACTGTGAAGACTTCCTAGGGAGGTAGGATTTGAAGCCTTTCTTAAAGGATGAGAAGAATATCAAAATGGGGCGGAGGGTAGAAGAAAACTTTTCACGCAGACGAATAGCGTGAGTAAAAACAAGAAAGCAAAACGTGGTCTGTGTGTTCAGAAACCGCTAGGAGTTCAGTGTCGTTTCAGTACAAAATACAGAAAGTGAAGCTGGAGGGGATACAGGAGCCGGACACGGTGGGACACATGCTCCACGTTAAGGAGTTTGGGATTCATCCTGCAGGTACCTGGAAAGCCAGCGAAGGATTCCAAGGTGTGGAATGACATAGTTGGCTTAATATTTTGGATAGATCACCCTGCTGGCATTGCACAAGATGAATTTGAGACGGAAAATGCCAAAGGCTGGTGAAGTGATCGCGGGCTGGTACGATATTCCTCACCAGAGGGTATCTGTTCTAGGATAGGGCTGGTAAGGTGAGAGAAGACATGATGGCTTGAAGAGACAATTAGAAAGTGAAAAACCGATTGGGTTTAGAGGTTTATTTTCTGTGGGAGATTAAGAGGGATGGAGCAGTTAAGGATGCTCCCACGTTCTGTTGCCTAGGAGATGTTGTCAACCTAGAGAAAATGCAGGGTACCAAAGAAGATGATGTCAGTATGGGACCAGTTGAGTTTAGCTGTAGTGGAGCTAATACCTGGGTGGAGCTTAGGTCCATCAGGAGTTAAATGCCTGAAAATTCTGTGCTAGATAGATCTGGGACTCATCAGCATCTAGGAGTTGGTTGTGCACATGAGAATGGGATGAGAGAAAAACATTAGGCTGAAGGTAGAACAAGGGTACACCAACTGTAATGGGTGAGGGGCAAACAAAGGGCCCTATACAGGATCCCGAGATAAAATGTTCAGAAATGTATGAGGGGAACTGAGAAAGTAGAGGTTTACAGTGAGGGAGTATGTGATAGTGGCCAATCAGAAGAACAGAAAACGTTCACTAAGATGACAACATGTCAGTGCGTGGGGCAGGAAGCTAGCAGCAAAGCTTCAGAGAGCTGAGCAGTGCCTGTGTGTTTGAAGTCAATCCTTTCAAAGAACCGCGCTGGTGCGGGTGGAGAGCACGTGGACGATAGAGCAGGACCAGAAGACTTGGGAGGTGATATAAAATCAGCTTTGCAGACTTGAAAATGTCCTGTCTCCAATCGTCTGCAGCCCCATGAGAGCCATCCCTTGATCCCTGACCTTTGGCCATCCCTCAGATAATGAGACACAGCCAGCAGCAGGTGTTCTTAGGATGGAGCAAGGTGGCTCACAGACGTGGATGGTTAAGCAAGTGCCTCACTAGGTTGATTAAAATAGACAGGCCAGGGCTTCCCTGGTGGCGCAGTGGTTGTGAGTCCGCCTGCCGATGCAGGGGACACGGGTCTGTGCCCCGGTCCAGGAGGATCCCACATGCTGTGGAGCGGCTGGGCCCGTGAGCCATGGCCGCTGAGCCTGCACGTCTGGAGCCTGTGCTCCGCAACGGGAGAGGCCACAACAGTGAGAGGCCCGCGTACCGCAAAAAAAAAAAAAAAAAAAAAAAAAAAAAATAGACAGGCCAGCCATGTGTCCACTTTAAGTTTGCTTCAGTCAGCATTGCTATAAAGCTGAATCATTAGGCCAGTGGCCTTGGTTCTCTGCTAAGGCATTTCCCAGAGACAGTTTTCCAAGAAACCCAGGCAAAGAGGCAGTTTAAGAAAACCCAGGGCATATTAAAAGGCTTTTAGGTCTATATTTTGGTCTCTGCGTATCCTGCTGTGTTTACTGCCTTCTCATACCCTCGCCTACCTGAGAGCGTGACCCAGGAATTATAGACACACCCAGGCTGTCTTTCGTGTTTAATGACAACAAATATTTTGGAACATGCAAAGACCTCAGACTATAGTCCCAGATATACTGCATAAATGTGAATTAAGAAGCTATAGTGGGACTTCCGTGGTGGTCCAGTGGTTACGAATCCACCTTCCAATGCAGGGGACACAGGTTTGATCCCTGGTTGGGGAACAAAGATCCCACATGCTGCTGGGCAACTAAGCCCACGTGCTCTAGAGCCCCTGCGCCACAGCTAGAGAGAAGCTGGGGCACCACAACGAAAGATCCCACATGCCACACCGAAGACCCAATGCAGCCAAATAAATAAGTAAATAAATAAATATTAAGCGTCCTTCCCTACAGAGTTTAAAAAGTAGAAGAAGAAGCAATAGTAAATGGGAGGAGAGATAAGTGTGTTTGACAAGCAATTAACAGAAGCAAACGTCCCTTTTTGTATTACACTTAAGATACACATGGACGAGAGGGAAGAGATCTGGGAACATATGTATATGTATAACTGATTCACTTTGTTATAAAGCAGAAACTAACACACCATTGTAAAGCAATTATACTCCAATAAAGATGTTAAAAAAAAAAAAGATACACATGGACGCCTCACACTCCTGTACATTTTCTTCACTTTCCTATTTTGAGACAGATTTACAGGTGCTCTCACACCAACTGATGTTCGACGGTAAAAGTCATTTTCTATGCTTCCATGCAGCTTTTTCTGACCAGCATTCATAATAAACATTTGGATCTCTAGTGAAAAAGGCAGGGAGAAATGCTAAATGCCTGAAGGCACCAGTCACAGGAGCCTGATTTTTTTTTGAATTGCCAGATTTGCAACATGTTAGGGTTCACTGGGACTGTTATTATATTGACCTTGAAATCCAGGCTTTTAAAATTCTGAAATGATGGCCAAGACCCTTTTTGAGGAATTCACTGAGCAAAAGTGTTCTCTCTCCCCTCCTTGGACAACTGGGCAACCTGGGGTGAACTCTGAGGACTGCATCTGACTGTCCAGCAAGGATCCCACTTGGTGGCTTTCTGAGGGTCGTGACAAACTAGTGAGAAGCGTGAAGGGGGTGAAAGGCTGTGCCTATACTCAAAGCACAAGGAGTTTCTCAGTCTTTTGCTCCTATGTCAAAATTTACTTTCTTAATGCTCAGCACACCCTCTGGCTTCAGGTATGCATCCTCTGATCTCTCCATTTCATTCGTAGACTTAACTTTCTCCGCTACCAGGGATTGGCTGGGGTCTCAAACTGAGCAAGTGGCAACTCTGAATGGGCATCACGTGCTACCCAGTTAAGGAATACAGAAAAATTTATATACGAAATGAATATCCCAAAGGAGAAAAGACGCCTTGAAATTTGGGTTTTCTTTTTCCCCACTTGCTTGGTTCAGGTCCTTATGTGTTAAGAAGGAGAAGAAATGTCAATCCCTCTCGTTTTCTTTGCTGGAGCAGCGAACAGCAGCATGGTGTCTGGCAGGGTTTCCTGGTACAGCAAGATCAAGCTGTCTAGTAGAGACCCATCACCAGGCAAACACCAGAGCCAACCCCACCACCAATGAGGTGTTCCAGGCAGCAATTAAAACATGATATTCCCACACACACACACACACACCCCTCCCCACTTCCACCCCAAATCCCAGCTCTCTTCCAAGTGTGGGAAACCCAGATTGGATTACTAGGTGCCAGGAGGCCATGTCAACCCACAATGCCAGCAGTAACAGGACCCTGGATCTCAGTGTTGAGTTTAGGAAAGGGGGAGAGGTCTCCTGCTCAACAATGAATTCAGGTACTGGTCCAAGTCATGGTTTAAAAAAAGTTGGAAACAATGTGCAGAAGAAAGATGAACAGGGAGAATAGAGCAGAATATCATTCTCCACAAAGATTTTAGAGGAGTGTGACTTTCCCTTCAATCGTAGAAGTGGAAGCATAGCCCTGTTTTGAAGACCATCTTCCTTTCCTGGTACACAAGCATAACAAGGCAGCTGGAATGCTGGAAGGAGGTGGTCAGGTATGATAAAGGTCCTCGTGTGAGTGTCCCATCAGATGAAGCAGCAATAGCAGTAGCAGCCACCCTAGAATAGCCCCCAAATGGAGTAGAAGTGCGAGAGGGTTAAAGCTGACCATCAAGTGGTCAAGCCGTCGATAACGCTTCTATGGAGATTTTAATCAGGAAGACTTGAGTGGAATATGAGGCAGGGGAGAGAATAGGAGCTGGGCAATAAGTGGGAAAGGGCTGTGAACTGTGAAGATTTTTTAGATATGAGAAGAGCAAGTACTCTGTCTGGAGAGAAGTTGAAAAGATCAAGAAATACATAGTGAAGAATGTGAGGTGAAAGAGAGCTCAGGTGAGAGAACAGAAGAGCAGAAATGGATGAAACAAGGACAGGAAGAGGGAGAGAAATACAAGAAAGGTGGGGGTAGTCATGGAAGAAGTGCAAGAGTTGGTAGGAAATACGCAGAGGGCAGCTTTGAAAAGAAAGTCCCTGATTTATGATAGTCAGATCTCTTGGACACGGTTAATGAATTAATGATGGAGAGCAGTTTGCTAATTGTAACTTTGCCTTTTAAAAACACTTAAAATGCAGCAGTAACTGGCAGAAAAAAAAAAAAAGTAAATTCAAATTATTGAAAGTGATCAGAAAAAGGCAGTAATGGGAAACAGGTCTTATCTTGTTCCAAGCTCTTGTGACCTGAATGTCACCCAGCTCTGCAAGTCTACTGCTGTTGCTGTTTCTATGTCATCAGTTAATATATTTGAACAGATTTAATTACAGTCATAAGAGCCAACTAGGCCAACATATAATACAGCCCATTTGTATTTTTTTTCTCCACAGCTTCTGAACACAGAGATAGATTTTTTTTTTTTGAGTTAAGTTGATTTACCTAGATGTTCCCCTTTGGTGACATCATTTCATAGGGCCCCAGCTCCACCTGCTTATTAAATTTCCTTCCAACCCTGATCTAGTCCTAGGCCTCAGAGGGCAAGAATAAGAGGGAGGAAAGGGAGAAACTGGAGGAAATGCTTCTATCTTACCCATCACAACTCAATACATGTCCCTAGAGAGCAATTCTAGGGGCCAGGGTATCACCAGGGGAAGATATTTCAATATTCTAGGAAATAGATGATTATGGTCTGTGTTAGGGTGGAGGGTGAAGCAGAGAGAGACTGCCAAACTGAGAAATACTTAGGGGGTAACTGGAAGGACTAGTTGGTTTTGGATGAGAAAGAGGAAACAAGAGACTTATGGCTTTGAGCAAACTGAGGAATATGGTGCTTGTTACTGACCAAGGAACAAGGAAAAGGAAGTTGTTTGTGGAGTGAGA
Organism: Lagenorhynchus albirostris; assembly: GCF_949774975.1. Taxonomy (NCBI): domain Eukaryota; kingdom Metazoa; phylum Chordata; class Mammalia; order Artiodactyla; family Delphinidae; genus Lagenorhynchus; species Lagenorhynchus albirostris. The sequence continues at coordinate 95,175,593 of NC_083104.1, read as the reverse complement.
TGATTAATTCCATTCTTGATACTGAGCAGGACCCTGTGGGGCTCCTGGGCACAAAAGCCTTTCAGTGTCCCCCATTTCTTGATTACAGGAAATAGGCTTCATTCGGCCTCCGTGACCTTCCCTGAGTTCCAACAGCAGGTTCAAACAGCTGCTAATCAGAGAAGGGAGGGGATGCAGAGACAAGCAGGAACAGTCAAAAGAAACAATAGTGTAGCCTTGGGGCAGAGTCCTGGTTCCCCCTCAGGGGATACACATAATAATATATTTGAGCTGTTTTGCAGACACTGAAACCCCAGCCAGTTGGGAGAAGGTAACTGTATGCTGCCCACAGGCAGGTAGACCCCAGACCGGTTGGAACCAGAAGGTTGATGATGCCAACTCCCACTTACCTCATCACAGCCAGTCAGAAGAATGTCCACGAGCTGATCATGCCCTCTTTGAACCATTACTATAAAACTTCTCACTACCCCTTCCACGTTGGAACACACAGTTTTGAGAGCATTAGCCTTCTGTGGCCCCCTTTCCCTGGCAAACAATAAAGTTATTCTTTTCTACTTCACCCTAAACCCTGTCTCCGAGATTGAATTTGGTGTCGGGGTACAAAGGCCGGATTAGGCTTCATCCTGAATACATTGAATGTGAGGGGCCTGAAAGATGCCCCAAGGGGACTACCAGTAGGAAATTGGATATATATACATCTGAGGCTCAGCAGGCAGGTCATAGCTGGAAATACAGACTTTGGAGTAAGCAGAAGCTAGGTGGCAATGAAAGCTGTGAGACTGTATACAAAGTCCTTCAGGGACCATAGAGAATCCAGAGTTAGAAGAGCAAAGGGCTATAAGAAACTCCAACATTTAAGGGACTGGTAGAAAAAGGAGCCTAGAAAACTGAAAAGGTGCGGTAAGAGAAGTAGGGGAAAAAACTAGAAGGAGTTTTTGGAATGCAAACTGAGATAATAGTGTTTCAAGAGTGTCCAGAAGATGGTGGCAGGACGCACAGCAGGTTAGTTTTTAGATCTTCCTAAATTCCCAATATAAAAGGAGATAGAGAACCTAGATAATGAAACCAAAACATATGGACAACATGTAGAAGAAGACTCAGTGACAAGATATCCTTAAGAACTCCAAAATAGGGAATTCCCTGGCCGTCCAGTGGTTAGGACTCTGCACTCTCTGCCCTGGGCCCAGGTTCAATCCCTGGTCAGGGAACTAAGATCACACAAGCTGCACAGTTTGGCCAAAAAAAGAAAAGAAACGAAAAAAAGAACTCCAAAATACAAGGATGTGACAACAAACCATCAACAGTGACAAAAATGCATGTGATTTCGGCATCTGTGTGGGAGAAACAGATGGAAGCAGCAGGGCACCCAACAGACCTGAGAATAGCAGAACCCAGATAGAGCCAGAAATTCACTGGAAAGTACGATGGGCCAATTTGAGAACAGCAGTTGAAATGGGCAGGGATTTCCTTACTCTGAATAGTCTTCATTTCTCAAGTGGAAATACCCACAGTAAGAAGGTCTTAAGGAGTTGGAGTAGCCTAGCCCCTCTGAACTCCTGAAACATAGGACAGAGCCCCACACTGGAGAAGTGAAATCAAAATTGAGCATATGAAGAAGTCTAGTTCAAAGTAGGGAAGAAGAACAGAGACAGGAAATCTTAGAATACAAATCACTCTGTGAGAATGACAGAGGGGTTCTAAAAGTTAGAAAAGCTATCAGAACCAAGCTCCTTTTAAAAGTTCAGGAAAATTAGGTTGCTATGAAAATGAGCAAGAGAATTATCAAGTTCAAATATTTTACAAAGTTTCTATAAGAGAATAAGGAGCAGAATAACATTCTATAAAGAATCAAAACAAGCCAAAAGTATGTTCAAAATAGATCAAAATGGTTGCATATGTAAAATGTGCTGAAAGACATTAAGAAAATTACACAGGTCAACATATATCAGAATTAGAACACCTCACATGAGGTGACAGCATTCAAAAATGATTAGAAATAAAAGAAAAAGTCATTTTAGAAATGAGAACTAAACCGGAAGAAACACAAGAGTGAATAAACACAACAGACACTGCCTTAAGATAAAGTGAAAAGGCAGAAATTTTTTAACTCTAAAAGAAAGACATTTTTAAAAGGACTCAAGAGAAAGTGACAAATATTGAAGATAAACAAAGATGATCTAATAAACAGAAAATACCAAAGAAGAAAAAGAGAACCAATAGCAAAGGAACAGAGCAAATACTTAGAACAAAAATTCAAGAGAAGATTTCTAAAATTTAAAAAAATATGAGGTTACATATCGAAGGAGCACAAGAGGGCTTCCCTGGTGGTGCAGTGGTTGAGAGTCCACCTGCCGATGCAGGGGACACGGGTTCGTGCCCCGGTCCGGGAGGATCCCACATCCCACATGCTGCAGAGCGGCTGGGCCCGTGAGCCATGGCCGCTGAGCCTGCGTGTCCGGAGCCTGTGCTCCGCAACAGGAGAGTCCACAACAGTGAGAGGCCCGTGTACCGCAAAAAAAAAAAAAGAAAGCACAAGAACATCTGCAAATATAGATCCAAAACAACCAACAGTAAGACATATTCAAGGAAAATGATGCACTTTAAGGAGACTTATAAGGGAAAGAAAATTAGTCTTCAGACTTTTTGACCTCAAAGCTTTGTACTTATAAATATAAAGCATAAATATGGAATAAAATACTTTAAATATTCAAAGAAAGTGATTGTGAACTAAGGATTTTATACCCAGAGAAACAGACCACCAAGTACAAAGGGTATGGAAGATATGTTTTCACTAGGAAACAACTAAGGAACTCCTATGATCCCTTCCAAAAGAATCCACAAGAGAGCAAGTTTTGATCAAATAACTAGAGAGCCAATGACATGAAGACAGGTGATGAGCATTCAACATAGAGCAACTTGTAGAACTAACACCAAAAGGGAGTTAAAAGGAAGGGAATTTAGTGTGTAATGGCTATATGATCTGACAATGTAGATTTGATAGTCATTATTAAGAAACAACCAGATATAATGTGCCTCCTGAAAAAAGGAACACACTACCACCCATAGCCTTGCCAAAGAAATCAAACCCGAGTCGTATCAAGTGTCTGAGCCCAGCTGCCAATTTACAAGAAATAGAGCAGACAGAGCAACACACCACCCTGCACCAGGAGTGTGCAATCAGCAAAATTCAGACTGTGGAGCAATCTGCAGTGAAATGGCCAGGGTTCTTCCACAGTCAAACTGTAAGGGAAAGAAAGGAATGGAAGAGGAAGGTAGATGAAAAGAACTTAAATGCTGCATCCAATATTTTGAAAGAGCAAGACTCAGGTATAGTGTCTAGGAATGCGCATGAGTAATAAAACCATACAGAAATGCAAGGAAATTATTATTATAAGAGTTAAAAGATAGAGGTTACTTATGGAAGGAAGGACTGCTGGGCAGTAGGCATAGTTCTATTTCTTGGCCTGTGTGATGTGTACCAGGGTGTTCAACCTATAATAATGCACTAAGTTATACATTTATTCTCTGTGATTTTTCTGCATCTATTTAACTTTATAATGAAGAAGTTAAAAGGCAGAAATAGAGAGGGGAGGAGTCGTTATCAAAAATGAATATTTCTCAATTTTCTCAATTTAGTCATTTTTCACCTTAATGAGTTTCAGTGGAATGGTATATGGTTGGCCAAAAAGATCTTTCGGGTTTCCGTAAGATGTTATGGCAAAATCCGAATGAAGTTTTCGGCTAAGCCAATAGATGAAAAATAGACCGAGGTAGGTGAAGAGTGAATGAGAGAGAAGAAATGGGAAAAGCAAATATAGACAACTTTTCCAATAAATGTAGCTTTGAAGGAGAAATACGAGATGTGGTAAAAGAGAATTGTGTCTAGAAAGGAGAGTTAAGCATGTTTAAATGCTGGTGGAAAGCAGTAAGCAGAAAGGGAGAGGTTAAAGATATAGGAGAGACTGCCAATGACCAAATCTTGAAAATTTGAGCATTAAAATAAATCATGATAGAAATAGTAACCCATTTTTTAAAAGTAAAATCCATAAGTCCATAGTAATGTAATAAATTAATTACCTAATGGAGGAGGAGAAAGGAGAGTTCTTCCTTTCAGTTAAATGTCAGCTAATAAATATGGAAGGAATGATAGAGTTAGAAAATAGGCAATTTTCTATGGAATAGAAATAATAGGATGCTAAAATTCATGAGTAAGATATTGATGAAGAGCAGGGTATTAATATAGTCTCAAATTGTCTCCCCACAGATAACTTATAAATTACAAAGGGAAAAGTAATAACTTTACAGTGGAGAAATATGGCAGATACCCCTCTGACCAAGTTAATATTACCAATACTGGGACAAACCGACATCATGAACCTCCTGACAAAGTGCACTGAAAAAGATACAACATCCTGTCTGTTCCATTCCAGCCAAAAATGAATAAACTGATTTCAAATCATATGGAAATAACCAACAAATCCAAATTAAAGGACATTCTAAAATTTAACTGACGTTTATTTTATAAAACTGTCAAGCTCAAGAAAGATAAAAAAAAATGCGTGAGGAACTGTTCCAGATTAAGAGATATGACAATTAAATCCGAGAGTCATCTGAGATTGGATCCCAGGAGAGGAAAAGAATATAGCTATAAAGGACATTATTAGGAAAGCTGATGGAACGTGAATGCAGACCATGGATTAAATAATGGTATTGTTTTCAATGTTAAACTTCATGATTTTGATCATTGAACTGTGGTTAAGTCAGAGAGTGTCTTCGGAAATACACCCTGCAGTATTTAGGCGATAAGAAGCATGCTATCTCTCCAATGTATCTGAAATGATTCCTTCTGAATTGAGAAAGAGAGAGAGAAGCAGATGGGACAAAATGTAAACAATTGGTGAATCTGGATATAGAGTACATGGATCTTCTTGTACTATTCTAATCACATTTCTCTAAGTTTGAAATTATATCCAAATAGAAGTTTGAGGAGAGAGGAGGAATGCTTGACAGACTGAGGTCACTTGTAAAAGGAGGGAAGGGGGAAAAGATGGGTTCTGACATCCATCAGGTGAGTGGAGGGAGGAAAGGATTGGTTTTTATAATCTTATTAGCAAGGACATAAATGTTTATATTACTCTCTTCCACTTTTGAAAATTGATGAAGGAAGGAGAAAGCAGGAGCCTGAAGTGGAAGGACCATTACTTAGCAGAGGGTTTTAATGAATCTTTGGGTATCCGAAGGAAGATTTGAGGCTGACCCTGTGAGCTCACGGCACAAGCCCACTCCTGTGTATGTGGGGGAGAGATTGGGAGAAGGAGAGATCAAAGAACGGGGGAGAGCCTCATTCTCATTGTAACTGGAGAGAGAGTAGCTCAGAAGATAGTAAGGCAGTTACCATCCATCAGTGCCCAAGCTAAGCTGCTGGGCCTGATCCTCCTTATGATGGCCGCTTAAGCCAGTTTTCATAGAATGAGCCTTTAGGCTATTTTTAAACTAAGGCATAAAATGTGTTTTACCTGCAAATTCTTTATATAACTATTTGCCTTAGTCACTGCTCAAGTCTAAAACCTATTTGTGGAAAGATGAAAGTTTACAACAAATAGTGAAATGTTCTAGTTATAAACCCATATCTGTAAGTAAGCAGCATTACTTACATGGTCTTCTACGAAAATGCCCCAAAGAGACCAATAGCCAGGATAGATGCAATGCACTTTCATTGAAAATAGTGCTTTTCTTCCCTTGAGCCATAAGCTCAAAATTTTCACCATTACCTCTTTTCAGCTTGTTAGAGCAATGATATGATCAATTGGAAGATGCACTATAAAGACTTAAAAATAAAAATTTGGGCTCCAGAGGTATATTTTGCCCTTATAATGGTGAGACTATTCAAGTACACAGTTTTTTTTTTTCTCCTGATTTTTTTTTTTTTTTTTTTTTTTTTTTGGTACACGGGCCTCTCACTGTTGTGGCCTCTCCCGTTGTGGAGCACAGGCTCTGGACGCGCAGGCTCAGCGGCCGTGGCTCACGTGCCCAGCCGCTCTGCGGCATGTGGGATCTTCCCGGACCGGGGCACGAACCCGTGCCCCCTGCATCGGCAGGCGGACTCTCAACCACTGCGCCACCAGGGAAGCCCTCTCCTGATTTTTTAAAAAAATTATTTATTATTTATTTTTGGCTGCGTTGGGTCTCTTTTGCTGCATGTGGGCTTTCTCTAGTTGCAGCGAGCAGGGGCTACTCTTCGTTGCGGTGCGTGGGCTTCTCATTGCAGCGGCTCCTCTTGTTGCAGAGCATAGGCTGTAGGCACGTGGGCTTCAGTAGTTGTGGCTTGCGGTCTCAGTAGTTGTGGCTCACGGGCTCTACAGCACAGGCTCAGTAGTTGTGGTGCACGGGCTTAGTTGCTCCACAGCATGTGGGATCTTCCCGGACCAGGGCTTGAACCCGTGTCCCCTGCATTGGCAGGTGGATTCTTAACCACCGTGCCACCAGGGAAGTCCCAAGTACAAAGTTTAAGTGTAGTGTTCTTTACCCATGGGAGAATATTAGGCCATCAGAATTTTTTTTCCAAAAATGAGAATTTACCCATTCAAATGAAGGAAAAACCTCTTTGTATAATTTTGTAAATTGGAAATTTTATTGACTGGATGTTTCTAGGTCCTGTTCCTCTCAAAAAAATTTACTGAAACAAATGTGTAGATTCACCCTAGATTCTACCAGAGAAAGAGGCTCAGTAAGGTCCTTCTTAGGCAGTTTAATGTTCTCAAAATTTCTTATTTTCTGGGTCTTTCTAATGGGAAAATAGAGTAGCCTTCTCTCTTATGAACACAATAATTGCCCTGTTGTTCAAAGAATTGCTGTGATGTCTATAAAGTAACCCTATTGAAAAAAACAAATATAACAAATGACAATACTAGAGTATTTGACTATATAAAATGAAAACTTTTATAAATAGGAAACATCATAAATAGAGAGGGGCTGAAAAGGATTAACACCTTTACTATACAAGACCCATTCTAACTCAGAAAAAAAATCATCAAAAGTCATGAAGCAGACTGGAAAAATGGCTCATAAACGTGTAGAGATATTCAAGCTTAGTATCTAGAAGTGAATACGTAACAAATGGAACGCTCTACTATATGTCTCTCAGTAGGAAAATTGTGTGCGTGACCCCTCTCAGTCATTGACTGAACAATGTAGAGAAACACAATTTAGTAAGGTTACTTACGGAATTAACAAGTAAAGAATTCACACCATCTTATTTTAAACTTTCAAACATAAAATCATTTAGTCACGTTACCAAAAATATTTCCTACTATTTATGGGACATATAAAGTAAAATTCAAAACAAAATGAAATAAACCCCTCACCAAAAGTTTTTCAGTTTCCTACTGATGATTCTTAGTACTTAAAAAAAATTTTTTTTAATAAGAATTGATTTTATGACTTAAAATGTCTGAAAAAAATGGATCATAATGATTGTATCTCTCATTACCTTGCCCTCCAAGGAGATTTTCACTCTGTTTTTTGTTTGTTTGCTTGTTTTTAATTGCTACAAAGATTGTTTAGGCTTCAGATGGGGAGGTGAATAGGGGAGGGTGCTTAGTGAAGCCCAGAGGGAAGCAGGCTACATCTCCCCTCTTGGAAGCTCTGGTTTATTGTGTGATGCTACAACTGCGAATATGTTTCTTACTTTCTGTTAAAAGTTAAAAACAACCAGCTTTAAAAAACACATTGTTGTACAGTAATCTATAAATAACTACTGCATCACTGCAGCGCAGCTATTTTCCTTTTTGTATATATTCTTCTTCTTGCAAAGATTTTTCCATATAGTTCTAATGACAATTTATGCATCATTATTTTCTATTTTTTCTGATTATATAAGTTATATCAGGTCAGAGGAATCTGGGAATCCTGGCTTGGGTGGCAGTCCACGAGTCCTTCTTATTTCCTCTGATGAAATTCACCCAAAAGTTTGACAAATGACACCTACTTCTAGAAACAGGAGAGCTGTCCCCACACAGCTGGACCTTGGTTTCCCCAGAGATGGTTGAGTGCGTGGCTTTTGAGGGAGAGGCATCTCTGCTCTATTGTGTACAATGCCGGTGGAGAGATAGAGAAGGAGGGAAGAAACCACAGGAGAATTTGTACTGTGGAGGGCTGGGACAAATACATTTCTGGGTCTTTTTAAGAGTAGATAAACAGATATTTTTATTTTGTTTTTATTTTTTTGACCACACCCAGTGGCATGTGGGATCTCAGTTCCCGGAACAGGGATCCAACCCATGCCATGCTGCCTGAAGGGGAAGCGCGGAGTCCCAACCACTGGACCTCTTGGGAATTCCCCAAATACATTTGTATTTGAACAGGCTAAAGACAAATGGTTTAAACATGACAGTTAAAACTATTAAGACAGTTTTAATATTTCTCACTGGAAAGAGAGACATATAGTATAGCTTTCCATTTGTTACGTATTCATTTCTAGATACTAAGCTTGAATATCTCTACGTGTTTATGAGCCATTTTTCCTGTCTGCTTCGTGACTTTTGATGATTTTTTTTCTGAGTTATAATTGGTCTTGTATAGTAAAGGTGCTAATCCTTTTCAGCCCCTCTCTATTTATGATGTTTCCTATTTATAAAAGTTTTCGTTTTATATAGTCAAATATTCTAGTATGGTCATTTGTTATTATTTCTGTTATTTTGATGGATTGAAAGTTTCCCCCACCCAAATATTTATTAAATATTCACATAAAATTTTCTCGTTTTTGATTGTTTCATTTTTTTACATTTATTTTTAAAGTCCATGTGGAATTTCTTGTTATATAGAATAAAATAAAGATATAAATAGAGAAATGGTACATAAAACTCATACTAAAAAATAGAGCATATATTTTCACTACTGTTGAACTATTTCCTTATGATAAATTCTTAGTATCACTAGGTCAAACTTGTCTTTGGCTTTTAGATATGTTCCTTTTTAAAAGGACTGTATTAACCAAAATGTAACTAATAATGAATGCCGTTGGCACTTAGTTCTGTAAGACTTTGTTTCACACATCTGCACACCACCCACCCTCAGAAACGTCGTGCCACAGGTGAATATAATATGTTTTGTTGGAAACAAAACTGTTTTGATATGGCCTTGATGTTATGTGAAATATTCTATATGTCAGTTTCCTGATGGGAGCAACACAAAATTAACAGAAAGCATGAACTCATCTCTCCAGGGGCTCTACAAATGCTATAGGAGTCTAAATTTTGTGGACAGAACAGTGATAAGTAAAAAGAGGTAACTAGTCAACTGAGTATAATAATACGGAAAATATTATGGAAATAATAATACGGAAAATAATTTAGGAAAGCAGGATGCTTTGTTAATAAAAATTAAAACGATAGGGCTTCCCTGGTGGCGCAGTGGTTGAGAGTCCGCCTGCCGATGCAGGGGACACGGGTTCGTGCCCCGGTCTGGGAAGATCCCACATGCTGGGCCCGTGAGCCATGGCCGCTGAGCCTGCGCAACTGGAGCCTGTGCTCCACAACGGGAGAGGCCACAACAGTGAGAGGCCCGCATACTGCAAAAGAAAAAAAAAAGATAAAAATATACATAGACATACATATTAGAAAGATAGTAAGGTAATGAGGTTTTCCACATAGGACAACTCTAGGGGACACAATTCACATTGAATTCTGTGTAAATGGTGTATCCTAGTGCTTTGCAAAACTGGATCTGCAGGTGATACTTTCATTGAAACTGAAACATTGCTTATGGACAATAGGATTAAGAATTATTTTTACTTTTTCTGTATACTGTACTGTATTTTGAACTACATTTGAAAACAAAGTTCTAGTACTTTAAACATATATTTGAAAACTACTGACGTAATCATGGCATTTTATAATCCCAAAGAAAGCATGAACAGGGAGCATCTGAACTGGAAAATATACCTAAGCCACTTATTCTGTTTGATAATTAAGTCTGGAATTTAAACTAAACGGTGACTGGATAAAAAAACAAATTTAGCCATTGGGTCATGTATTCATCAATCCAGTTATTCACCTATCATATATTAAATGTCTGTTTCAGGAACTGTATCAGCTGAGCAAAAGCAACCACATTCACTCATAACTATAAGAGAACACCATAGTGTAATGCAACATGCAATAGGAGTACAACTTATTTTAGAATTGGTCCTGCCACCTAGCAAGAGCCCAAGAGATATGTATAAATGAATGATGGATGGTGAATGAATGGATATAATACCACCTCAGATGTCAAAGCCAAAGTGACATTTGGATCTCATATACAGTTCATTTTATCCACCAGGAACGAGCTTAAAGGAAGGAGGATGGTAGGAGACTCAAATACGGGAATCAAGCATAAATTGTGCACAACAGAGACAAGACAATGCGTCAGACATGCCGTAAAAGTGTATTTGGATTTATGACCATTATAATCAGATGACACCTGAAAGCCAACCATATATCTTAAAGACAAAATTCTTGATATAGGCCATCTAAAAGGCAAATATCTAGCAAATGCTGCGATGCTTTACTCATTCATTCTATAGACAGTATTATGTTTGAGGCCCTGAGTTAGAAACTGAGGATAAAGAATGGAAGAGTCCTTTTCTCAGGAAACTCACAGCCTAGAATGAAATACTTGCTATCATCACCGTCATCTTCATCACCATTGCCATACAGTGCATATGTACAACAGAAACATGGGCTAGTATTATGTGAGTATCAGAGAGGGATACATAAGCAGGGGCTTAACTCAATCTTTAGGAATCGGTGTCAGAGTACTGAAGGATGAAAGAGACTTATTCAGGGAGAGAAGAGTACCCTGGGCAGAAGAAAAGCATGTACAAGGGCAAGGAGGCATGAAAAAGCAATATGCCTTTAGAAACCAGCAATTTTGGTCTGACTCGAGGGGTGATGTTTGTGGAGTTGCAATGACATGGGACAACTGCTGAAAGAAAAATATCTAGAGGTCCTTTCTGTCTTACTGGAGGGTTTGAACTGTATCCTGAAGAAGGAAGGACTCACCAAAGATCACTGCTCCTAAGCAAGGACCAAATCTCTCTGTTTTGAGGGCTTCAGATTGACTTCTTAATTTAGGGTTGTTTAAGATAGAAGATTCTGAAAGGAAATAGATTTTGAATGACCTAAGTTTACAGTCAGAAGCTGTGTATAAAAAGACAGGTTGACCCAGCAAAGATGACCTGTTATTGAATTTTTGCATGTAGACTATTTATCTCAACCACTTACTGGAATGCTTAGCACTTTGCTTCTTCCCTTCTGTGAAATTTTTATTGTAACCACACTTTTCCGGATTTTTTAAACCATTTTTCTTTTTTTGTTGTTGATGGGTTAACTGCCGTTTTTCTTAATTGTCTTCTTCAGGATCAAATCCAAGTGGTCCCTCTCTAGGGACCAGGGATAATTTTCTAGGACAGTGGTACATAGAGGCTCACGTAGTTTGAATCAGTGCCAGTGACCAGTGTAAAAGCTAGCATCAGCTTCTGCAAGACACCTAGGCCATAAGGAGAGACTGACATATTTCAATTATACATGAATCTCTCGCCCTCACGGCGGTAGTGGCGCCAGTGTAACGGTTAAAGTTTGCGTTTGTCTCACGTTCATAATTCTTTGACAAAGAGACTTTGTCTGATTATATTGATAGTTTTCTCAGCATCCAAAAGATTATACCAGTTTCTACTTAGGAAGCCATTAGTAATAACATTTGCTATACCCACTGTGTTGGCAAATCTTTAACCCCCCCAAAAGAGTCATTATATTGAATTTGATTTCATATACTTAAATTTTAAAAATGTATTCAGATTAACACTGTGTTCCCCAAACTTTTGGATGAAAATATTTGTTTACAGCAATGAGGAGAGCTCAGTCTAGGTTTGGAAAACAACATTTGCAATGGCCCTCGGGAGTGAGAGTGTACAGAAGATTTCAGAAGACCATGTGGCTACAACCTCAGGCACATCTGAGAAGCGAGGCTGGAACAGAATGTGGCTTTGTTTACCATGGTAAACAAAGAAAGGAGTGAGAGACACATCCTGTGGGCTGGAAACATATTAGTGAAGGATTTCAGGCAAGTTTATGACATGCTCAATTTGAATTTTAAGGATTGATTCTATCATTGTTGAGGGAGACATGCCTTAGATCCCAGAGATCATTAGAAACCTATTCAAATAACTGAAGCGGGGCTTCCCTGGTGGTGCAGTGGTTGAGAGTCTGCCTGCTGATGCAGGGGACGTGGGTTCGTGCCCCGTCTGGGAAGATCCCACATGCCATGGAGCAGCTGGGCCCGTGAGCCATGGCCACTGAGCCTGCGCGTCTGGAGCCTGTGCTCCGCAACGGGAGAGGCCACAACAGTGAGAGGCCCGTGTACCGCAAAAAAAAAAAAAAAAAAAAAAAACTGAAGTGAAAAAGATGAGGCATTGGGAACAGACGGTATAAAAGATACTTATGTATAGGAAAAACTGATTGTACGTAGTGATTGTCTGGATCTTTCTGGAAGGAAAAAATTCAGACATTTAAGATGCCTCTCAGCTTTCTGGATGAGATTCCCTGGACGATGATGTGCCCTTTATAGAGAGAAGAATACAGGAGAAAGAATAGGTCAGGAATACATAGTGATAACCATGATTTATTCAGCATTTATTCACCGCTCACTGTGACAACCTCTTTGAATTACCTTATGTCAAAGGTGAGTTCTCTTTTGGACATGATGAGTCTGTGACTCTCCAGGAAAATATCCTGACCAGCAGCATCAGGAGGATATATGAGTCTGCAGCTTCGGAGACCTAGTTGGTTTGGAGATCAAAATTTGAGAATCGTGAGAATAATAACAGCTAACATTTATCGTTTGCCACATGCCTGGTACTGTTCTAAGCACTTTATGTGCTTCACCCACTTAATTCTCACAACATCCATATGACGTTGGAGCTATCATTAACTCTTTTCATAAAAAAGGAAAAAGAGGTCTAATAAGAAATGTGATTTGACTTGCCCAAGGTCACAGAACTAATAAATGGCTGAGCCAAAATCTGAATCAGAGACCACGTTCATAATTCCTAAACCTTGAGATTGAAGACCCAAAGAAAGTTGCTAAGATGAGAACCGTGAACCATACTTGGGCTCCTTTGAAAGCAGATTCACTCTTTTGCATTTCCATCATGTAGCAAAGTTCTACAACCCAGGGAGCCAATGTCCTGTCCTACAGAGAATTTAGGTTAAAACACTGCGTTTGAAATTCTTTGTGTGATTTTAGGCAAGTAACTTCATCTCTAGGAGCTTCCATTTCTTTTTTCAAACTGTCAAAGTCTGATCTGTCAACCACCTAAAAGGATTCTTCTGAGAATGAAATGAAGTGGATGTATTTGAAAGTGGAGCACACAGTGAGCATACACTAAAAGTCTATCATACATTCAACTCTCTTCAATCTGCAATAGCCTATTCACTTCTAAATGTAGCCACCCTGCTCAGGGAACAGGAGTGGGAACAGATGGGGCACAGGGTGGATATTACAGAATGGGCTCCGTTTACATCTTGGCAAAATTCACCTGTTCAGGTGAGAAAAGCAACAATGCTTGTATCTAACCTATTACAAGAATTGGGGTGAGCGGGTAAGTATGCCTATTTTCTAAAGAGAATTCTGGGATAATACAACTTCTCAGGCCAGTATTCTGTGTCTTTAAGCTGATATAATGATTTCTTTAAAATATTGCATCAGATATTAAGCCATGTGTAGCTGTTTTGCATTCCCAGTATTACTGTTGTCATTCAATTTTTAGAACCTTATGACTACAGATTCTCTCAATTTTTAAGTGCAATATTATTGTATCTTGAAAATAAAACATTTTCCCTAGATGCACAACTCTAATTGTTTTTATTGAATGTTTAAGCTCTTCAAGGACAGAGAGAGAGATTCTTGCAATTCTTCCATACCATCCAAAGGTACCCAGGGTAATTTGAAGGATTTAACAAGCAGCTATTGATACAAAAATACAGGCATGATATAAAACATTTCATAGGGCTTCCCTGGTGGCGCAGTGGTTGGGAGTCCGCCTGCTGATGCAGGGGACGTGGGTTCGTGCCCCGGTTCGGGAAGATCCCACATGCTGCGGAGCGGTTGGGCCCGTGAGCCATGGCCGCTGAGCCTGCGCGTCCAGAGCCTGCGCTCCGCCACGGGAGAGGCCGCAACAGTGAGAGGCCCGCGTACCTCAAAAAAACAAAACAAAACAAAACAAAACCAAAAAAACATTTCATAAAGAATCATTCTGCTGGTGGGTCACTTTTGAAATTACCACTTTTTTTTTTTTTTTGGGGGGCTCCACCTCATGGCATATGGGATCTTATTTCCCCGACCAGGGATGGAACCAACGCCCCCTGCAATGGAAGCGCAGAGTCTTAATCACTGTACTGCCAGGGAAGTGCCTGAAATTACCGCTTTAATTATAACATGATTTGGGCATTTGGAAAAATCTTATCACAATCAGTGAGTAATGCATTCTGAGATAAAGAACTTCTAAACTTTTGAGATCTTTTTGCATAGTTGGAGCTAGCCTGACAATGGATAAGCTATACGCTTGACATAATTTGCAGTACTATTTAAAAATACATGGCTTAAGCCTTTCTCCATTCTTGGAATTGAGCATAATCTATCTGATTAAATTATAACCCAATATAAGTAGTACTTTCGAATCAGTCAATACTTCCTTCTCCCCAGCTTGATCTCCACGGCAGAGGCATAAAATGCCCATCATGCTCTGTAATTTAGGTATTAATCTTTGACTCATCCTTGACATCCTACTTACACCTACACAAAGTCTTTCAGTCTTACAAAATGCCATCATTTCAAGGTTTAGCAAATCGAGGCATACAGCTCTTTACCACTGGGAGAAAAATAGCCCTCCTGACTCCTTGCTCCCTCCCTCTCTCCCAAACTACTTCAACATAAAACAAGTTTTTATCCTGTCTCTGCTGACTTTAAAAAAGTGTTGTGTAAGTTTTCAAACAGAAACTCTTGCAAGTTAAGCTTAATAAGAACTCAAAGTTTTCTTAAAGAATATGCCATCTTTTATGTCATCACTGATACCTTCCAGAAATTAAAATTACCTTCACACCATCCACTGCACAGCAACTAAGGCTTCTATTGATAATACAGCCCGGGCTTCCCTCGTGGCGCAGTGGTTGAGAGTCCGCCTGCCGATGTAGGGGACACGGGTTCGTGCCCCGGTCTGGGAAGATCCCACATGCCGCGGAGCGGCTGGGCCCGTGAGCCATGGCTGCTGAGCCTGCGCATCCGGAGCCTGTGCTCCGCAACGGGAGAGGCCACAACAGTGAGAAGCCCGCGTACCACAAAAAATAAAAATAAAATAATAATAATAATACATCCCTAGCATTATACTCTCATTATTTTAAAAAATCCTCTTATATTTCATTGAATTTAGATTTCTGCTTCCCCTTAAGACTTCTTAGCATGATGATACTTTTCCCTAGTTATACATTACAATCACCTTGGGGAGCTTTTAAATTACTAATGCCTGGGCCTCGCCCCAGAACAAATAAATCAGAATCTCCAGGGGTAAAGTCCGAGCTTCAGTATATTTTTAAGTTATGAAGTTTCTTTCAATGTGCAGCCAGGATTTAAACTACTGCTTGAGCAATTCAGGGGATACTGGGGCTGGGTTTGGCCAGGTCTGCCCAATTATCTTCTAAGAATAACCCATGATCTGTGCAATGGTTAGACCCTGGTCAACTAACATATGAAGCAGGGTTTAAACGTTAATGTGCATGGATCTCACATGTGAACCTAAGTCAAATGCAGATTATGATGCAGTTCGTCTGGGGTGGGGCCTGGTTCTGCATTTCAACAAGCTGCCGTGGGTGACACCAAGGCTGCTCTGTGGAACGCTGTATCTCCTAAGTGAACCCACTCGTTTTCACTGTTTCAACTTCCAAATATGCTGAGTGAGAATCCATATCTATAGGTGTGACCTCTCCCTTTAGACCCAAATTTCTTTTTCTGGTTTAAACACCTACGCTTGAATGTTTCTGAGACATTAGAAATTCAAAGTATCTCCAACTAAATTTCACTGTTGTAAGTCAGGTCTTTATCACAGTTTGCCTGGACTTTGTCAGTTGCCTCTTAGCAAGAGTCCCTGTCTCAGGGCTTCCCTGGTGGCACAGTGGTTGAGAGTCCGCCTGCTGATGCAGGGGACGTGGGTTCGTGCCCCGGTCTGGGAGGATCCCACATGCTGCGGAGCGGCTGGGCCCGTGAGCCATGGCCGCTAAGCCTGCGCGTCCGGAGCCTGTGCTCCGCAACGGGAGAGGCCACAACAGTGAGAGGCCCGCGTACCGCAAAAAAAAAAAAAAAAAAAAGAGTCCCTGCCTCTAGTCTGGAGAATGAAGCCAGAGTAGGATCGCCTTCACGATGTGGCCCCAGCTTACCTTTTCATATCCTCCTCTTCCAAGACCTGAGCCTGTCTGGAGGAGGCTCTCCATCTTTTATTCCTCTTGAAGTAAGCTAGGCTCTTCCGCGTTTCCATGCCTTGCTCTTCCGCGTTTCCATGCCTTGCTCTTCCGCGTTTCCATGCCTTGCTCTTCCGCGTTTCCATGCCTTCCTAAGGCCGCCCCCTCTGCCTTAAGACCCGCTTCTTCACTTGATTTTCCTGCTTGGCTGCGGCTCAGTAGATCAAACAACACCCGTCCTCTTAAGCCCGAGATGAGTTGATCAAATCCCCACTTCCGTGTCTCTGCTAAATCACCTTAAACTTTGAATTGCAATTGTTGTTTGAGGACACTTTCTTTAATGAACTCTGCACTGAGAAAGGAACTCTGTGGTTTCTTTGTTATGTAGCACCAATCCTTGAGTCAACTAAAGAAATTGCAAAATGAATAGGTAGCCTTAAATGGTCACTCATGTTGCCTTCTTTGACTCTCTAAAAGAATTCAGGTTTTGTTTGCTTCATTCTTTTGTTCAAGAAACACTTATTTGTTTAAACTCAAATTGATTGCTTGGCTGCCCTAGAGAGCAACAGAGTTAAGAGAATGTCAGTTTAGCAAATAGAAAAAACAAATACTCATGCATTAGGATGAATTCAGGTGCATAAGTTGTGGGTTTTTTATTAAGTAATGTGGTTGCTTGTCTCTGTATCCTTCATTCCACTGTTAGCTCCAGATAAAAGTGCCGTGCTTATCATCATAAGAGCAACTCAAGATGTGTCCACAAAAGGTTAAGTGGCTTCAAGGGTATTTTTATTGTATTATGCTTTAAACGCCTTTTCAGCCACCACAGTTTGAACAAAGCCCAATTTCCAAGCTAAATTCTATAAGTGGAAATCGGAGGCTATGGTTAAGTGAACAGAAATAGAATTGACAACCTAAATGCGTCAACATTCATGAAAAATGACATCAGCAGGTTTGCTGGGCAATTGCTTTCTTTTTTTTAAAGGTGAGTAGGTGTTTGAAACTTTTCAATGTTTAGAAAATGTCCTCTTCAGCTTATTTTTCTTTATGTAATTCTTTTTAACAAGAAGGAAGTTTTTTGCAAGGATTAGAAGACCTGTCAGCACCAACAAATGTAAAATCGTGTATATGGCTAAGAAAGGGGTGTCAAGAAAGACTATGGCCATCTCCCAAGAAATATAATTTGGGGATTATTATACTAATCCCAGGTAATTAGAAGAGACCTCTGCACCTTTGATCTGAGAGTGATTCTACAGAGCTGACTGCCATGGAACAACATTATCGCTTGGTCCTGCAAGAACCATTGGAAGACAGACTCCTTACTGATATCCGAAGGACTTTTGAGTGAATTTTTTTAAGAGGACAGAAGAACAGTTTAAAGTTTTTGAGCACAAAAAGATGAAAACGTTCCCAGGCGATTCTCCTCTATCCTTCTGCATAATGTTGTTGATGCTGTCACCTTCAAAATGAATATGTGAGCCCAGGAAAGAAAATGTAGATTTGTTTATCAACATATTTACCCTTGGAAATTCCCTGGTGGTCCAGTGGTTAAGACTCCACATTTTCATTGCCAGGGGCATGGGTTCGATCCCTGGTGGGGGAACTAATATCCCACAAGCCGTGCTGTGCGGGCAAAAAATAAAAATTTTACCCCTATTGGTGAATAGCAGTAAGTAAAATTCCTGTTGAAATAAAGTTAATCCCTCCATTCTCTTTGCCCCCAAAGTACCACGTACCTGTCTCTATTATAGAACATTCACATTAATCATATTTTGAGTCTGTTCACTTCAGTAGGCTGTGAATTCTTTGAATGCAGAGATCTTATTTTTAATCATTTCTGAATGTTAAGCACCTCACCAATGCCTGATGCTTGTACAGACCAAAAGTGGTTCAATACCAGCAAGTTCATATTGTTTAACAAATAATTGTTCAGTATTTAATGAGTGAGTACTCAATTACTTTATATTAACATTCCATTTAACAGTGTTGGATTTTCAAAAAGAAAGCCAGTATTTATTCCATGAATTTCATGTTTTACAATTATGAAATGACACAATTATCAAATAGTCAATTTCTCCCTTAATACAACAAGGATTTGCCCAGTTTTTATGGCATAAAAAATTTGAGCCCTAATAAAGACCAAATAAGCCCTTTGTGCCTCATTATATTCTGATAAATTAATTAAAATTTTGTAGGAATTCCTTGGTGGTCCAGTGGTTAGGACTTCACACTCTCACTGCCGAGAGTGTGAGTTCAATCCCTGGTCGGGGAACTAAGATCCCACAACCCTCATGGTGTGGAAAAAATTTTTTTTAATTAAAAAAGAAGAAGAAGAGGAAGAAACAAAGAAAAAATAAAATAAAATTTTGTAGCTCCTTTGAGTTCGAGAATATTTGTTCCTAGGAAGAATTTTTCATTTAGTATATGCATGTTTGAGAGATAGACAGATAGATATAACCTTTTCTCAACATTTCTTAAGAGCAAACAAGAAACTAAAATGGAAAAAAAGTGAACCCTGGAAGATGTGAAATGTTCTCCAATGAATGTTCTATGTTTAAATGAGCTTTTGGGAAAGATGCTTCCTCTGATGACAGCTTCAGAGAAATTCAGACCAGCTGGTAGCTAAAGGACACCAGAGTCAAAATCCAACAGGATAGAGCCATGTTTCTGTTAATTGCCTTGCCCAAGTGATGATATGAGAAATCCTTTACACCATTTAACAATCTATTTCAACACTTGCTCATTCTATGAAACAAAATAACCACCTAACCATCCAAAGTACCATTTTTTACTTTTCGATATACGTTTATATCTAATTCAATGACATTTTGACTCTGAAATCACTATGATTTAGCCTAATATCTCAAAACTACACCTTCCTTGATATATTTACCTCTTTTAAGACCAGTTTACTTCTAGCATTAGTGTTCAAAATGACTTGCTGCTATGAAAAATTATTACAGGAAGAATTGCTACTTGTCTAATGTAGGAGCTTCACAATGGGTTATACATGTTTAAGAGTAAGAAAGATATGCTATAATCCCTTTCTGAGCAATGAAAATACTGTTGGGCTGGATTAAGTCTCTAGAAGTCAGCCTTTCAATTTCCCAGATCATTAACTATAAGGAAGAAGATAGAAAAATGAACATTAAAATCAATTATGGTATTAAATTTTCCTTCAATTAAAAAAGAATTTTTTTGCACTGTTGATGGGAATGTAAAATGGTGCAAACAGTATGGAAAACGGTATGGCAGTTCCTCAACAAAATTAAAAATAGAGTTACCATATGACCTAGCAATTCCACTTGTGGGATAAGACCCAAAGCAGGATCTTACAGAGATAATTGTGCACCTATGCTCTTACCAGCATTATTCACAATGGCCAAAAGGTAGAAGCAATCCATGTGTCCACCAATGTATGAATGGATAAACAAAATGTGGTATACACATACATTAGAATATTATTTAGTCTTCAAAAAGAAGGAAATTCTGATACGTACTATAACATGGATGAACCTAGAAAATATTATGCTAAATGAAATAGGCCAGTCACAATAACACAAATACCGTATGATTCCACTTACATGAGGGACCTAGAGCAGTCAAAATTCATAGAGACAGGAAGTAGAATGGGGCTGGAGGGAGGGGGAATGGGGAGTTATTCTTTAGTGGGTAGAGATCTAGTTTTGTAAGATGAAGGAGTTCTGGAGACGGATGGTGGTGACAGTTTCACAACAGTGTGAATGAATTCAATACCACCGAACTCTATGCTTCAAAATGGTTAAGATGGTAAATGTTATGTTATGCATATTGTACCACAATTAACATTTAATTTAAAAAGAGCACCCCCAAGAAGGCACTATCCATTGTTCTGATCTTTGACGTCAACACGGACACACAGATCAGCAAGTGGGCAGCACGGTAAATATTCTAAATCAAACACAATATGAAGGCAATGATCTAATACTGGGTATGGCTCCCAAATGTCCAGGCTTTTCTTGGGCTCTGTGACTCATTAGCTCAAACAAGTCAATTTAATTCTCTAGGCTTTGAATCTGATCCCTTCTGTAAAATTAAGTAATAATTCCACCCCGGATTCCCATGTGATGCTGTCATGAAAATCATCAGTGATGATTTTTAAACTGAAAAATGCTATGTCAAGTTGGGAGGTGGGTAAGGTCTGAGAAAGGGTTTCTATGCCGGAAGACTCTATCTGTTAATAAACAAGGGATGGGCTTCCCTGGTGGCGCACTGGTTAAGAATCTGCCTGCCAGTGCAGGGGACACGGGTTCGAGCCCTGGTCAGGGAAATTCCCACATGCCGCGGAGCAACTAGAGCCCACGAGCCACAACTACTGAAGCCTACACGCCTAGAGCCCATGCTCCGCAACAATAGAAGCCACGGCAATGAGAAGCCCATGCACCGCAAGGAAGAGCAGCCCCCGCTTGGCGCAACTAGAGAAAGCCTGCGTGCAGCAACAAAGACCCAACGCAGTCAAAAATAAATAAATAAATTTATTTTAAAAAATAATAAAAAAACAAGGGAGGTTTAATGTAGAGAGTCTGAAGAAGGCCTCGTGGACAGTCCTTCCCCCTCTTAGCTGACTAGCTATAGAGGGCAAGTCTACTTTAAATCTGTCTCGGTTTCCCCACTAAATAACCTATTTGTTGTGTGACTATAGGCAAGTTACCTAATCTCTTTGCACCTTGGTTTCCTCATCTGTTAAATGGGAACAATAATCAGGGTGAGAGGAGGGTGAATCATGGTGCTTAACACAGTTCACCTTGCCGCCAACGTATTTATCACTAGAAACACAGCCTCTGTAAGTACTTTACGGCAGTGGCTCTCAATTTCCCAAAGAGCTTGTTAAAATACAGATTCTGAAGCAGTGGGTCTGGAGTGGAGCCCAAGAGTCTACAGTTCCCAGGGACCCAGGTACTGCTGAAGCTACTCATCCAAAGACACATGTTGAGCAGTAAGACTTACCGTGTGTCCCCACTTCTATATGTTCTGGTCCCACTTTATTGAAAGAAAAAGTCAGAACGCTTTCATCAGACCCCGATTCTACTGATTTCAGCTCTGGAAATTCTAGACTTTTTGAGCAATACGATACCTGAGACTTAGAGACTAAATAGTTTAACATCTCCAGCTTACAAGTGAGGGAAAGGAAAACCCGGAGCTGGTAAGCACCACATCTTACATCACACAGCAACAGATCTGGTACCAGCATCTGGGTTTCCCAGCATGCAATCCTTACACTTACCAGGAGTACAGCGATTGAGGACGAAGTCTTAACAAAACACCCCCCTAAACAAACATCCTAATTGAGGAAGCATGGGGGACAGACGAACAATGGCGGCCTCTAGAGAGAAGCCAATAGGGGTATGGTGCCTCATTCTGATCCAGAATGTTCCTCTGAACCTTCCCCAAGGAACAGAAGTGAGTGACTCGTCCATATTTTGTCAATATATCTTAGAATCTAAGCAAGATTATATGCAAAATATCCCAGGCCATTTTCAACTGAAAATGATTTTTCTTTCCCTTGGAAATTTTAAAAGCACTCAGCCAGGATTCAGCCTGTCTTTACTTGGCCTTTGCATCTTTGAATGCCAGGCTTCAGGTTCTCGCTCTTTCAAAGAACAAACCCTTCAGGAGAACAAAACCACTGGAGTCCTCCTTGAAGAACAGGCAGTAATGATGACAGCCAGCTCCCAGCGCTATGAGACAGTCGACACAGAGGGGGTCTTTCTCCATATCCATGACTAACCACTCTAGCTTCCTGTGAATGTGTTATAAATGTTCCCGGAGACGCACTGCAGCCCAGTGGGTGCGTTTTGGCTCTGTCTCTCCACATATGTTATCTTCATGGTAGCTGCTCCCAAAAAGGGTTGTAACTCAGAGGAATCTCTTCACAGATTCATGTCTGGCTTTAAAACAAGGAGCTCTCAAACCTGTCAAATCAGGGAAACAGACGGTGTCTCTATTTTGGGGTACCTTTCCCCTCTGGGTTTGTAAAGGTTTCCTCTGGGAGGAGTCGTCCCTTTTACATGTATTTGATTGCTTGCATGTTGGAAAGCAACTGTGAGTCTGGAAAAGAGCCTTTTTCAAGGTGTACAGTTTAGGGAAGTTCAGGTGGAATCCATAGGGACGGAGGTAGCAGAAGGTGGGAGAGGAACACAACGCACGGCTTAATGTACACAGCGTGTAGCATCAGTTGAACACTTCTGTGGTTGCCATAGGAATGAGAAGACTTTTGATTTTAAATCATCGCTCCTCTGGAGCTACATTAAAAATGTGACAGTGGGTTCTTGCTGTTTACCGCTACCAGCTTTTTAAATGGGGGCTCTTTTAAAAATGCAGCCCACATGTTTACTCTACCGAAGGAGGTCACACTAACCTGAAACAAAAATGTCACTCTCAAGGCCCAAAAATCGAAAGAACATGGACTTCTCCCAGGTACCTTGGGCTCCACAACTTCCAAGCTGGTGAAACACAATGTAGTTCCGATAGTTTCTTCCCCAGACGGGATTTGTCAAATACACAAAAGAGCCCGTGGTGGTAACTCAAGCAAGTTAATTATCATTAAATTGTTGTGGGAGAATATTTTAAAACCAAACAATTGGTTTAAAACCAATAGCTCTTTAGTAGCTGCTCCTCCCTTCTCCCCACTGCCAACTAGACACTGTGTTGTATTATTCATCTAATTTGAAAAGTTATGGAGAAATTAAATACATTAAGAATTGAGCACCTTACATAAAGCTTCCCGACTGGCATGCCAGGTTGGGTCCCTGAAGCTGACTGCCTCTGGACACATCTGCTGAATCACGAACTAATGTGATCATTTTCAAATACGTGCCTTAATATGAAAAAAGTTGGGAGAATCTAAGTTCAGCTAATTTGTAATCTCCTTGAGAAGAGGAGTTGGTCTAGTTTATTATTTTAACCCTAGCAGCTCGTGCAATGCCTGGCATGTAATGAATGATAAACAATTATGTGCCAATAAAGAGTTATAAACTGGGCTTCCCTGGTGGTGCAGTGGTTAAGAATCCACCTGTCAATGCAGGGGACATGGGTTTGAGCCCCGGTCCGGGAAGATACCACATGCCGCGGAGCAACTAAGCCCGTGCGCCACAACTACTGAGCCTGCGCTCTAGAGCTCGTGCTCCGCACCAAGAGAAGCGACCGCAATGAGAAGCCCGTGCACCGCAACGAAGAGTAGCCCCCGCTCGCCGCAACTAGAGAAAGCCCGCGCACAGCAACAAAGACCCAACACAGCCAGAAATAAATAAATTAAATCAAATTAAAATATATTTTAAAATACTTATAAATAAACACATAGTGACTGAACGCTTGGATTAGACAATGTCTGTGACACAGCCCTGGAAGAACAGAAACATTTGTTGAGTGTCTCAGTACTCAGTGGATAAAATTCCTACTCTGTGCCTGGCATCTACACTTAACTCGGCTGAGGAAAGAGAAGATGAGCTTATGAAAAATAGTGGACAAAATTCTGCTCTAGTTTGTAATCCCCTGTTGCAAACTTCTCTCAGGAAAGCAGAGTGGTAAAAAGAACAACAAAGGCCCTTTTGGTGGAGCTATCTTGACATGGGTCCTCAATGCTTCCTACTTTGCATGACTGTCCAGAAAAAGAACACACATTAAAGAGCTCACTAAGGGCCACCAGCTCTCTGTGAGGGAAAATAATTATAATAACTTACACTCTTGGAATACTTACTATGAACCACGAACCATTCTAGATGTGTTACACCTAATAATTCCTTTAATCCTCATGTATACATGATTAACTGTAACACAAGTTAGAAATATAGACCAAATACCATGGGACTTCAGAGGACCAAGAGCTTATTTGCAGTGAAAATGATGGAGGTAATATTTTGACTGATATGTGGGACAGATGCAGCTGCGGTGGGGTTGTCTCACCGCCTGCAACTCCTTGCATTTGTAAGCTGTTAAAAATATTTCAAAATAATACCTAACCTCAATACTTCCTGTGTGTCAAGTGCTGTGTTGTCTACGTAGATGATCCCTTTTGATTCTTATTTTTATTCCTGTACTACAGAGCTGGAAACTGAGGTCTAAAGAGGTTAGCTTGCTCAGCTAAGAAGCTGCAGAACTGGGAGTCCCAAGCTCGTACTTTTAGCTATTTTACTACATTGTCTCCTGGATAACATTTCTTTGGTGTTTATTATACAGCAGTGAGTGCTGTGAGGCTGAATATTACATTTTTCCCCATATACTAATAATGCTTGTGAGAAATTAAAACTCAATGAATACCAATAAGGTTCTCTTTGTTTCAGAAGCAAGTGCTCACCTACCATCACCCCCATTTTACGAGCATCAGGGAGGGGGTGTTTTCTGTTATCTTCAATCCACTAGGAGCAGAGAATGCTGATTTGGAAACTTGGTACCTAGGATATGATGCTCCTCGGTACCTTCAGGTGATATATCCTAAAGACATTTAACTCTGCAATTAAACCAGAGACTGTATCGTGAATAATAATATTTGTTATGCAAAGATATGCCTCAAATACCTTGCACAATATGCATAAGGAAAACATTTAGTATCACTATTTAAGCACATAAACCCTTGCTATAGAATTTGTTAGTGTATTCAAAACCTAAAAGGAATGAAACAGTTCCCAAAGTTCCTTTGACTTACACTGCTTTGGTTTTTGACCTTGGCATTTGGGAACACAAAAAAGGTAGTTCAAAGTCACTACTATGCCTAAATTCATCTTGATCATTTTCTTCTATGAATCTCTACCTCTATCCTTGTCTCCATCTCTATCTCTTTCTAATCTCTACATCTACCTCAATATTTATCTATCGAATTTGTCTATCATCCATCCTCACTGTGCATAGTAATGTGGGATTGTAAAAATGACCTCACAACGACCTAAAATTGACTTTTACTCTTTTGATACAATTCACTCTCTGTGGGCTCCCACTGGTATAGCCAAACCTCTTTTCCTAATGTGTTCTGGAAGTTCAGGGGTCATATCTTCTGTGTAAGGTCTGTAAGACTCATGGCACATAGAAATCATTATTCTTTCTTTCTTCAACATGTTTTTAGTTACTTTTCAGGTTGCCATCTGGATTTTTAGGAGGACTAGGAAAACACAGTTGAACTTGTGATTAATTTTTTCAGCTTCCTCTGGGAAAGTTGAAACAAATTACACACATACACACACATCAAGAATTGAGGGCAATGTGATTTTCTTGCCAGAGGGAATGAAGTCAAATTTCGTTCTTACGTACCCTCGAAGTGGTGCTTAAAGAAAGAAAAAAAAAAGAGCTGCTACTGTCAACACATTTCTCCAACATTAGTTGGCCATTTTCATGTCTTCATATTTAGGGTTTTGAGAGTTATAGTAAGTAGAGAGTTGCTCGAGAATTCCTCATTTCCCTACTCAACATTTCTTCATTTCCCTATATCCAGATCAGTAGATAAACACTGAGATAGAGATATAATTCATGAGTATTCTTTCTGACAAGCCAAGAAATTTCCACATTATAAGCAAGATGGGCTTACTAGAATCCAGTTGGCAGAGGGCAAGATGAGATTTTTGAACTTTTGTTCTTCACTCTGTGAATTGACCCTTCTACAAAGTATTAAAAGAGGGGAAAGGATATTTTTAGAAGTGGGCAGCACGTGGAACCAAAGGCTTCGCTGCTCTTGGCTCTGACCTTTGCCATTTTGGCCAATGCAGCCTCTCTCCTAGTGTGGATCTCTCGAACGCAGTTTCAAGAACAGAAGCCTGCATGACTTTGTTGTGAAGAATTTTCCTGCTAGCTGAGGATGGGCCAAAGGTGAAACTCCTTTGACATAGTGTTCTTGAAATAGGATTTAGGAGTCTGCCTCTGGTCCTTTAAGGGAGTTTCAAGCCCTGGTCCAAACTAAGATGTTTACAGATTTAACGTCCTTATTTGCCAGCTGAATACTTGGTACCTTATATGTAAGTAAGCCCTCAAAACATGACTACATGCTTACATGGAATAAAATTAGGTTCCTCCTCCCTGTGAGACTTTTTTTTTTTTCTCAGTCCATCTTTCCAACCCTCCCAGCTTTCTTTAGCTTTCTATCATCAAAATCTTTTCACAAGGAAAGATTGGAAATTAATTTATACTAAAGTAAAAGTAATTGATGATGGTTTAACATGTTTCCTTTCCCAGGGAGATTTCAATAAAAATAAAGCCCCAGATAAAGTGTCTGCAGTTCCCCTACCATCTAAGGACAAGCTTTACTGAGGAGAGAAGGAAAGATTCTTTTCGAGCGTTGGATCAAGAGATAAGAGAGTGACTTGCCAAGCAGAGAGAACCGGCTGCTGTTGAAGCATATCATTCTCAGGTCAACTATTTGCAAAAATAAATGAATATATTATTTTCTATACTTGTTTAGTGAGCTAGCAGTTAATCAAAGATCTTCAGTCTAGGTACCACCCCCCGCTCCCCGCCAAGGGGTCCAAAATATCCTCACACTTCGAGATCTCCTAATATTTTTAAAGTTAGTTGAGTCTTTTGGGGAAAAAGGAACTTCCCCAAGATTTCATGCAGGTAGAAGGCAGAACTTCACGTAGTCCAACACAAATAAAAACATGGTCTTCTAGAGATCTCTGGAATATAGTAAAACAATTAAACAAAAAAAATATGAATTGTAAAATTGTCAATAACACAAACTTCTTTATCTCTTAGCAAACAGAGTAAACCCAGACTGACTCTGATGGAAGTTGTTTGGATGATATTAAAAGAGCAAATTGTCTAACTGCAAATCACATGAACCTCTCTCTCGGATCGTCTGGGTCTTATGCCATCCAATTGTATAAATAAGTACACCTCAAAGATAAATTAATACAAGCTGTTATCTTTACTGATCTCCAGATTCCATCTTGAAATATGCCTTCATTTTTTAATTAATCAAACGCTTCTTCCTTTTGTATATAGAACGCTCACACACATATTCTCTTACCACCAAACTGGACAGAAAAGTATAAACATTTCTGCCAAGTCATGTATTTTAAATAATACGAGATTATTGATTTCATCCTTACAGCGCTAAACTTCCATATTGTAATGCCATCGATGTAAAAGACGTAACTCTGGCTTTTTAAAAATGATTGTTTATCTCTAGCTCACTGAGCTATGTTAACACTGTCTGAGTGAGTAAGGAGACAAAAAATTCTGGATTACTATTATTTTTCATTTATATACCACGTGTTTGGGGGTTTTTTGTTTTTTGTTTTTTTGCGGTACGCGGGCCTCTCACTGTTGTGGCCTCTCCCGCTGTTCCGCACAGGCTCCGGACGCGCAGGCTCAGCGGCCATGGCTCACGGGCCCAGCCGCTCCGCAGTATGTGGGATCTTCCCGGACCGGGGCACGAACCCGCGTCCCCTGCATCGGAAGGTGGACTCTCAACGACTGCACCACCAGGGAAGCCGTGAGTTAACTTTTAGAGCTGATGTCTCAAGGATGTTTTGGGCTGAATCGTTCAGTGACGCATAAGAGTTATTCTGAATACTTGCTGTAACCTTGCCTTCTTCTCTGTCTGGTTCTATTATATCTCAGAACAATGGGCCATTATAAATGCTGCTTTTGAGTAGATTAAAGTTATAAAACAGAGCTGAGCTGATCAGGTCTTGACATTGGGTTTTGAACATTACAATACTTCCCCACCTTTAAAAGTAATGCCTCACACAGATATTGCTATATGTGGTCTACAGCTATGCTCCCCAGAGAATAAAATCATCTTTTGTATCTATTTCGGAACCTGGTCATATCATGTTAAAGAACTCAGCCGTTAATTACTTAGTAAAATAAAGTCACTTTTTGCAAGTGAATAATCATCCCCTTCCCAAATACATTTCTTTAAGTTGAAATTTTCCTCTCCAAGTTTTCTTTAAAGCATTGCCCTTTCACATTACATGTTCATTTTGTAAGACTTCAAATTCCCTTTCTTGGTCAACTCTCCAGAAATGACTGACTTCCAAAGCCATCCCCCAACCCCTGGGGATCAACTCTATTTTTCGCATTTCCAATTTAGCATCTCCTTTTCAATCACACATTCATCTGGGCTCACCAACAGTGGATTGTGCACTCTCTCTCTCTCACCTCTGAGTCATTACAATTTCAGTAGAAGCACAATAGAGAGTTCAGAACCTGTCACCCACACCTTAAGCTAAAGGAACCAGAAGACAGCTTTCTCCTTTTGTAAATGTCAAGTGTTCAGCATGTCTCCACTGGGGGCTGAACAGAAATGTAACCTTAGAGAAGTCAGTCCTTGGGTCTGGGCACAGCTCTGAGTATTCTGAGTCCAAAGTTGGCTCTTCCTACAAGGGCATGTGATTGGTAGTTTCAGCTTCCTCTTTCATCAGGCTTAACTCTGTAGCACCAGCTTGGTGTCTAATTTGTTCTGACTGGGTGGGAGAGCCCATAAGATAAACAGAAGGAGATGTTCAGGTTTGTCTCAAGAGTAGTCCACAAAGCTGTGTATATGGGAGAAGGGAGTCTGGTGGTTTTCCTTCCAAGGCTTCTTAAATTCAGCTTCTCTTTTCTTAACAATACAACATGCCACACACCACACCACACTTATTACTAATTCTGCTTGGTCAACAAAGGGTGCAAGAGGGTCATGGAAAACCTACTACAGATCTTGTATTTGGCTATCATTATGCCTTTCATGAGTGGATCTCAAAGTATTATGCCTAAAAGTCCTTACTGAGGTTTGGTAAGGAGGCTATTCTACCAGAATAAGCTCAGGTATCAAACCAAAGTTTCTTTTTGCTGTGAGGTTTACTTTGTTACATTCAGACAGAGTGAAACTCATTTAGACAAATTGGCATGATTGAGGCTGGCGATTTGACCAAGCAATCAGAGGCTGGAAGAGGACGAAAGGCCAGAGAAGAGGGAGGGGGTGAAATCCAATGTTCACTCTGTATTTCACTCCAGAAAACAGCTCGCAATTATAATTCCCCACCTTGTTTTGCAGCTCAGAATAAAAGTGGCATTGCACCAAACCCTGCCCAAGCAGCCATTGTGATTAGAAAGTACTCCACACCTTGGAGAACCAAGGAGCCACGAGCCTAATTTTAAATGCAAATTAAATTGAGGGGGTAGCAGAGAGAACACATAAAAGACAGTAAAACAGAACCTTTCAATTTTCTTAAATTAGCAGTCTAATGTGTTCTAAAGAACAGCTCCCCTCAGATCTCTTCTTAGGGGTTGTATTTCATCACAATATAAAATGGGCAAAGCCATCACTTGCCTCTGCTTGGTGCTCTTGAACTGAGATTGAAGGAAAAATTAGAAGCTGTTCATTTGGGCTTGTGGGCTCAGCGGCGTGAGGCAGCTTCGTTTTATGCTCTACGGGGTCCTATTGAAAGGGGCCAACAAGTGCTGGTGAGTATCTGCTAACTGCAAGACTCTTTCATATATATCTTTTGGGGTTATCTTTCCTTTACCGGGGGGGAAATCTCCCAAAAGATTTATGTTATAATGCAACTTTCAAAACCTAGGAAATTCCAGACAGCTTTCTAAGCTTCTTCCAGGGACTGATTTACGCAAGGGGAGAGAGTTATTTTCAGCCCAGATGCTGGTGACTGATCCGTGTATTAATTATAACAGGGGAATGTGTAACTGATGCTAGCTAAAACAGCCTTTCCCCACCCCCCCTTAGCCTGCGTTAGGGTAGGAACTGGTGCCCCGACAACTTTTCTACCATATTAACTGCATAATCGTGTAATTGTGTTATAATTGCAAATAAAACTGGGACTTGGAGCTATATAAATAATTAAACCCAAAGCATTTTTTAAAATGACTATGACAGTACTCTGCCTAAGAGATGGGCGGCGGCAGCCGGGGGATGGAGGTAGGGGTAGTGGTCGGGGGCGGGATGGGGCATCGGACCCGCGTGATGGTGACATGTAGATTTTGACGGTGATGGTTTTCTGCCAAAGTTTTACCCGAGAACCTGGTCATTTCCTTCTTTCGCAGTGGAGGATACAAAGAGACTGAGGCTGGCGTCACCTTCCGTTGCTAAGGTAACGTGCTCTGGCCATTTTATCTGATAAAGGAAGTCCAGCGGACCGTATACATTATTCATCGCCGATCTAATCAAACAATCAAAATTGTTTACTTTCACCGGGAATGTTTAGTGAGATCAAAGACACGGTGGCTGAAATTGCTCCTGCTCTTAACTGCCGGCAGTTAACCCTTGATTTTATTTATTTTTCTTTTCTTTTTTGCAGTAAGTATGACTTGCCGTTGGGGTAGCTTTGGATATTTTTTAAAGTTTCCGCCTACCAGACTTGGTTTCTTAAATTAAAATATGCACTGTTAGAAAGAAAAACCAATTGGATTATCCTTCTGAGTTTGATTTTAATGACTTTGTCTTGTTAACTCTTTCCAAAAACATCCTGCAGAAATAGAGATACTTCATTTGTGCAAGTATGGGGGAAAGGCTACAAATGCTAGAAAGAACCTAACAGGCTGAATGTTTTTTAATGAAGCGTATTAGCTTCCTGACAAGCTAGTGCACGATAATATCCCGGGGATCATTGCAATTCTGAAATAATTGTCGTTGCTCTACAAACCAGAGTTCTTTCTCAAAAGCAGCCTGTCAGAGGCAAGCAGGTGATGATCCTTAGCACTTTATAAAACGTGCTAGAGGAAATCGCTAAAAGGAAGGAGTGCGAGGCATTTTTACAGCAAACATGTCAGCCTGTGTCATAAACGCAAGGCATCTAGAGGTGGAGGCTCTGGTTCCCGGGAGATGCTCGCTGCTCCGGGGGAATTAGAACTCCCTGGATCAACTGAGGATCCATACTCAGAATGGCTGATACTTAATGATGTCATTTATCAGACAGAGATAAATGAAAACAGAGAGCATGTAAATTTGAAAGTTTATTTTCCGGTTAATACACAGCAAGGAAAGACCGGTATGTTATCTCTCTTTAGCCTGGATCATCTGTATTTTCTGTGTAGCATATATTACTTTTAATAAATGTTGGTGAAAGGCTGCATTTTCTCCTACAGTAGGAAAGCTCTGTTGAGGGATGGACTTAAAACGGGGAATGTCAGTCAAATCATGGGCTATTATAATGGGGTATCTCTTCTTCCAAAATCATATTTGACAGTCTAAAATACTGTGTATTTTCTTCCTCTTCCATAGGCAATACAAGTGACTATTTTGTCGTAAAACTGTTTCTGGAACATCGAAGATGGATTATCCCAAAATGGATTATTTTCTGGATGTCGAGTCTGCGCATAGACTCTTGGATGTTGAGTCAGCTCAAAGATTCTTCTACAGCCAAGGAGCTCAAGGTAATTAAATGGGAGAAAGAGAGGAAACTCCTCTCATTTGCATGTTGGTTTTATATGAACAGTGCAGTGTGGACTGTAGCAGTGTAAGCTCTACTGCAGAAGTTCAGCAACTGGGATTTCCCAATCGGTAACCTACCGAACTGTTTCTGGAACCGAGGCAGGCATGCAGTAGAATGAATACATCTAAACTTCTTGATGTAGTTAAAAAGCAACCTACCCAGCTTTCACACAAACAACCCTTGGAAAGCTATGTTAGAAAATTATTCCAACTCCTTGCAACCAAAGTCTAGGTTTGAAAGGCTTCGAGGATGCTTTCAGCCACAGGAAAAGGTTGAGTGCGCAGCTACTGCACTAGAGAAGTAGGTCTAGGGCACCCTGACCTATCGATTGAAATCCAGCCGGATGAGGGGCTCCTGAGATAAGGTTTGAGCTTCTACAGCTGTCTTATCTAGTTTAGATGAAATCAATTACTGCCTCAAGGAATTAACAGTGTACTTGGGAAGCACTAAGGAACACGCCTGTTGTGAAGTGTGGCTGATAGGTACCTTTTTATTACAGATTTCAAGATGGTCAGTTAGGCTCCAGTTGGCTTGTTCTTCTGTTCCAGGGTGCACTTAGAATGTTCTGCCAGCATATTAGAGTACAGGAAGAAGATGGCGTATTTACTGGGCTCTCCTGACAGGCAGGAGATATTTTTAAAGCCTATTTTCTCTTCTCCATAGAATATTTAGGGTATACAGTCAAAGCAACCTGATGATGGGCATATCCCAAATGGTACAAGTAATGCACTGAGAAGAAAGGCAACTTTCATTTTCTTAGAGAAGTAGTTCAATTCTTCAAAGCCACGAGGCAGGACAGAAAAGGAAATGCTGTTTTGGTAATCCTGGCACCTTTCACTGTTATGTGGTAATGGGTACTTCACACAGGGGTGCTTCACAGAGGGCGCTTATGATATTCTGCCTCGGCTTCCCCAGTTGTCTTGTCTGAAGTGGTTTTTCCCTAGCTCTTAAGCCAATTTCTCATGGCAAACTCAAGGGCTTGCAAGCCTCCTTCTCTGCTTCCATTTTCCTGGGCAGGATCCCGTCTTCTTCAAGTCAAGAGGGGCTGGTAATCATCTGGTTGATTGGCTGGGGTCAGTATGCTCATCAGCAGAGCCTCCATTAGCAAAAGTGAGACAATAGCTAATTCTCCTCATTCCTGTGGGTGTGTGTAGTCAGCGTTGCTCCTTTCAGCCACTTAAAGGGACATGAAAATGTTACTGAGGTAGAAGAAGGGTGAGAGACTGGTCAGAACTTCCAACCCCTTCTGGGTCTGCAAGTCAGAAGGTGCTGGGAACAGATGGAGAACGGAGGCCAGAAGGAGAAGGGGGCTGAGGCAGGGCTCAATCCCATCTCTGGCTCTGAGTTTAAACATTGCTGCCTCTGTCCATTTCCATTTGAACAGGAGAATAACATCTGGTGCTGGGGTCAGACACCTGAGCCGTGTCTCTGCTGGCAGAGCAGAGAAGGGGAGTGGCAGTGAATTATAGATAATAAAGATGCCCATTTTGCCTTGCAGTAGACACAGTTTAAGCCTTTAAGAGGACTGTGGGCTCCAGGCATTTATGGAAGGCAAACAGTCAGGGTGTGGGAGACTCAGAGGACGCAAGGCAGTCTGGTGGTTGTCGCCAGATGGAGTTTGGGGTGGAGTGGACAGAATTGTCGCCATCAGTGACTATGGTTTAGACACCAGAGCTGGAAGGACTGGAAAAGGCATGGGAGGTGGTAGCATAAGCTACTGACTGTGGCTCCCTGATGAGAGCACGTTCATTTTAGGGTAATCAGAATGATGTTGCGATCAGGGAATCTTGGATCTGTAGTGAGAGTGAGGGTTTCCTAAACAACCCCCAGGCCTCCTGAATCAGAAATCCAGGTATAAGTCTTAGCGGTTTGCCTTTTAAGCAAGAGCTCCAATGACAATTCCCCAGCTCTCACACTCTTCTGGGGACCAGCATTTAAGAACCAGTCCATCCTGTCTGATTTCTCTCCTTCCACCCCAGAATGGGATGTCCCCAGCCTCAGAGGCAGGATAGCACAGTGGTTACAACCAAATCCTTACTGCCTAGGTTCAAACCTGGGTCTGCCACAGTCAACCTGGGAAAACTAACCTTTGAATTTTTAATTTCCTCCTCTGAAAAATGGAAACAATAATAGTGCCCAATTCATAAGTTGTTAAGAGCAATAACGAGGTAAGAATTGAAAGTGCTTTAAACTGCCACATGGGAAATGCCATACATAAGCAAATCAATGAAATAAACACCTTTGCAAAAGGCCATCTCTCCTCTGTTGGAGATTTCACTGCCTTGCAAACAAGAATGTTACCTGATAGGAGTGAACCTCCTATTTTTAGCAAAAAAAAAAAAAAGAAAAATTAATTTTAAAACTAAAATTTTTAAATTTTTAAAATTTTAAAACTAAAATTTAAAAACTAAATTTTTAAAAATTAAAAATTAATTTTAAAATTAATTTTAAAAAATTAATTTGAAAAAAACAGTGATTGTTTTATTGTCACATCAAAAGCTAACTCGGGGCAAAACTGAAAAATAGGGAGAACCAAGACCAACTTCTACTATCTACCTAGTCCTACACATCACTTGAAACTGAAAGCCCCTCTCCCACCAACACCTTCCCCAGAACCCCACCACCTAGGACCAGTCACCCCCAGGGTCTCCTTGCTGGAGTTTTGCTGCCACTATGATGGGAGGCTTGTCACTGCGTTGTTCCACCTCCTTCACAGCAGCTCCCTTCCGCTCAGCACCGACGCCATAGTCTTTCCTGGATAACAAGCCCCTCGGCCTGATAAAGGTCTCCCAGTGGCTGAGGACCATGGCTTACACCCCTCCCTTTCTGAACCAAATGTGCATGTAGGTGACTAAAGCCCGTATCTCACCACCGGCAAGATCCCAAGAACCAGTGGAAGGAGGGCAGCATGGTGGCTGGCTCTTGAGAAGGGCATGTGAGGCCATTAGGGCCTTGTGCTGCTGTTAAATCATAGCACATGGCAGCTTTCTACTTGGCCAGCCCAGCCCAGGTTCAAAGGGATATTACTGAGGTCAAGGAGCCTCCACTGGATACCCTCTTCTATGAAAAAGGCCCAAATGGAAATACAGTATTGAGTTAAGTACCTGGAATGTGGATGTCCTAGGATTGATTCCCTTGGCTAAACTGGTGTGTGGTTATTGCATTCTTGAGATGTCCATTCTCGAGGGAATACAGACATTTCTATAGACTGATCAAGGACAGGTGTAAATACTTTTAAAGGGGAAAGGAAGAAAATAAGACTTTCATTTTCCACATTACTATCCTTGCATCAGTTGATTTACAAATTCATATACTTTTGGGGATCCAGCCCCTTCTATATTAATTAATGCAAAACGGTTATCCAAAGCAACAGTATCAGAATTAACAATGTTTCTGACCCCATCATGGTTGTTTTTCAATTATTCTTGGAAAGTGGCAAAAAACCTGTCGCTAGGTAGAGGGTGTTTTGAGCTAGTAAAAGCAAGAGGAATCCAGGAGGATAAGAAAAAGAAAAAGAAGGAAAATGATCTAATATCTATCCTGGGACAGATTCTGCTGAAATTCCCAGAGATTTTCAAAAGTCAGTCCTCTGCTCTGCTGAATACAACAGCTTGTTATTTTCTCCCATCTCCGTTTTTCCTTGGAGGTAAGGAAGGTGAGCCCGCTTCTCTGGGGATTCTGCTTTAGAAAGCATGGTGTGCTGCGAAGAGCAGAAAAAAGTCCAGGGTCATTCTGTCAGTGAAGGGTGCTCTCCCGGTTCATCTGGGAGTGCTTCGTCAACAATAAGCCCTGCTCACACAGAGAGTCCGTGAAAAGTCCCCATGAACTCAAAGGGAGAATTTTGGAGGTTGAAGGTGCACGTGATATAAAGATCAACCATGTCTTGACATCACATACTTTGAGTTCACCCATCTTTCATGTTTCTGACAATGATATTCCACACGCTCTACTACAGACGCTGTAATTTTTTTTTACAGAGCCGTTAAACTGGGAGAGAAATCATATTATAAAATCACAAAATTGGCATCATAGGATTTTCAGGTTGAAATGGACACTATAGTTCCATGACTTTCCTTGCCCCTCCCTAAACCAAGTAAAACAGAATTTGTGAGGGCCAGACCCAGGTCCCAGGGCTACATTGGCCACAAGCCGCTGGGTTATCCTGCTGGACACTGAAGGTTGAGAATTGTTATGGAACACTAATTACTCAGTTTGATTCCAGACTAGCAGCATCAGCTTCATCTGGGAGCTTGTTAAAAATGCAGAACTCAGACACCCCAGACCTAGAGAATTAGAATCTACGTTTAACAAGATTGCCGGGTACTTTATGGCAAAGCTTGAGAAGCAATGATTGAATCTAGTGCACATTAGAAACACCTGGTGAGCCTTTATGCCCTCGAGGCTGGAGTCCCAGGGCAAAAGCAATTAAGTCAGAATCACTGGCGGTTAAGTCCCATACTTGGGAATCTTTTAAATTGTCCCCGGTGATTCAAATGTGCAACCAGGGCTATGAACTACTGACCTCCCATTTTATGGTAAAGGACATTTTAGCACATCACGCAGCTATTCTTGCCTGAGTTTCTTTACCTAGGTCTTTCCCTTTAAATAAGTCCAAACCGTTGGAAAGGTGCAAATGGACTGGTTTTTTTTAAAAAAAGGACTGGACTATGTATCAGGTGCTGCCTTCTGTGTATTCACTGTATCTGTTAGTCCTCAGGGAACCTGGGGAAACAGGAATTATAATGCTCATTTCAAAGATTAGAAAGGACTCCACATTTAGATAGTAGCATAGCCAGGGTTTGAATTCAAGTATATCTGACTCCAACAGCCCCCCCGCGTAGTAAGGGTAACATTTGTGAGCAAATCACACTTCCGGAGATGGTGAAGCTCAGAGTGGTTCAGCCACATGCCCAAATCACATAGCTTCTAGTGAGAAGGTGGAGACTAGAATTAGATCTCTTCTTACCAACGAATGCCCATTCTACTGCTTTAGATTTCTTTTCTCCAAGACCATCAATGTCTTTGGGTGTTTTAAGTTATATGCAAGGGGATCCCACTACCGGGCATATACCCTGAGGAAACCATAATTCAAAAAGAGTCATTACCACAATGTTCATTGCAGCACTATTTACAATAGCCAGGACATGGAAGCAACCTAAGTGTCCACTGACAGATGAATGGATAAAGAAGATGTGGCACATATGCACAATGGAATATTACTCAGCCATAAAAATAAATGAAATTGAGTTATTACAAATAATAAGTAAGGTGGATGGACCTAGAGTCTGTCATACAGAGTGAAGTAAGTCAAAGAGAAAAGCAAATACTGTATGCTAACACATACATAAGGAATCTAAAGAAAAAAATGGTTCTGAAGAACCTAGGGGCAGGACAGGAATAAAGACGCAGATGTAGAGAATGGACTTGAGGACACAGGGAGGGG
Organism: Lagenorhynchus albirostris; assembly: GCF_949774975.1. Classification (NCBI taxonomy): domain Eukaryota; kingdom Metazoa; phylum Chordata; class Mammalia; order Artiodactyla; family Delphinidae; genus Lagenorhynchus; species Lagenorhynchus albirostris. The sequence continues at coordinate 95,138,271 of NC_083104.1, read as the reverse complement.
GAAGGGTAAGCTGGGACAAAGTGAGAGAGTGGCATGGGCACATATACACTACCAAATGTAAAACAGATAGCTAGTGGGAAGCAGCCGCATAGCACAGGGAGATCAGCTCTGTGCTTTGTGACCACCTAGAGGGGTGGGATAGGGAAGGTGGGAGGGAGGGAGACGCAAGAGGGAAGAGAAATGGGAACATGTATATGTATAACTGATTCACTTTGTTATGAAGCAGAAACTAACACACCATTGTAAAGCAATTATACTCTCATAAAGATGTTAAAGAATAAATAAATAAAATAAATTATATGTAAAGGGGAAAACACATTAAAAGGCAGCCATTTGACTAACGTTACTAGACAATCAAATTTATGACTCCTGCCCACAATTTCCCCTCTTTTGTCATTTTAAATAACTCTGGGCGTTGGAACCAGGTGCTGTAGTCATTGTTACATCGTCATAATGCATCTTTTCTGTCATCTACATTGTCTTGTTCAACAAAGGGAAATGCCGGTTTTGACCACTGATGAATGCCACAGTGAGCAGCTAAGAGTCTCTCCAAGTTGTATTTGGAAATAGAAATTCATCTACAATCCCCTCTCAACCATTTCCTCCCCGCCCCTCCCCTCAACCACCTTCCAGCTCTACCTTTCCTCCACCCTGGGAAATCTGTCAGAACAGCTGGTTTTTCAATCTTTAGCTTTGAGTTAAATGTACTCTAAACTTAAACTCTAAACCTCTGGGACTTATTCACACGGCCCCCGGAGACAAAGACATTTGGTTGCACTCAGTTATTTGCAAACCGTTGACAATAGTCATCTGCACAGAATGTGTTTGTGCTTTTTTTTTTTTTTTTTTTGCTTTTTTGTTTGCTTGTTTGTTTGTGGGATCTTAGTTCCCCAACCAGGGATTGAACCCACGCCCTCGGCAGTGAAAGCACGGAATCCTAACCGCCGGACCGCCAGGGAATTCCCCAGTTCATGCTATTTTGTTTCCTGTGTTTAAGACCCAGCCCCAAGGTCACCTCCTCTGTGAAATCTTGCCTGACTTTTCCAGGACTCTCTCCCATAATCTGTTCAGCTTACATTCTAGCCACTAGCGTGCTGTATTATTTTGCTTCCACCACTTAGTAGACGCATGAGCTCACGTACATGGCTTCACTTCTCTAAGCCTCAGGGTCCTAATCAAAATGCATGTAACACTGGCTCCAAATTCATAGGGGATTTTGAGAATGAAAGCAAGTCTGCCTATGAAGTGTTTAGTACATTGTTATTATTGATTAGCTACTGATGCTATTGTTTTGTTATTAGGTGCCTGTTACCTACCTAGATCATGGTGATCTCCTTAAATACCATTTTCTGGGTGCCTAGTACCATCCTCGGTACACAGTAGAAGTATTGAAGTACACAGTAGAAGTATTAAAGGTCTCTGTTGAACTGAAGGAATGAAAATGCTTAAATCTGCATTATGAAGAGAAACTTGGGATTCAGGGAAAGGACTTCTGACAATTCATGATTGAGAAAATAGAACTTCCTACGACCTTTAAAGAATTAAAATCTTTAGTTGGAAATAGAGACTCTGCTTAAGGCTGAAGGGAGGGACAGATAAAAATAATTTTCAAAACATGGAGATGCAGGAAATGGAAGAAAGTCATCAACTCTGATATATCTTCTATAAAACAGAAAAAAAAAGCAGAAGAAAAAAATGCAGCAGGAGGGAGTTGGTGTACTATTGAAGAGAATTAACCTTTTAAGATAGGTTTCCAAGGGTTCCTGAATAGTACCCTTCTTAGAAGGACTTTTTAGTGTACAACAGTCTGTGAGGCTGAGTTCTTACTCTGCCTAAAAGTAGAATTCTGGAAGAGGGGAACTCTTCAACGTAACTCTGATGAACTTAATTGAGATCAATTCAAAAGTTGCTCTGAACATCTTCTGGAAACTAGCTCTGAGCTGTACCTTGGTTAAGATTCCTTTCCCCTTCCTTCTTTAGACCTTTACTGCCTAGTCTATTCCTTATACTTTGGGGTTGATTAAACCAGCTACCATTCCCACTCCTGCTTCCGACCAGACTCAATGAAAGGTGACCGTAGATACCCACCTAAGCCCCATATAGGAGCCACACATCCTGAGAACCACTCGTTGAAAGCCTGGCCACGGTGTTTCTAGGAGTCTTGCCGAGTGGGAGCCAAGTTGTCTTCCTTCTCCTGGCCTGTCCCCCCAAAACTTTAATGTCATGGTCTTACATGTGACTCATATCTGGACCTTAGGTATCAGGACCTCATATCTAATTTGCTCCTTAAGGATTGAGGCGAAAACAGTGATCGTAAAGCAACTGTATTCTCATTTGGGGCACAGTTGCCAGTTGGATTGTCATCTTTTCCATTCACTGATCTGCCCTTCAGAGTCCTGCTAGGCCCAGCACAGCAAAACTGGCCACATCCCCTCACTGTGATGTCCTAACCAAGTAGTTTACATGTCGTCATACTATTTTTCGGACGCTTGTCTCTGAGATGTGCTTCAGATGACGCTTTTCTTATATAGTTTCCAGCCTTTTGTTTATGGTGCTCAAGTCATCACCTGCAACAAATACTTGCTTTGGGTTTTTTTTTTTTTAGTTGCTTTTTCTTTCTATAACTCTAGCCAGGAAGCAGCCCACTGTACTTCAGTCATGGATGACAAGCTAACTACCAAGCCTTTCCTCCTAACTTCCCACACACTCCATTTTCGACCTCTAATTGCTCACATTCAGGCTCTCCAAACCTGTGTTTAATGCAGGGAACATTGTGAAGGAGAGGATGAAGGCAGATCTAGAGAAAAGATACTGTGGAGCTAGCCAGGCTGCCAATTCTATCCATATACAGATGACCGTGAAATCCAACCTTCCATTTCTGGAGTGTGCCCTTGAACGGGACATTTCTCTGTACACAGAGGAGCATTCTTGGTGTTGACCATTTACCCACACACGGCCTTCCAATGCTCTTTGTGCTTTTGCCCCCAGCAAGCATCTGCTTTGTCACATATTGCGATTCAGGGCTCATAAGAAGGGCATGAGGACAAGAGACAAACAAGAGAGAGGAGATGAGAGGATGACAGAGGAAGAAAGTCAGATGAAAATACAATAAAATAATTCCGCTCAATTAATAACTCCTGCTTTCGCATACAGCATATAGAGAGTGGATTAAAGATGCAGCCCACACATGGTCAGCATCAGCTATGACCCAATTAGCATAAACAATTCACAGGTGCTTGGAAAAAATTCTCACTCCTCATTGCTCAAACAAATCTGTTTTCCTAAAAACTTTCAGTACCACCCTCTGTGACTGAGCCCGCAGAGGCAAGGATGGGGCACCTAGCACATCAAAATCAACTCATGGCTGATACCATTCTTAATATGTTTAAGAATATTTTAATAAGCAGTTAGATTCACACAATTTTACAAAACCACTGAATGAATACTGGTATTAAATTGGACTTCTGAAACGTTGGGACTGAACAGAGAGATTATCTTAGAGATCTCTGTACCTTTTTTTTTCAATCATAAGAGCAAAACAAGAGTAACATTAATGTCTTTGGGGAAAAAATGAAAAGGAAAGTCAACCCCACACATCTATTTTAATTTTTTATTTTCCTTTCAGTCAATTTCAGGCACATTCATATTTTTACGGTTACAGTTACAGCATATACAAAATTGGAGGTATGAGTGAAATCTTTCCCAGGGCTGGCTGAAGAATGTCATCATATTTTAGGGCTTGGGTTTTGGAATACTACAGATCTGAGTTCAAACTGTGAGTTTGAGTTTGAGTTCAAACTTCTCAGCTTATAACATTAGGCAAGTTATTCAATCTCTTTTTGCCTCACTTTTCCCTTTTGAATGCAAATGATAATAAGCATTCTTAACCCAAAGGGTTATTTTGAGGATTTAAATGAAACAAAGTGTCTCACAAACTATGGTCCAATATATGATTTTCAGGTAATAATTGAATAATAATGTATTTATTTTATTAATAATAATAATGTATTTATTATGTTTCAGAAAAATGTAAAGTGAGAAATATTTAATTGAAATATAAAAATATATAACTAGACTTCATACTTATGGACTACTGCTTAGAACAAGAAGAAAAAAGAAGGATGACTAAAGTCCATTTAAGGAAAAACATTAAGTAATGAATAGTGTAGATGACACTTAGAGGTAACAAAATCCATAAAAGTGATACAGGAATGACTAACATTTGGAAACACTGAACAAATAAGTATGAAAGTAAGCAAAATGTCAAGTACCTAATATGCATTTAGTAAATATTAGCTCTTATGTTAATTAGTTTGTTTGTTTGGTTTTTTTTTTTTTTTTTGGCTGCATTGGATCTTTGTTGCTGCACGCCGGCTTTCTCTAGTTGCAGCGAGCGAGGGCTATGGTGCGTGGGCTTCTCATCATGGTGGCTTCTCTTGTTGCAGAGCATGGGCTCTAGGTGCACAGGCTCAGTAGTTGTGGCACACGGACTCAGTAGTTGTGGCTTGCGGGCTCTAGAGCACAGGCTCAGTAGTTGTGGCACACGGGCCTAGTTGCTCCATGGCATGTGGGATCTTCCTGGACCAGGGCTCGAACCCGTGTCCCCTGCATTGGCAGGTGGATTCTTAACCACTGCACCACCAGGGAAGTCCCTTAATTGGCTTTTAATCTTGTCAAGCCTCAGAGGAAAGTGGCAGGGCCTCTAGCTCCCCAAGAGAAACCTCTATCCTGTCCCATCTCTGGCCTTCTCTACAACCATTTATTCCTAATTCAAATTTCCAAGCCCTTGGAAAGGTGAGCCTGTCTTAAAACACAAGAACAAGAAAAAGCAAAAAAACTTTGATTTTTAAATTAAATTGCTAACAAATCCCAAAGCAATCCTCTTTATGGTTTTACTACTGGGAATTTTCTTCCTGCAAACTCTCTTAAAACAAGGGCTAAACTGTACTGATTTCATCTGAATTTACAGCAAACTCTAGTTTATCGGAATGTGGCTTCCAAGAAGTGATTTAAATCAGCTTTAGGGAGGTTGAAATGTGTAAAGGGGGTCAACTGTATGGTGATGGATGGAAACTAAACTTTTGGTGGTGAGCACATTGGAGTGTATACAGAAGTCAAAATACAATGCCATGCCCATGAAACTTATATAATGTTATGGATCAATGTTGCCTCAGTTTTTAAAAGTGAGTCACCACTTACCCAGGAATGAGGAAATAGGTTTGGGAGAATCCACTTTAAATCATATTTCTCTTTATTTTTAAAATTTTTTTCCCTTAAGAAAAACATGGTAGTGTGAAGAAAGTGACATCAGAAACTCCTGGACACTAATTCTGTTCCAACAATTAAACAGCAATGTGGCTGGCTATTCAAGTGGTGAACTTCTATAAGCCTTTGTTTTCTCGTTTGCAAAATGGTAACAATGCTTGCAATATTATTAGTAGAAGGATAAAATGGCATAAATTTAGATTGGTGGGTTCTCAATTTAGATAGCAGATTCTCAATAAATATTTGTTTAAGGAGTAAGTAAATTGCCACAATAAAGAATTGAAAGAGCACTCATTGAATAATTGTTCTGTGTCTTCAAGAAGCTCAAAGACGATGGGGGCTTCCCCGGTGGCTCAGTGGTTAAGAATCCGCCCGCCAATGCAGGGGACACCAGGTTCGATCCCTGGTCCGGGAAGATCCCACATGCTGTGGAGCAACTAAGCCCGTGCACCACAACTAATGAGCCTGTGCTCTAGAGCTAGTGAGCCACAACTACTGAGTCGTCATGCCACAACTACTGAAGCCCGCGTGCCTAGAGCCTGTGCTCCGCAATAAGAGAAGTCACCGCAACGAGAAGCCCGTGCACCGCAACGAAGAGTAGCGCCCGCTCGCCGCAACCAGAGAAAGCCCGCGTGCAACAACAAAGACCCAACGCAGCCAAAAATTTAAAAAAAAATAGAAGAATAAATTGAAAAGAAAAAGAAGCTCAAGGATGATATAATACAATACCAAATACCATTATAGAAGCAAAAAACAGATCTAAAAGGGGGAAAGGAAGAAGCAGAGACTTACTCATGGAAGTGTTGTTACCTAAGCTTCATCCTGGAGTTTGCACAATAGTGGGGCTTTCCTTGCAGAAAAAGCCAGCATGTATAGTTCTTTCTATAAGCAATTCAGCATGACTGGATCAGAAAATGCAAGCAGGTGAAAGTGACACCCGAAACTGGAGGGAAAAAAAAGGGTTCAGGGAAAGAGACCTTGAACAGCAGACTAAGAAATGTGGCATCTCTTCTGTAGGAAACACAGAACATTTGAATGATTTCTAGAGCTCAGAGAGCTTCTAGACCAGGTGATTCCAAACCTGGTTACATATCGGAAACAAATTCTACAGCCCTTCCCCGGGTATACTGGTCAGAATCTTTGAGAGTCAGGTGTGGTAATATGGGTTTTTCCTAGTTTTTTGGTCATGCCACATGGCATGGAAGATCTTAGTTCCCCGACCAGGGATCTAACCCATGCCCCCTGCAGTGGAAGTGTGGAGTCCTAACCACTGGACCGCCAGGGAATTCCATGGGTTTTTCCTATTTTTAAGGGGTTGTTTTATTTTTGTAGCTCTCAGATGCTTTAATGCAAATAGTGTGAGGTGTAGAATTTGAGACCCATTGACTAGTCTACTCTTCACTTTCATAAATGAGGAAAATGGAGCCCAGAAAGGTAAATGAATGAAATGCAGTAAAAATTCGATTATATTCATTGAAAATTCACTGTTTTTTTGAACACTATCTATAGGCTGGGGATTCAAACTCAAAACAGATAAAACCCCTGGCCTCATGGAGTTAACTATCTAATGTAGAGACAGATAAAGCAATGATTTCAGTTGCAAAAGATACATGCTAGGAGAATCTGCACACTGGGAGTTTTGTAAGCACGGATGAGGGCATCCAAATGAGAGAGAAGTGTGTGTGTGTGTGTGTGTGTGTGTGTGTGTGTCTGTTGGGGAGAAAGTTAGATGTGATTCCAAGTTAGTGTCCAAAAGGAAATGACAGTTAACCTACCTTTGAGTTAGATTTAGGTAGAAGGAAGAAAAAAAAAAAAAGAATGTTTCGGGCAGTGTGAACTGGCATGTGATAAGGCCTGGACATATTGAGTATAATATCTTAGGGGAGCTGTACATGTTACAGAATGAGAGGTATATTGTAGATATCTAGACTGGCAAGAAAAAAAGACTAGAATAGTAGGCAGAAGCAAAGACATGTAAGGCTCTGCATGCTTAATTAAGGAATTCCAAACCTGACACTGAATCCACTAGGGAATCTAATGCAGAGGAGGTCTGTCGTCAGATCTGTTGCAGTAAAATCCCAGCAAGAAGTATAGACAGTCAGAAAAGGGAATTGACAGAGTGAATCCAGCAGGAAAGAGGGGTCTTTGAAATATTAGGACGGTTCTTTCCAGATTACCTGACGGTAAGATGAATACACTGAGTGTGAGGAAGGGGTACATGCCATGATCCCCAGATGTTTTACATGGACTCATTGGATGGATAATGAAGCTGTTCACTGAGAAAGAAGATAAAGGAGAGAGTAAAGATGGAGGGGGAGGGACTTCCCTGGCGGTCCATGGTTAATAAGACTCCGCTCTTCCACTGCAGAGGGCATGGGTTCCATTCCCGGTCGGGGAGCTAAGATCCCTCATGCCGCAGCCAAAAAAAAAGATGGGGGGGAACATAAATTGAATATAGAATATATTGAATTCGGACCCTATAAAATATCCAAACACAGATTACCAGCAGGGAGTAAGTTCTACAGATATAAAGCTTGGAAAACTATTAAAAATATTCTATGTGCCTAGGTAATTCCTAAGATAATTTCACTAACATGTTTTACAACTGCCTCTGAATATGTGGTTCCTCTGGGCCTTTAATTTTCCTTTCCTATTTATTTGAAGGGAGATTATTTAACGGAAACATTTATTTTCTAAATTAAAAGTTGTTCCTGTAAATACAGTATTTTCTCCCCAGAACTAGTACTTAAAATTAATAGTCCATTTGAAATATTTATAGCAACCAAATGTCTGAAGTTACCAATATTACTCAAATTCTCGCCTGTGTTTTCATAAGAAGAAAATTCCAAGTTAACGCTTATAAGAGCATCTAAAAAAACAAGTTTAAAGAAAAGAAATCTCAGTGCAACTCAATCGCTTTAGAGAACTATAGGCTGTCTCAGAACGTTGCAAAGGAAGAAAAAAAGAGATTCAGCTATAGCTGGTTAAAGATAGACCTTACTTTTCTTTTGAACCTACGCAGTAAGATCTGTTCCATTTAGTTGATTATGCACTATTTGGTGACTAAATTTGATAGGTGACAGGTGGAGAAAAAGTTACTTGGCTTGGTCCCAGTTTAATCCTTGTCTCTGGAAAGCAAGACCACACTTCACACATCATACTGGAAGGCTGATTTTTCACATTAGTCCCACATCCTATGCTTGCTTAATAATCTGGACATGCACACAGAAGTTGCAAAAGGAAATGACAGCGAGAAGACCCACGTTTTCAGTGCCAGGGGCTTGGTATTTATTGTCTCATTTAGTCCTAGAATGGGACATTTGTGACATACTTGCTATTATCCCCATTTTACAGATGAAGTAATCCATGTTTCCAATCATCAAGTAACTTCCCAAATTCACAGAGCTGTTAGGAATGGAGCCAGAATTATACTCCTGAACCTTGTGACTCTTCCTACTACATCTTGCCGTCCTGTAGGATACTGGTGTCCGTGGCAATACTAAGAAAGACTTCCAGGAACAGAGATGCAAGGATGCGAAGAAGTTTATGTATTTCCACACATTCAAATGGCAGAATGTCTCAATGTTGTAAGATATAAATGGGGCAACTGAGTCATTCTATGTAACTAGATCCTTAGATTCAGTTTCTTAAAGTGAATTTTTACCTTATTTACTTGGGAAACTGTCTGTAGGGGGTGCTGAGACCTCTGTCCTCTAGGTTGAATTGCAGGAATGGGTGATGGAGAGGGAGGCAAGTTGCCTACATCCCCATGGGAGTTTCTTATTATACTCAGAACTCGTTTTTCCCTCTCACTACCAAGGTAGCACATAACAATTACAGAAAATTTAGAAAATATAGACGAACAACAAAACACACACACACAAACTCAACTAGCCCCATCATCTAAAAATATTCTTTACAACTTTGTGAATATCCTTACATCCTTTTTACACACATGGGCACACATGGGCACACACTCATGCACATACATATTTTTTCAACCTAAATCAAGCTCTTCAGATTTATTACTTTTAGTTTACTCTGTCTTAATTTAAAATAAATGAATAATTTGTATCTTGGGGTAGTTGATTCTAACTGACATAAAAAATAATTGGGACATGGTTTAGTAGAAAAGAGGAAAAGGTCAACCAACCCACGCATTGTTTTTGCCTCAAGGGTGACTTTGCCAGCTGGGTTGATGTTACTGGGTCTGTTCTGCTATTATTAACTAGACAGAGTCTCTGACTAATACCCTGTGATTTGATTGCTATCACTGGCGCATCTGTAGACACAACAGAATGCAAATTAAATAACTGCTGACTCTGTACCAGGCAGGCCTTCTTCTTAGACACATACATTTAGGAATTTTTGTATTTTCCCTTCTCCACCACCAAAAATATGCTTTTATTCTTATTATAGCCAAATATAGCGCTTCATTGCGTTCCAATATCGAGTGCCATTTAACAGTGTAGTTCCTATAGTAACAGAACATTAGAACCAGCAGTAACTTAATTCAACTGGCCCATTTTACAGGTGAAAAACTGAGGCTCAGGGAAGAAAAGAAAAGCAATAAAGTAGTTATGAAATACCTACCATATACTAGAAGCTATTCATATTTATTTCATTCAAAATCACAAAACCATGAGTTAGATATGACTGCCCCCAATTTCTAGGAAACTAAAACTCAGCAGAATCACAGAACTCTGAAAAGGCAGAGCCAGGATTCAAACATGAATGCTGACTCAGCTTTCCCCTGCAACATCCTGCCTTTCTGGAAAGAGGTGATTTATCTGAAAGAGACGGCAAGAATGATGGCAGACCTGGAGTTAGAACCTCGTCTCCTACTGTCTAGTCTGATGCCCATATCTCTACATCCTGTTATTGTACGTGGGGCTCAAATGGAATTAAAGCCCATAGTCTTTGCCCCTAAGATCACTTTGCAAGTGACCAAGCCCAGCAGTTTGCCATACAAAGATATGTCCAAGTATTTGTCACCCTTTCGTTCACTGAACAAGAATTAGAAACATTAGAATCTTTAGATTTCAAATTATGTCATTAATTACAGCAACTATATTGAAAACTGACCATGCAGAAAATACAAATAAATGAAAATAAAATAAATAAGGTTTAACATTACCTGTACTATTAAGCAAGACTGGAAAAGTGACTTGTGTATCTTAACCAGGCATGTTCAACAATAAAAAGCTGTTTAGGTTTATGTCCAACTCAATTCAACACACCAAGCCTGAAACACATTTTCTTTTTTGCATCTAGCATGTTTTAGCAGCCAGCCCCCAGCCACTCTGCACGGTATCTACTTTAAGAAGCTGAGAGCAAAGGAAGCAACGAACATTTGTTGCCCGCCTACCATTTGTCAGGCTCTGTGTTCGGTGTTTTACATTTATTATGTAATGTTTTATCCTCCCAAGGCCCAGTGAGAGAGTTTATTTTATTTCTAGTTTACATATAAGGAAACTAAAGCTTGGAGAGCTCACTAACTTTTTTCCAACATCTAATAAGCATTAAGCTTGGGAATTATGCCAAGGTTTAATTTCACAGTGACAGCTTTACTTGGAGCTGGCTAGGAATAATAGTTTTAAAATAATAAATGTTTATTGGGAATTTCCTTTGCTAAAGACTTTACATAGATTACATGTTTGAATCCTCACAGCAACCCTAAGAAGTACCCTTACTTACCCTAAGCAACCCTTACTATGTAAGGCCCATCTTATAGATGTATAAGAGGTAAGTGACTTGCATGAAATCATTCAACTATTAAGTATGGAATTGGAGTACAAACTCAGGAAGGCTAACCTCAAAGCCTGTGTAGTTAACTTTTATTTCATATTGTCTGGAAGGAAAATAACATCCATGTTATTTATATATTCATACAAAGGGAAAGTTACAAAGTGCCACAGGTAGAGACAAAGTGGAAAATACCACATTCTCACATTGGTGCTGGATTGGGGGTGGGAATAAAAACATTTCAGCCGTAAAAGATGGGCAGAGTTTAGACAGGCAGTGATTGGCGAGGAGAAAGAATAGAGAGGTTTTCCAGCGGAAACACTGGTACTGTCATTTGATAATGTTTTCTTAATTTTTGTTTGGGTCTCCTGTCTTAGAACTTGCCAAACAGTCCATCAAACTGGTTAAGATTTGGGTTTCGTGGTAGACATAGATGGCATCTAGCATTCATATTGATGATCTCAGCCCATTGAGAACCCATGCGTATTACTTACCTAGTGCTGCGTATCAAATTACCCCACGGCTTAGTGGCTGAAAACAACAAACATTTATTATCTCACAGCTTCTATAGGTCAGAAATTCAAGAATGTCTTAGTTAAGCAGTTCTGGCTCAGAGTCTGGGTGGCTCACAGTCAGGATGTTGGCTAGGGCTGCAGTCATACAGAGGCTTAGCTGGGGTTTCCAAGGTGCCTCATACAAACGGCACCTGACAGGAGACCTCAGTTTCTTGCCACATGAGCCTCTTCATAGGCTTCTTGGGTGTCCCTGTGGCATTGTAGCTGGCTTTTCCCGAGACCCAAAGAGAAAGCAAGGCAGAAGCTGCAATGTATTTTATGATACACCATCACTTCCACCATATTCTAATGGTCACAGAGACCAACACTGATTGAATGTGGGATGGGACGACACAAGGGCGTGAATACCAAGTGTTGGGGATCACTGAGCATCATCTTGGAGGCTGGCTATCACAACATACAAGTTTTTATGGAAGTAGAAAAATCTCCAGAAACATAGAGAACAGGGTCCCCATACTTGAACAGGTGTTGCTAATATATCTCATATCAGTTAAGTAGTTTTAAAATTAGGCACAATTTTACATAAACCACAATAGTAGTCCTTCTGGGGGAGAAGCCACTATGCATTGTTATGGTAGCTATCCAATAGTATTAAATAGTATTGCATTCATCTTTATCCAGGTATCAATTCAAGGAGAGCTAGGTATTCAAGTCTTAAAAGAAGAGTCAGTACAAAGTCAATGTTAGACCCAGATGGTTATAGGAAACAGGGTTGGCCTGAATGCCCACGCATGGAACCATTTCCTTGGGAAGCCACCACCTTTGGGGTATGACTGCACAAGTTGTGGCCTTCACAATTCCATAATTCTATTTACGTGGACTGTGGCGTGAACAGCGCACAGCTACCCGAAGTTGCACAATGCTGAAGACCCAAACTGGGGCTAGTAGGAACACTGAGGGGCTGGGATGTTGGGGAGCAGCGGTCAAAACTAGACAGCCATCCCCGCTCCTTTGTGGACCCTGCAAAATTAGCCAGATAGAAAAAGGAATCAATACCACAACTGTGTAGGATGGACAGCTCCCTTAATTACAAGTTTAAGCAGAAAGAACTCAGATGTACCAATAACAATTCCTCAGATTCTTGGTTCTCTAGCAAAGCATGCATATGTATAGAAAAGAAAAAATATCTCAGCAGCTACATACTAAATTCAGTTATAATAAAAAGCACAAAAGACTTTTTGGTACGTTTGTGTTAAACCTGTTTAAGATATGCAGGCTACTGCTGCAATCTTGTTGGCTTCATGTTGTAACTAATAACACTCATCTTCATTATTTGCGTTTTGTATTTTCTACATGAATGATTTTCAGTAACATCACTCTAATTAATGACATCATACTGGGTTTAATTGCAAGGTGTAAAGGTTCTTATATTTCTAACTCATGTTAGATATGCAAACAGTAACATATACACTTCATCTATACAGCCCAGATTCTTAATGTGTTTGACAATACTATACCAGAATCAATTTTTTAACAAAAATTCAAACACCTCTAGCATAAATGCAGAATCAATTACCCTTAAGATCAATACTGTATTTATCCGCAGCCTGTGGGGATGCCAGACAATGATAATTTTTCAGAAAGATTTAAAGCAAGATGGGACGTCATCTCTAACGCTTGGAAAATTTGTCAATAGAAAGAAATAAACATGTTTTTACTAGTACTTTTAAACTTTTATTGGAAATAATTTAAAACTTATGGAAAAGTTGCAAAAATAAAATAGTGCAAAATACTTATGTACCCTTTACTCAGATTTGCCTGTTGATAACATTTGACCTCATTTGATTAGCATTTGCTGTTTCGTCTCTAATGTCTCTTTATCTATCTATCTATCGATAGATGGATCAATTGATCTATCCAGAGAGGAGTATAAAACTGTATACATAAAGATAGGGAGGGAGGGAGGGAGGGAGGGAGAGAGAGAGAGAGAGAGAGAGAGGAAGGGAGAGACAGAGACAGAGGAACAAGAGAGGAAGAGAGAGAATATCTGTGTATTATAATAATGGTGTATCATTCATTAGTGAACTTAATTGTTTTTTGTGCTCAAACTGTCCCAATGCAAGACCCTTCAAGCTGGCTCCTGTGTTTTTGTGACATGCCTCCTTTATTTGGGGGGAATGCTGCCTTGTTTCTGTCCTAACAAGAAGTCCACTGTCAACATTCTTTCTTTATTCCTTATATACATTTCCAATCTGGTTATTTTTCATTGGTTTTAATGCAGCACACAATGATGCTGGGAGCAGAATATCTAAAAGATTATGGTTGTAAGAGATAAATATGATGATAGGCTAAAAATAAGGCTGAAACAGAAACAAAACTTATAGAATTTCGACACAGTGGAAGGTTGGTATTCACAAAGATGGCCCAAGACATTAAGAAATTATTTTAATTAATCAAATCAAGTCAAATTAAATTAAATTGTTATTAGTAGTGTGGTTTTATAACTGTTTGGTATTTAAATGCAATAATTCTCAAATTTATTTTGTATCTTAATAAGTGGAAGCTTTTTTCACTGTCAAAAAAGAACTTGATAATTTATTTTTAAATTGATAATGGTTGATATCCAATAAGTATGATATTCCACATACTATTATTTTCACCAGGATGTATTTGTTTATAAGAATCATGTAACTATTTTATTCCCAAACGTGTAGCTGATGGTAGCTTGCAAATTTTTGTTAAAGTAAGCATCATTCTGTGAGCTGGAAGCTTTCTAAAATTTATTTTTAATGATATAAACATATGTAGAATGATGTACACAAATATAAAATGTATAACTTGATGAACTTTTACAAAAGTACCCACCTTTTCTAAAAGGTATAACCACCACCCAGATGAAGATATAGAATATTTCCAACATTCCACATGGTTCCTTTGTGCCCCTCCAAAACAATGTCTCTGTAGTCAATCTTTTGTCATTATATGTTAGCTTTGTTTTCTCTGTCATTATATGTTAGCTTTGTCACTACATGTTAGCTTTGTTTTTTCTTGAACTTCATAAATGGAATATATACATATCCTTACACTATATACTCTCTCAGGTCTGATATCATGCCCATGAGATTCATCCATGTTGTTGCATATAGTGATAGTTTGTTCCTTTTCACTTTTATGTACTATGACACTGTATGAAGATATTACATTTTTGTACATTTTCCTATTGATGGTCATTTGCTTTGGTTCCAGTTTGGGGACATTATAAATAAATCTGCTATGGACATGCTTGTCCATGTCCTAGGGTATATATAAGTTTACCTATGTATAAACATAGGTGTACCATGTATATAAACAGTTTTCCAGAGTGATTTTACAACTTTACATTGTCACCAGCAATGTACGAGAGCTGCAATTCCTCCACATCTGAATCAAAACTTGGCACTGAAGGATTTTTAAGGTTTAGCCAGATAGGTGGATGTGAAGTGATATCTCATTGAGGTTTTTATTTGAACTTACGTTTAAGTAATGATGCTAGGCATCTTTTCTTATGCTTATTGGACATTTGGATATCAACTTTTTGTGCAGTGTCTATTCAAGTCTTTTGTCCATTTATTAGAAACTTGTGTGGAATTGTCTTTTCATTATTGACTTAGAAGTTCTTTATAGATTCTGGTTACAATTTCTTTGTCATATATAAAATTGAAAATATTTTCTCCCAGTCTTTGGCTTGCCTTCCCACTCTCCTAGTGATGTTTTTATTTTAAAGAGTGCATGTTGTTGAATATATGAGCATACAGATTTTTGTAGTGTTCTCTTGTTATCCTTTTAATGGATATGGGATCTATAGTGATTATCCCTCTTTGATTCCTGATATTGGTGATTTGTACCTTCTCTATTTTTAACTTTGTTAGCCTTGCTATAATTTAATCAATATTATTGGTTTTGTTTTTTTAATAATAAGCTTTTTTTTTTCCTTTAACATCTTTATTGGAGTATAACTGCTTTACAATGGTGTGTTTAGTTTTTGCTTTATAACAAAGTGAATCAGTTATACATATACATATATCCCCATATCTCTTCCCTCTTGCATCTCCCTCCCTCCCACTCTCCCTATCCCACCCCTCTAGGTGGTTACAAAGCACCTAGCTGATCTCCCTGTGCTATGCAGCTGCTTCCCACTAGCTATCTATTTTAGGTTTGGTAGTGTATATATGTCCATGCCACTCTCTCACTTTGTCCCATCTTACCCTTCCCCCTCCCCATATCCTCAAGTCTATTTTCTAGTAGATCTGTGTCTTAATTCCCATCTTACCCCTAGGTACTTCATGACCTTTTTTTTTTAGATTCCATACATATGTGTTAGCATATGGTATTGCTTTTTCTCTTTCTGACTTACTTCACTCTGTATGACAGACTCTAGGTCCATCCACCTCACTACAAATAACTCAGTTTCGTTTCTTTTTATGGCTGAGTAATATTCCATTGTATATATGTGCTGCATCTTCATTATCCATTCATCTGTTGATGGACACTTAGGTTGCTTCCATGTCCTGGCTATTGTAAATAGAGCTGCAATGAACATTGTGGTACCTGATTCTTTTTGAATTATGGTTTTCTCAGGGTACATGCCCAGTAGTGGGATTGCTGGGTCTATGGTAGTTCTATTTTTAGTTTTTTTAAGGGACCTCCATACTGTTCTCCATAGTGGCTGTAGCAATTTACATTCCCACCAACAGTGCAAGAGGGTTCCCTTTTCTCCACACCCTCTCCAGCATTTATTGTTTGTAGATTTTTTGATGATGGCCATTCTGACCAGTGTGAGACAATATCTCCTTGTAGATTTGATTTGCATTTCTCTTATGATTAATGATGTTGAGCATTCTTTCATGTGTTTGTTGGCAATCTGTATATCTTCTTTGGAGAAATGTCTATTTAGGTCTTCTGCCCATTTTTGGATTGGGTTGTTTTTTTTGATATTGAGCTGCATGAGTTGCATGTAAATTTTGGAGATTAATCCTTTTGTCAGTTGCTTCATTTGCAAATATTTTCTCCCATTCTGAGGGTTGTCTTTTCATCTTGTTTATGGTTTCCTTTGCTGTGCAAAAGCTTTGTAGTTTCATTAGGTCCCATTTGTTTATTTTTGTTTTTATTTCCATTTCTCTAGGAGATGGGTCAAAAAGGATCTTGCTGTGGTTTATGTCATAGAGTGTTTGCCTATGTTTTCCTCTAAGAGTTTGATAGTGTCTAGCCTTACATTTGAGTCTTTAATCCATTTTGAGTTTATTTTTGTGTATGGTGTTAGGGAGTGTCCTAATTTCATTCTTTTACATGTTGCTTTCCAGTTTTCCCAGCACCACTTACTGAAGAGGATGTCTTTTCTCCACTGTATATTCTTGCCTCCTTTATCAAAGATGAGGTGACCATATGTTCGTGGACTTATCCCTGGGCTTTCTGTCCTGTTCCATTGATCTATATTTCTGTTTTTGTGCCAGTACCATACTGCCTGGATTACTGTAGCTTTGTAGTATAGTCTGAAGTCCAGGAGCCTGATTCCTCCAGCTCCGTTTTGCTTTCTCAAGATTGCTTTGGCTATTCGGGGTCTTTCGTGTTTCCACACAAATTGTGAAATTTTTGTTCAAGTTCTATCAAAAATGCCAGTGGTAGTTTTATAGGGATTGCATTGAATCCGTAGATTGCTTTGGGTAGTATAATCATTTTCACATTGTTGATTTTTCCAATCCAATAACAAGGTATATCTCTCCATCTATTTGTGTCATCTTTAATTTCTTTCATCAGTGTCTTATATTTTCTGCATACAGGTCTTTTGTCTCCTTAGGTAGGCTTATTCCTAGGTATTTTATTCTTTTTGTTGCAACAGCAAATGGGAGTGTTTTCTTAATTTCACTTTCAGATTTTTCATCATTAGTGTATAGGAATGCAAGAGATTTCTGTGTATTAATTTTGTATCCTGCTACTTTACCAAATGCATTGATGAGCTCTAATAGTTTTCTGGTAGCATCTTTAGGATTCTCTTTTTATAGTATCATGTCATCTGCAAACAGTGACAGCTTTACTTCTTCTTTTCCAATTTGGATTCCGTTTATTTCTTTTTCTTCTCTGATTTCTGTGGCTAAAACTTCCAAAACTACGTTGAATAATAGTGGTGAGAATGGGCAACCTTGTCTTGTTCCTGATCTTAGTGGAAATGGTTTCAGTTTTTCACCATTGAGGATGATGTTGGCTGTGGGTTTGTCATATATGGCCTTTATTATGTTGAGGAAAGTTCCCTCTATGCCTACTTTCTGGAGAGTTATTATCATAAATGGGTGTTGAATTTTGTGGAAAGTTTCTCTGCATCTATTGAGATGATCATATCGTTTCTCTCCTTCAATTTGTTAATATGGTATATCACATTGACTGATTTGCGTATATTGAAGAATCCTTGCATTCCTGGGATAAACCCCACTTGTTCATGGTGTATGATTCTTTTAATGTGCTGTTGGATTCTGTTTGCTAGTATTTTGTTGATGATTTTTACATCTGTTTTCATCAGTGATATTGGCCTGTAGTTTTCTTTCCTTGTGACATCTTTGTCTGGTTTTGGTATCAGGGTGATGGTGGCCTCGTAGAATGAGTTTGGGAGTGTTCCTCCCTCTGCTATATTTTGGAAGAGTTTGAGAAGAATAGGTGTTAGCTCTTCCCTAAATGTTTGATAGAATTCGGCTGTGAAGCCATCTGGTCCTGGGCTTTTGTTCATTGGAAGATTTTAAATCACAGTTTCAATTTCAGTGCTTGTGATTGGTCTCTTCATGTTTTCTATTTCTTCCTGGTTCAGTCTCGGAAGGTTGTGCATTTCTAAGAATTTGTCCATTTCTTCCAGGTTGTCCATTTTATTGGCATAGAGTTGCTTGTAGTAATCTCTCATGATCCTTTGTATTTCTGCAGTGTCAGTTGTTACTTCTCCTTTTGCATTTCTAATTCTGTTGATTTGAGTCTTCTCCCTTTTTTCTTGATAAGTCCAGCTAATGGTTTATCAATTTTGTTTATCTTCTCAAAGAACCACCGTTTAGTTTTGTTGATCTTTGCTATCATTTCCTTCATTTCCTCTTCATTTATTTCTGATCTGATCTTTATGATTTCTTTCCTTCCGCTAACTTCGGGGTTTTTTTGTTCTTCTTTCTCTAATTGCTTTAGGTGTAAGGTTAGGTCGTTTAGTTGAGATGTTTCTTGTTTCTTAAAGTAGAATTGTATGGCTATAACCTTCCCTCTTAGAACTGCTTTTGCTGCATCCCATAGGTTTTGGTTCTTCGTGTTTTCATTGTCATTTGTTTCTAGGTATTTTTTGATTTCCTTTTTGATTTCTTCAGTGATCTCTTGGTTACTAAGCAGTGTATTGTTTAGCCTTCATGTGTTTGTATTTTTTACAGATTTTTTCCTGTAATTGATATCTAGTCTTATAGTGTGGTGGTCAGAAAAGATACTTGATATGATTTCAATTTTCTTAAATTTACCAAGGCTTGCCTTGTGACCCAAGATATGATCTATCCTGGAGAGTGTTCCATGAGCACTTGACAAGAAAGTGTATTCTGTTGTTTCTGAATGGAATGTCCTATAAATATCAATTAAGTCCATCTTTTTTAATGTATCATTTAAACCTTGTGTTTCCTTATTTATTTTCATTTTGGATGATCTATCCATTGGAGAAAGTGGGGTGTTAAAGTCTCCTACTATGATTGTGTTACTGTCGATTTTGCCTTTTATGGCTGTTAGTGTTTACCTTATGTATTGCGGTGCTCCTATGTTGGGTGCATAAATATTTACAATTGTTATATCTTCTTGGATTGATCCCTTGATCATTATTTACTGTCCTTCTTTGTCTGTTGTAATAGTCTTTGTTTTAAAGTCTATTTTGTCTGATACGAGAATTGCTACTCCAGCTTTCTTTTGATTTCCATTTGCATGGAATATCTTTTTCCATCCCCTCGCTTTCAGTCTGTATGTGCCCCTAGGTCTGAAGTGGGTCTCTCGTAGGCAGCATATATACGGGTCTTGTTTTTATATCCATTCAGCCAGTCTATGTCTTTTGGTTGGAGCATTTAATCCATTTTTATTTAAGGTAATTATCGATATGTATGTTCCTATTACAATTTTCTTAACTGTTTTGGGTTTGTTATTGTAGGGCTTTTCCTTCTCTTGTGTTTCCTGCCTAGAGAAGTTCCTTTAGCATTTGTTGTAAAGCTGGTTGGGTTCTGCTGAATTCCCTTAGCTTTTGCTTGTCTGTAAAGGTTTTAATTTCTCCACTAGATCTGAATGAGATCCTTGCTGGGTAGAGTAATCTTGGTTGTAGGTTTTTCCACTTCATCACTTTAAATAAGTCCTGCCACTCCCTTCTGGCTTGCAGAGTTTCTGCTGAAAGATCAGCTGTTAACCTATGGGGATTCCCTTGTATGTTATTTGTTGTTTTTCCCTTGCTGCTTTTAATATATTTTCTTTGTATTTAATTTTTGATAGTTTGATTAGCACGTGTCTTGACGTGTTTCTCCTTGAATTTTTCCTGTTGAAACTCTCTGTGCTTCCTGGACTTGATTAACTATTTCCTTTCCCATATTAGGGAAGTTTTCAACTATAATCTCTTCAAATATTTTCTCAGTCCCTTTCTTTTTCTCTTCTTCTTCTTGGATCCCTATAATTCGAATGTTGGTGCATTTAATGTTGTCCCAGAGGTCTCTGAGACTGTCCTCGATTCTTTTCATTTTTTTGTCTTTATTCTGCTCTGCAGTAGTTATTTCCCCTATTTTATCTTCCAGGTCACTTATCCGTTCTTCTGCATCAGTTATTCTGCTATTGATCCTTTCTCCATCCCAGAGATGGAGATCTCTGGGAGATTTTTGCCATTTGACATTACATGGAGCTGGGAGGTTGGTCCACAAGAGTGAGGACCAATATCCTGAACTTGGCTCTCCCACCTCAGAGGCACAGCCCTGATTCCTGGCTGGAGCACCAAGAGCCTGTCATCCACATGGCTCAGAATAAGAGGGTGAAAAAAAGAGAAGGAAAGAAAGAAGAAGATAAAATAAAATTAAATTAAAAAGTCATTAAAATAAAAAATAATTATTAAAAAAATTTTTTTAAGTAATAAAAAAAAGAAAGACGAGAGCAACCAAACTAAAAAACAAATCCACCAATGATAATAAACTCTAAAAACTGTACCAAAAGAAAAAAAAAGGGGGGGGACAGACGGAACCCTAGGACAAATGGTAAAAGCAAAGCTATACAGACAAAATCACACACAGAAGCATACGCATACACACTCAGAAAAAGAGAAAAAGGAAAAAAATATATATATCCTTGCTCCCAAAGTCCACCTCCTCAATTTGGGGCGATTCGTTGTCTATTCAGGTATTCCGCAGATGCAGGGTGCATCTTAGTTGACTGGAGATTTAATCTGCTGCTTCTGAGGCTGCTGGGAGAAATTTCCTTTTCTCTTCTTTGTTCGCACAGCTCCCAGGGTTCAGCTTTGGATGTGGCCCCGCCTCTGCCTGTAGGTCGCCTGAGGGTATCTGTTCATGCTCAGACAGGATGGGGTTAAAGGAGCAGCTGATTCGGGGGCTCTGGCTCACTGAGGACGGGGAGAGGGAGGTGTACGGATGCAGGGCGAGCCTGTAGTGGCAGAGGCCAGCGTGATGTTGCACCAGCCCGAGGCGCGCCATGCGTTCTCCCAGGGAACTTGTCTCTGGATCCCGGGACCCTAGCAGTGGTGGGCTGCACAGGCTCCCCGGAAGAGGGGTGTGGATAGTGACCTGCAGGCTTCTTGGTGGCGGCGGCAGCAGCCCTAGCGTCTCATGCCCGTCTCTGGGGTCCGCGCTGTTAGCCGCGGCTCGCGCCCGTCTCTGGAGCTCCTTTAAGCAGCGCTCTTAATCCCCTCTCCTTGCGCACCAGGAAACAAAGAGGGAAGAAAAAGTCTCTTGCCTCTTTGGCATCTCCAGACTTTTCCCGGACTCCCTCCCGGCCAGCCGCGGCGCACTGCCGGCTGTGTTCACACCGCCAACCCCAGTCCTCTCCCTGCGCTCCGACCGAAGCCCGAGCTTCAGCTCCCAGCCCCGCCTGCCCCGGCGGGTGAGCAGACAAGCCCCTCGGGCTGGTGAGGGGCCATTATACTACTCTTGCATTTTGGGGCCATTATAAAGTAAAATAGGTCGGCCCTGATCCTCTGTGCGGGAATCTCTCCGCTTTGCCCCCCGCGTCCCCTGCACCGCTGTTGCTGTGCTCTCCTCCGCGGCACCGAAGCTCCCCGCTCTGCCACCCACAGTATCCGCCCGCGAAGGGGCTTCCTAGTGTGTGGAACCCTTTCCTCCTTCACGGCTCCCTCCCACTGGTGCAGGTCCCGTCCCTATCCTTTTGTCTCTGTTTATTCTTTTTTCTTTTGCCCTATTCAGGTACGTGGGCGGTTTCTTACCTTTTGGGAGGTCTGAGGTCTTCTGCCAGCGTTTAGTAGGTGTTCTGTAGGAGTTGTTCCACGTGTAGATGTATTTCTGATGTATTTGTGGGGAGGAGGGTGATCTCCGCGTGTTACTCTTCCTCCATCTTGAAGCTCCTCAATAATGAGCTTTTTGTTTTATTTAGTTTTCTGTTGTCTTTATGTTTTCAATTTCATTGACTGCTGCTTTTATCTTTATTAGTTCCTTCCTTCTCCTTTCTTTAGATTATTTTTCCCTTCTTTTTCTAAGTTCCTGAGTTAGGAAATTAGATAATTGATTTGAGACCTTTACTCTTCTCTAATATAAATGCTTAGCACTATAAACTACCCTATTAACACTGTTTTAGCTGCATCCCACATATTTTGGTATGTTGTATTTTTAATAGTCTAGTGATGAAAAGAAGTTTTTAATTTTAATGGCACCAAAATACCTATTTATCCTTTTACGGTTAGTGCTTTTCATGTCCTGTTTGAAAATCTTTGCTGATGTGATAAAATATTTTTCTCTTAAAAATTTTTCTTCCAGAAACTTTATTGTTTACCTCTTACATTTAGGTCCATGATCCATTTGGAATTGATATTTGTGTATGCTGTGAGGTAGGGATCAAAGTTTATTTTCTTCCATTACATGTATATTCAAGTGTTCGAGCATTATTTATTGAAAAGTCCATATTTTCCCCCACAATACTGCAGTGGGACTCTTGTCACAGTCAGGTGACTATTTATATATTGGTCTATTTTTAGATTCTCTTCCATTGGCCCATTTACAGTAGTCCACCCTTATCTGTGGGAGACATATTCCAAGCCCCCCAGTGGATGCCTGAAACCTTGGATAGTACTGAACCCTATATATACTGTTTTTTTCCTATATATTCATACCTATATTAAAGTTCAATTTATAAATTAGGCACAGTAAGAGATTTAAAACATTAACTAATAATAAAAGAGAGCAATTTTAACAATAGAATGTAATAAAATTTATGTGAATGTGATCTATCTCTCTGTATTTCAAAGTATCTTATTGTACAAATTTAATGCCTTTTCCATCTTAACTAAGCGTTTATCACACACTATGGCTGGAACTTATTCAGTCTAAGGTAAAACAGCAAAACTATCACAAATTGTTTTTTCCTTCTTCACAATTTAAAGGATGGAAGATTTGTTCTTTCTGTCAATCTTAGCAACCTCAGCATATAATCTTTTTCCTACCTTATTAAGTCAAGAACATTCACCTTTTCACTTAAAGGAAGCACTTTATGGCTCCTCTTCGGCATATCCAAATTGCCAGCAACACTACTCTTGCGTTTTGGGGCCACTATAAAGTAGAATAGGGGTTACCTGAACACAAGCACTGCCGTGCTGCAACAGTAGATCTGATAACTGAGGTGGCTACTAGGTGACTAAGATTGGGATATGCTGGACAACGGGATGTTTCACATCCTGGCCTGGACAGAATGGGTGGGCACGAGATTTCATCATGCTACTCAGAACAGCATGCGATTTAAAACTTATGAATTGTTTATTTCTGGAATTTTTCATTTAATATTTTCAGCCTGCAATTGGCCACAGGTAACTAAAATCCAGAAAGCAAAACCATAGATAAGGGGGGACTACTGTATCTTACTTTGTTTTTGAATTCTATACCTTTATAATGTCTTGGTATCTTCTACTATAAATAGTCCAGTTATTTTTTAATTTGTCAAGATTTTCCTGACTAGTCTTGGCCCTTTACATTTTCATATATATTTTAAAATCAGCTTGTCAAATTGAAAGAAAAAAAAAGGCTGGGGGCTTCCCTGGTGGCGCAGTGGTTGAGAGTCCGCCTGCCGATGCGGGGGACACAGGTTCGTGTCCCGGTCCGGGAAGATCCCACATGCCGCGGAGCGGCTGGGCCCGTGAGCCGTGGCCGCTGAGCCTGCGCGTCCGGAGCCTGTGCTCCGCAACGGGAGAGGACACAGCGGTGAGAGGCCCGCGTACTGCAAAAAAAAAAAAAAAAAGCTGGGATTTTGATTGGAGTTTCATTGACTCTATAGATCAATTTGAAGAGACTGATGCCTTAACACTAGTGGGTCTTTCAATCCGTGAGCATGAGCATGGTATATTCCCCCCACTCCCCACTTACTTAGGTCTTGTTAATTTCCTTCAGGAATTTTTTTGTAGGTTTTCATGTAGAAGTCTTGCTCACCAACTGTTAGATTTATTCACAGATATTTGATGGTTTTGATGCTATTGTAAATGGTCCTTTTAAAATTACATGTTCTATTTTGCTAGTATATAGAAACAAATCATTATTTTATACTGCTATTATATCCAGTGATGCTGTCAAATTCACTTACTACTTATAATAGTCTAGATCCTTATGGATTATGTACATATACAATCATAACATATATGTCTAATCACAATTTTATTGTATTTTTGCTCTCCAGTTATTATACTTTTTAATTTCTTTTACTTACTTTATTGCCCTGGCCAAGACCTCCAGTATAATATTGAACACAAGTGATGAGAGTGGACATAGTTAAGAATATTTTGAAAATCTAGGTACCCGGGTCTTATCCCCTCAGAATTCCATAGATCCAGGTTGGGAGCCTGAAAAATGTGCATTTTAACAAGTATTCCAAGTGATATTGATGTAGAGGTATCCTAGAAGCACACTTTCAGTAACATTTTTATTTTTATTTTTTATTTTTTTGTGGTACACGGGCCTCTCACTGCTGTGGCCTCTCCCGTTGCAGAGCACAGGCTCCGGACGCACCGGCTCAGCGGCCATGGCTCACGGGCCCAGCCGCTCCGCGGCATGTGGGATCTTTCCAGACCGGGGCACGAACCCATGTCCCCTGCATTGGCAGGCGGACTCTCAACCACTGCGCCACCAGGGAAGCCCTGAGTAATATTTTTAAAGGATAAGCTTCTCACCCGAAGCGTTAGTCAGGATGAAATATTACACTCTTCTTTCTTCCTCCCCTCCCCATCTCCATCCTCTTCCATGCCGGTGATAGATGTATAAAATGTTATTTTTTGAGCCCCTTATTGTGCTGCCTCTCTTTTTCTGACTCTAGCTCTGGATATAACATGCATATAAGTGTCTTTAGTGTTAAAATATTGACTGGCTTTAGGAAAAAAAAGAAAACAGAAAGAAACAAAAATGGCCCTTATCCTGAGTCAGCAATCACATTCAAAAAGAGCAATCTTAGAAAATAAAAACAAACAAACAAAAAAACCCACTGTATTTGGAAGTTGTTGAGGTCATGGTTGAATTCAATCCCTTCTATACACACACCCACATCCACACATCCACACACACGCAAACCACCAACAATCATATGGGTGTTGCCACCTGATGCAAACAGTATGAGGAAAAAGAAACAGATTCTGAAGGATGTATAGTTACATAAAACAGAGTTGAACAATATGAAATCACTTGAGAGAAGTATGGATACCATGTGGTTTCCTAAATATAATTGATTACAAATCAAAGGAACAATGTATTTTCTTAGATTAAGAGACAAAATATGCCATGGATATTTATGGAAAGAAGTAGAGATACAAGAATAGCTGTAAATACTTATAGAGTATTAGAGTTCGGTAGGGCCTTAAGGTCATGTTGTCTGATGCTCACATTTTTTTCCTACCAGTTTTATTGAGATATATACAGCACTGTATAA
The DNA here is from genome assembly GCF_949774975.1 of Lagenorhynchus albirostris. Taxonomy (NCBI): domain Eukaryota; kingdom Metazoa; phylum Chordata; class Mammalia; order Artiodactyla; family Delphinidae; genus Lagenorhynchus; species Lagenorhynchus albirostris. Next base: position 95,112,604 of record NC_083104.1, on the reverse strand, counting down.
GTTTAAGGTGCACAGCATAATGATTTGACTTACATACATCATGAAACGATGACCACAGTAAGTTTAGTGAACATCCATCATCTCATATGGATACAAAGTAAAAAGAAATATATTTTACCTTGTGACGAGAACTCTTAGCACATACTTCTTAACAACTTTCATATATGAGATACAGCAGTGTTAATCATATTTATCCTGTTGTATATTACATCCCTGGTACTTATTTATCTTATAACCTGAAGTGTGTACCGTTTGACCACCTTCATCCAATTCCCCATCCCACTCCCACCTCTGGTAACCACAAATCGGATCTCTTTTTCTATGAGTTCATTTGTTTGTTTATTTTTGAAGTATAATTAACCTACAACACTATGTTAGTTCCTGGTGCATGACATAGTGATTCCATATTTCTATACATTTCAAATTGGTCACCATTGATAAGTCTAGTTACAATATGTCACCACACAAAGATATTACATACTTACTATATTCCCCACAATGTACATATCTTACCCAAGATTCATTTATTTTGTGACTGGAAGTTTATACCTCTTAATCTCCCTCACCCATTTCTCTCACTCCCCAATCCCTTCTCCCAGCAACCACCAGTCTATTCTCAGCATCTACAACTCCACTTCCATTTTGTTATGTTTGTTCATTTGTTCTTCATGTAAGTGTGATCACATGGTATCTGTCCTCCATCCCATCCAGGTCCATCCACGTTGTCACAAATGGCAAGACCTCATTCTTTTTTATGGTTGAGTAATATTCCACTGAATATATATACCACATTTTCTCTATCCATTCATCCATTGATGGGCACCCAGGTTGTTTCCATATCCTTGACACTGTAAACAGTGCTGCAGTGAACATAGAGTTGGACATTTCTCCTCAGATCCACATTTTTGTTTACTTTGGACAAATACCAGGAGTAGAATTGCTGTATTGCACGGTAGTTCTATTTCCAACTTTCTGAGGAACCTCCACACTGTTTTCCGCATCCTTGACAACACCTGCTATTTGTTATCTCCCCAATAAAAGCCATTCTGACAGGCATGAAGTGACATCCCACTGTGGTTTCAACTTGCATTTCCCTAATGGTTGGTGATATTGGGCATCTTTTTATGGGCCTGCTGGACATTTGTCTTCTTTGGAAAAATGTCTGTTTTACATCCTCTGCTCATTTTTTAATCAAGTTGATTATTTTTTTATGTTGAGTTGTATGAGTGCTTTGTATATTTGGGATATTAACTCTTTATCAGATATATCATTTGCAAATATCTTCTCCCATTCAGTAGGCAGCCTTTTCATTTTGTTGATAGTTTCCTTCACTGTGCAAAAGCTTTTCAGTTTGGTGCTGTCCCATATGTTTATTTTTGCTTTTGTTTCCCTTGCCTCAGGAGACATATCAAAAAAATATTGCTAAGACTGTTGTCAGTGGGCATACTTCCTATGTTTTCTCCTAGGAGTTTTATGGTTTCAGGTCTTACATTTAAGTCCATTTGGAGTTTTTTGGGTTTTGTTTTTTGTTTTTGTGTATGGTGTGAGAAAGTAGTCCAGTTTGATTCTTTTGCAGGTAGCTGTCCAGTTTTCCCAACACCACTGATTAAAGAGGCTGTCTTTTCCCCATTGTGTATTCTTGCCTCTTCTGTCATGGATTCATTGACCGTATAAGTGTGGGTTCATTTCTGGGTGCTCTATTCTGTTCCTACAACCTATGTGTCTGCTTTTGTGCCAGAGGTTGCACTTCTCTAGCTGAGGGGACAGGGTGACTTACCCAGTGGTACTTGGTGAGGTAGTGGTAGGACTGGAAGCAGCCTCCACCAGCCCTGATTCCCACCCCAGGGCTCTTCCCCTGATGTTACTTAGTCCGATATTTTATGATGAAAGGTCATATATATGAAAGGAATCCAAGAATAAAGAATGTGGAAACATTGGGACAAGCCCACAAGAGTAAGAACTTCATAAAGGAGTGAATCCTTCATACAGGATAAGAGTGAGATACATGATCTGAGACTGACTTTGTAGGGGAATTATAAAAAACTAAGAAATATGGGAGAGAAAAAGAGAGGCAAAGTGAAAAGATAATGGGAAAACTTAGATGAGACAAAGAAGACAGTAAATTATGGAAGCCAAAAAACTGGAAGGTAATAGTCAGAAATGAAAATATCATAAGATAATTCAAGAACATGGGGATAGATGTAGTATTTTTATGTCTCTTTTGAAAAAAATATATCTAGAATTATTTCAATAGTAATAGTCCATATGAAAGAGACAATATGAAAGTACATTTAAACTCTTTTGAAGAGAGGTAAACCTAAAATTGTAGCATTATTAGTTCCTAATCCTCTAAAATGTTGAATGAATAAGAAACAGAAATTCAAATATTTATTTCTCTATGTGAAGAACCATTATTATGTAACATCAAAGAAACAGAGAAAGCTAAGACTAGGTATTCCTTCAGATGACTTTATTGTTTTTTTTTTTTAAAGACATGGCTGATGAATGAAAATACAAGGGGTTGGGGAATCCCAAACAATTTGAACAATCAGATAGCACTGCATTAATTCAAAGAGAGGTATAGTTTATACAGTATGCAGAACTGTTGGAGTTTATTTCCCTACTTTTGCACATCCTTAAGAGCTTGCACCTAAATGTTAAAATCACACTGGTTTGCAGCCTGATTAATCATCGAAAAGCATTAACCTTCATGGTTCATTTGATGAGCCAAATACCCCTGTTGTTCCTCCTGGGATAGGAGGCACCCATTTTTAATCTATGTTTAACAGAGATAAATGGGAAATAATAAGGAGGCAAGTATCATAGAAAATGAATTTAAAATATGGATAGTCAACCAAATATATCTACTTAGCAAATCAATGTACTGGTTAAAGACAGGATTTGAGGTCAGGCATGGATTTGGTCCCCAATTTAGCTACTCATTTACTCATTAGTTACATAACACTCCTTCACTCCTTTTTTCCCATTCTCTCCTTCCTTGCTCCCTTGCTTTCTCCCTCTCCTCTCTTTTTTGTATTAAAAGAATATCTATTGAGCATTTACTACGTACTGGATTCATGCCACAGACTAGTGGGTCAGTTATCTCACATTCCTGAGGGAGAACATGGAAAGTTTATGGGGAAGAAATTCGTGGTGTACAAAACAAGGAAATGTATAGATGCAGAAATGAGTCAGGCTTGTTTGGACAACTCTGAACAGACTGTAGGGAAATAATGAGATGAATTTGGAAAGCCAGATGGAAGTCAGGTCATAAAGGGCCCTGAATGCCAGGATATGCATTTTCAAATTAACACGCAGGGAACCGGCTATTAGAAATCTAGTGATTAGGAAGTTAGTCTAGTACAGGGAGGCCAAAGGAGGAGATTATTTCAAGAAGGATAGATTACTCAAGAAAGCAATGGACTTAACTGTTGAAAGGATGTTGATGACCTTTAAAGTAACTTTGACTGAGTGGTGGGGATAAAAAGTAGTGGTAGGGATGCAAGGAGGGGATTAAGAGTGAAAAAATGAAGCCTATGGGGCCAAGCGTTCCACAGGAAGGGTAAACAGAATGGGAGAGAAATAGTATGGTAGAGATTGAGGAAGCGGCAAGGCTAGGGCAGATGGAGAGTTACTACTTATGTGTGAAGTAAGAGACCAGCGTAAAGAGACTGAAGATTCTAGGGCGGGCGCAAGGATACAGGGTGAGAATTAGAAACGACAGGTGAAATGGAGAGGGAAGTCTTGCAGAGCTGAAGCAGTACTTCATCCTCTGAGATTGAAGGGCATGAATTGACACTGAGATTTCCTTTGTAGCAGGGAGGGAATCAAGGTAACATTTATCTGTGTACTCCAGGTGGGCTCTCATTAGAAAGAAATGTGGCAACATTGGGCCACAAGAAGACGTGACTGAAGCTGCCGGAAGACACATCAAAGAGTTCAGCCCATCAATAGGTTCAGTAGGGGCAGCGAACCATTGTGACTCACACTCCAGAAACCTTTCTAGGTTTGGCTGCTGTGTAACATGGGAAGGTTGCAGTGCAAACATTCAAAGAAATGTAAGGTGCCCTTGATCTTCACCCTCTCCTTCAGAAACAATGGTAGAGAGTTATAGAGATTACAGGTCCAATCCAAAGACTATTATTCATGCTCTAAATCGCCAAATAAAAAGCCGAATGGGTACTTCCGTAGAGCTAAACATATCCTAGAAACCCGTGGTGGTAAGAAAGCCACTCAATTCTGCATGAATATGTCTAGTCTACATTCAGAATATCAACTCTAGAAACTTTACTGCCAAACTGCCCCCAAAGTTATATACACTTTCCCTCTGTCCTCCATCTCTAGGGCTCAACGGGGGCCTGCAAGAGAGCTTCCAGGGAGTCCAGATCTGGTTCCATCTCTATTTGAGCTCCAGGTTGGGGAAGAGGGAGCAGAGGGGTACTCGATATAGCGTGCTCTCTTCCATGACCAGCTGGGCCTAGGCTCGCACCCCAGGAATAATAACTCACGCAAGGAAAGCTGAAGCTGGGCTATCTGGTCGGGCATCCTCAGCCCAGACAATCCTGTGGGTTGAGGAGACCCTCGTGTGCACTTGAAAAGCAAGCGGAGTAAGTGCATTTGGCGGGAGAGGGCACAGTGCTGACTGGGCATCCTTGCTTTGGAGTCCTCCCTTTCGCATTAGCCTACCTGTGCCAAGAGCTGAGAACTGGGGCTGCGGGCAGGAGGCGGGGTGTCCGTCCGGGGCACTGACCCGTTGGCCCTGTGGCTGAGTGCAATGACGGTGAGCCCTGAGCATAAGCCGGGCCTGGGCCGATCCCTGCTCCAGTCCATAAATCCTTAACAGGTTTTCTTTCTCTCCCCTCACCCTTTTCTCTCCTTTGCTCTCTTTCTTTCTCTCTCCCTCTTCTCTCCTTTCCCCTCTCTTCCCCCCTCCCTCCCCGCCCCCTTTCCCTTCCTCTCCCATCCCCCTCTGCCCTCCCCCTTGCCCTGCGGGTGAGCCTCTTCCTTCCCCTCCCCCCCTTTTTCCGCCTCCCTCCGTCTCTCTCCATCTCCTCCCTCAGCTCGCCGGGCGACCCTGCTTCTGCCTCCCACATTAATGGCGGCATCTTCGGAGGACGATATAGACCGGCGGCCCATCAGAAGAGTCCGCTCCAAGAGCGACACTCCGTACCTCGCGGAGGCCAGGATCTCCTTCACCCTGGGGGCAGGTGAGGACGAAGCTCTTGCCTTGCTCTCTCCGCCACGCCGCTTCCTTCCCTCCTCCCCGGCTGGCTCGGCCCCCAGCCCCTCCTGTGGTCCCCCTCCCCCTCCCGGCCGTGCCCTCCCCTCCGCCCCACTTCGTACCCAGCCGGGTCCCTGGCGCTCGCTCGCTCGCTCTCTTTGTGTGCCGAGTAAGGAGGTGTGTGTGTATGTGTGTATTTGTGTGTGTGTGCCTGTGCGTGTGTGTGTGTTGAGCAGGTGGGGGAGGGTAGTGGTGCGTGGAGCCCTGCCTCCGCCGGGGAGTCGCACGCGGGCTTTCCCCTTCCTTGAAGCGAAGGATGTGTTGTCACTGATAACAATGATCGTAGGCGTAGCCGAGAGCTGGGTCGGGATGCTCCACCGGCTGTGGGCAGAGGGTTTGGCAAGGCTCCGCTGGTGTGGTTTGCTGGTGGGGCTACTACAGGGTGGAACTTGTTGGTGACGTTCAGACTCTGGTGATTTTGCCGGGTTGATACACGCCTGCTGCGGTTTTGGAGTGAGGAGGGGCCGGGCGGGGATCACAGCTGGGAACGGGACCAAGCACTTGGCAAGCAACCGTAGTGATGATAATAATAGTATGGTCTATAGGATGCATATGGGGTGATGATAGGAAGCTGTCACTGGAACTGGTGCCCAAAGTGGCCCAGATGGAATTAAGTGAAAAGGGTAACTGACGTGGAGGAGGGAGGGAAAGAAGGGGGAAGGAGAAGAGAGGACAGAGGAAGGAAGGGAAGGAGAGAGGGCCGGAGAGAGGGAGGAAGGAAAAGGAAGGGAGGGAGGAAGAAAGAAGGAAGAAATGAACCACAGAGAAGACTGAGGGATTCAGGGAGTCAAACTGAGAGCTGTCAGGGTTACCTGAAAGGAAGCACCCAGTGTCCGCTGTCTCCACTGCTGCTGCAGCTCCGGATTCACAGGCAGACCTCACCTCCTGTTACTAGTAGATGGTCACTATCACCCAGAGGAAGTTGTTCGCTACTAACTTCACGGGGCTGCCTTTTCTGAAAGACTGCTAAGTCTCTCCCTCCAAGCTTCTGTCTCTTCCTTTCTAGAATCCCTTGGTATTCTCGCAACTCCAGTGCAAAAAGAGTGAGGGCATTTCCTGAAGATCCTCCTTCAAAATAAGTTTAAAAAGAACATGATATCAATACCTTTTTCTTTAGGAAACTCAGCCCTTGAAAATGGAACTGAATCAAACAAAGTGTGTGTGTGTGTGTGTGTGTGTGTGTGCTGGAACAAAGAGAAACTTCGGATAATGACTATTTTACACATTATTGAGAAGTTTGAACAAAAGAGAAAACTCTGCATAAAGAAACAAGATGTGTTGGCTAAGGAACCATATTTTATGACCGATAGGATGGTAACTGAATGTGCCGAAGTAGCCAAGTTCTTTGGAGTGTAATTTTCCTGTCTCGATGATTTTGATTTTTTTAACCCTGTGTTTTCTCGTCACCCCTGAAATGTTTGCCTCTGGATTTGGCACTGGAGAAAGAGGACTTTATTGGAGGAGGCTTTGACAGTTTTTGTGGCAGGCTGTAGTAGCCTATGGTCTTCGTTTGGAACTATTAATCCTTCACTTGTATGTTCCAGGTTCAGAATATGATGTGAGGGGTCTTGGAAAGGACTGAGAAGAGTTCCTTTTAGGATTGAGATTGTTTTCTGACCCAGAGAAATTAAGAATTATTCCTTTGCTATCAAACTCTGGTATATTCCCTTGGTGTCTTTGGCTTGGCAGAGAAGGAAGGGGGCTTAAGAGGCAGTTAATAAGGTTGTTTACCTACTACTGGTGCTTTTACAACAAAACAATAAAATAAAGCACTAAAAAAGAGTTTCAAGTTTCTGCTACTGTTGAGTTGGGCTGAACCCTTTTGCCACCAGATTAAAGCCAGTGACTTGCAGTCTTTTATCCTGCGTAAATTGCTCTGGAGGCCAATGAAAAGATTGGACTTTTCAGACAAGACTTGTCTCCCTTCCATCTGGAAATAAACAAGCCAAACGAGCTCCCAGTCCCTTATGAATATGTTCCTTAGAGTAGCCTTAAAAGCACAGTGTCAAGAAAGACAGCAGCAAGAAAGAGGAATGCGGTGGGAGAGGATGTTTCTCAAGGACGGAGGAGGGCAGTTGTTGAGGGTTCTGCTCTGCGACTAGGGGAGCTGTCCTGTCGGTGGTGCTGAAGCCAAGGGCTGGGTGAGAGGCGTGACTGTGAGCCCGACAGCAGAGGGAGGGGTGCTCAGTCCCTCTCTGTGATGGAATCCCAGGGAAAACGCGCACGGTCTGGCCACCGAAAACTTTTCTATCCCTGCCCACCTACGTTTGCCGCCTGTTTACTACGCCTCACGCCCACTGCTCCACTGCTCACATCGGGAGGTTTTGCTCTAATTTTGTGCCGGCAGCTCACTCCTGGGGCTTTGTTGATTTTCCAGCTGGCTTCGGGCTGCTTTTCTGACATAGTAAGATCTACTCGCAGATGTGCCTTTCCCTCGCGTTTAAAAGTAATTGTAACCCCCGGTTTAAAAAGCAAACAGCCTTGTTTATCTCCTTGAGCAGCAACTTGCAATTAAACTATTAGCGTCGTTATCAGCATTGCTGAAGAGAGGAGCCTGCATACTCTGGATAAATTACATAATTTGGGCATAGAGAGAATTTTGTTTGTCTCTTAACAACAATTTATAAACGATTAAGCAAGGAAGCGTTCATCTGCCCTTTCTTCCCGCTCCTCTCCTACCCCTAGTCACTTACTCTTTATTCTTTCCAGAGAAATTCTTTATTGGTTTAAACTATTTATGCTTAGCATTCCCTTTCTCACACCCACTCATTTTATATAAGCCCATGTTTAACATTTGAGAGGTTTAGTAATGCTTCAAGGAAATAAATATACACATATTCATTTTACTTGGAAATCATGAAATCATGAAATCATCTGGGGACCAACTCCCTTAAAACTAATGTGTACACTTGCCAGATAAAGTGGAATGAGCATTTTGAATATTGATTCAATACTTAAGCATTCCTTCAACTACACCCTGTCCCTGATGGTACTTATTAATATCATTTCAGAAATAACTCCACAGCTTGAGTGAAGCATATAATCCTACAGTCCCAAGTCCGTCAAAGAATAGCAGCAAAATGTGGGTCTTCCATCACTTTATGAAGATGCTAATTTCAAGTTCAGTCTAAATTGAGAGAGTAGAGAACACAATTTTTTTCTGAACCATGACTTCATTTTTCGAAACGAGCCTCTTTTGTAGGCTTTTTACCTTCTATTTAGCATTTAGTATATGCAAACATTGATAGTTGATTGTTTGCTGAAGATAGTATACATGCTAGAGAGAATGAAGCCAACGTATTTGCTGAAAGTTACTCAGACACGTTAGATCTCATTTAAAACACTGGAAGAAGTTTTTTTTTCCTGAGAAATTCAAATGTGTTAAAAGGACATCGTGTAACAGAAGAGTGTGTGCACACTATTCGTAGCAAGTGTTTCTAATTGTGTTCTCACTCCGTAATGAACATCACTGGCATTTAGCTCGTAAGACCTTACCCTGCCTCATGAGGTCGTTCATTCACCGTATTGAAGTGAATGCAATGTAGATTTGCAGCTCATCTAGCAAATATTTCCCCATGGGCTAGTTTATTCTATTTATTTTTACTTTAACAGTATATAGAAGAATATTTGATACATAGAAGGTACTGAAACAGAAAGGTTCTCCATAATTACACACCAAAACGAATGAAAGTGTTGTGATACATAGAAGATTTAAGCACATCTAAAAGTTCTTAAAGGGATGTCAAAAGGAGGAAAGCTAGTCCTAGGATGATATAGGATTGTTTAAAACACAAAACCAATATTTTGCACTGTTGAGAAGAGTAAGTACTTCTCTAATCGTATGTATGTTTAACCTTTGTTGACATCTCAGAATTGCTTTGTACGTATGGAGGAGACTTTAAATTAATAGCGTCGTCAACCCCAGAATACTTATCCTCTTCGGAAGGCTGAGATCTGTTTTTGTCCCTGATGTTAGCCAGAGGTATTTGTTTCTGACTCCCATTGGTCTCCTCCACTCTTTCAGGCCTAGAAGAAAATTGCAGTCAGAAGTGGCTTTCCTCTGGCTACTTTTTTTTTTGCGGTACGCAGGCGTCTCACTGTTGTGGCCGCTCCGCGGCATGTGGAATCTTCCCGGACCGGGGCACGAACCCGTGTCCCGTGCATCGGCAGGCGGACTCTCAACCACCGCGCCACCAGGGAAGCCCCCTCTCTGGCTACTTTTAAGAATGGCTGGGTCAGTCATATTAAGTTTTAAACTGAGATCCCTTTTCTACCTCTCTTGAGGAGGAAGACCTTTATCCCTTAGCTAAATTATAAAAGTCCTGATATTGAGAAGTGACATCTCAGAATGTGCTATTGTCATTTAGCAATGAGGACTGTCTCTAGAAGAAATTGTGAATATTGTCATGCTGAACCAATCTGAAGGTCTTGGTAAACATTCTCCTTCACTCTTTCACTGAGGAATGCCTATGCATGTATCCCTCACAATATTTTTGTTACTGATTTCAAATTGAAGGCAGAGCATGTGGGTCTGGCTTTTATATGGTGGACCCCAAATCTCCTTTAAAGTATTGCTTCTAGCTTTCAGTAGCCAGAATCCAAGTAGCTGACCATGTAGCTGACCAGGAGCCTCTATAGTGGGGCTCTCTGAAGGTTTGTCCTCCTTCTGTGTCATTGGAAAAGTTAGCTAACCCGATAATCTCACTACGTCATGCATTAAGGTGGTACTAATGAAGACCACTCCAGATAACATAAATAATATACATGAGGTACAGAAAAGTGAGTAATTAACACCAAGAGAAAACAGGAAACCCTTTGCCGTGAATGTTTAACTTGTCTGCTTACAATGTCATTGTTTCAACAACAATTCATACATTTATGAGATAACTAAAACATGAAATCTGAGTTGCATGGTTCAGTTTTCTTAGGATCTTTTGATCTGGGCACTGTTAAAAAATTTTTTTTAAGATCTAAGTATTGTATTTACTATTATCACTAAATGCTAAGTTTCTTGTTTGGTTTGTCTGTATATGCCCATATACTCTAATTTCATGGAAGACGATGGAGGTGTGTCTTATATAAAAAATAAGAATCAGGAGTCAGAAGAACTGATTCTAATCTCTTCCTCTAAGACCGTAGGCAAGTCATTTAACCTTTGTGGGTTTGATTCACTCAGCTCTAGATTTTTAAATCTCGAAAGTCCCATCCAATCTAAAAAAATTGTGTGAATAATTGGCCCTTCTAACTCTGGCTGTGCTAATGGATACATACTATGCCACTGATTTTATGTATAGTCTAATTTATGGTATAAAACATATAGACTAGCATAATTACAATAAGAATTAAAATATTTGATCAAAGCTAAGTTACAAAAATAAGTTTGATTAAAAGAATAATTAATATATATTGTAGTAATTTAAAATAAATTATTAATAATAACTAAGAATTGCCAGAAGGCACATTTATATGTACCATATTAATCAAAATGTTTTAAATTTGAATATTCAGGGATTAGAGTCTTTAACGCAGTTGATGCTCCGTAAGTGTTTGTTGTATGGTTGACTATGGTATTCGAGAAAGCTTAGCAATACATGGAAAGTCAGGAAACTAAATATTAATCCAGTTCCCAATTGGCATTTTAAGTCTCGTAGCCTGTTCTTTCATAATTAAAATGAAATGAGTATACCTATAAGATCTATAGTTTCCCTTTATCCTTTTAAATTACCAGGGAAGGGAAATATGTATGCAGACTAGCTAAATGGCAAGATTCAATCAAGCTGCAATGTACCCTTTTGGAATTCACAAATAGAAGAATCCTAACTTCTAGGCACTGTCTGTGAAACTTGACCATGAACTACAAAGAACTTTGTTTCCTTTTTCTTCACAGGCATATAAGCTGACAGGAGCAAATAAACTGTTGGTCAGAATAAGTGCACATTAATAGATTTACATACATACATTTTAATACTAACCAAAACTATTTTGAAGTTCCTTATGGAGTTATTCTTTGATATACGCAACTTCAATTCGTCATAATTTATTGCGCAAGTAAAATAATTAAAATTCAAGTGGGAAGAGAAGATAACTTGTAGAGCTATTTTTCTCTTTGATTAATAAAGTGACATAGGGAACATACATTATAGCCAGTGTTACGTATAAACTGAAGAGGGCCTGAAGGGACAAGTAATAGATATAAGTTTTTCCTCATTGTATGATACAAGAAAAACTCTAGAATTTTCATATTTTGTTTCATATCCCCTCCATCCACTTTAGTAGGTGATAAAGTGGATATGATTTCCGGGGTGTGGGGGGGAATTGTGGGCCATGTTGACATTTTAATTGCTTTAATTTATAAGTCTTTTATATAATGAAGGATAGTTAAAATAAAAGGCAAAATCGATTTTGTGGTCTTTTTGAATGATGATGGATTCAGTTGCATGACTTTCACACAGGTTATCAAAGGACAAGAGGAATAATCTCATGCTAGTAGTTATTTAATATTTATGAAGGCAAGTATTGTGTAAAAGCCTGTAGATTTCCTATTGATCTTTTCACATTTGTATACCTTATACTAACAATTCCGTAGCAGAATCTTTGAACATTAAATACCTGGGCTGTAATTGCAGACATGAGGATTCAATATACAGTCAACCCTTTGTATCCATGGTTCTGAATCTACGGATTCAACCGACTGCGGGTTGAGAGCACATTATTTCTGGATGTTTATCAATCAAAGGGCAACAGGTTGGTTTAATACTCCATCATGGTTTATTCAAAAATATAGAAAAAGCCTTGCTATGTTTGAATTTATCCCTTATTCCATCTGGGCCTGTTTTGGAGATGAGGGGAGGATGGAGGAAGGTGAGAAGAAATAATAATATAGAATATTCATTCATTCAACAAATATTAATTTAGAAGTTGAGACAACTTTTTAGACCCTTGGGATACATTAGTGATGAAAACAAAAACATCTTACCCTCATGAATTTTAACTTCTAAAAGTGAGTTATGGACAGTAGACAATACCATAGTTAAGTAAGTTGTATAGTATTTCATAGGTTAAGTGTTAAGGCAAAAATAAAGCAAACTAAGAGTATAAGGCATATGGGGACAAAGAAAAGGATGGATTGCAGGATAGGCAACACTGAGAAGAGGGAATCTGAACAAAGTTCTCCACAGTAGAGGAGGGAATGAGCACTGTCAATATGGGGCGGAAGAGAAGGCGGAGAGAACGGAGGGGAAGCAAGTGTAAAGGCCCTAAATCAGGAGCGTTCCCGGTGTGTTTAGGACTTGGCAAGGAGCCCAGCTTGGTTGGAGAGGAGTGAATCAAGTGGTAGGAGGGAACGGGGACTAGATTACAGAGGATCCGGTGGGCCATTGCCCACTCATGGTGAAATGTGGTACAAGGCAGGGATTTGAGCACAAGAGAACATGATCTGAAATAGATTTTAAAAGGATCACTTGGGCTGCTGTGTTAAGGACAGACGATAGTGGGGCAAGGAGGAAGCAGGGCAGCTGGTTTGGAAGCTATTACAGTAATCCAGAAAGATGGTGCTGGCTCAGCAGCAGGGTACAGCGGAAGCAGTGAGCAGTGGTCAGATTCTATAGGTATTTGAAGGTATAGCGAACAGGCTTTTATGGTGGATTGAATGTGGGTTGTGAGAGCAGGAGAGGAGCAAGGAGTACCTCAAGGTTCAGCCTGAGCAACTGAAAGGATAGAAAGGGCCATTTAGGGGCATGGGGTATGGTCAGGAGTGCAAATACAGACATAGCAAGTGTGAGATGTCTACTATACATCCAAGTGGAGGTATCCAACAAGCAGTTATACAGGTCTAAGGTTAAACTGAAGTCTGGCCCAGAAATAAATACTTGAGTTGTCAGCATATATAGAGGGAGCCCTTACAGAGGGCTTCATCAACATTTCCTCACTTATTTTTCGTAATGACCCTATGAGATTGGCATTATTATTACTCTCCTTATTTCATCCATGTGAAAACTAAGCCACAAAGAGGTTAAATAACTTAAGCTAATAAGGGGAGTAAGAGGAAGAATTAGAATTCAGATCCTGTTTTATATGACTTCAAAATCTGTATTTTTAATGGGGATGATTTATTATAAGAGAGCAAGCTTACGTTATCAGCTTTGCTTTGAGGTTACATTTGAAGCTGAACATGTCTAGGGGAAAGAAAGAGATGGAACTAGGGGTGCATCCTAGCTCAGTATTTTATAAAATGTTTGGCTAGGATTCACTGTAAGAAGTGCATTTTATATCACCTCACATACATATTGAGAATTGGAATAAAATGTTTCTCAAAATACCCTTATAAGTCACAAATGTACTCTGATGTTTTCTATATTATCCTATCCCATCCCTTCCCACTCTGTTTTATTCTAACATATTTTAGTTATAAGAATGCTAGTTTTAACTCATCTAAATGATTTTGTAACCCCCAGTTTAAAAAACATTACTTGATAGTTTTCTTGGAGTGATTTCTGAACTCGGAAAAAGCTTTTGCAAGGCAATCCCTCTTTAGGACTTCCACTATCCCCGTAAGAGTGTGGTCAATTCATTCTCTTACCTGGATGTGAATCAAGGTAAAAGAGAAAAACCCTAAGGTCTGGGCCAACTTAGCTACCGGACACAGTAGACACAGAGCCCAGGTTCACAATACATTTAGAGGCCCACAAAAGTGTTTTAATTTTTTAAAGTCAGAAGAAAAAATAAATATAATCCAGCCTGTTTTACATATGTCTTTATACCAACACATAATATTTTGTAATACTTATAAAGTATAGTTTAAAAATGTTTTGTGGTAAAAGACAAATGTGCATAGGACCCACAAAAGTCATAATGAAGCTCTACAAAGGGTGGAAAGAGAAGCAGTGAGAAAAAAATTGTTTTTCAACGTAGGACAGTGTCTATAAGAATATACTCTGGAGCTAGACTTTTTTGGGTTCAACTCCCTACTTTATCACTTACTAGCTGTGTGGCCTTGGGCAAGGCATTTAACCCCACCCTGCCTCAGTTTTCTCACCTGTAAAATGGGACAAATAATGGAGACCACCTTAGAGGTTTGCTAAACTTGGAGCCGGGGAGGGATAAATTGGGAGATTGGGATTGACATATACACACTACTATACGTAAATAGATAACTAGTAAGAACCTGCTGTATAGCACATGGAACTCTACTAAATACTCTGTAATGACCTATAGGGAATAGAATCTAAAAAAGCGTGGATATATGTATATGTATAACTGATTCACTTTGCTGTACGGCAGAAACTAACACAACATTGTAAATCAACTATACTCCAATAAAAATTAATTTAAAAAATGTGGAAAAACTTAGAATAATTCCTGCCACATAGTGAGTATTCACTACACAAAGTGAAGAATGAACTCCATTATTCCTTTATGTTTCTGTGTTCTGCCTCACCTTGATTCTATTCTTCTAACATACTACCAAAAAAAAAATTGCCTCTCTAGGTACCACATCTTACAAGACCAAATGAGCTGCAGATTCAGAAAGTCTCATATAAGGAAAAAATTTTCTTTACTAAATTTCACCCCTATTCAATCCTTCTTGCTTACACTGCAGAATGAATAGAACCTGCCCAAAATGAGAAAGTCACCCTTAAACTCTGAAAGTTAAGGAAATTTACATTAAAGATAGTCTATTGTCCAACTAGAGTTAAATGGATCATCTTTGAAATGTCTTTCACAAATGGCCACATGGAAATGGCCACCTGAGGAAAAACCTACTGGACTTTCCAACAATCCTCTAAACTTGGAGGAGGTGGTGTGAGGGGAGAAGGAAAAAAGAAGAGCAAACGAAGAAATACAGGGAGAGAAGAGGAGGGAGACAGAAAAACAAAACTTCTCAGTTTGAGAAAGGCATCCATGTAGGTCAGGAGAGCACATCGAAAATCATAGAATCTTGGCTTTTGAGAGTCAAGGGGAATATCTTCTCTTCCTTGAGTAATCAACACAAGGGTTCTGTGCTGTGGTTGGAGATATGCTTGTTCCCATATCTGAGTCTGCTGCTTATGAGCTGAATCGTCTCTGAATCTTTGAACCCTGGGAGATGGGGTAACACTCTCTGTCTCATCCCCACTGTTACTTTGAGGACCAAATGTGAAAATGCTTTGCCAATAGCTAAGTGCCCTAAAAAGGCAAGAAACAGATGTAGTCTGGGTGAATGGGACAGCTTAAATGCCTAGCTCTGACACAGATAAAGCACAAGAATAAAAATGTGAAAAATAGACTAATTCTACTTAAAATAATGCCTCTGCCATGGGCAAAAATTTAATATAGCCTAACAGTCCAGAAAGACTGAATACAGCATCTACCGATTTATAAATTTAGGCTCTGTTCATGCCTCCACTGTCAATCTCATTATTGTATGAAATGCAGTCACTCTAGGATACTATTATCCATCCATAAGAAACAAAGGGCTTGAATTTTTACAAGTGTTGGTGAATTGCAGAAGTTTTTCACTTCTTAGTGTAGTCCCAGGCTCACTTCAACTTTCCACTTGATAGTAGTTCTCGAGAAGGTACCTGTCGTATTCAAGCTACAAGTAACTGTACTGCACAGTAGAACTGCCAGCCAGTGCCGTGTGGGGTATTAGGTCACCTTGGCCTTCTGCAGACTCTCAGACAAATAGCTCTTCTTTCACAATCCCCTCTCCCCTTTTCTTCACCCTCTCCCTCTTCCCCCAACTGAATGTTCTACTTATTTGTTTTGACCTTAAAAAATACAACCAGAGGTTTCAAGGCAAAACCTTCATTCCTAAGAGAGAGAGAGGGGGTTAAATGTCCTCAGTGTTCTCCGTGGAAGTCTAGGGCTGTTCCTTACCTCCCCCTCCAACCACAGAATTATAGTTTGCACAGCTGTGGGACCAGCTGCTCTGTATTCACTCCAGACCTCACACCAGGCGGCCTTCCAGCAACATCCTTGCTATATCTGGTCATGACGCTGGCAGTCATCAGCTAAGAGGCAACTATTTCAGTAAGAAAAGTGACTTCTACCAGCAGTTTTGGCATCGGGCTCAGAGCTGCCCTACATGCAAGGAAACTTCTCAGTTCTAGAAACAATTTCCCCATGTTCAGTTTGTTCAATAGAAATAGAACAGGCAGAAACAAAATTAGGAGTGACAAAGTTTTTATTTTTATTCTTTTTTGTCTTTGACTTTTACCATTTGGAGGCTCCTTCTAATCTATGGATTTCATTCATATAAAAGCAGAATTTTTCAGCCGATATGTGGGTCTGGAGCTATGATGGGTAATGCAGACCACACCAAATTTTGGTTAACCATAGATTTCCCTTTATGCATAATTTATGATGCCCCATAACTTTCATGAGTGTATTTTACTGCATTTTGACATGTAAAGATATTTAGCTAATAGACTTTAAGCAAATTGAACGCTTGATACAATATTACAGTTTTGTGAAACTTCACAGTGACTAAATCTTTCTTCAGGTTGTGCAGTGCCTGAGGTAGTTTTCTTTTATCCATTCACGTAAGTAGTTCATTCTCACTATTCAGGAATAAATCATTAGTGTGGTTTCTGACCTTTTAGCCAAAGATGGCCCTTATAACCCCATGTACCACTCAATTCTCACCACAAAAATCCTCCCCATTTTATGAAGCAAACAGATAACATGGGCAGTGGTCACTGTAAATAATGTTTGGTTTGCTTGTTTAATTGATTTGAAAATTTGTCTTTGTTTATCAAAGTTTATTCATGTGTTTGCACCTGTAGTTCAGATCATATCCTTTCAGGGATCTTAAGAACACGCGTATTTCTCAAAATAGAAGATATGCTTATTTTTCTTGTCCACCAGGTCTGAGTCAAACCGTGTCACCACTTGTCTCAGAGGAAGGCAACCACATAGACGGAAGTGGGTGTTAAGTCTCAGACCAACTAGAACCATCCATAAAAATAATACCAGGTCAACCCAAAGTAAGCTCAGATCAGCCTTAAAGTCACTTCATTGGCCTCTCGGTTACAGCTCATATAATATGATCTGTATGAAAGATTTCTGCTGTAACGTTACCTCATAAAGAAATACATCATCTACAGACTCCTTTTATAAACCCAATTACAGGAGCAATTCAGCAGAGTTATAGCCACTAGGATCTGCATTCTATCTCCTCCTTGATTCCACTTATTAAAGACACTGAACTGGAAATATTGTAGAGGAAAGAAACAATGACTGAATTTAGCCAACACAGAAAAGGCTGGTATAATCACTCAATCAGGCATAACTTTAGTTCTCTCTTATTGCCATGTCATCAGCTTCATTTATAATAGGTGATTTGTCTAAAGAAAAACTATAAGCAGGCCCTTTGTACACAAATATGAATATATTTTCAATATCTCACTGACTTATTTGCAAAAAATTGTACTTGATTAATTCAAAAGTATTAGTTGGGTATTTCATTTCAATTCGACCATCATAGTACTTTGATAACTAAGATCTTTGGTGGCAAGTGGCAGAGAGCAAAATAAGAATAACAATTAATAAACCATATCATTAATTAAAAATTGATAAAAATATATTGTTGGGGGAAAAAGTCCAATTGTGAAAGATGTGATTCCTTTTAACTTCATACCAAGGCTCAGACCAGCAGGGACTCATATTCAGTTTGTTATCTCAAACAGAGCTGAAATGGTGATACTGGTTTTGGGAAGAAATCACATGTTATACTAACGCCTAGAAAGGGATCAAGTAGAGAAGCAGATGTAATGTTCAAGTGAAAGCTTTCCTGCAACACGACTCATCATTCAGAACTGGGGAAAAATGAGAAGCATGTTACGGCTACTCGTACATTGAATCCAATATTTGGTGCATTCACTGCAACTGGACAGAAACACTCAACACTGGTGTATATTAAAGCTGGTGTAAATCTCTTTCCAGTTGCTGCTTCTCAGTGGCCTTTGTTCTCTGTCAATCTCTAGAAACCTCAACTACGGTCGAGTAACCACAATGAATCCTGAGGGCATGCTAGTGTCTTTTTAAGATTATAACTCCTTTCATCTCTCATGCTTGCTCTTTAGTGACCTAAGGAAAAACAATTGTATTATTTATGTGAGTTCATGAAAATATAGATTTTTTTTCTGTAAGGCCTCAGTTTCCATAAATCTGTTGCTGGAGTTCATTATTTTCTTCCCCTAAGTGGGAAAACAGTTTCAGGCCTTAGGTCCACATAATTTCTCCCGTTACATTCCTATCTCTGCCTAGTGTTAGAATAAAATGCCTCACTGTCATGAAGGTCTAGAGGCCGTACAGTTAGGAGCAGATAAAGAAAGTACAGTGGCAAGTAAAAGAGAGCTCTGGTTTTCCCAGGGGTGAACTGCCTAGAGTGCCTACAGATTTGTAATATATCATCATACATAGAAGGAGAAAAATGTCTAGTGAGTATTGGTCCCCGTGGGAACCTAAGGTCAGGTAAGATGTAACAACCCTTCTGACAGCTCTTGAAACATTGCGGGTAGAGGAATAACCGTGGACTTGTGTCAGACAGACCTAGGTATGAATTCTGACTCTGTTGGGCAAGTTTAGGGCAAGTTTATTATATTTATGAACTTCAGCTTGCTTACCTATAAAATGAGAATACTAATTTCTCAGAATTGCTGTGAGAATTACATGAAAGGGGGATATAAAGCAAAGTACCTGGCATAGTAGGTGCTCAATAAACACTATTCAAACATTTCAAGCCAGAAACATGCTCAGTTTAGTTTATTAACATAAAATCTTGATGTTGTATCACAGTGATAAATATTTTATTAGATTACCAAAGACCCCTTCTCAAACCTGGACAAAATTTTAGAAAAAGAAAGGATGACTTGTTATAGTTTATTTTGACTTATTTCATTAAATAACAAAAAAACAAACATTCATCAAAGGCTCAACATGGATTTGATGTTTCATCAGCAACTAAATCAGGGACTTCCCTGGTGGTGCAGTGGTTAAGAATCCGCCTGCCAATGCAGGGGACATGGGTTCGAGCCCTGGTCCGGGAAGATCCCACATGCCGCGGAACACCTGAGCCTGTGCGCCACAACTACTGAGCCTGCGCTCTAGAGCCTGTGAGCCACAACTACTTAAGCCCACGCTCTTAGAGCCCATGCTCTGCAACAAGAGAAGCCCCTGCTCACCGCAACTAGAGAAAGCCCGCGCGCAGTAACGAAGACCCAACGCAGTCAAAAATAAATAAGTAAATTTATTAAAAAAGGAAAAAAACCCTAAATCCATCAGTAGGAACATTAACATCCACTGGACTCCAAGCTTTCTGAGGGAAGGAACTGTGTCGCCTGATTTGCTCCTGAATCTTTGGTGCCTAGCATTGGCCGTGGCCCATAAGAGGTGCTCAAAAAGTACTTGTCATGAAGAAATGTATCAGGGTAATGGCCACTTTGCTATCAGTCAGTCGTCTTTATACCAAACTAGTTGGATTTCTTCTACATATTTTTTAAAAGGACATTATTTTTATTTTTTTCATTTTTTATTGAGACATAATTGACATATAACATCATGTAAGTTTAAGGTGTACAAGGTGTTGATAAAAGGACTTTATTTTTTTAAGAGCAGTTTTATGTTCACAGAAAAATTGAAAGGAAGGTACAGAGATTTCCCCTATGGCCCCTGCGTCGACACATACAGACACCCCCATCACCTACATCCCCACCAGAGTGGTGCATTTGTTACAACTGATGCGTCCTGTTCACCCAAAGTCCATAGTTGACCTCAGGGTTCACTCTTGGTGTTGCACTTTCTATGGATTCGGTCAAATGTATAATGATAACTATCCACCATTATCGTATCATATAGAGTATTTTCACTGCCCTAAAAATTCTTTGTGATCAGCTTATTCATCTCTCTCCCTCACCCCGAAACCCCTGGCAACCACTGACCTCTTTACTGCCCTCAGAGTTTTGCTGTTTCCAGAATGTCATATAATTGCAATAATAGTATGTAGCCTTTCCAGAATGGTTCCTTTCACTTCCATGCATTTAACGTTCCCCTATGGCTCTTCATGGCTTGATAGCTCATTTGCTTTTAGTGCTGAGGAGTGTTCCACTGTCTGTAGGTACCACAGTTTATCTATCCATCCGCCTGCTGAAGGACATCTTGGTGGCTTCCACGTTTTGGCAACTATGAATAAAGCTGCTATAAACATCTGTGTGCAGGTTTTTGTGTGGACATATTTTTCAACTCCTCTGGGCAAACACCAAGGGGTGCGATTGCTGGATCATATGGTGAAAGTATGTTTAGTTTTATAAGAAACTTCCAAACTGTCCTCAAAAGTGGCTATACCATTTTGTATTCCCATCCGCAATGAATGAAGTTTCTTTTCCTTTTTTAGTAACATCTATACACATCTTCAAATATCGTGTCCTTATTTCCTTCTCACAATTTCTGGAAGCAGAAGCAGAGGGAGGAGACAAACTTACCCCCAGAGCTGCCTCCAAACCAGTCAGGCGTCTCAGACTTGCTGTATCCAACTCTTCAGCCCCTCCTCCTCTGGGGAAAGGTCCAGAGGCCTGACGTTCTCTATAGTTTTTGTCTGGCTTCTGAAAAATGTGGGAAAAAGGGTTATGTTGATTGTTACTCCCGCTCCATTGTCATTGCAGTAGTACTTGTGATGATACCACTAACTTTCTCATCAATATTCAGTTCATGGTCCCCTCTCAAGTAATCCCCTAGACAGGAAGAAAGGTTTAAAGTGCAGTTCTTGTGAAGGAAATGAGCTGTTTCTTCTCCCATGCATCAGAAATAGGAATGCCTTTGATTTTGCCAATTTTGAAAATGCGGAAGTAGAAATGAAGCGGGCACAGCCAGTCTTAATGTGTTTCTCCTCTCTGACCCAGCATTTTATTTTCTTTTTGAGCCATACTATAGGAACTGACATCATTGTGACAAGATCATGGGATCCTCCCTTTTTACATATTTCTGAAAACTATACCTAAATTTTATAAAATAAACCTTACTAAAATAGGAATAACATGTTCTGTGTTGGAGGTCATCCTTCATCTCCAAGTTCTTAGAGAATAGACTTGGACTCAACAGAATTTTTTTTTTTTAATTTTGGAGTCAGATTCAGGCTGCCTTTAAATTCAGAGCAGGGAAATTATTGAAATATTTAACGAATTGAGCTTAAAGGAAGTTTAGAGGTTATCTGTTCCAATTAACATATCTTGCAGGTAAGGAAATTACATCCCAGAGAACTCTGTGGTCCCCAAGAAGAGAAAGAAAAGACAGTGAAAGTGAAATTCCCCAGAATCTAGACATTTAAAAATAACTTAGTCCCAGGGGTGAGCTGAAGCCAGCTCATATAAGGTCATGAGAGCCAACTAGGCACATGTCTTCCCAAGTCCACATTCAGTGACATCATATCAGTAGTTTGAAATCAGCCTTGGAGGGAGTATTTACAGCCATGGAAATCAGCAAGCACTACTACAAATCAGAACTTTCTTTAGAGAGCTGGTTGTTAAACATTTACCAGCACACCACTGCTCAACTCACAGAACTGAGCCTAATATTTGACAGGCATACTTTAAGCACCATCTGAGTATAATACATAAGTGGTTTAGGCATGGTTTATTAGATGCTGAGAATATCAAAGGAAAAGTAGCAGATGGGTTTTGCTTGATCAATTTAATTTGACAACTTTAACATTCAAGTGTTTATTTACTTCAGTGGCTCTAGGAACATGCTGATAGGTCAAATTACTATATTATTGCTTTACTGTTATTTAAATATGGAATAATCAATATGGCTACGGTGATGGCTATAAGCATGTCTATTGAAAATATGCTTTCATCTTTAAACTAGACATAAATACGTATGATACAATTTAACAGTTTTTCATAGAAAATATTTTATCTTGTTACCCTGTCATTTGGCCACTTATGAAGAGGAAAGTGGATTTTTTTTTGCAGTTCATTTAATAAGATCACGTGGTCAGCATTCCAACATTTTATGCAGCATTTCCGTATTTCCCAGCTAATGTAATACATTAACTCGGTTTGGAATCCAGTTTCAATCAAACTAATGGTGAATCAGTTATAATGTCCCCATACCAGCCTTACCAACTGGAAAGGTGCATCTTGAAGCAGGAGTCAACAGCTATTTAGAATTCTCCTAGCCTTTCTGTCCTTAGCACAATTGCTAGATATATCAGATTTATTTTTTTAAGTCATCACACGTAGGCTTTCCAAAGAGACACTTCTAAAAATAGATTTCGGTTTCTGCAGGTCACATGTATTTTTCAAGCAGTGGAGGGAAAGCTTTTTTGTTGTCTTCTGAATACTTGTTAATGGATAGTAAATGCAGCTATAGATGAAATGAGCGTCCCAGAGGAACACCTGTCTTGCGGTAGGGAATTTGAACCACCCTCTTTACACCCTTCTTTCTTTTTAAAATGTGACTCAGGGACAATCATAAAGAGGTACGCGTGCATACACTAAGAAACCAGACTAGAACCTTGCAATTTATGCATCAGGGTGGTATATGGTATTAAATGAGAATGTTTGCGCTCTTGGTGAATTTTAAAGCTCTCTGGGTCATTTCCAAGCATTCTGACATCTAGAAGAAAACGTGTAAAGGGATTCAGAAGGAGAGGTCATTAATTAGGAAAATGACCAAAGAATGGAGAATTCCAGGAAAAAAGACAAACTTAAAAGGCGTTAATAAATCCTGTTTGAATTACTTTAACATATTCTAGCCGAATACATAAATCAAGCAGAAGACGTTAGTGTCACGTGGACTAAAATGATCTCATAATGGGCTTGGCATCTTACTTTGATATAAAGAGGGAGACCTGGTGGATTGGAACTATAGATACGTCAACTGGGACCTGTAATTACCTGATTTTGACAAGTTTGATGTGACTTGGTACAACAGTGTTTCTATAGGGACAGTTGCTTTGAATGCTGTCAAACCCCTTTTAGGGAACAGATCCTGGGAAGAATGATTATCACCATCAAACCCTGTCGGGCGAAAGAACCTGAGAAGAGATTGGATTTTTCCTTGGTTAAGGTCTTGGTAGGATGAATTCATATGGATGGCCAGAGAATTTCTTTTCACCTTTTGAAAAAATTTCTTTTCTCTTTGAGAAAGCAGTGAGTTCCAATCTTGGTCTTGGTTGGCGTCTGTGGGTTAGACCATGGGCTGTGGAGTGGGACCCCCTGGGTGTGCATCCCATTCCGGCCCTCACCAAGTATGGGACCTTGAGTTAGCTGCCGAACCCCTCTATGCCTTTCTTCCTTTTCAATACATCAGGGATAATAATAATAGTACCTATTTTACAGTTGTGATAAGGCAACAGGTATAAAGTTCTTAAAGAGTTTCTGATACACAGTAAGCACTTGGCAAGTGTTTACTAGTATTATTAGTAGGAACTGCTGGCCCAGGATGCTAATCAGCTTTAGAGCCTCAGCACCTGCTGGGGGCGGAGCACAGACAGACTTGGGGCGGGCGCAGGGAGCTGGCTCAGCTGTGGGATCCCTCTGTGAGCCGCTGCTTTTGCATGGCACCCAGTTCTGCGCGGATCTGCTCAGAGGCTCAGAGGAAAACCTCTTTAACCCCCTAGTTTGAGTGTTGGCCGAGGCAAGCTGTCCCAAGCCATTCAGGCTGTGGCTAAGCAGGTTCAAGATTACAGCCTCTTTTAGGTAATTTGGGTAATTTGTGGGGCTACGTATTTAACTCAGTAGGCAGGTCAAAGATGTGATATACCAGTGTTTAGTCACTTCTGACTGCTTGAGATGATTATGCAGTTTGAAATGCCACGAGACGTGGGAAGCAGGGTATGAGTCGGTGAAGACTTAATCCTTTTGCCCTTTCATTTGGAAAGCCTCCTCCTTGGTGTGTCCTCCCACTGTGCGGACTCTTAAACTTGGTTTCACAATTATCCCGGAGGGGTGATAGTGGAGCCAGTGTTCTAGGTGTCTATAGAGCTATCTTACATCCTACCTCTGTTTAGCATCCCCAACACCCAGACCCTGGGCTAGGCACTTGGAACAAAAAGATAGGTAGGCAGACCCCTAGTTCTTAGGAGCTTGAGTCTGCTTGGGTAGAGGAAGAGTAAACAGATGGTTCCAATGGAAAGGGACGGTGTCATAGTCTGGGCACAGACAAAGCATCACTGGACATAGGCAATGAAGAGACCAGCCCTGCCTGGGAGAGTTGGGAAATCCTCATTGAGGAGAACATTTGGGCTGATCCTCAGAGGATGAGTAGGATTTTTCTCATGGATGAAACCAGGTGTGGAGGCACGTTGGAGGGGGGAAGAGTTTCAAGAATTGAAGAGCATTCTAATCAGAGGAAACAGTCTGCACAAAATACATTTGGCCTTTAGGTTTCACACGTATTCCTTAAAATATGCACATATGATCTGCAGTGCATTGAACTGGATATCTCTGCCATTATGGAGCACAGACTAGAGAGAAGACGGCTATGGAAGGAGACTGTGACATAACGTAAGTGCTCCAACTGTCAGCAGGAAATAGGGATATCAGCCAGCAGAGCATTTGGGATCCAGTGGAAACTCACAGTGAAGGTGGTACTTGAGTAGGGCTTATGGAATGAGTGGTGTCCCCCAGGAAGGCAGAGGAAAGAATGTGTGTGAAGGTCAGAAGGCAGTTCGTGTGCACACACCACAGACAGAAAGAAGATGGGTGGGACCGGAGCACATTGCGTGAGTTTGAAATTGTAGAGGGGAGACTGGGTAGGATCAGAGGATGCAGGGCTCCCTGTGACACTCGACAGCAATGAGGACGATGCATTGGCCAAGGCCAGAGCTGGAGGCAGGGAGAGACTTAGTTCACCTTTAGGGTTTGGCAAAACGTGATAGAGGCCTGAGCTGGGGCAGTAATAGCAGGGATGGAAAATCGATTTACAATCCAGATATTTTAAAATGTGGACTAGCCACGACCTAGTAACCAACTGATTATGGAACTATAGGAAGGGGAATGGAGGCCCTCTAAGTTTCCCCCTTGACCTCCTAAGTTCTATTCACCAGTTCAGGGGACGGAGGCTGGGGCAGATACTCATGGGACAGGTTAAGGGGCTTATACATACGCAGGTGTGTTTTAGGGTGTCTGTGTGGCATCCTGGTGGAGGATGCCTCAAGAAGTGAGCACATGGGTCAGGAACTCGGGAGAAGTGTTCATATTTACTAAATTCATACATGGGTAAGATTTCCCAGGTCACAGATTCTTGTTCAGTGGCTCATCAATGATTGTATTGTGCCGAAGTATGGATACCCTCAACATTGTATTAGTTTTAGGTGTACAACATAATGATTCGACACATGCACATGTGGTGAAATGAACAGCACCATAGGTTTAGTCCGTCACCATTCTTTTCTATATTTGCTATGACCTAGCAGAACATTAGGAAGCCTTATGCTAGGGAAACCGTGGTGAGAGACAGAAGAGAATTGGCAACACCCCCCACAAGGAACATCCATTTTAAAGGGGTTCAGAGAGAAGAGGAGGCAGTGCTAGCATCTGAGGAGGACAGAAAGACAGAGGGGAATCGAGAGGAAGCCAGGGGCTACCCTGGTGGCGCAGTGGTTGAGCGTCCGCCTACTGATGCAGCGGACACGGGTTCGTGTCCCGGTCCGGGAAGATCCCGCATGCCGCGGAGCGGCTGGGCCCGTGAGCCATGGCCGCTGAGCCTGCGCGTCCAGAGCCTGTGCTCCGCAACGGGAGAGGCCACAACAGTGAGAGGCCCGCGTACTGCAAAAAAAAAAAAAAAAAAAAGAGGAAGCCAGGGGAGAAAGGGGTTTTCTAGCGAAATGCAATGGCCAGCAGGTTCACACGCAGCAGAGACCCAGGGAGCGCTGACTGTGGTCCTTTCCTTTGGTGCCTTTATCAAAGGTTGTTTATCAAGTGATAGAAGCCCGGTTGCTGTGTACGGAAGAGTGAACAGGGGTTAGAACCTGGAGTTACTAAACATTGATTCGTGGTTCAAAGGTGTTGGCTAAGAAAGAAAGGTGAGAGCAGGTACCCTAGCTAGCAAGAGTGGGACAAACGTCAAAGAGGTCTGGTTCTGTTTTTCAGTTATGCACAGAGCTGTAGCTAATCTGATTTCCCTGGTTAGGTTACAAGCTCCCCGAAGAAGCAACCGCGTTGCCCACAGTGCTGGGCATGGTCCAGACGCTAATTCAGGATATGCAGATTTACGTGCTGATTTTTGTCACAGAATTATTCAAACAACATTAATTATGTGTGCATCAATTTAAATGTAATTTCTGAATACATTTACAAATATATGTATAGAAACATTTCATAAGGCGAGAAAGCAGGTTTTGGGAAGTTAACTAACAATAATGAAGCTATCAAAAGTATTGTGGTTCAACAGATAATTATATTCTTTCTCTTCTTTTATCTGGACTTACTTGAAGGTGTAACAAGATATTTTGTGCCCACTTTTCTCTACACACTGGCCTTTTTCCTACATTCATCTGTTAAGTAACATTTTCTCTACCATAGTGCTTGGACCATATGTTCCCCTTCTGTAGTGTTTTGACTTATTTTTGGTGGGGTAAATGGTACTTGGGGGTGGGTTTCATCATTCTCAGATACCAAGTAACTCTACTAATTAGTCTTAAGCACGAAATCAACTCTTCCTGGGCAACAATTTGTTGATCAAAAATAACACCCTATCTTCGCTCTTAAATTGAAAGCTATATATTGGTTTATATTGGGTAAAGCATGCCCCCCAAAACATGTTTAAAGTTTCTGTTTGTACTAGGATGTGTCATTTAAGCTCAGGAAAGTGTTAGAACTGATTACAGATCATAGTAAATGGACTCTATTTTCAAGTCCCATTTTTAATTTAAGCTTGTACCAAATCTAGTAGGATTTCCAGACATTCATACAAAGATACAATATGGACGTGAGAAGAAAGAGACCTTTAAGTAAGAAAATATGCCCTTTAAAATAATAAAAAGAACTTTAAAATCCGGTGAACTGATTGAATACATAGCGGAAGCCTCTCATTAGTAGAAGTTTGAAAGTACATAGTTATTAGTGTGTGGTGGTTTCTGTTTGCATTTTCCTGAAATGAAATTGGTGGTAGATGTTAAAAGATGCTTAAATCTGCAAATAAAAAGACTGGTTATCTCAGTCAAATTCCATTTTATACCAAGGTTTCTTAACGGTGTTTTGTATCTGGAAGTTGCCCCTTGTATATGTGCTTGTATACTCTGCGTCGGCTAATATTTTGAGTGCTGTGACGACTGGTTCTACTTTCCCAGTTAACTTCCAGTTAATATAACTTGTACCATTTAGTCTCATTTGAAACACTAGTGTATTTTTCAGACGTACACAATTTTGTCACCTTTTTAGAGGGACGGGAAATGCAATTTTATTAATTCTATTACCTTGTTTTAAATCAGATGCTTGAAAAACACCCCATTTCAAACTAGCCCTAAGAACCATGTGCAACAGAACCAGAAGGCTGTCAATTAAAGCCGCATCTCAATTCTAATATCAAACCTCAGATTTCACAGATCTCGTAATATCTGAGCTGTGAATATTTGCTTCAGGCATCAACTTGGCATTTAAAAAAAATCTTTAAGACCACATGGACATTTCACTTTGCCAGAATATCTACTTCTCATATAATGCTCACAAATATAACAGTTTAACTAAAACATCCAATTTTATCACATTCCGAGAGTCAGACATCTCTTTTTGTTTGTTTTTCTTCTTTCCATTTCTAGGCTAGAGCATACTTGTCATCCATTTTATATTGATTGGGTAATTGATTAGGTAATCAAAATGACTGCTCAAAAATGCATTCTAAACACAAAAACCATTTTTCTCTTAGAATTTTTGCTCAAGACTTTCACTCTCGGAAATTAAAGAGTATAGATAGAAGTAAAGGACAAGAGAAAGCTGTGGTGGGGAAAAAGAAAGAGGTTCAACTGGAAGGTGAGAGAATTAATAAAATGTAATATTTGAGACAGTAGCGTTTCTTTCAGATGAGATGGATACTTTTTTTTTTTTTTTTTTTTTGCGGTACGCGGGCCTCTCACTGTTGTGGCCTCTCACGTTGCGGAGCACAGGCCCCGGACGCGCAGGCTCAGCCGCTCTGCGGCACGTGGGATCTTCCCAGACCGGGGCACGAACCTGTGTCCCCTGCATCGGCAGGCGGACTCTCAACCACTGCGCCACCAGGGAAGCCCGGATACATATTTTTGTACTGGGAATACTCTGTGTTTTATATTTACCTATATTTTTGGTATTATATGTAATACCAAAAGTATGTATATAATACATATTTGTATGTAATATTCATGATGAATGTTTGCATAACCCCCTACACTTTACAAAGCCGCTCTCAGATCTTATCCTATCATCTTACCTACTGCAGTGGCAACGCCTGACCACCCCGAGGCATGTCTGTATTTCCCTGACACATCACAGAGATTTGAATGTAACCAAACTGATAATTCTTTGAGCAGTTAGGTATCTGCGGGGTATTTAAGTGCAATATCTCACCCACAAACACGGACATATTATAGTCAGTGTTCAGTGGAGGCTGCAAGAAAGAGGTGCTGACCTTGACATCAAATCCAGTTTAGTTCAAAAACAAAGTCATTTCCAAATAAAGTAAGAGCAGATGTTGCTGAGAAGTTCCTGAGTCACTGTTACAGTGTGTGTCTGCAGCTGAAGGACCCATGAGTTTTTATTGTCTCTCCAAGAAGACTTTCCACTTAGGAAGTGCTGAAGGGATGAGCATGTCAGGCAAGAGCCTCCCAGGGCCTCACCAGCCCGAGTAGTCTGTTAAAAAGATGAGCAAGGGATTTTACTGTCCTTCTCCCCAGGAACAAACCTAGTCTCTTAAACTTTTTGACACATTAATTACTCAGGAACTCCTATACTATATCACATCTTATTCAATTTTTCAAATAACCAGTTTCCTAGTATTTGTAATCCTACGGTAAACCAATGTTCTTCTCCCAAAAAACACCCCTAATGAAATGACACCTACTATTTTTAAAAAGTTACAATAAACATCTTAAATTTTAAAATATTTTAATTTTTATTTTTATACAATGTTAAACGTTACTTTCCATTTACAGTTATCACAAAATATTGACTGTATTCCCCGTGTTAGACAGTACATCCTTGAGCTTATCTTATACCCGATTTTTTGTACCTCCACTCCCCTACCTCTATATCATTCCCCCACCCCCCAACTGGTAACCACTAGTTTGTTCTCCATATCTGTGAGTTTGCTTCTTTTTTGTTATATTCACTAGTTTGTTGTATTTTTTAGATTCTACGTATAAGTGATATGACACCGTATTTATCTTTCTCTGTCTGACTTATTTCACTTAGCATAATGCCCTCCAAGTCCAACCATGTTGCTGTAAATGACAAAATTTCATTCTGTTTTATGGCTGGGTAGTATTCCATTGTATAAATATACCACATCATCTTTATCCATTCATCTGTTGATGGACACTTAGGTTGTTCCTGTATCTTGGTAATTGTAAATAATGCTGCTATGAACATCGGGGTGCATGAATCTTTTCAAATTAGTGGTTTTGTTTTAAATTTTTAAAAAAACGTTTATTTAGAGGAAGTTGGATCTGGCCATCTGTTGCCACATAGTTAACTCGTAATGTAGTAAATGCAATATGAGGACATAAATCTATTTCTGTTCACTAATTCATTAATCATGGGCCCTAATGTAACTGCACAGCACCGCTCGCAGTTTAAACTTGGATTATGATGGTAAAGGCTAGTTCTGGGATACATCATTTATTTGTGATTGCCAAGTAACAAATTAAAATAAAATTCAATGTTTTGGGGTTTTTGAATCTCTCGTGTTGGAGAAAATATGCAAATTCATGTGAGATGCAAAACAGGATGAAATGCAGTTTGTACATATGGGAATCCAGGAGCAGGTGGTTTTCTTTTGCTCTTACTCTAGCAAATTTTTTAGAAGCTTGGTATTTTAAGATCTCAGAGTCTAAGAGTTTCTCCTGCCAATAGTTTTGACTAGAATATACTGTATCACCAGGCTTACCTACTTCCAGATCTAATAGAAGACAGGAGATTCTCAACTATTTTCATAGATTCTTGGGACAAGAAACCATTCATCAATTTTTATGTTAAAATCAATTAAAATTAAATAATTAAAAATAATTACTTCAACAATTATTTATTACATGCTCAGCCTATGCCAGGCGTTATTCTAGGAGGTAGAAAGACAGTGATGAACATTATCCCCATATTCCCTGTTCTAATGGCTCTTACAATCTTAAAGGTTACCTTAGTCAAATTTTACTCAAGTGATGTATGAAAATTGTTTTAAAAAAGAGCTGTTTTCTAAAGATTTCTTTTCTTAAAAATGCATATACACTATTTTAACCAAACATGAGTATTTTTCTCCATCTTTTGGCCATTTTTTTTCTTTTAACTATTCATATCCCCGTCAACGGAAGAAAGTATTGGTTATGTAGCCAACACTGTCTTTATTTTCCTTTTCCTGTTTACTTATAGATTGAAGGAAAAAGTGAGAATTTCTTCTGTTGTCTTAACAAATGCCTCATTACAATTTACAGATTTAAGTTAGTCCAAAATAAGAAAACAGTCTTTCTATTTCTGCTGAAAAACTTACTCCGTAAAACCTGAATCACTGCTTTCAGCAGCCTCTGTTGAACTAGGTGCTGGATCATGTCCACCAGCTGACACTCCCAGTGGTCCTGGCATTTGCATAGCCCCATCCTGCAAAGGTTTCCACTCAGCTTTGAAAAGCATTAAACAGTAGTTGTCATTGGGCAGATGTGGGCTCCGGTTCTAGGGAAAATCAGAAATGCCTTGTGTATAGTATAACCAGTTCTTTTACTCCATTTTCACATAGTCTGAATAAAATCCTGCCCAACCATTAAATAGAGTTATTTAAACAAAATGAACATATTATTTTAAAGTTTGTTTTTATTTTCATTAATCATTCATACTGTCTTCTCTAACTTAAGAACAGAAGAAACTTCAAGTACTAGTTATGTAATCAAATTGGTCTTTACCTCCTTCTTCCTGCTCACTCATAGATTGAGGAAATATGATGCTGGACTGTAGAATAATATCAAAGATTCTTAGATTCTTTAGAAAAGGAAGAAAACCAGGTAGCGTCCTTTACATGATACAGCCTGGTGCCAAGTATCATCTTTATTGGAAATAAGAAGTTATGACCCATACTTTTTCCACAAAATAGCCAATGGGCTCACAGAGTAATAATTTTCATTCATTTTTAAGTAAAAATGCTCACTTTTGAGGTTAGAAAATTTCAAATACTCTCCCCTGCTCCCATTGTAAAGATGTGCATGGTATGCATATAGCATTTGTATTTAATATCCATTGATCTGTGGAAATGATGAAGAATTGAGTAATACTCAAACATTTTTGTGCTTCATTCAATACAAGAGTAGTTGTGTACATCTGAAGAATAATAGCATGGACGTCTTGGAGATTTATTCAGACTACAGTTAATGAACGGTACCTACACATGGATGGGATGACTGCCCGTAATAACTCTGTGGTCCCACAGCACTTCAAAAGGCCCAGGTGTAGTATGGAAGGTATAAGGGGGTTCTCAATGTTGAGTAATGTATGGATCCTTTCAAAAGAAAAAAAATTACTGGACCACTGGA
This sequence comes from Lagenorhynchus albirostris, assembly GCF_949774975.1. Classification (NCBI taxonomy): domain Eukaryota; kingdom Metazoa; phylum Chordata; class Mammalia; order Artiodactyla; family Delphinidae; genus Lagenorhynchus; species Lagenorhynchus albirostris. The sequence continues at coordinate 95,080,640 of NC_083104.1, read as the reverse complement.
TTACTGGACCAAAATTACTGGAATTGACTTAAATTATTTTTGACACGTACACATGCAACATAATAACCGTGTTCAACCTGTACATATGCAAACCTGGTTGTAAACTCCTTACACTCAGAGCCCTTGTCCAACCGTAATATCAAAACAAATTAACAATCAAATAGAGAATACAAAATCAATTAAGATCAAATTAACAAAACTAATTTAATGTGGCAAAACATGTTGGGCTGAAATTAAATTACCACTCAAAACGTGACTATGGTATTAACTATTATGGCAACAGGGATTTTGATTTCAGAATGAGTATGTATTTCAAGGGCCAGGTGATAGTTTTCTGGTAGAACATAGTAAAGTCTTCATTTCTTCTTTGGATTTACTCGGTGCAGATAAATCATTGACTTATTAGGTTCATCTTACAGTCCTCTTTAGTATTACCTTTTACTATTGCAGAAGAGATTATGTTATTTTTTTAGACTATCATCTGAATAAAAGCATCAAATCAAATCAATTCCTATAGAAAATTTGCAGAATCTTAAAAACATGTCCAAGAACTCCTGCATCCCCTTTCTCCATGACCACAGACACCTGTTTGAAACCAGTGCCCTAGAAGATAGTGTTAAAAAGCAAAATTCAGCTAAGTTTGAAAATCTAATTGGCTTTATTCAACAATACATGAGTTGAGCAGCATCCCATATAGCAAACAGAAAGAAGCTCTAGCGAGCTACATAGAAAGGGACTTTTATAGGCAGAAGGGGACAAGGAAAGAGTGTATTACCTCATCTTTCTTTGGGGGATAAAAGGGGTCTATCAGGCAGGTTACCTCACTAGTGCTGACCAAGAAATTCCAGATTGTCCAATTAAAGGTTATATTCCTGGGAGAGGTTGAAACTGCAGTTAGGTTAGGTGTTAAGTCTTGGTTTGCTGACGTGGAGCTTAGCACAAGTGACTCCATTTTGGGCCTGTAGTCCTTTTTTTAAAAACAATAGTAAACTTGTTCTGAACCTGTACTGTGTGAAAGGGTAGTCTCTGTAAGAATAGCACAAAAGTTTGAAATTCAGTGTCATGTTACAAAGCATTTAAATGCAGTGTGATTTTTCTACATAGTATATTGCAGGTTCACTACTAACCCGTATTGTTCCTTTGTGAAAATTAGAACCGGGTGCCCCTCCCAGCTGGCATAGTCCCAGGCAGGGCCTTAGCTACAGGGCCCAGGCAGGATTTCAACAGGATCTGCCCTCTGGCTCTGCCCCCTGGCTCCATGCCTTCATGCTATGACAACCTGCACAGCTGTACATGGCAGACCCAGTATATTAAAAAGCTAAGGAAGCAAGAATCCTCTTCTTCTTTTTATTTTCCAAAGAAAGAAATCCTGACTCTCAAACTGACTCATTAGCTAAGATAAACCTCTTTGTAATGTCATGTTTACTTCAGTTAATTAAAGCAAATGCACTGGGAGATACTCCATGCAGTTTCCTTCAGGAAATTATTCTTGGTAACCTCATCTTAAATAAAAGACACCTCTACCCATGAGTTCCATTTCTACTAATTTCCCTAATTTCGTTGCATTCTCCCCATTCTTTTCCATTTGATATAATTGACCAAAGTCCAACCCTAATTTCAAGCTCCCCACACCTTCTTGGTTGCTTTTTATTTATTGAAGATACTATTTCCTTGCTATCTGTTATATTGTGATTTATAAGAAATACATATTTGGCCATTCAGACAGCCAAAATATATTTCTCATTTATATTTGGTCTTTGTTCAGGGTTCCTGGCTGGTAGCTCCTAAAACCCTTGGAATATCCTGTGATAAAAGCAATAAAGGTATCTTTTGTTATGTTAATTAGGTGACTTTTGGAAAGTCTTTAGGTAACTTAAGGATGAAGGCTGGTTGCCAAGAGAACCAGCCATGTAATTAGAGGGCTGGAACTTTCAGTCCCACTTCTGGGAAGGGGAGAGGGTTTGGAGATCAAATGAATCCATCAATGGCCAATGATTTAGTCAAGCAAGCCTATGTAATGAAGCCTCCAGAAAAACTCAAAAGGATAGGGTTCAGAGAGCTTCCAGGTTGAAGGAGACTTGGGGAGAATGGAGATTTGGGAAGAGTGGCACCCTCAGAGAGAGCATGGAAGAGCCACACCCTTTCCCACATACCTTGCCCTTCCATCTCTTCCATCTGAATGTTCGTCTGTATCCTTTATCATGTCCTTTTATAATAAACTGGTAATCCAGGAAGTAAAATATTTCTGAGTTCTGTGAACTGCTCTGGCAAATAAATTGAACCCAAGGAGTGGGTTGTGGACTCTCCAATCTATAGCCAGTCAGCCAGTCAGTCAGACACACAGGTGACAACCTGGGCTTGCGACTCCCTCTGAAGTTGGTGGCAAACAGGGGTGGAGGGGCAGTCTTGTAGAATTGAGCCCTTAACCTGTGGGATCTGACGCTATCTCCAGGGTAGATAATATCAACATGGAATTGAATTGTAGGACACCCAGCTGGTGTCCAAGCATCGCTTGTTGGTGTGGGGAACCCCATTCCACACATTGGAATTGGTCATGAGACCTCTGATTTATTATATGATAGGGGCTAGAAAGAAATGTTTTTACTATCTTCTATGACAGTGTTTCTCAGTAGCAATACAGGGATATATATTTTTTCTCTCTTTTGCTCAATATATATATAGCTTAATTTAAATAAAGTGTCCTTTTCATACAGATAGAGCATTTCGAACAGGAATGCATCATGGAGAGTTATGTAATACTGTTATCTTGACTATTACTCACGGAGCTTTTAAGTGCTGTTTACAGGTCATTTCTCAATGGGCAAGCCCACTTGTGTTCCCACTCTACTCTAGCCCAGACAAGAGGAGGGAAGAGAGAAACATATCAAGAAACTGAGGCAGGGATCCCTCAAATGACACCTTGGGGATAGAAATCAGGAAGTTTAGCAGGATTTAGGATTTCAAGAAGCTGACTGTGAAAAAAAAAATATATATATATATATTTTTTGCGGTACGCGGGCCTCTCACTGTTGTGGCCTCTCCCGTTGCGGAGCACAGGCTCCGGACGCGCAGGCTCAGCGGCCACGGCCCACGGGCGCAGCCGCTCCGCGGCACGTGGGATCCTCCCGGACCAGGGCACGAACCCGTGTCCCCCGCATCGGCAGGCGGACTCCCAACCACTGCGCCACCAAGGAAGCCCGAAAATATTTTAAAAATATTAAAAATAATAAAAATTATTGTTACTGTTGCTTAACTATTTAAAATCTTTGACAGGTATATGCCTAATAAAAGCCCAATATCTAGAAGACAGAGCAATGGAAGCATTCCATTTTGCATGGGGAAGGGGGTTTGGGGACAGAGAGAAGTCATTCCATTTTGTGTGTGTGTGCATGCACATACTTAAACATTCTGCAGTGGCAACTTTATATATGAGCATCAGGGCCTGATACACAGAAACAGATAATTGCTGTTATGTGATTGTGAGTTTGTATAGTAAATCCTTTCTTCTCTAAGCTTCAGACCCAGCAGAATTATGCAGAGGCAATTGTACTTAGTCGATTATAGCCATTATCACAGAGTAAGTCTTTGCCAGAGCCCTTCCAAGGCATAGAGCACACGGAGCTGCCTTCTGTGTACAGTCAAAGCCTTGGATATACCCCAAATACCTTCATTCGCGCACAGAATGACCTCCTTGGGTCAAGCAAATAAGCAACTGCACACTCCTGCACGCTCAAGGCAGGTACTTTGACATGCTGCTTTCCTGGTGTTTTCATACATTCGTTCAAGGTACCTTAAGGTCATCTAAACACACCTAAGCAAAAGTTATAGAAAGGGATCTCCAAAACTTTTAAAAGGTATACACATCTCAAATGGCTAATTTCTGAAATACTAGAGTGCAAACCGACTCCAAACTTCATCCTTGTCATCCCCTATGTGATAGATGGTTTTGGAGGACAGATAAACTGGGGAAAGGGTCAGGGAAAGGCATAGTTTTGCTCTCTTTCCCCCTCAGCTACAGAAGGACCTTTAGCACAGTTTGACACTCACACTATTCCCAGGCAATTGCTGGAAGTCACTCATGAAAAACTGAAATTCTTCATTCCAACTAGGGATGTAGAGGCCTCCCATTCCTTGTAACTCTTCTCAGGAAGACTGGGATACTTGAAGAAAGGAGATTATTTTTTGACGAATTCTCCAAATATTTTGGAGTCCCCCCTACTGTGTTCTGTACACGAACTTAGAGGCTGGTGGCTCTAAGTCTTCCCTTTGTCTCCTACATTCTGCATCTGGGATGATTCTGGCGTCACTGTGAGTCCCATGATAATTTTCGGGTGGAGAATCCAGACCCCTTGTGCACCTGCTGTTGATGATCAAGTTTGTGATTGTTCCTTCGCTGCTAAATATTCATTCCACCCAGCATGTGAGCCTCTAATGACAACACCATTTTCAAATCAATGCTCGCTCATAAAGAACTGTTGGCTGCCTTCAGATGTTTGGCAAGCTTTTTCCCAAACAGGTCCACAAAGGTTCTAGGGTTGCCCTGATCAAAAGAACACTTTCATCAAGCCTGTCCGCTGTTAGCTAGGGTATTCATTCGGAAGGAACAGAAAAGCTCAAAATGGTAATGTCAATTCATGGGAGATTATTTTAACGAAAAGCATAGCTATCGGGAGGCAGGCAGACCAAGGTCAATCACTGTCTATGCATCTTCATGGTGGGTCATCCAGGACAGAGCAGTTCTTTCCCATCTCATTGCCACTTCAGCTGCAAGAGCATTCATGAACCTTTTCTCCGGTGCCCTGCTTCTGGCCATCTCTACTTCTTCCTGGAGGGAGCTAGGCAATACATTCTTATTATTCTCTCATTACCAATTGGCTGTTTATTTCAAATTTTTTCTTTTCAAAATCCCAGGAGAAAGAACGTGTTTGTCCTAACATGTGAATATTGACTCTACTGGGGCTGGGCTTCGGTACTAGGTCATCTCCTAGGTTTCTGGTCAACCTAAGGTTTGGCAGTCAGCCTCCCCTACTTGGTCAAATTCATTAGATCTAGAGGTTTAAAACATGGCACAGAACGTGAGCCCCTGCACAGGGTACTGCCTAAGGCTGCTTTCTCCAGCAGGGCATGTGGGCAACCGATGACCTCAGAAAGCGCATTAGATGTGGCAAGTACCATGACTGACCCTTCTGGTATAATGTCAGACCATAAGAAGACTGTATTCATGAGGAAGAAATACAATCCAGCCTGTGTTTCTAATCCAGTTTCTAAGGTTTTCATAAAGATTTGTAATATTGAGGACGTGGCTAAGGTTTTTCGTAAAAATATTGAGTGGCATAAATTTTTTTCCACCTAAGTCTATAAATGTAGCATTTTACTTTTGATAAACTTGGATTGTGGTGCACATGGGATAATTATAGGAAAAGAAGTAATAACAGTTTGCTAGAACTGAAAGAAGATGTATTTAGCCTTTAGGGAATGTTAGGTAAGGCTGGAGAGTGAACAGCAATAGAATTTAAAAAGAGAATTACTATTAATTAGGCAGAGTAACAGAAAAACAGAAAATAACGATTCTGGATAGCACCCTGATGGTAGGAAATGAGGGGCCGTGTAGCTGTCAAAAAGAAGAATTATTCAATAGACATAGTAATTATCTTAGTGCCTAATCTTTTATAAGATATATAGCCAGCTGGAAACTCAATTGGGAGATAGAGAGGAGAAAAATAAATATTTGTTCTCAACTTGTTTCATTTTGGAGTCAAATCATTGTAAATATTTGAAAAAAATCAGTTTTGAATATTTTGTATGAACTGTGGCCTCCTTTACTTAGCCATGTTTTAGGCAAGGTAGATGAAACACTTTGAGTTTACATGAGTTATGAGAATGTCTGAGCTGTGGACTGAAAAGTGAAGGCTGTCAAAACCTATTGCTCTTCTTGTGTATTACATGTTTAATGTTAGGAACCCTGGTTTCAAGTCATCGAATTGTCTTGTCATCTCTTTGCCTCCATTGCCCTGGTGGGTGGCACCAAACGCACAGATTCTTTTGTGTTGTGCATCCTGGCAGGTAACTAGGAAGACACTGGTCAGAATCTGTGAGGGTCTAATGCCTCACATTTATAGAAATCAGATCTGCCTTGGATGAGAGTTGGTTCAAAGTATGAGAATTATATGTAATAACAATAATTTTTCAATGTGCTTATTTAAAGACATATTTCTTTGCTCTCTTTGTGCTCAGAAATACATGGGACACAACCACGACTAAGGTGCAAAGGTGAGGTAAGAAAGGCATAGAGGATGTGAGCGGGCTTTGCCTGTGTTCTTAGGACAGTGGATAACTTTTTACTTTATTTTTAAACTTATTTTGCTATAGTTCAATGTAATAAACACATATTTATAGAGTGCCATCATGTGCTTGCTGCTTTGATAAACAAATCTGTGGTGGATTTTAAAATAGCATTTTTTAGCCTCAAAGAGCTTTTGATCAAATCGTGGAGAAAGGCAACCATAAAAATCTGTCATTGCAGTGAACGTTTATTGCATGCTAAATGCTTTACATGTATTTCTAACCATATACAAACATATAAATTACTATCTCATTTTCACAGAGGAAGAAATGAAGAGTTAGCAGGGTTAAATGGCAAGCCTAAGAACCGGATATAGGATTCAGATTCAGGTTATCTGACTTTAAGTCCACCTTTTTATACCATATCATGTTAAATAAAATTGTCTAATAATAAATGGCAATTGTATGGGTAATTACTCTAGAAATTCAGAGAAAGGGAAGATCAACACAAGAGATCAATTAGTCCTATAGTACTTGTTTGATAGCTTTTATAGGAGATAAAGCTAGAATGCATGACACACATATATGCATATACATATATTCACATAGATGCATACACATATACATGATATATACATGGATATACATGTGCATATATACGTGCAAACATGATATATATGTGTACACATACATGATGATATAAACACATACACATACAGAGAAAGAGAAAACAAAAATTAAATTCCTCCTAGGAGTTTATGTTCTAAGAAGAAATATAGTACATACCCATGAAAACAATGGGTTTTGCAAGAGCTGACACACAGACAGGTACTGAACCTCACCAACTGTCATTGAATATGTTGCCTTCGGATAGAAGAGGCTGCTGGATCTACCCCCTGCCTTTGTCTCGGTTGCTATTCCATAGAGAGCTGTTACATAGGGTAGCAAATGCAAGTGTGTGTATTAGGTTGACATGTAATGGTAGAGTTTTTTTTTTATATTTTGCCCAGATGGCAGATGTATCTTATTCCTGGATGTCTCAAAACAATGTACAGGAGCAGTTCAGGGTTAACCAGCTCACTGCAGACCTGCTAGGCTAGTCACTACACACAGCGGAAAAACAGAAGGAAGATTCAAATTTCTTCCCTTGTGTTTGAAGCAAGAGTGCTTTTACAATGTGTTGAGTCTAGACTCTGACTCAACACATTAATTATATATCAATATATATTATATAATGTAATAACATATATAAATTATATATATTATATATATATTATATATTATATATATTATTTATATATTATTTATATACATTTTCATATATGTTTTTCACACATTAATCATTCCTCATGGTTTTATTTATTTACTCATTCATTCAACAAGTATCTATTGAGTTTCTACTTTGTGCAAGGTAGTGGGGGGTACATTTCACTGATTGTACTCACCCTATTGCTGCTGTCTATTCTCACATCCCTGACAAAACAGCCCTTCAAAGGTCAAGGGTTGTGTTGTGCTCATAACAGCATAGTAGTTTTGAGATTTTAAAACCATGAATTGAAGGGAAAAGAAAACCTTTTCTTAATGCAATTTTCCCCTCTTCCTTTGGTACTCAAAATATATCAACATGGTGATGAGAGAGTGCATCTTCTTCCAACAAATGGGACCTTTGTTATAATGGTCTGGGCACAGAACCTTTAGTGGCTTAACTATAACAAAATGTTTGACCATAAAGGAATGTGACCGACTTGCTTATGCTACCCATAAACTTGATGGTAGTCCAAAACCGGGAGCTCAAATTTTTCATGTGTGTGTGTGTGTGTGTATGTGTCTGAGCAGTGTCAGCATTACAATTTATAGCTTTCTAAGGTGTCTCTTTTTTTGTTGTTCTACAAGTGTATTTTATTATTATTTTTTAATCAAAGTATAGTTGATGTACAGTATTATATAAGTTACATGTTAAGGTGACTCCTTTGAATAGGAAAATAATTCTTAATACAAATTCTGGGGTTTGTTAATAATCAATTTCAAAGCATCAAATATAAGGCTTGAGACAGTCCAGAGTGTGATGTTTGCTACATGATTGGGTCTAAGGCTCAGAAGTGTCCCTCATCAGATGAATGGATAAAGAAGATGTGGCACATATATACAATGGAATATTACTCAGCCATAAAAAGAAACGAAATTGAGCTATTTGTAATGAGGTGGATAGACCTAGATTCTGTCATACAGAGGGAAGTAAGTCAGAAAGAGAAAGATAAATACCGTATGCTAACACATATATATGGAATTTAAGAAAAAAATAGGTCATGAAGAACGTAGGGGTAAGGCAGGAATAAAGACACAGACCTACTGCAGAACGGACTTGAGGATATGGGGAGGGGGAAGGGTGAGCTGTGACAAAACGAGATAGAGGCATGGACATATATACACTAACAAACGTAAGGTAGATAGCTAGTGGGAAGCAGCCGCATAGCACAGGGAGATCAGCTCGGTGGTTTGTGACCACCTAGAGGGGTGGGATAGGGAGGGTGAGAGGGAGGGAGACGCAAGAGGGAAGAGATGGGAACATATGTATATGTATAACTGATTCACTTTGTTATAAAGCAGAAACTAACACACGATTGTAAAGCAATTATACTCTAATAAAGATGTAAAAAAAACCTCTAAATAAAAAAAAAAGAGAAATCAGTATTCAAGTAAGGAGAGTAGAAAAGGGAAAATAAACTGAACTCCTTGTTTCTGGAAAGTGTCGATCGTTAGTCGTTGTACATATGTGCTTCAGGTTGCTTGGGGTCAGTATCAACTGACAGATTCCCTCACCACAGTATTTGGAGTATTGAAGTGTCAAGGAAGCTACCAATCTGGAAATTGCTGTTCTGAAGCTGAGTTCAAAGTGACACCTGTTTCCAGAGCACAAGAGCAAACCTCTCAGTGCCCTGCCATCATCAGTCTTGATAAAAGTAGTCATTTTGTTTGTTTTTTCTCCTATTTTAGAAGCACTTATCTAAGCCCCAGTGACAGGAGAAGGCATACTTGAAACGATGGTCATGTATAAAAAGATTCCATCTGTTAAATGACATGTTTTAAAACTCCCAAGTTAAATCACCTATGGTAGTGAGTTTTGAGAAACAGAGGGTGGGACAGACATCCCAACTATCCTAACTTCTATAACGGAGGGAAAATGATAAGTTTTATATAAATTCAGAGAAGTTAGGAAATAAGCTGTTAAGGCATGAGCAAAGTACTACTACCAAGGAACATATTTCAATTAGTGAAGCCACTGAAAATCAGGATGATTTTCCAATTAACTGCAAAAGAGGTAATTTGAATGGACAGTTCTTGCAGAAGATAAAAGGGAGCTTGGAGATCACTCCCTCATTTTACAGTTGAGGAGATCGTGACACGAGAAAGCAGGAGGCTGAATCAAGGGTTCATGCCAACCTTAGATGTAAGGCTGGGACAACTTGTCAGTTTCATTCTACTAATGATGTCTTTTTAAGTTAGAATTGTTTAGAACTCAGGTATGAGATTAAAAGCAAGTGTAAAGCATGAGAATTGAATTTTTACTTCATCCCAACACAGTTAAACTTTCTCTGTAGAAAAAGACTGGTTTGTTTTGGGGTTTTTTTTGGCTGCGTTGGGTCTTCGTTGCCGCACACGGGCTTTCTCTAGTTGCGGCGAGTGGGGGCTACTATTCGTTGCAGTGCGCGGGCTTCTCGTTGTGGTGGCTTCTCTTGTTGAGGAGCATGGGCTCTAGGCACGCGGACTCAGCAGTTGTGGCTCGCAGGCTCTAGAGCGCAGGCTCAGTAGTTGTGGCGCCCGGGCTTAGTTTCTCCAAGGCTTGTGGGATCTTCCCAGACCAGGGCTCGGACCCGTGTCCCCTGCATTGGCAGAAGGATTCTCAACCACTGCACCACCAGGGAAGCCCTCTTTTTTTGGGGGGGAGGGGGGCACACGGCTTGAAGGACCTTAGTTCCCTGACCAGGGATCAAACCCACACCCTCGGCAGTGAAAGCATGGAGTTCTGACCACTGTACCACTTCCTTTGAAAAAGACAACAGTATCCTCCCATGACTTGAATGTGAAAGGCAAAAGGGTCTTTTGTGGAGCAAATCTTAAATATTCAAGGCCAAGATGGAAAAGGTCTGATGCATCCTGAATAAATGGTTTCCCAGAATACTGGTGCAAAGAACAAGGATATATTGGGGGAGTTTATACCAACTTGCCTTTACACAAAGGTTAAGAAGGCAGTGAGAAAAAGTTCAATTTGGTTCTAATTTATAGTCAGGCTCCCATAACAGGCCAGCAGATGCTACTCAAAACCCATCACACGTCAGGCTGGGGCCAGATGCTAAATCATAGCACCACTCCTCGAGGGATTTTAGCAGGAACAAGGCTGGTATGTTGCCGCTTCTGGTTCCAGGGCTTTTTTTTTTTTTTTTTTTTTTTTTTTTTGGCGGTACGCGGGCCTCTCACTGATGTGGCCTCTCCCGTTGCGGAGCACAGGCTCTGGACGCGCAGGCTCAGGGGCCGTGGCTCACGGGCCCAGCCGCTCCGCGGCATGTGGGATCTTCCCGGACCGGGGCACGAACCTGTGTCCCCCGCATCGGCAGGCGGACTGTCAACCACTGCGCCACCAGGGAAGCCCAGGTTCCGGGGTTTTTATCAATTGCACTTCTCTACCCAGAGTGACCTTTCTAGACCGGAACCAGCACCTCAGGATGAGTAAGGGAGCAAACTGCAGAGCCCATGTCTGCACTGGCCTAGGCCTGGGGTTTCAAGAGGGTATTTGGGTCCATTAACAGCAGGTTCAGGCAAACTAAAGGAGAGAAACTCAACACTACTACAGCCAAGGCTTTCCTCCCCAAGTTCCCCACTACATCCGCTGGTGTGAGTTACCAGTGAAATTTTTAATTTGTATCATTTAGCAAGATGTGGACTTTGCAGGAATGAAGCCCCTTCTCTTGTTTACAGAAGAAAAACCTAGAAAGGATGGGCAGGAGAGGAATATTATCTTGTCAGAGTTATTTTTAGGGATTTTGAATGACCTATGAAAGGCGTATGAAATTTCATATTTTTAATGAGGACTTCATGGGGCAAAGGAGAGGAAGGAAATATAACAAATGAGAGAATTTCATCAGGACATTGAGGGTATGTCAGTCTCTGATTTTCTATGAAATTTTATTTCATGTTGATACACTGTTCTGATTTTGACATGGAATAAGACACCAATATTAATTTTGTACTTGTTATTTATTCTTATCTATCAAAATATTAATAAAGTGAGGAATTGGTTAATTTATCAGAGAATATATATTAATCTGACAGAAAACAGCAGCTAAGACCTTGTCGGGTGCCCATTGTGTGGGTAATATTCTAGTACTCATTTATAAGAACACCAAAAATATTTAAAACATCATCTCTGCCTTCTAGGAGCTAATAATTTTGGAGACAGATAAGACACAAAAGAAAAGAGTAGAGTAACAATGTGAGGTGGAATTTGATTAAATACTGAATTGAGGGCATAGGAAATAAATGCAAAAACACATCTTCAGGGACAAGAGGGGTAACATGAGTTGGACTTTGAAAAAAAGAAACTGGAGAAGCAAGAGTATTGGGAGAGGGAAGAAGTTAAGAACTAAACAGCTGTGTTACATTTCTATCTGTTGAGGTTCTCTAGATGATGCAATCATTCAGTGCTAAAGACCACCTAGTAGGTGCTCAGGAAATATTTGCCAAATGAATGAACAGAGACTGAACGTGGCTATAGCTTATGGAAAAGGGGATATTATTGGAAGCACATGGGATGGATCAAAGAATCTAAGTGATGAACTAGGCTTCGAGAAAGACAGGAACCCATCTCCTCAGGTCCCTACCATCGAGGTAAATTGTGAGCTCCATTTGGATCAAAGTTGAAATTCCAGAAAGAGAGCTTCTGATTGGCCTAGATTGGTCACCTGCCTGACCCTTGGCCAGGGGAGGGTGGGGCAACTCGATGGACTGTTCTATCAATACTGGATCAGATAGGGAAAGACCCATTCCTACCTTTAAAATCAGCATGTTGTTATTCTATTTAATTTTATTTGTTTATTTTTTTAAACATCTTTATTGAAGTATAATTGCTTTACAATGGTGTGTTAGTTTCTGCTGTATAACAAAGTAAATCAGCTATACGTATACATATATCCCCATATCTCTTCCCTCTTGTGTCTCCCTCCCTCCCACCCTTCCCATCCACCCCTCTAGGTGGTCACAAAGCACCGAGCTGATCTCCCTGTGCTATGAGGCTGCTTCCCACTAGCTATCTATTTTACGTTTGCTAGTGTATATATGTCCATGCCTCTCTCTCACTTCGTCCCAGCTTACCTTTCCCTCTCCCAGTGTCCTCAAGTCCATTCTCTACGTCTGCGTCTTTATTCCTGTCCTGCCCCTAGGTTCTTCATAACCATTTCCTTTTTTTTTAGAGTCCATGTATATGTGTTAGCATAGGGTATTTGTTTTTCTCTTTGTGACTTACTTCACTCTGTATGACAGACTCTAGGTCCATCCACCTCATTACAAATAACTCAATTTCATTTCTTTTTATGGCTGAGTAATATTCCATTGTATATATGGTTATTTTAAAAGGGAGAATGAATAATAAGCAGACAAATACAATAGAAGTCTATTCAGTAGTCATTCAACCAACACTGGTTGACCACTAACTATATGTCCTACATGGGGCTTCACAGAGGGGGGTCCAGGGGAGGAGCAAACAGTCATGTGAGTAATTATGTGTAAAAAATAGGCTAAGCTTCAATGGGGACGTAGAAAAGCAAGTGACTGATTCTTTCTGCAGAAAGGGAGGAGAGAAGTAGGTGAAAGTTTTTAGAAGATGGGGAGATATTTTACTAGAGAGGATCTCAGCAATCTCATCCTTCATCCCTCTCATGGCATTTTGAGGTGCATGCTTTTGTTCTCTGCCTGGAATTGGAGGAATCTGTTTAAGGAATTAGATCAGCCCAAATATCTGGAGATGGATAAGACCCCAGGAACTTGTCACTGATCTCACTTCCTCCACAAATGAAGTGACCTGGGCAAAGCTTTACAGTGACCATGAGCATGGCGTCCTCGGGGAGAAGTGAAGAAACCAAACCTTTGGCAAAAGAAGGTGCATGCCCAGTGACCTTAGCAAAGGGACAGAGGAAGGAGGGAGCAGAGTTGAGTGGTTGAATGCACTGGCCGACGGGGATGTGCTTGGGAGAGTTCCTTCACCTCTTTAAGTCTCACCTCTAGAAAGGCGATAATAATATGCCAAGGTCATCATCTTTTCAGAAGATTAAATGAGACCATAAGTTGCTGTGTGCAGAACGACTAGCGTGGGGTCGCACACAAAATAAGCAGTGTTCCATATTCATTCTTTCAGTGAATGTTTGTTGAAGACCGCTATGTCCAGCTTCTGCTCTGGGTGTAGCAATGACCAAGAAGAAAAACTGCTTCTCTCCTGGGCGTTACACCATAGTAGGAAAAGCATAATATGTTTCATATTATGCCAGTGGTGATAAGTGTCATGAAAGAATAAATAAATAAATAAATAGGCAAAAGGGATAGAAAGTCATGGGTTAGATATATATATAACAGAATCACTTTGCTGTACAGCAGAAACTAACACAACGTTGTTTGTCAACTATACTCCAATAAAAATTAATTAAAAAAAAACAAACACAAAATGTACTTTTCTACTAAGTAAATATTTTTTCTGCTGCAACAAAAAAAAGAAAAAAGGAGAGAAATGGGGTAGAAATGGGTAATATTTCATGAAGGGGGGGGATCAAAGAGGACCTCTCTGATAATGTGACATTTGAACAGAGATCCAAAGGAGGTATTAATATATACACATGTAAATGTACATATGTATATGAAAGTAGATGTAGGCATATACATAAATGTGTATATTTACTATGTAACTACAAATATGAATATATTTTCATCATAGGTTATGATTAGAAATAAAAGAATGAAGTGTTCTTCCATCATCCTGAATAAATTTAAATCTACAGAATCATTTTTATTACTGAGAAAATAGAATGCCGCAGACATCACATTTATGCCCATGTATTTCATGCTATATCTACGGTTGGGAAAATGTCAGTGTTTTTGTGTCCTAGAAATTAGTCTCTTGTGCTCATATTCTTCCAATTTCTGTTCAGAATCCTGAAAATGTAAACTCAGGCTAGGATTCTTTTGGACTGTGAGGCTTTTTAGACTCCATTAAGATGGAATTCAAGAATTAGAGATATTGGGACTTCCCTGGCGGTCCAGTGGTTAGGACTCCATGCTTCCAATGCAGGGGGCATGGGTTTGATCCCTGGTCGGGGAGCTAGGATCCCACCTGCCACACGGCCAGAAAATTAAAAAAAAAAAAAGGGGATTAGGGATATTAAATAAAGCTGTGCATTCATGAAGCTTGATATTCCCACTATATTTGTATCTTAAAGTTTTTTTCAAGGAGTAATCAAAGGAATTCTGAAGCTCTTCTATCTTTACACCTACATGTTTGCTATTATTGGCAATCTCCCTCCTAGTTAAAGCCGTTGCTTAGATTTTAGATTTGTCTTGCTTCCAGTCAAGTTGGTGAGATTTGTCATTTTCATTTTATTTTCAAAGTTGTATTTCTCCCCTGAGATAATTATCAAGGTCATTACCAATTCTTGCCCCATGTTAACAAAAAGAAAAGAAAAAAGAAAAGGATATTTATTGGGTATCATTCACATTAGGTGTTTCATTCTTTGCTGACCTATTTTTCACGTGCTCTGATAAAAGATTATAAAGTCTGTATTTCATGAGTGTTTTAGAGTCAAAGTTGAATATATGTCAAGTGTTTCCTTATGTGAGAGTTGGCAACTGTTCCCACCAGTACGGATTCTAGAATTTTGTTGGGTTATAAAATCTTGTAACTGAAAAGCTTTGTATATAGTTTTTCCATTATTCAGATTTGTTATTTTTTTCCCTCATTGGCATTTTTTAAAGAAAGCTATTTGGTAAGGGATAAGGCTTGACTAAATAGGATATTGCAGGATTTCAGTTCCTGTATCTTTTTCTCCATGCTTTTTGTATATCAAGTGAACATAAGGAGAATTCAATATAATGTCATTTTTATGCTTCAAGATTCAAAAGAAATGCAAAATCACAGAGAAAATTAAATTTTTATGAACCTTTGAGGTGGAAGACACATAGTGCTCCAAACTCTGATTGTATCACATAAGAACCCAAACCCAGAAGGTGGATGGCTTTTTAAAGTTGGGTTAGTGGTAGAAGCCACATCAGAATCCAGGATTTGTGATTACCAACTTAGTGGTGTTTCAGCCATAACACTCTATTTCCAAAGGCAAAGGAAAAAAATAAATGAATAGTGTAAATCAGCTTTTCTGAGATACACTCACGTTTCTGTTTTCTCTGATGAATAGTCATATTTCCCATATAATCAATACCACTTTCCCAAAGCTTCCTCCAAAACTAACCTATGGCTGTTAGTAATTCGAGTGAGAGTATAAAGTGTGAATTCGTGTGAACTAGAAATAAACTTAATCTAAAAAGAATTTACTGTGCACCAACAGGATGCCAGGTACTGTGCTAACTCCTAGAGATACAAAGAGAAATAAGATGGAAAGGGCACGGTTCAAAGTTCGAGAGCCTTGGATTTGGATCCTGGTTCAGCCACTTAGCAGCTGTGTGGCCTTAGAAAAATAACTTAATCTCTCTGAACCTCAGTCCACTTATCCTACTTGTGAGGACAAAGTGGAACACGACACTTTGTAAAATGCCTAGATCACTTCACAGATATTAGACCCTCAGATGTGAGACACCACTCTCCTTTAATTCACAGGTTAATCAATCTGGTAAGAGAGACCAAACAGTGAAGAGATGACAGTGATACAATTTGATAAACCTACAGTGAGTTACTCCTGAAGTGCTGAGGGCGTCCTTGCTTTATCCTGAAATGAAGTGTCAGTGAACTCAGAGGAGGTATTTGAACGGGGAAGACATTTTCCTGGCAGACAGGGTGAGGGGGAAAATTCCAAACCAGGAGCATTGCCTGAGCAGATCACAAGCCTGAATGTGTTGGGTATAGAGCAGCGCTGTTCAGTAGAAGTAAGTGAAACTTTAGATTTTCCAGAAGCCACATTTAAAAAAAGCAAAAGGAACAGTGAAATTAATTTTGATACTGTATTTTATGTAGATATGTGTCTAAAATAGTATCACGTCAATGTCATCAATGTAACATAATAGAGATTTTACGTTGTTTTGCCCATACTAAGCTTTTGAAATCAGTGCGTATTTCCCACTTAGAGCACCTGTCACTTTACACTGTTGCTCAATAACCACATGTGGCTGGTGGCTACTGTAGTGGACGCCTAGAGTAGTGGGTGTGTGGGTGTGAAAGAGATCAGTGGTGAGAGAGAGAGAGAGAGCAGAGATAAGAGAGAGGAAGGCAGGAACCAGAAGACAAAGTGTAGCCAGGTTATGGAAATGGACGTGGTATGTTTAAGTAGGAGAATTATGTACCAGATCTGTAATTTACAAAGATCACAGTGTAGGAGGAGGTTTGCGAAAGACCATCGCTTAGGAGGCTCTCACAAATGATCTAGATAGACTATTGCTTCTCAAACTTTGATGAGCACACCGATAATCTGAGGGTCTTGTTAAAATGCAGATTCTGACTTTCTAGGTGTGAGGTGGAGGCCTGAGATTCTGCATTTCTCATAAGGTCCTACAAGATGCTGATCCCACTGGTCCATTAACTGCACTTTGAGTAGCAAGGATTGAGAATAAAAACTAAAAAATAGGGCTTCCCTGGTGGCGCAGTGGTTGAGAGTCCGCCTGCCGATGCAGGGGACACGGGTTCGTGCCCTGGTCCGGGAAGATCCCACATGCCGTGGAGCGGCTGGGCCCGTGAGCCATGGCCGCTGAGCCTGCGCGTCCGGAGCCTGTGCTCCGCAACGGGAGAGGCCACAACAGTGAGAGGCCCTCGTACCGAAAAAAACCAAAAAAACCAAAAAAAACAAAAAAATAATGTAAAGGATTATTCTACTTAGAGAGAAGGGAGAAACCCTGGTTAATAATCAAAATGTAAACAAATGACACTAGTACTTTACAGTCCAGAACTAACTACTTAGCACTGGTCTCCTTTTGAAGTCACCCTTCCCGGGTAACTAGCTGTGTCAAGTAAGGTTGCGAATGACAACCATTATCTTGCATTTCAATTTTCTTAACCTTTCCAGGAAACTCATTAATTCATGTTAAAAGGATAAAGACATTCTGAGCACAAACGGCCTGTGATTTAATGCTCCTGGGGAAGAACATTTTGATTCACAGATGAGTTGGAAACCACGGGACTGCAACAAAATTGCCCAAGTAAAGGTGAAGCGTGATTAATGGCTGCTAATATCTGATGTATGTAATGGGAGGTGGCGTGGCAGCAAAACTGGTACATTTTTCATTGTGTCCATATAGGTTAAGTAATTTGGGAGGTCAGTTGATCTATATGGAGAGTAACATCATGATTTTTGAAGTTTATTTTATATACGTTTTTATTCCTCCATTTTTAAAAGGGCAAAGTAAATTAGTCCACTGTGTTGGCTTTTTTTAGGGGGGGTAAAAATGTGAGAATTTTCTTCAGGGAGAATTCTTGACAGAAAACTCGTCTTCCCTTAACCAGAACTTATATTTTAGGAAAATGAATCTTCAAGTTTATGAAGAAACATAAATTATTGTTTTCTTTTTTATTATTAGTACTGGGGTATAGTTGTTTTACAATGTTGTGTTAGTTTCTACTGTACAGCTAAGTGGAGTTCCCTGTTCTATACAGCAGGTTCTTATTAGTTATCTATTTTATACGTATTAGTGTAATTATTGTTTTCAAAATTCATTAAAGATTTCCAAATGCTTCTTGGCCATTCTGTGAAGTTAAGTAAATAAAGAATTAATATTTTAAATTAGAAGAATTCCAACATATACGTCTGTTCCTTGGGAATCCGAAGATTTAAACTGTATCATTTACTTAAACTTTGCCAAGGCCAAAAAGCTGGTTTTCTTTTTCTCAAATAAGTTGAAAGACCTTGGGAAAGAAGGAAAATACCCAGCATTTTGGGGATGTATGGGGTGGGGGGATTTCATTGCTATCATTTCTAAATACTTGCATTTTCTTTTACAATACTTTGAGTACCCTCTGACTCAAATAAGCAAGTATGCTTTTTGGTTTATAGCAAGTATATATAAAACTCAATTTGGATCAAAACAATTTGGGCAAGAAAGCATTTTCTTTTTCCCAGGACAAGCTGCTTGCAAGATTGCTTATGCCTGGGACTGTCTGTTATGTTGTTATCTCACGAGACCTGGTGCTCAGCACAGACTGAACTGGCAGCAGTGTCTACCCAGGTCGTATCTTTGATTTCTAGGTCAGATTCCCAGCATACGTGCTAGGCATGGGCACCCAAAATTTCCACAAACATCTAAGGAGAGAAAAGAGGTGGGAGGAGTAATTCAGCGTCAATGGAGGTAACATCATGGAAGAGACTTTCACGGGGCCTTATGGCACGTGAACAGCAGGACACCCAAGGCTAGAGTCCACGGGCAGGTTGAAGCAGGAGCAGAAGGAGGCAACTAACATCTCTCTTGGCCTGTCGTATTCCAGATGCTGGGCTGGGCACTTCTAAAACATTCTCACATACTCTGCACACCAACACGGAAGAGCAGTTGTTATCACTTCCGTTTTACGGAAGAGAAAATTGAGACACAAATACTAACTCACTCACTCAAGGGCACAGAGTTTTTCAGTGGAAGAGCCAGAACTTTGGTATATCAAACTCAGGAAAGCCTAGGAAAAGCCTAGCACTGTGTGTGTGTGTGTGTGTGTGTGTGTGTGTGTGTGTGTGTGTGTGTGTGTGTGTGTGTGTGTGTGTGTGTGTGTGTGTGTGTGTGTGTGTGTGTGTGTGTGTGTGTGTGTGTGTGTGTGTGTGAAAGAGAGAGAGAGAGGGTGTCTAATGACAGAACTCCAGCTGGAGACAAGAGAATTGATCTTACAATACCTGAGACCCTCCAGGAGTAATGGAGATGGCTAGTCTAGGGTGTGCACAATAGATGCAGTGAGATAGATTGATGGGGTGAAAACCCGCTGGTCATTCACTAGTATCCAATACAAATGAATTTAGTTATAAAACAGAAATAGAGTCACAGATGTAGAAAGCAAATTTATGGTTACCAGGGGAGAAGGGGGAGGGATAAATTGAGAGACTGGGATTGACATATACACACTACTATATATAAAATAGATAACTAATAGGGACCTACTGTATAGCACAGGGAACTCTTCTCAGTACTCTGTAATGACCTATATGGGAAAAGAATCTAAAAAAGAGTGGATATATGTATATGTATAACTGAGTCACTTTGCTCTACAGCAGAAACTAACACCACATTGTAAATCAACTGTACTCCGATAAAAATTAAAATAATAATAATAATTCTGTAGCATCCAGTTTGCAAGCAGCTAAGGGGTAACTGGGTACTTCCACAAGCCCCTGGGAAAAGGGTGTTTAGCAGAGATGAACAACCAAAAACATACATTAATAGACTGCTATTGTGTAGTGATTTAAGAACGAGTACTTTCATTGAATTTTCAATCTGGTAACCAGTAAATTTGTCACCCACTGGCCCTTCGGTTAGATAATGGCAGTGGCTCTAACTATGGGACACATGAGCAAAAGGTAACTCATTCATTACTTCTCTCAATAAATAATTCTTTGAGCATCTTCTTCATAATATTTTGGGGCTTGTAGACTAGAAGGAAAAGGGAATAAGCATTAATAATGCAAAATAACATTTTAATTGCTTTGATGGAGGAAATATCAAGGGCAGTGGGAGTGGAGGTCCAGGCAGGTGTAAGTTTTACTTGTCCCATGGCCAGTGGAGGTGCTGTTCCGTTTCAGCCCAGCTATGGTCCCAATCCTTCCTTAGACTCCATTTTCCCTCCCTCACCACACTCCAGCCACACTGACCTTTTTGTCAACACATCAAGCTCATTCTTATCTTGGGGCTTTTCACCACCTGTTCTCTCTACCTGGGACTCTCCCTCCTTAGATGATCATAGGGAATTTAGATCTCAGCTCAAATGTCACTTCATCTAAAGATCTTTCCAGACGACCATATTTAAAGTAACCTCCCTCTACTCTCAGTTTTTATTACATTTTTATGATACCACCATTTAACATAATACCATTTCTATTTGTTTCCATGGTTCTTTTCTTGGGCTTCCCCCCCCTTCTCAAATGTGCACGTGTGCACACACACACAACTATACAAGTGCCAGAAACAAGGTGTTTGGGTTAATTGCTGTATCTGTCCTCCGTCTTCTGTGCCTGGCACTGTGTTTATTACAGAGTCACCAGTCAATGAACATTCATTGAATAAGTGAGAGAAGGAAAGAGGGAGGAAGGGAGAGGAGGAAGGAAGGAGAAGGAAGAGAAGGTTTCACTGAAGGGAACTGAGAGGTTTGAGTGGATGTTTTTTGAATAAAACAAGCAAAGGGGTAGGGGGAGAGCAGCCGTATATAATGGATCTCAGTGTTATAATGATATAGACGAAGTGAAGTTTCTACCTCTGCCTGAGGTGGGATGGACAACCTAGGAAAGAACTGATTTGAGATTCCAAAAGATTGATGTGATTCAAAAAGTTAGTGAATATTGGAAGGGCATTCTAGGCCTTCTTAACTCTTTTTTTTTTTTTAAAGGTTTGTTTATTTATTTATTTATTCATTTATTTATGGCTGCGTTGGGTCTCAGTTGTGGCACGTCAGATCTTTCATTGCAGCGCACAGGCTTCTCTCTAGTTGTGCTGTGTGGGTTTTCTCTTCTGTAGCTGTGGCGCGCGGGTTCCAGGGCACGCGGGCTCTCTAGTTTGTGGCAGTGTGGGCCCTAGTTGAGGAGCACAAGCTCAGTAGTTGTGGCGCACGGGCTTAGTTGCCCTGCAGCATGTGGGATCTTAGTTTCCTGACCAGGGATCGAACCCGCGTCCCCTGCATTGGCAAGTGGATTCTTAACCACTGGACCACCAGGGAAGTCCCTCACTCCTTAACTCTTAAGTAAATAAGGCTTTATATCACAAATGACTTTGAGTAACAAATGACCAATTTAAAGCGAGTGCTTGGGTGACAGCACCAACTGTTTACTTCTCGAGGTTTTTCATAAAGAGCACACATCCTGCCTTTTAATTAAGGGAGTGGTGACTTGTCCTGTATACTTTGGATGGTCACCTAAAAGGTCAGAGTATCGCAAAGGAAAATGTTTTTTTTTTTTTTTTTTTTTTTTTGCGGTACGCGGGCCTCTCACTGTTGTGGCCTCTCCCGTTGCGGAGCACAGGCTCCGGACACGCAGGCTCAGCGGCCATGGCTCACGGGCCCAGCCGCTCCGCGGCATGTGGGATCTTCCCGGACCGGGGCACGAACCCGTGTCCCCTGCATCGGCAGACGGACTCTCAAGCACTGCGCCACCAGGGAAGCCCAAGGAAAATGTTTTTAATTCTGGGCTAATTTTCAGAGCGTACCTTCGTACTGTTATTTTTTGATGCATAATTAGCATATGTACCATGGTACAGTGTTTAGAACAAATTCGTATGATTTCAAAATGTCAACAGTTTATGGGCCTTCCCTGAATCTGTACAGTGGCAGTGGACAGTCTCTTTATTCTTTTATTCTGATTGGTTCCTCTTTCCAAAAAAAAATTCCATCAGTCCCACTCAAAAGAATATTCAGATTCTTTCACTCTAAAATTGTTCTCCTTTCTTTCCTTCGTGAAGATCTCCAGGTAGCAACTTGAAGCATTTCATTGACTGAAGATTATGTCAAATTGTGAAAAGGCTGAGTGACACCTTCTAAATGTCATATTCTACCAGAGTTACTTTGGGAAAAGCAATATCCATTTTTAAATTTGACCTTTCTTGGGAACATGTTTGGTACATGTGATTCACTTCATTAAGGCATCTGCATAAAAGATTTATAAAAGGATCTCTACAAGAGTGATGTTTCATCATGATGCATGGAAAGGATGTTTTCCAAATGCTGGCGTGTGATGAAAGGTGAGGCCAAGCATTAAGCTGGAGCCAGCCACACTGTAGATGACACTCATTTGGAGAGAATTCACCTTCACATCTTTTCGTGTAATATCTCGTGTAATACCACCAAAATCAAAACACAGATATACATGGGACATCATTAGCTTTCAAAGCTAGAACCAGTTACTAGGTATACAAAATATTAGATTTTTTCATAATTATTTTTCTGGGTGAAAAATAACTGTGTTGTCTTCTTGCTATAATAAAAAAGGCATCTCATAATGCTAGATGCCCTAATACCAATATTTGGTGGGATTCCACAGGAAGTGAAATTTCTTTTGGGCGTGGAAAAGAGACCCATGAAGAAGGCACCTACATCTTGTGACTCAGATTCATTGCTAGAAACTGACATGTTACAAATTTATGATGTGTCAGTTATCTTGATGGTCCTGGCCAAGCTGTATGGCTGTGTAGTTAGACTTTCTGACCATCTAGTGTCAATGATTTCGTCATCAGGTAACCTGAGTTTAATATGACCTTGAAACTAATAAAGGAAAAGGGATTTGGATAGAATGCTCATGGGCAAACTTTCGTCCTAGTGGCCATTTATACTCAAAGACATAGAAGAAAGGTAGCTGAAGATGATAATAATAGTAATAATAACTCAGAACTCATTATGCTCTACTGCTATAGAGCATGGTATACTATTTTGCAGTTGACCAAAATTTTTCACATACGTTATTTCCTTTAATTTTTCCATCAACTCTGTGTGCAAGTTTTAAAATATTCTTATTATTTCCATTTAATTGTTGAAAACATGAGTGCCAAAATAAATAAACCACAGACACAGCACTCGAACTCAGGTCTTCTGACCTTCAACCCCATGTTCATTCTATTACTCTATCAAGAAGGAACAAAGAAGCAAGAAGCAGTGACAAAGAAACAATTTAAACTCCTTAACTTGACCGTCTCCAGGCGGGATGTTTATTCTTTTCTTTGGTTAGAATGAGTTTTAGGGGCTATAAATCCCTGGAGTTAATTTTGTAAATCCATGGGTTATCATTCAATGCATGCAAGAGAAAAATCTCATAGTCTGCGCATCTCACCAAAAGGTTACAACCTAAGAAGAAGACTTTTGAGTGGGTAACACATTCAGGCATACTGACTTGACCCTTTTGGTATTTTGCGCAAACATTTCCTAGGCTCAAGAGAAACAAATTGATTTTGTCTTATTGTATGCCATTGTTTCTTCTCTTAAAGTCAACAGAGTGATTCCTAATTTTAATACGTGTAGTTCATTAGGGCAGTCGTAACAAAGAGAGGGAGTTTTGTTTTGTTTTTTTGCGGTACGCGGGCCTCTCACTGTTGTGGCCTCTCCCGTTGCGGAGCACAGGCTCCGGACGCACAGGCTCAGCGGCCATGGCTCACGGGCCCAGCCGCTCCGTGGCATGTGGGATCTTCCCGGACCGGGGCACGAACCCGTGTCCCCTGCATCGGCAGGCGGACTCCCAACCACTGCGCCACCAGGGAAGCCCGAGAGGGAGTTTTTTGATCTAGAAAATATTGAGTTAAAGTTTAAAAGTCAATTTGAGTAATTCATTTCCCTGGGTCCCTTCCAGTTCTCAGTTTCTAAGCAGTGGATTGTGGCAGTAAATTTTTTAGTATAATAGTTTTAAAAAATTAGGTGAAACTACTGGCAAGATAATGTACAGTAATCATATATTGGAATACGTTAGGGCCTTTGAATTCTGTGTTCAAGATACTGAAGCTAACGACAAGTGTAACTGTGTGACTTAAATTAATAATTTGTACTGGTAAAGTAATTTGGAGAAAGATTTTGAGCATGTTAATATATTCTGATAATAGTCTAGAGGGGAGAATGTACAAAAGACTGAAAAGATGGGTACAGATGAATCCCGGGAAAACACAGTCTAATTTGGTGATAAAGCTCAGTTGTGCATGTCATATTAGTGACATGGTCAGCATGGCCACAGGACTGATTGTCTAGGCTGCAGGATTGAGGCCACATGCCCTCTTGGACGAGATGTTGGCAGATTTCACCTACCCAGGAGCGTATGGCTTGGGCATTTCCTTCTCATAAGGAACGTAGGCAAAGGAGAACGAGTTCAGAATGAGGCCGCAAAAGGAATTATAGGGGTTCACACCTAAGAATAAAAATAAAAATGAACAAGGTATCCTCTCTGCTTGGCGGACAGCTGTGCCAGGGCATGGATGGCAGAAGTGGAAGGAATTAATTGCAAAAAAGGAGCTAAGAAGTCCGTAGAAGTTTAGGAAGGAAGCATTTAGCAGAATCCTGGAATTTTAAAACTGTAAGGCACCTTAGAGTTCATCTGGAGATTTGGTTGCACTTAATGAGGCTAAATTAAGCTGGGCAAACTTGAGATCAAAAGCAAGAAAAACCTTCTGTGAATGAGAACTATTTAATAAAGCTTTATTGAGCGAAGTAGAAACTCTGCCGCAGTTCTTTCCCAATATCCCAGAATCCTAAAATATGAGATTCTTCTGCAACATTTAAGCCAATATCTTTGCTTATACGAATCAAGAATTAAGCCCCTGAGAAGTTAATAAATTGTCGGATCTAACCTTTTGATATCCTAGTTTAGCATTACTTGTACCATATTGGTAGCCTCATGGGATTCAAATTAATGGACTTGCATAGAGACAACATAACTTCTAGTTTCTGGTATGATTATTTAACCTCATATAACCCCTTGGATTCATATACCCCTTAAAATCATGGGAAAAATGAGCTATGTGTTATTTTATGTAATTATGGTAAAAGTTACGTAGCCAGTTAATGCCAAAGTTGATGAGTATTGATAGATACTAACTTCTACCTATACTTTTCTATTTCCAGCCTAACTTATTTACTGAAAGAAATAAATATTTTTAGTGCTCATTAGTTTATAGTCCTCATTAGCAATTTATGATAATGTAAAAGAAATAAGCAATCTTAGGAACAAAAAGTACAAAAGAATTAATCATTTTTATGTGCTGGCGAATGGAATACACAGCTAAGCTAAAATAGAAGCAGAACAAGAAACAAATTTTAAAAAGGAGCAGTATTAGAGCTGACCTGCCTGATGCAGTGATTCTAGGAAATTTAGAAATCGTATACTTTGTTTCACTGAATCTGCAATGCCATCAGTTGTAGGATGTACCATGCCACCCAAAAGAAAACCAGTTAAACCGTGATACAGTGCCTTTTAATCAGATCAATTATAAGATGCATCCTACTTTCTTAAGTGTTAAAATGGTTTTTTTTAAACTATGTATAGTAAAATCAGTGAAATGTGATATCTTAAACTTGACCACAAAGGAATTGATTACCTCTCTAAACTTGATGACCTTCCCCATGGAAAGCCCCATCACACCCGAGAGCTTCATCTCTACCATTTTATTCTGAGAGGAGAAGTTTTTAAAGTGACCACAAGTTTGGGGTATTTTTTTCCCTTTTTAAAAAGAAAATCAATTAAATCCATTCTCTGCTTTTGGGTGATAAGAGCGGCCAAATAAAAACCTTACGTGAAGATGTCATACCTGCGGCATTTTTAGGGAGGAGGAGACATTCTATAATGTTATCAAGATGAGCACACATGTTAAAACATCAGGCTGCCCTTTCGAAGCTTGTGTATTAAATTGTGATCTGTTGACAAGCTGCACTGTCTTATCTGTGCTCTGCTGAGCTTGATTCTGTTTGGTCCCATTGTTTGATCACTTCTCTGTGTGTTCTCTTATTTGAAAGTTGTATGTGTCAACACTGCTGCACTCAGTAATTCACGGAACTCTGGAGCCAGGAGTGGAACCTAAGGGCTGGGAGGGCTGTGGCGGGATTTTCAGGGCTGGCCTGTCTTTCCCGTCTCTTCCCTTCCTCCCTCACACCTGCGCTGCTCACTCTGACCGGGCCCACCAACCTTCACAGGGAATTTATTCAAAAATGTTATCCTAATTTACATGGTTCTTGCTACAGAATTGGACAGTAGCAGCAATCACTACTTCACATGACATTCAGAATCTCACCCCTCTTGTCCTCAACATATGTATAGAAAAAGAATTTTTCTTTTTGGTTATACATGGATTGTTTGGGATTTGGCTTGTTAAGATTTTTTTGTAAAGTTTGGGTGTAAATCTATTGTTATCTTGTTAGTTAAGTCAGAAAATTTTATCTTGGAGGAAATGACTCATTTGTGCCTTGAAAATATCACACTTGGCATTCATCATTTACTGTGTTACATGGAAGTTATTTAACAGTGCTTTTGGGGGTGTCAAACTCTTCAACTTCTTTTTAAAATAAATCTCTTCTTAAATGATCTGGTCTGCTTGAGGTCAAAGGGCCTCAAATACTTCACTTTTCTAAAAGCATGAAACACTTGTGTCACTTGAAACTCTGGCTCACATTCTCTTAAAACAACCCTCTTCAGCCCTTAAAACCCTCCCCTTGGTCACCTCCTATTCATACCTCAGCCCCCACAATGTCATTCTCTGAAAGACACCGATAACTTACTAACTGTCAGCGTGAATGGCCTCTCATTTGCTTCCCTCTGAGTTTTAGTAGCATTTGCCACTGTTGACTACAGTTTCATCCCTTGGCTTCATAACGCTGTGTTCTTCTCCATCTCCTGCTTCCCAAATCCCAAGTTCCCAATCTCCTATTCCCCTTACTAAATACATCTCCATGTTGTATATTAGTCCCAATTCTCCCTATATATTTTCTTCATTAGCAATATTGTCCAGTCTCAAGGCTTTAGTACCAAATACACATCTTTTGAGTTCCCAGTCTGCATTTTGTAACCTACGTGGGCCTCCATCTTCTACATCTGTACGACTAAGTCTGCCGTCCTCTCTCTCGGATATGCTCCTGTTCTAGTCTCACGAGAGCAGTGTTGTCTTTGCTTTAAATCTAGAAGAAAGTTTTAATGCCCCTTTTTCTTTCATGCCACATATTGTATCAATTACCAGTCAAGTAGGAGGCATTCGTGGCGTCTCTGATACCCCTTCCCTTCCTCTTCAGTCTCCAGATCCTAGTTCAGGCCCTTGTCCCCTGCCTTAGGGACTAAGCACCTCTCTGACTTCCTCCCTTTAAACCAACCCTACAAGCTTTTACTGGAACCCACTACTTTATAAAGAATGGCTCTTTCCTCAGTTATAAAATGGGAAATGGCCATACCTACCCCACGCTCAAAAACCTTCAGTGGTCCCTCCGAGCATTCAATGCCTTCTACTTTCTGACCTCAACTACCTGTATCTACTATGTCCCACACTCCAGCTAGCGCAGATGATGCGTGACTCCCTGAATATATTCCACCTGGGCCATCCCTGTGCGTCTGCTTGTGGTCCTTCAAGCGTTGTGTCAGAAGCATCAGGAGCACCTGAGAACTTGTTAGAGATGCAGATTCTCAGGCCAACCTGTCACCTGCTGGATCGGAAACTCTGAAGGTAAAGCCAGCAATCTGTGCTTTAATATACCCTCCAGGTGATTCTGGTGTGTGCTAACATTTTCGAACATGAAATGCCTTTTCCTCCTCTCCCGGCTAAAATGTTCTCCATCTTTCGAAGACTGCTTAAATAGGACCTTTTCTATGAGGTTGTCTCTGATTCTCTGCTCTGCTCCCACAGCCACCTCTTGTGTCTTTCTCGTATCATTTTCAATGTCCTTCCTTGTTCGTCAGTCACATGCATACGTTCGATCTCCTCTGGTAGATTCTAAGCTCAAGGATAGGGAGCTTAGGTATGTGCCTCTGTGTGTGTGTGTTTTCTACTTTGCCTTGTCTTATTATTTTGTCATTTGTTTTCTATTTTTTAAAAATAGAATTGAAAGCAGTGAATAAAACTTTTCTAATTTGTGAGTGATGTAATTCACCAGAATCCGGAAGGTTATCAGGAGAAATGAAATACCACTTAAGGACTTCCCTGATGGCTCAGTGGTTAAGAATCCGCCTGCCAATGCAGGAGACATGGGCTTGAGCCCTGGTCCGGGAAGATCCCACATGCCATGGAGCAACTAAGCCCGCGAGCCACAACTACTGAGCCCGTGCGCCACAACTACTGAAGCCTGCGTGCCTACAGCCCGTGCTCTGCAACAAGAGAAGCCACTGCAATGAGAAGCCTGTGCGCCGCAACGGAAAGTAGCCCCCGCTCACCGCAACTAGAGAAAGCCTGCACACAGCAACGAAGACCCAACACCGCCAAAAATAAATAAATAAATTTATTTTTTAAAAAAAGAAATACCACTTAAAATTTGGCAGAGTGGCTTTAATTTTCTAATAAAATAAACCCACTCTTTAACCTCACATGCTTATTCAGCTGTGTCAGGCCTGTTTGATACTGTGGTATTGACTTCAGATCATTTGGACTGTTTGATCTCTGGAAAAAAATTCCACTGCACAGTATTATCAGAGAGACAAGAAGTTGTGTTTTCAGGATGTGCCTTATTCCACACAAAGCCCACAGCTACCGTTGCTGTTTTCACGATTGTTTTATCCAAAGGGGTGTCTGGAGACAAAGAACGTTTTCCCAGACATGCATGAAATTTAAATATTAAAACTAATACATCTAAATTAACCCAACTGACCTACATTTGTGATTCAAACTCTTATTCCATTTTGTTCAGTTCATATTTATTGATTCACTTAAAGTATTATTCAGTTATAAGTCTAAGTCACTATGACTGTGCATGTATGATTAATATAAAACAATGTTTACAGGCCTAGGTAGGGAGAAGAATGGGTGGGGGAGGGAACAGAAACAGAAAAGGCCGGAGGTAGTAAGATCTAGTGGTGTCACACAGGTGGTGGTAACCAGTCCATATCTTCTTTTTTTAAATATAAATTTAGTTATTTAATGTATTTTAGTTTTGGCTGCGTTGGGTCTTTGTCGTGGTGTGCGGGCTTCTCACTGCGGTGGCTTCTCTTGTTGCAGAGCACGGGCTTCAGGCACATGGGCTTCAGTAGTTGTGGCACGTGGGCTCAGTAGTTGCGGCACACGGGCTTAGTTGCTCTGCGGCACATGGGATCCTCCTGGACCAGGGCTCGAACCCGTGTCCTCTGCATTGGCAGGCGGATTCCCAGCCACTGCACCACCACCAGGGAAGCCCCCATTCCACATTTTCAGAAGTAGTCATAAACTGCTGAAAATCTTGCTTTGGTTTGTTTCTTTATTTGAGATTGGCTGGGCAGTTAATGTAGCGGCACAGTTGTTCTTCTAATGATTGATCAAAAAGAATTCAAGGTAATGATATCTAAGTTGTAGAATATTTACTCTGTATCCAGCACTTCCAAAATGGCACTTTAATTCTTAAAAGCCCCAAGAAAGGAGAAACAACATCCCCATATGACAAATGAAGATGCCCAGGCGAAGGGAGGTTAAGACCCTCATGCCGCGTCTGCAGGCTGCACCTGGACTTCAACCTAAGCACTACTGTGACCCCCTTAAAAGATTAACTCCGGTCATGCTCAGCCTTCTTGTGCTTGCAGCCCTTTTGAATTCTAGACATGTTGGCCGTGCATTTAAAGTAATTCAGAGACTCAGAACGACCCAAGTCAACCCTAACTACGGAGTAAACTCATCTCCAGTAAGCAATGGCTGAGTGTCCACGCAAGCAGCCTCAGCTGTCCTCCTTTTATCCATGAGTTACTCCCCTCTGGGTCCTGTGGGTAGTGAATAGAGCTATATGTGGTCCCCCCCGCCCCGCACTCTTAGATCCAAGACACTAGTCTCAGCACTCCAGTGAGAGCGCTTTTCTTCGACGCAGCTTGAAGTTGACTACACATTTCCCCTCTACACTTTGTTATAGATCCTCTCAGCTCAAAACTGATCCTCAACACCGAGGGCTCCTGGAAGACATCATCTCACATCTTTTGAACGTTTATGTAATAGAATATAGAGGTTTGGTCTGTTATATAACAGAAATGTGGCTAACGGAATATTTTAACCGATGCTAATTGGATTTTTTAATGTCTTTTTAAAAACATGGCTTGTGCTATATACACCATGTTTTAATACTAGAAATTGTTTTTATAGAGTATTATTTAGTCAACAAATTTTATAAATCAGGTCTGCATTATACATTTGCACTAGTAATAGCTATAAATTCAATCTTTAGGATGATTCACATACTTACCATACATCAGATTCCCTGGGCAAAATGACTATCCTTAAAAAACACAGCCAGTAGGACATATATTTTCAGAACTGTGAATTTGTTTGCATGATAACTGCAATTACAAATCTGTAGTTTTTAATCTAGCAATCAGATGACAAGTTGAGTAATTACCATTCCATACTTAACTATTTTTATGATGACTTTTTTTTTCAAAACAGCTGTTGTGGTTAAAAACACAAAGATTCTTATTTTTTCTTCCCATGCTACAGTATTTTGGCAAACAAATCTCTTTTTCTCAAAACATGAAGAGTCTGATCCTTCAAGATGGTGTTGTAGCACATGTGTGCGCTCAGATTTTCCAGCGCTTAATTATCTTGTGAAGATGGGCTTTTTAAAAAAAACCTCACACAGTGCTTAGGACAGAGTGGGTACCCAATGAGTAGGTCATGAATGGGTGAGTGAATGATTAATATTTGGATTATTTAACCATATCTTTCTAAAAGCAGTTGTGTATGTATGATAGTAACTAGAAAAGAAAAATCAGAATATTTATTGATGCCAGTTTCTTTTCTTCTCCCAGGCTGATGACATTAAAGAGGTAGACAGTGTTTCTCTGGAGAATTTCAAACCAGGAGAGAGACTAGTGTGCATTGGATAGTTTGATTCTCCACGATAATAATAATTCACAATGTTAATTATTGTGTCAACCCATGGAAACACAAGGAACTGAGGAAAGATGGACAGTGGGTAGATGCAGGCTGTTGATCAGTGTGATTTCAGGTATTTCAGTTTGTCAGTAGACTGGTGAGAAGAGAGGCATGTGAAATCCTTACAAAGAACCGGCAGAAACTCTGATCAAAAATCTCACACCAGGGCTTCCCTGGTGGCGCAGTGGTTGAGAGTCCGCCTGCCGACGCAGGGGACATGGGTTCATGCCCCAGTCCGGGAAGATCCCACATGCCGCAGAGCGGCTGGGCCCGTGAGCCATGGCCGCTGAGCCTGTGCGTCCGGAGCCTGTGCTCCGCAACGGGAGAGGCCACAGCAGTGAGAGGCCCACGTACAGCAAAAAAAAAAAAAAAATCTCACACCAACACAGTCTTCCTAGTGAATCTGTCTTAAAATATTCATCCTTTATAAAGCCTTCAGTCATGTTCCACAGGCATAGCGTGTTGCTTCCACTCATCCCTGTGTCTTGCACTTACTTACATGTATCCTAGTACTTGTTACTCTGATTCCCCAAATATTTATGTGATGTTCTCCCAATAGCCTTGTGATAAGCTTTAATGGGTGAGACCATGTCTGAATAGTATTTTCATCCACTGTGTTTGGCATAATTTTGTTGCCCAGTGAAGTC
Organism: Lagenorhynchus albirostris; assembly: GCF_949774975.1. Taxonomy (NCBI): domain Eukaryota; kingdom Metazoa; phylum Chordata; class Mammalia; order Artiodactyla; family Delphinidae; genus Lagenorhynchus; species Lagenorhynchus albirostris. The sequence goes on along the minus strand of NC_083104.1, from coordinate 95,048,796 downwards.
TGTTGAATTGTTCGAGTGAGGGTAAATATATTAGATATTCACACTTCAACCTCAGTTATTTTACGGAGATTTACAGTCTACAAGTATAATCTTCAGAGATTGAATTTTCCATTTAGGCTACAGAATTGCTTCCATAATTTTAACAGGTTTGGTTTGGTTTGAATTTATATACCAGGTCATATTGGAAGCAGGGATCTCACTGTAGAATTCTGCTTTTCCTATTTGGGGGAATTTGTTCTTATTTTCTCTGCGACATCTCAAAGTAGAGTTCAGTACCAAGTCCTGACCCACCTAATGAGTCAAAATATTCATGACAAGCAGGTAACTCTTCCATTATACCTTTGTGTTTTAAAAAAACGTATTTCGTTACCCATATAGTTCCAGACATGACATAAAAATGATTCATTGTAATCACGTGTGCAGGAACCAGTTTTTAGAGAGCTAATTGCTAATCTATACAACAGAATTCTTTATCAGTCTCTTAAATCTTAGTATTCTTCGGTCTTTGGGCACGTTTAAAAATATACTTTCAACTTTTAAAATGTTGATGAGAATAAATTTTTATAGCATTTCAGGAGGGCTATTCATCAATACACATCAAAACCAATTTGCACTCACTTTGATCTAGCAATTCCACTCATGAAACTTTATCCTGATGTAATAATCGTGTAGGTGCCAAAAGATGTAGCTATACAAATTTCATGGAATTGGGGTTATTAAAATAGTAAAAGTTAGAGACCATCATAAAATACAGGAAGAGTGATTAACTACATAAAACTGGTACAATAGAAAACAAGGAAGATATTTTAAATGTCATAGATTTTCATGAGATATGATCAAGGCTAAAACATCAGGTTACAGAATTACACAAGCACAACCCCTTTTTTAGAAAATAATACGTGGACAGAAAAAGGGGAAAGGATATCTATCAGTGTTGTCATCTCTCTAGGTGATAGAATGGTGATGACTTCTGCTGTCTTATTTGTACTTATCTGTATTTTCTAACTTTCTACAGTGAACAGGGATTGCTTTAGCAATAGGGAAAATAAAAGCTATCATTGATATTTACTTAGAGTCTTTCACATGAAAAGAAGGGAAGCCCCTCCCAGTGCAGGAATAGCCAATACTCCCCACCCAGGCAGGCACCACTCACCAATCTCGGCACTTTGCCCTGAGCAACCTTGATGAAACCCCAAGTTTTCTCCACACAATACTTCTGGCAGCCGTTATGCATTAACCCAAGTTGGCATGAGACGTGAAACCTATGTGCCAACTCTACTCAAAACAAAACAAAACTGTTCCCAAGAATTGAGATTGATTTTTTCATACAATGGAATGTTTTAATTTCTCCATTTGTATAAACTTCTCTTTCCTTCCAGAGAACTAATATAGACTAATCAAATGGTAGATGTGAAGACAGATGTCTTTCTTGGAGGAAAAAAAAAGAAAAGATGCTTTAAATAAGCGTTATAGTTCAATTGCTCTTACAAGATCAGATACAGATGGAAAGGCCTATGGCTTAGAACTTTTTCTCCATCCCTCCCCGCAAATATAAAGTTTATCAAACATTGTCTTTCGTGGGTAGCAAACCTTATGATTTGCTTATTCTTCTGACTAATGGTAAGAACAATAAATATAGTTTAAAATAATTCTTATCTTCTTGGTGTTCAAGTCCAAGGCCTCACCCTTGGAAAGACCCTAATACTAAAAGATGAAAATATGGACTAAATGAACTGGATTTACTTAAAACCTGTATCTAGACAGCCTACTTCCATCACCTGGCTAGTCATATTTGCTTCTCAAGAATTCTCCTAAGTCTTATATGGATTTGGTTTTGAAGGCTGTGGAACAGAGCTAATCAAATGAAATCTATCTGGGTTAAAAATGAAATGTTCCCTCGGATTATTTCTCTCTTCATAAGGTACACACATTTCAAAATCTAGGTATTTTAAACTCATTTTTTCTCACTGATAATTAATTTTTAAAAGAGGGCTAAAATTGCTCCCTAATTTGTGACAATTTAGCCTTGTTCCTGCATTATTTTTTCCCTAAAATAATTCATAGTGCTTTTCCTAAAGACCTGACACCCCCTCCGTATCCCCGGGCATTTATAAAGATGCTGTCACTGAATTTCATGTAAGACGGAATTTGTGTGAAGCTCCTTCATGTTTCAAGAAATGGGGAGGCACTTAGATTCTCTCAGTGGATGGAGTTTCTGGTACAGATCCCTGAGAGGTGTCGGCAGCTGCAGAACTGGAAGGCTATTTCCTCTGTCGGGAGGTGACGATGGCTTCAATTCCAACGTCTTCTCCAGAGAGACCCAATAGTAACTGTCTTGGCGTGCCCTGCTCATACCTCTGTGCTGTCGACTCTGCCTCTTTCACTAAATGCATCTTCTTCCCCCTCTACCTTCAACTACCTCCTTGCTGCCTCCTTTCCCTGTTATGGTTTTTGCTTACTTCCTTCTCTCTGTGCTGCTTTGCTCCTGTCCCACTCTATTGTGTGCCCCTTCTCTCTGTGAGTCTCACTCAGACTCCTCAAGAAAGAGCACGTGTGGCTGCCCAGTCACCCTCGGGTAGCAGACGGAGAATTCCCATGAAGCAGCAGGCTTCTGAGGTTGCCGCCCAGACTATAAATGGCTGGCTCAGTGTCAGTTGTCCATCTTCTTGCCTATTAGGTGCTCCTCTGCCTAAGAAACACTTGAAATGGCTATGGATTCAGCAAGACTGCTTCTGTAGCATGTCCAGTACAAGACTGATTTCCTAGATTATTTTGTGAGTTGTAAGATGTCCTGGGATTTAGCATGATAGGAAGATGCCTCATCGCTTGTTTTACTGTCAATCCTAGATTACATAAGAGAGCTCCCAAAATCATAGGAGGAAGGAAGTGTCAGAGTTTGGGAAAATGTTGAAAAATGTAGTGGGTTACGGTTTGCCTGGTCACATAAACCTTCAAAATAGATGCACGACAAGTTCTAGCCCTGGGTTTATTTAAAACCATTACATAAATTACATCCCTGATTATATAAGGCTATGCTATAGAATATAGTTTCATTACTGAAAAGAACTGGTAGGTTTTAATAATTTGACTTGTTTAAAGGTTACATGTTTTCTTACAGGAGACATTCTATGTCTTGACATGGGTGGGGATTACAAGGATATATACAAATATAAAAGTCATTGAATTATGCAGTTAAGATTAATGTACTTGATGCATTTTGTCTGCTATCCTTCAATCTGGAAGGATATCACATAAGTTATTTCTAACTTCTCATCCTTATCTTGACCAAATCGTCTCCAGTTTGGGGCTCTAGCCTAAATACACCCCACAGTGCCCTCCCTTCTCTTCCTGTCATCCTACCCTATACGCATCACCTCCTCTGAAGCAGCCCTGGTGTGGTTCTGACTTTATTTGACTTGTTCAAATAACTCATGGGTCTGTCTCTTCCTGCCTACTTAGCAGTACACTTTCTAAAGGCAGGAACCATCTTCAATTTTTTTCTATGTCTCTCTGGCCACCAGTACAGGACTTAATACATAGAAGGATTTCATTAAGGACATACCGTGTCAGAAAATGCCAGAACTGCAAGGAACCATAGAGGTTCGTGGCCCTTCCTTTTTTTCTGAAAGAGAAAGCTGGTCTGTAGCGTGTGGGGAAACAGATGAGCAAGCGCTATTTTTTTTTTATTAACAAAAAATTTATAATTTTTATTTTTTTCACGTATGCACAGAAGATCAAGTGACCGTTTTAAAGTATACAACTCAGTGGTGCCTAGTACCTTCACGGGGCTGTGCAACCACCACCCCTATCCAGTTCCAAGACATTTTCGTGGCCCCCCAAAAAACCCTGCGCCCTGTAAGCAGTCCCCCCAGCCCCCAACAAACACTCATCTGCTTTCTGTCTCTATGGCTTTGCCTGTTCTGGACATTTCATATAAATGGAATCATACAATAGGCGACCTTTTGTGTCTGGTTTCTTTCATTTAGTATAATGTCTTCACGTTTCATCCACAAGGTATTAGTGCTTTATTCCCTTGTATGGCTAAATTGCTACCATTTTTGAGCACCAGATACCGTGCCAGGTATACTTTACGCATGTGATCTTATGGAGTCCTTGTAACAGCCCTAAGATTTAGGTATCATTATCCCTATTGTATAGATCTGGAAACTAAGGTTCAAAGAAGTCAAGGGTCTAGCCCAAGTTTATAAAGCAAGCAAACCAGCCAACCAGGTCTAGGACCCAACTTCCTGACCCCAAGTGCAGTGTCCCTTCACTACAGCTGTCCCTCTTGCCAGTTCCTGAATGTCTGTAGCTCGTCCAGCCCCGGTATCTGTAGGATCCTTACTTCACATCCACATCTGTCTCTCCTTTACCTGCTGACCTATTAGTGATACAGCCCCACATTGCAGAGTGGGCTAAACAGACCCTTGCTTATGCTTTCGCTTGTTTGAAATCACATGCATTAGGTCTCAATATGGATACCTAAAAGATGATAGAAATTCCCATTGCACTCCCGTGCTGTGTAATTGGAGTTTCATGCAGTTGAAGCCTGAAAGCAATTTTCTGTCATCACCTGGCGATCATCAGAGATGAAGGCCTCTTCAGGTTCTGTTTTAGACTGTTGGATGAGGTGTTGGGGGGTGCTTTAAATATGCATGAGCTTCACCAATCACCCACAGCAGAGGTGGATTTTAATAATTAATTCATTAGGCCGATTTATTTCTCTAATTGGTTGTGAAGCTTTGTCAAGTAGGAGACACTAAAAAACAATTACACATTTTTTTAAACGTAAAACTTGGTGGAGTTTGGGTATTAACAATGCACAGAGAGATGAAAACAGACAGGAGGGCCCTGACTATTTCTTAAATAGGTGGTTAAAGATTTACAAATTGCACTTCAATGAAACTTGTTTTTATTTTTATAGATGTGTGCTCTCTGTATTTCTTCTGGGATGTGGGGTTCCAAACACAAGTTCTGAGAGTCGAAGGGCAGCATTCTTAACCTTGGGGTCATGAACCAGCTTCATGGGGTCTATTCATACCTTGCAATTATCTGGAAAATGTTATGTGTGTGTGCATTTTTCTGGGATGAATATGCAGAGTTTTTGTCAGATTTTCATAATTTAGGAACTACTGCGTCACAACTTTCTCTCTGACTCTCTGAGGCATCAGCCAGGTCTGTGGTCTACCAGTCTAAGGACCCGAACTCCTCTACAGCGTGAGGAGGTGTATCTGCACCGTGTGAGGGGTACTCTACCATCCCAGAGTCCCTGATGGCCAACTGACCTCTTGGCCGGGGTTCGGAACCCTTCCTCTTGCTCTGACCTTGGAATGGTCACTCTCCACTTTCCACCTGCCCCTTTGTTAATAGTAAACCAACTCATACAACCAGTTCAGAGACTGCAGCAACCACTGGCAGCAGCTGGATGAAGGTGAACACTAGAAGCAAGTGAGCTACTGGCGGCAGTTTTCTGGAGGCGCCGAAAAAGAACGATCAGAGCCTTGGATCTCAAAGTGTGGTCTGCAGACCCGCAGCATCAACATCCCCCCAGGATGTGTTAGAAATGGAGAATCTCAGACCCCACCCAGACCTACTAGGTCAGAATCTGCATTTTAACAAGACGCCCAGGGGATTCCTAAACATGGCAGAGTTTGAGAAACACGTGTGCTTTGTTCTGGATACCGCTGTCCATTTCCAGCAAGTGCCTTCGATTTCATCTCCCCTGTGAAGCCTCATCCTCTTCCATCTCCACGCTGATTCTAGCTCCTCTGTGTCACATGGAATTCCTGTTGTTCTCTCACGTCACCTAAGGAAACCACAGTTTCTAGCACTTGTGGTGTGAGCTCTAGCCCCTTTCTGGTGCGCAATAGCCCCTTTCTGGTGCGCAAATGCCCGGGACCGCCCCCTCTTGATGGTGCTGTGATAAGAAGAGAGAAAGGAATCAGAAGATTAAGTTCTCCAGGCACTTTCTCCATGAGTGATATAGTCATAAGCAAATCACAACCTCCCATGCCTCAGCTTCCTCATCTTCATAGGGTTGTGATAAGGATCAAAGAGACTTATGCGGCTTCCCTGGTGGCGCAGTGGTTGAGAGTCTGCCTGCCGATGCAGGGGACACGGGTTCGTGCCCTGGTCCGGGAGGATCCCACATGCCGCGGAGTGGCTGGGCCCGTGAGCCATGGCCACTGAGCCTGCGCGTCCGGAGCCTGTGCTCCACAACGGGAGAGGCCACAGCAGTGAGAGGCCCACGTACCACAAAAAAAAAAAAAAAAAAGAGAGATTTATGAAAAGTACTTTGTGTTTCGCACAGAGTAGATGTTCCAAAATGTTCCTTTTCTATAAAAAAAAAACAACCCACCTTATTAAGATATGTTTGACAGTAAAAAGGTATACATATTTAATGTGTATAACTCGACAAGTTTACACTCATAATTATACAATGTGAACCCATTACCACCATCACCTCCCCAAAACATAGCCATCACTTCCCAAAGTTTCCTCCCGCCCCCTTTATCATCATCATTGTTATTTCAGTGGTAAGAACACTTAACATGAGGCCTATCTCCTTAGCAAATTTTAAGTATACAAAGTATGCTTAATATGTACTTATCTATTACTTTTTTTGCATTTTTTACCACAGTTTAAAAGAGAAAAAAATGTACCGTCTTTGGAACAAAAGAATCATGGTAGATGTTTAAAGGAAGGATATATAATCAAAGAACACAGTGTGGTATAAAAAGTATTCTCTGTTTATTTTATGTTTTATTTGTATGTTTGTTTTTCTTCATCTCGTTACAGTTCCTCTACTAATAAATATGCAAAGTATACATACATATGTATACATACATACATTGTACATATACATACATACAGTGTAGCTGTACATTGATAGCTCTAGGTACTAGTCTGTACAGTAGATCTCTAGAACTTATGTATCTTATTTATTTTGTGTAACTGAAATTTTGTATCCTTATTCAACTCCAGAAAGGGAGCTGAATTGAGAGCTAGTGGACCTGGGTGTTTTGGTACCTAATCAGGCTTTGACTAGTTTTGTGTGAACTTAGCTAAGTCCCTTCGCCCTCAATTTCCCAACCTATAAAATGAGGCTTTGACCACAATGTTCTTTTTTGACTTTGTCATTCTATGTATTGCCTCCCAGAGGAAGCCATCACCCACCAGATGTTCTACAAATAGTGAAAAAAAGCTGTACTGTGTAGAATTAGTCAGACTCTTGAAGGGTATCCCTTGAGACAAATATACTTTCATTGTTCCACTTCCGCAGATATTAATCCCCCCTCCATTAGTGATTCTGAGTTGCTGTGACTGCTTTATGTAACCCAGAGCCCAAATCCTTGGTCCTTTTTGAGATATCCTCCATTAAGTTTGTCTCAAAGCACAGCACACTTAACATGCATTGAGCACAGTTGCAAATTCCTCTGTGACAACATGAAAAGATTAATTTTGAGCTTCAATACTTTGTGTTTATCCGTCATGGTACCAACTGTCATTGTGATGATAGTCTCCCGTGCAGACAATTAAAAATCATGCTCAAGGATTCTGTTCTAATTGCCTTTTGCTTTGAATTCTAATTCGATGTAGACACGTCGCCCATGCAGTAGGAGGGCCACCATGCTTTGTTTGCCGTTTCAGAAAAATTTTAACAACCTATAGATACTGCTTTTTCTCTCCAAAGCATCTCAAGGAGCCCCAAACCAGGGAAATTTGAAGAGCAGCTTTGAGTAGTGACCAGCATTCCTTTTTTCTCTATCCATAGGCCTCCGTGCTGCCTCTCCCCCGAGGCTATCCAAGATTCTTTTCTCTACTGAAAACCACACATTTGGAATTTTTTCTTCTTGAATCTCCCTACACCAAACTTACCTGTTCTGATCATTCTCTCTGAAGCCAGGTCACTGCTAATAAACAGCGAATGTGGCAAATGAATCTGTTCCCAGGTGTTTAGTGAGTGCTAGTGAAATTGCTCTTACTTCCTTGTGCTTTAGAATAGAAAAGGAAGAAAATAATCATCTCCTTTTTATTGAGTGTAGGTTGGCAGTTGCATGGGAAGGAGGAAGTGGAGCTGCAGAAACAGTCTACTTAACTTTACTTTCTCCCAAATTAAGTCAAATTCCAGAGACCCCAGCTCACATCCAAAACAGGGGGCCAAATACCAGTCTTTAGGGAAAGTAATTAAGGAGGGATCTCTTTAATTGTCCTTCATTTATTTTTTCTCCTCTCTATTGTCTTGTTGTCTCTTTTGTCCCTTTGTCTCTTTTCTGGCCTAGCCTACTTCTATTACTTAACAGTATGTAGAGCCTTTTCACAAGAAAGGAAGAGTTTCTATGGAGTAAAGTTAGTTCCCTTCTCCTTGTGCATGACCATCTTCTAGGCGAGCGAGGCAGGTTGTCATGGGCCAACGCTCAGTTTCCAAGGGGAAGAATCTCTCCAGTGTGGATAGGACAAAAGAAAGTTAAGTGAGCACAGCTCTTCACCCCTGAGAATGGACCCTATTAGATATGTGAACAAGAGCTGTACATGAATCTTATTATATTCTAGAACCTTCCACCAATGCTACCGTAAATGACTCCATGTCAACTCAGAACTGGAACTGAGTAAATGGTTTCTAATTTAGAGATTCATGAACATTGGCATTTACATGAAGAAGCTGTCAACTTATCTTCTTAATATACCTGATAATACTTGCTATATTCAAAAGAGCTATGAACCACGTACCCTCTTATGAGAGATGTCTCAACAGACCCATTCTTTTTGAGTTTCAAAGAATGGATGTCATCTCTTAAACATTTTATCCCTCTCTTAATTTGAAGTTCTCTCCAAGGTAAATTCAGTCATTCTCTTCAGTCTTCTAGACTTATGTAATTGAACTCTCTGGATGTGTGCCTTGGGTTTCCTGTCAAGGAGAGATAAAGCCTGTTTAGGCTCACTCCCCAGGGGAAAGTGATTACTCTGAGACAGGACACTTTTTGTTCTTGGGGCCTTGCATTATATTACATCATGGTTCGGAGACATCTGTCTGTGTGTCATTGTCTGTCAGAAATCATGTCTGACAGCTTTCTTCTCTCCTCACAACTTTAAAGTATTGTACAGTTTTTCAGAAGTGGTAAACTTGTTTTTGTCTTTATAAATCGCGATAGCCACAGCTCAAAAAAGAGGCTTTGATTTGTTGTGTTGTTGCTGTTTTTAAAAATCTTCCCAATGCTATTAACAAACCAGGGTTGTCAGAAGGATATGTTCACAAAGTGTCAAAAGACTTCAGGAGTCTTACTTCAAAAGAATTCCAAATTACGGCTTGTCTTAACTGTGAGGGTTCCCACTGGGTTTATCCATGAGAAAGAAAAAAAAAAACATGCATTGACTCAAAAGGATACTCAGAATTTATATTGAAGAAGGGAGAGAAAGAAGAAGTGGGGCAGTGTGTTTGTGTGTGTGTGTGTGTGTGTGTGTGTGTGTGTGTGTGTGTGTGTGTGTGTGTATGCATGAAACAATCAGATTTTTTCGGTGGTAATATGGTTTCCTTGATCGGCAGAGAAGTACAAGTTTGGTCATACTTGTATAATGGTCTAAAGACGATAATTTTTCATACGCCATCACTGCCTTTTGGTATTTTCAGTGAGTAGTAGGAGAATAGACTCTTTAACAAAGGGGACTTTAACCAAGAAACAGTAATAGAAGTAAAATTATGAAGCAAGTAAAGTTTATCATCATATCTTCTGTCTCCTTTTTCTGCAAACTTTTTACTGCTTTTTATACCTCTCTAGACTTTTCCATTCATTAAATTCCAGGAAAATTATTTTAAACTTATTCATAGCAGTAATAAATGGCTTGGGAAGCCATAAATTAAAATGGTTAGGAATCAGAAAGATCTGGGATTGACTCTTTGCTCTGCCACTTACTGTAGGATCTTGGATAAGTTTATTTTTCTGAGCCTCAGTTTCTTAAACTAGAAAATGGGAAGAATAAAGTCTTCCTGGCTCCGATTGAGATAATGCATCTAAAGCACTGAGTACAGTAGCTGGGATACAGTAAGTGCCTAATAAATGATAGCTTTTGTTATTGTTATATTACACGGTCCAGAAGTGAGAAAAGAGATTTCAAATCTTTGGGATCTTTCTAACAGTAAGTTGGAAGACTGGTTATATTTTTCAGGAAAGGTGAGTACTGAAATCAAACCACCAGGATATCTCTTCAATATCCTGTTCTCATTTCCTCTGGATATAAACCCAGAAGTGGGATTTCTGGACCATATGGTAGATCTATTTTTAATTTTTTGAGGAACCTCCATACTGTTTTCCATAGGAGCTGCACCAATTTACATTCTCACCAACAGTGCACAAAGGCTTCCTTTCTCCCTTTTCTCCATATCCTCGCCAACACTTATCTCTTGTCTTTTGGATGATGACCATGCTAAGAGGTATGAGGTGATATCTCATTGTGGTTTTGATTTGCATTTCCCTGTTGATTAATGATGTTGAGCATCTTTTCATGTACCTGTTGCTCTTCTTTAGAAAAATGTGTATTCAGTTCCTCTGCTTATTTTTTAATTGGATTATTTGGATTTTTGGAATTGAGCTGTATGAATTCTTTATATATTTTAGATATAAACCCCTTATCAACTATATGATTTGCAAATATTTTCTCCTATTCAGTATGTTACCTTTTTATTTTGTTGATGGTTTCCTTCGCTGTAGAGAAACTTTTTAGTTTGATGCAGTTCCACTTGTTTATTTTTGCTTTTGTTGCCTGTGTTTTTGGTGTCACATCCAAAAAATCATTACCAAGACCAATGTCAAGGAACTTGTCTTCTGTGTTTTCTTCTAGGAGTTTTATGGTCTTACATTCAAGTCCTTAATCCATTTTGAGCTGATTTTGTGTGTGTGGTATAAGATAGGGGTCAATGTTCATTCTTTTGCATGTGGCTGTCCAATTTTCCCAGTACCATTTATTGAAAAGTCTATCCTTTCCTGGTTGTATATTCTTGGTTCCTTTGTTGTAAATTAATTGACCATATTGTGTAGGTTTATTTCTGGGCTGTCTATTCTGTTCTAGTGATCTATATGTCTGTTTTTATGTCAGTACCATACAGTTTTGATTACTCTAGCTTTGTAATATATTTTGAAATCAGGAAGTGTGATGCTTCCAGCTTTGTTGTTCTTTCTCAAGATTGCTTTGGCTAGTCAAGTTCTTTCATGAGTCCATACCATTTTGGGATTTTTTTTTCTATTTCTGCGAAAAATACCATTAGAATTTCAATAGGGATTGCATTGACTCTGTGGATTGTTTTGTATGGACATTTTAAGCAAATGCTTACTTTTAAATTATTTTCCTTTTGGGATGTGTGTGAATATTTATCAGTTAGCATTTACTATGCAAAAAACTGTGCAAAAACTTAGCCTAAAACAACATTTATTATTTCTCATGATTCTATGAGTTGCCTGCATTCTTCTTCTGATCTGGACCAGCCCTGCTGGAGCTGGGTAGTCAAGGATGGTCTCACTCACATGTCTAGAGCTTTAACTGGGACAGCTGAGATTGCTGGACTGCCTGGAGCCTGTGTCCAAGTGGTTTCTCATCCTATAGGAGGCTAGCCTGGGCTTGTTCATTTAATGGCAAAAGGTTTCCAACAGATAGAAAGGGCAACCCCCAATAAGCAAGCACTTTTTAAGCCTCTGTTTGCTGATCAGCCAAAGTAAGTCACATAGCTAACCCAGATTGAAAGAGTACAGCTTCTACCACTTGGTGGGGGTTACTGCAAAGAACTTTTGGCCATTCATACTCCATGATACAGGGGTTTTAGGTTAACCAGTCCTTCTAATCTCCTTACACAGCTATAATGAGAGTTCTTTAGAATATTCTATAGTCTACAACTTTGCTCTGATAAAAAAATCAAAACCTTTAGAAAAAGTGAAACACTTCTTAGGATACAGAATCATTATCTACATCTACGTCTTGGCTTTTTGACCACTACAAATGTAGGTATAAAATTTGCAGGGTGATCGTAGCCAAAACAGATTGGTCCAGAACTTTCTACACAAGGCAGTCTCCCCTTTACTCTTTGAAAAACATGTTGAGAAGTGGAGTGATTCTGCATCTCCACATTCATTCAAGCAAATACAGGCATAGGAAATGTCAGAGATGTTTTTGCAGGGGACATTAACTAGAAAAATCAGAGCTTGGAAAACATTTGAACTAAGTAAACAGCACTGCAGCTGCACCTTTCCCAGCTTCTCAGCCAAAACACTAAATCATGGTGGCTTGAAGACTATGAGCATCAAGTATTCCATGAAAAAACCTCGGCCTCCTGAGATTGATCAGTGTGTCTAGTCTTCAGCTTTATTTCCATATCAGGAAATTATTTTCTTTTATTGGATTGTATGGATTTTTATAGGTTTTTTATGACTCATCATTTAATATCTGAGAGTGGTGATGAGAAAAGAGACATTTGTCTGTGTCACGTGAATGGCAAATTCTCTGCAGTTACAACTTATAGCTATACTTTCTGTAAACAGAATATTCCATGGAGTCACTAGATTTTCTCTTTTGCTCTGTAGTAGCTCTCGTGGGGAATACTAGAGCAATTCAAACAGCCAGTTTCCCGGTCCCTCGTGTATTTCAACCACACAGGACAGAGTATTTGAAATATATGATAATTTCCCACTTATGGAATAAGATTAGAATCTGGAAAAACTTGGGTACTAATTTAAATTCATCCCTTCTTAGTTGTGTGAATTTGGGCGTTACAAACTACATCACTGTGTCTCAATTGCTTCTTCTGTTAATTGGCAGTATAAATTCTTGCCTATCCCAAGAGGTATTGTTGTGACGATCAATGAAATCATGTATGGAAAAGTTATTTGTAAATAATAAAAATATTTAGAGAGATGGCATTGTTGTTGCTATTATTATCATTATTAGCTTCAAAAAGGTCTGTAATCATTCAAAGCAGTAAGTGACTCAGTAAGCAGTAATGTTGGTTTCGCCATTTTCAGATTAGGATAAATGATAAATCTAACATGAAGAGAGGAGCAAAAAAGCCATCTCAGTTTCAACTCAGTCATTATCCTCATTCTGGCGTGTTCTTGGGATTATCAAAGTACCAGAATTTAATTATCCAGATCATGGATTACTTGCTTTCAGTTGCTGCCTAAATTTTCAGCAACTCATTTCGTAGGAAACCACTCTACACATTAGCAGCACTGATTCAGACATTGGAAAGAAAGTAAACAATAAGAACTCAGATATTTGAGGGGATGGAGTAGGGGTGAGTATTTCATATGAGGGTAAATTTCCTATTATTTCCTTAACCTTTTGGCCCACGGGATTGAATGTTCACTCTGTCAGGACATCATCAGCGAAAAAGTATCCTTAATGTTTCTGAAAACAATAAAAACGTGTTTCAGAGCAAAGAGATGCCTTATACAATATCCCTGTAATCCTCACTTGTATGTTTTTCCTCTCCTCAATTCCTTTCTCTTACTTCCACTCTGATCTCTTATCTTTGGGTACCATATCCTTACAGAAGTGTTACTCGCCAGAGAGATTTACAAAGGCACAGCTTCCACTTTGGCAAGGGAAAATGGAAATTAATTTGAGAGCAAAGAGCTAAACATTTCATTTAAAATTTGAATTCTTTATTTTTTCAAACTTAAAAATATATTCCGGGAGTTCCCTGGCGGTCCAGTGGTTAAGACTTCACGTTCTAATGCAGGGGGTACGGGGTTTGATCCCTGCTTGGGGAGCTAAGATCCCACATGCCTCGCAGCCAAAAAGAAAAAAAACAGAAGCAATATTGTAACAAATTGAAAAAAAACTTTAAAAATGGTCCACATCAAAAAAATCTTTAAAAAAAATATATATATTCCAACGTACTTCTTCTGATTAAGAATAGAAACTGAAATGCTAAAATATGAGAACTACCTGTATAAACTCTCTATAAAAATAATTGTTATCATCACCAAAAACCAAGCCAAAAAATAAAAAAATATACAAAAGGAAACTTCCCATCGCTCTTGAGTGATGACAATAATGCCTTATTTAATTTTTTCCTTCCACCTTTTCAAACCACTTTCAAATATTTTCTCATTGGAAAACTTAGTATGGAGATTTCAACTTTTCAGGAAAGACTTTTAATTTGTGAGCAATTATATAAGCTAGACAATCTTTCTGAGGTCTACCAATGTGGTTGTGTCTTAAATACTCAAATGAAAAAGGACAAATGCATGAGAAGTTAAGCATCAATGAACATGACTCGGATCTTAAACCACAGACCAGAAATCCCAGGGCATTTCTCACCTCTAACTTTTCCAGACTCCAACCTGCAGCCAATCACTTAGTCTTTCAATGACTATATATAAGTGGAGTGACTCAAAGGATATTTTGTGGAAAAAAATTAAGGATTTTTTTTAACGATAATACCTATAGTTTATTGAGTGCCTTCTATGTGCCAAGATATTGGGTTAAATGCTTTACACACGTTTTTGTCAATGTTTAAAACATCTCTAGATATTATTATCACATTTTACAAATCAGGAAGGGAGGTTAAATAAGTTGCCAAAGTTCATCCAAGTTGGTCCATATTTGAACACAGAGCTGTGAGTAAATGAACTCAGCAATCAGATTTTACTGTCTTTGTAAATAGTGTTCGATAATCTGAAAATTCCTTGAAAGAAACTTTGGGGGAAACTGATTTTAATTGTTAGCCACACAAGGAGACCGTAGTTGATGTGCATCCCCCTGACTTCAAACCAAATAAGAAAAGCTTAAAAAAAAAAAATCACAAGAGTTTGTTATGTGTCCTTTGGTGCTGCGGAACACAGTGGGCTGTTGTAGAATTTCATCCTGAAAAAACATAAAGGACAAGAACCTGACTATGGGCACAGAATAGAGGTCTGTAGTTTTATAAGTCATTGGACTCTTATCAAATAAAAATCAAAGGTGTGTGTTTCCAGGGGACAAGATGTGGGCAGAAATAGAAAACTAGTCTGGAGCTCTCCTAAACGGATTTTGCCATAAAGGACCTCCCAGAGGGGCAGTGAGACCCCAACAGGGAAAGCCCGTGTGATGACAGACTCCTGAGAACCAGAGACCTAAGGGGCAGCCACAAGGAACCAGCCAGACAAGGCAGAGAAACCAAGTGATGAGAGCTGGGGGACAGCTGGGTGATGAAGACCTCCCAACAAGCCACAGAGTTCCGCGTGAGAGAGAGTGAACTTTAAAACTCTGCCATGGCCAGGGGAAACCAATGCCAGCTCACAACAATTCTAAACAGCTACGAAATTCCCTGCTCCTCCTGTCTCTCTTCTTTCCCTACCTTTCTCACACCCTGGAAGAGCAAGGGCATCTGGTGAGTGTGTGGCTAGAGGTCAGCGGCAAGGACAGTAAGGCGGACAGAAGCTCAAATCAGAAAAGAAAGGAAGCAGATTGGCCTTTTTTCCCCAGGATAGGCTTCTGGTCTGCAGTAGTCCTGGCCCACAGCTTTGACTTCAGCTAATGGTCAGCATGTGGATAATAGACCAGGCTGGACATATTAATTATTGAATGGAGACTGTTTCAAGGTTTAAGTGAGAAAAGTATTTTTTGCTTTGTTTGAGTCCACAGAGAGAGTTTGCAAGAGAGTTTATGGGATGGAGAGGGGAATGCCTTTTGATTTTACCCTCAAGTCCTCCTTTAATGGTAACATTTAGGTCAGGGATAGGAGTGGCTTAGTAGTGACAACAAATAAACCTCATGGTGCCTTGGTAGTGGATTTACTGAACAGTATATAATGGGCATCTCGATGTCCTATCAGGAAGGGTTGTATGATATATCAAGGCGAAGTCATAACATCTAACCATCTGTGGACACCACCTAATTGCAGAGGCTCTGTCATCTACTATCACCCAGATGACCTTGAACAAGTTACACATGTTCTCTATGCTTAGATTTCTAATTCTGCAAAGTGGAAGGAATAATGTCACTGTTTCATAAGATTTTGGGAGAGGAACAAATAAGTTCCTGTATTTAAAGTGCTTAGAAGAGTGAATGACACATGGGGAGCATTTAATTTGGAATTTTAAGTGAACTTAATGAAAATCAGCACAGTGAAGCCAAGAAGTTAAGTGAGAGATGAGTTTAAAAATAATAAAATAGGGCTTCCCTGGTGGTGCAGTGGTTAAGAATCGCCTGCCATGGCAGGGGACACGGGTTTGTGCCCTGGTCTGGGAAGATCCCACATGCTGCAGAGCAGCTGGGCCCGTGTGCCACAACTACTGAGCCTGCGCTCTAGAGCCTGTGCTCTGCAACAAGAGAAGCCATCGCAATGAGAAGCCCGCACACAACGAAGAGTAGCCCCCACTCGCCACAACTAGAGAAAACCCGCGCCAGCAACTAAGACTCAACGCAGCTGAAAATAAATAAATAAAATAAAATATAAGAAATGTTCCACTAATTCAAATACCAATAAGAGGCATGGAATTTCTTGAGTAAAGTGGAAAAGAATTGTTTACTGTACTTTGTTGGTTATTATGGGCATAGCAAGCATGCCTATGGATTTGGACGGATCTGTCCTGCTGGTTTTTGAACAGATTGGAGATCTGTGTGGATGTCCTAGAAGCAAGCTGACCCCCTTTCATGTTCAGATCACAGTGTTGTATTGAATTACAGTAATTGATTTTTTAAAATTTATTTACTTATTTGTTTTTGTTTTTGGCTGTGTTGGGTCTCCATTGCTGCGCGCGGGCTTTCTCTAGTTGCCGTGAGCGGGGGCTACTCTTCGTTGCGGTGCGCGGGCTTCTCATTGTGGGGGCTTCTCTTGTGGCAGAGCACGGGCTCTAGGGGCACGGGCTTCAGTAGTTGTGGCACGCGGGCTCAGTAGTTGTGGCTTTCAGGCTCTAGAGCGCAGGCTTAGTAGTTGTGGCTCATGGGCTTAGTTGCTCCGCGACATGTAGGGTCTTCCCGGACAAGGGATCCAACCCGTGTACCCTGCATTCGCAGGCGGATTCTTAACCACTGCGCCACCAGGGAAGCCCACAATAATCGATTTTTATAAGATCTCTTTCTCAGTTGGAACTTCAAGGTTCAGTCTCTATTTTGATTCTGACCAGGGTTTCAACTGTTATTATAATACAGCAGAAATCGTTTCCTAACACTTTAGAAGCTTCTACTTAGTGCTCATCATATCCATCTTCTTTCCTTATTTTGCAGACAAATACAAGCTAAAATTCACGAGCTATTAGGGGTCATTTGCTGCTTCGTTGGGTGTGACTATATGTTGATCTGATGCATTCCTGAAATAACTTTGTCATGATTTTCTTTCCAAGGAAAAGGAAGTGAAAAGTTACCTGCCCAACATAACTTGAGCAAAAGTTACTCATTTTTCCTTCCAAGGAAAGGAAAATTCTGTTGCCTGCCTGATGTCCCTAATGGGATTATACCTCTGCATACTATTAAAGAAGAGAGAAGCCATATAAATTCTTTCCATCCTCAATCTACTTCTCTGGAGGAAGGTTTATGGATGGAATTCAGAAAGTTTGAAGGGGGTAGTGAAGGCAGACATGGAGGCTGGAAAGGAAATAGATAACTCTGTCCTATTTCCTAGCACTATTTTCATTGCACACTTAATCCCTTCTTGATCATGTAATAATGGAGCCTGTTAATATATTTGGGTTTTGAAATTTCCGAGCATTAACATTAATATACGTGTTCTGACAACGTGTGTTTCAATCTGACACATAACTGTAGTGGTTAAGAAAGCACAGGGGGGCCTCCCTGGTGGCGCAGTGGTTGAGCGTTCACCTGCCGATGCAGGGGACACGGGTTCGTGCCCCGGTCCGGGAGGAGTCCACGTGCCGCGGAGCGGCTGGGCCCGTGAGCCATGGCCGCTGAGCCTGCGCGTCCGGAGCCTGTGCTCCACAATGGGATAGGCCACAACAGTGAGAGGCCCGCGTACCGCAAAAAAAAAAAAAAAAAGAAAGCACAGGTTCTGGAACCAGGGTACCTGGGCTTGAATCTGGGCTCCATCCTCATTTACCACCCCCGTGACCTCGAACAGGTGACTTTTACTGAGTTTATGTATTTGGCTAGAAAAATGGAAAATTGATCAGATTTAGTAACATTCCCAATGTATTCTCTGCCTCAACTTACAGGACAGAGGGACCCAACTGTAGCCAGTTTGCTATTTGTTATTTATTCTCTCTGCCACTCAAGAGGAAAATACATGGGAATTCAAATGACTGTGACATAGTCATAGGATATCCTTAAATCTTCTCTAATTCCTTAAGTACATAATTTATAAACTTCATTACATTAATATTAATAATCAAAATCACTTGCAATACGTCTTAAACATACTGTGCTAGAGAACTTCCAGGTTTGCGCAATTCTCAGTGTTCATAAATCAATATGAAGGAAATGATGACTCAGTTAAGGACAATTAATCTTGAAATCAAGGTCAAGTAGGAATTTCTCTTGGGACTCTTCATGAAAATGAGCTCACTCATTGCATCATATTGATGCAATGAATAGCTTTCTCCATGACATCTTGACATAAGTATCAAGAAGTTCCATTGGACTAATTCTTTTAACAGCCTTAAAAATGGGATGCTATGGAATCTAAAAAAAACAAAACAAAAACAAACTTATAGATACAGAGAACAGATTGGTGGTTGCCATTGGTGGAGATGGGAGGTGGACAAAATTGGTGAAGGTAGTCACAAGGTAAAATCTTCCAGTTATAAAATAAATATGTCCTGGAGATGTCATGTACATAACGGTGACTATAGTTAACAATACTGTATTGTTTATTTGAAAGTTGCTAAGAATGTAGGTCTTAAAATTTCTCATCCCAAGAAAAAGAATTTGTAGCTATGACTGGTGATGGAGATTAACTAGACTTACTGTGGTGATCATTTCACTATAGATATATGTATATACATATATATGCATATATATATTCCTTATACACCTGAAACTAATACAATGTTATATGTTGATTACATCTCAGTTTAAAAATGGGCTGCTAATAATATCCTAATAAGCACCTATATAAAGGCAATTCTGTAGGACACCTACATTTCATCACTTGTCATCCTCCTGAACTGTTTACGGTCATATAGCTGATTGTCATTAAGCTATCAGTTACGTAGGCAACCAGCACATCTTGAAATTATGTTACTGACTAAAATTCCTACACTTTTCTTGAAAAACTTTTCCTATCTTTTACTAGCCAAATAGCTGCTGTAACTTTACTGCGTAAACATGAAAGCAAATTCACTGTTGTATTTAATGTAATGCAAGGGTTCTTAGACATTTTGGGGTTACAAACTCTCGAGAAAGTGATGAAAGCTATAGACCCCTTCCCCAGAACAATGCACAAAGATTCTTAATATTAGATTTTACATATGATTTCAGAGATTTTGTAGACCTCCTAGAGCCCTCACAAAGGCCCTCTAACTCAAAGATGCCACTTGTTCTGACTTAACTCTGATTATTTTAAGATATGTACACATAAATGAAAGCCTGTATATGGAAAATCTTGCTCTGGGACTTAATTGGAAATGACCACACATCAGCGTCAATAGTCAGATTGCAAAGGTATTTTCATTCACGTGAAAGGCAACATAAATACCCAACACAAGTGAAGATCCGATTTACCAGAATTAACAGAACCTGATTTTTATGACTAACAGAACCTGGAGCTGCCAAAATATAATATTTTATGGAAGCAAAAGCCAGCTTAGAATTGTCCACCCCTCCTGAGAAGACTAGCCCTCAGCAAGTATACCAGTGATATGAAAGAGGCGGAAGTGGATTCTAATATAACCTTGCGTCCACACTGTATGACAATATAAGAGTGAATAGAAGAGATCCATTTTTTGTCTTCTGTGAAGGAGGGGGTCCTGCAATAAATAGAATAGTTAGGATATATTATGATGTAATAGTGGACCTTTTTGATACTCATTAGTCACTTTGGTTTTCAACAATTGTGTAATGTCTCTCTTTTTCAGCAGAAAACTTAATTTTGGAATGTGATTGTCAGGTTAATCAGCGCTAGCATTATCTATACAAAGAAGTAGCTGTGGGCTTTGATTATTTCTTAACAAATCACAGTTGACCGAGTGGGTAGGTAATAGAGTTGTCATTCTGTGATTTTGCAGCATATGATGCCAGTGAGCCCAAAAGATTTATTTATAGACAGTCATGAAATTCTCAATTTAGAGTGGAACATTATGCCTCTCTATTCTCCTACTAATTAGGATTTGCCACTGAACTTTTGCAGTTACCTACTTAAATATTAGAACTGATACTGTACATTTTCTGTAGCATATCTATATGTATTCAGTACAAAACCATTGCACGTGAGAAAACCCGGAGATTGAGATTGAAGTAAATTTAGATTGTATAAAAGGATGTAAAATAATGGGGATGGGTGTGTTCTTTTTATAAGAAAATGACTATGAGAAGTAGACAATCAAGGATATTCTATGCTGGAGTTTCTGTTCATTTTTGGTTTTTTTATTTGTAATAATTGGTGTCTTAGTATTACTTTAAATCCACATTTGGGAACTTTGAAAAGAGTAATATTCTTATAAAAGGAGAAGGAAATACGTGAGAATTCGACTGTAGTTATCTCTAGACAAGTAGGATTATGGGTGATTTCTATATCCCACTGTTTCTTTATCTTTCTTTTCCAATTTTTCTGAAATGGAAATGTATTGCTTTTGTAATGAGCAAAAAAGCAACAAAAGAAACTTCATTTGGGGGGTAAAATAATGCTCTATTGTAAAAGATGCAGGTCCTTTTAAAAAGCAACTTGAAATAGAGGTAAGATCTACACAGCAGCCTTTGGACAAGGGGAGTCATGACAGAGGCCAGGCCAGGCAATGCCTGATATAAAGGAGTGTGAGTGGGGTTTCTAAAAAAAAGACAGAGAGAGAAAAATACAGTAAAAAACACACATTTAGAAGTTAGAGAAAAAGCTCTTCTAATAGTGTCTTTCTTGTAGTGGAAGGAAATATTTACATGAAGTTGAATCTCAGCCTAATATAGCCTTAGGCTATAGAAGAGTTTGGGACCACATTATAGCTTTAAGTACAAGACCAAGGAGTTTTGCACTTGATTTAGGAGGTAATGAGAATTAATTTGGAAGCATTTGAGTAGATGGGTGGTAATATTAGTGCTATACTTTAGAAAAATTAATCTGCAACCCTGGGTTAATGGCTTGGGGAATGGAGTAAAAGAAGAATGAGCTTAATAAGGTGTTGAGACTCTTTAAAATGGCCCAGATGAGATCTTGAATTGGGCTCTAGTTTTATGAATGTTATGGGTGAGATGAATAACAGATTATAAAAGAAAAGTAAAGGTGTCCTTAGTTCCCTTAATCTAAGACACACCATTTATTTATTTCATAGCTGACTGAATCTAAAAACTGGAAATAAACTAAAAACTCTAATCGAGTTTGATACCCAGCTGACCTGGTTTCCTAGAATCTTACTCTATTTTCTCTGTAGATTGCCATCAGAAAAGGATTCAAGGGTCTTAGGAAAAAGAAAAGGCATTGATAGTAAGATATTTTCTTAAGTCTCTGCTTTATGGAATCAACATATTTGAACCTCACATTGATCATTTCTATATTGAATATGTAAATTAAGATGATGAACTGATGGAGAAACAGAGACAGAGACACACACAGAGAGAGAGAGATGAAAAAAACTAAAAAATGAAGAACATGGAGTTTAGGCCACCAATCTGTTATCACCTAGTAGCAGCATATACTAATTGATGACTCAGTTCTTCTAAGACATAAACAACATTTTAAAAAGTTATGCAAACCTAAGCTTATGAAGATAGAAAAGCACTATTATATATCAGTTTCCCCCAGAGAAAGAAAATAAAGTTGAAATGTTTCTCTGTATTTTCTGATTGAAAATCCATTACAATGCACACAGTAGGTGCTCAGCAAATATCCACTGAATAACTAGATAAATGAGCAAATAAATGAATAAACATTGAGTTGTGGTGCATTTTTTAAAACTATGTGAACACTTAGGGATACAATCTTTGTTGTTCATAGATATGAGGTTTGTTAGGAAATAGGGAGTGTCATGGTACCAAAATGAGGAGAATCATCCAGAAAAGAACCCTTCACTCAGGAGCTCAGGTACATATTAATTGTGGCTTGCACCTTGGTGACCTAGAGCAAGGGATGACATCCTTGAAATAGGAGGAAGTTTCATCTATCATTTCAAAACTAACTTTGTATCCATAATTGTGTACAAAGACAAAGATCGGATGTCTGCCCCTTGTTTGAATTCACATTGGGTGCTCCAGATGTGGTCTGAAGTGTTTTTGTCTCTTAGGAGACTTTGGCCGGACTGGGATTATTCTCTGTTCTATCACGTTCCTTGACGTAACAAGAATGGCAACCACCATATGATTTAGAACCATCAGTGTTTAATGCTCTCACAGTAATTGCATTTACTCCTCTTAGCAAATTGGACAACCTAGAAGAAATGGGTAAATTCTTAGAAACATGCAACCTACCAAGACCAGGTCATGAAGAGATAAAAAATCTGAACAGATCATTAATGATTAAGGAGATTGAATCAGTAATTAAAAACTTCCCAGCAAAGAAAAGCCCAGGACTAGATGGTGTCACTGGTGAGTTCTACCAAATATTTAAAGAAGAATTAATACTAATCCTTCTCAAACACTTCCAGAAAGTTGAAGAGGAGAGAACACTCACAAACTCATTTTATTAGATAGCAGAAATTCTCTTGTTGTCAGGCACACAGTAGTACCAATAATAGACTCAGGGATGTAGAAAGACAGGCAAATCTCTGACTATGCTAAATGCTAAAATACTTTCTCTCTCCGAGCAAAGATATTTGACTTCTTTTCCATCACAACCAAAGTCTTAGAACATATGAGGTGCTTATATGTAAATGGTCTTTCTGAGATTTTCTTTAAGTAACCTGCAGCTTTAGAGTACCAACTATAGTGTGATCCAAATGTCAAATTCCAAATTAGTAATGAGCCTCAACATGGTGAGAAAGACAGGCGATGAGGAGATGTAGTCTTTGTTCTGAAGCCAGTTAATTGTATGTCTTTGAGGACGTTATCCTACCTATAAGGATCAATGTCTTCTGAGACCCCTTGTGAGTAACTTCTGAGACCCCCTTCTACCTCGGAAATGCTATGATGTAAAGTAACGATCCACACGCTCTTTGGCCTTTTATTTCCTTTTCTGTGTTAAAGCTGGGTACATCTAAGATATCGTTTGATATACCAGATAATCACTTTTCTAGGAACCTCTGTTACTCGAATAACATAATCTGAATGTATCTACTTCTTTCCATCTTCACCACTATCATCGTGTTTGAAAACACTATGTCTCATCTGAGTTATTTATTTATTTATTAACATCTTTATTGGAGTATAATTGCTTTAAAATGGTGTGTTAGTTTCTGCTGTATAACAAAATGAATCAGCTATACATATACGTATGTCCCCATATCCCCTCCCTCTTGCATCTCCCTCCTGCCCTCCTTATCCCACCCCTCTAGGTGGTCACACAGCACCAAGCTGATCTCCTTGTGCTATGCGGCTGCTTCCCACTAGCTATCTATTTTACATTTGGTAGTATATATATGTCCATGCCACTCTCTTACTTCATCCCAGCTTACCCTTCCCCCTCCCCATGTCCTCAAGTCCATTCTCTATGTCTGCATCTTTATTCCTGTCCTGCTCCTAGGTTCTTCACATATATACAATGGAATATTACTCAGCCATAAAAAGAAACGAAATTGAGTTATTTGTGGTGAGGTGGATGGACCTAGAGACTGTCATACAGAGTGAAGTAAGTCAGAAAGAGAAAAACCAATACCGTATGCTAACGCATATATATGGAATCATCTGTGTTATTTAGTGGTCTTCTGCTTCCATTCTTTCTTTCTTTCCTTTTTTTTTTTAAAGAAGATGTTGGGGGTAGGAGTTTATTAATTTATTTATTTTTGCTGTTTTGGGTCTTCGTTTCTGTGCGAGGGCTCTCTCTAGTTGTGGCGAGCGGGGGCCACTCTTCATCGCAGTGCGCGGGCCTCTCACTATCGCGGCCTCCCTTGTTGCGGAACACAGGCTCCAGACGCGCAGGCTCAGTAGTTGTGGCTCACGGGCCTAGCTGCTCCGTGGCATGTGGGATCCTCCCAGACCAGGGCTCGAACCCGTGTCCCCTGCATTGGCAGGCAGATTCTCAACCACTGCGCCACCAGGGAAGCTCCCCGCTTCCATTCTTGCACGTGTGCGTGCACACACACACAGAGACAACTTCACACACGATCTGTTCTCTGTGGCAGCTAGAGTGAGCCCTTTTATGTATAAATCCTCTGATGGCCTCTTACTGACTTGAAATAAAATCCCAGCCCCGTAACCTGCCTAGGAAACCCTGCGTGATCTGCTCCCTGCCTTCTCCTCTTGCTCCTGCCTTTTTCACCAGGCGCACTTGCTCTGGCTTTTGTTCTGCTTCTCACACATGTTGAGCTCATTCTCAGCTTAGGGCTTTTGCAATAATGGCTCCCTCTATCTGGAATCTTCCCTGATCACCACGTGGCTGGGTCCTTCTTGTGATTCAGGTCACAGCCTGGATGCTGCCCACCCGCCTCAAAGAGCCTTTCCTACCCACCCCCGTCCTGGCAGTATCCTCTAGTCACTTTCCACTTGGTCATCTGGCTTTAGTTCTGCCATAGCATTAGTATCTAAAATCATATAGTTTTGTATGTGTCCACTCCTTTGCCACTTTTATTCCCACCCACCCCAAAATAAAGAGATTTGCATATTCTCTCCATCAGTGGAACACTGCCTAGCACATAGTGGTTGCTCTATTTCTATTTTTTGAAGACGTTAGAGAATAAAATGTGTTCCATTTGGGTGAATTAATTTAGTTTAGTCAACTCTGGGGCCTGATGGGCACAATAGATCTATAGATAGTAGAAGAAACGTCTCAATCTTCTTCCCTGGAGAGGCCTGAGCTGGTGATGTCTGGTTCTATAAGTTGAAATTTCTGCAGATTGGGCAGAGTTAAACAAGTTTAAATTCATGGAGAGACATGACAGTTTTAACTCAGAAGTTAAAATACAGGGTACAAGGTGTCTTCACGTAACTCACACTTTTAATTCACATATAGCTATCTGCAAATTAAGCACCCAAGAATAGACCCGATGCAAAAGGTGTCTGTTTCAGACAGAGAATTCACACAGATGTAAAAAATATGGTCAGTACATACTTAAGTCCAGATACCTATAACAGTGGATGGAAACAAAACCATTAATGATTCAAGTAAAACGTGATACTAACACAGATTATCCTTACTTTAGGAATATGATGGTCAGAGCCATCAATTTAGGAAATGAGATTGTGAAATCGGGAGTCAGAATGTATACATCTAAATAAATGGTTCTCTTAATACTGTCTTCAGAATGAGTCAGAACATCATAGTCATAAAGGTTTTTCCACTTGTAGGCAAGTAGATTGAATCAGGCTCCTGATGGTGACTTGTTTCTGATGAGTTGCTAGAACAGCATAGAACATCCTAGAACAGAATGATGGATTACCAGCAGAGGAAGCACCTGCACTTCTTCAAATGCCCCCTTTCCAAAGATCTTGATCCCCAGAAAGGTGAAATGATTTGCTGTTGCCTCATGACCGGTTAGCAATCAAGGGAATTCAGGAAAAGTGAGTGATGACTTAGGGTGAAAAGCTTTGCAGATGATGTGAAGCCTGGGCCTGGAGGACATGTGAAGAGCTGGGCGAGTCAGGGGTAGGTGGGCAAACCCAGAGGAGAGAATCTGTGGACAGAGGAGAACTTGACTGGAATGTGTGCTGAGAGTGAGAGTATACCTGTCAGAGGAGTGAGAAGTCAGGTCGGGTATAGTGGGTCAGGCCAAATTATGAAGACATTTCTTCTTTTCAACCCATCAAAGGGATCTGGCCAAAGGAAAACGAGACATTTCTGGGGATGACTGTGTCAGAGCATGAGACATGAGACTCTGGGACAGGCAAGTATAAGAGAGAGGAGGTCTGAACTGCTGGCTTATCTAATCCTCTGTCTGGAAGGTGACTGTTTCAGTGTGCCACGCCTAAAGGAAGGTCAAATAGAGGAAGCATTCTTTTTCAACATTTATTGGCTTTAGTTTTATTTACTTATATTTGAATAGACCACACATTATATCATTCAAAATTCAAAAGTTTCAAAAGACTATGCAAATGAAAAAAGTCTCTTCCCACCAACTAATGTTATACAAATTTTATAGACCCCTTTTGGGAGATATATGATGGGGGACAGATTGAATGTTTAAAATGTGCTATGTTTTCTATAGTGGTTTATCCTTTACCATAGTTTCGTGTTATTCTATCAATACTCTGTAAGGTAGACAGGACAAATATTATTTCTATTCTACTGACTGCTTCTGTTCCTATTCCACTTTTTTCCATTGGCTAGACAATTTATCTGAATTCTTCTTGGTGGCACAGTTTGGTGAATTTTAAAAAGCAAAGTCAAAAACTAGATTTCTTTTGAGTCTTAGTTTTCAGGGCTTTATCCCTTTCAGAATGAACCAATAACATTAGTCCAACATGCAGAATTTTAGGCTGAACATAAGGGTAGAAAGTCTCCAGCAATATTTAGAGAACCGAAAGGTAGAGAGGCATCCCTGAGTAGTAATCGAACTATCATCCTTGCAAATTTTTGAGAACAAATGCAATAAAGAATGATAAAAAGAAATACTGTGTATTTCAGAGAAGGACTCATTTGCCTTTGGTGTCCATTTCTGGGAATGATAATTGAAATACGTTCTGTGTAATATTGCTAGCGTCTAAATTACATACTTGTGTCTTTTAGTTATAAAGAAGAAAGACTTGTTCTAAGAAAGCAGTAATTACTTCCTCAGTCATTCATTTATAATTTAAAATCTTTAAAATTATTTCAAATGTTAACTGCATTTACAAGTTTTTCTCCAGGGAGCAAGGAGTTTCTTAAAGGCATTATCTCATCAGTCCTATTAATTCTAATGTGATGAAAAAATGGAGCAGATATTTTAAAATCTTTTTCATACTACTTATGGAGAATAAAAGATAAACAAGAGACACCCTTTACCCAACTTAGCATATTTTGACTAAAACAAAAGATAAGACAAACCACAAAAATTGCTTTCTAAGAATTACAACCCTACCTCAATATAGCTGAATAGCCCTAGGCAAGTTACTTAATATCCCCAAGCATCAGCTTTCTCTCTGGAAAAATATGAATAAAGCCTTCTTCCTAGAATTGCTGGGAGTCTTGTAAAACTATATATGTGAAAGTAACAATCCAGTGAATGACAGTAATTGATGTCAGTGTTACTTATCTGGAGCTGCATAACAATATTATCTCAAACTTAGTGGCTCAGAACAGCACCCATTTATTATCTCACAGTTTCTGTAGTTAGGACTCCAGGCATAGCTGAGCTGGGTCCTCTGCTGCAGGGTTTCACAAAGCTGCAGTCAAGGTTTGGCAAGGGCCACAGTCTCATCTGAAGGCTTGACTGTGGAAGGATCCACTTCCAAGCTCACGTGATTGTTGGCAGAATCCAATTCCTTGCAGTTGCAGGATTGAAAGGCTTGGATCTTTACGAGCTGATGGCTGAAGGATCCTCAGTTCCTAGAGGGCACCCTCGGTTCTTTGCTATGTGGGCCACCCCAACAAGGGTCACGTAATTTATCAAACCAGCAAGGGAGAGAGTCTCCCTAGGTTACCTAATCACAGATGTGACATCCCATTACCTCAACTATATTCTATTGAGTAAAAGCAAGTCATAGTGCCTGCCCACACTCAAGAGGAAGGGATCACACAAGGGTGTGAAAACAGGAAGTGATGGATCAGGGTCCACCTTGGGTCTGCCCACCACAGTGTCCAATACCCAATTCCTTCTTTCCTATCTTACCATCCCTTCCTTTTTTTTAATTCTTAGGTCAGAAGACCATGACCTCTGCTGCCCATAAAATTCTTCTTTGTCTAAGCAAAGACAGCACTTTAGAACTTCATAGAAATAAAATAGGAAAAGACAGCCTGCAGTGGAAAATATTAAAATTAGTGTTTTCTAACAAGTTAAATTGTATTCAGTAAAATGAATAGTTAAGTAAAATGTCATAAAACAGACGGCTTTTTGTTTTCTCCTGTTTGTTTATGCTTTTGATGCCATTTTGTTGGAGTGTGTTCAGAAAATAATTGTGACTCTAAATCAATGAGTACCAAAGCACTCATGAAACACAGGCACTCGAAGAGAATTCCACTAAATAGCTGAGAAATGGCTGTGGGTTTTGTTCCCCTAAATGTGGTTAAAAGTAGCCACAAGACCCAACATGAGGCAGAACGGCATCAGTGCAGGAATTGATCACCCTGGGTAGTTTGACCGTGTTTGGTATGCCCTACCTGCATCTCTGGTCTTTGCAGTCTCTGGGGACTAGGGTCTTCCAAAGATGGTGGGGATTTTAATGATTATAAGACTGTTGCTGCTTCTACTGATGATGATGATTATAGTGACAGCTAACTTTTGGTATGTGTTTATCACATGCCAGTTATTCTAAAATGCTTTGTATAAGCAATCCAATACAACCCTGTGAGAAAGGAACTGTCATTACCTCTGTTTCACAAATGCAGAAACTGAGTCTTAGAGAGATTAACGTCACATAGCTAGTAAGTGGCAGGGCCTGGATTCTAACCATAGAAAGGTCCAGTCTCAGAACCTCAGAACTTGCTGTGAAAAACCAAGAACTTTAAGACACAAACAAGAAGACTAAAGGTGGGCCCAAATATTCTCTTCAAAATGTTATAGGACTATCTTGTTGAAGATGGATAAGAGTTGTATCTATGGCCAAGGAATAGCGTCGGCCCTTGCTCTGACTCTCACCCCGTGCTAGCTGCTGTGAACATATACCCTGACATCAACAAGCTGGTACCCCTTCTCTCAGAGTCAGTCAGTGGGGAGTGGAGCAGGATATCCACAAACCCCTCCACCCCCTACCATGTCCTTAGTGGGATTCAGTAAGAGTCGGGCCTGTACTATGGCAGGAAGCAGAGTAGCCAGGGTACTTTTTGGCCCTTCTCAATACTTCACGGGTCCTATGGGCCCTTCTACCTGGTCCCAGTGGCCCAAAGTATGTGTACCCAGGATACCCTTAGCCCTTCAGGCCTTAGCCTCCCAACTTGATCCCAAAGTCGGATGCAGTTAATAAAAGCAGAATACCAGTCACGAACAGATCAAAATATACACATTTTGAAGGACGGTGAGTTCATCTATATCACATGATACACATCTCATTAAATTGAAATGAAAGAAATAAGACCAGCTGGCAAAACTCCAGGTGCTTCACCTCAGTCACATGTAGTGAGAGTAGGCTGTGCAAAAGGAGACATTAAAGGTCTGTGGCAAGAAGGCGAGAGTGTACCACCAAGCAAGAACAAGGGATCGTTACCTTATTCCTCTGTTACCAGAGATCACTCCCAGCCCCAAAGTAGAGGAGTTACATATATTGATGAGAAATCACGCACTGAGTTTTGATGTGGGCGTCCTGTAGGAGACTTCAGGGAGATCCAGTTCTGTCTCACTAACTTTAAAAATTATTTTTAAACATGTGTATTCTGTTCTTTTTGATGTTAATTCCTCAAGAATGCATGGTATAGATCTTTATAGAAATTGATCTAAAACTGCAGAATAACTGATTTTAGTCAAACTGGTATTTTGGCATGTCTAGTCTGTTTTCTTTACATACTGGCTGTTCATTCCATGAACTTGCTCCATTACGCTCACAGTCTAAGCATAACAGAGAAGAAGCTTTTGTGCATGAGAAAGGGGCCAGGGAAGCTTATGTCCTGGGATTGCCTTGTAGAAGCAGACTTCCAGACAGCTGAACATGCAGAGACCTTCTCTGCACTGCTGCTTGGACCTGCTTCCTCATCCACAGAGAGAAACACCAGTGCGTCAGCAGCAGGGGAACTTCCTGGGCTACCTTATAATGCATATTTGAGTGAAATCCTCTGTATTAATGAGTAATATGGGCATGGATTTTCTATACCTATGCCTATATTGTCCATATCATTATCTCTGCCAGAAAAAAAATGCATAACTCCATACCCTCCATTCACCAACTTATGTGTCTTCAAAGGTAGTGACCATTTCTTCTTGCCTTTTTAAAAACATTTCCAGAGGTGTTATCAATGCTTTAAAAAGAGCACTGTGTGCGAAGGAAGCATTCAGTGAATGCTGTTGCGTTGAATTGGTAAAGGAAGTAATGCTGCAGACTCTGAAGCTGAGCTGACTTAGTGGATGACATGGTCCTTCTCTCAGCCATGCTCAGACAAGACCTTAAACAGGTGACACTGTAGGTGAGGGTACCCTGGCTGCATTAGAGTGACTTATACTGAGAAATATGATGAGAACTTTGTTGTTTTACTGTTTTTTGCATAGTAGGCTCTGTGTTAAGCTCTTCCAATGTGTTGATAGTTACATCATTTCATCCTTACCGCAAGTCTTTGAGGTGTGAGAGAGGGAAACTGAGATTTGGAGAAGTTAAGTGACACAGTCAAGGTCAGACTTTAATGTTGACAGACAAGGCACTGACCTCACCTTCCATTAGACCAGTGTGCTGCTTCCTTCTTGTTCTCATTTGCTGCACAGGATCGATCATTCTACTGAAGATCAAAAGTGCTCCCCTACAATATTTGCCTAGGGTGAAATGAGCGGGCCACTACCTTGAACTTGCCAACTTCTAGGAGACTATCATTAAGATTAAAGCAGGCAGGACTTCAAGTTCCACAGCTCTGCACACTTTTACTTACAAGGAAAAGAGCATGATATATATGAATTGAGCATCAGATACCAAGATTTTCTATTTTGTTATATGACTAGGCAAATAAGATTAATTTTGATCTGCTCATGACTAGATTAAAATCAAATTTCCATCATGCTTGGGAAGAAATGTTAGCCAAATGGAATAATTTAGTATTTCATTGTTTACTGTAGCCATCCAGCTCCCAAAAAGGGAGACTAGAAATGATGGTTTTAAAAATAAGTACTCGGGCTTCCCTGGTGGCGCAGTGGTTGAGAGTCCGCCTGCCGATGCAGGGTACACGGGTTCGTAAGCAAAGTTCCCTTTGTCTTTCATTGAGAACAAGTCAATTTAATATTTACATTTGAATAAAATTTTATATGGTCATAAAAGCCCTTTCTTTCTTTCTTTGAATAAGTATATTGTAGTAGAAATTAAATATATTTTAAAGTCAAACAGATGTGGGTCTGAATTTCAGTTCTGTTCTCACTAGGTGTGTGACCTTGTGCAAAGTTGTTGATGTCTCTGAATCCCAGATTCCTCATATGTAAAATGAGATTAAAAATCTGACTATAAGAATCAACTCTGCATCTATGAGGATCAGTGATCATATAGGTAAATGCACAGGTCTTGGTGTACTTTGCAATGCTCCAGGCATTGTTCTAAGCATTGAGGACGGAGGTTAAGCATACAGACCAAGCCCTTACTCTTAGGAGTTTATAGATTGGTAAGCAGGTTCAATAAATTATAGAATTTATTAATATAAGCAAAGCACTACTATAGAGTGAAGTGAAACGCTAGATGGGATATCTGCCTTCTAGAGCCTGAAACTGTTCAATAAATATTTGAGAAAAGAAGTAAATGTGAAAGAGAAGAAAAGTAGCAGCAGAAGGTACTCCTGGAAAAATCAAGAAAGAAGTGGCTTGGGGATGAAATCACGACCACAATTAAAGCAATCTGTAGGCTTAGTAGGGGAAACATGGTTAGCCCTCTACTGGTGGAAACAAATAACTACACTCAAGATTTGAGCCCCCCAGGTAACCACAAATGAACTGGTTGCAGAAAGGGACACCTATGTTGTCTCAGTTCTCCCCTGGGATAACATTTTGAAGAAAAAGAAATTAAATAAAGCTATAATGGTGTACATGTGGCGTGTGTGTTTTTATGTGCATGTTTACGTACAGCTGCGACTAGGAGTCTGTATTTTTCAAAACCATGCTTTTTTTATTTACAGTTTGATTATGTGCTTAGACATCTTTGCATGATCTATATAAAGGAAAGTGCAGACATGCCCTAAGTTATTTTGGTCTCTTTTCTTCTTCCCCAGCTCTTGTGATGCATATCCCATCACATATGCTACCAGATCTTTTGTGACTCCTTCCCCACTCTCTCCTGTGCATTAGAGGCTCTGCTGCCAGGTGCTTGCTCATCCTTTTGCAGGGCAAAAGGAACGGAGTGCAAAGCTATCATTGTGAAAAATCCCCCTTAACGCTGAGCATCTCTTCTGCTGCTCTGCAGCATCAGATGGCAGTACTAGCACCCACAGCACAGTAGATATTTCACCTCGGCGGATTACTATTTCTGTTCAGCATGGAGACTGTCTAATGTGCTGAGATTATTATCATATATATGGCTTTTGTGTACTGTTTACCAAAAAATACTCCTGAAAAGAAGATAACTGCTGGGATTAATGCATCTGTTTAGCATGCTCCCCACATGCCTGAGTACTAGATCTTTACAATTTATTAAGTTCTTTCTATGGGCTCTGATATGGAATTTTTCACATGCATCCTTGCCATGCACGTTATCTTATTCCTTTTAAAA
This sequence comes from Lagenorhynchus albirostris, assembly GCF_949774975.1. Classification (NCBI taxonomy): domain Eukaryota; kingdom Metazoa; phylum Chordata; class Mammalia; order Artiodactyla; family Delphinidae; genus Lagenorhynchus; species Lagenorhynchus albirostris. Next base: position 95,016,126 of record NC_083104.1, on the reverse strand, counting down.
GGCCATTTGTTTCACCAGAAGACAGCATTCTCTTAAGAGTCTGTAGGAGTGACTTTGACCTCTTTATTTAAAAGAGCTCTTGTGGGCTTCCCTGGTGGCGCAGTGGTTGAGAGTCCGCCTGCCGATGCAGGGGACGCGGGTTTGTGCCCCGGTCCGGGAAGATCCCACATGCCGCGGAGCGGCTGGGCTCGTGAGCCATGGCCGCTGAGCCTGCGCGTCCGGAGCCTGTTGCTCCGCAACGGGAGAGGCCACAACAGTAAGAGGCCTGCGTACTGCAAAAAATAAATAAATAAATAAAAGAGCCCTTGTATTGAGCTTAAAATTTCTTCTAACAAAGTAAGCAATTGTGAGCAGACCTCGTGTGTCGGCGGAACGTGTCTCTCTTCCTTACCCTATTCCAAAATCAAGCCAACGAGGTGAATAGTTTAAATGTAATTTGTCTGCAGATAGCAAAAGTGAGGGCTGTGGAAAGGAGAGGACTTTATGCCCATTCTGAGGTTATTTTTTTACAAAACAAAACGAGACCGAAGCCTAAACGCTGTGGAATGCAGGCTTCTATTCAGAAGGATGAGTTTCGCCCCATGTTGATACTTAACTGTTGTTCAGTGTGTGTGCTATACTGCCTGGCAGACAGTAAGAGTTTAATGAATATCTCCTGAGGGATTGGATTGATGGATAAACATTCACGACTGAGTTGGAGATCTTAAATATTAAGATCTTAAATGTTAAATGCAATCTTAAATGTCGAAAATTTAAATTTGATGCCATATATCAAATACTCCTCTTGAGATTATATTGCACATTTTCTTCAAAACAGTGACAGTTCTAAGGACCCTGTACTCTAATAAGTCCAATTTCCTTTCACGTTTTAAGGATCCCCGCTGCTAGGTTAGTGAACCTTATGGGAAGATGCTCTTTTCCTAACAAAGCCTTGAGTCCAAGATTCAGAGCTGCATGGCAGGCATAACGTTGCTTACTAATCAAAATCAGATTTCTAAAGAGTAGAGTGTGGCGGGAACTTTGGGCTCTTTACTGGGCTTTTTGGTTATACATTTGCTTGTTAACTTTTTTTTTTTGACATCTTTATTGGAGTATAATTGCTTTACAATGGTGTGTTACTTTCTGCTTTATAACAAAGTGAATCAGCTATACATATACGTATATCCCCATATCTCCTTGCTTGTTAACTTTTGAAGTGATATTCTTGAATGATAAACTGAGGACTATGAAAAATTTTAAGAGTTTCTTTTGAGCAAAACTTGATTCACATTGGGCAATGCAAGCTGGAAGTGGTTAGGAACAGTCCGCAGACAGGAGGTAGGGGCGAGATGTTTACAGAGAATACGTGGAAGCCAAGCAAGGAAATTATTTGATTGGCTACAGGTTTAGCAGTAGCGTTATTTGAGAGAGCCCCGTTGGCTGCTTGTGACTGGTCGTCCTTGGGTTTTGATTTCTTAACCTCGATGCATTTTGGCTTAGGTTTTGGTTTGCTTAGGTAGGTTGCTAAGGTATTAGAACCACCTTAGGCTGATGGCCTCCTTCTTTAATTAATTTAACATTATTAACCCTGTGGGAAATGTCAAAATATAGAAATGTATAATGCCATCATCTTAACCCAATAACGAATGCTTCTTTTCACGTATTTCTCGTTGGCCTTTTTCCACAACTTTAGAGAATTTGTGATAATTCTAATTATAGTTTATATACCACTCAGCATCTTGCTCTTTTTTTTTTTAGATAATGTTCCATCATAAGCCTTTTATGTTGCTGCATAATCATCACAGTTGTAGGTAATTCTACAACAGCTGGTATAATCACATTTGGTGATGTCATTTTTAACATCAGCTATATACATCTCTCTCTATATATATGTGTATGCATATATTAACAGATATAAATGGATATGTAAAAATAATCTCCCCTCAACTGTTTGGAAATCAAATATTCAGCAACCTCATATATGGCAAATTGATGAGTCAAAAGACAAGAAGAGAACAAATTAAAAAGAGCTTTCAATAGCCAAACTAGACGACACAATGCTTATGAATCTTAATCATATTAAGTACTTTTCTGTACTCAATCATAATCTATTAGTCTTATTTTATGTGCAATTCTAACACACTTAGTTATTTATATTCACGTTAATATTAATATTGATATTGATAATGGCCAGGATTTATCAGCTTAGAGAGAAAGAAACAGTAAAACTATGAAAATAAGCATGAAACCTCAATGAGAACAGCAATCCGAGAGCATGTAACATGAGAGAAAAAATTACAAAGCACGTCCCAGGATGTTTCAGTGGCAGAATATCAAGGCAAGAAACATAATTTTTTATTTTAAAATATTAAAAATGCTACTTGATATTCAGGATGTGTATTCTATTTCCAAAGGCAAGGAAATAGCTGATATATTTTCATCTAAAATTGATTTTAAATAATTAAAGTGAGATTTTAAAGGAACGAAGCAACATTCCTCAAAATTTACTTCTTTAAAACAATGTATTCCTCAATGATACCATTTAGCTGAGGTTTTAAAAATAGTGTTCGCTATTTCCTATACATTACCTTTTTTTTTTTGTGGACGCAGGCCTCTCACTGCTGTGGCCTCTGCCGTTGCGGAGCACAGGCTCCATTTCTGCTTCTGAACTTGTTTTCAAATGGCTTTCTGCTATCAGAGAACACTTACATGAACTCCCCTGAGAAAGAAATCCACCTCAACTTAAAGGAAGCAAAAAAACAATTTCTTTAAAGAAAGTGCAGTGAGATTCTGGATTAATAGCTGAAAAAAAAGAATCAAAAGACATTCATTAAAACCACTAAAATGCCACTAAACGTATGTCTCAAAGCATATTTAATCTGACTGCCTCTAATTATCAATGTCTGTTCTAGCTCGGATTTCTAAGACAGGGAATATTCTCCTTTGCTACAACTCAAATCACTTTGCAGACGGTGCCTAATTCACTGTCCACAGTGCAACTCCCTGTAAAGGTGAGCTGGATGCCACTTCTCCCCGGCAGGAAGTCCCAGCGGTGGTATTGAGGAGACCGCTGAGTTAGATGCTACAGTTCCTCCAGCTTGTGGGCAATAAGAGAAGCTCCCTGGAGCGTATGAGAGAACAAACCAGTTAGGAAAGTCCTGCCCCATTGCTGGTGGTTCTGGGAGACTTAATAGCAAAGCCCCCGAAGTGACCCCTTCTGTGACCTGTGGTCTGTGACCCCTGTGGAGAAGGGCTGCAGGCAAAACCCAGTGGGCACATGGATTATTGGTCGGCTCTGCAGAGAAAGAATACAGGAGAGGTAGTCTGTGGACTCCTAGAAATAACCGCGTGGACCTTAGGAAGCGGCCAAAGACTCCATAGGAGGAGGACGGGCAAAAGCCGGGGAGTTTTGAGATGTTGCTGTTACTATGATTCCATTGCTATACTGGTGCCGGTGAGGCCTGGGATAGGTCGGATTTCACCAGCTCTGACACCAACATTATGTTCGTAACTATTATATTCTGTGCAATATTTAATGATTTCCCCAAACTCCAAATAATCAGAAAAACATGGTGAACAAGTCTCCCTTCCTCTGTCCCCAGGACTCCTAGGAAAAATTAAAATACAAAACATACTTACACAATTCCTGGCCACAGAGTTATGTTAAGAGGTTTAAATTTCCAGAAAATGAAGACACAAGTTGATTCAAAATGAAGTGAACAGATTGCTTAGGGCCATTGAGGTTTCCTGGGCAACTTCATTCTATAAACATCAGTATCTGCTTCTCTTTCCCGGACTGGCTTTGAGATCCAGGGCGTTTCTTGTCTTCTATGGCCCTTCTCCCAGCAGGTCACGGGATTTGACTGCCTGGGCTGAGATCTAGAACAATCAAGGGTCCTTTTTCCTTTTGCCTCAGTCCAATTTTACCTCTTCATCGCTACTCCGCACTCTTACCCCTAAGCCTACCCCGTATGGGATCTCCTTGCCCCTCTACTGCCAGGGAAGAACTAGAGTAACAACAGTTGCTGCTGCCCTAGCCTGGTAGCTACCCCTCCGTCCTCTGCCTTCCCTTCACTGCAGGTTCTCCTAAGGGATGTCTGCAAAGTTTCCCACCAAGCCTGGATACAGATGCAAAATCCCTCTCCACGTGTGCTCCCAGCAGCCACTACTAGTAAATTAACTTTGCAGACAAGACAGAATCGATTTGCCATTCCTCCTGTAAGACATTACCCGGAGAAGGAAACTTTACTTCATCATTTGTCTTCACATTAGCAGAACATCACTTTTTAACCCAACTGGGTCTCCCAGGGGGCTTGGACCTCACTCAGTATTTGTATTAGTTTCCATGAGCTGCTATAACAAAGCACCAAAAACCGAGTGCCTTGAAACAATAGAAACTTATTGTCTCACAGTTCTGGAGGCTAGAAGTACAAAATCAAGGTGTCGGCAGGGCCGTACTGTCTCTGACAGCTCTAGAGGAGGGTCGTTCCTTGCCTCTTTCAGCTTCTGGTGTGTACCAGCAGCCCTGGTGTTCCGTAGCTTATAGATACATCACTACTGTCACATGGTCATCTTTCCTCTGTGTGTCTTCTCATCATCTTCCCTCTGTGCTAGTCTGTGTCTCAATTTCCCCTTCTTATAAGGACCCCAGTCACATTGGATTAGAGCCCACCCTAATGACCTCAACTTAACTTTCTTGAATCTGCAAAGGTTCTATTTCCAAATACAATCACATTCTGAGGTACTGGAATTTAGGACTTCACTATATTTGGAGGGGGGCATAATTAAACCCATATCAGTATTCCAGTGCCCTGTTTTAATACATCCATAAGGTATATATTATTCTTCCCAATTTTATAAAAGTTCTTGTGTTCACACATTTTAAAAAATTCTACCTCCCCCAGATTCCAAAGACTGGATATGATCATTCCACACTCATACATAGACAACAGATTCATGGAAACTCAACATGCCCCTGTGTGGACGGATCAACAAGAATACTTACCACATACCAGGGAAGTGGGTACTGAGCAGGAGATGCAAAGAGCATAAGACAGAGCTTTGGACCTTAAATCCCTACTTACAGAGATGCTTAGGAGACAAAACATGGATGAAGATTTAAATAACAATCTAGGACATTAATAAAGTAATACAGTACTGTTGAGAATAGGGGTGGGTTGTGATGGCATTAGAAAATATTATTGCAAGGGAATCCAAGGATACTCAAATCTTTCCTTTTCAATTAATCAACCCCCCGTAAGTTTCCTAAAGAAGATGAATATAAGTAATAGTAGTATAATGCAATAAAAAGTACGCTTTTATCATTCATTACACAAGTACCCAATAACTCAGAAGGCAGAGCAATGGTAAACCTAAGTTAGAACACAGAATCCAGCATCTGAGTAATAATACATATTTCACATTCCTCTACTTTGATTTTTCAAATCACTTTAATAATCTGAAGATTTCACCTACTTATTCTAAAGCATTTTAACTTTAAACTCTGAATTTTCTTGTTTTAAAAAGGAAAATTTTAAACAGTTAGACACTGCTGTCCTGAAGGTTTTTCTCTCTTGCCATGTACATCATGAGCTTTGGTACTACTGCTTGAGAACAGCGTTTATTAATATGTTCTAAGATGTGGTAAGGAGTATTGAGTTCCTAAAGAGAAATTCCTGAAAAGCCAGTTTAAAGTGTCAATGACCCAACTATGGCCAAGCAGTGGCCCAGAGCTGGGATGACTCATGTCTTTCTCCCTTCCTTCCACCCTAACCTATTAAATACACACACACACACACACACACACACACACACACACACACAAAACACACACACAAACACACATACATACATAAAAAAACTAACAAAAGAAAACAGTGAAAATCTTACAAAGGAAAGCTATAAACTCAATCAGAAGAGTCTGACTTAATATATCTATGATGTGCAAAGCTTATAGAACTTGTTTTGAAATACAAACTCCTTATCCATCCATGCTAAGATAGCAAGAATCTCTAGGAATCATTGGCTCTTGGATCTGAAGAGTGCCCAAGAGATGACTAAATATATCACTTTGCTTCAACAGAACTGGACAAAAAGCATCCTGCACACAAGGGTTGTAACCTGTGTCCTAAAATCTCTAGGCAGGAAATCCCTGGCCTCTGTCAGAAACCCTTCTATCATATCACAACCTGAATAATCAATAATTCATCCTTAGTTCTAACCTAAGTCTCCAGCATTGCCCCTTACAATGCAATTTATTCAGAGAATGTATATTAAGCACCTGCTAAATGTAAAGAAACAAGATATTGTAGAATATATAAAATCAAATAAGAAATAGTCCCAGAAATGGCAAACCTATGGCAAGTGTGCCACCACTGCCCTGTGTCCCTTGCATACATTATTAACTGATCACTATATTTGTTTTTTCCCACTGGTGGACACAGTTTCAGAATCCTCAACACAACACCTAGGTAGGCAAAAGACATTGATCAGGTTTGCCATAAGAGGTAAGATCTATTTGTTAACCACTGTCGCATATCACCAGTAATGACTCAAGATAATTTTTTTTAATGTTTCAAAGTTTAGCACCTCTTTTATTGATTGAATAAGAACCAAAACAGAGCTATAATATATGACAATTTATCTGTTTTTTTAACATCTTTATTGGAGTATAATTGCTTTACAGTCAAGATGATTTTTTTAATGCTAAATAGAGATTCAAGTAACGTGCTGTGAGAGTGAAGAGAAAGAACAATTTATTCTAAATCGTTGGCGCAAAGAAGGCTTCATGGAGGAGAATGTATTTAAATAGACTTTACAGAATGAATAGGATGTCAGTGGACAGATGTTTGGGACATGAACATTCGTGACTAGGACAACACCAGGAACAAAAGCATATGGGGCATGTGTATGGAACTAGATGTATTGACAGCTCCATAGGACTGGGTGTATATAAGGATATAGTGACAACCAAAAAGTAACTTAAGAGTCAGGCCATGGAAGACCTTCAGTGTCTTAGGAAAGTTAACTTTTTTTTTGTCTGAAATAATAAAAGTGTTTTGAGGGGACAATAACGACATATTACTGTAATCAATTCATTTAAAATAGAACCATAAATATCGGAAGAACCCATTTCTCCAAAGAGTGGCCAACTGCAAGGGTCCTCCAAAATCTACTTCCAGTTTTGTCATGGAAATGTGTATGTTTCTTTTTTTATTTCATTTCCTCAGATGTAGGGTAGTAGGTCAGGCTAATAGGATGTGTTTTGGGTTGACCTGTTTGTCTCAAAGGATATTTGTACCTTGTTTTCATTTTCCTTGTTTCTCTCAAATCTTGATAGAATGCTTCTTTGTGTACCTATGGAAATGTCACTGGGTGATGGATGGCTTCTGTCCAAGGGCTTCCTGAATACCTAATTTTTAAAAATGTGGCTCAGAATCTGAAAGGGACAGGAGAACAATGGTGACATGAGGATGGAAATACAGGTTATAAATTTATCACTTTGGCTACTTCCTGGCAGAGTGGCTTATAGCGAATTCCCGATTTCTCCTAATTCCAGAGCCTTACAGCCCAGCACATAGTAAACCTTGAAATTAATAGTCACAATCAAAAGCTGCTAGACTGGATTAAGAGTGTACTAAAGATAATATATATTCTTAATGATGAAGGTTTTTTGTGAAGGTATCAGTGGAAAAGCTAATCTGAGTTCAACTATTGCCCTATCTTCTTGGGTCCCCAGGGGAGTATAATTGTTTAGTCTTTTCAACTCATTAAGTCACCATCTACTTACGTTTAATTCCAAAAGTTCACTCTTTCTTGAATTATCTAAAAAAATAACTGCACAACCAAATGCCAATCTTCCTTTATGATTAGCCAAATATATGAGACCTGCCTGTGATTACGAAGAATCCCACTTCCTGCTGGATTTTTATTGTAACGATCCCATTTGCCACCGGCTTTGGCTGTTTGCCTCAACCCGTTGACAGAAGCATCCAGGAAAGGGCAGTGACACACCATTGGACAAGCTCTCAACAGAATGCGGTGTTTACATGAGAAATAAGCCAGAAGGGCCTGACCATTCTCATCTTAACTAATGACCAGAGAACGTGCTCTCCTGAGCAGCGGGACCACAGAATAGGGCCCTGTGAGAGTAATGGAACCTCAGAATTCTTCTCAGTCTATGAAAATGGAGGCCTCAGTCGTTTTCATTCTCTGTTGAAACTGGGGGTTAGTCTGTTTGGGGAATATTGTGTTTCAAACAGACCAAGCAGACAACTGAGAAAAGTATGATTCTGAAACACAGAACCTGAAAACAATCTCCTGTTCTCAATAAGTAGCTCTGTGTTTGAGGTGGACCAAATGCTGATTTTATTTATAGGATATTTGTATTTCTTTTTCCTATCAGCTATTTCCTGCTTATCGGCCACAGTTAGATGGGAATTTATTGCTTAGATAAAAATTAGGTCAAATGTCATCATAAGAAAAAGATCTGTAAATTACACATAAAGCACTTAGAGCCAGATTAATATAGTTACAGGCATGCACGTTCGTACCAATCAGCATTCTCCTAGGCAGGGATAGTACTCAACGGGTGATAAAAATAATCAAGTGAGTCAGCTAACAATATGGGTTTGGGGTTTTTATATCACTGAAGCTTTATGCTATATCTTTCAGTCCTTTACCAGGATTAATGCCTATCAGGACTAGGTATCATTTTCCTACTCTTAAGATGAGATTCAATCAGCCTTCTTTAGCTAAAGTCTGTGGAAACAAAATAAGGGATTTGTATTTATAAGATCTAGGTTTAGGTCCTGAATTCACCATTTATTCACTGTAATCTTGGTCAGGTCATTTCAATCATTCAACAGACAGGTGTTGAATTCTTCCATGCCGGTTACTGTTCTGGGCATTTGGGAGGCAAAGATTAAAAGATATAGCCTATTCTCAAGACATTTACAGTAGAGTGGAGAAGCAGATATAAAATTACCCTGCAATGTGAGAGTTAAAATAACGGAGGTTATAGAAGCTGGCATGGAGAGCACACAGTGAGTTTGGGAAAAGACTGGGAGGGGCTTCTGAAGGGACCTTAGAAGGTGACAGTAATATTGATAAATTCCCCAACAATCCGCATGTCACTCATCATTTCAGACTTAGAAATTCTCTCTGGTCAGGGTCCCAGTGCCCATCAGATTCCGGGAAACCAACACGTGCTCTTCGTACTCTGAGAAAGCTGAAGTATTTATATATAAATCATAAAACCAACTTGTTACTTTACAGATAAACATACAACTGCCCAGAGGATTGGATAATCGCACCTGACACCTTAATTTCTTATCTGTCAACATGGCAATAATAATAAAGACAATACAGTCCCTATATACCTCTTAAGTATGTGGCTAAGTTTGGAGATGAAAGTCTAGCTATCAAAATATCTATCATTCATTGAGTGTTTCAACCAGGTACTGTGCTAAGTGCTTGACATGTGTCCTTTTATGCAGTGACTTTATGTAGTCCATTCTTTTCCTCCGTGTTAAGATGTAGACATTGTTCTGCCAGTTTTACAGTGGAGGAAACCAAGGGTTAGAGAATTTAAATAATTCTCCAAGGTCACATAACAAATTCAAGGTCACATAACAAATCAGCCTCACAGCCACCTTTTGAGGCTGGCTTATTCTAAAACCTGTGGTGTTAGACAGGAAGCAAACAATTTCCCATGAAGTAATAAAAACATACCTGCAAGAACTTTGTTAACTGCAGACACTTTTACAAGAATGACTCAATAAGATGTGACAAGAAACAAGGGAAAGCTAAGGAAAATAACAGCTTCACAAGTTACCGACTATTCTTTATTTTTACCCCTTACACATACTTTTTTGTCTATGGAAATATATAGCACTTGGGATATAACCATGAAAAAGCTGTCCCAAGCCTGCTTTATATCAATAAATAGTATGTACAGCCAATATATGTATTATATATGGTAAATCTATACTATTTATGTAGTAATTTAGAGCTTTTCCTTCCTGTTCTATACAAATTGGTGAGACTTTGCCATGGCTTGTATATTTCATGAATTCAGTGTTGTACCATTAATGTTGTACTAACTGATATCTAAATCTGATACTATGGTGGGTTTTATGTAGGCAAAAGTCCAGAGGCAATGAGAGAAGATAGCAATCTAGGGGGGGTTTTTTTGTTTTTTTTTTACAGCAGTGGCAAGCACACTTCAAAAACCATGTGTACAGAGTTCATTCTTAGGGAACAGGGCTATGAATTAGAGCATCACACAAGTAGCCTGCTTGTCCCACGAATGACTGAGCTCTCCTCTTGCTTATGGATGGTGCCTTATCAACCATTTTTCTGTACCCTTGCCCAGAACCAATGCGTTCACCATCGTTAACTAACATGGACTCTAATACATGAGGACAACAGATAGTGATTCCAGAGAGAACCTTTTAAAAGTTGCTGGTATTATTAGACACAGCTTTCAGAGCTAAGAAACATCAACATCACTAAGGCGCCACATGGGTTAACAGTGGTATCTTAAGTGCACCGTTCTCCCAAGTTTATGACATAAGGATTGCTTAACTATTAGAAGATAAGTCGTTGGTGTATTACATAAACGATACAATTTTGTTGGACAAGGAAGGTAGCATTATAAAGTAGATTTATAGTCTCAGATCACTCACATAATGTCATTGCCCAGCACATGTGGTCCACAGAAGTCTATCCCAGGGGGCCATGCCTCTCTTCCCAAAACATCACACACACTTTTGATATGCTGGTGACTGAAAACTATTTCCTTAATATATTAGAAACGAATTTCCAAAACATAAACATTTTTGATCATGTAGGAGTTTAAAAATAAAGTCAGTGGGCACTCTGTCTCACATGGAACTTCTTGAGCATCAGGAACGTGCCCGCTGGGCAAATGTCATGGCCCTGACTTCCTAAGAGACAGGTCCCAGGCAGGGGCTTGAAAACGGTCACCCAGCGCTCCTGTGCAAGAGAGGAAAAGCAGCGTGTGTTGTGATCTGCCAATCTGGATCTCATTTGGACTGCCCACGGGTCCTGGTAAACCAACACATGCAAATAATGGTGATAAGGCCAACTCCCAGTCTTCCTGAGACTAGAACAGCTGATGCAGGAACCTCAAGTTGAAACAAGCCTTGTAGCCTCTTGTAGTGAAATATACATGGAGATGAAAAGAAGAAACAGAGGCTGAGGAAATGCTTCACCCAGTGACCTTCCATCCCTGTGCTGTTCTAGACAAATGAGTTACTTTGCTGTGAGAGAAAAGCGTATTGAAAGAGTATAGGGGATCCATGCTGTATGCAAAGGACATGCATATAGTTGTCCTCTTTGTTTTATTGTCAGTTATGAAAATGCAGTTTACACAAGTTTTCCTTCTCAGTTGTTTTCTTTGCCTTGTCTTTAAACCTGTAATTAACCATACTCTCCAATGTAGACATAATCAGTGCAAGATCTAATATCATCTCTTCTGGCAAGCTAGAATTCAAATGCACATTTTGACCAAAGCCAGAAACTGGCCCTATACCACAATAGAAAATTTTGATTAAATCTATTTAATTAACATTTGAAATAAATATGTAATATGTACATATAAGCACACATTTGTAAATATATATGAATTTATATATATATAATTATGCTTTACATAAACGTTACATATATATATATATATATATACATAGTACTTTACACACTCATATCAATACTAGTATGTAGTAGACACTAATAGATAGTTTATAACCTGTGCAATTGAAACAACTCTGTTGCAGTGGACAGAACAATGACCTCTGCTTAGGAAGACATGGGTTCCACCCTAGTGCTTCCCCTTGCCAGCTGTGTCCTTGAGCAAGTCATTCAGCTCCCAGAACCCCAGTTTTTCACCATTAAATGGGGACTCCCAATAATCCATGAAAGGGCTTTATGAACTCTGAAATATCATTGTCAACAGCATTTACTAGCCAGCAGTGTAGATAGAGAAGCTATGAATGTGGAACCTTTACAGTATGTGTTGCCCAGCAAGGGCTTGCAGCCCGAAGTGCATAGAAGCCAATACTATTGCACCGGCTTTTAGGAGAAGAAAGAGTTTTATTGCAAGGTCGCCTGGCAAGCAGACAGGAGGCGGGGCTCAAATCTGTCTCTTGGATCTGGGATTCAGTCAGACTTTTTTGAGTTAGGGAGGACAGGCTGGTATGAGGAAGTGCTGGTGGGGCAGGATTTGAACGAAGGGCTTTATACTTGGCCCTTGAGGTATGGGATGGTGGATTTCAGCACCAGACCTTCCTGGACCACGGACCCCTCGTTTCTGAAAGGGTTCGGGTCATGTTCTAGTTTTCTTGGTTCCTCGGGGATGAAACATGGGTTCTGAGTGTTATTTGAGGAAGGCTTTCCTCCTCTGGGCATGCCCAGGTTACGACTTGCAGTTTTGGCTCTGCTGTCTCTGCAAGACAACTAGACATCCTGTTATCCACAGAGTAGGACCAGTGTGAGCTGGTCCTGCAGTTGCGTATGTATCCATCCATCATCTCGGGCTGCTATAATAAAATACCACAGAGTTGGTGGCTCAAACAACAGACGTGTATTGCTTACAGTTCTGGAGGCTGGGAAGTCCAAGATCAAGGTGCTGATAGATTCAGTGCCTGGTAAGTGCTCTCTTTTTGGCTTGCACACGACCACCTTCTGTCTGTGTTCTTACATGGTTGATAAAGCGAGATCTCTGGTCTTTCTTCCTCTACTTATAAGGCACTAATCCCATCATTAGAGTCCCCCCCTCATCATCTCATCTAAACCTGATGATCTCAGCATAGGCCTTCACCTCAAATACCATTATATTGGGGGTTAGGCCTTCAATATATGAATTTTGGAGGGATACAGTCTATAACACCATCATGTTGAGATAATCATTGTTTTGTTAACCCAAAAGAAAAAAGGTAATGACTTGAGGTTATGAAATGTCTGGAATGAGTTCTTTCCATTCAAAGCGCAAGCCAAGAGCCCCAGGCAGGATCTGACCGGAGGAAGACAGCCTGGTAAGGCATCCTTAGGAAATAAATGTGCCCTTTAAATTGATGTTAAGAAAATCAGGTTTGGGTAATCATGATTTCGTCTTGCAATATAGGATGATAATTGATTTGGTGTTTTATCTTTTTCATAAAATATACTTGTTGTGTTTTTCCAGATTTTAAAATAATAAAATATCTTCCATGTGATGCTAAAATAAATGAAAAGCCCAGTTAACTCTTTGCAGAATTGCAGGAACAACCATGAGCTAAGTGGCAGTTCAGGGAAGGCTGGCTCTATAGCAGTTCATTATTTATGAGACTAACTTGTGAGCAAACATAGGAAAGGTAAGTTAGGAGCAGAGAGGATAGCATTAAGTTTCATGCATAGATGCTAAGGTGTGATGAATTTGGTACCATGAAAAATACTTACTTTTCTGTCTGCACTACTGGTTAGTAAATGACGTTGACAGTGATATTACTTTAGAGTTCATAAAACCCTTTCATGGATTATTGGGAATCCCCATCTAATGGTGAAAAACTGGGGTTCTTGGTGATGATATCCAAGATCTTTAATCACCTGTCCTTGACATAGAGTAGTAATGTAAAAGCTGGACTCAACACTGGAATTCTGTGGGTGTCTCACTAATCCACTGAGTATCAATTACAAGTAAGGAAGATAGGTTATAGGTACATTAATTCAGTGTTTCTCAAATTTTTGCTGCATGCATGAGAGTCACCTGAAGGGGTCATACAAACCCAGAGTGCTGAGTCCCATCCCCAGAGTATCTGATTCAGTTGGTCTGGGGTAGGGCCTGAGAATTCGCCCCCCCATGTTCCCAGGTGATACCAACGTTGCTGGTTCAAAAGGGTGATGCTCTTTCAAACTCCACGTAATTAAGATAGAAATTACACCCCAATACTGAGTGTTAAATTCTAAGAAAGAGCTCCTTAAGCTAATTAGTGCTTTTGAAGAGATCAGATGAAAAATCATGAGATAAACATGGAGCTCTCCACAGATTAGCACAGGACTTAGTTTCCATTGTGGGTTTCTTCAGTAGGTTAAAGGATTTCAAGTTTCATTTGTATAGCCCAGCACTTTATAATCAACTGCATTCTTTGTTCTTGATTCTCTATTTTGTGTCATTGATTGAATATTTGTCCTCTCTGTCCACACAACTAAGTATGGCGTGTGGGTGCTAATGTGGTAGAGCTAGGTAGAGCTAGCCTAGGGCAAGAAGCAGAGGGTAGAGGGAGAACAGGTGGAAGGTTGGGTCAATGACACATCCCAATTTGGCCAGGTACCATCCCAGCTCTTAAAACTGAAAGGTCCCCATCCCAGGAAATACCCCAGCCCCGGCAAACTAGGATGGTTGATCACACTAACAGAAGGTTGCCAATGACCTTGGGGGAAAGTGGAGAGAAGGGAGGATAATAACTACGGATCACATCATTATATTAGCATCGCTGCTGCACACTGGTGAAATCCTTTGACAATTATGGCATCCTAGGAGCAAAAAATATCCTTCAGAAATGACGAATTGATCTGACAAATACCAGCAAGGTCATGCCTGCTGCCTCTGTCTAGATTCCAGGGTGAAGCTATTGTTGAAATACCGTGCAGCTGCTTAATGGGTCCACATGTGTAGAGACAGTCCTCCTCCCTAAGCTCTTCTCATCTCCAGCTCCCTGGTCTTTTCTTTCTCTCTAGTGGGCACCTATGTACACCCTTTCCGCAGTTACTGCGCTAGTCTTTGGGTAGTCTAGAGCTGTCATAATGTGCCGTTGTGAAAGCTTCCTCGTTCTCAGTGCTATTCAAATGTAGCTTGCAAAGCTATAAAATTAAAGGTTTTAACTCCTTGATTTCCCAGGACAGTCCCACTTTCAGAGAGCTTGTCACATTGTCCCCACAAATATCCATGGCCTTTTTGGATCGGGGGGAGCAATTTTTGGCATGGGAAGTTTGATATTATGTTTTCCCACAGCTCTGAAACCTTATGATTCTATTCGCCAAGGAATGCAAATGACCCAGTAATGAAGCTCAATGGGAGAACTTGAACCTTTGTGCCCTTCCTTCCATCCTTTAGTTTTCGCCCTTTCTCTCCTCTACCCTCACCCTAAGAAAGGCGCTCTCGGGAACAATTGAAGGGGCCCTGAGTTACTGTCTTTCTGACTGAAAGAAGGAGATACACAGCTTTTTCAATTATGTTTGATGTCACCTGTGAATAGGCACCATACCCAGCAAATTTCAGCCTGAGCTCCCGTTTGGGGGAAGAAACATTGTGATAAATACACCAAGAGTGTGTACTTTTGCTGTGTCTAAGTCATTCAAGCTGAGGGAGGGGTTTGTGACTTGCAGACTTAAAGCTTTTCACTTCCTCTCATCCAGAACAAATGGTGTATCAAGCCAGCAGATTTCATGTGTTACAGGACCTGAGCTTTTCCTGGTAAAGGAAAGAAGTTAGAAAAGTATTCTGGTTGCCTTTCAACGTTCACACGTGGGCTATTTTAACCTCTTCCTCTCTCCCTCCACCCACATCCCTGGTGAAGGACTGATTCCACGCAACTCTGAAGTTCTCTCATCTGTTCCTTTCTCCCCAAGAGACAATGGAAAAGTTTCAAGAATTCTCCCCTCCAGCCCAATGCTGCTATTCTGTTTCTTGGAAAGAACTTCTGCCTAAAAGGCTGAGCCTGTTCAGTCCTCTCTGCCCACACACATGCCATGTTTCTGCAGGTTGAGCTGGGGTAACTGAAAAGGCACATTCAGAAGGTTCCATTTGTGTTCACGAAGGTTAAGGAGCCCCTGCAGGGCACCTAACTTCCCTCTGCAAATAAAACATTCTGCAAGTTGCCTTGTTGAGAAGAGACTGTGTTTTGGTGACAGAAAAGAACTACCAGCAATAGATGGAGGTGTTTTCCGCAGCCTTGTATGCTAGGGAGTCAAGTGACCGTAGGTGCCAAGCTAGTCTTTCTGGTTTTCACTGCTGTTGAGCTAAAGTAAAGCTTTCGAAAGAAACACGTGGTCCCTCATGGGTTCCTGAGCTCGAGTCCCACTTTGCAGAATGCTGTTATTTCTCCTCTTATCCCCTCCTCTCAATTGCCTGTTGTGTTTACAACATCTTGAGTGTAGCAAATCGTTAGGAACTGGTAGTGGGGAAAGAGAGAGAGATAGGGGGAGAGGGAGAGAGAGAGAGAGAGAACATAGGAGATGTAGGTATAGAGATAGAGAGAAAAGGAGAGAGAGGGCATAGGAGGCACAGATACAGAGAGAGAGAAGAGAAACAGAGAGATAGAGAAAACAGAAAAAGAGAAAGATATAGAGAGAGAGAGAGAGAAAGAAAAAGGTAGAGAGAGACAGAGACAGAGAAGAGAAGATAGAGAGAGAAAGAGGGAGACAGGGAGAGAGATAGGAGAAAGGGGAGAGAGAGAGAGAGAGAACTGGACACAAATGTCCTCTGTTCTGGGAATGACAGATGACCTCTACGTGGACAGCTCTTCTGGGCAGGGTAGACAGGATGTAAACCAGGAGGTACTGAACCTGACTCATGTAAGTCACAGTCTGGAGAATCACAGAATTTAAGGAGGAGGTAATCTATCAATAGTTTAACCACCAGCCTTTGTAGGTGGAGTGAGAGGAGAGTCTAGGAGAGATTTCGTGGCTTGTGTGGACTCACGTAGTTAATTACCAACAGTACAATTTGCGAGACTACTAAGCTGCTTCAGGCACTGGTGGAAAAACAATAAGACCCCCAGCAGAGGGGGATTTGCAACATGTTTGGTCCAGGGCTCCCTTTGACCACCAGCTTGGTCATTTGGTGGCCCTATGGCCTTCAGTTTAGAGGACAAGACCCAAAGCCAGGTCAACGTTACCCATGTGCAGCTCTCTGATCATATCGGCAGACTCCACCCCGTGTGTCTCCTGGGGTCTTTGGCTGCTTCGAGGGACCGGAGGAGAGCCGAACCTCACTAGGCTCACTGCATACTGGAAATAGCAATACCTAACTGGTCAGGCTCTTCCAAGGATTAAATGAAAAGTCATTTAGCAGATACTTGTTGAGCCCTTCCTCTTTGCCATGCTCTCCTGAGTGCTTAACATGTATTAATTCACTTATCCTCATAGGTACAGTAATGATTCCGGCTCAGTCATCGTCCCCACTTCATTGATGAAGACATCGAGGTACAAAGAGGGCAACTGACTGGAGCTAGAGGTTCATTAATGTGATGTTGACCAAGCTACTAGAAAATGGGGGAGTTAGGATTTTAACCCGAGCAATGTCACTCAAGAGGCCCAGCCTAGTAGCTCATCCCTATTCCCACACCTGGCACAGAGCAGCTCCTCATGAAACCTGAAGTCACTGTCATTGTCAACAGTAAGAGTTTTGGAATCATATTGACCTGGAATGCCAATAGGGAAAAATAGAGCTATACAGGTTGCTTTTTTTTTTCACTCCTTTTGTTTCTTGCTTGATTTAGCTAGATTACTGGAAGAATGAAGGAAGGAGAAGGAAGAACTGGCCCACGATTCACGTGGGGTTGAAGGTAGGGGAGAGTCTGTGTGCCAAGCCCTCTTGTTTTCAGACTAACGTTGCCACACGATTCACAGCAATTAATGTTCCCATTTCAAATGGCAGATTTGGTTGGACTGAGTTTATATGCTGACCATGTGCATGAGAGGACCCCTCGAACACTTATCTCTTCAATTCCTTAAAGAGCGATAACCATCTTTTTTTAATTAATTTTTATTGGAGTATAGTTGTCCTACAATGCTGTGTTAGTTTCTACTGTACAGCAAAATGAATCAGCTATACATATACATATACCGCATATTTTTTGGACTTCCTTCCCATTTAGGTCACCACAGAGCATTAAATAGAGTTCCCTGTGCTATAGAGTAGGTTGTTATTGGTTGTCTATTTTTTAAAATTTGTTTATTTTATTTTTGGCTGCACTGGGTCTTTGTTGCTGTGTGCGGGCTTTTCTCTAGTTGAGGCAAGTGTGGGCTACTCTTTGTTGCAGTTCACGGGCTTCTCATTGCGGTGGCTTCTCTTGTCGCGGAGCACGGGCTCTAGGTGCGCAGGCTCAGTAGTTGCGGCTCGCAGGCTCTAGAGCCCAGGCTCAGTAGTTGTGGCACACGGGCTTAGTTGCTCTGCGGCATGTGGGATCTTCCTGGACTAGGGCTTGAACCCGTCCATGTCCCCTGTATTGGCAGGCAGATTCTTAACCACTGCACCACCAGGAAAGCCCTAGTTGTCTATTTTAAGCCATCTTTTTTTATTGTTTTTCATGATGCTATCTGAACTTACACTCTAAAGATGTATTCTGTATAAAAAGACATTTCTGGAGATGGCAAACTCAATAGGGAGGTGGAGGAGAGGATGCATGAAAGACAGAGGGGATGGGAGAAAGTCTATAGTCTATCAAGACATATGGATGAAGACTTTCTCATCAAATTTCACCAAAATAGCACCAGGGGCAGATAACGGACACACTGAATAGAAATACAACATGGAAGAGAGAGAAAGAAGCCGGGGAGGGAAAAGAGAAGAAAGCTATCAAATTCTTTCTTACCATCCTGGCCTTTTCCCAGAGGATCATGCAGAGAGTTAGAAAGAGGGTATGAAAACTTAAGGACAGTTTAAGACATGCCCAGGATCCAGACCCCAGGCAGGCATCCCGTTCATTTAAAACGATGAGAAATTAATATCTTTGAGTAGTCCCTTCACCAAAAGTCAGGAACCTCAATCCTATCCATAGAGTATCTAGAACCTCTTAACAGTGAGAGTAACCTAGAACATGCCCCCTGTTAAGATCCAGGTCTTGAGTAACCTGTCCTCATGAATTCATTACATAATCAATAGCAATGGTCCAGCATCCTCTCTTCTTCATCCAAGCCCCTTCCCACTGCCACCCACATCCTCCTTCAGATCTGCATCCACCTCCTTCAAATCTGAAGCCATGATTGTACTTCAGCAATAATCACTCTGAGTCAGGAGAGAGACTCACAAGGCAGTGATATATCCCCAGCCTGGAGCTGACAGTGCTTCCCCAGGGCATACAGAATGAGGAGCAAATTTACTATGCCATTCAGGTCTTTCTCTCATCTATCTCCGCCTAACAGCCCAGCCCTATTTCCCACCCTTGCACCATCCTCCTAATAACCCAGGCCAATCTCATATTCCCTGGACCTCTACCTAATAGTCTAGTCCTATTTCCCACCCCCTGAACCTCTACCTGATGTGCAGCCTTATCTCCACCCCCTAATATCATAGCCCCATCTCAACCTCTTGTACCTCTCCCTGGTGGTCCAGCACTATCTCCCATCCTTTGTACTTCTCCCTAATGATCCAGCCCTATCCCCACCCCCCCTACACCTCTACCTAATAGTCCAACCCACCTCCCACTCCTGTACCACAGTGATGGTCCTACTGTAAGCCCACCTGCTGGTCCAGCCCTATCTCACATCCCCTGAAACTCTGCCTGAGTTTCAGCCCTGTGCCCTTCATTTCAACTAAACTGGACCCTTTGCTGTATAGCAAGCCCATCCTCCTCTTTCCTGCCAACCATGGTGCCTATGTTAACAATGTTTTCTCTGCCTAAATGCCCTTCATACTCTCTATTCTTGAAATTTTACCGCCTGTGTGAGATTCCTTTGGATTGGAACCTCTCCTTCCATGTTCTCTGTCTATGGCTCTTCTTCTTTACCCTGCTTGAAGTATTGAGCACATTCTCTTTTAATAATTATACGCATTCGTGTGTATCTTTTGCACACACACAAGATCGTAAAGGCGAACTTGGGTGCAATGCCTTAGATCCTTTTAACGAAAAGTCCCTGAGCTCCTTTTCTGTGCCAAGGATTGTCCTAGGTGCTAGGGTTATAGGGTGACTAAGACATGGCCATATATGACCTTATGTCATAGTCTGAGAATTTATATGGCCCTAGAGCACCTGACAAAGTGCCGGTAACAGATCCTCAGTACCTTTTGTTGGATAGAATGAAAGGGGAAAAACAAATGAGCTGGCTGAATGATCCCTGTAGCTGAAGAGGGGCACAGCAGAAAACTCCAACGCTTCCCATGCATCAAGAGCATCCCTAATTGGCTCAGAGAAAACATACACATTTTCTTCAATACGTTGTCAGAGACTGTGGCAGCACCTGTAGGTGTAATAACACATTGCTCTGTCAATTCAAAGAGATTCTTTGACACACTGATTTCGGGGAAATGTGTATCTTGTTTGGAACACTTTTCTTTTCCTTTTTTCCCCTTTTTTCAGAATGTTGCTCTACAACCTAATTCCATTCATCTAACTGGAAGATTCATTAATGTATGATTACGTGTTTCATCAAGGGGATTTTATGAATCCCCTGTTTGGAGAGGGATTTGGTACAATGATTTTTATTAGAAAATGTCAGCCTCTGAAAAGTTTAAAATGATCATCATCCAGAAAACACAATGGAGCCTGATCCCTCGGGAATTTTACCTGGAGGGTCTACAACAGGTACATGCATCATTGCACATGCAACACACGTGCATTCGTTTCTTTCTCTTCTGAATAACATGAGATCTCCCCTTCTGAGTATGTCAAAGCTTCACAACCCCATCCTCATAACACATACTTTCCCTTCCATCTGAAAGTAAGGAGCCACACATGTTCATTTTATGATGGGGATCCTTGGACTGGTAAGAGTTGGAAGCTAGCTTTTATCAGCTTCTAAAGGTCTTCACCGAAGTGATTTTTTTTTATCAACTTGCTCTCAAAACCAAGTGCTAATATCATTCCCTGAGGAAAAGTAGTTCTCAAAGCCAGGAAATAAAATCACCATCTTGGGACTAGAACTATAATTATCATCTATAAGGAATGAACTTAGGTTCGTGGAGAAGTCACAGGAGTCACAGGAGACTGTCAGTAAATATGTGGCTGAAACACAGAGACCCAAATCTAGTCAATCCAGGGAGGAATCAAAGGCATATGATGGTCACTATGAAAGTTGAAGGCTAAAGAAGAAGAAAGGCTTCCTAACAGAGAATAGGAAGCCAAATTCAAGCAAAAGGGGACAGATAAAGAATTTGCCAACATTCACTCAGCTCTGGGAGCCGTTGACCTTGGCACATGAGTCTGTAGATCTGACACCTGATTCCCTAGGCTTTGACATGTCTCAGGTGTACCCCCCCCCAAATGCCTCAAAACTCTTCACTGTGTTTAAATGTCCTATCTCACAATTTTTTTTATAGTTGGTTTGTTCTAATCAAGATCCAAACAAATATCTCACATTGCATCTGGTTCGTACACCCCTTTTCATTCATAAGTCTCCCCCCTTTATCATTCCATTTATTGTGGAAGTAACAGTAGAATTTTTTTTCTTTCATCTGTAGAATTCCCCACATTCTAGATTTAGTTCACTTCATCCCTGTGGTGTCATTGAACATGTGATTCCATTCCCCATATTTCCTGTAAACTGGCTCAGTTAGATTCAGGTTCAGTCCTTTGCCATAAGTGGGTAGTCACTTCATGGGTAGTCATGGAATATCTGCTTGTCCCACTTTTAGTGATGTTAAGATTGATTAATGGGTTTAGGTATCATCAGCCTGAAGTTGTCAAGTATTGTTAGGTATTCTCATCCATTCTGAAGTTCTTCATCAAATTTACATCTAAATATTTTAACAGCCATTAACGATTCTTGCTGAGATTCACTATTTTATTTCAGGTTGAAATGGTCTTTTATAATGCGTTCATTTCTTCTGCATTTATTAGCTGAATTTTTTTTAAAGAAAAATGTTCCCTCATCCAACTTTTGGTTACCTCGAAATACAATTTCAGGATGTGTGAAAGGCAGGCTGTATGATTCATTACATTTTTCCTTTTGTTTATAAATAGTCAGAATAATGAGTTGGTGACCAGTGAGTCACCATGAGTTTTTGTACCATTATGAACACATGGGTTTTAAAATACCAAATGTGTTTTAATCCATTGCTGTCATTATTCCTTTTGATGCTCAAACTGTGTCATGTTTGGCCAGTAGGAGCCCCTTCAAGTTAGCTCCTGTGCCTTTTGAAATGGTTCCAGTAGTCTCTGATAGCATTCTTGCTTTCTGGCCTAATAAGATGTCCAGAGCTCGTTTTGTGCATTTCCTATCCTATTCCCAGTGTCATCCATCTCTCCAAGGAGCCCTCGTTCCTTTTTAATGGGAAGTGACATTTTAAAACCACAATTGAGATGCTAGGGGTGCTTATTACTACTGGATCTTCATTGCTTCTTAGCTTTATCATTGGACAGAACTAGGAAATATATAAGGTATGGTGACTACAATAGAAAGAAAACTTCTCTGTTAAAGGTGTGCACTGTAGTATTTATTAGTGATATATTATAACACGATGGCTTGGATTTGTTTGAAAAATCCTAACGTTTTAAAAGCAGAGGGGTGGAAAAAAGGTTTGGAAAATGTTATTGGAAGTGAATGATGGGCATGTTTTTCAAACTATTTACTCCACTTTTACTGGATGTTTGAACATCTCCATGATAAAAAGTTTTGAAAAGGGGTTATATCACACACACACACACACACACACACACACACACACACTCCTACCTTTTCACTTTTCTTTCTGATTTCATGTACATAGAGCAACATCTTAATCACTCAGTTCTCTTAGTATCTTGTTACAAGGAAGAAAGTAGGGGGATACACAGCGTGAGTATTTTAGACCCTAAAAAGGAGAATCCCCTATTATACATTAATGAATTATGAACCTGGTTTGTTTCAATCCTGTGACTTTTTTAGTTCAGCCTTCCCTCATGTTATGAGGATGCCCCTGAAGGTCTTCGTCATTCTTGTTCTTTGCTATAGTTCTCTAGATGTGCTGGATCCAGGTATACCCTCCTCAAGGTGGGCAGGGACCACATCTTTGTATTTTCAGTGCCTGGTACTCCCATGTTGTGCGATTCTTCTAGGTCCATTTTTCTCTTGAATTCTAAATGTATTTCTTAAAGTAAGACCAGTTTAGATCAGAGATGAAAAAGTAATACATGTTTATTTGGTACACACTGTATCACCGTGCTGGGCACCAGATGTGCAAACATAAATAAAACACAGTGCCTGTTCAAGGAGATTACATTTTCAGGGGAAGGAAAGACATGGAAACCAGTAGATGCCCACAGAGGCTTTAAGTAGCTTGGAAGTTAGTGGAAGAGAAAAACTTTCTGTGTGAAATACAAGCACTGCATTAGATGCTCCTGTAAAGGGTTTTTGAAACATAAAGGAGGACCAGTTAATTCTGAGGAAGCACAGGAAGCCTAGAAAAGAGGTAGTATGTGAAATGAGCCTTTAAACATAAGTAGGAATTACCCAGACAGTGAAAGGAAATGGAATCAAGGGAAGAGGAGAGGATTATTTAGGGAGGGGGAGGTGAATGTCCACAGGCAGAGGAGTATGAACCAAGAAGGACATAAGGCAAGGGACTTTGTTTTCTGCTTTGTTCAGGAACAACATATGGCTGTGACTCTCAGCCCCACAGGCGAAATCCAGCCCCCCAGCCCCCTGTGTTGTAAATAACAGTTATGGGAACACAGACGCCACAATCCAGCCCCCCACCCCTCCGTGTTGTAAATAACAGTTATGGGAACACAGACACACCAGTCTGTTTACAGAGAGTTGATGGCTGCTTTCGTACGACAATGGCAGAGTTGAGTATTTGCAACAGAGACCTTCTGGTGTGCAAAGCCTGAAATGTTTACTATCTGGTCCTTTGCAGAAATAGTTTCCCCACCTCTTCTCCAGAACCGTATTTCTCAAACTTTAATGTGCATGTAAATCACTTGGGAATCTTGTCTAAATGCAGATTCTGATTCAGTAGGACTAAGTGGACCTAAAACTCTGAATTTCTAAGACGCTTCCAGGTGATGCCAACGTTGCTAGACAGTTGGGGACACTCTGAGTAGCAAAGGTCTAGAGAGACTCTGGATTCTCAGAGCTTGTTCTTCTGGAAGGACAGTCTATCAGAAAGCACCTGAGAGTTGAGGATATAGACAGAGCTGACCTTATTTCTGGATACAACCTGACTTACTGCAGTTCACTGAGATGCAGAGCCCTGTTTCAGTAACTACAGCTTAAGCTATTAGAAGAACAGTTTCAGAAACCAAATGGTCATTCATCATGTCTTTCTTCATCCTCAAAACAGGGCTATACCATAGTACCATATGCCTGCATCCATTCTCTCCACTTCTATTCCTTTTCAGCTAAAGCTCTCCTCATTGGTGGGCTACACAAGGCTCCCTCCCATTTACTTCATCCCCACTGGACCACCCATCTACATGCCTTTCTTAGCCACAATAGTATGGTGCCCAAACATTTTTCCAAATGTAGTATCAAACTAAAAGGACCTCTTGTAAAACGTAAGAAGAGCAAATCCAGTGGGTCTCTACCTTGAACCATAACACATAGAATAGCAATCCTGATTTCCACCTACCCGTTAACAAAATCCTTATAAACATTACAGAAAAATAAGAACGCATACTCGAATGGCTTAAGATATGCTTTGCTTATTTCAGCTTGCTGTTCTGAGAGTTGAAGTTGGGACCAGCCCCTACTCTCCTCTTATTTTAAAATAGAGCATTAGGGACTTCCCTGGTGGTGCAGTGGTTAAGAATCTGCCTGCCAGTGTAGGGAACACGGGTTCAAGCCCTGGTCCAGGAAGATCCCACATGCCGCAGAGCATGCCCGTGCACCACAACTACTGAGCCAGCGCTCTAGAGCCCGCAAGCCACAACTACTGAGCCTGTGCACCACAACTACTGAAGCCCGTGCGCCTAGAGGCCGTGCTCTGCAACAAGAGAAGCCACTGCAATGAGAAGCCCGCGCACCACAACGAAGAGTAGCCCCCGCTCGCCGCAACTAGAAAGAGCCCGTGCACAGCAACGAAGACCCAATTCAGCCAAAAATAAATAAATAAGTAAATAAATTTATAAAAAAAAATAGAGCATTAGAACCAACTCAGATCTGGCAGATATTGAGTCTGAAAGAAAATTTTAAAGCATCTGGCATTCAAATGTGTTTATTCCTGGCAAAGGATTTCCTATTTTTTCATCAAAAAAAAAAAAGAAAGAAAAAAGACTTATGTAAAGAACCAAGCTTAAAGGGCACTTTGGACATCAATAGCTCTCAAAAGAATAACATTTAGATGAGTTAACTCCAAATGACTCAGAAACATAAGGACTGAATTCCCACAGAAACTTTACATGTGGACTTTATACTTAGTGTGTTCAATAGAGTGCATGTTACAATTTATCTGGAAAATTTTTTTATCCCTTATCATGACAGCAAAGGTTTCTTGGTTCTCCAAGAGCCCTGGGCCAGGAGCCAAGAGTGAGAGTCTCCACTCTGTCACTAACTCAGTTATGTTTGGCAAGTCACTTAAACTCACCAGCTCAATATCATGACCGCTGAGGCCCATTCTAGCTCTAAGAGCGGAATTGTTGGATTTGCCCAAGGTCACTGAGAGCCAAGTAGGGCCAATACTCAAGCTCAGCCTTCTGGTATCAAGTCAAGGGCTTTCTTCAATGTTCTGTGCTGCCTCTAGGAATAAAAATCATCCATTTATTACCTTGTACTTGACAGACCAGTAAACGGAAGCTGCCTAGTCCCCTTTGACCTGTAAGTATAACCCCTCGTGTTATTCAGCTGTTCTTCTGTTTTCTGGGCTAACACTGGAAATCTGGGCTAACACTGGATATTTATGTCCGCTCCCATGCAGCAATGGAGACTTTCAGTTAGTTCAGATCAATGGGGAAATTGCTAAATAAGCTTGGCTTGCATTGTCGTGTGTTTCAAGCTTTTTGGAGAGGAACTGAAGAAACCAGTGTGACCACATGATAACAGGTGCCTTAAGTGTCGCTTGTGAGGTGGCAGCATTCTGTGTACAAGCGCAGAGGAAGACCAGAGACCATGCATGGAATGATGATGGTGGTCTGGTCCACCGTGTGTTTCTTGGCTACCTGTTACGATAAAGCTGTGCAGGTTAGAAACATGACAGGAGATTGGGGACACTTCATAACCAATCTAATAAAGCTTTCCAGTGTGTCTGTTTCACAAATATTTCTCGATGAACAGAAAAGAAAGAGAGCAAAGAAGTGCAGGTGAATAAGGACAAATTCGTCGCCTCTACAAGCAGGGCTGCTGCTGGTCCATCCAGTGCCTCTGTGCCAGTCAGGAAAAGGCGCCCCTCTGCACACACAGGGCTGCGTGAGCAGAGCAAAGACTGGATTTCACGCATACTGTCTGTAGGGCCTCCTATACAAAGAACAAATATTTAAATGCTGCTTACAATGTGCCTGGTGTTGTCCTAAGTGAAAGCATATGTTAATTTTGTAACCTTCATAATAATCCAACGATGTGTTATTTATAGTTGTAACAATACTCATATTAGCATCATTATTATGCCCATTTCACAGATGAGGTAACTGAGGCAAGAAGCAGGTAGGAGACTTACCCAAGGTCACACAGTTAGTGAACTTCAGAGTTAGAATTCAGCTCTGGTGAGAAAACGATCCTCTGAGCTTCAGCGTATCCCTGCCTGTAGGAATGAAAGACTTCACTGTCTTGTCTGGAAAGACGTCTCCTGCAAGGCTGAGCATGAAGATACTTACTCTGTACAGTCAGATTAAAGAGACTCCACCCAGGCTCAGAAATATTGATTCCAAAATTTACATCATGGGAAAAAGTGCCCCAAACGTGCCGCACCCTTAGCCTAAGCTCATAGAAAAGCCATCTGTGTGGACATCGAAAGCCACCAACCACCTGCAGTAAAATGACTTGCAGGTGTGCTTGTGCTGTTGTCAAGCTGATGATGTGTGTGTTTTGGGGAATAGGAGGCTGTTTCCTTCTGAAGTTCAGCAAATGATCATCAAAGGCTTGGGTGTTGATTTAGAGTAAAAGTAGAGTAGTTTTTGAGACAATGCATCACCTGGAAGAAAATACTAAGAAACACTGCATAATGGAATGAGGCACATGATCCAGTCCTAATTAACCAACTGAGAAGAGAGAACGCCTGCTGTATACCAGACCATCCAGTATACAGAGGAACCAAACGCACAGAGTCCTAGAGTCTGGTCCCTTATCTACCCCTCAGCCTTGCTTCACAGCCATCATCCTGTTTAGCACACAGCACTCCGGACGTGCCCTGAGTGTGCTCTGGGCCTTCACACTCATGGCTTTGCATTTGCTCTCACTCCTTGGAATCAGCTTGTCTACCTGGCAAACTGTTCCTCAGTCATTGGGTGACTCTTACATCACCACCCTGTGACACCTTTCCTGTCTCCCTCCAAACGTTCACCAGAGTAGTTTGGGTTTGGTGTCAAGAATTCAGGCTTTGGAGTCAGATGCTGTTTTCTCCCACCCAGGCTCGTTCACTCTCCAGCATCAGCTGATTCTTGGGCAAATGAGGATGATCCGTGTACCCATGTTACAGGGGGGAAAGTGCAAGCGAACTTCTCATGTAAAATTGCAGAAAGTCTCCAACTGTGTTTCCTACTCGTATCATGTTGGGCATAGTTGTCTCTTTAATGTCTGTCACTCCGTAAGGTCAAAATCATACCTTTTCCCCTTGATTCCAGAGCACTTAGCAGAGTTCACGGAAGAAGTCTTCAATGAATATTTAGTAAATAAAGGGATGAATAAACCTTAGGATCTCAGAGGATCTTATCTAATGCTCTGCCATGTGTATAAGGAACCCCTTTATAAATCATAATTCAATGATGCCCACAAAATCATAAATACTTGAACTATCTGCAGATTGAGAAAATAATAAGGTACTATGAATGTATTGATCCAAATGCATGAATGGATGAACTTTTTTATGGAAGAACTTTTGAAAGACCTCTGCTGTTTGCCAGGGGCTTATAGATATAATTCAACCCGTATAATTGAAAGATAGAAGGAAATTGGGATTGAAATTATTACCGGGGTCATAGAATCACTGGGCAATAGAGATTGAGTCCCTGATTCCAGTCCTCGAGGAACTGACCATCTTGCAGGGACGGGATGCCGAGCTAACTTACACGTGGAATACTGTGTATAACCAAGGGCTGAGTGGGGAGCCCACAAGTACAAGTGCAGCTGGAGCTCAGCCTGGTAACGTGGTTGCCCTGAGGATGCTAGAGGAGGCCCCTGAGAATTAAATCACTTCTGCAATATTTAGAGCACCTTTGCAAACTCAGCCTCATCAAGTTGTCTTCTCTCTCTTTTAACTTCCCTTGGAAGTATTAGATATTATCCTTTGGAACCGTCGTCTAAAACGGGAGGAGGTGGATAAAGAGCCTTGGGACAGATTCAGACGCACTGTTTTCAATGGACTCATTTGGAATTTATGGCTCCGTGCAATCAATCTTTCATCCACTTAAAATTTCACCTCTGCCTCTTCTCAGGTCAACAGCATTGCGATTGGCACGTGTAGCACCATGGGGTTGTTGATAGTCTTGAGATGCCGTGCGGTGGTTCACAGTTTCAATATTTTAATACGGTTCTTGCTTGCAGTCATGTTTTTCAAGCAGGTTAACTTTGCTCAAGTGCAGAGAGGATGACAGAGGTGTGGCTGGAGGCTATGGCGAGTTTGGGGGGCTGGAGCAATCATCTGAGCAGGAAACTTGCACGATGAGTTGGAAACAAGGCCAAGGCGGTGGGGCAGATGGGGAGGGGAGAGACCTGGGAGAGGGTTAAGCTCTCTGGGGAGAGAGCCTGGGTCTGTTTCGCCCAGTTGAATGTGGAAATTGAGCAGGAGGGTGGAGTCAAGAGGAATGTCATTGTCCAGGGCCACTCAACCAATTTAAATGTAACCCGTGCAGGGAAGCCTCTGAATCAGGCGACTGGGAGGGAGGCTCCTTTCTGCATCCTCCCTTCACTTTTCTCAGGTGCCCAGAATCCTCTGGAATCTTCCAGAAGCTTCCAGAAGCTTCAAAGCTCCTGTTCTAATTCTTTCCTTCCTCGTGATTTCCTTCAAATCTGATCTCACTTTTCTCAGGTGCCCACTTTTCAGGTGCCTCACTTTTCTCAGGTGCCCAGAATCCTCTGGAATCTTCCAGAAGCTTCCAGAAGCTTCAAAGCTCCTGTTCTAATTCTTTCCTTCCTCGTGATTTCCTTCAAATCTGATCTGTGCCCCTTCCCTCAGGACCTTTGTGCCCATGTCAGAGCCATATGCAGGGCCGGATCAACAACAAAACATAATGATATCAAAAGCCAACAATCACTGAGTACTAAGTATTTTACAGTTATCTTTATTGGGTCCTCATAAGAACTCTCGGAAGCAGATAATATTATCATCCCCACTTTTCAGATGGTAAAACCAAGCAACACAGAGGCAAAGCATCAGGATTTGAACCCACAACGCCCACTTTACTACCCCACTTCATACATGAATAGCAGGTGATGAATCTGGTCCGCTGTGTCAGTTCTTCTGTTCTTATGTGGGTACTTCTATCCATCTTCATAGTAGTTAGAAGACTGCTATGCATATATTTATTGATTTGAATGAATCAATATTGAAAGGATATTCATGGAGGCCACATTATTCCCCAAATACCATGCTAGGCTGGGA
This sequence comes from Lagenorhynchus albirostris, assembly GCF_949774975.1. Taxonomy (NCBI): domain Eukaryota; kingdom Metazoa; phylum Chordata; class Mammalia; order Artiodactyla; family Delphinidae; genus Lagenorhynchus; species Lagenorhynchus albirostris. Next base: position 94,986,539 of record NC_083104.1, on the reverse strand, counting down.
TGCGAACAGCTGACGATCACTGAACGAGCACACTCTGTGCTAGACTGACGACATGCGCTAGACTGACGACATGCGCTAGACTGACGACATGCTTATGTGCACTCGCTCATCTGACTTCATCACAGCCCTGTGAGGTAATGACTATTAGCATCAGCTCTCGCTTATAGACAAGGAAATGGACAGATCACATGACTGCCACGGACAGGTCTGGGATTCGAACTGAGATTGTCCACAGAGTTCACACTTTCAGGCATCATCCTCTCCTGCAAGACAGGTTTGCTCACGGTTACGTTGAGGAAACTTACGCACGATCAAGAGCCACCCCCAAAAAATGGACCCTATTTTTTGTGGGTTTTCATGACCTAAGTGAATGGAGAACACGTCATTGAGGAGAGGAGAGAAGGTGAGGCGAGATCTGAACGAGCAAAGTGAAAAGGGCAAGGAGGTCAGGGTGAGAAAACATGACGGGAGGAAGTGAAATGGATTTACTGATTAGGAGAGTCAGAGATCTGATGCTGAGAGGAACGGGTGAGTTGCAGTTCAAAAGAGATTTGGGGGCCTTTGTTTATTAAGCTGAGAAACGTGGTCTTTTTCATGACAATCTTTTCAAAAGAAAAGAAAGGACATAGTGAAGGCCATGATCTAGGGATATACCAAGCCTCAGTTTCTTCATCTGTAAAACAGAGCTATTCACTCTACCCTGTGAGTGGTGTGAGCCGATGTGTGCAAAGTGCCAAGCACATGCCTGGAGTAATGTTAGGTTCCCAATAGATGGTAGTTACTCATCTGACTGTGGGTCCCAGGCTGAATCCTGTACGTAGCAACCTAGCAACTGGGGGCTGCACGAAAGGGCGGAGGGTTAGGAAGCAAAGGGCGCTAAGGACTCTTACTGACACTGAATATTAGAAAAGAGGCCAGTGGTAGGTGGTAGGTGACTCCTCAGTTTCCAGCCAAACTGGCACTAACAGAAGAGGCAGAGAAATCAGGAAAGAGAGAGCGAGCCAGTGTTCGTGAAGCACTGAGTTTAGCTGCAGACAAGCAGTACCTGCAGTGACAGTGAGTGTAGCCAGGAGGCAGGGGGCGGGGGGGGGGGAAGGAATGCAGTTAAACTCAATAAATATAAACATATTTGAATAAACAAATAAATGAAACTATAATGTTGGATGTAGGCAGAGGGAAGAGAGGGAAGACTAGAAGGTTACGATCCAATCCCTTGGAAATATTCACTGTGCAGGAGGCAGGGACGAGATAAAGAGAGTCAAAGATCAGAGAGGTAGGAAAAGAAGCAAGATACAGAAGTGTCCCGAAGACCAAGGGCTGAGTATATCCAAAGAAAATAATAATAATACAAAATTCAACATGGTCGAGTACTGCAGGGACGGCAAGGAAAGTGAACTGCAAGAACGAGGCTTTCCTGGGGGCTTAGGCTCCACTGGACGGTGCACACACACCTGAGCACAGGGGGAGACAAGTGTGATGGAGAGAGGCAGGTACTGCTACCTGCCCATCCCTGGGCATCTCTGAATGGGAAACAGGGTGGAAAAGTTAAGATAGTAGCTTGAGGGGAGAAAAATGTAAGAGAAAGCAATTCCTAGACAGGAGAGAATTAAGCATGAAAAGGGAGAGATTGAGGATGCTTAAGAGAAAGGGACAATGGTAACAAGGCAAGGACATCTCCCCACAGGAGAGGCAGACGTGAAACTGACAACCGAAATCCACATCATGACCTTTTGATGACTTGTGGAGATCTGTCTTGTTACCATATAGTCAGACCTCTGAAGACAAATATAAAAAGACATAAAAGCAAATACTAACGATGCCATTGCCATATGGAAAGAAATGTTTTCCCCTGCTTAAAATCAATTTAGGGTCAAAATAGAGCATCAGAAACAAAATGAGAAAATAATTTGAGAAAGAAAAAAGTAGTTAAAGGAAGGAAAGAGAAGTACCAGGACTCTCGCCAGCATGTTGGCTATAGCTCCCTGGTAGAAGCAAACTCCTCGCCCTTCTGGAACTGTGGCCATCCGTTCTGGGAAATGAGATGGTTCCTGGTCTCTTACCTTCTTTGACAGGTTTTTGCATAAGTTCAACAGAAAAATAATGTGCTGTAAGGCAGTAACCGTAAGGCTCTTAGAAATATGTTATAAATGAACGCGAGTGGTGCGGTAATGGTTAAAAGAGATTTCGTTATCCCAGATGTAACAAGACAGCTTTGTGAACACCCTTTGAGAGGTGATTGATGGGTCTCCAGCAACCTCCTGCAAAGAACTTTGAAAGCACCTGTTCAGAAGAAACGTTGGACCAACAGGAGGCTTAATGTCTCTAGTGGGATGTTCCTGCCCCCGGGGGCAGGAATCCAGCGTTGCCAGCAGTGGGGTCCTCCCCGCTATTTATTCACCCCAGTGATAAATCCAAGTTATGGAGAGGGAACCTGACGAGAGGACACCCACTGCAGCCTGCCCGAGGGAGAGCCAGGGAGAGCCAGCTCCGGAGCACGCATACTTAGGTAACTCAAAACAAGAATGTCAAGTTTCTTTTTAAAGGTATAAGGTGATTTTTTAAAATGTGCACGGTGGAGAAAAAGAAATGCCCCAAAACTCTAGGCCCCCAGGGATCTGAGTTCTCAGAGTTGCAGGCTCGCCAGGGATGGTCTGTTTCCTGCTGTCCCCTCCTCCCCTGCAGGGCCAGAGTTGGCACAGGTGGCTGAAGCTGCGGCTTTAGGGCTGATGGATGATGGCAACTTGATGAGGATCCCATCCCACTCTCTCTCTGGTTTCAAGTCTTCTGCTAGCCTTTTTTCTTTTCTCCTAAATATCATCTTTTTCTCTTGTACCAGTCCTTTGGCCTCATCATGTCCCGTCTTATAAGATCACAGTCTATATGTGTTTTCATCTGCATGCATTCTCACAGCTGATCATAAGCTTTTAAGGCAAGGACCTATGCCACACATCTTTATCTTCCAGGACCTGGCCCAGTTCTGTGCCCAGAAAATCTATATGAATTTTACTTCCATTTTCATTTCTTTTTATACATTCATCAATTAGCACAACATTCGTTAAAGGGATCATATACACACAGAGATGAGCCTCATGACTCATTCCAGAAAACTGCAGAATTAGATCGTTGAAATTTTGGAATTTCTTACACCTCAAAGTGGCACCAGTACATCATCTATTCATTCATTCATTCATTCATTCATTCAACACCACCGAGTGCCTGTTATCTCCAGGCACTATGCACACTACACACACTACACACACACACACACACACACACACAAATCCCTGCTCTCTAGTAACTCAGTTTTGTTTAAAATAAATAAATAAAATGACTAATCATAAATAGTTACAGGATGGCTTAACATATTGCTAAAAAAAAGTGGTGGATAAAGGAGCCACTGCATTTGCCTTGATAATTAGGCATAGGGGAGTAGGGTCCTGAGGGGTGAATAGGAGCATCCTTTGACTCACGTGAAGACAGTGCAAGTCTGCAGTCACCGCTGATGTCACAGGTTGGAGCGAGGTTACCACACATCCCTGTGGAGTACAGGGAGCTTCCTTGGAATACCCTGCATCAGGGCCAGACAGCCCCATGGTAAAGAAATGCTTTCATCCATCTCCAGAGTAGCCTTTCTGCTTCATCTGGTGCTGTTTGGGAAAGTATTTTGGGGATGGTTGCCTGCAAGCTGTTCAAATCCCTTGCAGGCTCCCAGAATGCTGAAGAATTTATGAACTTGGGTGTTTAATGTAGGCAGTTTGAACCATTTGATGGGAAATACCTGTTTGACTTTGATCAGAGAATTCCTATTATCTGGAAAATTGGTTTTCTAGTAAGCTGGGGTGGGGTGTTTGAGGCTTTGCCTTTTTATTTCACTTTGAGGTTTAAAATTGTAGTCTGGCTTTAAAAATGGCAAAGATGCATTTTCCTTCTCTCTTTGCCTCTCCTCCTGCAGGTTTTGTTTTGTGAATCACTTCCCCAGGACTGTTGTTTGAAAGTTTTCCTGACAATGACACGGCCACTTGTCAATGGTGTTCCTAAGAGAAGATACTGTTCATTTTCTACATACATTCTTACAAGCATGGGAAACTAGGGGGGATCTCGTCTAATGACAGGGACACAGGGAATAAGGTCTGGGGACACAATTGACCATTAAAACCCTGTCTGGGGAAGCAAAATGGAATGGAAAAGGGTTCTCTGATTCTACTATGACCTTAAGATACAGGCTCATTGTAGCCTTGTGATAAAGCAAATCACAAGTGCATGTACCCTCACGTTAAAATCATTGTCTTATTGCTAAAAAAAGCATCTTAAAAAAAAACATATTCAAATGTCACAGATTTACATTCCTGAAAATGAAGGAACATTTTTGCAAGTTAAAAGGTCACTCTCGGGCTTCCCTGGTGGCGCAGTGGTTGAGAGTCCGCCTGCCGATGCAGGGGACGCTGGTTCGTGCCCCGGTCCGGGAAGATACCGCATGCCGCGGAGCGGCTGGGCCCGTGAGCCGTGGCCGCTGAGCCTGCGCGTCCGGAGCCTGTGCTCCGCAGCGGGAGAGGCCGCAACAGTGAGAGGCCCGCGTACCGCAAAAAAACAAAACAAACAAACAAAAAAGAGTCTGAGGCAGGTGGAAACTTAACGAATGCAGATCCGTATTATGCTTTAGCTACCACTTCAAAAAACAGTAGAGGGAAGAATAGAGGATGGAGATCATGAGGCGTGAAAGCTGGGTTCCAAGCATGGGATCCCAACGGAAGTGGCTGGTTGCCTTCAGACCAGCGTTCAGCTCCACGTGATGAGATGTTTCCTCTCCTCTACCTTCATCTTCTCACTTTCTCTTTTTCATGAGCTGGAGACTTTCTCAGTCAGCCATGCACAAGGGGGCTTCCTTTTCCTCTGGTTTAGCAGGTGCCTCCCTCCCAAGTTTGAGAGATCAAGCCATCTCCTGAGCTCCCCAAGCCCTCATGTCCACCTGTCCCTCTCCTCTTGGGCTTCTGGGCTCTTTTGAACATGCAACAACAGGAAGAAGGAAGGGACTTCCATGCCGGAACAGCCAGTGCCTGCAGACAGTGAAGGGGAGTTTTGATGTTATAATAAGCTTAATACATTGCACCTTTCTGCTGAGTCCTTCGAACTGTGCAGCGCAGCTCAAGGCTTCTGTTCTTCCTCTCTCCGAGTCGTCCTGGCTAATCCAAAACCCACCAGCAAGGCTAAGCGCTCAGGCCCTCTCTCCTCCGCTGCATCACTGACCCTCATCATCCGGTTCTGCCCATCTTTGTGATGTTTCCTTTCTAGTCCAAAGAGCAGCAGTTCTCCAGCACTGAAAACGTGACATTAGCGCTTTATTATTACTTCATTCATTTGCCACGTGCTTTTAACAAGTATTTTTGCGTTGTGGTATGTGCCAGGCATTTTCTAGGTGCTGGAGATACAAAGATGTCTATTACACTACTCCTAATCTCAAGAAAGCTCTCATTTAATAGAAAAGTTGTGAACAGAAATCCAAATTTTAATCAACTATATCTAGGTTAGCACTTTATAATTAATCATAAAGTTTAAAAATCCAAAGTTCTCAAAAAAAGGAGTTTTATTTAACTCAGCCATTTGACTCTTTTTAAAGACCATGAATTGAATAACCCATTTCTGGTAAATAAAACGTGTGTTTTTAATTAGATTTGCACTCTAAGAAATAAACCCTTTTGCTATCTAGAAAATGCACTTCTCCAGAATGACTTTATGTTAGTCAGTTTGGCTGTAGTAACAAACAGCTCCAAGATCTCAGTGGCTTGTAACATTTATTTCTCACTCATGGTACATGTGGGCTCTCTTAGAAGCTGTGGCTCTGTTCCATGTCTCTTCTGATTTCAGAACCCATGCCAACGGTATCTGGGCTCTGCTGAGCTTTTGAGAGAGAAAGAGTAAGGGAGCTAGTAGAAACATACAGTGCCCCTCAAAGTGCCTTACACGGGGTGCATGTCATCCTCAATCACATTTCAGTGTCCAAAGCAGGTCACAACATCAAGGTCAAAATCAGTGGGGTGGGGATGTATTCTTCCCACAGGCAAGGGGTGGAGGAGGAAGGCTAATGTTTACTGAATTCCCAGGGCTTCCGTAAGCCTATTTTGCTGGATAGATGAGGCTGCACCTGTATTTATATCTATGTCTATTTCAAAGATATACAATGATCAAACTTGTACTAGTCAGTGCACGCTGGGAGAATCACAAATGTCAAGAAAACAGGATACTTGAGAATGTATGCTAATCTGACACCAGGGTGCTAACGTGCTTCCACCTTGCACTTTGGAGGCCCTGAAAGGAACTGAAGTGATTTTGTCAGCCTTCTCTTCAATGTCTGTGTCATTTGGGGGCAGACGGCAGCGAGAAGGATCCACTCATGAGCTAAACGATCTTCCTTTAGCCAGTATTTCATCGCCATTTTGATTCATTTATAGTGTTAATTTTCACAGATCCATTCATTTAACAAATGAGATAACTCCAAGTTAGACTTGACACCTGATGACAGCGAAATCTTCCATGGTTCCATTTTTCTTTTTAAGTCTCTCCCCAGACTAGCAGAGCTTGACCGGAGTCAAGTTACCAGGATCCCACTTTTGGAGCTCTGGCCTGTCGGGTTCTCTGGCTTCTCTGCTGCCGCCTGGTCCAGGGCACCTTCAGATCACCTGGGCTCTTGCCTCATTCCCCTGGTACCTCTCCTGCTCACCTCCTTGCCCCCTGCAGTTCTCAGCATGGCAGCCGGAGTGAGCCTTTGAAATCAGAAGTCAGAGCATGCCTCCTGTGCTCAAACCCTAAAAGGGCTGCTGTTTCATTCAGAGCAAACGCCAACCCCTCCAGTCATTTCCGGGGTCATACTTGACCTGGGCCTTGACCCCTGCCATTTCCTTCCCTCTGTCCCCACTCACTCTGCTCCAGCCTCTTTGGCCTTCTTTCTCCTGGAACCAAATATGTCCCCATCTTAGGGCCTTTGCTCTAGACATTCCTTCTCCTTTTGCCTGCAGTGATCTCCCCCTAGATATCTGCTTGGTTAATTCCCTTACTCGAATATGCGGGTCCCCAACTTTGATTATGAAAACTGCCCCACTCCTTCAGGTCTTCCTGATACTCCTCTGCTTGTTCTTTTTTCAAAAGCAACCTTATCACCGTTTAACCTTCTTAGTAGTTTGCCTACGATGTTTACTCTTAAATACCTGCCTTCCCTCTCTCATATAAGCTTGATGAGACCAGGCGTCTTTATTTTGTTCACTGAAAAATCTCCCAATTGCCAACGTTCACGCTCGGCACAGAGTGGATGTTCCATAGCTTTTCAAACAAAAATTATAAAAACTTACTTTGCACCTGAAATATTCTAACATAAGCCTTTATTTATCATGGCCGAGTAAGGAGCAATTTCCAAAGTGGTGTCAATTTCCCCTGGGGGAAAAAAGCCCCAACATGTGAACATTATCGTGTAACATTCGGGTGATGAATGTGAAAAACTAGACTTTACTCCTCCCATCTTGCAGATCATACCCTTGAGCGCAAGGGGTAGCTGTGAAGTCCCCTGTAATTGAATCCATATGAAAACCCTAATCTTGTTAAACTACCCTCTTCCCAGTAGTTTACTCAAACGTGAGTTGAACGCCAAATAGAGGAAGGAAAACTCCCTCGTGCTTTGACTTTGTTACGAAAAGTCAAAACCAGGCATGCTGTCACTGCCTGGTTTGGGAAATATCTGCATTTTATCATGAAGAAAGAAAGAACTGGAATTGGAGGGTGCAAGCGGAGCCTTCCAATGGGTAAATCTGACCAATGGCTGCTCCAAATAACTCCCATTTTTTCATGACCTAACCTACCCTGCTACCAAATAGCTTTCCTGATCCCCCTGCTCCTTCCACAAAGTTCCATAATGCCTGGTGCTTCTATTAGAGCATTTGTGCCCCCTATTGACAGCATTTTTCAGAGTCCGTATTTTACAAACATACAACCCAACCTTGATTAGATCATGAACAATGAACCAAAGAGAGTCTGGTTTTACTAAGTCTTACAAGGTTTGCACGTATAACAGTTCACTCTGAATCAAACTGGGCTTGAATTCCATCCACCTGCTGGGTGTGTAACCCTCAGCAAGTCATTTCAGCTCCCCAAGCCTCAGTTTCCTCATCTGTAGAATGGGCATACTTTAGGGTTGGTGGACGATTGAATGAGATAATACACTTATGGCTTCTGTTAGTTCTTCCACCAATCTTGTCCAAGTAGAATGTAAATAGTCTACATGAGAGAGTTGCATTTTCCCTATAAAGCGACCAGCTTATTAAATGGGGATGTGCTAAAAGTCCATATTGGGTACATGAGCGATAGAGCACTCCCCTCGAACTCTCAGCCTCTCCAAATAAAGTACTGAAAAATCGAGCCCCTCTTGTTTGCTAGACCCAATGATAGGAGCAGGCAAGCAGTTTCACTGAGTTTGAAGTCTCGTCAAAGTTAGTAGTCTTTGGCAAAGGAGCGCACTAGAGAACATTGTCCTCTTTGTAAAAAGAACTGAAAGGCTCAGGGCAGTGTTCAGATCATTTTAATGCACTTAATGTGGGCTGCACCTCATGCAAATAATAGACTCCACACGCATAACTTCTTTTGCCTGGATAGTGGCTCTTCAGATCTGGATCAGATTAAGATAGAGCTGCATCTGGACCTGTTCGAGGGAAGTGGTGAAACACACACCCATATGGATTTATAGCTGTGTTGGGGGTATTTTGGACTTAGTTGCAAAATCTTCAAGTATAAGATCCAGTTTGGTTGTTAAAATAATAGTGTCTATTAAAATGTTTCCTTTTCTTTGTATCTCGAGCTGACGGTAAAGCAGAGCGGCAGCAATGGCAGTTAGCATTTCAGACACATTGACAAACACGTTTTTCCTTTCCACGGAGACAGAACAGTATGAGTGATCAAAGTTCATCCTTCTACTTATCCAGAGATACGAGAACCTGTAAGACATCGTCATGCATATATGCATTACCATGTGTAAAACAGATAGCTAGTGGGAACCTGCTGTACAGCGCACGGAGCTCAGCTCTGTGCTCTGCGGTGACCTAGGTGGGTGGGATGGGGGTGTGTGTGTGGGAGGGAGGCCCAAGAAGGAGGGGATGTATGTATGCATGTAGCTGATTCGCTTTGTTGTACAGCAGAAACTAACACAACACTGTAAAGCAAATATACCCCAGTTTTTAAAAAATGAAAAAAAAAAAGACATTGTCATGATCTTGTCCTCAAGAAATACAAAATGTGGAGTAAGGGAGGGTAGGATTACTGAGTAGGACAATTCTACAGGTGATGTGAATAATGCCAGGAAAGGATTATAGGTTTTATTGGAAGGCTGTTCAGGGATGGGGTGATAGGTCTCTGAGGAAGAGTCAGACCTACCTGCACCAGGCTTTCAGGTAAGGCTGGGATTTCTTAAGGCAAAGGAGGGAGGCTTCCAGAGAGGGAAGAGGAACCGGAAAAGTACACAGTCTTGACAGTATAAAGAGCATCCAGGCAAAACTTTTAGGCCAGTAATGTGGCTGCAAATGAGATTGGAAAGGAAGGAAAATCCCATTATTTGAGCCCATACTATGGGCTGGGCTGAGCTGGGCACTTTATAAACACGATTTCCTGACTCTGCCTGTAAACCCCAGTGTACAGGTGAGAAACCAGGGCTCTGAGAGGTCAAAAAGGGTCACGTGGCCACTCAGGTGCAAAGTTGAAGCCAAATCCATGTCTGTCTGACTCCAGAGCCTATGCTCTTTGCATCAGATACACAAATGCTAGGTAGGCTGGGAAACTGAAATCCAAAACTAGAGTCAAGGGGAGCTCAAGACTTTGCTGTTATCTTTCAATGAACTTGGATTTGTCAACGGTAGAAAATTGCTGCTTTAAGGTTCTGCTGTCCCTACCTCTCCAGATTCTCCATAGGAGTTGCTACCAGGATAATATAAACAACAGAATGGCTTAAAAGTTAGCAAGTAGAGAGATAAGTCACAAACTGGCCAGCTGCTCCCAGGACAGGTTGTAGATATGTCAAGATGGCCCTGGGAGCCCTTCATTGTTACATGTATGATTTTTTAAATGTTTTGGGGTCCCCCTCATCCCTCCTCCTTGTGACCCGCCGTGCCTGGGGCCTCTGCAGCCCGCGTGATGATAACACCAATAGCTTTCAACCCAAGTGACAGCCCCTGGTTTCCAGCCTCAGGCTGATCAAAGAAACCGATTTCATCTTCTCCCCTCTTGGGGACAAACAGCTGAGGTCCTCTCTACACAGGCAGCTCACTCAAAACCAAAACCCCTTTCTGCATCAGGAGTCACATGGGCCTCCAGATTCCTCAAAGCAGCCCCATTACTCCAGGCAGAGAAGATTCAAGAACCTGCATTCCTAGTTACTTGAGGCCAGTTATGCCCTCCGCCCAGCAGGGGTAAGGGAGGGAAGACCCCAGGCAGAAAGATAGCACGTGTGACAGTTAGCTCACATTAATGGCAATTTGCGTGGGAACACGTCTTCCACTCCTGACCTGTGGAATTTTTACTGAAAAAAAAAAAAAAAATCCTTTAACTTTCACTTTTTAAACGTTATCGCCATCTCGTGGCTTCTTTCAATATTGCATGTGAATGATTCGGCGCAGGTTAACCCGCTGTTGCAAATCAATTCACTCCTTTATTCAAGTACTTTTTATGCCCCTGATATCTCAGGCATTGCACAGAAAAGCAAGCTGATAAAAGGAAAGAGTAAGAAAGCCTATGATTATTACTGAAATTAGTACTTAATTCTCTTTAATCCTCAGCAGTCAGGTTTGTATGGCCAGGTCTGAAGAGACATTGAACTTCCGCAGCCTCTAGCTGCCGGTTCAGCCCCTACAGAGCTAGACAAGTCCTGCTATGTGACAGGTCACTTAACATGTTCCCATTAGAGTTGTGGGGTATCTGAGAAGCAGAATGGAGTATACCTTAAATACATAAATTACATAAGTGATAAATGCCCAGCATAGAGAAAAAATCCAAAACATGAAAGAAAATTAAAATCGTCTTTAATCCCATCACACAGAGATAACTGTCTTGATTAACATTTTAATATATATCTCCCATATTTTTATGGACATGTGTTATAAAAGTAGTATCATAACACGCATTCTGTTTTTAAACTTCTTTTTAAAAATTGTTAATGCCTCTTTCTTGCTCGCTGCTGTATAGCTAGAGCCTAGAACGCTATTTGGTACCCAAGGGGTTCTCTAAAAGCAGTTGTTAAATAAGTGACTGTGAATAAACAGTTTGCATAATTGCTTTTAATACTTGTATAATATTCCACTTTGGGGCTACCCCCTATTTATTTAACTAATCTATTCTCATCTGATAATACATTTCTTTTTATTTTTATTATTAACAAAACTATGATAAGCAAGGGCAGTGGAGTTTTGAGTTTTACTACATAGTGGCAAAAGGGTCCCTCAGCCAACCTTGTGATTATAAGATCGACAGCAATCATGGTGGTGATTGCTTTCTAAATAAAATGCAAGTTCTGGTGCAGATTTACCCATCAACGTGCAACCAAAGTGACATCATCTTGTTCCGAACCTTAATCCATGATTTTTAAGTCTGTCTGCAAATTAAAATTACCGGGGAAATTTTAGCACTAAGCCTGCCTGGGTCCCAGCCCCTGGAGATTTGTGATTTAATTGGTCTCAGGTGGATCTCACTAGGGTGTATTTACCAGAACTTCAGGGTAATTCTAATATGCAGCCAGGGTAGAGAAACTCTACTTTGAATGGAGTTACCCACAGAGTTCGTGTCAGGGAGACCTCACAAGAGGGGAGACAGCCTAATCAAGAAGCCCTCGGTGAGTGCGTGTCTGAGGATGAATCCAGGACACCCAGCGTGACGTATTTCTCAGAGACAACAAAGCAAGTTCTGTATCCTCACGCTAATTGGAACCACTCAGAGCTATTGTAGGGAATTAACAGCGTAATGCAAAAAAAAAAAAAAACAGGTAAATATCTGTTAGATAACCTCCAATACCACAATGACTTTACATGCATCAATCATAACCCTTGTGTGCATAAAGATGCGGACTGCATCTCTCCATTGTAGTATAGTAAACCCTTCAGCAGGCATTACCTTATAACTCAACATGAGTACTAACACAGGCTTCAGTTGCAAGGCAGAGGAAATTAACCTCGGAACTGCAGACGGCACATATGTTGTAATTGGTTTAGAACCATTTGGTAGATTTATGAGGGGGTTTCTCTTCCCTTTTCTTTTGAAATATAGACCACATATTTCCTTTGACAATTCTCTGAGCCTGATGACTGGTTGCTCTCGTTTTACATACACCAGACTTCTGAGTATCCTTTTCTGAACTGAGCATGCCCGGATCACCTGCCCCACTCCCACCCCACCCCAAGGTACAGTGAACGCTTCACATGGGACCAAAATGCCAGACAGTCCCATGGGACAAAAACCAGATAAAGGCATTGGTGTAGTCTGTACTCCCTGGGAGACTGTAGTTAAAAATAAACGTAAACAGCAGAGAAACATTCTTCAGTGCCGAAAAGAGTTCTAACCATAATTCTTTAGGGAATAAAAGTCTCATTTTTAAATCTCCAGTGAACTGACTGTTCCTTATATGTTTTTCTTCCTACGCAGTTGGTTTTGATCTCTGTAATTCTATCTTGTCTTTTAAGTACCACTCCTTTGTTTTAGGGGAGTGATGGGAAGATCTCTCTAGAGAACTGGCAAGGTCAGTTTTGTGTATATCTCCTGTGGGCTAAGGGTAGAATTCAAAGGGAAGTAGCCGAAAGTTCTATTGATCCCTTCTTGACATTGGACTGTAAGGTCCCAGGATGCCATCTTGAGCAGTGTGCTGTCACAATGAATTCCACCTAAATCCAGTCACTTGGGTCAGCAGCAGATGTGGAAAAGTTGGATTCAAATACAAGTCCTCAAGTCAACATGATCATGTCCTTAAAGGAGCCGTTTCTGAACACAGCACCTAACTGAACTGAATAATAAATGAAAGTCATCATCAGCCTTGGTTTCTGTGTCCCTTTGCTACATAGTGGACACAGAAAATATTTCACAACCTCGCCTTCTACTCCCTTCCTCTAGAAGATTTCCATTTGCATGAAACATGCCCAATCCCTCCCACGCTAAAAAATAAAGCCCCCTTCAATCCCACATCTTCTTATTATTGCCACAGGCTCTCAGCCTAACTCCCCCTACCCATCACACACACACACACACACACACACACACACACACACACACACACTTCACCTAATTTATAGTGTCCACTTCCTCCCCTTACATCCTTCATCACTTACATCCTCAATCTGGCTTGACCTTTATCACTCCACTAAGTCCTCTCCACCCCAATGACCCCTTATGTCTTGTTCCAAAGTGTAAGGGGCACTTTGGTGTCTTTACTACTTGACTTTCCAGGCAACATGAAGCACCGTGGACCATTCTCTCCTGGAAACACCATTTTCCTTAACTTCGGGCCACCACATTCTCTGGGGATTTTTTCTCACTTCTCTGGCCATTCCTGGGGTCCTGTGTTGCCCCCTGTGCTTCCTTCTGCTCCCCTACATCTTGTGGTTACACACTGCCCGGCCCTCTACCCTTCTCTCTCCGCTCTGCAGAGTCTCTGCCTGGGGCTCCATCCAGCCCCATGTCTCCAAATACCAGCTGTGAGCTGATGTCTCTCAAACTCCACTTTAGCCCTGATTGCATTCCTGTGCCCTAAAACCATATATCCACTGGACCCCACAATCTCGGCGTGTCCCAAACTCGGCTCTCCCACTCACTTCCATATTCCATGTCTCTGTGAGTGGCGACCCCAGAAGCCCATTTGCCAAATCAGAAACCTGGCAATCATCCTTGATGACCAGAACACCCTATCCTGTCAAGCCTACCTTCTAAATGTCTCAGACACGACCCCTCTCTTCATTTGAGCTACTATCTTAGTCCATTCATCCCACTATAACAGAATACCAAGACTGGGTGGCTTATAAAACAACAGAAGTTTATTTCTCACCATTTTGGATGCTGGGAAGTTCAAGGATAAGGTGCTGGCAGATTCCATATCTGGTGGAAGTCTACTTCCAAGTCCCCAGATGGCCGTCTTTTCACTACAACCTTACATGATGGAAGGGATGAGGGAGTTTTCCAGGGTCTCTTTCATAAGGGCACTAATCCCATTCATGAGGGCTCCACCCTCATGACCTGATCACCTCCAAACACCATCACATTGGGAATTAGGTTTCAGCATGTGAACTTGGGGGAGGGGGGTTGCAAACATTCAGTCTATAGCATTATTACCGCTTTAATCTAGGCAGCTGGTGTTGTCTTGCACTGGGATCATCTCAGTCACCTGCTGGCAGGACATACCGCTTCCATTCTCTTTTTTGTTTTTTGCAAGTTGCTATAGCTATTTCTTTTTTTTTGAAGTTGCTATAGCTATTATTTTTAACGTCTTTATTGGAGTATAATTGCTTTACAATGGTGTGTTCGTTTCTGCTTTATAACAGAGTGTATCAGCTATACCTATACATATATCCCCATATCTCCTCCCTCTTGCATCTCCCTCCCACCCTCCCTATCCCACCCCTCAAGGTGGTCACAAAGCACCAAGCTGATCTCCCTGTGCTATGTGACTGCTTCCCACTAGCTAGCTATTTTACATTTGGTAGTGTATATATGTCCATGCCACTCTTCCACTTCGTCCCAGCTTACCCTTCCCCCTCCCCATGTCCTCAAGTCCATTCTCTACGTCTGCACCTTTATTCCTCTCCTGCCCCTAAGTTCTTCATAACCATTTCCTTTTTTTTTTTAGAGTCCATATATATGCGTTAGCATGCGGTATTTGTTTTTCTCTTTCTGACTTACTTCACTCTGTATGACAGACTCTAGGTCCGTCCACCTCACTACAGATAACTCAGTTTCATTTCCTTTTATGGCTGAGTAATATTCCATTGTATGTATGTGCCACATCTTCTCTATCCATTCATCTGTCAATGGACACTTAGGTTGCTTCCATGTCCTGGCTATTGTAAATAGAGCTGCAGTGAACATTATGGTACATGACTCTTTTTGAATTATGGTTTTCTCAGGGTATATGCCCAGTAGTGGGATTGCTGGGTCGTATGGTAGTTCTATTTTTAGTTTTTTAAGGAACTTCCATACTGTTCTCCATAGTGGCTGTAACCCGCTTCCATTCTTGCTGATCCAGTCACCATGGTGCAGCCAGAACGCGCTCTCTATAGCACAATCCATCCTAGTTATCAGGACCTCCCCATTGCTTGTAGAATACAAACCTCTTGGCACGTGCTCTGCAAGATTCTCTCTGACCTCCCTCCGACTTGTCTTTCCAGCCCTCTGTGTCACCCAGCACCACTGCACTGAGGACTCAGGCACTTGCCTTACTGTGTGTCACCTCAAGTCCTTTGCATATGCTGTTCCCTGGATCTGAAACACCCCCCTCCAACAGAGCTCCCCATCCACTCCTCTGCTTTGCCTACTTCCCATCTACATATCCTCACATACGGCCTCCCCAGTAAAAACCTCCTGTATCCCCCAAGGCTGTGGTCTTTGCCTTCTGTGTTCACCCAGAGCATGTATGTGTCATTCCATCATATCATCTATTATACTGGACTGAAATGACCTCTTTTTGTGTCTTCTCGCTTTAAGAAGCCTGTAAATTCCATAAAGGCAGAGTCTGAATCTTATTCATCACACAAATCTATCACCTGCCTGATGTACAGTAAGTGATGGATAAATATCAATTGAATAAAGGCAGCATGATTTTACTTTCCTAGTGCAGGGTGGTATATGGAATCCTGATGGAAACAATCATTTTAAAGACATAAAAATAATAAAATTACCCCCAGAATAAAGATGACAAATCAGTCCTTTACCTGTTACACCCCCAAAAGAAAGATGACTGGGCTTCCCTGGTGGCGCAGTGGTTGAGAGTCTGCCTGCCAATGCAGGGGACACGGGTTCGTGCCCCGGTCCGGGAAGATCCCACATGCCGCAGAGCGGCTGGGCCCGTGAGCCATGGCCGCTGAGCCTGCGCGTCCGGAGCCTGTGCTCTGTAACGGGAGAGGCCACAACAATGAGAGGCCCCCGTATCGCAAAAAATAAATAAATAAATAAAAAGAAAGATGACAAATCAGCCCTTTATCTGTTACTCTAGTTAATGCATTGATAATTTTTAGTCATGTCTGTATGCCAAAAACTGTTAAAATTACCCAACGAATATGTTTCATTTAATTTGTCCAAGTGAATGAAATTATAAATGAAGGTGTTTCTCTATGAAGATACTTGCAGCCATTCACAAAATTCTGACAATAAATTAAGCAGCCAAGTGGAGGAGGCAAGCTAACATTTCTTAGGGATCAACGTGTGTTTGCCTGCGCCCTCTGCTGGATGGACTGAGAACAGCTTAAGTGTGGAAAAGACTCCATAAGGAACGTTTAGGACCCACCTAAAAGCATGGCTCTAGGTTCTCAGCAACTCACACTTTGATGCGTAGCGGACAACCCAGGGAGGAAAGTGTGCGACATTACCCTTAGTCAGCAGACTGTACTGTCCTGCGGCATCCTGCGAGCTCATTCTGCAGGAAGCCCCGCTCCCTGGTCTGCACCCCCAGAGCTCTGCCTTCTTCCCTCCAGCTGAGAGGTGTGGGCTTCAGGGGGGCCCCACGGAGACCTCGCCCCTGGGCACGCACTCCGGCCCTTTCACCGCCAGTGGCCTCTGCGCTGGCAGCTGAAAAACCCAGTCTGGGGATCCCCTCTGCCCGGCTGGCCTTCTTAGAGGCCTGGTTGCCAGATTTAGCAAATCTCTGGCAAATGTTTTATTTTATCTGGCCGCCCTGTCTCCAACATACCCATCTATACCCCCTCCTGGTCCCCTGTTGGTGCCTCGCTTCAGTTTTTCAACCCACTTGAGTTTTCCTCTTGAAGTTCACTAGTCTCTTTTTTTTTTTTTTTTGCGGTACACGGGCCTCTCACTGCTGTGGCCTCTCCCGTTGTGGAGCACAGGCTCCGGACGCGCAGGCTCAGCGGCCATGGCTCACGGGCCCAGCCTTTCCGCGGCATGTGGGATCTTCCTGGACCGGGGCACGAACCCGTGTCCCCTGCATCGGCAGGCGGACTCTCAACCACTGCGCCACCAGGGAAGCCCTCACTAGTCTCTTAAAGTGCTTGAACTTCAAAAAAAAAAGTTGTCTTAATCCCTTCCCCATTCTTTGTTTTTAGTTTATTGTTTTACTTTCTATTCATGTGTTTGGCTGTTTCTTTTCCCTCGTTCTTTCTTTCTTTTTTTTCTGATCACTTTATCTAGCGATTTGTTCTTATTTTAACCTTACTTTTACTTCTCATCTTTTCACTGAGAGGTTTTCAGGCTTTAGATTTCCTGGTTGCTTACATGATTATCCCTTTTATATGGTCTTTGCTTATTGTAGTATTTTATCCTTTTTTTTTTCACTTGAAGCCCAGTTTCTCTGTTTGACTCCATAAATAAATGTCTCTGCCTTGCGTGTACTTTATCTACTTTTCATTCATCATCCCTAACTCTTGTGTGTGTGTTTTTCATTTTAACTCAACACTTTGCTTGCCAGCTTGACGTGTAAGCCTCCTTTGCTTTGTTTTTCTTATACTGTTCAGACAAGTGTTATCTTCTATTTTTATTTTTAAATTGGTATTTTTTCCTCTGACTTTGCCAGGGGCAATTCAAGAGGCATGCTGATGAAGGAGACAGTCAGAAGGGTGCCCTGTGTTTTGAGGGAGAGCAGACAAGATGCTTGTCCTCCCCCAGCCAGAGGGGAGGGGCTGCAGGAGCCCATGCCGGTGGCTCGCCTTCGCTTAGCTTTTTGTGTGAATAAAGAAAGAAAGAACGCTGAGTCAGGAGTGGGGCAAAGAAGGGGTTCTTGGGGGCCCTGACACTCTGAGTTGGGAAGCTAGCTAAGGAGGATTCTCTTTTCTGCTTATAAGAGCAGTTTTGCAACAATGTCTACACAGTACTACCAAGAACATGATCACAGGTAATTTTGGTGTAGACACAGGCACCTTGGCCTTCATAGGAAGTGAAGAAAGTTGAGGAGACCTGAGAACAAGAGGCTCCTCTTATAATCTTCCCCAAAACGTGGTAATATATGTTAAAAAAAAAAAAAAAGAAGAAGAGGGGGAGGACAGCTAATGCAAAGGAAGGAAGAGAGGGATGAAAGGAGGGAAAAAAATGAAAATGAAATTTCAGGAGTTTTTCTACCAACCTTCTTATTGTACAGTCTAAGAGAGGAAAGAGAGTCGGCACCTTAGATAGACCCAGGCCCTGAAAATTCAACTCCAGTGTCTAAGCCTGAACGAAGTGGTTTTCAACAGGTGGTGGAGGGGGCAGATTTTGCTCCCTAGGGGACATTTGACAACGTCTGGCAACGTTTTTGGTTGTCACATCTAGTGGGAGAATCCAGGGTGCTGTTAAGCCCCCTACATTGCACAGGACAGTCCCCCAATCAGCAAAAATCACCGCCCCCCCCCCCCACCAAATGCCAGTAGAGCCAAGGCTGAGAAAACTTTGCTCTAAGGACAGTTTTCCTAACAATCTTCCTCCCGTCTTACAGCCTCTTCTATTCACTCCCATTTGAAGACTTCTTTCCCCCAAACCCCCTCTAGTGAACACAGCATCAGCTCCATCAGCCAACCATGTCTCAGGTATCCCAGTGTGTCTCTCATTTCTCTGCAAGTTATTTCTCCACACACCTTCCCAGGCCGAGGAGCTTAGACCGGGACTTGCTCTGCCCAGCATCCGTTTCTTCCTCTTGAGCTGTAGTTTAATCAGCCCACTCTCACGGAGAAGGCATGTCTGCCCCAGGGAACATGCAGCTTCTCTCACCACACAGAATGGACTATCTGTGCTTTGACGAGAGCCCAATACACCCCACTGGCCATCTCAACAGGTCACTCCCCAGCAGCCCAGCCCCGGAGAACCCTGAGCTTCCCAAGGATGACAGCTCCATTTTTCCAGACCCAGTAGGTTTTCTGTAACTACTTTCTTCCACCAGCTCTGAAGATTCCCAGCGGTTCCTACCCACTCAGTTCACAGGTCTGAGGCAAAGGGGAATGAGGAGTGATGCACGAAGGGAAGCAGACATCCACGTGGGAGGGGAGGAGAGGGGAGGGGAGGGAGGGGAGGGGAGGGGAGGGAGGGGAGGGGAGGGGAGGGAGGGGGGGTGAAGCACATGGGCTCTGGGGCCACAGCACCTGCAGTCCATGCCCAGCTCTTGGGCACATTCCTTCACCTGTCTGTGCCTCAGGGTCCTCAGATGTAAAGTGGGGATAACTTACGGGGCTGTTGTGAGGCTCGAGTGAGTCAGGACCAGGGCAGCACTTAGAACAGGGTCAGGCACAACCACTGCCTGGTAAAGGTAGAGGTGACTCAAGGGAGGCTGTGCCGTGAATCAATTGCCAAGAAGTGAATGTCCTTGTCGCCAATACCACCCTTAGACAGCGGTGTTGCAAATATCTCAACCAGATGGTCAGCATGACCAAAGGTTGCCGCTCTCCAAGGTTAAGTGAAAAGCTAAAGGAGTTTCACCTCCTTACAAGGGCAACGGGACTGGACTTCGTCCTACTCCCTGATTCTGTTTCCTCTTTGCTATTTAAGAATGAGTACACGGTGTACAGTTCTCTAAGCTTCCCACTGCCTTCTTCCCAGCACCTTCTCCTTGGCCCCAGGGGAGTTCATGGCTTCCCCCTCATAACGCAGAAACACAAATAAAATGGGATTTTAATTATTTTATGAAAGGGCAGAAATATGGCAATCCCCAAAGGTCGTATAAAACAAAATAGTTTAAAAATCATTGGCCGTAGTGATATTTTTCCACCAGTTGCGTTTTAAAATATGTGAAAAGCCTGGGGTAAATGAAGAGAGATTTCAGCCTATTAACATTCCTAAACAGTTCTAAATAGGTCAAGAATTCAGTTCTAATATCTATGACTTTTTGGTTTCTTCTCATTTCTTCATGATACCACATGTTTTCATAATTTAACATCTTTTGAAGGAGGTAACTGCCTTAAAACTTTCAAGGATAAAATCTTGCTTTGAACCTTCAAATATATATTTTTTAAATGGAAAGTTTGTTGATTAACAGAATACCTACATTTATTTTAGGATTTAGGGGGTAATCAAGCTATTCTTTTTTATATTCCCAGTGTGTAATACTGGGACATCTGGAACAATGAACATTTATGTTTGTTGAATGAATAAAACATACATAGGGATTAACAAGTCAATGAGAAAAGCCATAGCTAGGGTTTTTTTTTTTTTTTTTGGTGGTGCTGTATTTTTTTAGCTAGCTTCTTTTATAGAAACTGCCTATCACAGTAGTTTCCCTGGCATGAGAATCACATTAAACGTCAAACCTTCCATCTTATTTTTCTGACACCTCTTTGACCCAGGGAAGGATAAATAGCTCAATACCTGTAGGGTGAACCAATTATATACCCCGAGGTCACTGACCAGTTCTTAGTCTAGCATAATCAGAATCCCATCCAACCCGCACAATATACCATTATGTAAAGGACATGGTCTGGCTTCTGAGAAAAGGGGATCCTAACCCAGGCTCTGTTCCTTCTTAACCCCCAAGGCTCATTTCCTTAGCATAGAAGGAAACAATTGTGATTTTGTGGAGACGACATATGTAAAGTGCCTGGCACATGGTAAGCCTTCAGTATTTATGTTATTTATTAGGCCATGATCCCAACCACCTCCACAGAAATAACAGGAAAGTCATAGGAAAGCAGATTTGATAGTAGGGAGCCTTCTCACCCATTGGCTAATTCGGTGTTTCTCAACCCTTGACTAAATGTTGACATCACCTACTGAACTTTTGAAAACTTCTGATGCCTGGTACTCACCCCCAGGGAGGCTGATTTAAATGGGCACAAGGGATCTATATGTTTCTCAAGTTTCCCCAGGGGATTCTTTTTTTTTTTAATATTTTATTTATTTATCTGGTTGTGCTGGATTTTAGTTGTGGCTGTCGGGCTCCTTAGTTGCGGCTCGCCAGCTCCCTAGTTGCAGCATATGAACTCTTAGTTGCAGCATGCGTGTAGGATCTAGTTTCCTGACCAGGGATCAAACCCAGGCCCCCTGCATTGGGAGCTCGGAGTCTTAACCACTGCGCCACCAGGGAAGTCCCTCCCCAGGGGATTCTAATGGCCATCCAAGGCTAAGAACTACAGAATTAACAGGTGATCAGGACCTAGGGTACCCGCACTCTGGTAAAGCAGAGGTCTGGTGGTAAGCAACCATTCAAGCACCTTTTCATGGTGAGATCCGTTTGAATGTAGTGTGTTGCATATCTTTTAAGAAAGGTCTTCAATGCTGATTCTAGAGCTGGAATCCGCATTCATGTGTTCATGTAAACACATAATTCATTGAACGTATGTGCCAGGAACTGTGCTATTCTTGTGGGATCTTTGCCTGACACAATCTTTGCCTCATGTGGCTCCCAGTCTAGTGGAGAAAACAAAGGACAGTGACAGTTGTGTGTGATATGTCCCCACATCGGTGTGCACTGGAGAAGGACCACTAACCCAGGGTTAGGGAAGGGGAGGGCCTGAGAGCAAATTCAGAGAAGGTGATGATAAGGATGAATAGGAATTACCTGAACAGAGAAGAGAGATCCAAAGACAGGATGTTGGTGGCACGAGTGGGAAGGAGAGTTTGCCAATTTCATGTAAGAAGCATGATTTATCTTAATCTGTCTTAAAATTATTAGTGTAAGTCTGTGGACATCTATCATACATTTGGGATAGTATTTGGATAACAGGGGTTTAGAGTATCACTACACAGCAACATCCCATCAGTTATATTTCCTGGAAAATATATATGTGTCAACATCCTGACAGTATGTTTTTAAAAGTTGAATAAATGACTTCTAATATTGTTTCTAACTTTTAAAGTTCTAGAATACAGGTAGAATTACTTTGCAAATTTTTTTTTCTTACTTCATTCCGACCTTTCTGTTTATCTGATAGGCTAATGAAGACAGCTTTTATGTGCCTATCGTTGTCGGTATATGAGACAGAAGAGTGGAAAGGTCAGTTGTGCTCTAAGTATAAAATCAATTCCCAGATAGTTGGCCTGTTGACAGCTCTGATTTTAACCATTTAGTCAGAATGGTTTAAAAATATATTACTTCCTATGTTCAGTGGTATTCGACCATAAATAATTGAATTTAGGAATTGGGAGGGACATCAAAGCATTACAGAATTGACACTCGACTTAAACTCCACATACGTTATGTTTCCATGTTCTCATTTCCTATTATCATATAGTTAGATGACTCAGGGGTCAATTTTTTCCCTTTTCCAAAACCTCCTGCTTAAAGACGCTTCCAAATCTGTAACTGAAAAGCACTATTGATAATAAACTAGGATATTTCCTTCCCTCAGATAATCTGTATGTTATAGCTTTGAGAGCTAAAAAACACAATTCAGTGCAGGATATATAAGTAGTCAGTATGCTTTCCTTTGAAATTCAAACTTAACTGTAAAAAATGGGAGAATTTGTTGGCTCAGGAGATAGTTCAGGCAAAGATGGATGCAGAGACTCAACCGATGTCATTAAGACTCTGTCTGGGTCTCTTCATCTCTCAGTTTTGCTTTTATTCTCTAGCAATTTCCCTCTACACAGAGGGAAAGCTAGACCCTGACAGGTCCAAGGCCTGAATATGAATACACTTCGTGGTAGCTGAAAGAGAAACTCTCTCCAGGAACCTTCCAAGTCCCCAAAAGAACTCTAATTGGCCCTGGTTGGGCCATGTGCCTACTCTGGACCAATCACAGTGTCTAGGAAAATGATGTTTTCAGAGTGACCCTTGGCTCCACCACTGTGGTGAGACAGCATCCTTGATGGACCAGCCCACCAGAACCATAGGAGGGGAAAAGAGTAGTTCCCTTGAGAAAGGACATGGGGGCAGACAAGTTAAGAGATGACCATTACTGGTAGCCTTCCTCCTTATTATAGTGTTTCTCTTGTTCTGCCTTCAAACTTTTAATATTTCCACTAAATAAAAAATAAAGATCCAATAGAAAAATTTACTACATTTAGTGGGACTTCTTCCCTTTTGAAAATCCTTTCAGCTACTGACACATTTGTTTTCAGTGAACAATAGGCTTTTTCTGTAACATCACAAACTCTTTCGTTATTCAATTGCTGAGAAAATTCTTAGTAGTTCATGTAACTAGTATATCAGAAAAAAGAATTATGGTTTTATAAATTAAAAATAAATAAACCAAACCTAATTACCTGAGTTTATTATTTCTCCAGAGAAGTAGATGGGGATTGGGGAGGAAAGAGATAAGGTTGAAAATGATAAGCAATTTTATTTTTGTGCTCTTCATTGTGTAAAACTTCTATGAAAAGTTGTTAATGTAGGGACTTCCCTGCCCGTCCAGTGGTTAAGACTCCGCGGTTCCATTGCAGGGGGCATGGGTTCGATTCCTGGTCGGTGAACTAAGATTCCCACATGCTGCACAGCGTGGTCAAAAAATGTTAAAAAAAAAAGTTGTTAATGTATTTGTATTTCTGTATAGTTATTGCAGTGTGAAAATCATTGGTTTCTAACAGGATAGAACTACCTTGGGAAGGTCAACTTTGGTCTAAGGATGGTCTTCAGCTTTGAAGATCCAGAAATTTTGTTTTCCCCCAATACACTCAAGCATTATCAGTATCTCCAAATCTGGCTAATACCAAACTCACAGAAGAAACCTGAGAATTTTCTGGAAACGTCCCTTCATGTATATATCTACAGTGATCAAGCCCTCCTAATTCTGTCTTCTTAATAATCCCTCTCTCCATTCTCATCCTCTCTTTTTTGCCTCTACCACATACAGACCCTCATAATCTCTAATCTAGGCTATGGTTCTACTCTTCTGATATCCCAACTCAATCCTTCATCCTTATGAAATCCACTCTTCACACTAAAGTCAATATCCACATTCAAAATGTAAATCTGAAATGAACTTCCTACCCTGGAACACTGGGACAAAGTAAGCAGGTCCTCAATTAATACTTGAAATGGTACTACTATTTGCAGTGGCTCTTCAAAGAGGGGATAATCAACAATTTCTCTCCGTCAAAGGAAATTTCTAGGAGAAGCCAAATTTTAATCTCAATGTTGATTGGCGAACATGAAACATCAGCGAGATCTATTACTAGGATAATCTTAATGGCTAGTGGTGACCATCTATGCCAGTTTGATGCATGCCTACCCTCTTTGTGGGTAGACTGGATCATTAAGCCAGCTAGTTAGAGAATCTTCTTCTCAGGCCTTTAACTCTGAATTTCTCCTTTTCTTAATTCTACTTTTTTAAGATTCACATTTACCATATCCCTTCTGCTGGTGTATTTTTCTTTAGAAATGGTAACGGAACCAGTTGGACACTATTTTTCCAATTTTAGCCTTAAAAGATAATTTTAAGGAGATTATAATATAGATTAGATAGGAAGATAGGTGATAGATGCTAGACAGATAGATAATAACCTTTAAAATATTATATATGTATCTGATTCCATTCTTCATGCATGGATTTCAACTAGTTTAACTAATTGACCCAGTGAGACCTTTATGTTATACTATCTAAAATAGTATCTGGACGCTGCTGCATAAATCTTTGTTAATGATGGTATGATGAAGAAGCAAGTACAAAGAAGTACAAATCACCGTAAGAGAAAACAGATTTACGAATAGCACATAGAACCTTACAGAAATTGGGCAGCAGGAGAAAAGGATTTAACACTTCAAATATCTACCAAAATCCCGAGCTATCCTAACCCATCTTTGCAGTAACTTCTAAAGATAAGCCTTAACATACTGTCATTTCCATAGACCCTTCTGTTGACTGATTGCCCTGAACATGAGGTGGGCATCTGTCTAGCTGGTTGGACTGTGGTCAGACTTATAGGTGATGGCACAAAGGAGTCATGTGTCCCTAGGTGACAAGAGATGTGAAGTGAATATGAAATGCCACCATTTGGCTGGCGCCTGCTTGGTGATCCGGAAGATTCAGTATCTTGAAGGGTGTTTCTCCAATACTGTGGTGTATCACTAGAATGACTGGGAGAATGGGAAAACACTATTAGTGTTCTGTTCAATAATGCAACAGACTTCACTCAGAAAGCCAGTTTCTCTGTTCAGAGCATAATTTGAAGGACTTTGCCTAATTTGCAGGCAAAATGGATTTTCAGGCACATCAATTTCAAGTAGCCTTCTTTTCTTTTTTTTTAACGTCTTTATTGGAGTATAATTGCTTTACAATGGTGTGTTAGTTTCTGCTTTATAACATAGTGAATCAGTTATACATATACATATGTTCCCATATCTCTTCCCTCTTGGTCTCCCTCCCTCCCACCCTCCCTATCCCACCCCCTAGGTGGTCACAAAGCACCGAGCTGATCTCCCTGTGCCATGCGGCTGCTTCCCACTAGCTATCTATTTTACATTTTGTAGTATATATATGTCCATGCCACTCTCTCACTTTATCCCAGCTTACCCTTCCCCCTCCCCGTATCCTCAAGTCCATTCTCTAGAAGGTCTGTGTATTTATTCCCATCTTGCCCCTAGGTTCTTTTTTTTTTTAACATCTTTATTGGAGTATAATTGCTTTACAATGGTTTGTTAGTTTCTGCTTTATAACAAAGTGTATCAGCTATACCTATACATATATCCCCATATCTCCTCCCTCTTGCATCTCCCTCCCTCCAACACTCCCTATCCCACCCTTCTAGGTGGTCACAAACCACCTAGCTGATCTCCCTGTGCTATGCGGCTGCTTCCCACTAGCTATCTATTTTACGTTTGGTAGTGTATATATGTCCATGCCTCTCTCTCACTTTGTCACAGCTTACCCTTCCCCCTCCCCATATCCTCAAGTCCATGCTCTAGTAGGTCTGTGTCTTTATTCCCGTCTTACCCCTAGGTACTTCATGAACTTTTTATTTTTTTTCCCTAAGATTCCATATATATGTGTTAGCATGCGGTATTTGTTTTTCTCTTTCTGACTTACTTCACTCTGTATGACAGACTCTAGGTCCATCCACCTCACTACAAATAACTCAATTTCCTTTCTTTTTATGGCTGAGTAATATTCCATTGTATATATTTGCCACATCTTCTTTATCCATTCATCTGTTGATGGACACTTAGGTTGCTTCCACGTCCTGGCTATTGTAAATAGTGCTGCAATGACACATTTCGGTACATGCCTCTTTTGAATTATGGTTTTCTCCGGGTATATGCCCAGTAGTGGGATTGCTGGGTCATATGGTAGTTCTATTTTTAGTTTTTTAAGGAACGTCCATACTGTTCTTCATAGTGGCTGTATCAATTTACATTCCAACCAACAGTGCAAGAGGGTTCCCTTTTCTCCACACCCTCTCCAGCACTTATTGTTTATAGATTTTTTCATCACGGGCATTCGGATTGGTATGAGATGATATCGCGTGGTAGTTTTGATTTGCATTTCTCTAATTAATGATGTTGAGCATTCTTTCATGTGTTTGTTGGCAGTCTGTGTATCGTCTTTGGAGAAATGTCTATTTAGGTCTTCTGCCCATTTTTGGATTGGGCTGTTTGTTTTTTGATATTGAGCTGCATGAGCTGCTTGTAAATTTTGGAGATTAATCCTTTGTCAGTTACTTCATTGGCAAATATTTTCTCCCATTCTGAGGGCTGTCTTTTCGTCTTGTCTATGGTTTCCTTTCCTTTGCTTAAAAAGCTTTTAAGTTTCATTAGGTCCCATTTGTTTATTTTTGTTTTTATTTCCATTTCTCTAGGAGGTGGGTCATAAAGGATCTTGCTGTGATTTATGTCATAGAGTGTTCTGCCTATGGTTTCCTCTAAGAGTTTGATAGTGTCTAGCCTTATATTTAGGCCTTTAATCCATTTTGGGTTTATGTTTGTGTATGGTGTTAGGGAGTGTTCTAATTTCCTTCTTTTATATGTAGCTGTCCAGTTTTCCCAGCGCCACTTATTGAAGAGGCTGTCTTTTCTCCACTGTGTATTCTTGCCTCCTTTATCAAAGATAAGGTGACCGTATGTGCGTGGGTTTATCTCTGGGCTTTCTATCCTGTTCCATTGATCTATATTTCTGTTCTTGTGCCAGTTCCATACTCTCTTGATTACTGTAGCTTTGTAGTATAGTCTGGAGTCCAGGAGCCTGATTCCTCCAGCTCTGTTTTTCTTTCTCAAGATTGCTTTGGCTATTCGGGGTCTTTAGTGTTTCCATACAACTTGTCAATTGTTTTGTTCTAGTTCTGTGAAAAATGCCAGTGGTAGTTTGCATTGAATCTGTAGATTGCTTTGGGTAGTATAGTCATTTTCACCATGTTGATTCTGCCAGTCCAAGAACATGGTATATCTCTCCATCTGTTTGTATCATCTTTAATTTCTTTCATCAGTGTCTTATAATTTTCTGCATGCAGGTCTTTTGTCTCCTTAGGTAGGTTTATCCTAGATATTTTATTCTTTTTGTTGCAATGGTAAATGGGAGTGTTTTCATAATTTCACTTTCAGATTTTTCATCATTAGTGTATAGGAATGCAAGAGATTTCTCTGCATTAATACTGTATCCTGCTACTTTCCCAAATTCATTGATTAGCTCTAGCAGTTTTCTAGTAGCATCTTTAGGAATCTCTAAGTATAGTATCATGTCACCTGCAAACAGTGACAGCTTAACTTCTTCTTTTCCGATTTGGATTCCTTTTATTTCTTTTTCTTCTCTGATTGCTGTGGCTAAAGTTTCCAAAACTGTGTTGAATAATAGTGGTGAGAGTGGGCAACATTGTCTTGTTCCTGATCTTAGTGGCAATGGTTTCAGTTTTTCACCATTGAGAACGATGTTGGCTGTGAGTTTGTCATATATGGCCTTTACCATGTTGAGGAAAGTTCCCTCTATGCCTACTTTCTGGAGGGTTTTTATCATAAATGGGTGTTGAATTTTGTCGAAAGCGTTCTCTGCATCTATTGAGATGATCATATGGTTTTTCTCCTTCACTTTGTTAATATGGTGTATCACATGGATTGATTTGCGTATATTGAAGAATCCTTGCATTCCTGGGATAAACCCCACTTGATCATGGTGTATGATCCTTTTAATGTGCTGTTGGATTCTGTTTGCTAGTATTTTGTTGAGGATTTTTGCATCTATGTTCATCAGTGGTATTGGCCTGTAATTTCTTTCTTTGTGACAACTTTGTCTGGTTTGGGTATCAGGGTGATGGTGGCCTCATAGAATGAGTTTGGGAGTGTTCCTCCCTCTGCTATATTTTGGAAGAGTTTGAGAAGGATAGGTGTTAGCTCTTCTCTAAATGTTTGATAGAATTCGCCTGTGAAGCCATGTGGTCCTGGGCTTTTGTTTGTTGGAAGATTTTAAATCACAGTTTCAATTTCAGTGCTTGTGATTGGTCTCTATATTTTCTATTTCTTCCTGGTTCAGTCTCGGAAGGTTGTGCTTTTCCAAGAATTTGTCCATTTCTTCCAGGTTGTCCATTTTATTGGCATAGAGTTGCTTGTAGTAATCTCTCATGATCCTTTGTGTTTGATCCTTTGTGTTTCTGCAGTGTCAGTTGTTACTTCTCCTTTTTCATTTCTAATTCTGTTGATTTGAGTCTTCTCCCTTTTTTCTTGATCTTGGCTAATGGTTTATCAATTTTGTTTATCTTCTCTAGAACCAGCTTTTAGTTTTATTGATCTTAGCTATCGTTTTCTTCATTTCTTTTTATTTCTGATCTTTATGATTTCTTTCCTTCGCTAACCTTGGGTTTTTTTGTTCTTCTTTCTCTAATTGCTTTAGGTGTAAGGTTAGGTTGTTTATTCGAGATGTTTCTTGTTTCTTAAGGTAGGATTGTATTCCTATAAACTTCCCTCTTAGAACTGCTCTTGCTGCATCCCATAGGTTTTGGGTCGTTGTGTTTTCATTGTCATTTGTTTCTAGGTATTTTTTGATTTCCTCTTTGATTTCTTCAGTGATCTCTTGGTTATTAAGTAGTGTATTGTTTAGCCTCCATGTGTTTGTATATTTTACAGATTTTTTTTCCTGTAATTGATATAGCGTTGTGGTCGGAAAAGATACTTGATATGATTTCAATTTTCTTAAATTTACCAAGGCTTGATTTGTGACCCCAGATATGATTTATCCTGGAGAATGTTCCATGAGCACTTGAGAAGAAAGTGTATTCTGTTGTTTTTGTATGGAATGTCCTATAAATATCAATTAAGTCCATCTTGTTTAATGTATCATTCAAAACTTGTGTTTGCTTATTTATTTTCACTTTGGATGATCTGTCCATTGGTGAAAGTGGGGTGTTAAAGTCTCCTACTATGATTGTGTTACTGTTGATTTCCCCTTTTGTGGCTGTTAGTATTTGACTTATGTATTGAGGTGCTCCTATGGTGGGTGTATAAATATTTACAATTGTTATATCTTCTTCTTGGATTGATCCCTTGATCATTATGTAGTATCCTTCTTTGTCTTTTGTATTAGTCTTTACATTAAAGTCTATTTTGTCTGATATGAGAATTGCTACTCCAGCTTTCTTTTGATTTCCATTTGCATGGAATATCTTTTTCCATCCCCTCACTTTCAGTCTGTATGTGTCCCTAGGTCTGAACTTGGTCTCTTGTAGACAGCATGTATACGGATCTTTTTTGTATCCATTCAGACAGTCTATGTCTTTTGGTTGGAGCATTTAATCCATTTACATTTAAGGTAATTATTGATATTTATATTCCTATTACCATTTTCTTAATTGTTTGGAGTTTGTTATTGTAGGTCTTTTTCTTCCCTTGTGTTTCCTGCCTAGAGAAGTTTCTTTAGCATTTATTGTATAGCTGGTTTGGTGGTGCTGAGTTCTCTTAGCTTTTACTTGTCTGTAAAGGTTTTAATATCTCCATCAAATCTGAATGAGATCCTTGCTGGGTAGAGTAGTCTTGGTTGTAGGTTCTTCCCCTTCATCACTTTAAATATGTCCTGCCACTCCCTTCTGGCTTGCAGAGTTTCTGCTGAAAGATCAGCTGTTAACCTTATGGGGATTCCCTTGTATGTTATTTGTTGCTTTTCCCTTGCTGCTTTTAATATTTTTTCTTTGTGTTTAATTTTTGATAGTTTGATTAATATGTGTCTTGGCATGTTTCTCCTTGGATTTATCCTGCTGGGACTCTCTGTGCTTCCTGGACTTGATTAACTATTTCCTTTCCCATATTAGGGAAGTTTTCAACTGTAATCTCTTCAAATATTTTCTCAGTCCCTTTCTCTTTCTCTTGTTCTTCTGGGACCCCTATAATTCGAATGTTGGTGCATTTAATATTGTCCCAGAGGTCTCTGAGACTGTCCTCAATTCTTTTCATTCGTTTTTCTTTATTTTGCTCTGCAGTAGTTATTTCCACTATTTTATCTTCCAGGTCACTTATCCGTTCTTTTGCTTCAGTTATTCTGCTACTGATTCCTCCTAGAGAATTTTTAATTTCATTTATTGTGTTGTTCATCACTGTTTGTTTGCTCTTTAGTTCTTCTAGGCCCTTTTTAAACGTTTTTTGTATTTTCTCCATTCTATTTCCAAGATTTTGCATCATCTTTACTGTCATTATTCTGAATTCTTTTTCAGGTAGACTGCCTATTTCCTCTTCATTTGGTTGGTCTGGTGGGTTTTTACCTTGCTCCTTCATCTGCTGTGTGTTTCTCTGTCTTCTCATTTTGCTTAACTTACTGTGTTTGGGGTCTCCTTTACAGGCTGCAGGCTCGTACTTCCCATTGTTTTTGGTGTCTGCCCCCAGTGGCTAAGGTTGGTTCAGTTGATTGTGTAGGCTTCCTGGTGGAGGGGACTAGTGCCTGTGTTCTGGTGGATGAGGCTGGATCTTGTCTTTCTGGTGGGCAGGACCACGTCCGGTGGTGTGTTTTTGGGTGTCTGTGGCCTTATTATGATTTTTGGCAGTCTCTCTGCTAATGGGTGGGGTTGTGTTACTGTCTTGCTAGTTGTTTGGCATGGGGTGTCCAGCTCTGTATCTTGCTGGTCGTTGAGTGAAGCTGGGTCTTGGCGTTGAGATGGAGGTCTCTGGGAGATTTTCGCCATTTGATATTATGTGGAGCTGGGAGGTCTCTTGTGGACCAATGTCCTGAATGTGGCTCTCCCACCTCAGAGGCACAGCCCTGATGCCTGTCTGGAGCACCAAGAGCCTGTCATCCACACGGCTCAGAATAAAAGGGAGAAAAAAAGAAGGAAAGAAAGAAGAAGATAAAATAAAATAAAATAACGTAATTAAAATAAAAAATAAAGGTATTAAAATAAAAAATAATTATTAAGAAAAAATTTTTAAGTAATAAAAAAAGAAAGAAATAAGAGAGCAACCAAACCAAAAAACAAATCCACCAATGATAACAAGTGCTAAAAACTATAGCAAAACTCCCCCCAAAGAAAACAAAACAATAAAAATGGACAGACAGAACCCTAGGACTAATGAAAAGCAAGCTATACAGACAAAATCACACAGAGAAGCATACGCATACACACTCACAAAAAGAGAAAAAGGGGAAAAAATATATATATATATCTCCTTGCTCACAAAGTCCACCTTGTTAATTTGGGATGATTCGTTGTCTATTCAGGTATTCCAGAGATGCAGGGTACATCAAGTTGATTGTGGCGATTTAATCCGCTGCTCCTGAGCCTGCTGGGAGAGATTTCCCATTCTCTTCTTTGTTCGCACAGCTCCCGGGGCTCAGCTTAGGATTCGGCCCCACCTCTGCGTGTATGTCGCCTGAGGGCGTCTGTTCTTCGCTCAGACAGGACCGGGTTAAAGGAGCAGCTGATTCGGGGGCTCTGGCTCACTCAGGCTAGGGGGGAGGGAGGGGCACGGAGTGCGGGGCGAGCCTGTGGCGGCAGAGGCCGGCATAACGTTGCACCAGCTGGAGGCGCGCCGTGTGTTCTCCTGGGGAAGTTGTCTCTGGATCCCGGGACCCTGGCAGTGGCGGGCTGCACAGGCTCCCCGGAAGGGGGGTGTGGATAGTGGCGTGTGCTCGCACAGAGGCTTCTTGGTGGCGGCAGCAGCAGCCTTAGCGCCTCATTCCCGTCTCTGGGGTCCGCGCTGTTAGCTCGCGCCCGTCTCTAGAGGTCCTTTAAGCAGCGCTCTTAATCCCCTCTCCTCGCGCACCAGGAAACAAAGAGGGAAGAAAAAGTCTCTTGCCTCTTCGGCAGCTCCAAACTTTTCCCCGGACTCCCGGTCAGCCGTGGCGCACTAACCCCCTTCAGGCTGTGTTGACGCCACCAACCCCAGTCCTCTCCCTGCCTCCGACCGAAGCCCAAGCCTCAGCTCCCAGCCCCGCCCGCCCCGGCGGGTGAGCAGAGAAGCCTCTCGGGCAGGTGAGTGCCGGTTGGCACCGATCCTCTGTGCGGGAATCTTTCCTATTTGCCTCCGCACCCCTGTTGCTGCGCTCTCCTCCGTGGCTCCGAAGCTTTCCCCCTCCGCCACCCGCAGTCTCCGCCTGCGAAGGGGCTTCTAGTGTGTGGAAACCTTTCCTCTTTCACGGCTCCCTCCCTGGTGCAGGCCCCGTCCCTATTCTTTTGTCTCTGTTTTTTCTTTTTTCTTTTGCCCTACCCAGGTATGTGGGGGAGTTTCTTGCCTTTTGGGAGGTCTGAGGTCTTCTGCCCGCATTCAGGAGGTGTTCTGTAGGAGTTGTTCCACATGTAGATGTATTTCTAATGTATCTGTGGGGAGGAAGTTGAGCTCCACGTCTTAGTCTTCCGCCATCTTGAAGCTCCCCCCATAGACATCTTTAAGAGGACACTTTCCAACTAGTGTGAGTCAAATTTCCTCTGGGGCTTAATTTAGGTAACAGAAATTTGTTCTTATGTGGCTTTAATAATATAAAGAAGCTAAATTAGGGACTATATAAGGTTTGGCTGCTGCAATAAAACTGGAGTTTATAAAGAGAGGAAAAATGATCAGTTAGCTTTGTACTACCATTATGGTCCAGCATCTAAAATTCACTGTAATCATTTTGTCCATCCCATACTACTGCAGAAAAAATAAAAGCAGCATAAAATGATGTAATATATGAAATCTTGTATAGTGATGGGTCTTTCATAACTGTAATGAAGTCTTTGGAAACTTTATGGTATGAATTCCTGTTGTTTCTCAAAATGTACAGGTAACTCAGCAAAAGCAAAAGTCTCAATCAAACATTTGAATGAATTCAAACTATTAATTGAAAATAAAAACTGTAACCACAATCTTGATGCCATTTCAGGATCAAGTTAGGAAAGTGAAAACTTTCTTTTCACTTCCATCTTCAAGGATCATTAGACCACACCCCAGTAAACATGAAACATCATTTGAAAAAAAAATCAAAATCTTAAAGTTAAAGTATGTTACAAATCTTTCTGGAACTACCTCATATATTCAGTAACTATCCTGGTAAAAACAAGTACTGATATCCTTAATATTCAATAATTATTATCAAGCATCTGAAGGGAATGACATACGCAGATTTGATTCCCAGCAATTTCATGTATGGGTTTATTTTCTTTGAGATATAGACAGCTATGATAATGGAACATCCATGCCATGTTTTAATCATTATATCACAAGATAGACAACAAGTGTGGTCATCCACTTGATACTGGAATAATTCCTACAAAATTTTCAGCTTAGCCTAAATACCTCAGTTATCACACACTCAGTACCTGTCTCAAGAGATGGCTGATTCTGTCTTTGAACCGGTGACATTTAGGATGCTCCTTATATCGATCCACTATCTGTCTCACTGTATCTTCCATGCATCGACCAAGCTTCACACGCTGGACCAGGTAGAACGAGCCCAAATCCTTCTCCGTATGACAACCTTCAAATACTGCAAGACAGTTAGCCAGCCCTCGTATATCTGTTCTTTGTTTTGTTTTGTTTTTTTGGCTGTGTTGGGTCTTCATTGCTGTGTGCGGGCTTTTCTCTAGTTGTGGTGAGTGGGGGCTACTCTTTGTTGTGGTACAGTGGCTTCTCTTCTTGCAGAGCACGGGCTCTAGGCGTGCGGGCTTCAGTAGTTGTGGTGCATGGGCTTAATTGCTCCGCGGCACGTGGGAGCTTCCCAGACCAAGGTTCAAGCCCGTGTCCCCTGCATTGGCAGGTGGATTCATAACGACTGCGCCACCAGGGAAGCCCCATCTGTTCTTTAGACCAAAGTTTTTCTTTATCAAAAATAGAATTTCTGATCAAATAGAGACTGCCTATAGATCAAGCAGTGAGCTAAGTTCTGGTGTAAAGATTGGTGGCAGGACTTCCCTGGTGGTCCAGTGGCTGGGACTCTGCGCTCCCAATGCTGGGGGGGGGCGCGGGTTCAATCCCTGGTCCAGGAACTGGGTCCCTCATGCCACAACTAGGAGTCCGCACGCTGCAACTGAGGATCCCACATGCCCACATCTAGGGATCCTGAGTGCCGCAAGTGGGACCCAACGCAGCCAAATAAATAAATATTAAAAATAAATTAAAAAGTAAAAAGAGTCACTATCCAAAAAAAAAAAAAAGATTGGTGGCTATCTTCAACAGTTTAGAGTTTAGCATAGGACACAATGCAGAATCAAAACGAATTAAAAATATGATAAGTGCAGTTGCAGAGATTAAAAGCAAGATGCTGTGTGGCAGTAAGATGGAGGAGATAACCCTTCCTGGAGGAGTCAAGAGAGGCATCACCAAGGAGATGAGTTTGAACTGAGTCTTGAAAGGCAGATAGGAATTGGGCAGGTGCCTATGGGATGGAGCTTGGCAGGGAGAAGAGCCTGGCTGCCTCTCCATGTAGAGGGAGCGCAGGCAAAGGCAATCACAGGTTGGGGCAGGGGGTGGGGTTAAGAGCAGTGTTTTCATGGAACTGCGAGTCAGCATCTGGGCGGTAGGAGGAAAGGGAGAGAAGAAATGGTACATGTTACAAAGGAAACAGCATCCCCAAGGTACTTACAGGTTTGCTTGGCAACATGATAATCACTTATCCTACAAGTCATGAAGAGCCACTGGGTGACTTTTAGCAGAGAAATGACACTGTCAGATTTTCACTTTAGGAAAATATGTCAGATGTTTGTGTAGAGAGGAGAAGAAGGGATGGTGGGACAAGGGGAAAGGCAGAAAGATTGGTGTGTAACGTACCTGGGCAATGGGGATGGAGGAGCGACATGGGGGCCCAAATTATCAAGCAGGTAAAATCCCCAGGACCCAGTACCTGACTGGGTGTCAATAAAATGCATGTTTAGGAAGGTTTTTTTTTTGTTAGACTCCAGCCTTTTCAACCATTCCGTATCACACTGTTTCCCATCTCCTCACCATTTTGGTTACTGTCTTGTTACTGATGGAACCTGATGACCCTTCTACCATAGCTTAATTGCAACCTATTCTTCCTCACAGTGTAATGATCCTGAAATACTAGCAATGTCACTGTTTATATCACAGTGTCAACTTAAACTGCAATTAAGTCACATTTCTGGGCTATTAGGAACTGTTCTCATAATAGCTATGAGTTCCTGTAACTGCAAATGCTGGGTTGTGAGATACGGGATTATATGCAGATTATATACAGAATTATATTACGATTAGTTTTAAATTTATTTTTGTAATCATGTTAATTGAACACGGAAGTGAATCAAAAAATTTGAAAGGCAGGACATTGAGCCTGTTGCAGTGTCTTCAGAATCAGTAGATTAAAGAAATGAGTATTACCAGTAGCTGAAAACAAACCTTGCTCATCTGTAATAGGGCCATGTCGATACAATGACCCATGCACCCCTTCCAAGTTCAGTGACTGTTCAGTGCATTTGCCACGTGGAGTCTTCACGAGAGTCACTTTGAAAATGGACCCATGTCCGAAGCAACAGGAGGGCATCCTGGTTGTCCTGCTGAGGCTTGGGAGCGTTCCCTCAGACATCACCAATGAACACTTGAAATTTCCCCAGGAGTTATGCTCAGTAACTCCTGAGCTAGGCTCACCACTCACACATGCCCATCTTCTGGCCCCACGACGCCCCGCACTTCTAACAAAACAAACAGCCATTTGTGATCCTTCCCAGTCCCTCATCCTAAGAACCCAGTTGTCCTCAGTAGCCATCCAGCCCTGCCCTGGCAAGCTGTGCAGCCCTTCTACTGGTCGTAGCAGTGAGATCTGTGGAATGGCGCTGCTTAATCTCACTTGGCCCAGTACCTTAACGTGTGCCCATCTGCTCTTCAATTCTGCATAGATTAGAGCCCAGTCCAGCCTTTGTAAACACTTAGGGGGCCCAGGCCGGCCTAGAGGGAAGACTGGGCAGGTTCTTTTCTGCATGTCTTCTTAAGACCAGCTCTAGGTCGATAATATAGGCATAATAATATATATGCCAGAGAGCTGGTAAGGAAAAACTTTCTGAATAAAATGCTTGCAATACTGAATCATCTGCTAGAGGGCGACCCCTGGTAAATAATAATGTGGCTGTTTTTCTGGGGGATGTGACACAAGTTTGTTTTTGTTTGTTTCGTTGCTTTTCCGTGTGTTTGTTTTGTTTTGTTTTGTTTTAGTTCAAAAGCAAGGTCCAGAGCCTGTAGGATACTCAAATGGGTCTTTGTTTAAAAATCAAAATCCACAAAGCCCATAGGCGTCTCACTGGAAAAACAGCAGCATTTGAGTTTTTGCTGTTTCTCAAAGGGTTTAGAGTGGACACCTTTATCATTGCTTTTGTCCCCTTTCCAAACAGATTCACACAATAACCTCCACGTGATTCAGGGCAGCTAACCTTCTCCACCACCAACTGTGAAATGCTCAGCTGAAAGCTCTATTAACTTAACTACCTGAAAACCAACAGATGAGAGAGGAAGATTGAAGGAAAATACATAATTGAGGACAAAGAGACATTTTATGTCTTGTCCTTCCCCCAAAGCGTTTAATCTCAGGAGTTGACAAGGGCAGGCTTTTACGGGGCCCCATTTCTAAGACTAATCAGAGGGTCCGTGTGAGTGGTTTTATTTCATTCTATGTGGTGCATGCACAGATTGTGTTATCCAAAGAGAGAATCCATTGTTTGGTTTTACTTTTGTTTTTTTATTTTTTTATTTTACTTATTTATTTTTGGCTGCGTTGGGTCTTCATTGCTGGGCGCGGGCTCTGTCTAGTTGTGGCGAGCGGGGGCTACTCCTCGTTGTGGTGTGCAGGCTTCTCACGGCGGTGGCCTCTCTTGCTGCGGAGCACGGGGTCTAGGCGCGCAGGCTTCAGTAGTTGCAGCTTGCAGGCTCAGTAGTTGTGGCGCACGGGCCTAGTTGCTCTGCGGCATGTGGGATCTTCCCGGACCAGGGATCGAACCCGTGTCCCCTGCATTGGCAGGCGGGTTCTTAACCACGGCGCCACCAGGGAAGTCCCCGTTGTTTGGTTTTAAAAAGGTTTTGTCAGCTGGTAGTATTTACACGTGTCTGTAAAGCCAGGATATGCCCATGTAAGAAAGGAGATGCTAGGGAAGCAGCCACTGTCCATGCCCAGGTCATCTTGGCCACACCCTCCACCTCCCTGACCCCAATAGCTGGCCTTCTCTAATACACAGTTTCTGTTTAGTCTTTGTGTCTCAAGAAATGACAATTTTTTAAACTGGCATTTAGAGCCGTCATAAGTACATTTCATAGGATGGCTTCATCCTATTACAAAAGGCTTCGTATCTGTCCCCCCAATCCCTAGGATGCATAGGTGAGCATATCAGGTGAGAAACCAAGTATCCTACAGAAAAACCCAATGTAGACATATGACCAAAACAGAAAAGTCAAATGACCCCATCTAATAAGGGCACAGAAGATGATTTCCTAGGTGTCAATGGAGAGACCATACAGAATACAGAACAGCACTGGATCCGGAGATTTGTCAAGTGACTTGTCTATGCAGCTATGCTGCCAGGCAAATTGACCGTGAGTTCTCACTGTGTCCCATGGGCACATAACGTGTCAAAAACTGCATGCAAATTTCAGCACTCAAAGTCCCAAGACCCTCTTGTTTCAAATCCAAGAGCTGTGTGCCAATTAGGCACTGGGCAGCTTGGTATTTGGTACGACTGATCAAATGCCAACAGCTTGCGTCTGAGACCAGATCTCCCCGGGAAATGTCTGAGTGAGGAGACAGCTCTTCAGTTCACACCAGCGGCGTCCAACTGACTCCAGATCCACTCTGCACGCCCCTGAGTCCAAGGAGACTCCTAAGGGGTGGAGTTATTTTTCCGGTATCCTTGCTAAGCTCCACCGCTGGAGTGGCAAAAGGCATCGCACACTTGTTCCCATTGCCTTCTCAGCGTCAGAGAGGATCTCAGGGCCTCATATCCAAGGGACATGAGTGCTTTTTATAGTCCAGAGGCACCATGAGCTGTGCGCCTGTGGGTGTATTTCACAGTGAAGCAAAGACCGTCATACAGCAGCTATCCCTTAATAATCGTTCACTCTTAGCAAACGGGAAGTGTTTGTGGAGGTGACGAGTTTACATCCTACACATTTTGACCCTCTTGGGGATGTTGTTCCTGAGAACATCGTGAACTTCCAAGCAAGCTCTGAAGATGAACTGCTTCTGTTGAGTGATCTGAGACATCGTCTCCTTCCTTGGCTCCTGTTGGCATGTAGCAAGAGGAGAAAAAGCACAACTCAACATTCGACACCAGGAAGAGACGCTTCCTTCTTCCTGCAGTGTCCCTCCAGCACCCTCTACTCACAGGGTAAAGGAGAAATACTGACAGAGGCCAGTTCCTTCTGGCAGAGCAGGTACTGAAGGGTGACTCTGGAGCTGAACAGTAATAAATTGATGGCTGGGGTGGTTGCCCGAACTAAACTCCTCCCTCCCACTCCCTCCCTCACCTTCAGCTATCAAATCTCGCGAACACTTAGCAGGTAAATGTGTCCAGAATAGAATCCTCTCTCTTACCCCCAGCACCTCTGCTGTGGTTTGTCCTCTCCTCGGCCGTCACATGGACCTTGGCCATGGCCTTGTGACTGGTCTTCCTGCCACTAGGATATCCCGACTCCAGTCCTGTCGGCACACAAATACCAGGAATCTTCCTAAAATAACCAAAGCATCCTTATTATGCTCTTGCTTACAATCCTCTGCTGCCTAATTGGATGAAGTCAGATGTTAATAACAGGAAGAACCATTGGGGTGGGACTATGAGGATTTGCCGTACTTTCTGACTCTAGAAAACCAAGAAAGTCTATTAACTTAAAAAACCCACCTCGGGCTTCCCTGGTGGCGCAGTGTTTGAGAGTCTGCCTGCCAATGCAGGGGACATGGGTTCGAGCCCTGGTCTGGGAGGATCCCACATGCCGCGGAGCAACTAGGCCCGTGAGCCACAACTACTGAGCCTGCGCGTCTGGAGCCTGTGCTCCGCAACAAGAGAGGCCACAGCAGTGAGAGGCCCGCGCACCGCGATGAAGAGTGGCCCCCGCTTGCCGCAACTAGAGAAAGCCCTCGCACAGAAACAAAGACCCAACACTGCCAAAAATAAATAAATAAATAAAAAACAAAAACAACAAAAAAAACACCTCTGTGGTCCTCCTTTGCCAAACTCCTTCTCCTGGCATCAGGTCATTCCCAACCTTCATGTCATGCAGCCTCATCTTTCCATTCTCACCAGACTGAGTTTCCCATACCAAGCTCTGAATTCCCACGGCTCTCCTTCAGAACAGGGCCTTCCCTTTGTGTGGAATACCTTTCCTCGCTTCCTTCCTCTGGAAAATTTCTACTCACCTTTCAAGTTCCAGCTCAGGCGTTAACTCTCAGCAAAACCTTTCCAGCAACCAGGACAATCCAGTTGTTCATCTCCCTCTGCTCTCATTTTATTTCTTCACAGGCAATATTTTAAATTACCTGTTTACATGTCAGACTTTGTCATCGGCTTACAAACTAGAGGGCAGGGACTGTTTCTTATTCAACTCTTTATCTCCAGCACCTATTACACTGACTGGGGTAGAGTAGCCACTCAATAAACGTTTGCTGAATGATGAATGGGGAATGAATGGGGGATCAGAGGAGCATCAAGAGTCTGGGTGACACGGTTATTGCCACGTCTGTGCAGCTGGGAGAACAGTATCATTTAGGGACTCAGCATACGTGTCTTGTGGGGTTGGGGGAATAATAGATCAAAGTAAAAATGCTAGACATTCCTACCTATGCACCCTTAAAAGTATAATGTTGATAATCTGGAAATTTACAATTGCTAACTCAAAATGATTAATAACTGCTAACTCTCAGGAGAACTGGATGCTTCTGGGCCTGGGCTGCTGCGTAGAATAAGTTGTCAGTGATACAGTGATTAATGGTTTCTACTTTCAACATATCAGCATTAGAGGCTGTTGTAGCACTTCACGCACAGTAACTCAGAAATCGGGTTGTTTCTAGTTCTATGACGTTTTAAACTTTAGTTGGAAAATGAGCAGCACGGGTAAGCAGAGTGCACATATGTGATTATAATTCTGGCTTCCACTAATGAGTAAGTGTACCAGCGATTTACAGTAGCCAAGACACGGAGGCAACCTACGTGTCCATCAACCGATGAATGGTTAAAGACGATGTAGTGTATGTATGTGTACATATACACACACACACACACACACACACACACACACATAATGAAATATTACTCAGCCATTAAAAAATGAAATAATGCCATTTGCAGAAACATGGATGGACCTAGAGATTATCATACTGAGTGAAGTAAGTCAGATAAGGACAAATATTATATGATATCACTTACATGTGGAATCTAAAAAATAGTACAAATGAACTTGTTTACAAAACAGAAACAGACTCACAGACATAGAAAACAAACTTATGGTTACCGAAGCAGAAGGGAGAGGGGAGGGATAAATTGGCAGTATGGGATTACTAGATGCACACTGCTATACCTAAAATAGACCAACAACAAGGATTTACTGTATAGCACAGGAAACTATATTTAATATCTTGTAATAACCTATAATGAAAAAGAATAGAAAAAAGGAATATGGATCTATACATATGTATATATGTATAACCAAGTCACTTTGCTGTACACCTGAAACTAACACAATATTGTAAATCAACTATATGTCAATTAAAAAAAAAATTAGTGTGCCAGGAACTCAGTGCTGCACGTGGATTCTCTCCCTTAATCCTCACTTTGGTTTAATCAATCCCTTTTTCCATGACTAGGGACAGTTCTTCAAGTAGCACGCCAGTGTATTATTTCCAGATCAGCCTTCCTGTGAGTGAGAATGCTGATAAGTATTCTTGAATGAATTTGTCTCAAGGAGACGGGCAGCAGAGCCGGGGTTTTTCTTGTTTCATGCCATTGCACAGGACAGGTTGGAGCCCAGCTAAGACCTACAGCTTCTCAGGTTGACCCTAAGGAGGGACTTGGCCATAGCAGAATCATCCGTGTTCCTTGTGAACTTGCTGCCTTTGGTCAACTCCAAGGACAGACCCACAAATAAAAGGCAGTTCAGGGCTTCCCTGGTGGCGCAGTGGTTGAGAGTCCGCCTGCCGATGCAGGGGACACGGGTTCGTGCCCCGGTCCGGGAGGATCCCACATGCCGCGGAGCGGCTGGGCCCGTGAGCCATGGCTGCTGAGCCTGCGCGCCTGGAGCCTGTGCTCCGCAACGGGAGAGGCCACAACAGTGAGAGGCCCGCGTACCGCAGAAAAAAAAAAAAGAAAAAAAAAAAAGGCAGTTCAAACAGAGAGCTGGATGTTGCCTCTCATTTCAACACCGACCCTCATGCACTGAGCTGTGCTCAGGAACCCGGAACGCAGGGATGCAGAGGTGACTGGCATCCAGGCATTGCTATTCTGATGGTAGCACTAAAAATAGAATTTTGTGCTTGATGCGAAGCAAAAATAACTACAAAAACATGATCCTGTCTTCTAGGGCATGAAGCTTAGCACCCCCCATCGTGATAGGTACAAGAAGAGCATACCGGCTCAGAGCTTTCATCCCATGCTCTCCCTACGTGCCCTGTTAACTCCTTGCCAAACAATAGCACTGCACGATGGACCACCTTTATAAGTCAGTCCAGGAAAAATCACTCCTACCAGAAGCCACAGATTGGTCTCCACCAGACAACACTTGTTCAGGGTCTTAGTTGGAGGGCTGTCCATTTGGCCCAGTCCCAAATCGCCTCAAAGTTTTCCTCCTTTATCTAGGAGTTGTTGACAATTCCAATCTAGGGACTGTCAGCCGGCTCTAAGGAAACATGGGCTGACATTTAAAAACGCCCCTTACTCCTTCTGAGCAGCCAGAATTACTTACTTTTCATCCTGTAGCCATTGTCATCACGCACACAGATCCATAACCTCAGATTGCAAACACAAATTGTTTTATACATAATTACACCTCATTTAGTGAAAGAAGTTGAGCACAGATTTTGACAGCGCATTTATAACTGTGTTTGTTGACATTGAGCTGCCATGTACATAAAATTAGCCGTGTTTTGTGAGAGCTGTCACAGCTATTATTATTTCATGTTGCATGTCCTCAGGAAGCAAGCGCCCTGACCTTGCCTGGCCAGTGCCTAAACCATGTTGGACATGTCATTAACTCTAAAGAGGGGAGCTTTATGCCTTCAAGTCCAGGGAACCTGAAAACAGTACCCCTAATACTAATTGTTCGCAATTTGGGGTAATTAGCTATGTTTCAAACACTGTGCAAAACACCTCATTTATCCTTGAAGCAATCTTTGGAGCTTGACATTGAGTTTGGCATTTTGAGTTTGGTACTAACTAGCTCATTTTATAGAAGAGTCTTAGAGAAATGAAGGAACTTGTCCAAGGTCCAGACCAGGACTAAACAGAGGCAGATGAGGTGCTTAGGGTGCAAAATTTAAGGAGGCATTACTTCTCAGGTTTGTGCAAGTTGCCATTGGAAAGTGAGTGCCTCCTTAAATTTTGCACCCCAGGTACCTCGCTGGCTTCACTCTGGTCCCCACTCTGCCAGGATCACACAACTAAAAAGAAAATGGTCGAAGGAGATTTTTTTTCTCCAATTAATCTTTTTTTTCATCTTTATTGAGGTATAATTGCTTTACAATGCTGTGTGAGTTTCTGCTGTACAACAAAGTGAATCAGCTATATGTATACATATATCCCCATGTCAAAGAAGATTTTAGATCTGACCCAAAGTTCATGTTTTTGACCACTCTGTTGGGTACCTGCTCAGGTAATCGTGCTCTGCTTTCTGGAAAGTACATTCAGTAAATAAGGAGCACCTCTTTAATTTATTAATTCAATCTTGAAAAATGTGATCACCAAATACAAATTGTGGTTTTTATTTTTTTGAAAGTATTTTAGAATATATAAAAGATTTGTCCTTCAAGCTAAACTGACCTATAGTATAGATTATAGAGACTATGAGTTCCAGGTAATGTGTGTATGTATATAAACACATATATACACACATATTTTTATGGATATGTATAGATATAGATAAATGTGTTTATGAGTGTACACACATATATACCAACATGTGTAGATTCATAATTATTTAGGTTATTTAAACCATATACAAATAAAAATACAAGTTTATTATTGGTTTTATTTTGTGTTTCTATAAGCAGCCACGCTAAACTTGTTAAATTTCTCATTAACACTGATTTGCCAAGCTTTTGACAATGCGCTAATTTCCATGAATTCTTAATGAGATATAATGTGAGATGAAAATCGTTAAATTACAGTAAGTAATCATGTTCAGCAGTTGCTTACACTCGTTTGGACCCATCTTAAAAATGCATAAGTGCTTTTTATTATGCATTTATATTACAAGCTGATGATCACAATGGAAATAGACATTTTCAAGTCATTTCTTTTTGCATTACCCTTCAATACATACCATTTATGATGGAAATCATCTGTGAGAAGCTCATTATGCCAGCATGGATTGTTTCTCTGGGTTTGATTCTCTTTCAGATATATCACCTAAGTTGCTTATTTATCTTGGCATACGTTTTCCTAGCGGTAGTTGCTAATACAGATGCACAGATGTCATTTTTATTTTATATACAATCAAATATCTCATAGGAAATTTGTGATGCAGATCTCAAGCACAAATAGCTCCCAACAATTTTATCACCTTTTTATTGAGGGCTCAACTAACCTGTTGATATAAGAGGTTAAGTTGCGATATCAGCTATAGGTTGAAAGTGAAATTTTCTCTTTTTCCTCCAGATTATAAATATATTTGAGTACAGACAGGAGCCTATTAATTAATCAATAAGTACTGAGAGCCTATTAGTTGCTGAAGACTATGGAGGCCGGGATAAAGAAGGGGTATAAGATGTAGTAACTACTCTAGAAGAATATAAAAGTAAACAAAAAGAAATAATGCTCATTACTATGTTATACTATTTGGGGGATGAACAGTCATTCAAGTCAACACCTTCTAGTTTGTTGGACCCTGTTGGTCATCTCATTAATGCTATGAACACTCTCCCAAGTGCCACATATACATATACAGAGAGTTTAAGAAAATATCAAGCGCTTCATGTATTCCTAG
This sequence comes from Lagenorhynchus albirostris, assembly GCF_949774975.1. NCBI lineage: Eukaryota > Metazoa > Chordata > Mammalia > Artiodactyla > Delphinidae > Lagenorhynchus > Lagenorhynchus albirostris. Next base: position 94,941,982 of record NC_083104.1, on the reverse strand, counting down.
GTTAAGAACCCCTGTTCTGAGAGAAAAATTCCTACATCATAGAGTGATTCTAAAGATTATGTTAGATGATGTACATAAAACTTCGAGTCCATGGAGTGGAATTTCGCGTATGTACAATAAATATTGGTATATTTTCCCTATTCTCCTTAATATTTGGAATTCATATTTTATTTCAGCAGTCCTAGATTTGGCTGATGACTATTCCTATGAGAAAAACACATGAAAATAGCATCCCATCTTGCAATTACATGGAAATTATAGAAGCCTAGACTTAAAATCCAAAGGTAAACAAAAATGGCATATTTCTCTACTATCCAATAAAGGATCTCTCATTTCTCTGCCACCCACAGCAGAAATATATAATCCATTTCTAGGAGACTCTCTCTTATATATCTTCAAAGTCATATTAATAAACCCTGCCTTCCCCTCGAGCTATTATCATATGTCTCTTTTTCCTTTCTTCACTAATATCTTTGAAAAGATAGTCTATATTCCTTCCTTCACTTTCTTCCCTTAAATTCACATATCATTCCCTCTGCAGTGTGGCTTCTGACTTTACCTCACTACTGAAGCATCTTTAGTTAGGTTCCCATGAATTCCTAAATGCTACCTCTCAGATCTCATACTGCTAGAACTCTGCAGCTGTTAGCCCTACTGGCCTAACTTCTTCTTCTAGAATTATGGTTGCCCTGATGTCTTTCACTCCTTCCGTTCTCTCTCCTGGATCTTCTCTACCATTTTGGATCCATTTTCTCCCAAACTTTGTCTCATCTTCCCTTCTATTCCTTTATTTGTGTTTCCAAAATATTGTCTTGGATCATCTCTTTTCATTGCATACTTTCCCTGGTGAATCTCATTTATTCCCATTGCTTCAGTTCTGCCCCATGAACTGATGACTTCCAAATCTATGCCCTGATCCTCACCTGAATTCCAGATCCATATCTGTATTTGGATTTTCTACAGGTACCTCAAACTTTATGTTCCTCCAAACCCAGGTCCTTGGCTACCCCCAATCCCTGCCCCACCTGCTTCCTTCTCTGTCTTGCAACATCAGTATCCATCAAGCCTCCCAGGTTAGATGACTTAGACTCACCTTAGACTCATATTCCTTATCTCCATAGAAAGTTGCCCGTCAAGTCCTGAAGATTCTTCCTTTGTAGCATTTCTTGCTGTGGCTGCTTCTCCATCACAACCTGCTTTGGGCCCTCATTCCTCTTATCAGGATTTGTAGAGTGGCCTTCTCTCTCTACTGTCTGTTTACAAATCCATAACACAAATACCTCGCAGGCACTGAGCTCAAACAGAGCTGATCATGAGCTCACAGTGCTTATAGACAAAAGACCAACCTCTTCTGTGTGACATTCAAGGCTCTTCACACTCTGGTGCCACCAGGCTTTCTAGCCTAGAAAGTCACCAACCTCTTCCATGCCACTGTGCCTTTGTTTCACTGCTCTTTCTGGCAAATCTTACAAGGCTTGTTAAATCTACTCGTTGCTTAAGATACAGCTCAGATGCCACCATCCCTTTGAAAATTTATTTTATTTTTACCACCCCAAATATAATGATCAGAGTTTTGCTAATGCTACTGGCGAAGCCCATAACATATGGTCATTATGTACGGTTGTTCAGGTTGTTCACTGAGCGAGGATACCTGGCCAAGAAAGCAAGCATCTAAAATCCAGTGGACTGGCAGGAGGGAGCATCGATTTTTCTTTTTATTTTATTTTACTGTCTTTATTTTTTTGCTGTCCATTGCATTTATTTATTCTTTAATTTAATTTAATTAATTTATTTTTTAAACAGCAGGTTCTTATTAGTAATCTATTTTATACATATTAATGTATACACGTCAATCCCAACCTCCCAACTCATACCACCACCACCACTACCACTTTCCCCCCTGGGTGTCCATACGTTTGTTCTCTACATCTGTGTCTCTATTTCTGCCCTGCAAACTGGTTCATCTGTACCATTTTTCTAGATTCCACATATATGCGTTAATATATGATATTTGTTTTTCTCTTTCTGACTTACTTCACTCTGTATGACAGTCTCTAGGTCCATCCACATCTCTATTTCATTCCTTTTTATGGCTGAGTAATATTCCATTGTATATATGTGCCACATCTTCTTTATCCATTTGTCTATCAATGGACATTTAGGTTGCTTCCATGACCTGGCTATTGTAAATAGTGCTGCAATGACCATTGGGGTGCCTGTGTCTTTTTGAATTATGGTTTTCTCTGGGTATATGCCCAGTAGTGAGATTTCTGGGTCATATGGTAATTCTATTTTTAGTTCTTTAAGGAACCTCCATACTGTTCTCCATAGTAGCTGTACCAGTTTACAGTCCCACCAACAGTGCAAGAGGGTCCCCTTTTCTCCACACCCTCTCCAGCATTTGTTGTTTGTAGATTTTCTGATGATGCCCATTCTAACTGGTGTCAGGTGATACCTCATTGTAGTTTTGATTTGCATTTCTCTAATAATTAGTGATGTTGAGCAACTTTTCATGTGCCTCTTGGCCATCTGTATGTCTTCTTTGGAGAAATGTCTATTTAGGTCTTCTGCCCGTTTTTTGATTGGGTTGTTTGTTTTTTTTAATATAGAACTGCATGAGCTGTTTATATATTTTGAAGATTAATCCTTTGTCCATTGATTCGTTTGCAAATATTTTCTCCCATTTGGAGGGTTGTCTTTTCATCTTGTTTATGGTTTCCTTTGCTATGCAAAAGCTTTTAAGTTTCATTAGGTCCCACTTGTTTATTTTTGTTTTTATTTCCATTGCTCTAGGAGGTGGGTCAAAAAAGATCTTGCTGTGATTTATGTCAAAGAGTGTTCTTCCTACATTTTCCTCTAAGAGTTTTATAGTGTCTGGTCTTACATTTAGGTCTTTAATCCATCTTGAGTTTATTTTTGTGTATGGTATTAGGGAGTGTTCTAATTTCATTCTTTTACATGTGGCTCTCCAGTTTTCCCAGCACCACTTATTGAAGAAGTTGTCTTTTCTCCCTTGTATATTCTTGCCTCCTTTGTCATAGATTAGTTGACCATAGGTGCATGGGTTCATCTCTGGGCTTTCTATCCTTTTCCATTGATCTATATTTCTGTTTTTGTGCCGGTACCATATTGTCTTTATTGCTGTAGCTTTGTAGTATAGTCTGAAGTCAGGGAGTCTGATTCCTCCAGCTCCATTTTTTTTCCCTCAAGATTGCTTTGACTCTTCAGGGTCTTTTGTGTCTCCATACAAATTTTAAGATTTTTTTGTTCTAGTTCTGTAAAAAATGCCGTTTGTAGTTTAATAGGGATTGCATTGAATCTGTAGATTGTTTTGGGTAGTATAGTCATTTTCACAATATTGATTCTTCCAATCCAAGAACGTGGTATATCTATCCATATGTTTGTGTCATCTTTGATTTCTTTCATTGGTGTCTTATGGTTTTCTGAGTACAGATCTTTTACCTCCTTAGGTAGGTTTATTCCTAGGTATTTTATTCTTTTTGTTGGAATGGTGAATGGGCTTGTTTCCTTAATTTCTCTTTCTGATCTTTCTTTGTTAGTGTACGGGAATGCAAGAGATTTCTGTGCATTAATTTTGTATCCTACAACTTTACCAAATTCATTGATTAGCTCTAGTGGTTTTCTAGTGGCATCTGTAGGATTCTCTATATATAGTATATGTCATCTACAAACAGTGACAGATTTACTTCTTCTTTTCCATTTTGGATTCCTTTTATCTCTCTTTCTTCTCTGATTGCAGTGGCTAGGACTTCTAAAACAATTTTGAATAATAGTGGTGAGAGTGGACATCTTTGTCTTGTTCCTGATCTTAGAGGAAATGCTTTCAGTTTATCACTATTGAGAATGATGTTTGGGACTTCCCTGGTGGTATAGTGGTTAAGAATCGGCCTGCCAATACAGGGGACATGGTTTTGAGCCCTGGTTCAGGAGGATCCCACTTGCCATGGAGCAACTAAGCCTGTGCACCACAACTACTGAACTTGCGCTCTAGAACCCACAAGCCACAACTATGGAGTCCGAGTGCTACAACTACTGAAGTCTGTGCACCTAGAGCCCGTGCTTGACAATAAAGAGAAGCCACCACAATGAGAAGCCTGCAAACCACAATGAAGAGTTGCCCCCGCTCACTGCAACTAGAGAAAGCTCACGTGCAGCAACAAAGGCCCAATGCAGCTAAAAATAAAAATAAATAAATAAAATATAAATTATATTAAAAAAAATAAGAGAATGGTGTTTGCTGTGGCCTTTATTATGTTGAGGTAGGTTCCCTCTATGCCCACTTTCTGGAGAGTTTTATCATAAATGGGTGTTGAATTTTGTCAAAAGCTTTTTCTGCATCTATTGAGATGATCATATGGTTTTTATTCTTCAGTTTGTTAATATGGTGTATCACATTGATTTGCATATATTGAAGAATCCTTGCATCCCTGGGATAAATCCCACTTGATCATGGTGTATGATCCTTTTAATGTGTTGTTGGATTCTGTTTGCTAGTATTTTGTTGAGGATTTTGTATCTATATTCATCAGTGTTATTGGTCTGTAATTTTCTTTTTTTGTAGTATCTCTGTCTGGTTTTGGTATCAGGGTGATGGTGGCTTTGTAGAATGAGTTTGGGAGTGTTCCTTCCTCTGCAATTTTTTGGAACAGTTTGAGAAGGATGGGTGGGATAGCTCTTGTCTAAATGTTTGGTAGAATTCACCAGTGAAGCCATCTGGTCCTGGGCTTTTTGTTTGTTGGAAGATTTTTAATCACAGTTTCAGTTTCATTACTTGTGATTGGTCTGTTCATATTTTCTATTTCTTCCTGGTTCAGTCTTGGAAGGTTATACCTTTCTAAAAACTTGTCGATTTCTTCCAGGTTATCCATTTTATTGGCATAGATTTGCTTGTAGTACTTTCTTAGGATGCTTTGTATTTCTGCAGTGTCCATTGTAACTTCTCCTTTTTCATTTCTAATTTTATTGATTTGAGTCTCTCCCTCTTTTTCTTGATGAGTCTGGCTAAAGGTTTATCAATTTTGTTTATCTTCTCAAAGAACCAGCTTTTAGTTTTATTGATCTTTGCTATTGTTTTCTTTGTTTCTATTTCATATATTTCAGCTCTGATCTATGATTTCTTTCCTTCTAATAACTGGGTTTTCTTTGTTCTTTTTCTAGTTGCTTTAGGTGTAAGGTTAGATTGCTTATTTGAAATTTTTCTTGTTTCTTGAGATAGGATTGTATTGCTATAAACTTCCCTCTTAGAACTATTTTTGCTGCATCCCATAGGCTTTGGATCATCATGTTTTCATTGTCATTTGTCTCCAGGTATTTTTTGATTTCCTCTTTGATCTCTTTGGTGATCTCTTGGTTATTTAGTAACGTGTTGTGTGGCCTCCATGTGTTTGTGTTTTTTATATTTTTTCCCTGTAATTGATTTCTATTCTCATAGCCTTGTGGTCAGAAAAGATGCTTGATATGGTTTCAATTTTCTTAAATTTACTGAGGCTTGATTTGTGACCCAAGATATGATCTATCTTGGAGAGTGTTCCGTGTACACTTGAGAAGAAAGTGTAATCTGCTGTTTTCAGATGGAATGTCCTATAAAGATCAATTAAATCTGTCTGGTCTATTCTGTCATTTAAAGCTTGTCTTTCCTTATTAATTTTCTGTCTGGATGATCTGTCCTTTGGTGTAAGTGAGGTGTTAAAATCCCCCACTACTATTGTGTTACTGTCGATTTCCTCTTTTAGAGCTGTTAGCATTTGCCTTATGTATTAAGGTGCTCCTATGTTGGGTGCATATGTATTTATAATTTTTAAATCTTCTTGGATTGATCCCTTGATCATTATGTGGTGTCCTTCCTTGTCTCTTGTAACATTCTTTATTTTAAGGTCTATTTTATCTGATATGAGTATTGCTACTCCAGCTTTCTTCTGATTTCCATTTGCATGGAATGTCTTTTTCCATCCCCTCACTTTCAGTCTGTATGTGTCCCTAGGTCTGAAGTGGGTCTCTTGTAGACAGCATATATGTGGGTCTTGTTTTTGTATCCTGTGTCTTTTGATTGGAGCATTTAATCCATTCACATTTAAGGCAGTTATCGATATGTATGTTTCTATTACCATTTTCTTAATTGTTCTGGGTTTGTTTTTGTAGGTCCTTTTCTTCTCTTGTGTTTCCCGTTTAGAGGAGTTCCTTTAGCATTTGTTGTATAGCTGGTTTGGTGGTGCTGAATTCTCTTAGCTTTTGCTTGTCTATAAAGCTTTTGATTTCTCTGTCAAATCTGAATGATATCCTTGCCGGGTAGAGTAATCTTGGTTGTAGGTTCTTCCCTTTCATCACTTTAAATATATTGTGCCACTCCCTTCTGGCTTGTAGAGTTTCTGCTGAGAAATCAGCTGTTAACCTTATAGGAGTTCCCTTGTATATTATTTGTCATTTTTCCCTTGCTGCTTTTAATAATTTCTCTGTCTTTAATTTTTGTCATTTTGATTACTGTGTGTCTCAGTGTGTTTCTCCTTGGGTTTATCCTGCCTGGGACTCTCTGCACCTCCTGGACTTACGTGGCTATTACCTTTCCCATGTTAGGAAAGTTTTCAACTATAATCTCTTCAAGTATTTTCTCGGATCCTTTCTCTCTCTCTTCTCCTTCTGGGACTCCTATAATGTGAATGTTGTTGCATTTAGTGTTGTCCCAGAGGTCTCTTAATCTGCCTTTATTTCTTTTTATCCTTTTTTCTTTATTCTGTTCCACAGCAGTGAATTCCACTATTCTGTCTTCCATATCACTTATCTGTTCTTCTGCCTCAGTTATTCTGCTATTGATTCCTTCTATTGTGTTTTTCATTTCAGTTATTGTATTGTTCATCTGTGTTTGCTTGTTCTTTAATTCTTCTAGGAGTTTGTTTTTTAATTCTTCTAGGTCTTTGTTAAACATTTCTTGCATCTTCTCAATCTTTGCCTCCATTCTTTTTCCGAGGTCCTGGATCATCTTCACTATCATTATTCTGAATTCTTTTTCTGGAAGGTTGCCTATCTCCACTTCATTTAGTTGTTTTCCTGGGGTTTTATCTTGTTCCTTCAACTGGTACATATTCCTCTGCCTTTTCATTTTGTCTCTCTTTCTGTGAATGTGGTTTTCGTTCCACAGGCTGCAGGACTGTAGTTCTTCTTGCTTCTGCTGTCTGCCCTCTGGTGGATGAGGCTATCTAAGAGGCTTGTGCAAGCTTCCTGATGGGAGGACTGGTGGTGGGTAGAGCTGGGTGTTGCTCTGGTGAGCAGAGCTCAGTAAAACTTTAATCTGCTTGGCTGCTGATGGTTGGGGCTGGGTTCTCTCCCTTTTGGTTGTTTGGCCTGAGGGGACCCAGCACTGGAGCCTACCTGGCTCTTTGTTGGGGCTAACTGTGGACTCTGGGAGGGGTCACACCAAGGAGTACTTCCCAGAAGTTCTGCTGCCAGTGTCCTTGTCCCCGCAGTGAGACACAGCCACCCCCCGCCTCTGCAGGAGACCCTCCAGCACTAGCAGGTACGTCCGGTTCAGTCTCCCATGGAGTCACCACTCCCCCCACTGGGTCCTGATGTGCACACTACTTTGTGTGTGCCCTCCAAGAGTGGAGTCTCTGTTTCCCCCAGTCTTGTCGAAGTCCTGCAATCAAATCCCAGTGGCCGGGCTTCTCTGGTGGCGCAGTGGTCGAGAGTCCACCTGCCGATGCAGGAGACACAGGTTCGTGCCCCGGTCTGGAAAGATCCCACATGCCATGGAGCGGCTGGGCCCGTGAGCCATGGCCACTGAACCTGTGCGTCCAGAGCCTGTGCTCCACAACGGGAGAGGCCACAACAGTGAGAGGCCCACATACCACACACACACACACACAAAAATCAAATCCCACTGGCCTTCAAAGTCTGATTCTCTAGGAATTCCTCCTCCCGTTGCCAGACCCCCAGGTTGGGAAGCCTGATGTGGGGCTCAGAATCTTCACTCCAGTGGGTGGACCTCTGTGGTATAAGTGTCCTTCAGTTTGTGAGTCACCCACCCACCCAGGGGCCATGGGATTTGATTTTATTGTGATTGCCCCCCTCCTACCGTCTCATTGCAGCTTCTCCCCTGTCCTTGGATGTGGGGCATCCTTTTTGGTGAGTTCCAGTGTCTTCCTATCAATGATTGTTTAGCAGTTAGTTGTGATTTCCGTGCTCTCACAAGAGGGAGTGAATGCATGTCCTTCTACTCTACCATCTTCTGTTTTTCTAATTCACATAAAGGTTCAGTATAGGCTAGTGGTGACCCAGTGTCAAAAGGGACATCTGTTTAGTGCTCTTGAATACATCTGCCCCTCTAGACTATGACTTCTTTAGAACTAGATCTCCTTCGCCTTTTTCCTCAATGTACAGTCTCTCGCATAGACTTGCAAAGATTGTCAATTTTGTAAGATTCATAATAGTAACAACAACAAAAATACTGTCAAAACTTTAAATCCCTTATAATGCTGTAGGAAAAACTCTAAATGTTTTTGCATGGATAATCTCACGTAGTTAACACAATAAGCCGATGAAGAAGGTACTCTTATTACTTCCATTATAGAGAGCATAAAACTGGGGCTCAGAGAAGCTCAGTTATTTGCTTAAAGTCACACAGCCAGGATTTGAACCCTTTTTTAAAATTTATTTATTTATTTAATTTATTTTGGCTGTGCGGTTCTTAGTTGAGGCACATGGGATCTTTTAGTTGCAGCACGCAGGCTTCTTAGTTGCGGCACGCGGGATCTAGTTCCCCGACCAGGTATCTAACCCGGGCCCCTTGCATTGGGAGCACGGAGTCTTACCCACTGCACCACCAGGGAAGTCCCGAAGCCTGGTCCCTTATACACCATGGGGAATAGAATAGGTACGTGCATGCCTACACCAAATGCCCGTGATGACAAAGCCTGGGGCTCAGGACCATTGGAGAATCTGAAGTGTTTTTGTAGAAAGCAGTCTGATGAAGGGCAAACCCAGGAACATCCTGAAGCCCACCTGTAAGCAGGTAGATGTAACCTTTCTGCACAGGAAAAGGGTGAGTTCAGCCCCTGCTGTCTCCTGGGAGTCTAAGCGGAATCATCCTCCCGGCAGACTAGCACATCTCTGAGTTACGAGGGCCAGGCCTCCGGTGCTGCCTGCGGGTGTCTCTTGCTCTGCCTCTTGCCACTGGCAACATCTCACTCTTACCAGCAATGAACCTCAGCTGGGTTGTTGGCTCTCATCCAAGTCATGGTCACATGCAGGCTCTGTGTAAGCTTTGGAGCCCCTCTGTCAGGCTCAGATGAGGAGGGACAGTAGAGCCATTGATAATTACCAGCTGGCTGGCTCCGTTCCCACATGCCCCACTCTTTCACCCGGGATTCATTAACAAGTTGAGGGGGAGAAGGACAGATACCTCCTGAGAGGAAGGCCCACTGATGGGTGAGTGATCGTCTTCAGACAGCCACAGGGGAATGGCAGGATCTCTTTCCAAAGCAGTTTTCACTACGTGTGTTAAAAACCACAGTTAGTCCTTCTGGCAGGCTGCTGAGAGCAGCACTAAAAAACACCTGGTTCATCCAGCTTCCATCCTGCAACCCACCCCCAAAACTGGCTTGAAATTAACCTCCAAGATTCTAGAATGACGGAGAAACTAGAACAGTACAGGAATTTGTTTATCTTTTTCCTTCAGAGTCCTGGTTTAATTTACACCTTTCCCTCAAAGTCTGCTCCAGCCCTGAAGGACTGCTTCCTGCTCAGAGGCCCTGGAGAATTTGTGTCTGTACCACTCATCTGAAACACTGCAGTTCCACTCATCCGTTCATTCACATAACAAACCCTGACATTGTCCTCTGTGCTAGGCACTGGGATAGGGGCCAAGAGAGAGACAAATTAAAACTGTCCGTATCCTCAAGGGAGAGCCCAGTCCAGTGGGCACGGTGGATGGGTAGAAAGACCACTTCCATAGAGGGTGATGGATTCTACAACAAAGAGAGGCGAAAGTGCTAAAAGAGAGCAGAGCTGATGTGTCCACCCACTCCGAGGCAGGGATACAGAAAAGCTGCACGGAGGAAGGGTGCATAGGTCTTGAAGGAGCAGAGAGGGATGCCTGAGTATTGAAGAAGTACAGTGGTATTTGTTAAAGCTCTCCAGGAGGTCCTGCCCTAAGCAAAGTAGAACTGCTCCATCTGGGAAGTTATGCCCACGCACTCACCCTCCACTCATGCCCCAGCCAGGGCAGCTGGCAGCAATGAATGCATGACTAGCACAGAGGGACAAAGGGCTGGCCCCCCGGCCTAAAGGTGGGACCAACTCTGTGGAGCTGTTCATGCTTCAGAGCTTCCCTGTGGGTCAGGATGGTGCCACAATCCTTCTGAGGTCATATCCTTGCCTTTAGCCCCTAATCTGCCCCCACGCACCCTCTCTCCTGAGAGCATTCACCTAGCAAGTCACACACACCTGAAACGCCATCTAGGCTCTGCTGATCCCCCAGTCCTTCAAACTATCCACAATAACACTCGACGTGGATTTATTGGTAGTGAGGGTGGTAAAATTTCCCAGACAGAGGATGTATGGACTCTGAAATATGATCTGCAAATGATGCATTGTCCCTTTATTGGAAGAGCGTAGAGGGCAGTGGTTCCATCCAAGGAAGACTGAGGCAACACAGTGACTCTCAGGTGTGACACAGACAAATCTGAAGAAGCAATGACTCATGGTTCTTCCGTCACACCACATGAGCAGCGCCAGGCTCACCTCTTTTGAGGACTGTTTATTCACAGCCAGAGCCTTCAACTTCTTCATATATTACCTTAGTTTAGAAAAACACATCCAGGATCCCCAGATGATATTCTTGAATAGTTTCTAACTGATCAGCCTCTACTGAGATTGCTCCTTCATTCAAGCTTGTCGGAAGTGATCATTTTAATTTTCTGTAAATGCCTCCATGGCGCTCCTTGACTGAGTAATCATTGTGTTAAAATGTTGATGCAAATGACAATATCTTTTGAGTCACCAGCGTGGCTATGGCTGCCCTTTAAATATTTGTGCACTACTTTCTTTTAAATAAAATATTTTATCTCTAAAATGCTGCAAGCAAAAGACTTTCTATCTATTGATGAAACCTCCAAACACTCCCTTCAAACAGAGCTTTTTTGTGTGTCTGGAGGACTTCTTTGAGGATGATACAAAAAGAAAGGGAACTGTCAGAGAGCTGATGATCGGTTCTCAAACAATTACTCAGGTATTTGGTAATCACTGTCTTTGCTTGGATTGTTATAACAGCTTGTGTATATCAGGATTACCAGCCACATCTGTCCTTCAATATTTATTTGTCCCTTGGACAAGTACTCTAGGTTATAAGTCACTACAGAGGAGGGCACGGGGGACTCAGTCTGGAACTCTGATTGGAAGGGGTGGAAACAAATACCAATTCAAGGCCAGTTCTAGGCTTAAGAAAGAATGTATCAGTACCATGATTCTAAAAGTTTGAGGTGACTAACACAACATTGTAAAACAATTATACCTCAATTAAAAAAAAAGAAGAAGAAAAGTTTGAGCTGAATCTTGAGTCCAAACGAATGCAAAAGACAGCAATGTAGGCAATTGTATTAGTTAAGGTAGAGGCTAAGCTGCTATAACAAAGAGGCCCCAAAATACAGTGGCTTAAGCAAGATAGAAATTTGTTTTCCTTTAACGTAACAGCCTAGGAAGGAGTGGTCCAGGACTGGTGGAGTGGCTCTGCCATCTTCAACATGTGGCTTCCAGGATTGTTCCAGCCACTCTCACTTCTCAGACAGTGGGACAGGAGAGAGAAGTTTGGAGAAGCACGTTTCTCTTTAAAGTAGATAACCCCAAAGCCATACACATTACTTTGATTCATCCCCTTTTAGCCTGAATTTAGTCTCATGGTCAAACCTAGCTGCATGGAGGGTTGGCAAACTTAGTTTTGAGCACAATTGCTATATGTCCTACTAAATTGAGGGGGTCCTCTTACTAAAAGAAAGGCGTCAGCAGTCTCTACCATGGCAAGTTAATATCAATGCCCAGGGACCCAAAATAAATCCAGGAGAAGACTGGAAATAGCGTCTAAGTAAGCACACACCATAGTACATAGTTTATGTACTCATAAACACTGAGTACGTATTTAAAGCCTGGCTTGATGGGTGAATGAGTTAAGGGATGAATGAAATGAAAATGTTCATGTCAGCATCCCGAGACTCCAGCTAAATAGAGGTGCTATTCACAAAGCAGAATCCCGCACAAACGGATTCACATAAGCACAAAGGCCTAGGAGTGTGCACTCTGGCTTGCCCTTGTATACTTCCTGCAAAGTGCAGACCAGCAGAGGTTGGCAGGGGTGTGCTGAGGACAGAGAGGAAAGGGTTTATCACTCATTTCATTGGTGATCTCAGCATCTCATCACTGGGAGATTCAGTCAGCTGGGACCAAGGCCACCACTCTGGCATTCAGACATCACTCAGACAGTAGGACTCTTCCCCTCTCAGCATCCCTTTCTCTACAGATCAGTGGTTCTCAGAGTATGGTCTCCAGACCACTGTATCAGCATCCTCTGGAAACTTTTAGAAAAGCAAATCCCAGGTCCCACACCCCAGAACGATTGAAGCACACATTCTGGGGGTGGGGCCCAGAAATCTGTGTTAAATTAGCCTTCCAGATAATTCGGATGCATATTCAAGTCTGAGGCCCACAACTCTAGATAACTGCTTTCCTTTGATTACCTGTATTCTCCTGCCTGTGACTGAGCCATTACCACGTGATGTCTTCTGAGAACAACAGTGTAGCCCAGGATGTAGCTTGGCTTGGCCTGGATCTCACAGGAAGAGAGTCACAGATCCTGTTCTGGAATCCTAGTTTAGTATGGAATTTCAAAAAGCTCTCTTATTCATCTGCCTGTCTCTATAGTAAATATGCAGACCATCCAAGATAGCAATAGTGACCAGCAGTATTCCTGGATATCCCCAAGGATGGGAATCATAAGTTCTCCTTGTTAGCTAGTTCCAGTGTAATCAGTATTTAGGCAGTACATCTTTTCCTTCTTTCTTTCTTTTGTTTTCTTTATAACCAAACCTCTTCTCATTATAATGGAAGCCCATGTATTCTTTAATCTTTTCAAGAGATCTCCAAATCTTTTGTCATTCTAGTTATCATTTGTATACTCAAAGACATTTGTGAAATCATTGTTTATTCTTCTCTTTTCTAAGCTAAACAATTCCAATTCCTCAAATAATAAACTTCTTTCAGTGATCCTGACCGTTCCTCTAGGGTCTGAATGTTTGTGTTCTACCTCCCCTGCCAAAATTCATATGTTGAAATCCTAACTCCTCAAAGATGATGGTATTAGAAGATGGGGCCTTTGGGAATCATTAAGGCGAAATCCTCATGAATGAGATTAGTGCTTTAGAAAAGAGACCCCACAGAGATCCCTAGCATCTTCCACCTTGTGTAGATACAATGAGAAGTCTGTGACCCGGAAGAGGGCCCTCACCTGACCATGCTGGTACCCTGATCTTGGACTTCCAACCTCCAGAACTGTGATAAATAAATTTCTATTCTCTATAAACCACCCAGGCTGTGGTATTTCGTTATAGTAGCCCAAATGGGCTAAGACAGTTCCTTAATCCTTCATCAGCATTATCTCATTAATCCTCATAATAACCCTAAGAAATTGGCACTGTTATTTTATCCCATTTTACACATAAAGAAACTGAGGTTCAGTAAGGTTCAACTGCTTGCCTGGGCTTACAGAGTTTGGAAATGGCGGGGCAGGGGGGGCTGAAATTCACAAGTCATTACCCTTGATCTTAAGTGTCTATCTGTATGTCTAGCATTCATTCCAAATCTTAATGAGGTATTGACTTCATATTTTTCTTACGGTTGGCAATTCAATCGTAAGTTATAAGCTGTAAATGTCCCACAAATATCTGCATACTCGAGAATGATTATGAATTAAAATGTTCATGGGAAAAGACATTTCACTTAATAAAACTAGTTGTTCTAAAGGGATACTTCAAAAAATGATGGTCAGATCATAATCTGAGAATCTAAATGCTATGAAAACTAGGAGAAAAGAGAAGGAGACAAAGGTAGCAAATATATCTGTTAGAATCCATGACACGAATGGACGTCTCCAAGCTGATTCTTTCTGTTATCTTCATTGAGATGAGCACCAACAGTATCAACTGAATCAAAGTACTTTTTTCTTTTCAAACTATTTCATGGACAATTCCCTGCTATGTCCCCAGCTCTAGAAGAGGGCCATGCTATTAGCATGTGTTCACCATGTACTTGTAGAAAAAATAAACGTGGAGTTGACTCTTGATCTTCAGAGAGGACTTCCAAAAAAAAAAAATCAGAGTCAGGTGGCCCTCAACATCTGCTTGTTGGGATGAGAATTATCTCTAGAGACCTGCTAGTCCATCCTCTTTGTTTTCAGATGAGCATACTTTACATAACATGTTCAATGTCCTATAGGTGAATAGGAGTAGAGCTGGAATTAAAACTCAGCTTTCCTACATGGGTTCTGCACTTGTCAAAACTCAACAAAATGACTCTTAAAATGTGTGCATTTCACTGTACGTAAATTATATGTAAAAAAACCCCTCAGTTTTCTCAGTTCTTTTTTCTGTCATCTCTCTTCCATTATATTTCCCTGCTAAACAGTAGATCAGGAAGAAGGTAGCCGATACAGCTCTGGGCTACAAACAACCTAACTGAGAAGGTCAGACTTTGAACTTCCATGGAACAGATTATAAAATTTCAATAAACAATCAGGGATTGGCGTAGGAATACCAACTTTGTTTATTTTGTCCAGGAAGGCTATTAAAAGAAAAAAAAACTTACTATTTAGAATCACCTTCATTTCACAAAACAAAGGACATGTTAACATTTTAAAAATAGAAAAGCATAATCTCAGAATAAAAACAATATATCCCCCAAAAGGACTGTTTTTGTTAAAGATCTGTGAAGATTCTTGATGGGCCAACACAGGACAGAGTCTGGAACTCCAGCGCCAAATCAGAAAGAGCGAACAAATGAGGTTCATGCCAGGATATTAGATACCTGACTGCACCTCAGGATAGCTTTTCTCCTTCTCATCTGGAGACACATCTTAATGTCTTCATATTCCCAAAAGGTCCAGACTTTTCCCTTTTGGGGAATATGGATGAAGCAAGAGTGGGACTGAAGCTGAATCCGGCCCCTGTACCCTGACACCGAATTAAATCTCGGAGACAGAGTTTGGGGTGAAGTAGAAAAGAATAGCTTTGTTGCTTTGCCAGGCAAAGGTGACCACAGGGGGCTAATGCCCTCAAAACTGTGTGTCCCCATCTGGAAGGGGTAGTGAGAAGTTTTATAGCAATGGTGTTCAAAGAGGTCCTGATCAGCTCGTGGACATTCTTCTGATTGGTTGGTGATGAGGTAATTGGGGGTCAACATCATCAACCTTCTGGTTCCAACTGGTCTGGGATCTACATGCTTGTGGGCAGCAGACAGTTAACTTCTCCCACCTGGTGGGGTTTCAGTATCTGCAAAACATTGCAAAGATATTGTTTTGTGTATCCCTTGAGGGGGAAGCAGGACCCTGCCCCGAGGCTGCTTTATTGTTTCTTGACTGTTCCTCCATTGTCTCTGCATCCCCTCCCTTCCCTAATTAGCAACTGTTTGAACTTGCTCACTGGAACTCAGGGAAGGTCATGGAGGCTGAATGAAGCCTATTTCCTGTAATTTCCAAGAAATGGGGGACACAGAATGGCTTTTGTGCCCAGGAACCCCACAGGATCCTGCTCAGTTTCAGGACCAGCAGTGCCAAACCTTGAGTGGACCCTTCGACTAGAGTTGCATTCCCTAGAAACCATGGACTCCTCAAGAGAGCTCCTACATAAACTACATTAGCCCACACCTACTGGGGTCCCAGCTGCAGCTGGGCAATTCTTTACTCAGCCTGAGCCTTGTTTAAGGAGCCTGTAGAAGTCAGAGAGGACATTTATTCTTTGATCTTGTATAAAAAGGGAAAATACGGGTTGGTGTGTATACTGGTTTCCCAGGGCTGCTGCAACAGTGTACCACAAACTAGGTGGCTTAAAACAACAGAAGTTGATTCTCTCACGGTTCTGGAGGCTTGAAGTTCAAAATCGAAGTGTCAGCAAGGCCACGTTCTCTGTCTGAAGAATTTACGGAAGGAACTTTTCTTGCCTCTTCTAGCTTCTGGTGGCAGACTGCAACCCTTGGTGTTCCTTGGTTTGTAGAGGCATTACTCCAACCCCTGACTCCATTGTCACATGGCCTTCTCCCCTGTGGGTCTCACATTATCTTTCCTATGTACACGTCTGTCTTTGGCTTTCTTCTCTTCCCATTAGGACACCAGTCACATTGGATTAGGACCCACCCTAATGACCTCGTCTTAACTCGATTATATCTGCAAAGACCTTGTTTTCGAATAAGGTCACATTCACAGGTTCTGGGGCTTAGAATTTCATATATTTTGGGGGGGGGGCACAATTCAACCCGTGACAGTCCATAAGACTTAATCCATGGCTCTGATGAGCCATGGTTTTGAGGATCATTTCAGATTTGCATCAACTCCCAAGGACCCTGACAAAGCATGCATTTACTCACCAGATGGGTTAAACTCTAATAGTTTTCTGCTAGCCACCTTGTATGTGTTTGTACTGCTCTTTGAGGGACACTCAAGATGTACAAAACCCTGTCTCTACCTCACCAGGTTATGTACCCCTCTTGTGCCCCAGTTTCCCTATCTGTGGCATCTTCCTCACAGGGTTGCTACAAGGATTAAATGAGATAATAGTCACTGTGTGGACCATAGCAAAGACTCGATAAATGTTACGGATGGCTTCAAACCAACGTGTGAACAAAATGCACCCATGGTTTAGAGAACAAATAAGAACGAAAAGCACAATATACTACCTATTGATGTTACAATATAGAAGTTCAGATAAAGGGAAAAGAGCGTCTCAGATATTGATTTATTATCTTATTTATGGCATGCATGTGTTTGCATGTGAATATGTAGATGTTGGTAACTCTGTATGTGTATGTGTTTTGTTTTGGGGGTAGTCTGATAGGGGAGAAGTAATCTGGAGGATGAATATCTTTCTTGGGACTGAAAAAGACCTTAGGACCCTGTCTTCCTCATTTTATTTCCATCTAACCATAGGGTTCCTTCAAAGCTGCAAGAACGAACTCAGTTCTGTGTTGGGCCCTGCCCTCATGGTGGCTGCCAGCCTGTGTGTCTTGTGTGAGAGGCAGTGGGCTTCTGGAAGATCTCTTAGACTTGTGCCCTGAACAGGGAGGTCACCCCATGGCTGAGATATGTCTCCTTATTTTGCCTGAACCCTAATGCCCTGACAACCGGCTCAAACTCCCTGTTCATTGAGAGCCATTGATCAAGGCCTCTGCTGTGAGATTTCAGACTAAGGGTTGTAGAAAAGAAGATAAAGAGAGTCGTGTTGTTCCTTAAAGAGCTATGCATGCTTGCATCAAAAAAAAAAAAAAAGTATTAGCACCAAAACAAAACAAAACCGAAAAAAAAAAATCCAAACCCGTCATGTGCCTTTAGGATTTGAGGAAGAATCTCGTTTTTTTTTTAAACTTCAAACTAGTCTGAAAGATTTTCCACAGCCAGACTCCCTTTATTCATAAAGTAATGGATCTGGAGCTACTGCAGCCACCTATCTACTTATATTTCTATTGCTATCATAGTAATTGTAATATTAATTGATTCATCTAGCCCAGGGCACTCAAGTGTCTGCACACAAAATTAGAATGTAATTGCAACAATAAAGAGATCAAATGAGATAATTAAAACATAAAAGATGACAAATGCTAATTCAGGAAGTCTTTTGTATACATTGAAACATGTGCTACTTATTTATAAGGCATTGTTTGGAGATTCCTAAGGAGAGAGTTCAAGGCAGAATAAATTCTGTGATCTGCACATACAAAGATACCAAATAAACGGACTCACACAAGGATTGATTGCAATACAATTGCAGGTCCAAGCGTACCTTCCACAGAGTGTTGTTTAGATGCATCTTTTTAGAAGATATAACACTGAACTGACCTTAATGCCATGTCCACATTTCTCCTAAAGCTTCAAACTTGCAGAAATAGCATCTACAGGACATGGCAGGAGGAGGACAGGACAGGCACATGGAAGCAAGTCAACAATTAACTTCTTTGAGGCTTAGACATGTAACCTGCATTCATAGAATTCAAAAGAAGGAAAAAAGACAGTCTGGGCAGGTCTTGAGTTACCCAAGCCAAAACCAATTGGTTTCACTTTACAGGGCCCCTGGAGGGCAAGGGTAACTTTGTACCCTGGACCCAATTTTTAATCCAATTTCCCTTCGTATTGACTATCAAAAGAAAGAGTCTAGGGATGGATTCCACCAAAGCCTACATGTTCACAACTTTCTAAAACTTTAGATTTCTATTCTTCATCATTTTAGTAACAGTCCCAGGCCCTGATCTTATTTTTTCAAATACATTATTCAGCCTATGCAGTCTCTAACTCCTGCAGAGCCAGGAATGAAGTGAGATTAGGACTCACTGATCTGACCAATTTCCGGTCTTCTTTTTGCCCAGCTCTCTATGGGGTTAGGCCAGCTGCAGCGATCGCAGGGGACCATGGACATATACACGCTACCAGTATGCACAGTGCCATGGTGATGGCCAGCTACCACCATACTGCCACCACCACCAAGGAAGGTTCTTGGAGATAATGCAGTCATTCATTTATTCAACACTCAACACACACTTCTTGAGTGACTTTTATGTCAGTGAACCCAACAGACCAAGTTCCCTAGTCTCAGGGAGCTTATGTTCCAGTGAAGGGAGACAGAGTAAACAAATAAGGAGATGTATAAAATAGCGTCAGATGGCGATAAGTGTCAGGGAGGAAAATAAATCATAAAGTGTCTCACGAGTGACTGGGGAAGGGGTGCTATTTTAGAGTGTGGTCAGGAAAAAGCTCCCAAAAGGGTTGCTGAGTAGAGATCTGAAAAACCTGCGTGAATGAGCCTTACTTTAATATGGCTTAAATAGACTAATGAATTCAAATCTTATGGGAATGAGATGCAAAATATAAAACAGAATCCTTTCTCTGTGGTTCTGGGAAAATAATAATAAGAGCTAGTTTGTATTAAGAACCTTACAAGGATTAACTCATTTAATCCTCACAGCAACACTGTGAGATAGAAATGAGTATCGTCCTCCTGGAGACGAGGTTTGTAACTCACCAAGGGTTATATAGCTAGGGGATCGTGAGGCTGGGTTTCAACTCCAGGCCCCTTGAGGTTTGGGGGAGGGTTGTTTTTTGGAACAGCTGTATTGAGGTATAATTGCTCTGCAATAAACTGCACGTATTTGAAGTGTAAAATCTGAGAAGTTTTAGCATATGTATATACTCATGAAACCATCATATCATCAAGATAATGAATCTGCCTCACTCCCAAAAGTTTCCTCACGCCTCCTTTTCACCACCTCTTCCCCAATCCATCCCTTTTCACACTCCCGTTTCTAAGCAACCACTGGCCTGCTTTCTGTCATTATAAATGAGCTTGCATTTCCCACAGTCTTATACAAATGGAATCATATAGTATGAACTCTTTTTTCGTCTGGCTTCTTTCACTCAGCATAATTAGCTTGGGATTCATCCACATCACAGGTATCGACAGTTCACTTCTATTGCTGGTAGTGTTCCGTTGTATTGGATATACCCCAATTCGTCTCTCCATTCACCTGTTAGTGGACATTGGGCTATATTAATAGCCATTTGGGGGCTATTACAAATTAAACTGCTATGAACATTCACATACAAATCTTTGTGTTAGACCCACACTGTTGATCGCTGCATAAGACAGCTTCTCTTAAAAAAAGGTTCAAATAGGACACATAGAGGCTGCATTGTGTGGCAAAGTCACGATGAACCAGAACCGAGAATTCTCGATTCCAAAAGCTGTGATCTTTTGCTAGTCCGAGGTTAGTGAGTAGCACTGAATAGTGCAGGTGTGAAGCCTTCCATTCACATGGCGCCTGGTTTCTCTGTAATCTGAGGAGAGATGGCCCTAGATGACCTAGCACAGAAATCCCTGGTTTGCACTCTCTCCCACATTAACTAACCGTGTGACTGTCAACAAGACACTTGTCCTCTCCAGAACTATTTCCTCATCTGTACAATCCCATCCAAGTCTAAGGCTTACTCATGGCGCGTACTAATTAGAGGAAAGCAGTAGATTAGCCAAGGCCAATCTTCCTGCCACCCCACTGCTGTGTATTGCTGTACCCTCCTGATCACAGGGTCCCAGCATCTCAGAAATGCGTGCAACCTAAGAAAGCACCGAAGAGAACCAAGTCCCAGGGAGTGAGGGGCGTGCCCGAGGTGGCAGGGGGACCTCAAATCCAGGTGTCCTGACATTGTGTCCAAAACTTTTTCTTCTACACCACACTGCTGCTTGTTGGTTGCTCAAGTTTTATATCAAGCAAGGGTGCTGAATTAAATGAGTGCCGTTTCTTTTCCCATTTTATCATGAATTAGGGTGGCAATCATCTGTCTCAGTTTGTTTACTATACAATTTGTGATCAAACCGCAGAAGCTTCAGTCCTCAGGACACAGAGTAACACCTCGCTAGCTAGGTAAATGCTACAGAAAAGGAAACATTTTGCAGCAGAGGTGTAATAAGAGAGACAGATAAATGATTCCTTTCCCCTCTGCTATTGGTTTAAGTTGTAGTCACCCAAACTTCAAAAATAAAACCTGAAAAGCATCGCGGTCTCTGCCCCACACGGCTAGAGCACACCCTGTTGCGTCAGCTCAAGTCTCACTTTTAACAACTGCTGTTTTAGGTTTAGACTAATTAAGGAATGTTTCTTGGTACATGTATTCCTACCGCAATTAAATAACTCACAGTGTAGGATGGAATTGTTCAGGCTTCTTAAAATCGCCTTTCACCTTTCAGTGTTAAAAGATGAATTTCTCACACAGAGTGCAGTTGTGAGAGGTTTGCGTTCTAACTCATGGAAGCCTCAATATATTTGTTTTAGAATGACTTTTCTTTAGTAACAATTTAAATAACAGAGTAATAGGCTGGAAGAGTTTCTATTTAGGATGGTGAAATATTCAGTGGAGATAAAATTGCTTTATAGATGGCTGGCCGGAATTCAGTTTAGAATTCAAACACTTTAGAATTTCAATACACTTCAAACCTTGAATGGAAGAAGGGATGAGTTCTCACAGAGCTTTGGGGACCGTCTGCTGCCAGAAGGGACTGAAATGCCCACTCCCAGCCTCCCTGTGTCATGTCCTGCATACAGCTCGTCCTCGCTTTGCCATGTAAAAAGCAAACAGGTTGGAAATGTTTACGATGATGGCCGTGTTTAATGAAGCTCTTAAGTGTTATGCTCGTTTATGCCATCTACGTTTCTCAGCGTCTTACGAATAGATGAATTCCCATGTTTGAACACACTTGCCCCCAATATGTATCATTTGGACAGAGACACTTGCTGTCCTGTCATTGCAGGTGCTGGGACAGAAAAATAAGGGCAGACCGAAATGACTCTTACTACCTTCACCCAAGACAGTGGTGGCTTCAGGATATTTATATAGATGGGCCTTGGGAATTTCAGTATGGTTTAAAGTAGAGGCTCGTTGGGGATTTGGTTTTTCAGAGGTGTTCGCATAACAAGCATATAGTTTTCACTTGGATGTTATGCTTCCTGGGGTCCCTATGGTACCAATTCCATGTGAGCCATCATTTGCTACTGGCGAGGGTTACGGCCAAGGTCACTCACCCATGCCAGTCCACCTACGGAAAATCCTTGGGCCCCCGGTACATTTGGATAAACCTTCAGTTGGTGAAACGCTAAACCAGACCAGCAGTAAACATCCCTTTAAGGAGTATCCCCAGAGTGGCAGCAAATTCGTGACAAGGAAGTGATGGTTAACCAGCCTCCTATATGGCGTCCATCACTTGGCCCATTGCATGCAGTGCTCTTAATAACCATTTGTTATGGCATAAATCTCCCCGGTAAAGTAAAGGAAGCGTCTTCCTTGCACAGTATAACTGTGAACAGAAGCATGTAGAAAACCCTGGTGCAGGAGGGCTGACTGAAAGGAAAGAAGAGATAAGCAGTCTTGGCACCCAGCTCAGGACCCTTGGGGAGCTTGCAGCTGGACGCCACTCCTGCCCTCTCATCGCTTCCTGCCTCTCTGCTTGAATCTCATCTAAAGCAGGTGGGAGCTAAAAATCCTTTAAGTGTAACCCTGGGATTCCGGGGAGCTGCAGAGCTGTGAATTATGTTGAGACAGGTGAGCCATTGCAACGTGAGTCAGGGACGCAGTATTGTGAAAATGGGGAGTGAGTGCTTCTTGGCTACACGGTCTCCTTTTTGGTTGATTAAAATATTACTGAACTAGAAAGTGGTGATGGTTGCACAACATTGTGAATGTACTAAATGGCGCTGAATTATACGCCTTAAAATGGTGAATTTTATGTTATGTGTATTTTACCCTAATTTTTTTAAAAGGTATTATGGGGCTGGAGTAAGATGTTCCATGAGATACTTTTTAGGGGTTCATGGATGTGCATGACACACTCATTCTCTATCCTTGTAGGATTTAGAAATGCAATGTCTGATGGAATGAAAAGGTCTTTCCTGCTCTTCCATGACCACGAAGATGTCTTTGCTTTGGTGACAAATGATGTAAACAGTCAAATAACTGCTCCACTGGTGGTTGAACTGACACCTGTCAATACATGATGAATTATAGAGGTTGTAGAACATGTGGGAATTCATAAGCTCTGAATGGCACATGTAAATTTCTTTTCTATTTAAGATTATAGTCAGGAACTTATGATACTGTAAATCTGTAGACCTTCTATGCATCTGGCCTTGGACTTTTCTTGCTTTTGCTGGGAAGATAGAAAAATGACCGATAAAAGATTATTGTTCTCCGTATTTAGATCCTAGGTCATTTTATGGATTAGTAGCTTTGCCAAACTGCATGTGGAATTAATTGGAAACAATTGCAATGTTCTCACTACATTGCTCCACTTCCTTTCTTTAATTAAGAGACATTACCCTCTGTTCTACAGATGACAAAACAGACAGCTCTTCTTTTATTACCAGACAGCAGCCACAGAAAGAAAAGCAGAAATCACAGTGTGTCTGGGCATTAATAGCAGAAATCCCAGTGTAGTGCGTACGGGGAGAGAGGCTGATTCCAACTTCTGGGCTCTTAGGTACACTCAGTTCTAAGCGTCTAGTTCAATCTGCCCAGTTACAGTTTTACCTCTCTATTTGCTTCGTGACAAAAGCCAGCTGCCTGGGAATGGAAAACATATTAAAGGGGATTAAACAGCAATGGAGTTAATTAAGAAAAATCACCTCACCATTCACAACGACATAGCTATAGTTAATTTTTTAACTAAAAAATAAATTGGAAATAAAATTAATTAAACAATGTCTATAAACATAAACTTTTAAAAAAAAACATAAACTGAAAATAACTCCCTTATTTTGAATTTATTAAAAGTGTTGGGGGTTTGTATGTGTGTGTGTAGCTGTGTGCTTCAACAAACCACATCTGTCCCCTTAAAATAATAGTGCCATCAGGGGCTTCCCTGGTGGCGCAGTGGTTGAGAGTCCGCCTGCCGATGCAGGGGACACAGGTTCGTGCCCCGGTCCGGGAGGATCCCACATGCCGCGGAGCGGCTGGGCCCGCGAGCCATGGCCGCTGAGCCTGCGCGTCCGGAGCCTGTGCTCTGCAACGGGAGAGGCCACAACAGTGGGAGGCCCGCGTACCGCAAAATAAATAAATAAATAAATAAAAATAATAGTGCCATCAGATTATTATAAGGCAAACAGCAGTTCCATGAGCATTTATTAAACATGCACTTTGTAAGCCAGAAAAAGTAGAAAGGACAAAGGCAAATTCTGGGAGTGGAGATCAAAGGAATATTGAAGACTTCCTGGTGACCTTTGGGTTGAGATTTTTTTTCTAGTTCCTCAGTTATTCCCACACTTGCTCTGGTTTCAGGACCTTCACACAAGCAGTTCACCCTGCCTACATCACTCTCCCTTTCTGCCCACCTTCCATCTGGCTAACTCCCACTTCTCTTTCAGTCCCCATATAAAGCCACTTCCTCCAGGAAGCCCTCTTTCACCATTCCTCCAGACTAAGTCCTATTACTAAGCACAAATCTCTGTTTCCCCTTCAATAGCTCTTTACCATTGTTGTATGTTTAATTATCTGCCCTTGAGCAAAACTATAAGCTTCATAGCAGTAGAGACTATGGAAAAAAACACATGGAAAAACAGAATGTTTATTTTTGAATGAGTGATGTATTGAATTAATGACTTGGGGGAAAATCAAAATCAAAAGTAGTGAGACTGGGGCTTCCCTGGTGGTGCAGTGGTTGAGAGTCCGCCTGCCGATTCAGGGGACACGGGTTCGTGCCCCGGGCCGGGAAGATCCCACATGCCGCGGAGCAGCTGGGCCCGTGAGCCATGGCCGCTGAGCCTGCGCGTCCGGAGCCTGTGCTCCGCAACGGGAGAGGCCACAGCAGTGAGAGGCCCGCGCACCGCAAAAAAAAAAAAAGTAATGAGAGTGTTCATGTTTGTATGTCCAGAGCCTGGCAGAGAGAAAGCTGTAAATAGCTATTTGTTGAATGATCGAATGAATATACAAAGGAGTTAGTGAATGAACAATGAAACTCTAATGCTGTTTCCAATCTTTCTGAGCCTTAATTTTCTCCACTGTTGGCTCAGTGTAGGTACTGGATGGGCCCTTCCACATCACGGAAGGAAATGCTGAGTTGAGTGGTCCAACAGACGTAGATAGATGGGTCTGCATCCTTAGTCAAAACAGACTTCCTGCTCCAGAATATTTGGCGTTTCCTAGGTAATGATGACTAAGACAGTCAAAAACATTGAGGGCAAAGTGATGGCTGATTCTGGGTGAGCAGGATGAAGGAGTTAAGACTGATTGGATTTTTAAAACAATTCCTCATGATTGCGACATTAGCATGAAGGCTGAGAAACGCAATTGTACAGATTATGGGTTGAAGGGCACATGTCTAAATAGAAGAAAGTGTGATTAAAGGAAAAGGGGGTATATTCTCGCCAGCTCTAAGGCCTTAGAAACAAAACTCATCGTAATGATTAGAAGAGTTAGTGGTAGTGATGACGGTGATGACAAACAATATCTAAGATGTGTGTCTGCTCTGTGCCCGTCACGATACTAAGAACTTAACATGGACCACCTCATTTGCCCTGACAATAATCCTATGACCTAGGCATTATTATTATTATTATTTTATTTTTATGCCTGCATCGGGTCTTAGCCATGGCATGCAGGATCTTTTGTTGCAGTGCACGGGCTCTGCATTGCGGCGTGCGGGTTTTGTCTCTTTAGTTGAGGCGCATGGGCTCAGCAGTTGTGGCGCATGGGCTTAGCTGCCCCGTGGCACGTGGGATATTAGTTCCCCAACCAGGGATCGACCCTGCATTGGAAGGCGGATTCTTTACCACTGGACCACCAGGGAAGTCCCTAGGCATTATTTTTATCACCTTTTTAGACACGTGGACTTGTTAAGGGTCACAAGCTGAAGCAGTAGGGTCAAGTTAAACCCTGGCTCTCCCCAGTTCCCAGGTCTGATCCTTGAACCCTATGTTACGTTGCTCTAGGAGAGTGTAACGGGGGCCATGATTCTCTTCCAATCATGGTTGTTTTGGGGTTGTTTTTTTTTCTGGTTTTTTTTGGCTGCACTGCATGGCATGTGGGATCTTAGCTCCCCGACCAGGGATTGAACCCGCACCCCCTGCAGTGGAAGCGCACAGCCTTAACCGCTGGACCGCTGGGGATGTTCCCCAGTGGGGTTTTGTTGTGTGTTATCATCTACATTCCATCAACATGGATCGAGAGCTCAGGAAGGGCTCAGATGTGTGATTTTTGGCTCTGGTCTCTCTTGAGGTTGCCGTCAGTCAGTGATGTGGGGTTGGGGGCAGAGGGTGGGGCTTCTGGAAATTCTCTCCATGGTCTCTGCACATGGGCCAGGTTGGGCTTCCTCATAGCATGGTGGCCCCAATGCAGTCACCTGCTTACCTGCCAGCTGAAGGCTTCAAGAGCAAGTATTCCAACTAATAAGGTGGAAACTGCATTGCCTTTTATGACCTAGCCTCTGTGGTCCCACAGGAAGACTTCTCCTGCACAGGCTACAAGCATGATCCAAGCGCCCCTCCCCTCCCCCAGATTCAGAGGGAGAGGAATTCGATCCCACCACTTGACAGGGGAGTGGCGAGGTTCTAGACCAGTATGTGGGATGGGAGATATAGTTGTGTCCATCTGTGGAAAATATAATCTGCAGCATGGAGATCTGGGGCCGGGGCAGGGGGGCAGGGGTGTAAGAGGGAAGACACACACGTGTGGTCTTTACCCTTCGCTGGAGGTTTCATTTAACTTCCGCCAAAGAACTTTACAGAAAGAACACGGCGGTCTCTTTACACTTTAGACACGAAGAATGGAGGCTCTACCCACCTGGCTGGGTCACTCTGCACCTGCTCTCCACCAGGCCACCTGATATATGCTTTACAGACGTCACCCCAGACTTCCCCCCAGTTTATTATCATTAGCATCTCATACGGGAAGAACGGAGGCCAATTACTTTGCCTCCAGTGAGCAGGGGGCAGGACTAGAGTTCAATCCCAGAGCTCTCTCCACCGTATTCTCCACCTTTCAAAACCTCACTCGCCCCATTTTTAAGGCCACTGTGTGTCCCCTCTCCCCTCTTGTGTCTTTCTTGGGTCTTTAGTCCTTTTTGGACACAGGTCATCGCATAAATCCCACATGGTGCTTTGGAGAGAATTAAAGGGTATTTATCTTGTAGAAAGAAAAGGGAACTGCCTACCCCTCAGGGAAACTGCTTTTTTCTCTTGTTCTCACAAAGTAGAGCTGTCACATGGACACTATGCTGGGCTGGCCAAAAAGCAATTTGAAAGATGGCTTTTGAGATTGGCAAGTCGCCTTGACTTGGCAGGGAGTGAGGTATTAACTGCTCTATTATAGATTATGCCTGAGACCTGAGATCTTCCTCCTGTCAGGCTCTGTCTTCCTTCTGGGAAGCTCTGTGTGAAGCAGCCCCCTTAGCTGTGAACAAGAATCTTTTGACCTGCTACCTCTCTTATTTATGGTATTGCAGATCTTCCGAGAGAACAGAAACAGGCTGGTCTAAGTTTAGCAACCTGGTGAGCTTAACGTGGCTTTGGCAAGAAGATCTCAACACAAAGAGTCTTAGTTGGTTGGCCAAGAATAGCAAGGGACAAAATAGGCTCGTTTAAAAAATAATAACTGGAAAGAGAGAGAGAAAGAGAAGAGGTGGGGGAGGAAAAAAGAAAATAAAGAAGGGAGGGATGGACGAAGGAAGGAAGGAAAGAGGGAGGGAGGGAGGGAGGGAAGGAAGACAGAGGTCATGGAAGTCGATAAATTCACCATCTCAATATGTGCCAACAGCAAACTGAGTAGAAAGAAGGCGTGGTGAGAGAGCAGAAGGGGGGTTCACACAGGCACTGCCATCATTTGAGCTCCCTAACGGCATCTCCAGTGCTTTTTTATCATCATGTAATATCTAATAATATGTAATACTAAGAGTGAACATTGTCCATCAGTTAACACTGTCGCTGCGTCAGAGTGATTATAGACATGATCTCGTGGAACACCCACCGTAACCCGCAGTATCCTCATCCCTTTTTACACATGAAGAAACTGAGGGCTGCAGGGCAAGTACTTTGCTCAGCAGAGTTAGCCCCGCTCTGGGCAACGTATTGTAAATCTGCCAGGTGGTGACCAAGGGCTGGTCCCCGAGGGCACAGAGAGCATGTCCAGGCTTGAGTCAAAGAGAGAGTTAAATTTTCTCAACTTAGCCGTTCTTCTAGCTGCCCCCCCTCCCCACAACGCCAGACCTTCCAGGGCAACCCCTCCTCCAAGCCTGAGGCCGTCCCAGGCTCCAGAGTCTCCAGAAACAGCCTCAGTAAGAGGTTTTCTGTTGACACTAAAGCCATTATGCTGTGTCTGTGGGTGGAAATACGTATTTATTATTCGAAGCACTAAGTGTGTTTTCCCTTCATTTCATTTAAACAAGAATTTATTAATCCCTGAGCATATGCCGTTTATTTAGTGGTGTTGTGGAAACAAAGTGGAGAAAGCAATTAATAAATTTGAGCAACTGACAACCTAGCAGGAAAACAACGTGTACATCAAGCCAGAAGCCAGTGAGCACAGTCCCTGGGCACCCATGGACAAGCCATTCTCTGGTCCCTCCACTTTTTTAAAAATAGATTTTATTTTTTAGAGCAGTTTTGGCTCACAGCAAAATTGAACAGAAAGTACAGAGAGTTCCCGTATACCCTACCCCCACCCATGTGCTGGCCTTCCCCGCTGTCAGCTTCAGGCACCAGAGTGCTATATGTGTTACAACTGAAACATCTACACTGACACAGTACTACAAGGACTACCCTGACACATCTCTATCACCCAAAGTCCTTAGGTTACATAAGGTTTCATCCTTGGTGCTGTCCATTCAATGAGTTGGGACAAATGTACAATGACATACATTATCGTATCATATAGAGTAGCTTCATTGCCCTAAAAATCTCTCTGTGCTCCACTTATCCCTCCCGTCCTCCCAACTCCTGGCAACCACTGATCTTTTTACTGTCAGCATTGTTTTGTCTTTCCCAGAATGTCATATAGCTGGAATCGTGCCTTACGGAGCCTTTTCGGATTGACTTCTTTCACTTAGTAACGGACATTTAAGGTTCCTCTGTGTCTTTTCATGGCTTCATAGCTCATCCTTTTTAGCGTGAATAATATGCCATCGCCTGGATGCACCACAGTTTATTTATTCATTCACCTGCTGAAGGACATCTTGGTTGCTTTCAAGTTTTGACAATTATGAATAAAGTTACTCTAAACATCTGTGTGCAGGTTTTTGAGTGGATATAAGTTTTCAGTCCGTTTGGGTAAATGCCAAGGAGTGCAACTGCTGGATTGCAAGGCAAGAGTATGTTTAGTTTTGAAAGAAAGCACCACACTGTCTTCCAAAGTGACTGCGCCATGTCTCATTCCCACCAGCGATGAATGAGAGTTCCTGTTGCTCCACGTTCTCACCAGCATTTGGTGTCGATCCCCCTACTTTTTAAAGCACGACTAAACTGAATTATGTGGAAATGACTCAAGAGCCAGATGTAAACCCCAAAATGACTGAGCAACAAAACTAAACGTCACATCCTGTGATATCGATGAGGCAGGGTTTCTCATGCCCTTACTCAAAGCCACCATACTCTTATTCTGTACAAAATATTACTAAGTTAGGTTTTCTGTTTTCTCAGCCCGCTAAGAATTGGAAGCTTTGAAGAGATGGAGAGACTAAAACTGTAAAACAAGACACATGCAGTAGCCTGTTGACAAATGAGTTAACAATCAAGTATGCAATCTTGTGTTCTTTAGAAGCATACCTGCATATCTACTTGTCATAACCAGTGTTTCTAAGAATGACCTTAAAACACCTCTTGAAAGAATGAAATGGCATTCAAGATACCACCGCTTTTAAAAATCGAGGCTAAGTTCGTACCTCGTAGATTTGTTGTTGGAATTAAATGAAATTTATGTAAAATGCTTAACACAGTGTCTGGTACACAGTAGTACAAATAAATATTGGCTGCTATGTAATGATGGTGATGGTAATGATGGTGATGATGTACCATGTGGTTAGACAATTAGAAGAAGGAGAAATGGAAAGAAAAGAGTATTGGAATCCCTTAGGCATTTATTGAGATCCTGTTATGTCCCAAGGTGAATTCAAAAGTAAGTGGTCTGTGGTTTCCCTTCTTGAGGAAATCTTTGTCTAGCATAGCATATAATTATAATAGAACGTGATAAATGTTATAACACATCTGTTTATAAAAGTGCCATGATAACATAGATGAGTTGGCTGTTAATTTTGCAAGATCAAGGAAAGCTACAGTAAATATTGGAGCTAGGCTGGATGGATTTTGCTGTTTGGTGAGGGGTAGGCATTTTAAGGAAGGACATTCCAGGCAGAAGGAACAGACTTTAAACAAAGTCATGGAGTCGTGGAAATCATGGCACAGTCAAGAATGTAGACCTGGGTAAAATTAAAGAATGGTTAGCCAGGAGATGGGCCAGAAAGTTCCCAGAAGGCCAGTTGATGATTGCCTTATATCGTGACAAGGAGTATGGATTTTATTTGAAAGTTAGCAGGTTGCTATTAAAGGCTTTAAGCTGAGAAGCTCCATGAATTTTTTGTTTAATACTTATTTTGGCTGTGCCAGGTCTTAGTCGCGGCACGCGGGATCTTCGTTGCAGCATGCGGACTTCTTAGTTTTGGCATGCGTGCGGGATCTAGTTCCTTGAACAGGGATCGACCCTGGGCCCCCCTGCATTGGCAGCATGGAGTCTTACCCACTGGACCAGCAGGGAAGTCCTGAGAAGCTCCATGATTGATGTCTGCTTTCAGTGCATGTTTACGCTGAAGGCCGGATAGAATATGAACTTGAATGGGTGGAGAGTGGAGGCAGGGAGACCAGGCACGAGTTCTTGGGTTCATCTAGATTATCGCAGAAGTCCTCAGACTTGAAAAACAATGAGGGGCTGATAGAAGAGGGCAGAGAGAGGGGGTACATAGAAAGGACAGTCAGCATGACTCTGAGGTCCCTAACTTGGGCGATTGGGACAACCCAAGGAAGGAACTTTTTATAAACCTGAAGTTTATTTTTTTTAATCTTCACGATCCTCTGATGGCACAAAAGAAGCTGAATCTTTAATACTATTTCAATTCCAAGTTATTTGATATTTTCTTGCTCCACCCAAGAGAACACCACTTGAATTATGCCATAAAGCTAGAACCAAATGAATGCAATTCATTTTTCTAAAAGTTCCAAGTAGAGATAGACAAATGTGTACTCACAGAACAAATTTTAAGCCAACATGACCAAATATAGCGTGAGGCTGGGCCATCTAATGTGGTAGCCACTGGCCCCTTGTGGCCATTGAACACTTGAGTTGTAGCTATTCTTAACTGAGATGTGATGTGAGTGTAAAACACACACAATTCATAGCAGATTTCAGAGATTTAGTATGAAGAAAAGAATATAAAATACTCTGTTAATAATTTTATATTATTACATGTTGAAACAATATCTTTTAAAGATTTTTAAAAATTTAATTAATTTATATATTTTTGGCCGCATTGGGTCTTCGTTGCTGTGCGTGGGCTTCCTCTAGTTGCGGTGAGCGGGGGCTACTCTTCGTTGTGGTGCGCAGGCTTCTCATTGAGGTGGCTTCTCTAGTTGCGGAGCACAGGCTGTAGGCGCGTGGACTTCAGTAGTTGTGGCACGTGGGCTCAGTAGTTGCGGCACGTGGGCTCAGTAGTTGCGGCTCCCAAGCTCTAGAGTGCAGCCTCAGTAGTTGTGGTGCATGGGCTTAGTTGCTCTGCGGCATGTGGGATCTTCCTGGACCAGGGCTCGAACCTGTGTCCCCTGCATTGGCAGGTAGACTCTTAACCACTGTGCCACCAGGGAAGTCTGAAACAATATTTTGAATAGATTGGATTTGAGGTAAGAGGTAGATGGGCCCCTGGGCTGGACAGCTGGTGTTTGTCAAATATATATTTGACAAAGATATATTACCAAAATTAAGTTCACCAGTTTTTTTTCTTTTTTAACGCAACAGCTAGAAAATTTTAAATTACATACGTGGTTCATACTGTATTTCTGTTGGACAACACTGGTCTAGGAAATTTGATTTTTGCAGTGTCAATATTGAAGGACTATATTCAGACCAAAGGTATATTTTGCGTTATTGCTTTTCTTCCCATTACTAGTATGGGTCTCACTGTTGTGGTCCGAACGTGGGTTGGAAAAGAATTTCCAGACACTAGGCAGAATGTAAAGAAGATCGAATTTATTAGAGGGAAGGGTCCCTGTCAGAACAGCAGGCCGACTTCCTAGTAGTCTGGGAGAGACAAGCCTGAACATGTGCTATTGATCAGTTTTTATAGCCAGAAAACAAAGGAATGGTCTGAGATGAAATTTTCGTTTACTCATTGGTCGAGGCACATATATCTTCCTTCTACAGGGTGGGAGTGGGACAGGGCAGATGCGTTTCCTTATTTGGGACAGGTCCCATCACCCAGGTGGGCTCAGGAATTTTGTAACCATCACAACATGGCAGGGAGTCCGGTATGGGGTGTGAGACGCTGACATGTTTTCAGGCAGCGTTGTCCTTTGTCCTTACAGCACCATTGTCCTTGGAACACCACGCTCACCACCTGATGTTTTCTAATATTTTACTATGTAGCCTTATTCTCATTAAGAAAGAAGTGGTTACCATAGCAACTGCCACAATACATTGTATTTACCACAGCTGGAGAGAAAGGTATAAACAGACATCAATCTGTCATTCAGGTTTACACATTCATGTGTTTTTGGTTTTGCTTTTTCATGTGTATCTTGGTCTTCCTTTGTAAAATAGAGCTCTGAGAGTAGGAAACTTGACTTCTAATTCTCACCTGTATAACTGGCTTTCTTTGGGTCTGGACAAAGAGAATAATGATTATCCCGTGCCCACTTCAGAGGGATATGTGGATAGATAGTTACAAAGTATTTTGCAAGCTATTCTTTGGGCACAGTATCAGTCTAATGTCACACAGTTTAATATAGCAATGGTATCTACTGTTAGTACACTGCCGGAGTCTGGCGGGAAAGACAGGGTAATTTCCTTGGGTAGATATGAGTGAGGAAATGCAGAAGGGAGAAAAGAGCTCAGACCAGGAAAAACCCAAAGAAGGTGACCAATATTAGCATTTGTTCCCCTAGACTTTAACAGCTCTTTTGGAGTATATCCCATATTCAGCAATGTCTCCACTGGCTGGGAGGAGACTGGGAGCCCAGATCCTCCAAGGCATACAGTTCATCTAGCTTTGACATGGAAAAAGCAAACAGGTTGGAGTTTTTTAACGTTGATTATTTCATGGTGCTTTAAACGTTATGCTTATTTATGCCACCTAAATTTCTCAAAGATCTCATTCGTGGGTCAATTCTGTTTTAACATACTTGCTCCTCAATATATATCATCTGAACAGAGATGACAGATGCTAAGAAGGGGAAAATGGGACTGAAATAATTTTTTTACTTTCACCCAAGTGCTGGCTTCAAAGTATCCATCTAGATTGGCCTTAAGGATTTCCACATTGTTGATAGTAGAGAATGGGGTTTGGCCATTAAGTGGTGTTTGCATAGCAAGCATGCAATTTTCAGTTGGATGTTATGTTATTTGAGGTGGCTGGAGAGGGTCTAGGAAGATTAAGATCAGGGCAGGGGGTTGGCTAAAGACCTCTCAACCCAATCTACCCCTTTGACATTTCAGGGAACTTAGATACTGTGGCTAAAGTAATAAACATTCTAGGCTTTGCATTTCATTTGCACAGGTGCTATAAATCTACTTGAGGCTGTTCAACTGATGATGCGCTCTGTCATTTGCAAACCCACTGGCTGATTTACCTCATCTGCAGACAGCCACCCTAAATGAAAGTCAAGGAAACTGCTACAGTTACATCTTGAGATGTTACATCTTGAGAAATCCCTGCTAACTCAGCATTGGCATTTAGGAAGTCCTCTGCTGGAGAAAAATCAAACCAAAGGGAAATAAAAATACACTGCAAAAATGCAGCAGCTCCACTGAAATTTCTTCTCTTTTTAAACATTTTTTTTGATGTGGACCAGTTTTAAAGTATTTAATTTGTTACAATATTGCTTCTGTTTTTTTATGGGGTTTTTTTGGTTTTTTGGTTGCCGGTCATGTGGGATCTTAGCTCCCTGGCCAGGGATCGAACCCACAGCCCCTGCATTGGAAGGCGAAGTCTTAACCACTGGACTGCCAGGGAAAGCCCTCCATTGAAGTTTCAAGAAAGATTAATTTTCACTGTTTGGTGTTTTGAGTGCCTCTCCCTCCACGCCAAGGAAGCGGGGGAGGGGAGACGGGGGAAGGGGAGTGTGGTTTTCTGATCAGAACTCAAGTAACACAGTTTGAATTATATAATGGAGCTGCTGTGCGTCAGGTGACAGGCTCACTGAGTAATTCCCTGCAGAAGGAGACAAACTGCATGTTAAAAAGCTCAACAAATACTAAAAAAAAAAAAAAAAAGCAAAGCCCAGGCCGTGAGTTCCAGACTTGCAAGCTGCAGTTTCCTCTGAATTCTCTCCGGGCTGAAACAGCTGGGCGGGCTGGCTGAGTCCCAGGACTCATAGAGGCTACGGAGAGCCAAAGCCAAGTGCAGGTCGGGGGTCTGGCCTGGGTTCCCGGGTTACTTTCTGTTTCGTTTAGAAATGTGCCCTGTTTCTGAAACTGGTGGCTTCCAATGTCAAGGAAAACGCAGAACTCCTTGGAGGCTCCAGCCAGGCTTTTAAGAACCGGGGCTTTGTAAAGGTAAGAAGCTATCCGCGTCCTGCAGGCTGAGGGTTGCCGCCTTGGAGGGGTCTGGGTGCGAGCCGGGGACGCCAGGAGGAGTCTGCCAACTTGTTCTGGGATCTGAACGAGGCTGGAGAAACCTTCTGTGGAGGGGTTTTAAGGTTAGGAAAGGGATAAGATGGACCCTTCCCGCCTGGATGGGTGGCCCCCCGGTCCTTGGTGACTTAAATTGATCCCCAACTCCTGTCTGCGCTCTTCCCTTCCCCAGTTCCATCCCATGGAGGAGTTGCTCTCCTGTCGGGGAATTGGCATGGGCTGGCCCGGGGCTGGGAAGGAAGGAGAAGGGGCTACCTGGCACGAAGAGGCTGTCTGAGCGTGTGTAGCATGTGTATTTCAGAGCCTGACACTTGAGAAGACTGTTGCTCAGGCTAAGAAAACATAGTTTTTGGGGAGCCAGAGGGCAGAGGCAGCGGAGGATGCCTGTGTGAGCGGAGAGCTTTGGGAAATCTGTGAGGTAGGCATTTGAATCTTAAAGCATTTCACTGCTGTTTGTGTGCCCTTTAGTTGGATTTTATATTGCTTTTGTATTTTGTTCAGTTTGGGGACTTTTCCCTTTTTGGAGCTGCCGCTATCAATTGATTTGGTTTTTCAGTCCTCGGACTTGGTTCACTGGATGTCTTGAAACCCACTGGTGCCCTTGTAGATGTCTGGAAGTCAGAGATCGCTTAGGAAACTGGTGCTATTTTTTCAGACCAGGGAGATTCACTTGCAAATCTCACTGCCATGGAGACTTGCTGGGAGTCCTGAACGCCTGCGGAGGCCGCCAGCGCTTAGGAACCTAGGGAAGTTTCTGACTTAAAGAGACAGGAGAGGGAAAATTGAATGGGCAATTGTTAATTCCCGGAAGGTGGGTGCAGGGAGAAGTTGTCAAGGATCAAAAAGAAAGATGACTGGGAAAATGAAAGGATAAGTAAAGGAATGGGTTTGGTGGGATCCCAGCTGGGGCTGTGGCATTTTGAGGTTTACAGCATGGGGATAAAAATCAATAAGCAAACTGATAACAGCTCACTTGGCATGAATAAGATTCTTTTTTTTTTTTTTTTTCCCCACTGGGTCCTAGAGAACCGGAGAAATAGGCAGGATGTGAGTTTGGAAGAGTTCTTTTTTTTTTTTTTAACCTGTTTATTGGAGTATAACTGCTTTACAATGGTGTTTTAGTTTCTGCTGTATAACAAGGTGAATCAGCTGTACATATACATATATCCCCATATCTCCTCCCTCTTGCATCTCCTTCCCACCCTCCCTATCCCACCCCTCTAGGTGGTCACAAAGCTGATCTCCCTGTGCCATGCGGCTGCTTCCCACTAGCTATCTATTTTACATTTGGTAGCGTATATATGTCCATGCTACTCTCTCACTTCATCCCAGCTTACCCTTCCCCCTCCCCGTGTCCTCAAGTCCATTCTCTACATCTGCGTCTTTATTCCTGTCCTGCCCCTAGGTTCTTCAGAACCTTTTTTTTTTTTTTTAGATTCCATATATATGTGTTAGCATATGGTATTTGTTTTTCTCTTTCTGACTTCACTCTGTATGACAGACTCTAGGCTGGAGAGGGTGTAGAGAAAAGGGAACCCTCTTGCACTGTTGGTGGGAATGTAAATTGATACAGCCACTATGAAGAACAGTATGGAGGTTCCTTAAAAAACTACAAATAGAACTACCATATGACCCAGCAATCCCACTACTGGGCATATACCCTGAGAAAACCATAATTCAAAAAGAGTCATGTATCACAATGTTCATTGCAGCTCTATTTACAATATCAAGCTAAATGTCCATCGACAGATGAATGGATAAAGAAGATGTGGCACATATATACAATGGAATATTACTCAGCCATAAAAGGAAACGAAATTCAGTTATTTGTAATGAGCTGGATGGAAGAGTGCATTTCTAATTGCTATTCTTCTTGACCACAGAAGATGCTCTAAACAAAATATGGGGATGTTAGAACCAGAGGGAAAATGTGCTTAGAATGATGCCTACAAAGATGTGTTCAAGTTTCTGCTGCCCTTCCCTTCCCCTCTTTCCCATCCTACTCCCAGTTTTGGGCAAATTATGTGATTTGAATATGTCTGGTATAAACAACTCCTTAGACTGATACAGTTATCACTGCGAGAGGATATTTGGGTACTAGAATAAAAATGATCTTGAGTCAGTGGTTCTTAAATCTTTTAGATCATGGACCATATTTGGGAATTGAAAAAACTTAGCTGACAGTGAATTTCTAGAGTCCTCTCTCTACTGTGGCCCTGACACCCCCATCTTCTGATGCTCAACAAACAAAACTAAACAATGACAGCAAAGCTAAAAGGCGTAGCATAGCGAGGTTTCTAATTAAAGCCCACTTTTGAAATATCGACAGCATAACATTATAAATATTCATAATATAAGAAAACAGTTTATGGAGCCCCTTTTGCAAGCCATGGTAGTCCCTCAAGAAAGCACCGCTTAAATAATTCATGTCAGCACAGTGAGTTCCTTTCATCCAGATTTCTATCTGTTGAAACTTGCTGGAAATCTGCATTTCTGCACTTCAATAATATAATGAGGATAGAAATTCATAAGGGTGACTTCCAGACACCACAAGATCCATCAGTGCCTTCTGAATCACAGAAGAGTACATGATACTCTGAACACTTTGTGTTGAGTGCGCTTTCTTCCTCTCTAATTCTCGAAAATTTGGTAATCTGCTTAAATTGTGGTGCCCATATATTTCACACCAAGACTCAGGACTTGTCTTACGGAGGATTTTTATGTTACGTTACTTTCAGTGTGAGGGACAGTTTGGGAAATGCGGTTCAGATGCCAGGTTGCAGTTTAGATGTCCGTTTCGGGGACAGTTAAATAGTTTATGGGACAACTGGTCAGAAGGTATGAAATTGAGAAGCTCTTGAAAATCCAGTTCTCATAGAAATATAGATGCTTTGGTTGAGAGCATAAGTTCTTTGGTGTTCCGATTGACTTAGGTTCGAATTCCAATTCTGCCACCTATTCAGTGAGTGACATTGGGCAAGTTTCCTGACCTTTCTAAGGCTCAGTTTCTTCCTCTGTAAAATTGGATAGCGATAGTACTTACCTCAGAGGTTATATGGGGGTAAATAAAATACCGTGTGAATACAACAGCACCTAGTATGGTATCTGGCACTGTTAGCGTCTAATAATCAGTATCTGCTGTTACTATTGTTATCACTTATGGTACCTTTTGATATGCCAGAGACAAAGCATATACTGTGCAACTTTATTTATTTATTTATTACATCTTTATTGGAGTATAATTGCTTCACAATGTTGTGTTTCTGCTGTACAACCAAGTGAATCAGCTATATGTATACATACGTCCCCATATCCTTTCCCTCTTGTGTCTCCTTCCCACCCTCCCTATCCCAGCCCTCTAGGTGGTCACAAAGCACCGAGCTGATCTCCCTGTGCTATGCGGCTGCTTCCCACTAGCTATCTGTTCTACATTTGGTAGTGTATATATGTCCATGCCACTCTCTCACTTCATTCCCGCCTCCCCTTTGCTGTGCAACTTTAGATCAACATTGGTGATCCTCAGAATGTTCTGGAATTAAGTCATTAGCACGTCTATTCCTCTCTATGAGGAGGCATCGTTATCCCCATGTTTTACACAGAAGAATCCATTGAAGTAGTTGAAGGCACCCAGGACATCAGTGGCAGCATCAGATGGCGGATATTTGTCCCCAGACTCTGTGCCCTACCCCAGGATCACACCCCTCCTGATGGTCCTGCTGGGTGTCCACATCAGGGGTGGTTTAACAAGGGCAAAGTAGCCCTTGTCTCTAGAAAGCCTCAGATAACCTTCCCAGGGAAGTATTGTGGTTTGGTGCTGAAGGCTTGGTTTTCCCTGCTTCAGCCCTGCTATTAGTTGTGGCTCTTCCCTTTTCTCCTCCTGAACTTGCTGAGTTCAGAGTCCCTACAGGTGTCTCCTACTTGGCCAGCTCATGCCAATGGGTGGTCGTGACCATGAGTACCCAGTTCCAAGTGTCCACTGGGGACAATACAGAATCTGCTGCCCTTGTCCAACCCCTTAAAGACTGTGTTTCTGTTTTCTCTTTGAAGACTTCTAACATAGGGATTTAATGCCTCCCATAAAACAAACTCCCCATCATATACTATAAAGTCCAAAGACAGTCATGTAATTAATCTAAAGGGTAAAGATGCCAAAAGACCTTTACTTTTGCCTTCCATAGGTATTCAGTTTCCTGCAAAATTCAGAATCCACTGGTACAGGGAAGGGGTTAAGAGAAGGGATTTCATAAAAGGTCTTCTAGGTATCGCCTGGGTTTCTCAAGGAAACTAACTGAATAAAAAATCCCACTTGGGATAGGTCATAAAATGGCAGAGTGAAGAATAACGTAGAGTGACTTCTTCTAAGAAATCTACCACAAGGACAATACCAACGTCTAAAATTAAGAGAAACAGAAAAAAATCCAATAGAATTTCAGAAAAATAAGATTCTAGATTCAAAAATAACAAAGCAAATTTTGAAATGTAAAAGCACCCCAAACTTGGAAATATTATAATGCTGAGGAAAAAGGGGGAAGAAAGAGTGGAACGTGAGAGAAACAGCAGAGAGAGTGGGATTGAAAGAATTGGTTATGAGTTCAGTCCTGGGTCAATCACTCAGTTGAATCTGTTTCCTCATTTATGAAAAGATGACAATAATTCCTACCCTACACTCAAGGCTACTGAGAGGAACAGATGAGATACTGTGTCAAAACTAGAGAGATAACAGACCCTTAGAACATTCCCCTCCACAATGCTGAGAACTTGAACTCCATCTGGCCCTAACAGGCAGGTGTCCATAACTATACAGTATTAAGGAAAATTGACCCAAAAGGAAAGAATGTGTGTGTTACTAAGAAACAGAATTTTCTTCTTAATAATGCAGAAGAAAATCCCTTTGGATAATCCATAGCTAATGAATAACCAATTACTCTTATACTAGGGCTTCCATAACAAAATACCACTAGCTGGGGTGGCTTAAAAAACAAAAATTTATTTTCTCGCATCTCTGGAGGCTGGAAGTCCAAGATCAAGAGTTGGAAGAGTTGATGTCTGCCGAAGCCTCTCTTGAGGATGGTCACCTTCTTGCTGTGTCCTCACATGGCTTTTCCTCTGTGTGTGCAAATCCATGTGTCTTTTCCTCTTCTTATAAGGACACCAGTCCTATTGGATTTGGACCCCACCCATATGACCTCATTTAACTTTGATTATCTCTTTCTAGGCTCTATCTCCAAATACAGTCACATTCTGAGGTACTGGGGGTTAGGGCTTCAACTTATGAATTTGGGGGAAACACAGTTCAACCTATAATAGCTATTAATTAAAAGGTATATTCTTGTTCTAGGAATTTAGAAGGTTTATGAAAGAAAATGGCATCTGTCTAAAGGAAAATGATATCTCTGAATAACCATAGGGAGACCATGCCTTGGAAGGTAGCCTGGTAGACCTGGGCCAAGATTCAGGAGAAACTTGACTTTCAGGCATATTTCAACTAAGAGGAAAAGTAAGGACCTTGGGTTTTTCACTTCCACCTGGGTGTTCTGTCAAAGAACTAGCAGATTGTCCCTAGCAAGGTTGCATCTCTATGGTGAAAGCTATTCTTGGAGGATGGATTTAACATTGTTTGGGATTAGATGCTCCTCTGAGGTCAAAAGGATTATGGCATTTCATGGGCTAGTTTCCCACTTCCTTTCCCTATTCTGTCTCTTAAAGGAAGTCAAAAATTGATCCTACAACCTGGGTTCCTGCCGTGCGCAGCGTGGTCATGCATACTTTCCACAATTTCCTCAGTCAGTCCCCAACTTTCCCAGTTCCCTTTCAGTAGGAACCATAATATTCAGTGATATGGTTACCTGAAATACACACACACATACACACGTACACACACGTGCACACACGCACCTTTATTTATTCCACGAACAGAATTTGTGGATAGAGAGGAAGATGATTTGTAAGTGATACGTACACATTACTTTCTTCCTAAATTTCAGATCTTTGATTTCAGAGAAAGGGATATGGGGCCCAGCTCGTGGCTGAGATGACCCCACAAATATGGGAAGTGAGGGGAGCTGATGCCTATTCTAAATTCACAGGCGTGAAAAGGCATGAAGGAGAAAGTGATGTCAGGGGAGGAGCAGGTGATTCGCAGGTGTACACGGATAAGGGTGGGTGTGCCCCTCCCTTCCTCTCCCCCTCCCCACTCGCAGCTGCCCCTTTGGTTGGACCACTTGCGTCCTCCGGTGGGGCACATTGTAGCTCCCTATTAGCAGTGTGGTTGCTAGAGCCACACAGGACACATGAGGACATCGTGCAAGCAAGACACGTACCTTGATTTTCCTTTTTAAACAACTGATGGTGGTGAAAAATTATACTGGGAGGAACAAAGAAGCACATATTTAGTAACTTGTAAAAACCCCATTGTGTCCTTTTTCCTTAAAAATAAGGGGTGCTTCCAATGCCCAAGAGGAAAGAATCAGTTCCCCAAGCATCATGATCATACCTCCTGATCCTTCCCAGTACCATTTCAGCACAAACAAGAACTCACTCCATTACTAGTAGCTTTCCTCTTTCACCAGGATCCATTCCAGAGGCAGGGGAAGTCATGGGTTAGTGCACCAAATCAGTCTGCCCAACTTTCAAACTATTTGGATGCAATGTGCTCTCTAAGTGTCAACTACTCTCGTTTGGGTTATTAGAAAGGAACTGTTGAAAGGAACTATGATGTAATTCAGAATATATCAGTGCCTGTATTATTTAGCCCTGATTTTAAGGTTCATGACTTGCCAGAAAAAGGACCTAAAGGCTAAAAAGGATAAGGATGCAGACTCAGGAACAAACCATCAGATTTTAAGAAAACCAGTATTGGTTCCCTTTGGCTTTCATGTAAATCAATAACATAGATTAGGAACTCTTATTTAAGTTGGTTTGTTCATATGTAGACTTTCTCAAACAAAAATGTGTTTGGTAAAGCACAAAATAAAACAGAACTACCTTGGAGTTTGTTTTTTTTTTAATTTTTTTTTTTCGGTACGCAGGCCTCTCACTGTTGTGGCCTCTCCCGTTGCGGAGCACAGGCTCCGGACACGCAGGCTCAGCGGCCATGGCTCACGGGCCCAGCCGCTCCGCGGCATGTGGGATCTTCCCGGACCGGGGCACGAACCCGTATCCCTTGCATTGGCAGGCGGACTCTCAACGACTGTGCCACCAGGGAAGCCCTACCTTGGAGTTTTTGTTGTTGCTGTTATTATATTTAATCAGTAAGCACTTACTATCTACTGCAGCTAAGGACAGGGTGTTATGCCAAGAGTTTTGCAAGGTAAGATGAATCAGATCTACCCACATCTATCTAGAGAAATAAAACATGTCCATACAAGTTTTAACAAAGTATAGAAAATGAGAACTTCACGAGAACAGAAAAAAATGGTTATTGAGGTTGAAAAGAGGGAAATATTAATTCCAGCTAGAGAAGGTTTTAGAAATGTTTCTAACAAGAGTCTTGAGGGCTGAATAGGTATATTTCAGCGTGAAGGGTGAGGGGGCAGAGGACATTTCCAAGAGAGGAGAGGGAGTAATAAGCGGGAAGCAAAATTGTAGAAGAAGGCACACCTGGATTGCACGTGAGGCCAGGAGGCCAGGTCAGTTCTTTTGGAGGAGAGGGTGAAGAAAACAACCAGTTGTAGAAACATTGGAAAAAACCTGAATATCCAGCAGAGAATGGCAAGGTCGGAGCTTGAAACTAGATGCAGGGCGGGGTGAATGGAGAGAGATGGTGAGTGCACCCTGTGGTTACATCGCAGCTGTGGTGGTGGAGAACATGATAAAGGTTAACAGTAATGATAATGATCATAAATAGGTCTCACTTGTTGAGTGCCTAGTAGCTGCTGAGCCTTTTCTTTAGATTATTGCCTTTAATCTGCACAGCAAACCTCAAGACAGGTACAAATACAGTCCGTCCTCATTCTGCACAGATTCTGTATTTGCAAATCTGGCTTATTCGCTAAAATTTATTTGTGACCCCAAAATCAATACTCTTGGTACTTTCTCAGTTATCCATGGACGTGTGCAGAGTTGCCCCACATGTACATTCCCAGTGAAGTTAAAGAAGGTGATACTCTGCCTTTTCGTTTCAGCTCATACTGTAAACAAGTGTCATTTTTGTGGTCTATTTAGTCTCATGCTTTTCACTTTTTTTTTGCTTCTTGTTGGTGATCTCTCTGTTTAAAATGGTCCCCATGTGTAGTGCTGAAGTGCTGTCTAGTGTCCCTCCATGCAAGAAGGCTGTGATGTGCTTTAGGGAGACAATATGTGTGTTAGATATGCCTGTTCAGACATGTCATAGTGCCGTCGGCCATGAGTTCAAGGTTAATGGATCAACAATATATACTAAACAAGGTGTCTTTAAACAGAACCACACATAAGACACAATACATTGATCAGTTGATGAAAACACTGTGACCAGAGGCTCCCAGGAACCTAACCCTATATTTCTCCTAGGAACAATGGTTCAGTG
The DNA here is from genome assembly GCF_949774975.1 of Lagenorhynchus albirostris. Lineage (NCBI taxonomy): Eukaryota > Metazoa > Chordata > Mammalia > Artiodactyla > Delphinidae > Lagenorhynchus > Lagenorhynchus albirostris. The sequence goes on along the minus strand of NC_083104.1, from coordinate 94,898,864 downwards.
TTCACTAATTCCGTTTTCACAGTGACTTCATAGAACAAGGCTACTTTGAATATCAAGAAGACTCTGGTTGGGCTTCCCTGGTGGTGCAGTGGTTAAGAACCCACCTGCCAAAGCAGGGGACACAGGTTCGAGCCCTGCTCCGGGAAGATCCCACATGCTGCAGAGCAATTGGGCCCGTGCACCACAACTACTGAGCCTGCGCTCTAGAGCCTGAGAGCCACAACTACTGAAGCTCGTGTGCCTAGAGCCTGTTCTCTGCAACAAGAGAAGCCACCGCAATGAGAAGCCTGCACACTGCAATGGAGAGTAGCCCCCGCTCGCTGCAACTAGAGAAAGCCCACGCGCAACAACAAAGTCCCAATGCAGCCAAAAATAAATTAAAAATAAATAAATAAGACAATGGTAACACCCTCTCCCCAGAGGTATAAACTGGGGTCGGGAGGGAGGGATAAGGACCTTGCCTGAGGCCACACAACAGGCACAAACCCAGTCTGTCAGATTCAAATGTCATATTGTGATGATATACATTTGTAATAACTTAACAAAGGCCTGGACCAGGTGTAGCAATGAAGAATGGAGGAGAGGAGGTGAATTACAAATGGTTTAGGAAGTAGAATCAACAGGACTTGGCCACTGATTGCACATGGAGGGCAAAGAGCAGGAAGAGGTCTGAGAGGAGTGTGAAGTCAGGTGGAGGTGATAACCTATTGAAATCAGGAGAGCCTGAGGGTGGATGGTTGCAGGAAGGGTAAACAGCAGGTTCAACTGGGATTAAGGGCTGGGGCTTGAGAACAGAAATGCCAGTTTTAATTTTTGAGCATCACTGTACTCCAGGTATTGTTAAGTGGCTCTAGCTAAATGATCTCAGGAACTATTATGCCCATTGTACAGATGAAAAGAGTGAGGCTCAAAGAAGTATAGTGACTTGCTCAAGGACACCCTGCTTATAAACAACAGAACAGGATTCAAACCCAGGCAGAGTGACCCTGGAGGTTGTAATACCAAAGAGAAGTTTTGGAATTTGAGATCTTAGAGGAAGAGAAGCATTAATGTTAATAATACCGTATCTTGTTCTCTAGTTTCTTCTTTTTAATGTTATTTTTTCCAATATTCTGTCTTTACACTGCATATTTTCCTACTTTCATGTTTTTGTTCAAATTCTTCTCTCCCACAAGAATGTTGTTCTTCTCTCTTAGCTTTTAGCTTTTATTCTTTTTTGTCTTTTTATGTTGCAGAGGGGTAAACTTACTTGGTAGCTTCAGAAGTTGGACACTTTATGTTATATTGTGCTGTCTAATTTAAAAAGTTTGAACGTTTCAAGGATTCCTAGAACGTAATACATGTTACTTAAGAAAAATTATTCTCTGAATATTACTCAGCCATAAAGAAGAATTAAATTTTGCCATCTGTAACAAGATGGATAGATCTAGAGGGTATTATGCCGAGTGAAATAAGGCAGACAGACAAAGACAAATATCCTATGATTTCACTCATATATGGAGTCTAAAAAAACAAATAAACAAACATAACAAAACAGAAACAGACTCATAGATACAGAGAGCAAAACTGGTGGTTGCCGTGGGGCGATGAGTGAAATAGGAGAGGGAGAATAAAAGATACAAACTTCCGGTTACAAAATAAATGAGTCCTGGGGACTATAGTCAATAATATTGTAATAACATTGCATGGTGATAGATGGTAACTATACTTATCGTGGTGATTATTTTGCAATGTATTAAAATATTGAATCACTATTGTATACGTGAAGCTAATATAATAAGTCAATTATACTTCAATTTAAAAAAGAAGAATTGTTCTCATAATCATTCTTACAATTCACATTAATAATGTTATGGTTTATTTACAGATGTTCTCATTAACAGAGGAAACATGATTATGCTATTTGTGTATTAGATTTGGATAACCTGGCATGAAATAACATGATCCTTGTTTTGTGTTTCCTCTTGGATATCAGTTACCTTTGAACTTTTGTAAAGATATAAAGTCTCTCATTGTTTCCCAAATCTGTATCATCGAGACTTATTTGCCTATGTCCTTGAGACATTAAGAAATTAAACATTCCCTCAACACTTAGGTATTAAGGGTTATTTCCACAGGACTCCTAGTAGTACTGTGCCTGGAGATATAATAGTATCCAAAAACAGAGGGTGTTTCGTTTAAGAAATGCCAGAGCTGTTTATTATATTAAAAAACTTTTAAACAGTATGTAATAGGAAAAAAAAAAAAGACTCCTGTCGGAATCTTGAGCTCCTTCTTTCTTTCTAAAATGCCCCCCCAAGATGTCCAGAAGGTGAGCATTCTTTCTGGCCACAGGGAAAGTGCCCTCCAGAACTGTGAACTCCATCAAAAATGCTTCTGCCCAAAGAGCTCAAAGGCCAGACATTTCGAGAACAGATAGCTTGGATCTCTGTAGGTAAGTGGGAAAGAGTTCACCTACAAGGGAGTTTCTATTCTTTGAAATAACCCAAGTCTGAAACCCTTCCTTTGTAAATTAAAAAGAAATCTCTTGAACTATTCTGAAACCAAAAGAGAGAGAGTTGCAATGCTGCTGGCAACTGTACTAGATAGTCAACTGTGACTCTTAGGTGAACAAATTCTGCATTTGTGTAGAGATCTGGTAATTTAGGAACAAAGGCGAAGACAAAGGAACCTTAAGGAATCTTTGTCTTGTTCTTAAACTGCCATGGCCTGAAAGGGAACTAGGGAAAATGAAGCCATGTTTGATTCGACAAACACTTGAAACCATCCTTCAAATATTCTGGACGGAAAACAGTCCAAAGTGTGTTTTGCCAAGCCCAAGGGAAATTAGCTCCATATGTTTCTGATTTATTTACAGTTTAATCATCAAAATATTGCTTTGCAAGGACTGGTTATGTCCAAAAAACCTTTTATGAGCCATTTTAAACAGTATCTTGAGAACAGGAAGCCCTGTTTTGCCAAGAGCCAACAGATGCCTGAGCAGAGGTTCTGGAGTTGGCAGTAGGGGCAGAGCCCTGGGTGCTGTGATTCCAAATCTGGTAGAGCAGACTTCATATTGGTTTTGGGGAATCTGTGCTCCATGCACTAGAATTACAGAAATCCTTCAGGGAGGATAACCTGAGGGGAAGGTGACTGCTGGCTTCCATGATTTCCACTCAAACTCATTATCTTTTATGGAATTTCATATTCCTTTCACCACATTCCATTTGCTAAATGATTATTCAGGAGATAACTTCTCTACTGAAATTATAATGTTAGTATCTGAGCCCTTACAAACCTGAGGTAGAATTTCTTAGAAAACAGCGGCTTCGAAGGAGCCATTGTCTGAACGAATAGGACAAAAATTTTTTCTCTTTATTTTCGAGTTTTTTCCTTTTTGGGTTTTTTTTGGGGTTTTTTTGCTTCTCTTTCTTTTTATTCTACTTTTCCTTTTCTTTCCCTGGGAAGTTCACCATGCAGTATCAATCATCCAGAAGACATTTAATAATAAATTGGTGATTATCAACATTATGTACATATATATGTACTGTACAAGCCTGGATTTACTAGTTGAGGGGGAAGACCTTTATTGAAAATACGCGTTTGTAAGGGATTACCCACTTTTTTCTCATTCTCCCGAAACTTTACCTAAAACCAAGCATTCTTTCTCTAGACTTTATTTTTTTAACATCTTTATTGGAATATAATTGCTTTACAGTGTTGTGTTAGTTTCTGCTGTATAACAAAGTGAATCAGCTATACATATACATATATCCCTTCCTTCTTGCGTCTCCCTCCCACCCTCCCTATCCCACCCCTCTAGGTGGTCACAAAGCACAGAGCTGATCTCTCTGTGCTATGCAGCTACTTCCCACTAACTACCTATTTTATATTTGGTAGTGTATATATGTCAGTGCCACTCTCTCACTTCGTCCCAGCTTACCCATTTCCCTCCCCGTGTCCTCAACTCCATTCTCTATGTCTGTGTCTTTATTCCTGTCCTGCCCCTAGGTTCTTCAGAACCATTTTTTTAAATTCCATATATATGTGTTAGCATATGGTATTTTTCTCTTTCTGACTTACTTCACTCTGTATGGCAGACTCTAGGTCCATCCACCTCACTACAAATAACTCAGTTTCATTCTTTTTATGGCTGAGTAATATTCCATTGTATATACGTGCCACTACTTCTTCATCCATTCATCTGTCAATGGGCACTTAGGTTGCTTCCACGTCCTGGCTATTGTAAATAGAGCTGCAATGAACACTGTGCTACATGACTCTTTTTGAATTTTGGTTTTCTCAGGGTATATGCCCAGTAATGGGATTGCTGCATCATGTGGTAGTATCATCTTTAATTTCTTTCATCAGTATCATATAGTTTTCATATAGTTTTCTGCATACAGGTCTTTTGTCTCCTTAGGTGGGTTTATTCCTAGGTATTTTATTCTTTTAGTTGCAGTGGTAAATGGGAGTGTTTCCTTAATTTCTCTTTCAGATTTTTCATCATTAGTGTATAGGGATGCAAGAGATTTCTGTGCATTAATTTTGTATTCTGCTACTTTACCAAATTCGTTGATTAGCTCTAGTAGTTTTCTGGTAGCATCTTTAGGATTCCCTATGTAGAGTAACATGTCATCTGTAAACAGTGACAGTTTTACTTCTTCCTTTCCGACTTGGATTCCTTTTATTTCTTTTACTTTTCTGATTGCTATGGCTAAAACTTCCAAAACTATGTTGAATAATAGCAGTGAGGGTGGGCAACCTTGTCCTGTTCCTGATATTAGTGGCAATGGTTTCAGTTTTTCACCATTGACGATGATGTTGGCTGTGGGTTTGTCATATATGGCCTTTGTTATGTTGAGGTAAGTTTCCTCTATGCCTACTTTCTGGAGAGTTTTTAATCATAAATTGGTGTTGAATTTTGTTGAAAGCTTTTTGCGCATCTATTGAAATTATCATTTGTTTTAATCCTTCAATTTGTTAATATGGTGTATCACATTGATTGATTTGCGTATATTGAAGAATCCTTGCATTCCTGGGATAAACCCCACTTGATCATGGTGTATGATCCTTTTAATGTGCTGTTGGATTCTGTTTGCTAGTATTTTGTTGACAATTTTTGCATGTATGTTCATCAGTGATATTAGCCTGTAGTTTTCTTTTCTTTTGACATCGTTGTCTGGTTTTGGTATCAGGGTGATGGTGGCCTCATAGAATGAGTTCGGGATTGTTTCTCCCTCTGCTATATTTTGGAAGAGTTTGAGAAGGATAGGTGTTAGCTCTTCTCTAAATGTTTGAATAAATTAACCTGTGAAGCCATCTGGTCCTGGGCTTTTGTTTGTTGGAAGATTTTAATCACAGTTTCAATTTTAGTGCTGGTGATTGGTCTGTTCATATTTTCTATTTCTTCCTGGTTCAGTCTTGGAAGGTTGTGCATTTCTAAGAATTTGTCCATTTCTTCCAGGTTGTCCATTTTATTGGCATATAGTAGCTTGTAGTAATCTTTCATGTTACTTTGTATTTCTGCAGTGTCAGTTGTTACTTCTCCTTTTTCATTTCTAATTCTGTTGATTGGAGTCTTCTCCCTTTTTTTCTTGATGAGTCTGGCTAATAGTTTATCAATTTTGTTTATCTTCTCAAAGAACTAGCGTTTAGTTTTATTGATCTTTGAGATCGTTTCCTTTATTTCTTTTTCGTTTATTTCTGATCTGATCTTTATGATTTCTTTCCTTCTGCTAACTTCAGCGTTTTTTTGTTCTTCTTTCTCTAATTGCTTTAGGTGTAAGTTTAGGTTGTTTATTTGAGATTTTTCTTGTTTCTTGAGGTAGGATTGTATTGCTATAAACTTCCCTCTTAGAACTGCTTTTGCTGCATCCCATAGGTTTTGGGTCGTCGTGTTTTCATTCTCACTTGTTTCTAGGTATTTTTTTATTTCCTCTTTGATTTCTTCAGTGATGTCTTGATTATTTAGTAGCATATTGTTTAGCCTCCATGTGTTTGTATTTTTTGGTTCTTTTTTTTCCCCTGTTATTGATATCTAGTCTCTTAGCATTGTGGTCGGAAAAGATACTTGGTACTATTTCAATTTTCTTAAATTTACCAAGGCTTGTTTTGTGACCCAAGATATGGTGTATCCTGGAGAATGTTCCATGAGCACTTGAGAAGAAAGTGTCTTCTGTTGTTTTGGGATGGAATGTCCTGTAAATATCAATTAAGTCCATCTTGTTTAATGTTTCATTTAAAGCTTGTGTTTCCTTATTTATTTTCATTTTGGATGATCTGTCCATTGGTGCAAGTGAGGTGTTAACGTCCCCTACTATGATTGTGTTACTGTTGATTTCCCCTTTTATGGCTGTTAGCATTTGCCTTATGTATTGGGGTGCTCCTATGTTGGGTGCATAAATATTTAAAGTTGTTATATCTTCTTCTTGGGTTGATCCCTTGATCATTATGTAGTGTCCTTCTTTGTCTCTTGTATTAGTCTTTATATTAAAGTCTATTTTGTCTGATATGAGAGTTGCTACTCCAGCTTTTTTTGATTTCCATTTGCATGGAATGTCTTTTTCCATCCCCTTGCTTTCAGTCTGTATGTGTCCCGAGGTCTGAAGTGGGTCTCTTGTAGACAGCATATATATGGGTCTTGTTTTTGAATCCATTCAGCCAGTCTCTGTCTTTTGGTTGGAGCATTTAATCCATTTACACTTAAGATAATTATTGATATGTATGTTCCTATTACCGTTTTCTTAATTATTTGGGTTTGTTATTGTAGGTGTTTTCCTTTTCTTGTGTTTCCTGCCTAGAGAAGTTCCTTCAGCATTTGTTGTGAAGCTGATTTGGTGGTGCTGAATTCTCTTAGCTTTTGCTTGTCTGTAAAGGTTTTAATATGTCTGTTGTATCTGAATGAGATCCTTGCTGAGCAGAGTAATTTTGGTTGTAGGTTTTTCCCTTTCATCACTTCAAATATGTCCTGCCACTCCCTTCTGGCCTGCAGAGTTTCTGCTGAAAGATCAGCTGTTAACCTTATGGGGATTCCCTTGTATGTTATTTGTTGCTTTTCCCTTGCTGCTTTTAATATTTTTTCTCTGTATTTAATTTTTGATACTTTGATTATTATGTGTCTTGGTGTGTTTCTCCTTGGATTTATCCTGTTGGGACTCTCTGCACTTCCTGTACTTGATTGACTATTTCCTTTCCCATATTAGGGAAGTTTTCAACTATAATCTCTTCGAATATTTTCTCAGTCCCTTTCTTTTTCTCTTCTTCTTCTGGGACCCCTATAATATGAATGTTGGTGCGTTTAGTGTTGTCCCAGGGGTCTCTGAGACTGTCCTCAGTTCTTTTCATCAATTTTTCTTTATTCTGCTCTGTGGTAGTTATTTCCACTATTTTATCTTCCAGGTCACTTATCCGTTCTTCTGCCTCAGTTATTCTGCTATTGATTCCTTCTAGAGAATTTTTAATTTTATTTATTGTGCTGTTCATCATAGTTTGTTTGCTCTTTAGTTCTTCTAGGTCCTTGTTAAATGTTTCTTGTATTTTCTCCATTCTATTTCCAAGATTTTGTATATTTACTATCATTATTCTGAATTCTTTTTCAGGTAAACTGCCTATTTCCTCTTCATTTGGTTGGTCTGGTGAGTTTTTACCTTGCTGCTTCATCTGTTGTGTGTTTCTCTGTCTTGTTGTGCTTAACTTAACTGTGTTTGGGGTCTCCTTTTCACAGGCTGCAGGTTTGTAGTTTGCATTGTTTTTGGTGTCTGTCCCCAGTGGCTATGGTTGGTTCTGTGGGTTGTATAGGCTTCCTGGTTAAAGGGACTGGTGCCTGTGGTCTGGTGGATGAGGCTGGATCTTGTCTTTCTGGTGGGCAGGACTGCATTTGGTGGTGTGCTTTGTGGTGTCTGTGAACTTAGTATGATTTTAGGCAGCCTCTCTGCTAATGGGTGGGTATATTTTCCTGTCTCGCTAGTTGTTTGGCATGGGGTGTCCAGCACTGGAGCTTGCTGGTCATTGAGTGGAGCTGGGTCTTAGGGTTGAGACGGAGATCTCTGGGAGAGTTCCTGCCAATTGATATTACATGGGGCTGGGAGGTCTCTGGTGGTCCAATGTCCTGAACTCGGCTCTCCCACCCCAGAGGCTCAGGCTTGACACCCGGCTGGAGCACCAAGACTCTGTCAGCCACACGGCTCCTGTTGCTAGAGAATCCACATTTCATCTGGAAAGTACATAAATCTGGTAATCTCACTTCAGGCCTAGCCCTTCCAACTTTCTTCGCTTTGTGCTTAGTCTGTTTCTGTTGCTCATAGCGGGCCCCATGCAGAGGCCTTGCCCCAGCCCTTCAGACCAGAGTCCCTTGTGAAATGGCTGAGCCAACACCTCAGCTCAGGACATGCGCTGAAGCTCCTCACAGGACACTCAACCGAAGACGGCCTATTTTTGAAAAATAAACTAAAATTCTTAGAATTTTTAAAAAGCCTCCTAAAATGGCTTTGAATAATGTTTATTCTGTTTTCCCTCTCAATGCTCTTCAACAGTGGTTTTTTAGTTTACTGATCAGCTTCACCTGGGAAATTGTTAGAAATGAAAATTCTGTGAGCTCCCCTCACACTGAATGCTCCCAGTGGTTTTCAAATCACACATCCATCGGAATCACTTAGGGTCTTGTTAAAATATATACTGCTGAATTCCACCCCTAGAGTTTCTGATTCAGTAGGTCTGGGTGTGACCTGACAACTTGTACTTCTAACAAGTTCCCAGGTGATGTTGCTAGTCCTGGAGCCCTACTTGAAGAACCATTCGTCTATACTGTTCCCACTTCTCACCGCTGACTTGCAGTTGAGTGGCAGGGAGATGGGTATTAAAGCAAGTGGAGAGCACTCCAGGTGCATCCACTAATGGTTACTTGGGGACGTGTTTTAATGACTTAACAATGATGCCACCTCTCGAAATTCCTGTGGACTGTTATTGATGGCCAAAGAAATGAAGTAGTTTACATAATTATTGGAATGATTGTGTAACTCTGTGGCCTCCACAGAGATTTAGTTTATGAAATAAGAGTACCACCAAGCCCATTTATATAGAACACCTACAATTTTCAGAGATTTTTGTGAATTAGATTCTCTACAGGCTTTAAAATTATATGTAAGTAGGAACTAAATGCATATGGTGACATGAGCTTTTTCTGTCATTAAAGTGTAAGAGGACTTTCATTGCATGGCTTCTTGATTAAGGAATATTGGGCGTATCATGGGGAAAACGTCTTTGGTGAGAGTTGTATAGTTGACACCAATGGACTATACTGGTCTTCAGGCGCATCATGAAGCTGGGGCTCAGTTAAGGCATTTCACCAGAGAGGTCTGCTGACACGGGCTGCTTTGTCATGAGCTGACAATATGAAGAGCTCCTAGAACCTTCTTTTAAAAAGTGATTCTCGAACTTGCAAATGCATTATAAGCACCTGAGAACCTTTTTAATAGCAGATGCTGATTCAGCCGGCCTAGAGTGGGGCTCAAAAGCACTTCATTTCTAACAGTCTCCCCGGAGATGGTAATGCTGCTGGTCCCTGAGCCACACTTGGAGAAGCAAGGTTCTAGAATAGTGGTTCCCGACCCCAGGAAACCCTTAAAACATTCTAAATCAAATGTTCAGGGTAGGACTCTGGCGTAAGTATTTTTAAAGCACCCCAGGTGATCCTAGTGTGCAGCCAGCATTGAGATGCTCTGACCTGGAAAAGCAGAGTTCGTTTTTCTAGGCTGCCTCTCTCAAAGTCAGGTGTCTCACCTGAGTCTTTGGTGAGTATTAGATTGCAGGGAATTCATACTTGACTTTTCTAATAAGAGCCTGAGTACTTATTTCTATGTTGCTGATAAAAGAAAGAGCCAGATGCTTTAGATTCCTGATGTGCTGACTGCAGAGTTGACATTCAGCTATGAAAATTTAGCAACTGGTCTTGTATTCTCTCCCCTATGGAGGGTCTCCCTATTTACTCTCATAAGTGAGCTACAGATATAACTAGGGGTACAACCAACATTTTGATACTCAACAAAAAAATGTGTATATGCTTGAGTACTTAGACATATACTTGAGAACTCAGAACCCTGCACAAAAAAAAATCAAGTCAAAAATTTGCTTTAAAAACGTCAAGAGCAGATGTTACAATCCACTTGTCTCCAGCATAAAATAAACATAATATTACTTCTGTGGAACATCAGATTCTGGTTATAACTGCACCCCAGTGGACCTTATTGGATGAGTCACTTACCAAGCGCACCCATAAGTATCTGAAGGTGCTATCTGTGGTTGGGTAATTAAATATTGTACACTTAAACATGAGGGACCGGCTGCCAAATACAATTATTTCAGTTGTAGCCTGGTTGAAGCTGAACTTCTCTTTCTCACAATAATTGGCCAACAGAGGCAGTTACTACTTTTTTTAAAATAAATTTATTTATTTTTGGCTGTGTTGGGTCTTCGTTGCTGCGTGTGGGCTTTCTCTAGTCGCGGCAGGCAGGGACTACTCTTTGTTGCGGTGTGCGGGCTTCTCATTGCGGTGGCTTCTCTTGTTGCAGAGCACAGGTTCTAGGAGCGCCAGCTTCAGTAGTTGTGGCATGTAGGCTCAGTAGTTGTGGCTCGTGGGCTCTAGAGTGCAGGCTCAGTAGTTGTGGTGTACCGGCTTAGTTGCTCTGTGACATGTGGGATCTTCCCAGACCAGGGCTCAAACCCGTGTCCCCTGCATTGGCAGGTGGATTCTTAACGACTGTGCCACCAGGGGAGTCCCAGGTGCAGTTACTTCTTAAGTTCACTCCTCATTTCTGATTAAAAAAAAGAAAATCCAAACTATGGCAAGGTAGAAAAGGATGTACCCCTGTTTATCCTGGTAGATGTTTACAGGCCCAAGTTGTCTAATAACTGTATCAAGTTATTTAAATATTAAATCCAAAAGAAGAGGACCTAAGTGCCCAGCATATTTTAGAAGTTGAATTAATCCTCCCCAAAGCCATTCTTCTCCCATCCCATTTTTTGGCCAGTTGTATTATGATGACAGGTGGTAAAGCATTAAGATTTTGGATGCCATATAAATGTTTCCCATTTTATGCTATGGGTAGTTCATGGGCATGAATCTAAGAATGACAAAAACAACCATCATTGCGAAAGTTGTCTTCTAAACCATATCTCCGTGAATTGAAACTGTATAGAGATGATCGGTAGAATGATCGGTAATAGAATGGACATGGCTGGGACAGTCGTGAAGAGATATTTCTTGTTCTTCAGTGCAGTCCATCCACTATTTTGAGCCCGTGTGCTCTGCCCTGGCCCTTGGAGTTAACTTAATGCATTCACGTACCAGAGCGAGCAGCGCAAACCAGCTAGTGCTGGAGGAAATATTTTGGGATCCCTTTTGTTACCAAGCAGGGTTCTTTGGCCTCCGCAGTCAACAGAAAGTGATCAGGAGGGAGCTAGAACAAGTAACAGGTTCCCTTGCTTGCGCACTCGGGGAGCTGGACGGGGCGAGCTGGTTCCTTACCTGCTTTTGCTCCGGGCTCTTCAGAAGTGGCAGTTGAGTTCTTAGTCTTTTTGTATCTTGTTGTTTATAATTTGCCCCAACTGCTGCATGCGCACAGCTATTTTTAGTCCCTTGTAGTTTCTTTGTATTTTATTGCTGGAGGAGTTGTTTATCCAGGTGCAAGCACTTCAGCAAAGAGTCCCAGGTCCCAGCCTGTCTCACTTTCACTTGTTTCTTCTCTGATTTCATCTTCTCTCAATGCTAGCCTGGTGCGCCTGGTATTCCAGGGCCTGAAACTCATCTCTTGACCTCTTTGGACATCATACTTTACCTGTGTTCTTGTCAGTACTTAGACTTCAGATTCTCTCACAGATGCAGGCTTGGCCACCCTGTGGCTTATGACATCCCCTACTGCCCCGGTTAGAAATTTCCTGCCCAAACTTATCCCCAGGGAACCCGTTCCCATGGTGACAAAAGCCAGGCCCCCCAGCAACAGTACAACAGACCACCTAGAAGCCTGGGGTAAGCAAAATGGAAAGGATCTGGCCCTCAGATTACTGAAGACACCTATGTGGTATGGAGGGAAGGGGAAGGGGGATGGGAACCACCCTCCACGCACTAGGGAGCTGATGGGCCCCTGGGGACTTTGGGTCCATGTATATTCATCTCTAGAACAGTGGGCCTTCTCACCACTGAGACCAGAGTTTTGGAGTGGGGCTGGGCAGGAGAAGTGAGAAGGGGAGCATTTAAATTTGTACATTCTTGAAAAGTCATGATTTGAAAGTGTACCCTTTAAATTTCGGTTCCCTGTAATACTGGAAGTTCTAACCAATAAAACCCAGGTCCCTTCAGGGATACTGAAAAAAGACCCTGTTTTTCATTTTTGAGAAAAGCTGGTATAGAATTTTGAAGTGATGGCCAGTAAGCTTATGAGTGTCTATTTGCTTAAATAGTGAAAGTTTCTTCTTGAGGCAAGGGTGAACTGCATTTGGAATCCACCTGAGGGAATAGAGATTGTGGTTGTGTAGGGCTAGGGTGAGAATAAGGAGTGATGGTAAATGGGCACTTGTTTTCTTTTTAGACTGTTGGAAGTGTTCAAAAGTTAGATTGTGGTGATGGTTGTATAACTCTGTAAATATACTGAAATTCATTGAATTGTACACAAAGTGGGTGAATTTTATGGTATGTAAATTATGTCTCAATAATGCCATTAAAAATCAAAAGGCATCTTATAAACCCTGATAAGAAGTTTTGATGTTCTCCCAGTTGAGGCAGGAAGGTATTGATGATGAGATTCATACACCTGCATTTTAGAAAGCTCCCTGTGGGATCAACCTCTGCTGTGCAAGGTTGAGGTGAAGTAAAGAGAACTGGCCTCTGTGGAGCATCTGCTGTAAAATAAACACTGCAGAGACCCCTTATACACATCATCTCATTTAAACCTCACGACAACCTACTGGTACCTTTATTCTAGCTGGATGATTTATTGCTGTTGCCATAGAGATGTAATTCTATTGGATCTGAAATGCAGACAACCACTGCTCTACCTATGAGATAGTTAAGGCTCAAGGAGGTGAAATAACCAGCCCCAAAGCACACAGACAGTAAGGGGCAGAGCCAGGATTGGAACTCAGAGGATGTCTGATTGATCTAAGGCTTTGCTTTTTCCGCTCCACCCTGCTGCCCTGAGATTGGGCAAATTAGAGTGCACGGCATGGGTTGAAGGAGCCCCTTGGTAGATTGTTCAGCATTAATTCTTTCACATACCCCTTGTATTAGTTTCCTGTTGCTCATGTAACAAATTACCACAAATTTAGTGGCTTAAAGAAACACAAATGTATGCTTTCCAGTTCTGGAGATCAGAAGACCAAAATCAGTCTCGATGGGATAAAGGCAGAGTTGGTTCCTTCTAGAGGTTCTTGGGGAGAATCCATGTCCTTGCCTTTTCCAGCCTCTGGAGACCAGCGTTCCTCGGATCCTGGTTCTTTCTTTGCAATGGGATCACTGCAACTTCTGCTTCTGTCATCGCATCTCCTTCCTCTCTGACTTGACCTTCTCATTTCCCTCTTATAAGTACCCTTGTGATTACATTGGAGCATCTGGATAATCCAGGATAATCTCTTCATCTTAAGAGCCCTAATTTAATCACAACTGCAAAGTCCCTTCTACCGTGTAAAGTAACATATTCACAGGTTAGGGGACTAGGATGTGAATATCATGGGGGGGGCATTATTCTGCCTACCCCACACTCACCCTAGAAACCTATGTTTGAAAGGAGTCTCAGAATAAATGTAATCTTCCATATTTTGACCTCGAACATAAACTCAAAAGCTGCTCTTTATTCATAACAACCAAGATCAAGACTTGAATCAAATAATACTAATTATTTGTCTCCAATTTGTCTCTTGAAACTTTAGAGGAATAAAATAAATTAAAACCTTGATGAGGTGCCACTAAGTATATTACTTTCCTTTGAAGGTGTTATTATTAGTCGATAAATTGCAGGATTGCTTTCATACGTCAAGCCCTCAGAGATCTCACATCAAAGGAATGAGGATGTTTGGACAAATGAGAACGAATGCACATGTAGAATAGTATTGATATTTGCTCGTAAACTGTTTTGAGGCATGCTTTCTCTTCTACAGTGTCATTTAAGATGACTGTGTGCTTCATAAGGTACTTTTTAAATAGGTCAGGGTCTTATTTTTGAAAGGTTCTCTGGTGTCTGGCTCTAGGTTTACTTCCTACAGCAACAGCTGAAATTGTCAAAGTCAAGGGCCAAATTCCAGCAGAAGATGAAGAGCAAAACCTTGACCCTGCTGACCAAAAGCAGAGTACAGAGAAAGGGGTTTTTCTACTATTATCCAAGGGTCTGGGGCTTGAAAGGGTTGTCCTCCCAAAGGTGGGAAGACTTACCATATTTTTCATATACATTCAAAATATTGAGTGGCAGGAGTTTGAGAGTTGAAGACGATGCAGATGTTCCCTTAGCTCTTATGAAGATTTCCCTGTATATTCTCAGCACTCCTTAACTAATAATGATACCTTTCTCTATAACTCCTGTCACCCTCACAGAATATATCATCCTCTTAATTTTTTGTTCTCTTACACTCAGCATATCACCATGGACTTTTTCTAGTCTTCAATTCAAATCCTGCCACAGACTTCTGCTAAAAGTAGTATTTTGGTTCAAAAATGTCCTTGGTCCTTAGCCAGATTTAAGTCTTACTCTCCAAATAGAATCCTGGGGGGCTCAAGGTGTTTGATCTTTGCCACTGATTGCTTATGTGACCTTGGGGTCAGTCTGTCTGGATCTCAGTGTTTCCATATGAAAATCAAACCTATCAGGGTTGTGTAATAGGACTGTGAGGTGCCTTTCAGTTCCAATGTCTTAGAAGCTGAGAACATTTAGTGGTTATGGGAACCATGTGTTAGATTTTGGTTTGGGGTTTCCAAGAAGTTGACGCAGAGATAAGATTTTGAGTACAAGTAGTTTGTCTGGGAGGTGCACTCAGGAAGTACTGGCAGAAGTTTGGGGAAATAAGACAGAAAAGAGAAGGAGAAAAGAGAAGGCAATAAAAGGTGTGTTATCAAGCCAGTTACCATCGTATGCAACACACGTTCAAGTTATTCCAATTGAGAGATGTGGAAACTGGGTATTATTCACTCACTCTTTCTCCATCATTGGTGGAATGCTGCTTTGAGGGTCATTGTCTCTCCAGCACTTCTTGCTCCTTTTCTCCTATAGTCAGAGAAAAGCCCTCTGTGTAGAGTTGCAGCCTTTCCCAGTAAGTTTTCTAATTACCAGTAGGATATGGGCAGGGTGCTGACTACATCCGCTACAATGTGTGTGAGACCTGTGGGGGAAGTATGGGAAAGAAATGGTCAATTGGGAAATGAGAAAGCAGTGGTCTGATGTTTTGGTTTCTTTTAAACTTGCCATGAATGTACCAGAAATTCCAAGCCGTTGTTCTATAATGTTTAGCAGTGTGTGCATGCTACCTTCACAGTGGGCACGGACAAGAGAATAAATTTGTAGCTGAACATTAAAGAAGAGCTCACCAAAATCCCGACCAGAGTGAAAAGGGTGTATGTTAGTAAGTTACGGATGCTTTATATAATTTACATAGAAATACTCTTAAAAAACGACGTTGCAGGGACTTCCCTGGTCCAGTGGTAAAGAATCCGCCTTCTCATGCAGGCGATGTGGTTCAATCCCTGGTCGGAGAACTAAGATCCTACATGCCACAGGGCAACTAAGCCCGCACGCCACAACTACTGAGCTCGCGCACCTCAATGAGAGAGAGGAAAAAACCCCATGCCACAACTAGAGAGAAGCCCGCATGCTGCAATGAAGACCCGATGCAGCCTCCCCCCAAAAAAGATAGAAAATAAATAAATAAAATATTCTTAAAAAACCACTATGTTGCAAAAATCTGTGATGAAATTTCCTCTCACTACCCATTCTTCAGGATATCACATAAAAATGTTATGACGCTGTGACATTTTAACTAACAAGGAACTCATTTTTAATTGCTTAGTATCGAAGGTTCAGTTTGGCCAAGAGCCTTCTCTCATGTTTTATGGGTCTTTCCTTTAATGCATAGCCAATGCTTTGTGTGAAATGGGCCAGTTGGTTCTATGATCATCCAGTCCTCCTTAAAATGCTTCAGCATTCAGATATGCTCTTAGAAATAGGATAATTCAATTCATTCTTCCCCTTCTGAACTTTCTGAGAACCCGACTTGCCAATATCTATGAAATATAGAAGAGGCTTAGCAGTCAATCACGAGGGAGGAGGTGATGGAAGAGGAAGGCTGGCCAAGCAACTCTAAGCTTCAATCATTTTGTATTTCATGACAAGAGAGCAGGATTGCTGACTGTTAGATTTCCTTTGAGAGGTGGTATGTGAAGGGCATATTGAATATGCCGATAAAGCCAAGTATAGGTGTAACTTCTTTAGGAAACAGTCAATCTGGTAAAAAAGTGAAACTCCTTGGGTGAATATTAAATAAGATTTGACTTACATGATACTTGGACTCTTAGAATACGAACAGAGCTTCTAGAGCATCTAATTCGACTCTCTTACTTGACTCAAAAGAAACCAAGACCTTCAAAGGTTCAGAGATTCATCCATCAGGACCACAGAGCTTATGGATTCAAGTATTCTGACGCCTTATCCAGTGTTCTTTCTACTCCACCACATGGCTATATATCTCCCCCGCTTCCTTCTCCTCCCGCATCACCCTTCCTTCACCCCCACCCCTCTCACACAGACATACACACACAGACACACACACACACAGACACACACACACACACACACACACACGAAGTTCATTTAAACAGCAAAACACCTAACTTGAAAGGACAAGGATCTAGGATTTCTTTCTTTCACCTTATCCCTACATGTAACAGCTTCATACAAAACCCCCCAAGAAAGTTATGAAGTTGCCCTTGGCTTTACAATGATAAATGTAAAGTATTGAAATCCTCCAGTCAAATAAGGTCTGCAAGGATTTGTGCTGTGGAATCTGTTTAACACTAAGAACAAAATAACTGACTGTTACGGAAGGACAGAGGTTGAAGGAGCACGCCACTAATAGAGAAAGGGGCTTGGGGCTGATGTCACAGACAGTCTTTTCCAGACCTTGTCTCTGTTTGATCTCCACAACATACCATAGAACATTTAGTTTAAAAAAGCAATATTTCTGTATTGTCTGTCTTGCTTCTCTCAGCTTCTCTTTCCCTGACCGCTCCAATGTCATTGTCATTTAACATCTCTGAACCTCAGCTTCCCTGTGTCTGAATCATACATCTTGTTTTGGAGGGGTCTTTCTAAGAAAACATACAAAAATGTCTGACGTTGGAAATTTAGTAAATGCCTGTGAACACCTTGCTAGGTCCCCTCCCAGGACCTTGGAAGGGGCCCTTGCCTAATTTAAGCATCATAACCTTCACGATAAACCTGCCCCTATGTCCCATTGTCCTCCACCATGTTTCCTTCCATCCCAAGAAATCTGGCCGTATCTTGTCTGGCTGGGTTGAGGGCAGCAGCCCTGGCTTGTCCCCTGCCTGCCTGGAGTCCACTGCATGGGTCCACCCCGCACTGGCTGCCCAAGCAAGTGTTCAGAATCTAAATCTAATCATGTCACAGCCTCATGTAAATTTCCCGATTCCCCAATATCTTAAGGATAAGCCCAAATTCCTTAAAGGCGTCCGAGGCCCTCCGGAAGGAGCCAGTCCTTGCGTTACTGACCCAGGTTCTTGGACCCTTTAATCAATAGAAATTGAGAAGAGGCCAGATGAGAAATTCAGGCAAGGCTTTACTGGGACTCGTGCTGCAGCACGAGAGAGTGAAAAACCAGTAACAGGTTCCCTTGCTCGCTCCCAGAGAAGGGGGCAAGCTCGTTACTTAATGGGGTAAGCGTAGGGGCTGACCCGTGGGTCGGGCCAGAAGGGAGGCTTAGTTGGTCTGCCCACTCACTTGGTGGTGCTGTGTGCAGGGATCATGTGCAAGGCCCTGATTTTGCTCCCAGCACCTCAGAAGTGGCAGTTGGATTTTTGGTCTTTTTTGTGTGTTTTTTTTTAAATAAGTTTATTTATTTATTTTTGGCTGCGTTGGGTCTTGGTTACTGTGCACAGGCTTTCTCTAGTTGCGGCGAGCAGGGGCTACTCTTTGTTGTGGTGCGCGGGCTTCTCATCGCGGTGGCTTCTCTTGTTGCAGAGCAGGGGTTCCAGGCCCGCGGGCTTCAGTAGTTGTGGCATGCCGGCTCAGTAGTTGTGGCTCGCGGGCTCCAGAGCACAGGCTCAGTAGTTGTGGCACAGGGGCTTAGTTGCTCCACGGCATGTGGAATCTTCCTGGGCCAGGGCTCGAACCCATGTCCCCTGCATTGGCAGGCAGATTCTTAACCAGTGTGCCACCAGGGAAGTCCTTCTGTATCTTACTGTTCATAATTTGCCCCAACTGTGCATGTGTGCAGTTATCTTTAGCCCCTTGTAATTTCTTTGTATTCGGTTGCCGGAGGAGACATTTTTCCAGGCGCAAACCCTGCAGCAAAGGGCCCCGGGCGCCACCCTGTCTCACTTGCTCCTCCAGTACTTTTTTTTGCCAGCCTCACCTCCACACTCCAGCCATCCACAATGGCTGCTGTTCCTGAAGCCGGTCGGGCTCTCCTGCCTACGTGCCTGCCTGTCCCACTCCCAAATCATCTGATGGTGAGGTCTCTCCAGGATCCCCAGTAGAGATGGGTCCTCCTTCCCTCACTGCACCCACCTTCACATACCTGTGTCTTAACTCCTGGGACACTTGATTGTTCTGATGAACTTCTCTATCTCTCCCCCTACAAAGCTTGAGGACAGGAGTTAATAAGCTGAAGAAGAGGGCTTCCCTGGTGGCACAGTGGTTGAGAGTCCGCCTGCCGATGCAGGGGACATGGGTTCGTGCCCCAGTCCGGGAAGATCCCACATGCCGCGGAGCGGCTGGGCCGGTGAGCCACGGCCGCTGGGCCTGCGCGTCCGGAGCCTGTGCTCTGCAGCGGGAGAGGCCACAACAGTGAGAGGCCTGCGTACCGGAAAAAAAAAAAAAAAAAGCTGAAGAAGAGAGTGGCCTGGAGACCTCTCACCTGAAAGGTGAGGCCAGATGGCTGTCTCCCCTCTCCACCTCCAACCCGGCCACCGAGCACATTGTTCCTGAGGGATCAGGGGCTGCCATGGCCAGGAACTGTTGTATTTCTCTTTCTTCAGGTGGGGGAAGAAGGAGAGTGAGCCCTCCTTTTCTTTTTGCTGCTTGAGAAATTCCACCTGCTCCCGACTTTCTCCCTTTGCACTGATTCCTTCTAATCATTATGATAATCATCAGATGTGTTTCTGAATCCATTAAGTGCCTCTCTCAATGTGGCAATGCTGTTCTAGGCACAAACTAAGAACACAGAGCAGCTAGTGGGTCTTACTTTCAGGAGCTCATAGTGCAAATGTGCTTAAGAGAGAAAAGTCGTTGAGGTCCAGGGGGCCCTCCTGAGCTCCGCTTTGCAGTTGGCGGTGGGTTCTCAGATGTAGGGAGAGACTCCGCCCCGCCTCCCCCAAAGACTGGCAGTGTATCCAGCCTGCGTACCCCTGCAAGCGTTCCGTGCTTGCACTGTGTGGTGCTGGCATAAGTTGGGTAGCATTGTGAGCTTCACACACAGGCATCATTGTTTCAAGAAACATTCCCTTTCTATGTTTGTGCTGGAGGAGATCCAAGGCAGTGAGTTTTCCTTTCAAGTCAATGACCCCCACCAAAAAACCTCCATGCAACCAATGTTAGAGTGTATTCTGGGAATTCTGTAAGACACTGTGAGTCTCTCCAAAACAAAATCAAAGGATGAAAGTTTGCCCATCCTTTAGCTGTCAAATACTTGCTAAATAACACAGCTGATCTGGAATGAGTGATTTAAGACTTGTTTCTCTTTCCGAGGATGGCTCTCCAAATGGTTCCTTTCTGTTTGCACAGGAATGATATCATTTTCACAGTTAGCATGATTTCTTAGCCATGAGTGGAGAGAATACTGTTCACGATAGATAGAAACGTTCAGTCGACTGCTGGTAAAATGATGACATAATTATGATAGCCTGGTCAAATTATGGAGAGTTGTTTTGTGTCACAGCAAAAGGAAGGTGGGAGAAGTCCTTGATGTAACAGAGTTTCTCATCTACAGTGTGAAAATGCTGGGGCCTCTAAACGCTTACAGAAAAAAAATCATAAATCATGTGTGTGTGCGTGTGCACGCGTGCACCCGCGTGTGCGACAAATGCTAGAAGCGTTTATCACTTTGCCTCTTTCACTTGCTTTGCTCCTACACATCCATCCCCCCCAGAGGCCTTAAAGTGACCAGGTTGAGAGGATGATTCATTATCTCCCACCCCTCACCCTGCCCTCAACCCCAGCACTGCCCGGCAGCATATGTGATGCCCTCCCCGTAGAGGGGCGATGTGCTTTGTGCCTGGTGACCTCTCTGCTTTTGCTCACACTTTGCTCCGTGCTAAAAATATTCCTTTTCCCTCTTCCCCAAGGCTGCCGGCCCACGTCTAAGTGTGACCTTCCCCAGGATTACGTACTGATCCACCAAGCCAGATGCTTTCCCCTCTAGTAACAGTTGGTTTGGGTCTTTCTTCATAGTCATTCGTTGCACTGCTATTACTCTGCTATTTGCGTTCTCGTTTTCATACTGTACGTTCTGGAAGGGCATGAGCTTTCCTTGGGTTCTGCCACCAGAACGGCACAGTACAGTGCCTGGCACGTGCTTAGCAGTGTCCAATAAGCATTGGATTGAGTGCGTAGGAGAGTTAGGGGCTGTGGAGAGTTTGGATTCATGATTCCTGAGTCCTAAGCAGAAGGACCTCTATGTGTGGTCGTTGCAGGGAGGATAGGATGAAGTGGGCAGGTTTTTAAAAACAATGCCCACTGTGTGTCCTTGAAAACTGTCACTTGAGACTCCCATCTCCTAAGTCTTACACAAATTCTTTTTACGGTTTCCTAGAGACATGGGTGCAGACCAAAGATAAAGATGGCCGGGAGATAGTCTTGCTGTTATTTATATGGTTGAAAATAGTTTTCCTTAGTCTTATTTTAATTTTTCAGAAATTCCCAGGTAGGACTGAATCTGCCTACACAATTGCTTTAAACTTAAACTTGCACATCAGTATTCATAGCTCCACCTACTCTTCCTGCCATTTCTGAGCTGTGCGCAGGTTACACAGATGTCTGGGGATGTGCTGCCATTCTGTCTGACGTAAACCTGACCAGCTTCCCCCGAGTTTACTGGTGGGAACGCTCTCGAACAGGGTTACAAATTGGAAGTCCTTTAGCCATGCAGCCGGCAATGGTGAGACCCGCATAGTGCTACATTTTTGGGAGATGGTGTGAATACTGGCATTTTCCGTGGCTAATTTTGGAATTGCCAAGAACTTTGTGATTTTTCGGGGCAGGTTTTGTGACTATAACTGTATAAAGTACTCATGCAAAAAGTAACCTGAATGAAGATGCTAAAGACAATACCATCAAGACTGTTCCCGACGTCTGCCTTCCTTGCAAAGTGAACTAATGGGAGCTGCTCAGCCACACGTCTTCTTATTGTTGCATGACTCGGCTCTTCCTGGTTTCTCCCACGAATAGCAGGAAAACCTCTAGACTGAAAGAAATGGCATACAAGTCCCTTCCGCTGTTAGAATGTAAGCTATCTGAGAAAAACGCACCTTGGAAAGATTTCTATTTTGGTTATTTAGGAAAAATTCTGCAAAGCATCCCCGAGCATAGGTACTTTTCTTTACATATTATTTAAATTGTAGACATTTTCACCCCAGTTAAAGGGTTAGGAGTTCTCCAGTTCAGAATCTTACTGTGGGATAGCTGTCTTAACCCATGTTCATTTCCAGTCCTCACTCGGCCATCTCATGATCAGTCGACCAGAAAGTTCCTGAGCTACAGAAGGAGGAAACGTTAGGGTACAAACCACAGAGAAGTGGACTGTTGTAGTAACTTAATCATGGGCCTCAACTTGTCTTGACATATATATTTATATACATATTTTTTTTAGTCCTTTGTGTTTTATCCCCAGGGTCTTGTTCAGGTCAGAAAAACTGAGCAGTTACTTGACCCACATCAAGTTGTTTGCATCCCCCGAATTCATGTTCCTATATCCAGTTGGCCTCTCTTCTTTCTTTCCAAATCTCAATAGGCCTCTTTTCCTGATTGTCTTTGGAAGGAGATTAAGCGATAGCATATTGACTTGAAATTGAGTAATCTGTAAAGTCACATTTCATCTAAGTGGCGGGTCCCAACATCCCTATTCTTTTTTTTTTTTCTTTTCTTAATTGAAGTACAGTTGATTTACAACGTTGTGTTAGTTTCAGGTGTATAGCAAAGTGATTCAGTTATACATACATATCTATCTATTTTTTTTTCAGATTCTTTCCCCTTGTAGGTTATTACAAAATATTGAGTAGAGTTCCCTGTTATACAGTAGGTCCTTGTTGGTTATCTGTTTTATGTATAGTAGTGTGTACGTGTTAATCCCAACATCCCAATTCTTAAACCTTTCCATCGTGCAACTTACCCTGAATAATCCGGCCTCTTCTTGCTATGTGCTGCTGCTTTTGCAACACCGTGCACCTGATATTCTTCCACCGGGAACTGCCCAAATTTCATTCCCCAACACAACTTTTTCAACCACTGCTTAAATCTATTTTTAGTTCTTTCCTCTGGGACATGAGTGATGACTTTTCTACTGCCTGTCAGCTATTTACTTACTGTAACGATTAACCTATCTAAAGCTCCCTTTCTAGGTTTGCTCTCAAGGGATAGTTTACCTGCATAAAAAAAACACTAGACTTGGACTTCCCTGGTGGCGCAGTGGTTGAGAGTCCGCCTGCCGATGCAGGGGACACGGGTTCGTGCCCCGGTCCGGGAAGATCCCACGTGCCGCAGAGCGGCTAGGCCTGTGAGCCATGGCTGCTGAGCCTGCGCGTCCGGAGCCTGTGCTCCGCAACGGGAGAGGCCACAGCAGTGAGACGCCCGCATATCGCAAAAATCAAAACAACAAAAAAACCCCCAGTAGACTTGAAATCAATCATCTTGGGTCCAAGCTCCAGATTTTACCGCTATTAGAACCTCTATTTTCTCGTCTGTCCAGTGCATCAATTCTTGACCTTCAAAAGTTCTTCCTTTGTAGCTGCAATAAATGAGGTGTACATTCACAATAAGTGTGTAAGTAAAGATCTTATATTCAAGGTAAATGAGAGAGGTTTAAATTTCTTCTTTGATCATGAAAGCTAGGAGCCCCTAAAGATAATGAAGACCAATTTCTTGATTTTTACAAGTGAGGAAAGTGATGTCCCAAGATCCCACAATCAAATCAGACACTAGTGAAGCTGAGAACAAAACCCATGCCCCGAGATTTCCAGTCCATTGGGTTTTTTCCTATATAATATTCTGAGTTTGTGGATTCAAATCAATACAAATTAATTTAGTGCTTGCTGCAAGGAACAGTTTTAAGCACTGAATAGAAAGAAAGCAAGCCTAGTTTCCACTCTCAAAAAGATTATGAACAAGTAGGGGAGACAAATATGTCACCCGCTAACTAATACAAGGCAGGATGAAGGAAATGCTAAATAAAGGCAAAATATGTTTGTAATTTTTTTAAATCGAAGAGGAGATGGCATAATGGCGTCTCGATGGTTATGAAAAGTTTGGATACATGGAGAAGTAGGGGGTAGGAAGCACATCCCAGGCAGAGGAAATTACAGAAGTAGAACTGGAGACTTGAGGGCTTCCCTGGTGGCGCAGTGGTGGAGAGTCCGCCTGCCAATGCAGGGGACACGGGTTCGTGCCTCGGTCTGGGAAGATCCCACATGCCGCGGAGCGGCTGGGCCCGTGAGCCATGGCCGCTGGGCCTGCGCGTCCGGAGCCTGTGCTCCGCAACGGGAGAGGCCGCGACGGTGAGAGGCCCGCGTACCCCCCAAAAAATCCCAAAAAACTGGAGACTTGAAAGTGCTTGGTGTGGACTGGAACATAGACTACTGTTAAGTAGAGTATAGGATTTCTAAGGAGATATATTTAGAATTTAGGTTAAAAACATAAACAGTTTGGGGCCGTATCATCAAGAGCTTTGGTCCTTTAGGTAAATGGACAGGCATTGTGGGTATTTGAAGAGGCTGGTGTATGAGATAATTTAACACCTAAAAATTTAGTCCAGGTTGGGTTGGAATGGCCAAAGGGCATGGATGGTGGTAATGGAGAGAAGAGGGTAGATTGTAGAAACATGCCATGTCAGGCCTGAATGGAAACTCACAATTCTAACCTTAGGAACATATATCATTGCTCACTTCTAATCTGTTCCCCCCTGGTGTTCCAAAAAAGAGTATCTTTCAATATACTATTCACCTCCATGGAGATATAGATATGTACAAACATATGTAGAAACTAGTTTTATCCAATATTCTATAAATGAAAGGTATAACCTGGTTAGTGTCTGTGAGATGACAAAAAGTAGTGATCATATTAAAGTCAATATGCAAACATTTAATCTCTTTCCAAAGACAGTCAAGAAAAGAGGCTTACTGAGATTTGGGGCAAAAAAAAAAAAAAAAAGAGAGGCCAAATAGATGTAGGAAAATGAATTCTGGGGATGCAGACAATTTCATGGGGTTCCAGTAACCGCCAAGTCACTTTGACCTGAACAATATGATGCCAATATATTAGAAACCCAGGGAAGACTGGGGTTGGGGAGCAGGATTGGTCTTACCTGTGAGGATAGGATTTAAGGAGAGCTTCACAGGTGAGGTGGTATTTGGACAGCTCTTGTGTCATGCTCATTTGAGAGGACCTAGCAGCGCCATAACATTCAGAGGGAACGATGTGAGTAAAGGCCAAAGGATGCGAAAGCGGTAGTGGGAGACACATGTGAAGGACACCTACCAAGATGCTAAACGGGGCTGCCTCAGAGGGGTAGGTTTTTTCCTACTTCTTTATATAAGACTATCCTTTGCATATTTTCTACAACAAGAATGTACTGTATTCACAATCAGAAAAAATCTCTATATATGCTTTTAAAAGAGATGTAGTTTGGAATATTAGCTCACTGTCAGTGATCTATTGTGACTGGGTTAAGAAGGATCCAGAATCCTAAAGACTTGGATTTTATTCTATAGGGAAATAAGAAATGAGAAAGGCCTTTTTACAGAAGAGTAAATTACCAACCGAAACACATGGAGAACAATTCAAAACAGTATTTGGTTCAGCTCCAAAATGTGTTATATCAACATATGCTATAGGTCAGAAAAGAAAATAGCATTGCAGACCAGAATGTGAATGATAGACTTTATGGAAAGACATGGAATCAGAGCTCATCTTGAAAAGATTTGTGACGTGTAGGTAGAGGTTAAAAACAGGGAGGAGGATATTTTAGGCAGAAGCGAAGTGTGAGCAAAAGCAAAGTGATGAGAACAAATGTTTCTGTTTGGAAATAATGAGATCTGGGCTGCATAGGTGGAATCATGGCAGATTAAGACAGCTTCTAGTTCCAGAAGAGAGGTTTTGGACTTGATTGTGTAAGCCAGGGGAGATTTTCGAGCAGGAGAATGATGGGATAAAAATAGTTCTTGAACAAATAGGGCTCATTCGGCAGCAGTGTTCCAGGAGATGTGGTGGGAGAAGCACTGATAATCTCCATGTGGGTGATGACAGTGGCAGCAGTAGGAATGGAGCAGCAGAGGTAGCACATTTTAAAACTAAAAATCAGTTGAATGGATGAAGATCAGCTAGAGATCGAATGAGAGCAAAGAGCTCGTGGTGCTTCCACTGTAGAACAGAATTCTGGAGTCCTGAAGATGACTCTAAATTACCATAGTATCGCAGTCACGTGAAAGGGGCAACACCCATCCCCGTCATGTGGGCCTGAATGTCGTGGATGTTTTCAGCAATTGTGCTGGATTGGATTAACCACTCCCTTGGTGGCCCATGGTGGGGCATTTATAAAAGGGTCATTTAGCCTATGACCATGGGAAAGTGCAAACCTACCTGATAATAGGGCATATCTCCAACTGTAATCTTATATATACCATGTGACAGCCAACAAAGGTAGTTAATGTGAATTAATATTGGAAATTAAATGGTTTGGGCTCCATTTGCAGTGCATATTTGTGGGCAAAAGACACAGGGAATAAAAAGGCACCCTTTCCTTCAGAGCTTCTTAAAAGATGGAGGAATTATCGTAAGTGGTTACAAATTAAATAGTCTTCATCCAGGCTGATTGTTGTAGATGACTTAGGAATCATCTCAAAGTATTTTGTGCCACAGGTCACGTCACACAGATAACCAGCTACCATGGGTAGGTAGCAAAAGGGTGTAAAAAGTGCTTGGATGCCATGTTAAATATTCATAATGAAGTCTTGAAGCAGAAGGTTCCCCTTCAATCCTCAGCTACAAAATTGCAACAGTGCTCCTGGGGGTGATGTATTATGAATGCACGTAAATGACATGTCCATGAGACAGTTGTGGAAAACTACCACCAAGATACAAAATGATAATATCTGCAAAGTATTTATGTATCCTTTTAATTCCTTGATCTTACCTCCTGACTGTGTAGAGTACATTTTCCCTCTTTTTAGACAAGAAATCTAAAAAGATTGATGACGGGGTGGGGGGTGGTGGTGGGATGAATTGGGTGATTGGGATTGACATGTATACACTAATATGTATAAAATAGATAACTCGGGCTTCCCTGGTGGCGCAGTGGTTGAGAGTCCGCCTGTCGATGCAGGGGACACGGGTTCGTGCCCCGGTCCGGGAAGATCCCACATGCCGCGGAGCGGCTGGGCCCGTGAGCCATGGCCGCTGAGCCTGTGCGTCCGGAGCCTGCGCTCCACAACGGGAGAGGCCACAACAGTGAGAGGCCCGCGTACAGCAAAAAAAAAAAAAAAAAAAAAGATAACTAATAAGAACCTGCTGTATAAAAATAAATAAATAAAATAAAATTCAAACAGAAAAGAAACCAAAAAAAAACCAAAAAATAGATAAATAAAAATTAAAAGATTGATGAGAGGTTAAACAAGTTGGCCAACATCAGGACAGCAAATGTATAGTGGGAAAAAATCCAAGTTGGCCAAGAAGGTCATGTTCGAAATTTTGGGGACCAGGGATGCATCAATTAACCAGTCTGTCTTGTTTTATTTTGCTATAAAATAAAAGAGCCTACCCATCTCACAGGGTTTTGAGAGGATCAGAGAGATGATGGATGTGAAAGCAGGGTTCAAATGCAAGACAGCATCAGTGTGACTAGAATGGAAAGCTCCCATATACATGTTTGAACTTCACACAGCCCACTAAGAGACATTGATCCCCTAGAACAGTGTGCTTCTTGATCAACCTGCTGCTACAATAAAGGCTTTAACGGAAACTCATGTTTTTAACAGCTCAGTATGAATATTTAACATGGCATCACAATGCCTGCCATAGAGCTTTGTGTCCTATACATGGTAATTAGCAATCAGCATATGGAATTCTACTACGTGAGGTGACTACCAGGTGGAAAAACCATTCGTTCATTTTCCAAACATCACTGCTATTCCAGGCATCCAGGCACTGGAGATATAAAGAAACACAATATGTAATTATTCTCCGTAGAGTCTCCAAGCCTACAAGGGGAGAGGGAGAGAGAACCACATATTCGCAAAGCCAAGTGAGAGCTGAGGCACAGAGGGAAGAATGAATAACTGTCCACATGGGCAAGAAAGTCTCATCTGGGAGATGACCTCTGAGCTGCAGGTCATACCAATATCCAGGAGACCAGCTAGATAGGATATTAAGACTGTGGGCTGTTTATAGCAATATAATTCCGGGTGCCTGACTCAGGCCCACCATCCTAGGATAATCCCTTCAGTCCTCTACCTCATTGATCCCCACTTTGGAGCATTTTTCTTGACATTTTCTAAGACCTCATTAGGCGCCTGGGACTGGAGGGGTATCTGAATGGGGAGCCCTGGACCTGGACCAGAACCCATGTGGACCTTGGATGCCTGTTTCTCCTTTTTGGGATATTCTCCAACCCTCAAACTCCATGCCACCCCATGCCTGGCATGTGAGGTTGACCAGATGTCCCAAGGAGCTCAAAGCTCCCACTTATGGGTGGGTGGTGGGCCCTGTGGCCTGTCCCTTGTTCCAGAAGGGTGGCCTGCCTAGCAGTTTCCTCCCACTGGCCAGCTATTTCTTTCGTAAATCAGGTGAGATCAGTGCTAATGTGCTGATTTGGAGTGACTCAAATAGTTTCTATAGGCAAGGACTGTGCACGCTCTAGGGATGGCTGTGGTTTGCAAAGCAGTAGCATGGGTCTCCACAGGCTTGCCCCACATGGGAAAATTTTCCACTTACAGAGCTGACCAATAAGTCAATGCTCAGTAATTACAACAGCTCATTCCATTATGACGAAAATACTTGCCCAACAGAATGCTTTCTGAAGAGGCCAGCAATACAGAAAAGTTGGCTTTTGCCGTTTCTCTGATTTCATTAAAAATATTCGGTTCAGCTCTTTGGTTTATTCTCTGACACAGTCCTGTTTGTACATCTTTTTCTTCCTCTAAAAAAAACAAAAGCAAAAAAAACAACTATAACTAAAGAACTCAAACTACTTCGTCAGCATCGTGTTGCTGTACAGAGCTGGCCAGCCTCGGAGGAATAATACGAGACTTGGATGACAAGGCACATTATCCAAAGTGGCCAGCACACTATGGTGAGCTCAAGAAGGAAATGGACTTAGTTTAATTAAACTATCATATCTGAGCCAAGGAGCTCAGATAATGAAAATGTCAAGTACTAACGCGATAAACCTGCAAATTTCACATCAGAATACGTGGCCTTTCTCAGTTGTGGCATTGACATAACTATGTTTGCGCGCACGCGCATGCGTGTGTGTGTGTGTGTGTGTTACTATCATTAAAGGTCTTTCAGTAGCGATTAGTGTTGCTATTTTTTTGCATCCAAAATTCACTGACAACACATGCGTTGTTATTTACCATGTTCAAAAGGTAAACAACTAAAAGTTCAAGAAAAGGGCGTGTTCTAGGTTAATAAAGGACAAGGCTCTTCTTCCCTCTTTCTCCCTCCTCCAATTCCCCGCCCCGATCCCCTATGACAGATGTTGAAGGACAAATCAGAGTGCCTTCCTCTTGCACTGTAAGCAATTTGTAAGCATTTGAAAATGAAGCACCCCGGTATTTTTAAGAAATTGAAGATCTGGAAAGATGTTAATTAAATCGCCAAAAAGCTTCTTGCCTCATTTCAGTGTACTGCATAACTAGGTAGCCAGAAGATATATGTAGCACCTGAGTGCTGTTCTTGTGTTTTAATTATTTAATTTCAACAATGTTTCAAACAGTGAGGAAGAAAACTAGTTGAATACCCGGTCAGAACAGTCAGGTACCACATACGTCTCCAAGTGTCTTTTTCCAGTCCTCTGAATTCTCAGACACATCTCTTATCTGTGTCTTGGAAATATTCTACTTTGTGCTGCAAGTGACAAGTTGTAGAAAACTTTTACGTAGATGTCAAACTCACCTAAATTAAAGACATTCATTCATTCATCCATCTAATATTTACCAAGCTTCTGTTTACGAAGTTTCAGGACTATGCTAGAAGCTACGAGAGCAGAGCAGAGCCAAAGGATGGGTAATAAACTGTGGTCCTTGCCTTAGAGATGCTTAGTGACCAGTGAGGGAGACAAACATGTAGAGACTCAATTAGAAGGACTTTTAGCAGCACAGCTGGCTGAACTGATGTTCCATTGGGGTGCCTGGCCTGCATATACACCCTAGACACTGAGGGCTGGAGTTTCAATGCCCAATTCAGGGACAGGAGAAGTGTCCTTGGCCTTGCTTGAGGCCATGAGATAAGACCCTGCTTCAGGGAAGGTTCCTCAAGGGTCTGCCCAAACTTAAACCAGGAAATAGGAAAATGAAGGCAAGAAAACTGTCTGTAAGGGCAGGGAGGTAGTGAGGAACTTTAAGCTCTGGGAATGTGAGTAGAGGCAGGAAGGCCCCTGGGAGAAATTCAAACTGCAAGCCCGTGCCACTCTTTATGTGGTATTCAAATATATCCTGCTGATAGGATTCGGGAACCCCAGCACCAAAAATGAACATAACTTTTTGTCCTGGGCCATTGGAATCACTGGGATACTGATAGAAGCAAATGAAAAATTACTCTATAGGGAATTAAAAACCATCCTGTTGAGCATAAATTCACAGTGACAAATTCCAAATCACATGAAGAAATAGACCACAATAAGGAGAGTCAGCAGATACAATGAAGGAAGAGCTAGAAAAAGGAGAAAAATCTATTTCTAAAGGTTATTGTAAAATGTAGATACTTACAATAGGAAAATTAAAGAGGTACTAGAAGTCATCATGAAAGAATAGACCCCTAGGAAAAAACAAGCAAACAAAAGACAGACTAGAAAAGGAAAAAAATACAACATCTAGAAATGAATAAACAATATAGTCTTTGAAATTAAGCATGAAGTGTTTGGATTAAATAGCAGAGTGGACACAGCCAAAGAGAGAATTAGTAAACTGAAGGATCTGAGGAAATCACTCAGAAGGAAACTTAGAGTAATAAGAAGAAAACTATGATGTATTAAGAGACCTGGAAAATAATAGTAATAAGGATACCTAACTGTTGTTAAGTCCTTACTGTATACCAGGCTCTGTTCACATTGCTTCTCTAATAATTAATAATTCATTCAAGCTTCATAATGACCCTCTGGGGTAGGTACTATTACTAGCCCCAATTTTACAGATGAGAAAACTCATGCAGAGTAAAGTTAAGAGATGGGAATTAGGGTCAAGGAGGGAACCAGGCATCTTCTTCCCAATGAACTGCTCCAAAGTCCCATTTCCCCATACTCACCTGGGATCCACCTGCATTGTCTCCTTTTGGCTCATTGTGAAGCAGTAGCCAGTGCAGCAATGCATTATTTAACATCACTTCCCATCCTTCTTTGCTTTACTTCTCCCTTTTATCACTCTTATAGCCCTGGCTTTGTACTTTTGAGATAAATTGTTAGCACTTAATTGATGTCTACCATAATAGATCATTGATAAAAAATATTATAAATTAGTGAATTAAGAGAGTATTATAAGCACACTATTTAAAACCATGGAGGGAAATACCGTAAGGAATAATTCTCCCCCAAAAGTTGAAAATTGTTATTTCTGGGGAAGTGAGACTACTACATTTAGCCGTATTAAAAATTTTAAGCTATTTACATACACTTCTTGGATAATTATGATTCAGTTATACAAGATTGCTGCTGAGCTAAAGATGTTTTCAGACAGACCCTGAGTTTACTATTCATAGACCTGCACTAAACAAACTAACCACATATTATTCAGAAAGAAAGAAATTGAACCAACAAAGAAAGAGTGGAATTCAAGGAGCAGACATGAAGTTGGCAAGTATGTTTGTAAAAGTGAAACAAAAACAAAAATGCTGGAATGTTGGAATGTTTTTTAAATAAGGGGGATTATAAACAAGATCAAGGCCATAATAACATGGAAGGTGGAGAGGGGTGATTGGATTCAAGCATTCTGGGGTTATTCAGGATATATTGGCCTGATAAGTCCAGAATATGTTAAATATTTAATGGTT
This sequence comes from Lagenorhynchus albirostris, assembly GCF_949774975.1. Classification (NCBI taxonomy): domain Eukaryota; kingdom Metazoa; phylum Chordata; class Mammalia; order Artiodactyla; family Delphinidae; genus Lagenorhynchus; species Lagenorhynchus albirostris. The sequence goes on along the minus strand of NC_083104.1, from coordinate 94,867,209 downwards.
ACTCTAAAGAAAATAGAAATAAAACATATAACTTCCAAACCAAAGGAAAGGCGAGGAGGAATAAAGAAAACTCTCTCAATCAGAGACCAAGAGGTGCAGAAAGCCCAAATAATACAGGTTTAATTATTTGATTAATCATTAAAGCAGAAAGCCCAAATAATATGAATTTTCAAACAGAACATAGGCGACAAATGTATATAACCTCATAGCGGGAAAGAATTTCTTTAAAAGTCCGAGAACAGAACAAAACATAAACAAGTGATCGAAATGGACAAAAATATGAGCAAGCAATTTACAGACCAAGAAATGTGAATAAGAGGTAATCAGAATATAGAGATTAAATCATACTCAGCATGCTGAAAAATTAAAATATTGGTAATACCCAGTGGCAATGACGTGGAAATGGAAACTCTCATATGCTATTGATGAGATGGTAACTGTTACAATCACCTCGAGAGCTATCTGTCAGTATCTAGTTGAACTAACGATGTGCATATCCTATGACACAGCTATTCCAATTCTAGTTATATTCCTTAGAGAAACTATTGCATAAGAAGAGCACAAAAGAGAACTTCATCAGGATGCCCACTGGAGGATTGTTTGCAATTGCCAGAAACGTAGATACCAGCTAAATAATCTTCCATGAAGGAATTCATAAATAAATTGTGATATAATCGTATATTGGAATACTAATACAGCAGGAAATACGGATGACTACATTTACATGAATCCACGTGCAATAATCCTAAAACATAATGTTGAATTAAAGATAGAATATTACAAAATGATTCTTAAAATGTGATACCCCTTGTGTATATTTGAACCCACAAAGCAATATTACATAATGCTTGCAAATGTATCACATATGGTAAAAATATAAAAATAGATGGGATACACAAACATCAACTTCAGGATAGTAGTTGCCTCTGGGAAAGAGGGTGGGAAAAGGGAAGATTGACGGTCTTTGGCTATACCTGTAATTTTTTTTTTTTTTTTTTTTTTTGCGATACGCGGGCCTCTCACTGTTGTGGCCTCTCCCGTTGCGGAGCACAGGCTCCGGACGCGCAGGCTCAGCGGCCATGGCTCACGGGACCAGCCGCTCCGCGGCATGTGGGATCTTCCCGGACCGGGGCACAGACCCGCGTCCCCTGCATCGGCAGGCGGACTCTCAACCACGGCGCCACCAGGGAAGCCCCAATATACCTGTAACTTTTAACCCTTTATATTTTTAAAGCCTAGAACACAATGTCAACATTTTAAAAACTGAATAATGCACACGTGGATAGTATAGAATTCACTATCTTTTTCTGTATCTTTGACATACATCATAATTAAGAGTTTAATATTTACAGGATGTTACCGTAAGCTTTCAATCGGCAGTCGGTTCCAAGGTGGCGCTGAGGAGTGAGCTGGTAGCTCTGTCTGCCCGAGTGTGCTGAGCACTCAGCGCTGTGATAAGAATGAGGCTCCTGGGAGAGGGAAGGGGAAGCTCGAGGAGGAGATAGCATGTGGGATAAGGCATGGCATTGTGGGAACTGTGAGTGCCCTGGAGTAGCTAACCACGAAGTGGTAGGAGATACACAAGGTGGTGGAAGGCGTGGCTGCAGAGGAAGATCAGACCTGGCTTAGCTGTTGGTTGAGATTTGATATCTTAGAAAGGTTAGACGTTCACTGTAAGCTCTTACTCAGAGTGTCATTTTCCTTTTCCAACACAATCGATTCTTTATGTTTCTTTCCTCCTGGACACTTCCAATCGTTGCAGTTTAACATCTCCTAGAGTCAAAGAACTGCATTTTTGGAAAGACCTTAGCAAATCATCTACTGGTCCAATCCCTTCATTTTATCCACCAAAGAACGTATTGGTCACTTTGAGGGCAAACCACTCTGAGAGTTTTTAATCTTTGCAATCCAAGTTAACTCAGTTGGCTTTCTGGAAGAACGGATTCCTAGGAGAGATTTAGGAAAGAGTCAGGGAAAGACTGTGTCCAGAGAAGTTGTTCACTGGTAGAGGATTTCATGAAAGTAATATTGTGATATATACAGATGGGTGCTTAATAAATTACAAATTATTTTGATGGATTCTTAATTATGAAAATTAATAAAAGAAGTTGTCTCTAATTCATTTTCTGAAGAATGAGATAGGGTACCATCTCATTCTACCCCTAATTTGGGGATTTTTATCATAAGTGAGAGAATTAAGATAAAGAATGCATAAGGCTTGGTCACTGTATGCAGAAGATGAAGACCATAGATAACACAGAGGATTCCAGTCCAGGTGACTGGGAGGAATGGGGGACCTGGGAAGGAGCAGTGGTTTGCACAAGGAGACAATGAGAATGGTTTGCGTTCAGACTGTTGAATTTCAGAATATGACTACACGCTCCAATTTGATTCATGCCCCTTCCACAGCACCACAGCTTGCGGTGGCTCAGATAACCATACTCAAGTCCTTCTCAAGATTCAATGTAATGTTCTGAAATATGGTTTCTACCATAAAAGGACAATCTTTTCCTTTTCTTGATTCAAACTCCATCTCTCAAGAAAAATTTGGCAGCCTGAAAAGTGAAATCTAGTAAATAGAATACCCTCACTTTAGGGAAGTGCTCTCTTGTTTCTGGTCTTTTTTCCTCTCACTTTGGTCGGAAATCCTTGTTTCGCGATCCTCCATGTCATGCCTGAGCCATAGGTAAATCAGAATGTCCGTGAAGAATTCCTCTAGTTTATCAAACTACCATAATGGAAGACTCGGTCCAGGTGAAAACTGACAGGTGATTAGGGTGGAGAGTAGCATTAATCTGGGTTTGAAGATGAAGATTTTATTGACTCATTCCTTCTTTGCTCCAACAATTAGTGATCTCAACAGTTCTGGGCAGTCTCTTCATGTTATCAAACGTTGGCTTGTATTTATACGTAACACCCAAAACTATCCTTTTGCAGTTAATGGACCCATTCTTTCCTGGGTTACCGATCTCGCTCCTCTTTATACAATTTTGTGCTAAGGTCATTTTGGAAAACACAGCAGCACACTGCTCATCTTTAGCAAACTACAGTGTCTCAGGTAAAGGCAAAAATGCCCACTGCTTTAGTTCAGCTGTCCAATTTCTTTCTTGACTTGGCAGGATGCCAGCATTCACTGCAAAGCATTTTATACATTTTTGCTCATTTTCCTTCTTAGTTGCCAATATTTGTTCGAAGGAAAATAGCTCAGCTCTCTCTTTATTCCAATATTACTTGTGGAAATATCTGTATCTATCCTTATTTACATGTTAACGAAAAATTTAAGCAAAAAGCATTTCCTATGAGTCTTGTGTGTTTCCCGTATTACTCTCATGCTTAAAAGCACAGTAACACGAATTACAAAGCCTGTTTCTGACGGAAGGTATCCCTAAGATTGAAGCAATCAATGTTCAGCTATTGGTTCATGCTGTGCGACTGTCAAAATCTAAGCTTAGTGTTGCCAATACCTGTCTTGGGAGTTCAGTCTAAATGAATTGAATGATGGGTAATAGTTCCCAAACTATGTGCAAAATGTTCGGAACAACTCAAGTTGACTTAATAGTCTCCATTTAAAAAAAAAATAAGCAATAAATAAATAAATTAAAAACAAAGAAACATAAGCAGATGCTAATCTACAAACACGCTAGTGTGTCCTGTATGGGCTCAGGAGCATATTAGCAGGAAAGCTTTATGACTGATGCTTGTAATTCATATGCATTAATACCTCTGTGCATGTCTGAGAACTCTGGAACGTCAGGCAGGCTATAGGGCAATGCCTACACCATTCTCTTGCAAGCAAAGCGGGAGTGTTTAATTTTTTTTTTTTTTTTTTTTTGCGGTACGCGGGCCTCTCACTGTTGTGGCCTCTCCCATTGCGGAGCGCACAGCCTCAGCGGCCATGGCTCACTGGCCCAGCTGCTCCGCAACATGTGGGATCTTCCCGGACCGGGGCACGAACCTGTGTCCCCTGCATCGGCAGGCGGACTCTCAACCACTGCGCCACCAGGGTAGCCCAGGAGTGTTTAATTTTTAACGTAAAGTTGAGATTAGGATTTAGGAGAATAAAAGGCTTCTTTGCCTTTAAGGACTTGATAGATTTGGGGGACGGGCACTAGCCTGCGAAGGCATGGTTGTTTCCTTGAAATCAGGGGAGCTTAACCTGGCTCTCCAGGGCTCCCCTGACATATTGTCAATTTTGGAAAAGAAAGAGAAAGGGAGTGTGGAAAAAAGGAATTCGCATACTTAAAATTTTTGAAAAGTTTATTTTAAATAGTTTCTATTCATTAGGTTTGATAAAATATAACAATATATTGATTTAATATCCATGGATTCTGAAAGTCTCCTTCATTTTTATCATAACTCACACATTTTCTAAAAATTGATCATTTTTGTCAAGGTTTAATAATTTTGTTTTTTTTCACCTGCTGAATTTCAAGGGAAAAAAATGATTTTAAATGGTCTTAAAAATAATTTACAGATTGGGAAATGAAAGAATGTTCATTTCAGTAGTTTTTCTTAATCCATAAAATGGAAAGATGAATTTACTTGCAGTGTAAATGGGTAGATCCTAGTGAATGTGAACAGGTTTGCCCTTCATCTTTAAGGAAGTCCTGCAGGAATTTCTTCCAAGCTTGGCTTGGAAAGGTATTTTTACCTTCAATATACCCTCTTTCCTATGTGCACATTTCTGGACAGCAGCATGAAATCGTGGAGAGTGACTGGTCTCTGAATGGGAAAATCTGCGTTCATTTCAGGTCTGGGGCCCAACCTTGTCCGCATTGGACAGCTTTGAGCAACTTCTTTCATCTCTCTGCCTTCTTCATTGTCAGGTGGTGGTCAGAACACCTCAACTCTTGGAATTGTTATGAGGATTCAATGCTAATTTTTTAGTTAAAAATAATATAATTTTATGACATTTAGTGTTCATATATAGTATTTACTATATTTATTATCATGTAAATATATTTTATAAATGAATGCGTACATTAAAATATTTAATATATACATCAGGAAAAAGCCCAGTAGAGTTTTTTAAACGTACTAGAAGCCCAGCCAAGCGCTATGTCTCTCTCTGCCTGCCTGCTACAATGGACTGTCTTCCCCTGCAAACGAACCCTTGTGATCCTTTGTGAATGGCTTTGAAAGCATATCTTTATCTACGTATGCTGTGGATCTGTTCTTCTACTCTTAAGTTCCAATTACTCGCTCTAATATGATCTCTCTTTAGACTCTCCTTAGCTTTTTAATTTCCCCTTCCATTCCTGTAAATAACATGTCCTTTTGCATGTAAGATGGCAACAAACTATTACAATAATTTGTGTGGATAAAATATGTTATCACAGAGGAAAAAAGCTCTATTGACATAAGATGTATAAAGATAAATAGAATTCCTCTTCAGCATGCTTCTCTATTATAAAAAACTGTTTTGGAAGCTCATGAGATCACAGGATCCTGGCTTGTTGGGAAGATGAGTACAACCTGGCTTGTTAGAAGCAGAGATATTCCTTTGATCATTCACTTCACAAGTCTTAGTGCATATTGTAATGCTTCCCTCAGTGAATTAGACCATCTTATTTTCCGAGAGAGAAATAATTTGCACGTCACACATTTGCACACCCGCAATACCCACTTAGAAGCTCCCTGTAGCAGGCTACTGACAGCTACCCCGCACGCTCAGTTGTGTTTCGTGTATAACCGAAGTTCTGCCACTTGGAAAAAGGGCCAATCTGCATTTCTTGCCAGTGTTACATTATCCTAGTACCTGTTCCTGCACCTGCTCTGTACGAACACAATTGTGATTCTGTCCTAATGGCCAATTATCATTAGCTGATCATGAGCTTTTGTTAAACAGCCCTGAGGTGCTCAACACACTGTAGATACCATCCCGCCCTAAAAGGATAACAGTGAGTATTAGCTGCTGTCTGTTTTAAAGATGGAAAGGGCACAAATCTGACAATAGAGATGATAGGTAAGAACTGTGTGTCCTATTTTTACCCCTGTTCTCTTTACTACCAGCAGCTAAGCTCTGCGTGGCAGGCAAGGTTTCTGTGTCCTGTGCCCTGCCGTCTCATACCCTTTCTTGGTTGGGTTTCATGATGCCATGTGCGTCTGCCCTAAAATAGTGTTGAGGGTCCTCTGAAGAAAAACTACCTAGCAGTTCTCTGCATGCCAGTGGGATGGTTGGAGAAGGAAAGGTGTGCTTGGCTCTTACACATATTTTGTATCAGATTTCTACTTGGCAGAATGCTAATTGTGTAACCTGGGGAATTTATTTCACGGTATTGAAATTCTGTTTCATGAAGCATAAAATGGAAATGATGGTTCCATCTTACAGTGTTGGTGTGATGATTAAATGAGGTGATCTATAATATACAAACGCATCCCCACACATCCACACACACGTTTGTCATTGATGTATTAGTCTTGATAGGCTAGATTAATCTTCAGTAAAAACAACTCCAAAATTTCAGTGGCTTAAAGCAACACAAGTTCATTTTGCATACTACATGTCCCTTGCCTGTCAGCAGGCAGGCTCGTTTCACTCCATAACCCAAAAGGTAGCAGCAGCCATCGCCTTGAACTTCAGCTCATCACACGTAGGTCAGAACTGGTCACCTGGTTCCACCCACCCCCAAGGGGATCTAGATGTACAGACTACAATCCAACCATGTACCTGAAGCCTGAAGATAGTAAATCAGAAATATCTGGAGGACAGTCTTAATGCCTACAATATTTGTCTTACAAAAATGAGATAGTATTGTGGTCAGTTCTCTGGACATTAATTTTCTTATTAACAGTGCATTGTGGAAATCCTTCCAAGCCAACTTGTTCAAATATAACTCAGTATTTTTAGTGGCTTCATGCTATAAACATACTATAATCTATGCAGCCATTTCTTTATTGGTGGACTTTGTTTTATCCATTGCAATATAAACACACCTATGTTATATTTATAACATCTTTATACTCTGGGGCTTTTCTTTCTATAAGCTAAATATCCAGAAGGATCTAAATCTGCCAAAATTAACCTGGTTCAGAAAGGAAAGCATAAGGCTATGTGTATAAGCCTGTAAGTCTCAGTTTAAATAGGATTTGTCATTTGCGGCAAAATGTAAAGAAACTAAATAGTTCAGAACAACAGACCCCTCACTTAACTAAGCTTCAACACTCCACAACCTGTACCTATCTATCCTCTCTTTTACCCTGGGAATAAGCAGAAATATCCGATCCCAGATTTTAAAATTTAGACTAAGAGCCTTCTTTGGACACTGGCAATACAGCCTTTAAAGATGCTTGACTTGAACAAGACTTTGCAGAAAATGTCCCGCCTTCTTTGATCAGTCACAGAAATTCTGTTCACTCTGAAAGCATGGCCCATTATGGAGAAGGTCCTCTTATTTGGACTAAAGAACTAGACCACTCCAGTCCTCTTCCCACCCACGGCAATGCAGAAGAAGAAAGAAACATTCCAAAATAACACTGTAATCAAGAAACTACAGGAGTTCACTCTGATGATTTCCCCTTGATCACCTCTTTTTCCACCTGTTTTGTGTAACTGCTTCCAATCTCCCCTTCTCGTTAGGTTGCTATCTGCTAAGTATTTGCCGAACAATTTGCACAGAACAATCCCTTAGTAAGCACAATTATCACAAACCTAGAAGGAAAATTGCTTTCTATTCAGAGTTTTAGGAGAAAAATAGAAAAAACAAATCCTTAGCTAAAATTAAAAAAAACACACGCACACCAAAAAACTGCTCACATCATTTAGATGTCTTTATATTTTTAAGAGCTTAAGTTCTAAAAACAGAGATATGAAATTGTTTCTTCAAACCTACTGTCCACTGACCTCTTCCTGGCTCTTATACCAAAAACCCATCAGGTTGGATTAAGAAATAATAAGGGAAAAGCTTGGGCCAAAAGCACTTTTGCTATAGGCTCTTAAACACAGTTTAAAGAAAAACATTGGGGTAGAAAGCCTTCTTTTAGGAGAATCAAGGCTTGCCAATTGTACAGATGGTTTCTAACCTCTATCTGCAGGAGTGATATACAAAATATTTAATAACTAGACTTGGCAAGAGTCAAAGAGACTATTAGAAAAAGATATCAGCCATAAACAATCCATACAGCTGTACCAGTGCACAGGGGCTGAATATGAGCTCTACTGATACATCACTGAATTGCCTGAAGAATTTTTACCAGTCTCCCACAGCAAGCTCTGATCACGTCTCCTTGCTCAGAATATAAATGCCGTATATTAAATGTGAAAAAGCCTGGAAGCTGTATGCCCGTCTTAAATGACAGTCTACTTCCATTCCATTTCATACTTCCATTCCAGCATCAGCAAAAATAGAAACAAAACACTAAAACAAAAACAACACACACACACACACACACACACACACACACACAGAGACGTAGCAGTAATGTTGCACAATTCTGTGTTCGTGATCCATTTGGAAGTAATTTTTAAAGCTGTTCTTAAATTTGTACTTCGTAGATCAGCTTACAGTTCTGGCTTTAACATAGTACACATTTAGATCAAACTTAGAATAGATGCTATTCCTCTGTGAGAAATAGAATAGATGCTCTTCTTATATGAGTTAATAATCAGGGAGTGTGTTAGTTCTCTAGGACTGCAGTAACAAACTGCCGCAAAGTTGGTGGCTTAAAGCAACAGGCATTTATCTTCTCGCAGTTCTGGAGACCAGTTCTGTCTCTCCTCTGTGTGTCTTTAATAAGGACGCTTGCCATTGGATTTAGGGTCCACCCAGATGATCCAGGAAGATCTCCTTACCATGAGATCCTTAACTAAATTACATCTGCAAAGAACCTTTTTTCCAAATAAAGTCATATTCATGGATTCCAGGGATTTGACATGGACATATCTTTGGGGGGCCACCATTCAACCCACTGTAGGGAAGATAGGAACAAGAAAGGAGACGGACAGATGGACAGAAGCAGGAAGAAAATTTATCAGATAGCTTGAGTTTAAATCAAAGAAAAAAAATTAAGGAAGAAAAGAAATGTTGAATCTTTTCTTTCATCAGATGTGTATAGTGATATTCTTCTAAGTACATCTCTCTTTGAGTGGTTCCGCTGCTTTGTCTTGTATTGACACTATTTTGTATTTTGACTCTTTTTCATAAGAGTTAAAGCGCTATATGAGCATTTCCAAATTTCTACGCTTAACTTTGATTCTGACTTCCTTTGAGCCTAGTAACTGTTGAGCATTAAAAGTAGGATGGAGCACAGACAAGCAGATAAGCGGAACAACATCTCAGTCTGCAGTTGCCTTCCCATCCTCATAACGGTGGCGTCTTCTGGAGAGCTCAGTTTTCACCCCCTGCCTTGCTGAGTGTAACTCTCCTGCCAGACTAATGACCATCCTTGACTATCCCCTCCCCCACTATGAACTCCTTCTAGCCAATGAGCTTGTCTTTACCCCACTGCCACCACCACTCCCACCATTCTGACCCCAACTGGTGCTGATGAACTTTCCCGGGGAAATTCTCCTTCATCAACTCCATCTCGTCCACATTAAATCACTGCAGAACTCCCTTTACACACGCTCACACTCAGATAGTAACTGTACTTTTCTCCATGGCTGCTCCTAATTATAAGTTTACACACATGTTTTCAGTTGGGTGTGTTGTGTTATATGTCCTTTCATTGAGTGCGTCCTCTCTCCTCTTCAATTTTAAGCTCTGCAAGATCAGGGATCCTATCTGCTACTTTCTTCAGAATCAAAAAATGTGCTCCACTGGTAGGCAGTTCATACTATTACTGGGCTTGATTCCTAGCAGGTGCTTGTCAAACCTTAATGTGCCTCTGAATCACCAGGATGATCTGTTAAAATGCAGATTCTGGGGTAGAGCCTGAGAGGCTGCGTTTCTTCTATCCCATGTAGATCATCTGGGTAAAACAGCACATGCAAGTTACACAGGCTCTGTGTTGAGAACCCCGGAGGTAGGTGATAGAAACGCTCTGGACTGTCTTTCCCTTCAATGTTTCCCTCCTTTCTCTTAAAAGTAAAAAAAAAAAATGCCACAATACCATCTATATTTTCCAAGAATGCCGTAGGATGACCATTTATTTTTTCCCACTGTCAATGCAGGGAGATGATTATCAAAGGCAGCAATAGAGCTGAGCCGTAATTACAAGGATCATAATTAAACACAGGTTTGTCTTATGGGATGCGATGAACACAGACTCTGTGTGACATGTCTTGGCATCGAGAGCTATAGGGACATTAGGGTAATGGGTGGCAGGAGGCAGCTTTGCTGAGGCAGCATTCAGGGTACAGAGCAGGATCAAGAAAAAAAATGTCAGATGTGTGCACACCTGTTCTGCCTGCTGCGGGTCAGAGGAAAGGGGGTGCTGGCAGCCACCAGACACAGGCATCTTCTTCCAAACTGCAGTCAGCACTAAGGTATATTCCCCTCTCCACCCACTTTCTGTTGTAACAATAGAAGACTGGGCTTCTCAGCTTTCTAATTCAGGCCGAGACACTAACATTCATACCTTCTAAGAGGAGCAAGGTCTTGTAGAACTTGCAGCGCTGATGGAAATGTTCTACCACCTGGCCCGCCTAATACAGTGGCCACTACGTACATGTGACTATTGGGCACTTGAAGTGTGCCGGTGCAACTGAGGCACTGAGATTTAATCTCATTTAATTTTAATTTAGTAAAGTGTACATATCCACATGAGGCTAGTGGATACCATTACTGGCCAGCATAGTTAGAAGCTGCAGATTCAGGGAAGACTGTTGAGGAAGATGAACCACCGAACAAGGGGACAGCTCTCTGAGGGTCACCTTAGGCCACTACACACTAAACCTGAATAAAGAGCCCCCGAGCTGCAGGGCATCACCGTCAATATTTGAGACTAAGCTGGTGGTCGTGTCAGTGTTCTCTCATCATAACTTGGCCAGTTAAGACAGAGACACCTGAGCTCTCAGGTGTGGTTTAGTATTCAGCAAGCGAATAAGACTGCTTTGGGTTCCGTTGTTTTAATAAGACCCTGCGGGGTTTCTGCAGGTCTGTTGTTCTTATCTGTGGGCAGAGAGGTGGGAAAGGCATGCAATTTTAAAAACCTCGTTTAAGAAAAAGATGTATATATATTTTTTCTTTTCAGAAGGTAGTTAAGAGGTGATACAATTTGGGAGAGGGATCTAGGATTTGAAAAAGAGAATAAGAAATATTTGCCCAAAACACAATGCAATAAATTCCCTCATACACTTCTCCAGCAGAGCAAGTGCGTCCTTGGCCACCTCTAAGATGAGGCTTATAATCAGTCAGGGACCAACTGATGTGAACGTGACATGAGAAAAAACAGATTTATCTGTGGCTGCTTTGGCTGGTAATCCAGGCGAGAAGGGAGGGGGACCCTGAAGGCCCCGCTGGGCACAGGGAGAGACTGGGTTGTGATGTAATTAAAGGCAGCAGAACTCTAACCCTAGGATCCCCTGACATCTCCTTCTAGAGCAGGCCATGGCAGCTGGACACCTGGTGTTCCTAACTACAGGATGTAAATGAAGCTTGGAATGTGCTGATTTGGGCAGAATGCTTTGCAGATGAGAAGTAATGTAAATGACGGGGTGGGAGAATTGTGGTGATCAGAGCATATTATAACACAGTAATTTAATACCCCCAGTGGGTGGTTGACTCACTTCTCTATGAGGTGAGTTGTATGTGTAGAATTTGCCCAGTGGGAGGAGAGAGTAGCAATGACCTGCCTTTTGTGGTAGTGGAAGACACAGGGTATTATGAAATTCACTTTGGAGAAGTTCCTGGAAACAATTGGTGGTGATATCTCATCCTTTAACTGACACTGTTTCAATGTCTGGAAAGGAGGACAAGGGTTCACAGGGAATGGGGCGTGGAGGGAATAACAGGCACACCTGGCTGTAAACACCTGTTTCCCCACTTAGGCTTTGCATCAAGATCACCTGGGGAGCTTGTTAAAACTACAGGTTCCTGAGCCCTGCACTGACCTACTAAGCCAGGATCTCAGGCCTTGAGGCCCCCAAAGTCTCTTTTTAAAATAAGCACACAAGGTGATTGTGCTACGAGGATTCTCTAAGCCTTAGCTCTCCAAGAAGTGATGTAGGATTCACAATACCGGAGTCAGGATTAATTGTGTAAATGTAGCGTCATTTAAAAAAAAAAAAAAACGGGAAACGTGCAGATCAAACAAAGGCTCGATAACTTGTAGCTGTTATTATTATTGAGCCATGGGTTTGCCTTAAGACACTGTTCTTTCTTTAGAGCTTTCAATTGATGCCATTTGCCTTGCTAAGCCTTATTCACGGTGTTAAGACAGCGGGGAATCTTCAGCCAAATTAGCTGGGATCGCAAAGTTGCAAGTTGTCGTTCCTGAGGATTGACGAAAGCAGCCTTTTCTGTCCTTTTTCGCTCTAAGTTTTAATGATACTGGTGTAAGGCCGCCCTTCAGGTCGGGGAATCTCTATTGAACGTGAAAACATCAATTGTGTTGTAACAGGTTGTCGGCTCCAGTGAAAGTCAAGGGCTGTGGGTTGGACCCACCCGAGAATGGTAATCTGTGCTGGTCCCAGAGAGGCGCTTGCACCCCGAGGGCTCCCAGCGTAGCAGCCTTCTGTGTGGTGTATCTTGCTTTCATTGGCAGCGGGAGGCTCGAGGAAAAGGGGGAGGGGAGGCTAGCGTTCTGCCCTGCAGCTCGAAGAGAGCGAAGGTAGCTGCAAACCCGGCAGGCTCAGGTCGCTGGCGCTGAGCCTTACGGAGGGTGGGGCTGCCGGTGGAGGATGCGTGCGTGAGACCACGGGGGAGGCGGGAGTGGAGCATCCCAGGTGGGACCACTGAGTGCCTTCCGGAAACCCTACTCGGGCCTCGGGATCCGGATTGGCTCGGGCAGGGAGGTCGGCGAGGTCAAGCCCCTTTCGGCGCCTTCTTCTGACCCGCCCCGCCGCGGTCGCGCCGCTGTAGAGACGCGGGTGCGGGGCGTGGCAGGGGCATGCTGGCCAGGCGGCGGGGCACGAGTGGCAGCGCGCGGGGGCCGGAGCAGCGTCCGGCCCGGGACGCCCGGGGGCCGGATGGCGGAGCCCACGCGCACCGCGGAGCCGGGGAGGTTTGCGCTCCGCTCGCCGCGCTGCAGGGAGGGCGCGGTGCCAGGCGCGAGCTCCCAGAGACCCAAAAAGAAAGCTTTTTATTTGCTGAGTTTGAAGCCCCTGAAGGAGCCCGCCCCCAACGACAACAACAACAACGTGTCCTTTGTGATCCATTGTCAACTAGGCAAGGAGATCAAACACATTTGCAGCAACTGCAGTCGTGGGGAGGACGCCCGGGACGGTGAGTGCCGGGGCGCGTCGGGGCGGCGGCGAGCGCGGGAGGCGGCTGTGCCGGTCCCCGGTTTGGGGGCGCCGCCGGCGTCTCTGCCCCGAGAACTGCGGGGACATCCGCCTTCTACCCAGGCGTGACGCCCGCCCGTCCGGCACTTTGCAGAGTGCCGCCCGGAGCCAAACCCGGACCGTATCCGTGCACAGACCATTGATGGAAATGCTCCCCTACAGGAGGTGTTTGAAACACTTAAAGCGGCAACTCTGGGATTTTTCTCTTGGGGAAGGTGGGGCTTTAGGGGCTTCACAAGGGGCAAGATTATTAGCTTTAAGAAGATGCTTCCGCCAGTTTTCTTAGCTTTCTGGGCTTCTTAGCTGTTCTCCCATTGTTGCGTTAGGATAGGATATAAGCTTTGCTGGGCTGCGTTACAGATGTGGCCTTCGGGTGGATTCACTTTGGAGCGGTGGTTGGGCCTCGGCCACAGCGCCCTGGAGACTAGACTTGTGGAGTTGTTGAATGATGTCCGCTCCGAGTGGAACATGGCCGGGATTTTGGGAGCGCCGCCGCTGGTCCCTCTTGCGCTGGTGCCTAAGGGCCAAAATGTGGAAGGTGGGGGAGGAGCGGCGGCGGCTTCCTCCAGGTGTGCCCTGCGAGCCCAAGAGCCCCCTCCGAAAGGTCCGGAGCGGGGCGGTGAAAGGGGGCCGGGCTGCCGGCGGCTCTGGGCAGAAGGCGCCACGGAGGAGGGACCGCGTTGCGCGGACCGGGCAGAAGCCTCCGCAGACGTGGACGCGGCTGTGGGGCGGTGCATTTCCCAGGCGGTTCGAAGCAGCTCAAAGAGCAGACTCCGGAGGGCCACTGGAGGTCTTGGAAAAGTTTTAGGCAGCAGGTTTTGCAGGGAAAGCATTAGCTACTGGCCAGCCTGAAGCTCATCGCCTTCCTTGACACTCACACCTGCTTAGACAGGCAGATTTTTCCTATCCACCAGGCCGCTTCGCTTGTTGCCTTCGGAAGAACGCGTTATCACTTAGAATTTCTCCGGTTCCTGCTGGCCTCTGAGGTGCAGCGTAATGAAGCGACTGGTTTGGCTAATGTCTTTTCAGAATTAGAGTCCTGCTAGCGTAATTATACTTTTCTTTGATTAAACAGCCAGAGAGGCGGTGCACGATGGTACCAGGCATCCGAGGGGAAAATCGTGCACAAGGAAGGAAGGCACACAAAACACGCTGAGGCAGCTCCGGTTAGGTTTGGGGGAGGATATCTGTTTATGAGAAGCACACACTGACATGTGTTTGGTCCTTTGGTTACTCTATAAGCTGCGGACGCCTAGGGAATATGAATGGATTAATGGGGCGATCTAAAGCCAGACTTTTTACCATTTAATGTAATAGAGCATGAGATGCAGGCTAAAATATTTATTAAATGAGTCACTCTGATGACTGAATTGCTTCCCACATGGGCTACTTCCACAACCTTGGGGGGTTATTTAAATCAGGATCTCTGAACATTGCTACAGTAAGGAAAGGTCTGTCTCTACACTCAAGGATGTGTGTTCATGTGTGTAATTATGAACACCATGCTTCCGCTTCCAACACGCCTCATCTCTACCACCTCAAACGCTCCAGAATGTCTTACGGGGCTACTTATGGATGTTCACATATTACCTGATAGGACTAAAGCATTTGATTTCAAAGGATTCTTGTTTAGGGGAGACCTCATGTTGTGGCACCTAATTTTTGCTGAATTCTACACTTGCTAATCCTGCCTTCCAGTGTGGGGTGTGCTTCGTCAGTCACTGAAATAAAATGAGGTCAGGAGCTTAACCCTGCTAGGGCCCAAAGCAGCACTGCCCACTGTGAAAGGAAAGGAAGTTCACATGAATTTCACTTTCTGCAGAGATTGACCTTGAATGATAGTTTGCCATGAGTGGATGTTCTGTGAGCTAAGCTCTCCAGAAGCTGTTTTCAATTTGAGTCATCTTGTCTGCATGCCAGCTCTTTTAAAGGAAGTGTGTAGTAAAGATTGTAGTAATGCTCACAGATTCGGTAGGGCTCCATAGAGGAGGACGTTTCTTGCGGTGGGGTATACCTGCATTGTGTCCAGCGCCATAAATGTGTTAGGTTTCTCCTCAGCACCACTGAGGTCATTTAGTAGCCATCAAGGACAATACTGGTCCGGCTGGAAAGCCCTTTCTTGAAGTTTTATGCAGGGAAAATTTTATAGAGGCGTTGCTCACTGAGTCTCATTCTTAATTTCCTCATATATAAAATATATTGAAACCTATTTAAAGCATATTTTAATAATTTTCAGCCTGAAGACGATCTATAACTAAAAGTATTTGGCTGATTGATATAGAATAAATTTTAAAAGAAAGAGTATCCCTGGCTCAGTGGACATATGAAAGTTGAAATTACATTTTGGCATTTGCCATTTTACTTCAGAGTAGTTTTTTAAGTTCCAGGTGTCCACTAACTAGTACCAAAGATGCTTTGCTGACCTTAGTTTTAAGTAGAAAATTACTTAAAAAAATTGTAGAACACAGTTCACCATTAATGGCCAAAGACAGTTTGTGTTTGCTTCACCTTTGCCGTTTTGGTTCAATACCGAAGCCTTTTTCAGATGAGGAAACAAGCTTATGTAGCACTTTGGTGTAAAGGCCACAAACAAGTGAAGGGTAGAAAAAACACTGAAATCCTTCTCTGTTCGTCTTTGAAACTAAGGTGCTTTCCAGTGCGCCTCAAGTTGATTATTTTTTTATATGGCACCTATACTGAACGTCGAAAATTAAGTACTGTTTTGTGTGTGTGTGTCTGTGTTATATACATGTGCAGTCTTGATAAGCCAGGTTTATTAAGCTATAGAACTAGAAGGAACTACGCAATTTCCTAGTA
The DNA here is from genome assembly GCF_949774975.1 of Lagenorhynchus albirostris. Lineage (NCBI taxonomy): Eukaryota > Metazoa > Chordata > Mammalia > Artiodactyla > Delphinidae > Lagenorhynchus > Lagenorhynchus albirostris. The sequence goes on along the minus strand of NC_083104.1, from coordinate 94,851,008 downwards.
CCTTTAATTTTATCTGCCTTACATACTTGATAGAGAGGCTGGCATTGGTAGGAATAGAGAGAGAGAGAAATTTTTAGCTAAATAGATTAGAAGTTATGAACATAATAAAGCTGCAAGAGGGCTTCCCTGGTGGCGCAGTGGTTACGAATCCGCCTGCCAATGCGGGGGACACGGGTTTGAGCCCTGGTCCGGGAAGATCCCACATGCCGTGGAGCAACTAAGTCCGTGCACCACAACTACTGAGCCTGTGCTCCACAACTACTGAGCCTGTGCTCTAAAGCCCGGGAGCCACAACTACTGAGCCCGCATGCCACAACTACTGAAGCCTGGCTGCCTAGAGCCCGTGCTCCGCAACAAGAGAAGCCACCACAATGAGAAGCCCGCGCACCGCAACGAAGAGTAGCCGCTGCTCGCTGCAACTAGAGAAAGCCTGCACGCAGCAACGAAGACCCAATGCAGCCAAAAATAAATTAATTAATTAAAAAAAAAAAACTGCAAGAGACATAGCTAAAGTATCACCTAACTTATATTGGAAGTCAATAGGAGAATATGATTTAATTTACAAATAGTTAAAAATCAACTCTAGGGAGAAATCTATTCTAGAAAACAAGGTATTTCTCTATATAATTTCATATATATTTTCTATTCTTATTTGAATTCCTTCTGAGTCTATTAGTAGTGAGGAATTATTGTAGGAATTACAGTGTTATTGTGTATTAAAATGTAATTTCATGTAATTTTTAATAGAAATGAAACATTTTTAAAACAGTTTTTAGAAATATTTTGAAGCCTCTGTCTTATAGTGGCCTGTTTAAAAAGTAATCGAATGATAGATTTAGAAACAAGACATATATATATATTTTTTAACATCTTTATTGGAGTATAATTGCTTCACGATGTTGTGTTACTTTCTGCTTTATAACAAAGTGAATCAGCTATACATATATCCCCATATCTCCTCCCTCTTGCGTCTCCCTCCCACCCTCCCTATCCCACCCCTCTAGGTGGTCACAAAGCACTGAGCTGATCTCCCTGTGCTGTGCACCTGCTTCCCACTAGCTATCTATTTTACATTTGGTAGTGTATATATGTCAGTGCCACTCTCTCACTTGGTCCCAGCTTCTCCTTCTCCCTCCCCGCATCCTCAAGTCCATTCTCTACATCTGCGTCTTTATTCCTGTCCTGCCCCTAGGTTCTTCATGACCATTTTTTTTCCTTTTTCTTAGATTCCATGTATATGTGTTAGCATATGGTATTTGTTTTTCTCTTTCTGACTTACTTCACTCTGTATGACAGACTCTAGGTCCATCCACCTCACTACAAATAACTCAATTTCGTTTCTTTTTAGGGCTGAGTAATATTCCATTGTATATATGTGCCACATCTTCTTTATCCATTCATCTGTCGATGGACACTTAGGTTTCTTCCATGTCCAGGCTATTGTAAATAGTGCTGCAATGAACAGTGTGGTACATGTTTCTTCTTGAATTATGATTTTCTCAGGGTATATGCCCAGCAGTGAGATTGCTGGGTCTATGGTAGTTCTACTTTTAGTTTTTTAAGGAAACTCCATACTGTTCCCCATAGTGGCTGTATTAATTTACATTCCCACCAGCAGTGCTAGAGGGTTCCCTTTTCTCCACACCCTCTCCAGCATTTATTGTTTGTAGATTTTTTGATGATGGCCATTCTGATGGTGTGAGGTGATACCACATTGTGGTTTTGATTTGCATTTCTCTAACGATTAGTGACGTTGAGCATCCTTTCATGTGTTTGTTGGCAATCTGTATGTCTTCTTTGGAGAAATGTCTATTTAGGTCTTCTGCCCATTTTTGGATTGGGTTGTTTGATTTTTGATATTGAGTTGCATAAGCTGCTTGTATATTTTGGAGATTAATCCTTTGTCAGTTGCTTCGTTTGCAAATATTTTCTCCCATTCTGAGGTCTGTCTTTTTGTCTTGTTTATAGTTTCCTTTGCTGTGCAAAAGCTTTTAAGTTTGATTAGGTCCCACTTGTTTATTTTTGTTTTTATTTCCATTTCTCTAGGAGGTGGGTCAAAAAGGATCTTGCTGTGATTTATGTCATAGAGTGTTCTGCCTATATTTTCCTCTGAGTTTTATAGTGTCTGGCCTTACATTTAGGTCTTTAATCCATTTTGAGTTTATTCTTGTGTATGGTGTTGAAACAAGACCTATTGATTGTAGCTGCTACTCAGTGCCTTTTACATGTGATTAATCAATATTTCAAGGTTGTTTTCATTTCACTAAATATGATTTCTATTCTTCAAATATTCGTAGACAAATTCACTAATCCGTTGACTCACTAGATGCATTTCCAAATTTTGTTTTCGGAGTTTGAAATATTTCACACGTTATTCTAATGGATTCCAATGTGAACTTTTAGAACAAAAACAATTTGCCATAATACTTCTCTGTTACTCTGTAGGGTTCATTCCACAAGACAGCTTTTTAGAAAAGAATGCCTTATGAGTTTCTGTGGGTCAAATCCTTCTTTTTGCAGATGAGAAAACAGAGGTGCATAAAGATGAGGTGAGCAGTCCTCCAAAATTCAGCCACCATTTGGTGTCAGGGCTACTCACAGAACTGTTCCTTCATGAAGAAGTTTCTAGTGGTGGTCCAGAGGGGGCTCCTGGAACCTCACTGCCTGTTTTCAAATAATGGCTCCTCCATTTGCTAGCTGGGTGACTTTAGGACACCACGGTATTATCTACTGCGTGGCGTTGTGAGGATTAAATGAGATAATTAGCACAAAGCACTTAGCATGGTGCCTGGCAAGAGAAAGTGCTGGAGAAATATTAGCTGTGATTACTGTCGTCTGTATTGTTACTGCCAAGTTCAATTTTGTCTTGGATTTTTCCTCCTGCTATTGTGTGCTCTTTGGTCTCTTCCGTAATTAAACATCCCTGGATTGGGTCCAAGATGAATGCACCAATTCTACTCTGTATTTAACAGTGAAAACATATTTTTAATAAAAGCAAGTAAAAGTGAGGTTGGGGAAGAGCCCCTTCAACATTGTGCATGTCAAAAGTATTTTGTTGTGCTGGTTTTAGAATTTTAACAATCATGACCAGTTCATTCTAGGTAAAAGGGCTCACGTATGTGTCTAAATTTACAATGACTAAGCACTTTTTGGTCAGTCGGGTATTCCAGAAAATAGGCAAGGTGAGATCCAGTTGTTTCTCCGGAAGAGGAAAAGTGAACAACTGGATGAAGTATTGTTACTGTTGTACTGTATTGTTCTCCAGAACAGTAATTACTGGAGAATTCTATCGACATGGGCCCAATGGACACTGAGAGTAAGAGGGACAGCTAGGGAAGATGTGACCTGAAGCAAGGGGTAGAGGCGGAAAACTGCTTGCATGAAGTCAGGAGAGCTTAGGAAAGGCTCCAGCTTGGGCAGGGTGTAAAGGTTGTTTGGAACCCTGAAAAGAAAAGCATGTGCTCAGACAGTAGTGAAGAGAGTGGAGAAGGGCTTAGTGGGGTGTTAGGAAGAGGTGTAAAGAGGGGGGGAATTCTAATGAAGGTGGGCTCTTAAAATTCTGCTAAAGTATCCACGTACAGTCGTCCCTCAGTATCTGTTGGGGATCGGTTTCAGGCACCCTCTGCAGGTACCAAAATCCAGGGATGCTTACATCCCTTATATAAAATGGCCAGTACAGTGAATACAGTCCGCCCTCCACATCTGTGGGTTTTGCATCTGCGGATACAGAGGGCAGACTGTACTCACACAACTGACCTATTGATTGATTCTCTTATGTTTGCTTATAAAATTAGCAGGTTGTGTGTGCAGGGCCCCTTCAGATACCAAGAGGTACAATAACCAGTTGTTGCCTTTGAAGAATCGACCTTAGAGCAGCAGGAAAGTAAACTGCTAAATTATTGGAGGAAGCCATTAACTGTGTGAGTAAGGTAGGAGGGCTTCCCAGAGGAGGTGATATTTGCACTAGGGCCTAATGGAGGAATTTTCTCAGATAAATAAGGAAGGACATTTTGTAAGGAAAAAAAAAAAGCAAATGGTTTAAATTGCAAAAGAGCATAGCTTGCCCAGAAAAGGGGAGAAGTTCAGCAGGTAGAATTGGTGGAATGTAGGGAAAAATGACATGAGGTAGTCTAGAAACATATGTAGGGGCAATTCTTCATTTTTTTCCCGATGATATATTTCTGCAGCAATTTTATGTGCCAGGTTAAGCATTGGGAATATAAAAATCAGTAAGATAGCATGGTCTTTGTGTTCAAAGATCTTAAATGTAGCACAGGGACATAGGTAGACCGATACATGCACAGTTTTAAAAGTGTTTGAGAGTCCACCTGCCGATGCAGGGGACGTGGGTTCGTGCCCCGGTCTGGGAAGATCAGCCATGGCCGCTGAGCCTGTGCGTCCGGAGCCTGTGCTCCGCCACGGGAGAGGCCACAACAGTGAGAGGCCCGCGTACCGCCAAAAAAAAAAAAAAAAAAATGTTTGAGAGAGGTAGGTGTGTGGTTTTTTTTAAAATAAATAAATTAATTAATTTATTTATGGCTGCATTGGGTCTCATTGCTGCGCACAGGCTTTCTCTAGTTGTGGTGAGTGGGGGCTACTCTTCGTTGCGGTGCGTGGGCTTCTCATTATGGTGGCTTCTCTTGTAGCAGAGCATGGGCTCTAGGCGTGTGGGCTTCAGTAGTTGTGGCACATGGGCTCAGTAGCTGTGGCTCGCGGGCTCTAGAGCACAGGCCCAGTAGTTGTGGCTCATGGGCTTAGTTGCTCCACGGCATGTGGGATCTTCCTGGACCAGGGCTTGATCCTGTGTCCCCTGCACTGGCAGGTGGATTCTTAACCACTGCACCACCAGGGAAGCCCGAGGCAGGTGTTTTGGAGGCAGAAAGTAGAGAGTGTCAGGCCCGACGACTTGGGCAAGAGGGAAATCAGGAAAATCCTGGTACAGTTTATGAAGGAGTTCATATTTCATTCAGTGAGCACTGTAAAAATATTAATAAACAGAAGTCTCAATTAAGTAGAGTTGGGAGACTGGACAGGGGAGCTTTCATGCCCTGGGAGGATAGCAGAGCCCAACAGGAAAAAGAAAGTCTCCTCTTCTTGCCTGGCAAGGATTCAGCCAATGAAAAGCCAGGGACTCTGTTTACTAAGCCCTCCCAACTTCCTTTTCCCTTCTATAAAAGCATCCTCCTTTCCATGCTGTTTGGGGACCTTCACAGGTTGTAGACTCCCAGTTGCATTTCTCTGCTGATCCTGAATAAATCCACCTTTTTTGCTGGAGAAGTGACTGGCAGTCTGTCTGTTTTAGGTCAGCTACACTGAAGGTAGCACAGGGATTTTAAAGCAGAGGTAGCATTGATTAAATTACCTAAAAAAAAACAACTAAACTTATAAAAAATTATGAAAAACATATAAAAGTATACAGGAGAGAGAATGATCTCTATAGATTCATCAGCTACGTCCCCCCACTCCTATATTATATTGGAGCAAATTTGAGTAGGTTTTTGTGATGGTGTTGCTGGTAGAGCTTAAGCAGGGACCAGACGAGAAAGGGCCTGGGTCCAACACTCATAGCCAAGAAGGGTCATTTCAAGACCTTAAGCGGTAAGTGTCAAAAGACCAAGATTCTGCTATTCTGTTACAGACTCATAAAAAGGCCCAGTAACACTTTCAAGCACCAGCAATTCAAAGTCAGTTTGCCTTATTTTCAGCATAACTTTGAGCTCATATGTAATTTTGCAAATAATTTCCCCTTCTGCTCTAATATCTTTTTGACTTACAGACATCTATAAATATTCACTCAGTTTAGGAGAAGAAATGTTTAAAATATTTGTAAAATCTATAGCTTAAAATATACCCGTATGTCTAAAGGAAATTTAAAAAGATCAGGAGATAAAATATACACATACAACTGTATTGAGAGGGGAAGGATCAAAACTTGTTTGCTAGCCCCCAATAGTCATTTCTGTAGTTTGCTAGTTAATCCAAATGGTAAGAACTTTTCGGACGTGAATAGGTGTTTATAGAGTTTGAAGACATGGCTGAAAGGAGGGGGCCTGATGATTTGATTTTTGTGTAGGTTGTAAAATAGGGGTCCAGTTTAATTTCTTTTGCTTGTAGCTGTTCAGTTTTCCATTCATGAAGAGTGTCCTTTCCTCCTTGTACACTCCTGGCTATACTGTGACACATTCTGCTTATCCACTGATCAGTTGATGGTGATTTGTCTTGTTTCCAATTTTTGGCTATTATGAATAATTCTTCTTTGAGCATATATGTACAAGTTTTAGTGTAGATGTATGTTTTCATTTCTTTTGGGTATATACCTAGGGGTAGAATTGCTGGATCATCTGGTAACACCGTGTTTTAACCATTTGAGGAGCTGCCAGGTTCTTTTTCAAAGTGGCTGCACCATTGTATGTTCCCAACAGCAGTGAAGATAAAGTCCCATTTCCAATGATTTTCATTATCTGTATTTTGGATTTTTGTCACCTTGGAGGATTAAGAGAGAGAGTGAGAAGGTTCTGAGTTGATGGTCAAGAAGAGAGCTGATTCAGTCTGTTTAAGAAAACCGATAAGTTTAGAAAACGTAAACACATAACTCTATTTATGTTACACTTTATAATTTGCACCTATTATTTCCTTGTAATCGTCACATTTCCTTTTAAGGTTGGAAATACTATTGTGACCGTTTTAGGGAGGAGGGAACAGAGGGTCAGTGGTCATGGCTTCCTCCGTGTCACCTGCTGTTGCTACTGTACCTGGGCCATCCCTCTGCTTCCATCTCTGCAGCCATGGCTGGCTGCTTCTGAGATGTGAACCTCTAAGAAGAGACTACTTGTTTTGGCCAATGAGGTTTAACATCTTAAAGTGATTAATTACATATGAAAGTGATTCTTTCAGGAAAATTCAGGTAAGGAACACCAAAAGAAAACTGTCAGTTCATTAAAAAGCGCAAGAGGGAATTATATGGCGGAGAGTGCGTTTGGTTAGAATTGGGAAGCCTCAGGGGCCGCTGATACCCTCTATCTGCTCTCAAGACACCTCTGTCCTGAGTTTCTTCCACATGTGAGATATTTCTCTTCCCTGAAGATGTTGCGATGCCTAAAACCCATCTAGATCAGGGGTTGGTAAGCAGTGATCCCTGAGCCCTCCCTCTGTTTTTGTAGTGGAGAATGTTTTTTTTTTCCGATTACAAACGGCTGACAGAAATCGAAAGAAGAAGAATATTTCATGACACAAGACAGTCATATGAAATTCAGATGTCAGTGTCCATAAATAAAATTTTGTTGGAGCACAGCCATGCGTAATCGTTTGCGTACAGTCTATGGTGGCTTTTGCACCACAGCTGCAGAGTTGAGGGGCTGCAGCAAAGAGCCGCACACCCTCAAATATTTAGTTTCTGGCTTTTATCAGAAAAATTTTGCTGACCCCTGATACATCACAGTTCCTATAATTAGGAGATACCGATACTGACCATTTTAACACCACATCTAATCTTAGGATTGAAAGGGACTCAATCACATCTCGGTGTCATTCCAGAACTGCAGTTTTAGTCCTTTTCAAAGGCTATAAATGATGTCCTAGTGTACGCAGAGGGACAGATTTAAAATGCAAATCAAGCTAAAAAGAAACAACTCCTCCGAATGGGGTTTGTGGAGATCTTTCCTTTCCCCACTCCTACTCTGACCTTTATGTGGGTTTCAGGCTGTCACATGTGACAAAAGGGGATGGATTTCTAATCCCCACCTAAGAGCTAACCATCCTGACTCTGCTTTTGTTTCGGTGTGAACTTTACAACAATCGCCTCTGCTATTTGGGCAGATGGAGATTTGCCTCCATAGTAATTATTTTGCAACCCACAAAAGTAATTATAAAATCAAATTATTAGCTTCTAAACAAGCTGTAACCCCAGCAGTGACTCTTGGGAGGGGAACAAAGTTCCTGTTCTTTAATTTTCATTTTTTTTTTTTTTTTTTTTTTTTTTTGCGGTACGCGGGCCTCTCACTGCTGTGGCCTCTGCTATCGCGGAGCACAGGCTCCGGACGCGCAGGCCCAGCGGCCATGGCTCACGGGCCCAGCCGCTCCGCGGCATGTGGGATCTTCCCGGACCGGGGCACGAACCCGTGTCCCCTGCATCGGCAGGCGGACTCCCAACCACTGCGCCACCAGGGAAGCCCTCTAATTTTCATTTTCAGGACTGTCACCTTCTGCTTCCCTTGCCCCCTTACCTCAGTTCTCGAGTTATTTTAAGTCGAGTAGCAGTCTTCAATGAAGCATTAGCTGCTTTTGAGGCAACCATCTTAAAGAGTGGTACTGCTCCAAGGTTATGAGTGGAAAGACAGAGAAGCAAGCAAGAAGAAGAAAAAGCAAAGCCTGATTTGATTCTTCCAGTAATAGGAAATCAACTTTAGAAAAGGAAGAACCGCCCACCAGACTCGGTGCCTGGCGGGTTGGAATTATCGGGAGCTGCACTGTAGGGAAGCCTCCAGATGCTGAAGGTGTTCTCAGGAAGAGTTGGCACCGCGATTTCCTGGCACTAAGTGAGGAATGCAATCTGCCGCACAGTTAGCGACCATCCATCACTGACGGACTGGGCACATACCAGAACTGCCTATTTCTTGAGAGACTTGGAGTCTGTTTACGGGCAAATATTTGTCTAACGCGTGCAGCAGATACTGTAGATAATGTTTATATGTTTGGAAACGTACTTGTCTGATGAACTGGGCTGCTCCACATGATGGAAGTGTGTCTGGAAGCAGATCTTGGCTACGGGCACCATGATGGATTTGCTGCATATTCAAGAAACGCCGCTTCCAGGGACTTCCCTGGTGGCGCAGTGGTTAAGAATCTGCCTGCCAGGGCTTCCCTGGTGGCGCAGTGGTTGGGAGTCCGCCTGCCGATGCAGGGGACGCGGGTTCGTGCCCCGGTCCGGGAAGATCCCACATGCCGCGGAGCGGCTGGACCCGTGAGCCATGGCCTCTGAGCCTGCGCGTCCGGAGCCTGTGCTCTGCAACGGGAGAGGCCACAACAGTGAGAGGGCCGCGTACCGCAAAAAAAAAAAAAAAAAAGAATCTGCCTGCCAGTGCAGGGGATACGGGTTCGAGCCCTGGTCCACGAGGATCCCACATGCCGCAGAGCAACTAAGCCCGTGAGCCACAATCACCGCAACGAGAAGCCCCTGCTCGCCACAACTAGATGAAGCCTGTGCGCAGTAACGAAGACCCACGGCAGCCCAAAATAAATAAAATAAAATTAAAAAAAAAAAGAATCGCCCCTCCAAATCTCAGTAACTCACTGATTGATGGGTCCCTTCCCCAGCTCACTAAAAAAGCCAAACAAGCCACCGACAGGAGCTTATCATCCCCCAAATGAACACGCAGTGAACCTTTTTGCTTGCCCAAAGCCCTAATGTTTTCGTAGCCAGGATGAATAGTATGCTGCAGTTTCCAACTAGCCATGATATGAATTTTTCATGCACTATTAAGCAGGCTGTGGTCAGAACGCCACCACCCAAAGTAAAACTGAAGACAAAGGAACAGATTTTAATATATGCAGCTGAAGGAGCCCTTTGCAGTGGAGGTAGAAATGATGCGCTATTGGACCCCTCCCATCCTTGCCCTGGTCTTTGAGGTGGCATCAGGAACGTAAATGCAGATTTCTTGTGGTAAGACAATAGAAGTAGCTTGGAATACTGGTGAGTGTAGTAGTCGTTGGGCTGTGTGCCTAGGTTAATTTTTCAAGTTTTTCTAGAAGGCAGAAGAGGGAATACATAGAAAAAGGAGCATCTATGTTCAAGAAATAAAAGTAAAGGCAAGAGACATAACCAAAGACAAGAGTTACTCTTTGGAAGAGGAAACTTATGAGTATCTTGGAAGACCCCCATATATAAACCAGATAAAAGGGGGATTGCTGGTTTAGGCCGGGGGAAGGCCTGCCCTCACAGAGTGCCGTAGAGTCCTAGAGCTTTCCAGAACCACAGTTTTAAAGTTGTTCTTTGCTCTACTCCATTTAGATGAGATACAGTGTAGAATGATTAATTACATTTCTACAAGGTAAACATCAGCTCATAACTGGGGACATTATATCCCCAATTTTTATCCTGTGAAGATGATGAACATCTAATAGAGCAGTTTGTGACATAAATCAGGTATAACCAAATAAGGTGTAGGTTTTTCATGTGTATGTAGATGGTACACCCTAGAATAGAGCTAATTTGGGGGAAAGTGTATATATTGGCTGCAGATTTGCATGACATCATATATAAACGGGTAGTAACATAACATCTTTAGCTTCAAATTATTTCACGAGGAATGTTTAATCTCGTGCCAACATTAATAATCATCTCTTTAAAAAAGGCAGCTGCTCAATATACAATTGGATCAGGTGCACAGTCCTTTTTGCTTCCTCCTTAACATTGTTGATGGAACGTTGTTGAATTCACCACTGGATTTATAAGCAAGTGTTGAGGACCAAACAGGAATGACACTTAGCATTTAAACCATAAGTAGATGGGTCAGTGTGTGTTACTAGCTCAAAGTACATAATTCGCCATGAATGAAATAACACAAATTTACTTTGAAAATATCATAGCCTAAATTATAGTAAGATTTAACTGGGAGGATTTCCACCATGCTTTTAGAAAGCCAACATAGCTTATTTTTTGTTTGTTTTTGTTTTTGTTTTTTTTTGGCGGTACGCGGGCCTCTCACTGTTGTGGCCTCTCCCATTGTGGAGCGCAGGCTCAGCGGCCATGGCGCACGGGCTTAGTTGCTCCGCAGCGTGTGGGATCTTCCCGGACCGGGGCACGAACCCGCGTCCCCTGCATCGGCAGGCGGACTCTGAACCACTGCGCCACCAGGGAAGCCCCAACATGGCTTATTTTTATTGCACAATCCTAAGAGTGCAATTCCTGGCAATGTTTACCAGAGAGAAGGAATTAGCAGCCTCCAGGGGAGGGTTAGGAAAACAAAGCATCCTCTGGGAATCCGGCCCCTAAGTCCTGGTGCCAGTAACCTTGGTACAAACTGGCCTCAGACAAATTTCAGTCTTGGCCTTTGTTTTCCTTCTTGCGAAAAGGGGTGAAGGAGAGGAGGATCGTGCTTGTTTTTCCAGAGGGTGTTGAGAATATTCAGGAGGCTTCTGGAAAGTTTTCAAAAATAGAAAACACAGGGGGTTTTGTGCTTTTAAATCCGTGGTGCTAGTTTCCACATTCTAAAGGGATGAAGGAACTGGGTTTCCCTTTTCTCCTTGTATTCTCCTCTCTGTTCGTGGTGATGGTTGGTGGAAGGGTAGAGGACCGAAAAGGCTTCCCGGCTTGCGGGACTGGGAAAACAATAGTCCCTTTCTCTCAAGGTCAAAGAGCAGAGGGACCCCCTGAGCTAGATGAACAGATGACTCTGCCATCTGCTTCTGCCTGCGTGTGGCCTCCCCCCATGCCCAGCCAAGCCCTTTTCAGACTTGCAGGTCACAGAGCTGTGAGCTCTGAAGAGCAGTCTCCTGAAGCCTATTCCAGAAACCCAAGTACCTTTGCCCATGGCCGGTCCCCCTGCCCAAAAGACAGCGACTGCCCAGTCAAGCCAGAGCGGGTGGGCTGAGGCCCCTAAGGAAACAGATTCTCTTCAGAATTCAGTCCTCTGCCGTCTGACTAAATCCATAGATATCACAGCATTTTTTTAAGTGTACAAATACGTCCGTGACTTAGGCGTAAAAGATGTTAGAGTGGATTATGGACTAGTTAGGAAGCGGGTGGGAAAATCGGGGTACTTTGGACCTTCACCTTTGCTTTTAATTTACTCCTTTTGCTTCCTTATGGACATGCAGGGTCCTATTTTGATGGGTTCCCCCGACACACAGAAGTTTAAATTAGCCGTATTGCTTGTGGGAGAATAATAATTTTCTGCCTGGCATCTACCTATATTGAGGTCTGTACTCTTAGAACCAGTCCAAGGTAGCAAGGCAAAAAAGACAAGTTCTCCCATGCCATTTGGAAATATGGCCTCTGCCCGAATTCCAGGGTCTGTGCCATTCCAACAGAGACCTGCGGAAGCACTGATCTTCCTGCCAAAGACGTCTTACGGTAAAGGAGGCTGTGTCACGCTTCTCTGCTACTGAGCTTCCCAAAGCGGCTCTGATTACAGAGTGAGAAATTTTAAAACTCAAGTTCTGAAGTTCAGCATTGGGAATTGTTGTCAACTTTAATGAGATGTTTTCCAAAATGTGTTCCGTAGAACACGTGCTCCATGGGATGGTAATAGATGGTATGTGGACAATGTCAAGATCAAACTAACTTGGAAAACTGAGCTAAAAAACAAAGTTAAGTAGATTGTTTTAATTTCTGAGCCCTCGGTGCGCCCATGTGCCTAGTGAAACGTCAGGAACAGAGTGTTTATACCTCTTTACCCAAGTGTATTTTATCATACACAGTGGTTTTTTTTCGAGGAGTGGGGAGCATCACAGGTGATGAACGCCCTAGAAAAAAATTAATGTATGGCTTCAGAATCCTCCCATAGAAAATACTCCATTGATTGACTCCTTCCCACTTGGGAAAGATACAGAATCACACAGAGCGATGAGGTTTGTTCATGAATTCTTCTTTCTGACCAGGAGCTCTTGGCATGAAACTTCATAGTCATTGGGAAGAAATACTTTCACTTTTGCTGAACATGTTTAGTGATTTTTGGTTAAAAGAGTTATGAATGCAAATTATTATACCTTTGTTTCAGTCAATCCAGGAATTAGGTACTTCCTCTATTTCCCTAGTTAGGCGATGTGATAGAACCGTATGGCAGGTCTGGGGTTTCTAGAGACCTGTGATCTCAGTGTGGAATACTTTAGGTCAGTGTTTCTTAGTCTCATGACTGTTGACATTTTGGACTAGATAATTCTTTGGGGTGGGAAGCGGTATTCTGTGGATTGTAGAACGTTTAGCAGCATCCCTGGCCTCTATCCACTAAGTTCCAGTAGCACCTACTATCGTAAAATGTACCCGGGGTTTGTTCTGATCAGGTATGGTAAGGGGACAGACAGGGAGATAACTGCCTTTGAAAGAAACGTTTATTACAACTCCTAAGGGGAAGGGGCACCCCATCCATGCAGCACCCCCTGGGGAAGTACCAGGGTTGGTCAGGAGGCAGAAGGACTCAGGAGAGAACATAGCCCAGAGTTTTATTGTGTTTTTTGCAGAGAAGGAATGGGTGAATCAAGGTAGGCAGGTTTGAGCAAGTTTCGGATTGGTTAGTTTGAATAATTTTGACTGGCTCGGGGTTGTAAAGGTGGTCTCTAGTTGTTCAGTACCTGGTCCTGGGGTGATTGAGGGCAGAGGAAATACTCACTTGCTGTGTGAGAGTTAGATCCAAGAGATGGTTGGGGGGATAAGCTTTGGATCGCTTGGTTTGCATAGGAAGGTGCCCTGGCAGGCAAGTTGTTTACTATCTCTAGGAATTAGCTAGTTCTGGGAGGGGCAGCCTCTCCGGGCTCCAGGATGTCAGCGCCTCATCAAGTAGAGAAAATATTTTAAAACCTGCTTCATACACCCACCTCCCACTTGTGACAACCAAAAATGTCTCCAGACAGTGCCAAATGTCCCCTGGGGGCAAAGTTGCTCCTGGGTTAAGAATCACTGATTCTTAATCACTGAATCACTGAATCATCAAGATTCACTGATGGCCAGAGTGGGCAGTGCCAACCATGAGTGGGTTCACCAAAGCGAGAGATCAGTGTGGACTAAATCCCAGGAGGGGGGTTTGTGTGAAGGGGCTCATGTGGATTGGCAGAAGTCAGGAAGGAAGAGATCCTGAGTGGAAGGGTTCACGAGAACAGGAGCCAGGAGGGGGAGGAAGCGTAAGTGTATCATTGTTAGATAATAACAACAATAATGTCTTAGTCACTTGCCCAATGCCAAGCCCTGTGTCAGTGATGGCAAATATGGGCTTAATCTTCCCAAGAGCCCCATGAGATAGGTACTGTTTATTTCAGCTTGGCAGAAAAGAAAACTGAGCCTCCGAGGGATTAAGCAACACGCTGGTCTCACCGGTAATAAGTGCTGGGGTTAGGATTTGAAATCAGGTCTCTTTTTAATACAAGGTAAAGTTAAAAGATATTAAATTATAGGCAGAAGTGCCTGGACTTAAAGGGATGTGTTACACGAAGTGATGGTAGGTTCTTCAGCAGAGGAGGGATAACGTGCAAAGCGTATTTTGGTTCAGCTCGTGGCATCAGCTCTGCAGCAGGCAGAAGGAAGTGGTCGCGGGTGGGCTGAGGCGGGGTGGTGCCGGGAAGGATCAAGCCGTAGAGCTGCGATCGGCGCTTAGTCAAGGGTAGTGGCAATAGGATTGGAGCAGAAAGGGGTGTCAGAGATGTTTCTTGACAATAGGAACTAAAGGCTGAAGAGATGAAGAAGGGAAGAAGAACGGTGGTCCTCTCCCATCCCCTTCTCCCCAGGGGGAAGGGTACAGGTGTAATAGAAAAGCAGGCTGGGATCTCAGGAACAGGGTAGAATATGGGCTCACTTGAAGATTTTGGTTTTAGTTCATTTCTATGCGTCGTTTTTACTTTTCATAGTAGTGTACACTTGTTCTACTTTCTGAGTTGGGCACTGCTCGTTGTACTTTCCGTATGTGAACGCACTTACTCCTCACGATGACCTCTGCATGCAGTCTCCATTTGGCACGTGAGGAAGCCAAGGCTCAGAAGGGTTTAACAGCTCGCCCCAAATCTGGCTCCAGAGTCTTGCCCTTTACGTTCTCAGCTTTGCAGCTTCTGGAGCACGTTATTAATGCCCAGCTGCTAGGCATTTTGGCAATGTTATCTCCTATCATCACTGGGTCCACTTACGTACTTCTTGGTTTTCCCAACTACAGAATGAAGGGGCTGAGCTTGTAAATCCCTTTTAGCTCTATCGTTCCACGTCTGAATAATAGTTCTACTTATTAAACAAGTCAGACCGAATTCTGTTATTTATTATAATGGAGACCTTTTTCTTAAAAAGAAATGTCTTCCTTTTCAAAAGTCTTCCTTTTGAGGCCTTGGTTGGCCCAGGAAGAGATACCCCTTCCCTGGAATCCCAGGCCTCTGAGCATAGTTCATGGAAAGGCATTCTGCTTTCTGTGCACCTGTTTCTCGTACTCACCTGTGAGCTCCTTGAAGGCAAGATGGTGTTTTATTCATTTTTGTATTCCTGGCTCATAACGTGTTCCCAGTAGAAGATCAGTAATTTTGTGTTTTGTTTTTGCTTTTTAACGATTTCAGACCAAGGAAATCAGATTTCATACATTGCACTTGGTGTATAACGTTACCATGATTCAAGTAAACTCTTTCCTGAAGAAAAGAATAGTATTAGCCCTCAGGATGGCTACAAAAATAGATGACACAGGAGGTCACATTGAGAGGAAAGGAAGCTTCTTACCTAGGAAGTGGAAAGCAAAGGGCTTCAATGTCTAATAGTATGAGCACAAGCGTCGAGTTGATGTTACTTACTATTGAAGAGGTTAGACAGTGTCAGGAAATGTCTTCTGTAAAGGGCCAGGCAGTAAACGTTTTAGGCTTTCACCATAAGATATCCGTGGCAGCTCTGCTGTTGTAGCCCAAAAGCAGCCACAGGCAATAAAGAAATGAAAGAGTGTGACTGTGTTCCAAGAACATTTTATTTACAGAGACAGGCAGCAAGCTGAATGTAAACCGAGGGTTATAATTTGCCAACCCCTGGTGTAGACTCTCAAGTGAGAGAGAGGGTGCAGATCCCAGCTGTGCCACTTGCTAACTGAGTGGTTTTAATTCAGAGTACGCCTCAGTTTCTGCATCTGTAAAATGGTGACTCTTTTTTCAAAAAAATAAAATTTATTTATTTATTTTGGCTGCGTTGGGTCTTCGTTGCTGCGCGCAGGCTTTTTCTAGTTGCGGCGAGTGGAGGCTACTCTTGTTTGCGGTGCGCAGGCTTCTCATTGTGGTGGCTTCTCTTATTGCAGAGCATGGGCTCTAGGCGTGCGGACTCAGTAGTTGTGGCTCATGGGCTCTAGAGCGCAGGCTCAGTCGTTGTGGCGCACGAGCTTAGTTGCTCTGCAGCATGCGGGATCTTCCTGGACGAGGGCTCGAACCCGTGTCGCCTGCATTGGCAGGCGGATTCTTAACCACTGCGCCACCAGGGAAGCCCCTGTAAAATGGTGAGTTAACAGCATCCACACTTGGGGCTGGGATCAAATGAGATAATATAAATAAAGCACTTGGCACTGACCCTGGAATACAGTAAGCGCTCAGTAGGTTGTGGCTGTTACTGTAATTATCCTAAGTGTTCTTTATATCCTCCCGGCTTTTTTCCTTCTTGCTTTGCATTGTAGTAAATGAATTCACATTGAACTCGTGCTTGTGAGTGCTATGGTCAGATGTTTTCTTTGCAGCCCTCTTTTTCTATCTGCAGATTTTTGAGTTTAAAGAATAATAAGAAAAATGGTATCTGTAGTTCCTGCCTGTGAGGATTGTTGTAAATATAAAATTCACGTGTAGTAATGCACGCAGTGCCTGGGACATGGCACTCGATATGCCGTAGCTAATAGGAAGAGGAAGAAAAGAAGTTGACAATGTAAGTTTTTTAAAATGAAGACTGTAAAGAAATTCACTAATTAGAAATCTGGAATTTCAATTAAATAGGAATTCTGATGGGGAAGATTTTAGCATTCGTTGTGCATAAATGACTTAGTTTTACATTTGGAATCAATTAATAGCTTGGCTCTGTTAATCAGTGATTTCCTAAAGTGGAATCCAGTGCTCATAAACTAGGAACTTTACAACGAGTTGAGATATTTGCTTTTCAAAATGATTTGTTTATATTATAGCAAAAACAGGACAAATCACACAAACAAAACAGCTGTCTGTTGGTCGTGAAGCACAGTCTGTGTTACATGTTGGGAGCACCCACTGTGAACAGTCACGTATGTGCTGAGCCAATGATCCAGCAGTAATATATGCAAGAGGTGAAAGCAGAGCTTGTTGATCGGGTCCTGGCTTCTTCTGAGTCATGTGTTGTAAGTTATAGGGAACAGGATTTCTCACCCTTGGCACTATTGATATTTTGGGCCACATAATTCTTTATTATGGGAGGTTGTCCTGTGCATTGTAGGATGTTTAGCAACATCCTGGCCGCTACTCTTAACTGGAAACTACATTTATAAGGAGAAAAATCTGTGGAGAACAGCAGCTGATTAACCAAATGAGCTAAAATTTCTGCGCAGTCGTATAAATACAGCATTGGTGCATATTCTTGTCATCAAAAGGACCTGTGGCTTCGTTACTCAATGTCCCCCTCCATCCACCAGATCCCCCCAAATTAGGACTAACTCAAAATCATCTTCAGACTCTTAAACATTAGATTTTTAATGTCAGCAAAATATTTACCGTTGCTTTTTGGCAGGAAACTGATAATAGAGGATATTTTTTCCTTTTTTTGGTGGCCCCAAATAAATTGCAGACATGTAACTGAACTCATTTTTCACTTTCAGGATACACTTGACCTATTATAGTTACTGTTAACATGATAGCACTGTATCATGATGTCAGGCTAGCATAATATTACTGCCAGAGTTTTATGGACAAGTTGTCTTGTATGGGTATATTCTGTTAAAGTGTACCATTATATCATTGATTCTTTCTATAAACAGCCATACATAGCATGTATTGACAATTAGACAAAAAAAAATTTTAGGACCAACACATAATGTTTATTTCCAGCTGTTTATCCTCATTGGTCAAGCTCAGAACCAGACAGGAAAACCCTGTATATGGTATTGATTCAATCTGTCAGAATTTTTGAAGCTTAATTCATGCAAATCTGACTACTGTCATTCTGCTTCAACTTTTGCAGTTTGAACTGTTCTAGAAAAGAACTTTCTTGGTGCTGTAAAGATAGAGCTCACTTGCCTACTCCTGTTCCCTTAGCTCGCTAAGTGCTAGTTTATGGGGGTATTTTTGTGTTTTTTTTGCGGTACGTGGGCCTCTCACTGTTGCGGCCTCTCCCGCTGCGGAGCACAGGCTCCGGACGCGCAGGCTCAGAGGCCATGGCTCACGGGCCCAGCCGCTCCGCGGCATGTGGGATCTTCCCGGGCCGGGGCATGAACCCGTGTCCCCTGCATCAGCAGGCGGACTCTCAACTACTGCGCCACCAGGGAAGCCCTAGTTTATGATTTTTAATAAAATTGTCTATACTAAATATGATAGAGCAAAACTGTCTCAAGAAATATTTCTGCTAAAATTTCTGTACAACCTACCTTCAAGAAAATCTGAAAATTGTTTTCTCCATGTCTTATCTAAGCTATTGGATGATTGTGTGTGTGTCTCACAATATTGTGAGTACTTATGCAGAGCTGAGGCTTATCTTTTTCTAATTCAGAAAGCTGCACAGAGTACAGATGCTCAATAAATGTTGAACTGAATTCATAAAAGGTGGTTTGATAGGGAAACCCATTTTTGTTCAAGTACTTAATATAGAAATTTTTTCCCTCCAAACCACTTCCCCTCATATTTTATCTTAGAAGTTCAGTTATTGCTCTCTTGGTGAGCTGAGAAAGAGCTAAAAATAAACAGCTGTTTTTTTTCCCCCAGTGGGTGTGTAGCTGAGTTCTCCAGATAATATTTTTTAAAAATCCTGTTATTGGTTTTGGGGTCGTGGTTATGAGTATCTGAGTGTTACAGAGAGGACTTCTTTGTGAGACTTAAATTTCCTGTGTCTTCTCCATTTGCAAATAAGGATTCTTTTAACCGGGTTTGTTCTCCTGAGTTGAGTCTTCTCGAATACATTCAATTATGTTACTGCATCTAATTTTTTTTTTTTTTTTTTTTTTTTTTTGCGGTATGTGGGCCTCTCACTGTTGTGGCCTCTGCCGTTGCGGAGCACAGGCTCCGGACGCGCAGGCTCAGCGGCCATGGCTCACGGGCCCAGCCGCTCCGCGACATGTGGGATCTTCCCGGACGGGGGCTGCATCGGCAGGCGGACTCTCAACCACTGCGCCACCAGGGAAGCCCCTGCATCTAATGTTTAAGTAAACGTAAAAGGAAACAGTTATATTTGCATTTGAGCCAGTATGCATGGCAAAAATTTACTTTTCTGGGGAGCAGAGAGCCAGGAAATAGATGAAGAAATTACCTTCAATGTTCCTTGAAGGATGGTTCAACAAATATCAAATACTGTTAGAAAACCTCTGAAAATATTGACTTTATGGTGTCGTATTTCCTTCTCCTTAGTGGATCTACCCCAGATCTCGGGCAATTCCTATGTACATACACGCCCCGAAGCTTTCATAGGATGCGTGGAGTGTCTGCTTTGTGCACTGCATGGTAATGGTGTGAATATATTTGAATTACTCTTTGCTTTTGTAGTCAACTTAGCTCTAAGATTAAAATCCAAATTATTTTCCCCAAGACAAAAATTAATTTTAACTATGTCTTATTAACCTAGTGGGTTAATAAGCTAGTGGGGTTTTAGCTAGTGGATTTTTTTGTTGTTTATTAATCTATAAAGACTATACTTCCTTTTTTTCAGTAGAGTGCCATTTTCATGTAAATTAAACCCTATAGAATAAATATGAATTTGGCATCCAACTAAATTTGAACTTATAAAGAGCCCCTTCCCTCCCCCATCCACTTTTTAGAAAGGAGTTGATTATCTCCTTTCAAAATATTAATATTCCAGAAAAGTTAAATGTGGCAGATTTTTTTTTTCTTTTAACCCAGGAAACCATTTTAGTGCACTGTTCCAGTTTTTGGTTAAACTACAACTCTTTTTTAAAATGCAATAAATTTGCTAGGTAAGAATTATAATTAGTGGAATGTCAAGGTAATATTTTTACATTTAAAATATAATTTTATGATGAATTTGTAATAATAATAGTAATATTTGTTGGGGTCTTAACTATGGCCAGGAACTGTATTCCACATGTAAGTACATTATCTTATGTAATACAAAAACCTGTAAAGAAGATGATATTATTCCCAATTTAAAGTGGAGAAACTTGCTTTAGTTCATGAGGCACATTCACTCCAAAGTCAGGCTTTTAAATGCTGCATCACACATACCCCAGTGATAGCCTCTGGCAGGAGAGGTGACATTCAGTTATCAGTAATTCCTTTATGCCCCATACACTCAACCACACCTCCACTAAGTACCACTTGTAGATTTCTGTTACACTTAACCACAAATGCAATATTCACGTTACAATAATGGCAATAAACTTTTCATAATTGAATAATCACAATGGCTGATACGCTAGATATAAATGCTTCAAATATATTCATTCTTCATAACAGTTTAAGAGACAGGTTCTCTTACTTCCTCTCTTGTACAAAGGAAGATATTGGGGCTTTGTATGTGGTTTGTAGATGGCAGAGATGGGATTACATCTAATCTACCCCCCATCAGAAAATAGAATTATAGAGAAATTTGAGATCATCTCTGACTTTATGACCCAAATAGAACCACTGTTTAGCCAAGTTTCTTCTTCCAGATTCTATGCTTATGTATAGATAGATAGGTAAGTAAACCTCTTTTAGAAAAATCAAATTATACCATATATAATACTTGACAACTTACTTTCCACTGAATAAGAAACCATGGCAGCTTTCATGTCAATAATTAGAGGTGTCCATCATCATTTTTAATGGCCACATAGTTTATGTTCAATGCTTGTCCCTTAATTTAGTTAATCCCTAGTGATTGGACCATTTGGGTCACTGTCTTTTTATGCTAATAAAATGCACAGGGAGTTTAGTTTGTGATGTTACCCTTCAATAATATATCAAACTTGACCCAGGTCAACAGATCTCTTGTGGCATGTGGGACAAACTTTTGTGAAAAGCCAGTGACTGAGGTGAAGCAAAATGCCCAGTTCAGTTAGATTTGGGATAACACTTACAACTAAGACAACTCTTCTAAGAAACAGGAATATGTGAGAGAAATCTCCCTGTGTCATTTCTTCCCTGTGGCTTTTAGAGGTAGACACTGTCTCCTCTGCCGCAGCCCCACATCCTGCCATGGCTCTGCCTGCAAGTAAATAAAGAATGAATCTCAACTACAATTGTTTGTCCTCACCATGCGCATTCCAGGGGATAGGCTCTGGTTTGCATATATATAGTATTTCCTATCGTGTCTTTTTCTGAGAAACATTCATGCATTTATTCACTCAAAAAATATTCACTGATCATTTCCTAGGTGTCATAAATGGCCCTTGCTCTCCAGCGTAATCAGTCTAGTAGGGGAAGGTCAATTAGGATGCTTTTGGCTACAGTAAGGGAAGAAAGACCCTGGACATCTTGGCCTTAAACAATTAGATCATCTGTTGTCTAACATAATAAATTCCTAAGTGGGACAGGCTCGAGCGTGATCCCATTGCCCTGTGATTCTCTCCTCTGCCCTCTTTGGCTTCAGGACTCCATCCCCAGGCTGGTTGCAAGATGCTTATAACCGTTCAGACCTTACATCCTGATGCCACAGCAATCAGAGTAGAAATAAGACTGTCTCTTGGTGCCTTTCTCTAAGAGGAAAGAAGCTATTCTTAGAAGCCCGACCTCCTATATAGGCACCCGTTACAGATCTCAATGGCCAGGTATGCGCGGGCTATCCACCCTTCCATCAATCACTGATCAGAGATCCACCCACTAGTGCTGGGGGCGGGGCCTCCAGGAAGCTTGTGGTCCTGTGGAGAAGGGATAGACAGGTGAGCGTGATGATGTGGGTTCTGTTAGAAGGGAAGATGGGCAGAAAGGAGTGCAACATTCTCTGTTAAGGAGGAAAGTGGTGTTCAAAAGTGAAACAAATAATCATCCAGGCAGAGGGAATGGCAGGTGTAAAGGCCTTGATGCAGAAATGATGTGTTTCTTGTTGTGTCTGAGGAAAACAAAGATGAGCTGGGTCGGA
This sequence comes from Lagenorhynchus albirostris, assembly GCF_949774975.1. Lineage (NCBI taxonomy): Eukaryota > Metazoa > Chordata > Mammalia > Artiodactyla > Delphinidae > Lagenorhynchus > Lagenorhynchus albirostris. The sequence continues at coordinate 94,829,119 of NC_083104.1, read as the reverse complement.
GTCAGTGAGTGGGGCAGCTCGTGTCCCTCGGTCATTAGGAAAAAAAGTAAGAATTTAAATAAACTCTAAATTCTTTGTGAATTCAGAACTTCTTATGGGGAAAAATGAACCAATGACTTTCCTTGCTGAGACCTCTTTAGAAATTGAACATCTTTCATGGAGAAGAATAATCAAAGGTCCTCAAAGGAATTATTGACAGGACAAAAAGAATAGGCCATTTACCTCTGAAAAAAGACTAATGGAATTTAATTTCTGTGTTCTGAAACAAGTGAAATTAAGAATTCCTTATGAAAGAGGCAAAAAAATATATATAAGCAGTTTCTTACTTTTTGAGTAAGGGTCAAGGCGAAGCCCAAGTTAGAGCTACTTATGGTAATTACTCACACATGGAAAAGGGAAAGAAAACAGGGATGTTCATCAAGCACCTTCATTCCTGCTAAAATATTTTTTTTCCAGAAGTACTATTTAGATTTCACACAGTCACTACACAGATGACAAATGGCACTGAAGAACTGGTCTATGAGCTAATGGGAGGTAAATAAGAAAACGGTGTAATGTCGTCAGTGGAAGAAAATGAGAAGTCTGAGCTTAAGAGGAAGCAGACTCAAGAAATGATTCTTCAGTGGAACGTAAGGCTTCATAAGGTTCTCTGTCATGCTACATTCAATAGGTAACTGAGTGACCTCTTATTATGAGATCTCGGAATGAGCTCAAGGGAGGAAAAATGCTGAGAAGTGTATGAACCTTGATGGTATTACTGGAGGGAAAGACTGTTGGAAAAGGGTCGAATCCAGTAACCTACACACCCTGGTCTTAAGCATTCTCAAGCCATCCAAGAGATACGAGGTGTGCCTGACAATTGACCCATCTCTAGACTCAGAGCCCTGGACCACTTTAATTCCTGTGTGAGTTGGCATATTCCGGGCAAGTCAGTTGACCCCTCTGTGTCTAACTTCCTGCATCTGTAAAAAGGGACAAAAAAGACACTGCCTTGGCATTTTCCAAATTTTGTTCTGTGGAACACTAGTCTATGATGAGACCTCAATCGTGTCCCACAAGGAAACACCAAACAACCATATCTGCGATTAACTTAAGTTTGGGAAACAAAGGGTTAAACAAAAGGTTTATCCCGGACCTTCTCCAAGTCTTAAAAAGGCTAAATTGTGATGTGATTCTTTGCGATGAGAAAATAGTGTGTCAATCATAATTGTAAGGAAACAAAGTTAGGAAATTTGATACCCTACCTACATAACGGGGAGGTTATGAAAATCTAATGAGCTAACAGATGTAAAAACACTTGGAAATAAAGCACTCCACGAGCATTAGACATCTTTAAGGAATTCTCAGTGATCTGAGGATTTGGGGGCCGGCTGATGGCACTCAAGTATGACCTAATTTTCTACACTAGGGATCGTTCTCCTTAGCCAGCCACTCAAAGGCTATGGATTCAACTGGGAGTAGGATTCTAGGCTTCTGTAGGAATGCTCTATCTAGTATGTTTCTCCAAGTGCGCTTCTTGGAATGCTGGCATCAGAATTACCTGGGCTACGTATTATACATTCACATTCTCGTTCAGCAGGTTTAAGATGGAGCCCAGCGATCAAAAATTTCATAGGTACTTAGTTCGGTTGGTTGTCACATCAGTCTGGAGGGTCTCAGCATAGTTCAGAGATTCCAAAATTTTAAAAATTCATGTAATTCCTTAAGGGACATCCTAGGGTGAAGAGGTAAGGGACTGTAGCCCTAGAGGAACCCTCATTGGCCAGGTGGTCTGCCTGGTACCAGAGGAGACTTCATTTTTAGATAACTTTTATTGAGCTCCTCTTCTATGCCCCCAAAGAGTGTTTTTAAGTACATACCTGTTAATCCTTACAAGTCAGTATTGTCTTTATTTTACGGGAGAGCAGACTGGTGGTCACACAGTTAATTTGTTAGAACTCTTTTGGTTGCAAGTGAAAGCGAACCCAACCCATGCTCGCTTAAGTAAAAAAGAGAATTTATTGGTTCATGTAAGGCAGATGTCCAGGGTTAGAATGGTTCCAGGCATGGCTGGATCCAGGGGCCCAAATGATATAATGAGGTCTCATTCTCACCTGAGCCATCCCTCCCTCAGCCTTTTTTTTTTTTTCTCTGTTGGCTCAATTCTGAGGCAGCCTCTCTCCTCAAGATGGCAGAAAGATTGCCAGCAGCTCCATGCTATAGGGCAAGTTTTGGCAAACTGTAGTCCCAAAGGCTGGCTGCTTGGGTAAATAAAAATTTTTTGGAACACAGCCATGTTCATTTGTATGTGATTGTCTGAAGCCGCGCTCATGTAGCAACAGCAGAATCGAGGATTTGTAGCAGCGGTGTATGGCCCATAAAGCCCAAAGTATTTGATTTGCCTTTATGGAAAAAGTTTTGCTGACCCCTGCAGGAGAAACCAGGTTTCATTGCGGTTTTGATTTGAATCTGAGAGGCACTGTTTATTTACTTCGAGACCCAGGGTCTGAGGTTTTAAGATGAACAAAGAATTTACATTATTTAAAGATTATTACTTTGTATTAACAAAAGACTTGAGAGTTCGTTTACAATTTAAATACACAAGTTCCATTCCCAGCACAAGTATGTAGATTAAAGGAACGATAGAATGTTTTATAAGTTTTTTTAGTCATTACATGCTTTGGTGGTTGAAGGTTAGATTCCTGGGACGTGAAACAGAAATTTTGTTTTGAATATCTCAGGAAGAACTTCGCAGATAACATATACTATCTCAATAAATACACCACAGACCTGTGTAAATGTAAATAAGACATTTCCCCACCTGTCTAGTCTGTTAGCAATGTGCTTTGTCCCTTGACTGTGTTCGTGGAATATGAATATCCTCTCAGCACAGTTCTTAGAAAATAGAAAGTATTTGATGTAATAGAATTGTTTCCTTTCAAAGCATATGAATTACCATTGTGCCCTAGAAATTATTTTAACATTAACCAGGTCTGAGGGAAGGTTTTAAAGTTTATGGGCCCTGCTTCGAACAGACTTAGAGCCTAATATACAGTCCCAGTTGAAAGAGCACGTCTTATCAGTAGCCCCAACAAAATCTGTAATGGAGTCTCATTGCCTGGAGGGACTCAATTGCTCATCCCTGAATGGATTACTAGGGGTGGGAGGGTGGGTGGAGAATGAAATGTTCTGATTCGCTGACACTGGGTCCCGTGCCCACCTCTGGTGTCAGGAGTGAGATCATCCTTTACTGAGCTGCCAGGACTGGAAATGGAGGAGAGGTCCAGGACTGGAAATGGAGGAGAGATCCTCTGGAGGAAAATCAGGAAGCCCAGGCCTCCTGCCTGGAAGGCAGAAAGAACCCTTATCCACCAACAGCTATTAGGCAGTAGATTGTAGATCTGAGCCCACATCCTCCTGGTTTCAAAACTAAGATTCTTGCCACCACCATACACAATGTATAGCCTTTTCCAGGCCAAACTGGTACCTGCTGAGTTGCTAATTGTAGCCTGTGGCATAAGTGCTTAATAGAGAACTTCCTACACATGGTTCCGAATGTGCTAGTGACCTCGGGTGGGTATCGTCCAGGGCATATATGCTTGTATTTTATGCATATGCATTTTATATATGCGTATATTTTATGACATTTTAGGATAAGACTGGTGACACCACTTTTCTGTTGCTAGAGTGGGATCAATTTATATTGGCATCTGTTTTGTAGCCTTTGCAAAATGGAGCTCATTTTCTCCCTGTCCCTGAAGCCCTCCTATTACTTTAGTCACTAACACAGGGATTTGAAAAGCAAGCCTTTCATAGTGTAAGAAGGGATTTTTGAAAATAGACAAGTCTTCATTTAAAGCCTGGGTTTCTCTTTCCTGAGAATCACATCTTCTGTTCATTAAGTTTCTCCTCAGTTTCCCCACCTGTAAAATGGGGATAATAATAGCACTACCTCATCAGCTTAATGTGGGGATGACGTAAGGTAATACGTATCGAGGGTGGAGGTCAAGTGCCTGGCAGACTTAAGTGACTAAAAATGGCCGCTATTATTGATACGGTTACCATCATCATGATTACTGTCATCATTGACGTGAATGCCCACGGAAGCACCATCCTGTTCAGAACCTCTCTTCCTGTTACAAGGAACTGATACCCTGTTCACAGGCTGCAGAGTTCTGTAGACCATGTTAGTCATAGCTGCTTATACAGTGGCCTACACTTTCAGAACCAGTGGAGCTACCCTCTTCAAAAATCAGTACATCTTTAGGGCACAGGATTTAGGGACAGTCTCATATTCCTCTTGGATTTCAACTACTGCTTCAAGAGCAGATTAACAGAAACATGACTTGGGCCGTCTTTGGTCCCATGGGATTCATGAATTCCCCTCTCTCTTCCCTCCATTCCATGCTGTCATAGCGTCCTTTTGCCAAGGTGCCAATAAAGGATGGCTGTCCCTGGTGTGGAAGGCAGTGGCAAGCCTGGGAAAGCCCTTTGGGGCTCGCTTCCAGCAGTGGTTGGACTACCCCCTACCAGGCAGAAATCTCTGGAGCCAGAAAGAAAGGAGCAAGTTGGCCGGTGCCTGAGCAGATATGCTGAGAAGTATGGGCCCAGGCACATGCAGCCTCACTTTCTTTTTCTACCTGCTCCCAGCCCTCAGGACTGTGTTGTCCTGTGCCATTAAGACACACCCCTTAATGGTTCTTCCTCCGTGAAGAATACCCTTCCTGTAACAGGACTGATTAGCAACTGTCTCAATATAAACATGTTCCTGTCCCTCCAGAGGTGCAGTGGCTAAGACTCAAGTGTCCTAATGGTGTGTGATGGTTGCATCTGGAGTGTGAGTACTGTTTTGAGGGGCATGTGATTGGTTTTTCCTTTGGGGAGACCCAAGTAGAGAAGGCAGCCACCTGTGTGTCCAGGTAGCCGAGGGCCTCCAGAGCTTCTTCCCCTCCTCGTTGGGGCCAGCACTATTCAAGTTAGCCAGCCTTTAGATTAAGATGGACAGAAGCCTTTGGTTAATGCAGCTGTGTTCTCATTAACATTGTGCTACTCCAGTATCAGTGTCTGTACCTTAATTCTAATATGCAGATGGGATCCACCACCTGGTGGTGAGGGATATAGGGCGGAGGAGGGTGGCACACAGAGGGTGGAGAATGTGTAAGGACAGTGAAGGTCACGGGAAGGCCAGAGCGAGAAGAGAAGGTGTGAACACTATACATCCTCGCCCTCAGCAGTGTTAACGCTGGTGTGTTTTCAGGCACTGCACTGAGCCCTTCAGTAGCTCCATGGGCAACGTGGCAGTGTTGCTTTACCTCTCAGCCCTTTTAGGCTTACATGTGTTCTCTAAACCGGGCAACCTTCTTTGGACAAAGGAGCCTCCATTTGCCCCCCTGGCCACCGCCTCTAATGCCCAGTCTCCTCCCCTCTGCACACCCATCTCCATCCCATCCTTACCTCCTGGGACTAGGCAGTCTCAGGATTTTTAGAATAAAAATGCATCACTGGGCTTCCCTGGTGGCACAGTGGTTGAGTCCGCCTGCCGATGCAGGGGACGTGGGTTCGTGCCCCGGTCTGGGAAGATCCCACATGCCGCGGAGCAGCTGGGCCCGTGAACCATGGCTGCTGAGCCTGTGCGTCCGGAGCCTGTGCTCCGCAACGGGAGAGGCCACAACAGTGAGAGGCCCGCGTACCGCAAAAAAAAAAAAAAAAAAAAAGCATCACTCTTCTGTTTTTTAAAGACACCTCGTAGTTAGCACAGATGAGTCCTAGGTTAGACAGAAACTCTTCAAAGAGGTCTGACCTCTGTAGGAGAGCGTGCCATGACTTCTTTTGGAGTGAAAAAGGGAAACCACTGCCCTCTTATGCCTGTTCATTCATAGCAATTCTCCATTTCCCTGTGATAAGGTGTCTCTGTAGAACTGAAAGTGCATTTTAAAAGGGGAAAGCCATAGTCCTTGAGAACTTTCTAAATGGCTAGGGACCTGTGTGACATCGTTTTGCAGCTGTAAGCAAAGGTAATGCTGCTTGAGGCAGAAAGGTGACAGTTTCAGGCTCCGGGCAGCTCAGTGTAGTTAACTGACAGCTATCCTCACCTCCACCCCCATCTTGGGCTCCCATTACTAGGCTGGTGAGATATCATGAAAACATAACCCCTTCCCATGAGATTGGAAGGAAAAGTGAATGTTATCAGATCCTGCTACATAAGCACTCTGTTTGGGGCATTGCTTTGGGTTGAGAAGCACATGTCCAACCTGGGAGCATCTCACGTCCCCCCAAAATCCTAAGAGCACTTGGCATATGGGGAGATCTAGAGCAGGGGCCCCAGATGTCCTGGCCCTTCTGCCTCTTCTGTTGACTAGACATCAGATAGCCCAGACACTGCGACTTCCTTTTTTCCAAACTTCTCTGGGGGGCACTGGATGACTAACACATTCTAGGCCAGCAGGACACCAAAGTTGGCGCTTTCTTTGGATAAGCCTTTTGAAAACTAAGCCACCGTGAGAAATACCATGGTAAGGTAAAGCCGGCTAAAGTGCCCCTTGCCCACTCCTCCCCACCGCATCCGCTAAGAGCCCGCCAGGAGCAACCCCGGTCCGCCACACAGAACACCCACAGACACAGCTACTTGGCTTCTCGGTAATTACAACAGTGCATCCATCAGGAATGTTGTCTCCTGCTTTTCTAAAGAGAAAGAAAAATCACCTCCCAGCCACTACCCTCCCTGTGATAAAGCCACCCCCAGTCATGTCATGAAAGGGAGCCCAGACCGTCTGGTCTGTTAGGAGGGTGTTTGTTTGGATGGAAGCACTATAAAGGCCCCAGAGGTCATCTGGTCCAGGCTTCGCCTGCCCCCTTCAGCTCTCTGAATGAGCTCAGCGGCTAGCTTCCTACCTTTGGGGGTCAGCGTTCTCAGTCCTGGCAGTGGACACTCGAGCTGACTCGTGTCTAAGTGAGCATTTTCTCCAGACCGCCGTCTTCTCTCTCGGCAGCAGGAGGAAGCCACCTTTGAGAGCAGTGGGCTTGGGCCAAGCAGCTTTTTCTTGATCTGTTTCGACAGAAAGCTGATTTCATAAACACACCTTGGCTCTGCTCACCTTCACGCTGTTCTCTCTCATGTCCCTGCGGTGGGTCAGATAGAGACCACTTTATTCTCAGCCCTGTTCTGTTTTCTTACTTTTCTTCCTCTTCAAACTGTATTTGCAGTTGGTCTCTTTCCTCACTCTCAAGCCTTCCAAATTCGTTATGTGGTGGCAAAAAAGTTTGAGGTCTAGGCCCTCTCATCAGATGGACTGGGGGAAGAAGTCACGTGGATGATTAAACATCAACCAGTTAAAGTAATCCAGTCTGTTCAAAAATCTGGACTTAAGTGCTAAACATCTTGAATTTACTAATATACTTCTTAAGGCTTTATTTAATGATAGAGTTACAGTTAGGCCTTTATAATGTTTGTGAGCTCTTTGCCACTCTAAATTTCTTAAAAGGTACTCCTAGTTTCTTATAATTGTTTTTTTGTTTGTTTTTTAAAAATTTTTGTTGGCGTATAATTGCTTTACAACGGTGTGTTAGTTTCTGCTTTATAACAAATTGAATCAGCTATATATATACATATATCCCCATATCTCCTCCCTCTTGCATCTCCCTCACACCCTTCCTATCCCACCCCTCTAGGTCACACAGCACCGAGCTGATCTCCCTGTGCTATATGGCTGCTTCCCACTAGCTATCTATTTTACATTTGGTAGTGTATATATGTCAGTGCCACTCTCTCACTTTGTCCCAGCTTCCCCTTCCCCCATCCCGTGTCCTCAGGTCCATTCTCTACATCTGCATCTTTATTCCTTTCCAGCCCCTAGGTTCTTCAGAACCATTTTCTTTTTTCTTTTTTTTTAGATTCCATATATATGTGTTAGCATACGGTATTTGTTTTTCTCTTTCTGACTTACTGCACTCTGTATGACAGACTCTAGGTCCATCCACCTCACTACAAATAACTCAATTTCATTTCTTTTTATGGCTGAGTAATATTCCATTGTATATATGAGCCACATCTTCTTTATCCATTCATTTGTTGATGGACACTTAAGTTGCTTCCATGTCCTGGCTATTGTAAATAGAGCTGCAATGAACGTTATGGTACATGACTCTTTTTGAATTATGGTTTTCTCAGGGTATATGCCTAGGAGTGGGAGTGCTGGGTCGTATGGTAGTTCTACTTTTGTTTTTTTAAGGAACCTCCATACTGTTCTCCATAGTGGCTGTATCAGTTTACATTCCCACCAACAGTGCAAGAGGGTTCCCTTTTCTCCACACCCACTCCAGCGTTTATTGTTTGTAGATTTTTTGTTGATGACCATTCTGACTAGTGTGAGGTGATACCTCATTGTGGTTTTGGTTTGCATTTCTCTGATGATTAGTGATGTTGAACATCCTTTCATGTGTTTGTGGGCAATCTGTATATCTTCTTTGGAGAAATATCCATTTAGGTCTTCTGCCCAATTTTGGATTGGGTTGTTTGTTCTTTTAATATTGAGCTGCATGAGCTGCTTGTAAATTTTGGAGATTAATGCTTCGTCAGTTGCTTCATTTGCAAATATTTTCTCCCATTCTGAGGGTTGTCTTTTTGTCTTGTTTATGGTTTCTTTTGCTGTGCAAAAGCTGTTGTTTCATTAGTTCCCATTTGTTTCTTTTTGGTTTTATTTCCATTTCTCTAGGAGGTGGGTCAAAAAGGATCTTGCTGTGATTTATGTCATAGAGTGTTCTGCCTATGTTTTCCTCTAAGAGTTTTATAGTGTTTGGCCTTACGTTTAGGTGTTTAATCCATTTTGAGTTTATTTTTGTGTATGGTGTTAGGGAGTGTTCTAATTTCATTCTTTTACATGTAGTTATCAAGTTTTCCCAGCACCACTTACTGAAGAGGCTGTCCTTTCTCCACGGTACATTTCTGCCTCCTTTATCAAAGATAAGGTGACCATATGTACGTGGGTTTATCTCTGGGCTTTCTATCCTGTTCCATTTATCTATGTTTCTGTTTTTGTGCCAGTACCATACTGTCTTGATTACTGTAGCTTTGTAGTTTAGTCTGAAATCCGGGAGCCTGATTCCTCCAGCTCCATTTTTCTTTCCCAAGATGGCTTTGGCTATTCAGCGTCTTTTGTGTTTCCATACCTATTGTGCAATGTTTTGTTCTAGTTCTGTGAAAAATGCCATTGGTAGTTTGATAGGGATTGCACTGAATCTGTAGATTGCTTTGGGTAGTATAGTCATTTTCACAATGTTGATTCTTCCGATCCAAGAACATGGTATATCTCTCCATCTGTTTGTATCATCCTTAATTTCTTTCATCAGTTTCATAGTTTTCTGCATATAGGTCTTTTGTTCCCTTAGGTAGGTTTAGTCCTAGGTATTTTATTCTTTTTGTTGCAGTAGTAAATGGGAGTGTTTCCTTAATTTCTCTTTCAGATTTTTCATTATTAGTGTATAGGAATGCAAGAGATTTCTGTGCATTAATTTTGTATCCTGCTACTTTACCAAATTCATTGATTAGCTCTAGTAGTCTTTTAGTAGCACCTTTAGGATTCTCTGTGTATAGTATCATGTCACCTGCAAACAGTGACAGCTTTACTTCTTCTTTTCTGATTTGGATTCATTTTATTTCTTTTTTGTCCCTGATTGCTGTGGCTAAAACTTCCAAAACTATGTTGAATAATAGTGGTAAGAGTGGACAACCTTGTCTTGTTCCTGATCTTAGAGGAAATGGTTTCAGTTTTTCACCATTGAGAACGATGTTGGCTGTGGGTGTGACATATATGACCTTTATTATGTTGAGTTAAATTCCTTTTGTGCCTACACTCTGCAGTGTTTTTATCATAAATGGGTGTTGAATTTTGTCGTGAGCTTTTTCTGCATTTATTGAGATGATCATATGGTTTTTCTCCTTCAATTTGTTATTATGGTTTATCACATTGATTGATTTGCATATACTGAAGAATCCTTGCATTCCTTGGATAAACCCCACTTGTTCATGTTGTATGATCCTTTTAATGTGCTGTTGGATTCTGTTTGGTAGTATTTTGTTGAGGATTTTTGCATCTTTGTTCATCAGTGATACTGGTCTGTAGTTTTCTTTCTTTGTGGCATCTTTGTCTGGTTTGGGTATCAGGGTGATGTTGGCCTCATAGAATGAGTTTGGGAGTGTTCCTCCCTCTGCTATGTTTTGAAGAGTTTGAGAAGGATAGGTGTTAGCTCTTCTCTAAATGTTTGATAGAATTCGCCTGTGAAGCCATCTGGTCCTGGGCTTGTGTTTGTTGGAAGATTTTTAATCACAGTTTCAATTTCAGTGCTTGTGATTGCTCTGTTTATATTTTCTATTTCTTCCTCGTTCAGTCTTGGAAGGTTATACTTTTCTAAGAATTTTTCCATTTCTTCCAGGTTGTCCATTTTATTGGCATAGAGTTGCTTGTAGTAATCTCTCATGATCCTTTGTATTTCTGCAGTGTCAGTTGTTACTTCTCCTTTTTCATTTCTAATTCTGTTGATTTGAATCTTCTCCCTCTTTTTCGTGATGAGTTTGGCTAATGGTTTATCAATTTTGTTTATCTTCTCAAAGAACCAGTTTTTAGTTTTATTGATCTTTCCTATTGTTTCCTTCACTTCTTTTTCATTTATTTCTTATCTGATCTTTATGATTTCTTTCCTTCTGCTAACTTTGGGGGTTCTTTGTTCTTCTTTATCTAATTGCTTTAGATGTATGGTTAGGTTGTTTATTTGAGATTTTTCTTGTTTCTTAAGGTAGGATTGTATTGCTATAAACTTCCCTCTTAGAACTGCTTTTGCTGCATCCCATAGGTTTTGGGTTGTTGTGTTTTCATTGTCATTTGTTTCTAGGTATTTTTTGATTTCCTGTTTGATTTCTTCAGTGATCTGTTGGTTATTAAGTAGTGTATTGTTTAGTCTCCATGTGTTTGTATTTTTTACAGATTTTTTCCTGTAATTGATATCTAGTCTCAGAGTTGTGTCGGAAAAGATATTTGATACAATTTCAGTATTCTTAAATTTGCCAAGCCTTGATTTGTGACCCAAGATATGATCTATCCTGGAGAATGTTCTATGAGCAGTTGTGAAGAAAGTGTCTTGTGTTGTTCTGGGATGGAATGTCCTATACATATCAATTAAGTCCATCTTGTTTAATGTGTTGTTTAAAACTTGTGTTTCCTTATTTATTTTCATTTTGGCTCATTTGTCCATTGGTGAAAGTGGGGTGTTAACGTCACCTACCATGATTGTGTTACTGTCGATTTCCTCTTTTACGGCTGTTAGCATTTGCCTTTTGTATTGAGGTGCTCCTATGTTGGGTGCATAAATATTTACAATTGTTATATCTTCCTCTTGGATCGACCCCTTGATCATTATGTAGTGTCCTTCTGTGTCTCTTGTAATAGTCTTTATATTAAAGTCTATATTGTCTGATATGAGAATTGCTACTCCAGCTTTATTTTGATTTCCTTTTGCATGGAATATCTTTTTCCATCCCCTCACTTTCAGTCTGTATGTGTCCCTAGGTCTGAAGTGGGTCTCTTGTAGACAGCATATATACGGGTCTTGTTTTTGTATCCATTCAGCTGGTCTATGTCTTTTGGTTGGAGCATTTAATCCATTCACGTTTAAGTAATTATCGATATGTATTTTCCTATTACCATTTTTTTAAAATTGTTTTGGGTTTGTTATTGTAGGTCTTTTCCTTCTCTTGTCTTTCCTGCCTAGAGAAGTTACTTTACAATTGTTGTAAAGCTGGTTTGGTGGTGCTGAATTCTCTTAGCTTTTGCTTGTCTGTAAAGGTTTTCATTTCTCTGTCAAATCTGAATGAACTCCTTGCTGGGTAGAGTAATCTTGGTTGTAGGTTTTTCCCTTTCATCACTTCAGATATGTCCTGCCACTCCCTTCTGGCTTGCAGAGTTTCTGCTGAAAGATCAGCTGTTAACCTTATGGGGATTCCCTTATAGGTTATTTGTTGCTTTTCCCTTGCTGCTTTTAATATTTTTTCTCTGTATTTAATTTTTGTTACTTTGATTATTATGTGTCTTGGTGTGTTTCTCCTTGGATTTATCCTGTATGGGACTCTCTGCACTTCCTGGACTTGACTATTTCCTTTTCCATATTAGGAAAGTTTTCAACTATAATCCCTTCAAATATTTACTCAGTCTGTTTCTTTTTCTCTTCTTTTCTGGGACCCCTATATATAATTCGAATGTTTGTGTGTTTAATGTTGTCCCAGAGGTCTCTGAGACTGTCCTCAATTCTTTTCATCCTTTTTTCTTTATTCTGCTCTGTGGTAGTTATTTCCACTATTTTATCTTCCAGGTCACTTATCCGTTCTTCTGCCTCAGTTATTCTGTTATTGATTCCTTCTAGAGAATTTTTAATTTCATTTATTGTGTTGTTCATCGTGGTTTGTTTCATCTTTAGTTCTTCTAGGTCCTTGTTAAATGTTTCTTTCATTATGTCTATTCTGTTTCCAAGATTTTGGATCGTCTTTACTACCATTACTCTGAATTCTTTTCCAGGTAGACTGCCTATTTCCTCTTCAGTTGTTCGGTCTGGTGGGTTTTTACCTTGCTCCTTCATCTACTGTGTGTTTCTCTGTCTTCTTGTTGTGCTTAACTTACTGTGTTTAGGGTCTCCTTTTCACAGGCTGGAGGTTCGTAGTTCGCATTGTTTTCGGTGTCCACCTCCAGTGGCTAAGGTTGGTTCAGTGGGTTTTGTAGGCTTCCTGGTAGAGGGAACTGGTGACTGTGTTCTGGTGGATGAGGCTGGACCTTGTCTTTCTGGTGGGCAGGACCGTGTCCAGCGGTGTGTTTTGGGGTGTCTGTGACCTTATTATGATTTTAGGTAGCCTCTGTGCTAATGGGTGGGGTTATGTTCCTGTCTTGCTAGTTTTTTGGCACAGGGTGTCCAGCACTGTAGGTTGCTGGTCGTTGAGTGGACCTGGGTCTTAGCGTTGAGATGGAGATCTCTGAGAGAGCTTTGGCCGTTTTATATTGCATGGAGCCCAGAGGTGTCTGGTGGGCCAGTGTCCTGAAGTCAGCTCTCCTACGTCAGAGGCATAGGTCTGACACCTGGCCGGAGCACCAAGACCCTGTCAGCCACATGACTCAGTAGAAAATGGAGAAAGAAAGAATAAAATAAAATAAATTATTAAAAATTAAAAAGTCATTAAAAAAAGAAATGAAGAGAGCAACCAAATGTAAAAGGAAATCCACCAATGATAACAAGCGCTAAAAACTGTGCTAAAAAAAAATGGACAGACAACCCTAGGGCAAATGGTAAAAGCAAAACTATCCAGACAAAATCACACACAGAAGCATACGCATACACACTCACAAAAAGAAAAAGGAAAAAAATCTATCTATCTATCTATCTATATAAAGAGGGCAACCAAATCAATAAACAAATCTACCAATGATAATAAACTCTAAATACTAAATTAAGATAAACATAAAACCAGAAACAAATTAGATGCAGAAAGCAACCCCGAAGTCTACAGTTGCTCCCAAAGTCCACCGCCTCAGTCTGGGATGATTCATTGTCTATTCAGGTATTCCACAGATGCAGGTACATCAAGTTGACTGGAGATTTAATCCTCTGCTCCTGAGGCTGCTGGGAGAGATTTCCCTTTCTCTTCTTTGTTCGCACAGCTCCAGGGGTTCAGCTTTGAATTTGGCTCCGCCTCTGCGTGTAGGTCGCTGGAGGGCGTCTGTTCTTCGCTCAGACAGGATGGGGTTAAAGTAGCCGCTGATTCGGGGGGCTCTGGTTCACTCAGGCCGGGCGGAGGGAGGGGCACGGAGTGCGGGGCGGGCCTGCAGCGGCAGAGGCTGGCGTGACGTTGCGTCAGCCTGAGGCGCGCCGTGTGTTCTCCCGGGGGAGTTGTCCCTGGATCATGGGACCCTGGCTGTGGCGGGCTGCACAGGCTCCCAGGAGGGGGGTGTGGAGAGTGACCTGTGCTCGCACACAGGCTTCTTGGTGGCGGCAGCAGCAGCCTTAGCATCTCATTCCCGTGTCTGTGGCCCGCGCTGTTAGCCGCGGCTCGCGCCCATCTCTGGCGCTCCTTTAAGCAGCGCTCTTAATCTTACCCTCTTTTCGCGCACCCCGAAACAATGGTCTCTTGCCTCTTCGGCAGCTCCAGACTTTTTCCCAGACTCCTTCCCAGCTAGCTGTGGCGCACTAGTTCCCTTCAGGCTGTGTTCACGCCTCCAACCCTAGTCCTCTCCCTGTGCTCCTACCGAAGCCCGAGCCTCAGCTCGCAGCCCCGCCCGCCCCGGCGGGTGAGCAGACAAGCCTCTGGGGCAGGTGAGTGCCGGTCGGCCCTGATCCTCTGTGCGGGAATCTCTCCGCTTTGCCCTCCGCACCCCTGTTGCTGCGCTCTCCTCTGCGGCCCCGAAGCTCCCCCCTCTGCCACCCGCCGTCTCCGCCCGCGAAGGGTCTCCTAGTGTGTGGAAACCTTTCCTCCTTCACAGCTCCCTCCCACTGGTGCCGGTCCCGTCCCTATTCTTTTGTCTCTGTTTATTCGTTTTTCTTTTGCCCTACCCAGGTACGTGGGGCGTTTCTTGCCTTTTGGGAGGTCTGAGGTCTTCTGCCAGCGTTCAGTAGGTGTTCTGTAGGAGTTGTTCCACGTGTAGATGTATTTCTGTTGTATTTGTGGGGAGGAAGGTGATCTCCACGTCTTACTCCTCTGCCCATCCTGAAGGTCTCTCCCTTATAATTGTTTTAACATGGTAATTTCAGAATAATTTTTACTCATTTTTGGAAAATGTGATTATGAAGCAGGTTTTTGGTCCTTGTGGTACATTTTTCTTAAGTCGAAGAGTGATGCTGATTTTCATACCTCAAGATGGTGTGAAGGGGCTGCATCAGATGCTCTCATTCATTTACTTATTAAACAAACCATTAGGGAGTGCCAACGATGAGAGCAAACTCGTGTCAATCCTGAATAACTTGTATCTTGGTTTTGTTTTTCATTGTTTATCTTTTTTTGGCTTTAGTATATACTCCCTCCCTTTAATCCATAGCAGAGGATGTTGTAAGTTGGCTGAACTCATATAAAGCCTCAACAGGGATACTTTAAAATTTTTACGTTTCGTGTCTTAGTCTGTTTGGAGACTCAAAGATGGGAACTCTTCCAACCAAATGTAGATACTCAGATAGACATGAAATTTTGTGTATTTTTTCGGGGGTTTGATCCCCACCCCCAAAGCCCACTGGGACCCAGACAGTGTTTCATTTGGGCCGCAGCATATGTTTAGAGAGGTACTGGAAGATCATTCTGGGCAGGAGCTCAGGCAGAGGTTCCTGAAGGGCAAAGCAAGAAACGAGAACTTTCTACTGTAAGTTGTGTGGACTCCTTGAAAGTCTCTGAGAAGAGTGGGCTTCTGGAAGAGTAAGCTAGCAGCAGTTTAAAATACAAGTTTGAAGACAGGAGATTAGGGTTGGGAAGGTAGGTTTGGAGACTTGCAAAATCTGGACAGGTAACAATGAGATTAGCAACTGAAGTAAGAAAATTTTAAAAGGTGATGCATAGAAAAGAGAAAGGGATCTTGTGGGAATCAGATCACCAGACTCTCTTGAGTTGGTTTCCATCCTGGACTCAAAACCTCCCTGGTGTGGTTTCCCACAATTGTCGCTGTGGGGCTCTTCCCAGCTACTGAGCGTTGTTGAGGGAGCACCAACTCCAGCAGCTGATACCCTTTAAAGAGAATAATTTCCAAATTCAGTGTTGCTCCAGAGGCTGTTCACTTCCTCCGTTTGGCTTCTGTTTACTCATTGCAGTTGGTTTTTTAAAACAGTCTCCTCAGCCTCTCTGTAACCCAAACTTACTTAAAGTCACCTCAATCTTTATCTTCTTCCCATCAGGCTCCAATAATCCATTTTATCCACTGCTACCAGATTAATCCTTCTGAGGCTCCCATCTGATCTGTGCCATTTGTGACCAGATATCTCAGTTCAGATGTTCAGTGACTCAGAGTAAAGTCCTCCGATGATGAATTTCTATAAGTACTTGTCATCCCACCTCTTCTCCTCCCTAAGAACCTTGTTTCACAAAGTTCTCAATCTCTTCCCTACATCTTCAGCCTCTTACTCTGCACTGGCTCTTGCAGCTCAGCCTACTGACGTGATCCCGTCTCCCCATCCTGACACATTTCCTTCAGTTGTGCTCCGTTACCTTAAGAAATAAAGTCAGACTCCCTAAAGAGGTTTGCAAAAAACAAAAACAAAAACTGCATTATCTGGTTCCAAAGCCCTTGTCCTTGAGCGACCATCCTGTTCGCCTGGCTTCTTCCCTTTATTCTCAGAGTTTGTTAAAAAATGTAAAGTCTTCGTTATCTCCCCAGTCATGGAAAGCAAAAACTTAATTCTTGCTTCTTTGTCCTCCCCCACATGTATCCGGAAAATTACCAAGATAATTCTTCCCCGTGCTGGATTGCATCTTTTTCTCTGTGTCCCTTCTGTCCCTCCAGACGAGTGCAGTAGCCTCCTCATTACTTCCTCTGCCACCTGTTTCTTCACACTCCAGTTAAGATGCCATTGCTGTGAAAATGATTCTCCTAAGAAGCACATCTGGTTGTGTCCTGGTGGTAGGTCTTCTCGGTCAGGCTGATTAAAATTGAGCCCCTCCTCCACCAAGGCACTCTTGATCTCATTTAACTTGTATCATAGTCACTTTTTTTTTCCTCCCCCAAGCAAGTATCTTTTTTTTTTTTTTTGCGGTACGCGGGCCTCTCACTGTTGTGGCCTCTCCCGTTGCGGAGCACAGGCTCCGGACGCGCAGGCTCAGCGGCCATGGCTCACGGGCCCAGCCACTCTGCGGCATGTGGGATCTTCCCGGACCGGGGCACGAACCCGTGTCCCCTGCATCGGCAGGCGGACGCTCAACCACTGCGCCACCAGGGAAGCCCAAGCAAATATCTTCTACCATACTCTGCAGTTGATTTAGCTTGACTGTGTAATGTCTGCTGCTCACCCTACCTCCCAGGGTAGGCTCCCTGAGTTGGCATTTTTATCTATTTTTATCTGTTTTGCTTACGGACATAGCCTAAGTGTCTGGTACAGAATGAGCTTTCCATACATATTTGTTGAATGTCATAATGTCAATCCCCATTTTCGAATTCTCTTCCTTCTCCCTCTGGGTATAGGATAAAACCCAAACACCTAATAAACTTCCCCCAGGCTTGCAGGATCTGGCTCCAGCCCCCTCTCGCACCTCTCACCTCTGGTTCTCCATCTTGGCTGACACTCCGGGTTTCTCTGGGTTTCTTGAAGCTCCCAGACATGCCATGTTCTTTCAGGCCTCTCTGTTCCTTTTGGGTCTCTTCCTCTTTCCAGGAATCCACTCCTCTTTCTTCCTCACGTGGGGAGAACAGTTCCTTTTCTTTCAAAATCTAGCCCCAAATGGTACGTGGCATGCCCGGGGGGGGGGGTGTTTTCCAACTCTGTGAAGCAGAGTCAGCTTCTCTTTGCCTCCGTTGAATTTGGCGGAGTTCCCCGTCACAGCAGTTTTCCACACTGATGCCTCTGTCTCTTCCGCTAGACTCTGCTCAAACATGTCCAGATCTTCTGTGCATCTGCTCCAGAAATAATCAGTGTCTGGCGCACTATTAAGTGGTCACTTAAGACAGTGATTGAAAAGAGGGGCTTACCCATGCATTGAACCACGTCAAGTCAAAAGTTCAAAGCGGGCGTCCCTGGTGGCGCAGTGGTTAAGAATCCGCCTGCCAATGCAGGGGACACGGGTTCGAGCCCTGGTCCAGGAAGATCCCACATACCGCAGAGCAACTAAGCCCGTGCACCACAACTACTGAGCCTGTGCTCTAGAGCCTGCGAGTCACAACCACTGAGCCCGTGTGCCACAACTACTGAAGCCCGCGCACCTACAGCTCGTGCTCCACAACAAGAAAAGCCACCGCAATTAGAAGCCCGCGCACCACAACGAAGAGTAGCCCCCGCTCGCCACAACTAGGGAAATCCCGTGCGCGCAATGAAGACCCAACGCAGCCAAAAATAATTAATTAATTAATTAATTTAAAAAAAGTTCAAAGTGCCTTCGCCATGCAATATGTCCAAATCGTTACTGCCTTCCCCCGCCCAGTTTATGTCCCCCATGTTCCCAGCTTCCATGAATGAAGGGGGCCACTCCGCCGACGTGAACATGGCCATCAGGAATGACCTGCCTCCTCTCCCTCATCCACCCAGTCAGTCCCGGGTCCTGTTGACTCCTGGCTTCCCAGCTGTCACTCAGATTCATCTACTTCCTTTCCGTCTTGCCCAGGAGCCTTTGCCAACCTGTCGTCATCTGTCACCATTGCACACGGCCCGGCATGTGGTTGAGGGTTCCATATGTATCTGTTGAATGATTGAATCTCCTGGTTAAAACCATATTGGATGGTAGCAGGTAGAACGTCAGGCTGTAAGATCGAGATTCCAAGAACAGCCTGTGTTGCAAAGTCCAGGAAATTTTTCTGAAGGATGGTGTCAAGAGGCCCAGCAGAGTGGTTCTGGATTGGCCGCAGCTCTAGATGTAATTGGACTTTCTGGAACGGCAAGTCCCTCCCACCTGCCTGATTTCGCCAAGGAGGTTATTTTCTCAGAGTATGCCTGTCATAAAAATTCAAGTCAGGGCCTCTTTACCTCACTGAGATCTATAGATGCTCATGTACGTTGGAAAAGAGTTTTATTCCAAGTGATAAGCGGTCAGAGTGATTGTGGCCCTTAAGAAAGGGTCCCCTGGGCATTATGAGTTTGAAGGTCTTCATGTCCTCAAAACGTCAAGCTGTTGGGATTAGTCTAGATGGTACCTAATGTCACGCTCAACTCTCAATTTACAGGAATTTTTTTTTTTTATTAAAGCAAAGCACCAGGAACAAAAAGACCTAGACGAATTGTGGCAATTGTAAAATCTTATGAAGTGTAAGTGTTTCTAAACATGGTCAGTGGATTTTAAGGCGGAGGCACTCATTCAGTAGATGCTAGTACTTCTGCAGGTCTGGGTGAAGCATGGCTGTAGGAAAGAGCATTGTGGGTGGTGGAGATGTTGGCGCTGGAATAGACGGTTGATAAATGTTTTCTCCCTCCTCTTTTCTCAGCTGACGGTGTTATAGTGATGGCATTGCCAAGTCTTATTTGAGAAAGTGCTGGGCCAGTAGCTACACTGTCATTTGACTCTTTGGATGCCCTGTCCCTGCCTCGTAGGGGAGGCTCCGATGGGTCAGGGGCGCTCTGTTCCTCCTCCAACACCTCATCCTTTTGCTCAAGCCTAGGTGAAGGCTGGGCACATTTGGTTGGGGTGCTCCAGATTCCTAGGGTTGGGCTGACTGTCACCAGCCTTTAGAACACGTTGGTAGGACTTCCATTCCAAAAGGCAGAAAGAGAAACGGAAGTTGGGTCATGTGGTTTCTGTCATCTGTAACCATGGCAAGCATTGGCCATCTGTGAGGCTCCCATTTTAACACTTTTCCTTCTCTCGCTCTTTTCCATCTCTTTCTCGGGAAAACAAGCTGAGGAAGTGGAGAGGCTGGCGGCAATGCGATCTGACTCCCTTGTCCCGGGTACCCACACCCCACCCATCCGGAGGAGGAGTAAGTTTGCCAACCTGGGAAGGATTTTCAAGCCTTGGAAGTGGAGGAAGAAGAAGAGTGAAAAGTTCAAACACACGTCTGCAGGTAAGATTATGTTTTCCTTTGTTTCTCATCGGGCGTTTGTTGACTTCAGCTCTGTACGTTCATTCGTAGAATTTAATTACCCTAGGCTGTCGGAACCAAAGGAAGAGAATCCAGCCTTAGGCTTGCTCTTGTGTTTAGTGATCCTTCAGAATGATGGAGATTGGCTTTTAGGTCCTATGTGTGTTCTCATGGCTCAGGTTGTTGGTTGTTGCTTTGCAATTTATAAAACCACCACTTCTATTTGATCTATAAATAGCTGAACTTAGAACTCCACCTTTCCCATACCTGTATGCTTTCATTCTAGCGTCGACAGTCCATTTCTCATTTTTCATCCTTATTTTCCCTGCTCCCATAAAAATCAACACAGGAGCAGAAAGTAAGTTATATATGGTTATTGGCAGATAGGAATAGGTTATTTCATGGAGACAAAAGCTTGAGTAAGCGAAGCATCATTGTAATGACAAAGATAACTATATAGTTCATAGCCGAGTGGACGGCAAAGGAATCTGGGTAAAGTCAGCGTGGCAGGGGTGTGAAGAGCACAGACTCTGGAGTCAGACTGTATGAGTTCAAGTCCCAGCTCTGAAACTTGGTGGCTGCATGACCTTGCTCAATTTAACTCTGTACCTGTTTCCCACCTGTAAGATAGGGGTGAAAATAGTACCTTACATGACTTAGTGTTTGTGGGGTGTTTATGGCGGCACGTTATGTGGGTATTTTTTAATAAGTAAGAGTATTGCAGAGGGAGATGTATAGGGAAAGAAACGTGAAGAGTTCTGATTTGACCCTGTCGGGTTTGACATGAGGTGATGGAGGAGCCGTGCAGATTCTTTTTGTTTGTTTTGTCCTGATTTTGGTACCCGGGTCATTCCAGGGATACTCTGGGGCTTTTATTTCCTTCTTCCTCTGTGTCCTCAAAAATTCAGCCTGTTCTCCCTCTTCCTCAGAATCATCACCTCCTCTGTTTCTTGGTCCTCTCCCCTCTTTGGCTCACGTCTAAACTGTGAAATAGGCGATGATCTGCTTCTTGTACATGAATACTCGTCCACAAGTCTGAGAATTTTCATGCTAGCTGCTTTGGGGAATGAAAGAGAAGAACAAACATAGGGAAGTTGGAATCTGAAACAGTTCTCATGGTAGACATCCCCAGTTTCGTGCTTTCTGACTGTTTCTGAGATGGAAACCTCAGTGCCCTGTGGCTGTATATAATTTGTTCATTCCTGAGATTACAGTGAACCTCCGAATTCCATGAATTTCTAAATTGTCACCCCGCTGACATTTACCTGACTACACCCCACTCTTCACCTGACTGCATTCTCCCTTTTGGTCATTGTACAGACTTGTTAAGGTGGCATAAAATGTGTAGGTCACTTACGTATTTGTAAACACTACTGAGAGATTTACGTGCAAGGAAAACTCTAACTGGATGACTCCTCTGTGTCCCCTAAGAGTGAAACAGAATAGGGCACTTACATCATTGCCTTGGAGAGGAGAAATCTAAATGAAATATATTTTCAGGCAGAGTGAGGGGTAAGACATGTAAACAGGAAAGAAGAAGGGAATGTTCTGTAAGCACTGGAAAAAATAACAATAAAGATTCCACAAGTTCCGGGCTTCCCTGGTGGCGCAGTGGTTGAGAGTCCGCCTGCCGATGCAGGGGACATGGGTTCGTGCCCCAGTCCGGGAGGATCCCACATGCCGCGGAGCGGCTGGGCCCGTGAGCCATGGCCGCTGAGCCTGTGTGTCTGGAGCCTGTGCTCCGCAACGGGAGAGGCCACAACAGTGAGGCCCGCATACCGTAAAAAAAAAAAAAAAAAAAAAGATTCCACAAGTTCTTTTACGATGGTCTTCCTGACTCTGCTATGAAAATGGTTTGTAATAATACACACATCCATTTAAATAGTTGCCATTTGTCAGCATGAATTCCCGCATGACGGTGGCAGATTCGTTTCCTCCTGGCATTCCAGAGCTTTGCGTAGTCCATTTGGCAAGACCACAGGGCGAAGGTCTGGTGCGTCTCATGTGAAATGGCACCTGAACCATCGTGCAGACTTTTTAAGGTGTCGGAGGGCTTCCCTGGTGATGCAGTGGTTAAGAATCCGCCTGCCAATGCAGGGGACACAGGTTCAAGCCCTGGTCCAGGAAGATCCCACGTGCCACATAGTAACTAAGCCTGTGCGCCACAGCTACTGAGCCTGTGCTCTAGAGCCCACGAGCCACAACTACTGAGCCTGCCTGCCACAACTGCTTAAGCCCACGCACCTAGAACCCGTGCTCTGCAACAAGAGAAGCCACTGCAATGAGTAGCCCCGCATGCAGCAACGAAGACCCAATGCAGCCAAAAAAAAAAAAAAAAAAGATGTTGGAGAACTTGTCCTTTGATGGATGCAAGTACAGTGGCAGTGGCATCAAACCACTCATGAACCATTAAAAGTCTGAAAATGTTTTCATTTAAAACTTTTGAGAGAAAGAATTAAAACATGAGACAGGCAAAGTTGCAGCTTTAATCCTTATTATTAACTATTCTTAGCAAGTTCTTGTGATCTCGAGGGCCAAACTGATTAATTTGGCAACCGAATGCCATATTTGTATGTGGTTTTATTGTATTTTATTTTTTTGTATGTGGTTTTATTTTAAAGAGACATATTCAGCTCCTGAATTAGAGAAAATAGAGGATAGACTAGAGCATATCCGTATATTGTGATGGATGGTTATATGATATAACAAGCTATTCTAGGTTTTTTAAAACCAGTGGTTTACACTGTAGTATCCTTTGTTCTTAACTGGATTCAGAAATATTATTCCTTATTTTTGGAAATAAGGAGAGACTTTCTGTGCTAGTTTTTAGCTCCAAGGAGAAAAATACTGACAATTTAAGGATGTTTAGCATGATAAATTGTATATATGTTCAAATAGTACTTTGAAGTGCAGACTTTCCTATGTGTGGATAAGAGTCAAATATTAAATATACAAGAGGGTTGACTGTGGGAATATTAATTGGTTGGCCAATTTTAGCTGTTATGCATTTACTTGTCTTATATGTGTGTGTCTGTAATGTCCTTTCATATGTACAATAATTTCCACAATTTTAAATACAAAGAATAAGTCCAGATATTACATTTATATTATGTATTTGTATTTAAAGCTGTGTGCTTTCTTGATTACATGAAAGGTTACATGATTACAATGCATACTTGGCCTGTTATTATTTCCACAGTGAGTTAGTTACCTTTATAATTTGCCGGAATTAGCTATACTGTAGTTTTACTGTAACTCAAGTTACAGGATGTATGTGCCTGTGTATGCAGCATTTTCAAAGGTGCACCCAGAAATCTTGCTTTGTAAGTCATGGTAGCAATAAGAAAACTACATTGGAAAATTATGATGTCAACATTTTCCTTAACTTTGGCATCAACAATTACATGAATTTTTCAAAGACCGATCTCCACGTCCCATGCTGCTCAGACATCTTCCTATTGTAAGCTGGAGGCTGGTGTCCTTAAACGGCCTTCAGCACTGAACTCTGGTGGAGAAAACACTACAGGACAAAAAGCTTCTCTCAGAAGCATCCCCGCATCACACGACAGTAGGAGTAAAACAGTAATGGATAGAACATAAAATAATGGGTCCTCGGGGAGATCTCAACATGCCTTTCAGCCTGTCCTCAGAGGCTCTGTCCAGGGCCTGTGAAGCAATTAGCCTGACATGTCCAACTTCTTCTGTAGAATCAGCGACAGGGGTCTACGACACATTCCACACCTGCCCCAGGAGCAAAGACAGATGACAACATCCCCTCTGAAATAGAATCGACAGGGCCTCCCCAAAATAGTCAGCTGCAGCCATCTTATCCAGATTCCTTGGAAATGAGGATTGTATTTATAGAAAAGCAGAACTGGCAGGAATAAGCTGTGAAGACGCCACCGAGTTATGCTTTTATTTCCTCTTGAAAGAAAATCATAAGCTGCAAGAGTTGGCCCTGGAAGTCTACAACGTGCCAAAATTCGCTTTGTGCTTCTAAGCTTTCCTGCACCCCTAGGGCCTTGAGCAAAAAAATTAAAAATAAAAACCTCTTCCGGAGTGCCTATCACTTACTGAAACTGGCCGTGGGAGTATGACTGCGAGCGGAAACTGGACCTTGTCGGTGAGCTCATGGCATGCACGGTGTCTCTGGAGAGACAGTCAAATTACAAGAGTAAAGGTTAAGATCACAGCTGTGATAAGGACAGTGAAGGGAAGCTACTTGAAAGAATGAGGGGGGCGGGGCTTGAGGGAGTAGGGAAACTTTCCTAAGAGAAGTTTGAGCTGGGATGTGAAGGAGGCGTAGGAATTTAGAAAATTAGCCTTCCAGGTAGCAGAAACAGCATGTGCAAAGGCCCTGTGGTGGAAGAAGCAGGGGTCAGCCAGCTAGGAAGGCAAGGATGACCAGTGGCTGGAGAATGGAAAGCAAGGCGTGTGGGGTGGGCTGAGGATATCTACCTGGCCAGAGGTTAGGGTTTCAGACTTCTGTAAACCGTAGGGAGTTCAGAAACGATACCCACTTGACGTGTTGCGCTTATGTATTTGCCAAGCACTGCCACCTTCGCTAAAAACAGGTAAGAGTGCAGACAGACATCTCCCAAAGGTTATGGTCTTGAGGGAAAAACAGGTAGTTAAGCCAATACTCACAACAAAGTATAAGCAACAGAAGACGCACAGGGGCTTCAGGAGCTCAAAGGAGACAAACCCAACTGAGCTATAACTTACCAGGAAAGGTTTCCTAGAGAAATGAATGTTTAACCAAGGAATTAGGCAGTGAATGTGTGGAAGTCTTCTCTCCCAGTGGAAAGAACAGGATGTAAGAAAGCCTGGAAAAGAGAGGAGGAGAGATTGGCAATCTATAGCTTGGAAAGAGGTTGTGGTTTGGAAACGACTGTTGGGCAGGGAGGAGTACAGAGTACTGAGAGATGAGGTTGAAGAGGTGGGCAAGGGTCTGCTCATAAAGGTTCTTAGTAGAACGTCGTGGAGTCTGGGCCTTATCCTGATGCATTACCCTAATGAAGCTATCAGAAGACTTGCCTTTCTGAAAGATCATTCTCTATGCTATGGGAAGAGTTTGGAGTGGTACCCAATGTTATTTTCAAGTTGTTAATATAACTTCTTCCATATATTTGTGTCTGTAATGAGAGAAAATTTACTTGTGAGAGAATTAAGAAGATACCTCGTTGCTGTCACATCCAACGGAATATTACGTGTGTCTGTTGATTCTGGCAACAAGGAAACTGGTTAGCAGGTGGTTAATTATTACTGTTGGGGAGAGATGAAGATAACCTAAGCTAAAAGAGTGGCATTAGGAGCTACAGGCTGTGAACAGTTGCAAGGGATATTTAGGAGACAGAATGAGCAGGACGTGATTACAGGTTGGATGTGGAGGATAAAGGAAGAATAAGAACCACGCTCTTGTTTCTCTCTGAGCAGTGACATGCCGTTAGATGGATGGAGGTGCCACATAGTACATCGGGTTTATGGGCAAAATGAGCTTTTATTTGGGGGCATGCTGACTTTTATGTGGTTCCAAGATACCCCAGTTGGAGGGATATTTGTTGAAGCCATGGGATGAAAACTCCAAAGGAGAATTTGACATGGGAAGCAAAGAGGGGTTGTGGCAGCCCCCTGAGGACCACTCACCTGTAAGTTATGAACACAGGGAGCAGCAGAGTCTACAGGGAAGGCAGATAAGGCCCGCCAGAGAATTAGGAGGAAAACCAGGAGGGGGCCATTGGTATCTCCTGACCGGAGCAGGAGAGAGTTCAAGAAAGGAGGAGGGTCCACTCTGCCAGGTCCCGGCAAGATGGTCAGGACTGAGAAGTGTCTGGAGCGTTCAGTGACAACTCATTGCTGGTGCCCTTGGGGAGAACAGTTTCGGGAAGCTGCGTGGCTGGGAGTTTAGAAAGCATATGGTTATGGTGTGAGTGAGAGTTGAGGAAGCAGACTTCTTCTTTTAAGGAGTTCGTCTGGGAGGGAGAAGGAGAAATATAGAGTAATCACCAGAAGGGGGTAGAGCTTGAGGGAGGTGTTTTTTTGTTTGAGATTGGTTGGATTGTGTCAAGATGCAGAGTTCACCTTAACATGGCTTTGGCATTCCAAGGGGAATAGAAACACAAGCGCACTGACTGTGATGCCAAATAACTGTATTTCCACGCATTTTTCAGTGATGACAAGTCTCATGACTAGGAGGAAGACATGCAAATAATCAGAGCACTGTTGAGCATCTGATTTTAATAAGCAATCATCAAGTTGTGTAGCTTTCAGCACCTGGCTGGATCACAGTTCTCTTTGTACGATTGGAAAACTCAGTTTCTTTAAAAAAAAAAGAATGAGCATGGACAGGCGCAGAATCTTCTTACCTGCGTATCCATCATGACTCACAAAGGGAACATCTAGAGGTTAGAAGGCAAAGTAGACTTAGAGACCCTATTTTTTTAAGAGTTTTTTTCTTCTGTTTTTATTATTTTTTTAATGAATTTATTTTATTTGTTTATTTTTGGCTGCGTTGTGTCTTCGTTGCTGCGCACGGGCTTTCTCTAGTTATGGCGAGCGGGGCTACTCTTCGTGTTGGTGCACGAGCTTCTCACTGCAGTGGCTTCTCTTGCCGCTCAACATGGGCTCTAGGCACGTGGGCTTCAGTAGTTGTGGCACGAGTGCTCAGTAGTTGTGGCACGAGCGCTCAGTAGTTGTGGCTCTCAGGCTCTAGAGCACAGGCTCAGTAGTTGTGGCGCATGGGCTTAGTTGCTCCGTGGCATGTGGGATCTTTCCGGACCAGGGCTCAAACCCATGTCTGCTGCATTAGCAGGTGGATTCTTAACCACTGAGCCACCCGGGAAGTGTAGAGGCCCTATTTTTAAAGGACATCTCTAGGAGGTACAGGCTAAAGGTTGTGGGAATCGGCACCCTCCCGGAGTGGGGATTGTAAAGATATCATTGTTACCTCTCAAAGTGCATGTTATCCAGCACTCTTTGCTTGCATGTCAAGACTATATGGTCCTTGATGACAGCGATCCTGCCTTTGCCTCTCTGTCCCCCAGCATTAAGTAGAGCACCTGATGTAGCGGGTACCCGAATGCGGTGGCCAGCCAACCGTACTGTTGAGGTCCTCTGTTTAATAGGTCTGAAAGGGGAGAGGTAAGGACAGTGATTGAAGCATAAGCTGGAAGGTCCCGGCCTTGGAAGAACTTACCATCATCCACGAATGCTTTTCAGTTTCTCAGAGCCGTACACAGGTCAGGTTATTTGGGCAGCACTGTTGCTTGGGTTATCTGTTGCTATGGGACCAAACACCCCCAAACTTAGTGGCTTAAAGCAACAAACTCAGTTGTAGTATGTCCTGTGACTGGGCTCAGCTGGGTGGTTGCTCAGCTGGTGTCGCTTGGGGTCTCTCACGTGTTTGCAGGCAGATGGGATTGGAGTCATTTGGAGACTAACCAGGCCATGGGGAGAGCTGTAGGCCTCTCTCCTCCAGGCGTTCTCAGTGCCAGTCCGTGTGGTCTTTTCCCGTGGTCTCTCCAGCAGGATGACTCAGGGCCCCCAAGAATGTGAAAGTAGAAGCTGCCAGGCCTGTTAAGACTCAAGTCCAGAATTGGCGCAGTATCCCGTGTGCAGTATTCTGTTGCTTAAAACAAGTCACAGGAGCAGCCCAGACTCATTGTTGGAGCAAACGAAACAAGGGTGTGAGTGCCAGGAGCATGGTTCGTCGGGTGTCAGTATTGGAAGCCGGCTGCCTCCATTGCTGAGGCCTAAGAAAACTGCAGGTGCTCCTTACTCCCTTCTTTCCAGGGAGACCGTGCATTTACGATTTTATATGGACAACAGCAACAGCAGTTGCTGTATAATCTGTTGGGTTTTCTGTGAATGTGACACGTGCATGACCCTGTCCAGGCGTTATTACTTTACTTTCACAACAGACCTACATAGTGTTATTAAGCCCATTTGGCAGGTGAAGAAACTGAGGCTTAGCGCAGCTAAATACTTTCCAGTTAGAAACGGAAGAGTTGGAACTTGAACTTAACCTGGAATCTTATCACTTACATTGGGTTTCGGGTCCATGAGTGTGGGAACTCATAATTCAGATGCTTGAAAACGTATCGTTCATCTGCACTGAACAGTGATGTGACAGGACACTTTCCTTTTCTGACTTATCTCTAGAAAGCTGAAATGTGAAGGAAGAGAATCTCATCAATGGGCACCAACCCTGGAGGTCCTAATGTCTTTCTTGAATGCCCTTAGAGGCAGGGGTTAACAGCTTACCCATCTTCGTATCATACAGTATCTAGTTCAATGCCATGTATACCACAGACACTTCCTGTTTGTTGAATGGCTAAGAAAGAATAATTGACACTGGCTGCAAACAATACCATTCAAAACCATTACATTTATGTTTGCAGTAGAACAAGATGTCTTTCTGCTATTTGGTACATAGAAACAAAAGATGCATGGATTAGGTAAGCAGACAGTGACCACGCAGGCCTCTGGAGCAGGTGCTAGATTTAGGGCTAGACATTTGCAGAATTGATTCTGCAAGGACACAGGCCTTACAGCATTTGTCATAAGGTGTCTGCTTGGCCACTGACTTCCAAGATAATCTGGAGTTCTATGTGAGGAGGTCGTGTGGACCAGTGGTTAGGGCACAGACCCCACAGCCTGACTGCTGAGCTATCTCAGGCAGGTTATTTGTACTGTCTGAGTTCAGTTCCCTGAGCTAAAATAGGAATAAAACTGACACTTGCTAAAGCTGTGAGGGTGGGAAAAAAACTAGTTGTGGAAGCTCTTAGAATCATCCCTTGCACGTAGTAAATTTTTTGTAAGTTTTATCTACCATTATTTCTTTTCTAGAAATGCATTAAAAAGTAAGCAAACATCCAGGAGGAACAAAAGACTTCTATTTCATAGTTTCAGTTTTTGGATGGTGTGTGTGTGTCTCAGATGACAATTCTCATGAGCTCCTCTTAGATTTTGGGAATGTTTGTTCAGGTACTGGGTGTAGGAGTTTGCTTTTAGACACATCGTACAATCCCACCAAGCTGGAGTTTACGCCGTGTTTTCCTAGGTACCAACAAGTTAGGTCACTAAACTATTTCCTCTTCTCTAAGAATTTACAATTAAGTGGACACACAGTGGCCCCTGAGGAAGTGCTTCATCCTGTTTTTCCTTTGCTGAATCGTAGGCAAAAATACTGATGTATGAAGAGGTGTTCTTGGGGGAAAAAACAATGAGCATGTAATCTGAAAATCAGATCTCTGTGGCAAGTCAGAATGCTCAAATGTAGAGAAAGACGTAGGCAGGATACCGTGTGCTTTATTTTCCAGACCTGGGCATCTTTGACAGTAAAATGAGATGCCATTACTATTTCTGCCAGGATAATAAGCGTGAGGTGGGCCCGTGCCAGGCAGGGCGGGGAGAATGGAGACTGTAAAGCCACATGGACATAAGTTGCAGACCCTGAGGCCAGTTCTGTTCTGCAGACACAGTAGAAGTACCAGTTAACTTGCAAGGCGTAGTGGAAACAGCCGTCGGGACTGAGACTCATAAAAACATTCAGACAGCCCTCAACTGCCTGCCATTTCAGTGGAATCCATTACTGGTGGTTGAGTCCCTTAGCATCTTTACAGAAGTAAATTTCTTTGTTCCCAGCCCTCATATTGTGTGTCTCTCTCCTCTCCCGCATTTCTGCTGGCTGTCTTGATTGGAAATTTTGTCCCAGGGCCAGTTTCTTTGGCTAATCATGGATTCTGTCTTCCTTCGACACCTCTCCCCGCAGTTCTTGTCTGTGACCCTGGTCAGCTCCCAGGCCAGCAAGCACAATGCCTTCCCCACCTCCAGGCCCTCCAGGAGCACACCTCACGCTCTGCTGCCAACTCTCCCTGGACCAGCCCTGACGGCCATGCTCCACTGGCCCTGAGCACTTCCCGGCTGGGCTCACCACATTCTTCTTTCCTTATGCTTCTTCCTCGCGTCCTTTCCCTTCTCATTCTTACCCTCCCCTTTCCTTCTGGGAGCACTCATCTGTCCCATCTGAAGCTCTGATGTCTCCTGAGTCCATTACATTCTTAGTCATTTGCTGGCTCCATCGATACGGTGGCAGTGGACTCAGATCTCTGGTGGCAGGTTCAGCCTCTGCCCTGAGGCTAGCCCTTGGCTGGACCTCCCCACCATCACCTAAATAAGCATGTGTGCACCAAATGTCTCATTTCTGCCCTAACAGGCTTCCAGTCCGGAAGCACCCTGACTCTCTGAATCATCATTCACTTTGGGGACACTGGAAATCAAGCATCTATTTTTGTTCCTTATTCAGTCCAATGACAGTGTGCGCTCTTCTCTCACGACTGTCGCTTTAATATATAACCACGCCTCGTTTCATCATGCTTTGCTTTATCGCGTGTTGAAGATGATGCATTTTCTGCAGGTTGAAGGTTTGTGGCTACCCTGTGTCCAGCAAGTCTATCGGCACCATTTTTAAACAGCATTTGCTCACTTCCTGTCTGTGTCACACTTGGGTCATTTGTGCAATATTTCAAACTTTTTTATTATTTGTTATGGTGATCAGGGATCGACTCGCTGAAGGCTCAGGTGACGGTTAGCAATAAAGTATCTTTAAATTAAAGTATGTATGTTGTTTCTTAGAATGCTATTGCACACTTCATGGACTACAGTATAATGTAAACATAACTTTTATATGCCCTTGGAAACCAAAAAAATGTATGTGGCTTGCTTGACTGTGATCTTTGCTTGATCGTAGAGATCTGGAACCGAACCACAGTGTCTCTGAAGTCTGCCTGTAGAGATTCACCTTCTGTGTTTCCCCAGAATTCTTTGACCTTTTCCCTTGGACTTTATTCACTGTAAACACAATAATAACATATTACCACTAGTCATAACAGTGGTAGTAGGGGATAGTTGGGTGCCCACTGCATGGCAGATACTGAATGAACTTCGATACAGTTCTCACAGCCTTAACGGTCCTGGGCAGTTACTCCGAATATCTGTTTTATACATAATAAGACTTAGGGCTAGTAACTTCCCAGGGTCCCTTGGCTGGTCAGTGGTAAAGCCCTAAACGATATGAATGCAAGCCCGTCTCACACCGAAGTCTTCTAGGCTTTGCTCGGAAATTTCACTGTTACACGTGACTTGGAAGCAAGAAAGAGTGAAAAGGTTACGATGTATGTATATCTAGGTAGACAGATATTAAACACACTTGAATTCAGAAAGCAGATCCCATTAAGAAAACAAAATAATATTGGAAATAAGACTTGGTGTTCAGTGATTAATGCTGGCGTTTCTCAGGCAGAGAACAATACCTCTATTATGTATATGAGCGTGTCTTTAAAAGATGATTTCTTTTATGTGTTGGTTGATTTGTGTGGTGTTGGTTTCCTCGTAAAGTTGTAGGAGATAGAAGAATGACATTAGGCAGTGAATCAATTATGATTTGGGGCTTGTTTGCCTAAAACAAATATCAAGTAACCTTAATAAGAGAATACACAGCCCACACATGAATCAAATTGTTTCTGAAGGTCAGTTTTAAAGGTCTTCCTTCTTCTTTTGGTTAGCCCAGGGGTGAGTTAGAGTGGGGGCAATGCATGAATAGAATATAAACTGGGTGAGGTATTCATGAAATCATATGAATGAAAGAAAGCATTGTGTAGCGAGAACTGGCCTTGAGTGGCAGTCTGACCTGGGGAGGGAGGACCTGGGTGATAATCTCAAATACCACAGAGGACTTTCCTGTCTCGTCCCAGTGAGTTATAATGAAGCGATGCTCTGAGAGGTCTTTGTGGAGTAGAAGAGAGGAGGGCTGATGATGTTGAGATGCAGATGTGATTTCGGCATAGAAGACTGTTGTAACATTTAGTCTATTTTTGTCCTCCAATAACCAAGCGTGAGTTTCTAAAGAGAATGAATGTCTCTTCTGTGGCATAGCAACGTCTTCGTGTCCTTGGAAAGGCTGCTTTGTTCCATAGTACCAGGATTTATGTTCTCTGGCTTCTTGGGAGCCGTGAAAGGCTCTGAAATTGTAGGAAGCTGCCTCCTACCACTGCACCTGGTTGTCAAGGGCGCACGTGAAAAGGGCCTTTAAATGCTTCCCAGCCTCCGGGAAGGGGTTGTTTAATGAGGTAGTTTGAGCAGCATGGTAATTACAGTTCCAGGTGTTTCTATGAAGATTCTGTGAAGCAACTATGAACTGTCATTTTACAACATCATTTTATAATAATATATTCCTAAGTGAAAAAAAAGTTATACAGTTTCTCCACTGTAGCACAAAACTCTGTTTCGTGCATGGACAACTGGAAAGATTTATTAACAGAAAATTTGCCATTACAATGAGGATCATTCTTGCCTGCCTCATGAATGACTGAAACTTGATAGATTTGGGTCAGGTCGATATTTACAGAGATACTCATGATAATGGGCCTTCCATGATGGCTGTAGTCACATCAGTTTCTGGTTGTTTTGTAAAGACAACTGGGCTCTTGTGTGTTGAATGCTAACCGTAGATATATAAATATCTCTAAAAAGAGAAAGAGTCATGTTATGGTATTACCACAAACTGCCTCCCCATGTAAGGTAATTAGTGTCATAATTTTGTATCTAGATTCTAAATAAGAAAACTTTTTTTAAATAAAAGATTCCATTAAAGCTTGAAAATAGAAAATTCACCCTTCATCCTTGCATGCTTACAAATTATGATCATTATACATATCTGCTTACATTCATTCATAGTGACTTCACATAGATGAAATCAAAATATAACTCAACTTCGTGTGCCCGACACACAGTGAGGCCAAACAAACTGAAATGTCAGAGTTTGGAGCACAGAAAGGTTTATTGCAGGGCCATGCAAGGAGAATGGGTGGCTCGTGCCTCCCCAAACCCTGAACTCCTTTAGGGTTTCAGCAAAACATTTTTAAAGGCAAGGTGAGGGAGGGGTGTGGCTGGTTGTTGCAAAATTCCTGGTGTAAAATCCTTTGTTCTTTTAGCTGTCTAAGTAGGTCCTGTAAACTTCCAACAAGACAAATACTATTCTCTGTTCTGCAACTTTTTATCTCTATGTGAATGGAAAAGTGTTATATCCTTAAAGGTCACAGCCTTGAGAATGGGCTCTCCTGTATATTTCAGGCTATAAGCAACATTCTTAACTCAAAGCAAAAGCAATAGAATACAAAGGTTAAAGTAAAAGAAACATCTAATATGGAGTCAGATTTGTTCTTCCCTATTACATAAATATAATTTGATCTCGCTCTCATTTTAATTTTTTAACTTAATGTTACCTTGGAGTAGAACTCTTGCTCATAGCCAAGTCACCTTCCTAATGACTGTAAAATATTCCCTTGGGTGTGTGTTGTTATAAATAACCCTGCCACAGACATCTGTGTTTGTAGCATTTCTTTCCTTTGTACTTTTGTCTTTAGGGTAGAAAATTGGTTCTGGAGCACATTGGGGGTAAATATTTTTTATTTTGCATTCAATGCATTTTGCATTGAATGCCCTTGCATTCCAGAAAGGTTGTAATGTGATGTGGAGGGTAATGACTTCACCCTCAGCAGGGCTGGAATATAGGGATGTGTAGTGGTTAGTTCTAAGTGTGGTCAGTGAGAAATCAAGCAGGGAGGAGTAGGCTGGGATGTCTAGGATATTCCAGCATCGGACAGTCTGTGCAGAGTGGCCCTCGGGGAAGCTCTTGTGATCTTTGGCCTCTATTTGGACTAATTTCTTCTTTTATGGTTAATTTTAAATTCCTGGTGTGAATGTTGCAATCCACTTGTAGTTGAACATTTTCCCCATCAAATGATTGAACTTTAGTGAGCATTTAGTGAGAGCCAGCTGGAAGATATCTAGATATCATTACCAGTGTAAACCAGCAGAAACCATGACAGATGTATTATTTATAAATGGCCTCTGATAATAGGATTAATAAGAAACAGAAAATACTCCAAGAAATTGTTGGAAGTTTCATAATAGTTCTTTATCTAAGGTGAATTGTATGAAAATTGGAATTCCTTCAACCAGTCACCCCGTGAGTCTTGACTGAAGTTGAAATGATGCAGACTCGGAACCACAAGCAACTGGGTGTTACTAGACCGTCAATTTTGAGGCGTGGGTAACAAGTACATGAGAGAGGAGACTTAGAAGGGACCAGACCACAGGCCCCTATTTGTTATGTTAGGGATTCCAGACTTTATCCTATAGGCAGTGGGTCACCATTAAAGGTTTTAAGCAGGGTTTTAAGCACAGTTCATATTTTCAATTTAAAACAAATTGGCAAAGGAAATAACTAGCAAATCAAAGAAAAGTATAAATGCCCCATAAATATAAAAATATATCACTCGCACTCATAAATAAACACAAATTGACACGAGTGAGATACTACCATTTTTCGCTTATGACTTTGGCAAAGATAAAAGAAATTGATGACCACACTGTGTCAGCAGGTGCAAGAGTAGGTTGGGAAACAGCCACTCCCATACACTGTTGGTGGAAGGATGAATCAGTCAGTGCAAGCTTTCTAGAGGACAGTTTGGTAAAAGTAATCAAAAAAAAAATTTTTTTAAGATGTTGGGGGTAGGAGTTTATTAATTAATTAATTTTATTTTTTTGCTGTGTTGGGTCTTTGTTTCTGTGCGAGGGCTTTCTCTAGTTGTGGCAAGTGGGGGCCACTCTTCATTGCGGTGCGCGGGCCTCTCACTATCACAGCCTCTTTTGTTGCAGAGCACAGGCTCCAAACGCGCAGGCTCAGTAGTTGTGGCTCACGGGCCTAGTTGCTCCGCGGCATGTGGGATCTTCCGGACCAGGGCTCAAACTCGTGTCCCCTGCATTGGCAGGCAGACTCTCAACCTCTGTGCCACCAGGGAAGCCCAAGTAATCAAAATTTTAAATGCACTTACCCTTGACCTTACAATTCATCCTCCGAACAGAGGATGGTGAGGCAGGAAGAACATTCCAGACAGAAGATGCCGCAAAGTTACAGATTTGAGGAGGAGCATGCCCAGAAGGAGTCACACGTTTCCAGGGATTTAACCTACATGTGTGCTTGCAGTAAGATGGATGTGCAAGGCTGTTCATTACAGATTGTGTATTGTATCAGAAAACTGGAAACAAGACAAATGTCATCGGTGGAGGGCTGGTTATATAAATCATGGTCTTTCTACACAGAGTGCCAGTGAGCCACAAAAAAAGCCTAAGGTACATATCTTCAGGTACGGGGAGAACCTTAAGATGGACGGTTAAGTGTAAAAAGCCAGGTGAGGTGCAGAACAGTAGGTGTGTTGTGATCTTATTCATGATAATTTGTTTACTTCTGTATTTCATCTTTTAAATTTTATTTTTAAATAGAAGTTATATATATTTAAGTTGTACAACATGATTTGATACACATGTAATGAAATGATTATTTCAGTCAAGCTAATTAACATATCACCTACTCATACAGTTACCATTTTTCTGTGTGTGTGATGAGAGCACCTAAAACTTACTCTTAGCAAATTTCCCTTAATAATACTGTACTGAGTACTGGACAGATTATACGTAGACATGTTGGTTTCTGAATAAAATTTTTTTCTGCAAAAATATGGAAGAAACATTTAGGAGTGTAGTGGGCTTTGGGGAACAGAACTGAGTATTGTCGTTAGATGAAGGATGAGGGCTTGGCATTTCATCGTATTCCTTTCTTTGCATTTGAATGATTGCCCTAAGTATATGTTACTCTTATGCAAAATAATTATAAAAGATACATTCTTAGTGAATTTTAAACAGACATCATCTTTGCCTGATTTAATCTTAGTTCATCGACACATATATCACTTATGTGCCATTTACTTATCTAAGCTTTTAACATGTATTAACTCATGTTATTAATCACAGACCCATATAAGACCAGAACTATTTTTATTCCCATTTTGCAGATGAGGGAACAAAGGTGCAGACAGGTTAAGCAGCAACTTGCCCAAAGGTCACACAGCTCTTAAAGAGTAGAAACAGAACTCGAACTCCAGTAGCCCGGCACCCCAGCCCACTATGCCTTCATTCAATCATTTTAATTTGTCGACATTGAAACAGGAAGCTGTTCCTAGAGTAAGGTCTTGGTAATATATACGATTACTTGTTACTAAATTGAAGTACTTTTTGTTTAGTCTCTAAACAGTTTTATTTATTAAGAGACTGAGGTTGTTTCTGGCCTCTGTTCCAACAAGTGCCTCTTTTTCAGGTGCAGAATTTGTTCAGCCTTCATCTGCCCACAATGAGGCCATTATATAAGGTGGGAAGCCCCTCCTTCGTCTTTATCAACCCTGGTTTTGCTTTCCAAAAGGGAAATGCACAGAGTTATCCCTTCCAGGCATGCTGTGAGTCCCCACCAATGGGTTGGCTAGGACACACTCACATCTGTCTTCTATCATCTCAAGCTGCAGGCTCCCAGCCTCAGCTTCCTGACTACCCCAATGCAGAAAGCTTTATCAGCTCAAGGTCGTATGCCAAGGGGTCTTTTGGCTTTCTGTCTACCTACATCAAGCTTGGAAAACAACATAGTGTAACTTAAGCTGGATCTGAAGCCAGGGTGATAAGATGAATGCAGGTAAAACTTTCACTCTTTTCAAACTTACGTCATGAAAATGACAGTAATATCTGATCAGGTAAACCTTCTTAGCAGTGGAGTATTTGAAAAAACAATGCAAGGGAACATCTTTCTTTTTCTGACTGTCTGATGCTACTTAATGGCTCACGGTGCCCCATTGTTGTGTAGCTGAGGTTTCTCCTCCAAATTCCTTTGTTCAACAAATACCTACCCAAGATCTCCTAAATGCCAGGCATAGAAAATTGAGAGCTAAATAAGACAAAAGTCTGCCTACACTGAACACACCCTAATGGAAGAAAGAGAACTGGCAACCAGTAATTCCAAGGCTGCCAAATTAGTGATCATGAAGTATACACAGAGTGTCTGGAAGCACAGAAGAAGTAGTTCCTTGATTGTCTTAATTCAGTTCCAATTGAGAAATACTGCATGGGGAAATGACCGGAAGTCTCCATTGGGAAATACTTGGGTTTTTTCAGTGCCTGTGCGTGCATGCATGCAACAGACACTTATGTGGCACCTAGAAATGCAAGCACTGGCAGCTATATGAAGACAATATGATAG
The DNA here is from genome assembly GCF_949774975.1 of Lagenorhynchus albirostris. Lineage (NCBI taxonomy): Eukaryota > Metazoa > Chordata > Mammalia > Artiodactyla > Delphinidae > Lagenorhynchus > Lagenorhynchus albirostris. Next base: position 94,792,273 of record NC_083104.1, on the reverse strand, counting down.
AGTTATTGCCCGTTGAGAAGTTAAACCTTCTAGTGGCTCACCATTTGGTCTTCTGTTTGTTCTGTGAGCATTCGTTTTGTACTTACTAAACGTTAAGCACTGAGGTAGGCCCTCGGACAGAAAGATGAAAAAATCCAGTTCCTACCCTTAGGGACTTGAGCCTGGCCCCACTGGTGCAGGAGGAGAGACTGTAGTAGAGCACGGAGGAGCAAAGAAGACCGAGTAAGGTTCTATAAGGACTTTGGAATGGGCGTTGAAGTTCTGTAAGAGAGAAGAGATATTCCAGGTACAGGAAAAATGCTGCAAAGTTATAGAGAGACAGGTCCAAAAGAAATGAAAGAAGAAACTTGGGTCTTTTTTTTTCAAAGAGTTTTTTTTTTTTTAATTCACTTTTGGCTGTGTAGGGTCTTCATTGCTGTGCACGGTCTTTCTCTAGTTGTGGCGAGCGGTGGCTTCTCTTGTTGCGGAGCACGGGCTCTAGGTGCGTAGGCTTCAGTAGTTGCAGCATACGGGCTCAGTAGTTGTGGCACACGTAGGATCTTCCCGGACCAGGACTTGACCCCGTGTCCCCTGTATTGGCAGGAGGATTCTTTTTTTTTTTTTAAACATCTTTATTGGAGTATAATTGCTTTACAATGTTGTGCTTCTGCTGTATAACAAAGTGAATCAGCTATATGTATACATATATCCCCATATCCCCTCCCTCTTGCATCTCCCTCCCACCCTCCCTATCCCACTCCTCTAGGTGGTCACAAAGCACGGAGCTGATCTCCCTGTGTTATGTGGCTGCTTCCCACTAGCTAGCTATTTTACGTTTGGTAGTGTATAAATGTCCATGCTACTCTCTCACTTCATCCCAGCTTACCCTTCCCTCTCCTAGCGTCCTCAAGTCCATTCTCTACATCTGTGTCCTTATTCCTGTCCTGCCCCTAGGTTCATCAGAACCATTTTTTAAAAAATATATTCCATATATATGTGTCAGCATACGGTATTTGTTTTTCTCATTCTGACTTACTTCACTCTGTATGACAGACTCTAGGTCCATCCACCTCACTACAAATAACTCAGTTTTGTTTCTTTTTAGGGATGAGTTATATTCCATTGTCTATATGTCCCACATCTTCTTTATCCATCCATCTGTCGATGGACACTTAGGTTTCTTCCATGTCCAGGCTATTGCAAATAGTGCTGTAATGAACAGTGTGGTACATGTTTCTTCTTGAATTATGGTTTTCGCAGGGTATGTGTGGCAGGCGGATCTTAACCACTGTACAACCAGGGAAGTCCCAGAAAGTTAAGTGTCTTAAGAGCAACTTAGTTGGAATGCTATTCAAGGTCAGGGGAGAAAGCTGTTACCTTCAACTCCCACAAAAGTGTTTGTGAATAATAGATGAAATTTAGTGAGTACTTAATCTGCCAGGTACTATTATTCTAGATGTGGTCCATGCATGTTCTTATTTAATTCTCACCGTAGCCCCACAAGGTATTATTATCCTCCTTTTGCATTTGTAGAAAGTGAAATGCAGGGAAGTTCAGTATCTTGTTGAGGTCACGTCTTCGTGAGTAGGGGGGCCAGGATCGAGCTGGTTCTTTGCCCTCCAAAGCCTGCAGACTTAACCATAGCACCACAGCCACAGTCCTTAAACAATGGCTAGACTTTGGACGGAGAGAACGAGGGGGGAGGCTATTCAAAACAGAGCACATGGGATAAGCAGAGACACAGCGGTGGAAAGTCAGAAGCGTGTTTTACAAGTTTGACTTAGTTGGAGCGAGGGTTCATAATAGACAGGTGCTGGGACATATGTTAGGATTAGATCGTGGAAAATAGTAAAGACTGTGGAGCTGGGCTTTTATTCTCTTGCCAACTTTTGAGCAAGGAGGTGACGTAATCACAGCTGGCCTGTGGGTGACTCACTGGCAGTTACAGATGTAACCGACGGGGACAGTAGAGAGCCTGGCAGGGGGAGGCCAGTTAGTAACAGTCTAGGCAAGAGATAATTGGAGCCTGCCTGGGGTGGTGTCATCCCGAAGGAAAAGGAGAAGAGAGATTTGAGAGACACGGAGGAAGTCGAAATGACAAGACTTGGGAGACAGATATGGGGGCGAGGGAGAATGAGAAATCAAAGATAGCGTTGGAGCTTTGACCCTGGGTACCTCATGATTGATGGTACTTTTTTTTAACAGGAATAGGTAAGAGTTGAATTCAGGTGATGAGAAGAGAAAGGGCATTCCATTTTTGACAAGGAATCCTCGTGGCCAGAGAGGGCCTAGAAGGCCCCCATCACACAAGGAAGGAGAAGCCATCTCCTGGGAATGCCAGGTGCCCAGGCTGGGTTCCGTTGTGTCTTGAGAGAACAGCTTTAACTGCGTGAGGCAGGGGTGTGTGTTTTCTAGGGTTCCCACAACAAAGCACCACAAACTGACTGGCTTGAACGACAGAAATTTATGGTCTTAGAGTCCTGGAGGTTGGAAGACCAAGATCGAGGGAAGCAGCAGGCTTGGTTTGTAGGTTGTGGAAAGAAGATCTGTCCGTGCCTGTCTCCTAGGTTCTGATGGTTTGCTGACAACCTTTGTCATTCCTTGGCTTGTGGGTACATCACCCTGGTCTCTGCTTTCATCTTCACTGTGTGTGTGTCTGTGTCCAAATTTCCCGTTAGTATAAGGATTCCGGTTAGACTGGATTAGAGGCCCATCCTACCTCGAACACCAACTCATCTTAGTCTGACTCATCACATCTCTAATGGATTTATTGCCAAGTAAGGTCACATTCTGAGATACTGAGTAGGACCACGACGTGTGAATGTGGGGGGAATACAATTCAGCCCACACCAACAGTGAAAGAGATGAAGGCCTTCTTGCTCTCAGGTTTCTCTTCTCTTAGGCATCTTCTGGAGGTTTGTGAGCAAGTCATCATTGGCTTAACATGTTTTATCATGTCAGTAAGAGCTGAGGTCTGGTGGCGACTCCTTACTGGACTTGCAAATATTTTTAATTAGCAAAGGAATGTCAGTACCTCACTTATTCCCATGAACGGCATCCTCCTGGCTTCTCAGCTCTAGAGCACTTCTAAGCAATGGCAGTCCTTCTCCCAAGAAGGACTTTTCCTCCAGGAAAAGTAGTGCATAGCCAGGAGCACATGCCTAATAGCTAGAGTACTCTCACTTGGGAATAAACTGCTTGAGAGAAAGGACAGGTGAAAACCAGAGCCCCAGCTGGGGGGACCCAGGATGTTTAGGTGCAAAGAGAGTCCCACAGTCAGTACCCAGTAGAAATGGATTTGTGCCCATATTTTTTCTGCTTCGGACATCAAGCTTTGTCCATAAAATCGTTTACAGCTTTTAACTCAAATTGGTTTTCTTCTTCTTGGAAAATGAATTATTTCACCTTGTTGAAAAAAATAATAATATCCTCCCCCAAATTTTGTTAAGGTATCTGGTTTTTCCAGATTCACACTCATCCTCATAAGGCTTATAGGCTGGTGTGTCCAAGCAGGATCAGAGGAAAACACATTTGGATCACGATACGTGGCCCTTCCTCATGAAATGCCAACCCAAGGAGACCTTGGCTGTGCTCTGTATATCAGATGGCTATAAGTTTGGGCATCTCAGATGGATGGGCATGCATGAGTGAATCACGAAGAGCTCTGCCCTGGGTGTTTATAATTCAGATCCAGTCCTTCCCTAAATAGCTCTTTGGTGGTTTTCCATTTTTCTGTTGGTATATTTACATTTATACCCCATTTATATGATTTTCCAAAGCTTGAGGCTGATAGCTTAAACCTTTCCCTTCACTTCCAATTTCATTGCTCTTCCAATCTCTATAGCCCTGAAAATGAGCTTTTCTGAGCTCCTCATTAATTTTTCACTTCTCTCCCTGAGGGAGATGCAGATATGCAGTACTAGGATTGCAGGCCAAAGAATGTTTGGCAAGCCACTTCTGTGCCCAGTGATAGGTTTCAGAAACATATCTCCAGGGATTTTGACAAGGGAAATGCCCAGAATCTGCTCACACTCTATTTATGGGGTTCCTATTAGTCCTTGAGAAAGTTGCACTATATCCCAATATCAGGGTGTGCAGTGATTTGCTCTTTCTTTTTTTAGTTGGGTGTTACGAGTAGCAGTGCCATATATTAGCAAGGTCACTGGTCTAGCTCTTACTAGCTGTATGACCATGGACAAGTGAGTTCACCTCTCTGAACCTTATCTCTTCATCTTTAAAATGTGAGGCTTAAATTGGACCATGTCCAAAGGTCGGTCACATCTAAGCCTTCTCTCATTTTGACAGCAGCCGGGCATTCTTCTCTACGAGTACAGAGAAAATCATTTAACCAGTTTCTCTCACTGTCACTATTGCTGTAGCCAAGAACAGATTCTATGTGTTGGAAGGCTAAAAAATTCACTGGCATCCAGCTTTATGTGAGAAACATGCCCCAGAGAAATCCTCCTGTTAGAACAGCTCCGTTGCCAGCACACTTGACATTGAATACTGTCTCCAGACCTTCCCTGCCCTCCTTCCCACCAGACCCACACAACCTTCACTCCTGATTTAGAAGACTGAACACTTTTCTTTAGGGATATTTTAAAAAGTTATGTCAGAATGCTGGAGTTTCACGTTCTCTAGGACAAGAGTGGGCCAGAGACTTCTGAAATAAGCCTAGAGGCTCTGTGAGCACGAACGTGCTCCATTGGTAAAATTAACCTTATTGAAATCCTTACCCAGTTGCCTGAATTGGAACTGGGGTGTGTACAGGGTCCAAATGGATAAGGCTTTCAGGATGCTAAAGTAACCAAATCACTGGTGCACGTGATTTCCTTCTGCAAAGTCCTCTAAGATGAGATAACCTTCCGAATATATAGATGGTCTTCCAAGACCTAATAATTCAAATGCTCAGTGAACAAAATAGGATAAATGCTTTTTTTTTTATTTCCCCTATTTTCAGCACTGTGCACTGCCTGTGTCTGATGTCTAGAAGTAGTAATCTTGGGAATAAACTTTTGATCAGGAGCCAGAAATGCTGTCTGTGAAAATGAAATTCCCTTACATTGTCCTTGAGGACAATAAACAGTGTCACAGGAAGGAAAATATCAAAAGAAAACCTGGTGGAAAAGAGGATAAAGAGGTGTTAGGGATTAGGTAGTACAGCAATGTTAGTTTTGTAAAAGTTTTTTTTGCGGTACGCGGGCCTCTCACTGCTGTGGCCTCTCCCGCTGCGGAGCACAGGCTCCGGACGCGCAGGCTCAGCGGCCATGGCTCACGGGCCCAGCCGCTTCGCAGCATGTGGGATCTTCCCGGACCGGGGCACGAGCCTGTGTCCCCTGCATCGGCAGGCGGACTCTCAACCACTGCGCCACTAGGGAAGCCCTTTGTAAAAGTTTTTAATGGCTTGCTTCCTTAATAGAAAACCAGAGGATTTTTCAAGCTGAGCTAAAAATGAGAATATTTTTAGAAAAATACAGCGAGCGCTCGGAGTACAGACAATTTGTTACATCAACATTAAATCAAAATGTGTTGGATAGCAATGGATTATTTCCCCACATAAGGAGAGAGTAGGATAGAGTGCAATATTTAAAATACTGGGTGAGAAAATCCTGAGTGTCACTCTTTTCATGTACCCAAAAAGTGTTGAAAATAAAAAAATTAGAGCAGTAATTATTATGAGTGAAGCTCTGCCTGATGTCTTGGTGTATCCCCAGTTTCCTTCCGGAATTGGGTTGTTCTCCTAGATTAACTCCCCTGCTGTTCTGTTTCTCATGCATAAAGTGAAGGGTTTGGAATAGATAGTCTCTGAGGCCCTGGCCAGCCCTAACACTCTTTGGTTTTAAATTAACACATACGGGAAAAACATGTCAAATTTTATTAAGTTTTCTGTTACATTCAAATATAGTAACAGCAGAAAAGATAGACAAAATATTTGCAAATGTTAGCAAAATATCTCTTTGCACAACACCTTCCCCAGCTGCTGTTCCAGGTTATAACTATTTGAAAAGGCTGTATGATGTTATCTGAAGACTTATGTAAATAAGAAGCCAAAAAGAAGTGTGGTTTGGCCCTTTAAATGCTATAGCAGTAGGCTACCCTTACAGGGAATTTAGGAATATGATAACAAATGATGGCCCACTTGTCATTTCTTGTTCCTTTCCTAGTTTGACTAACAAGTCACAAAGAATTGCAGGTAAGATAATTCTTGCCACCCTTTCTCTTGAGCCAGAGCAGATGTTAATACTTAAAGAGAAAAAACACTGTGAGCCAAGAAGGGATAGTTTAAGGTCTAGGCACAGACTTTTGGGGATACCACTGATGGCCCTCTATCATCCACTCCACATTATTCTACCTCCTACCTCTGTTTATCATAATGTTGCCATCCTTTTTCTTCCTTCCTTCCTCCTCATCTGGTGCCCTCTCCATGCTTTCCTTCTCCTCCACCCAGTCACCAGTGGCCCTCATAAGGCATCACTTCGCTCCAAGTCAACATACTAGCGATGTCTGACTATTGAAGATTATATCATTAGAGTCCTGAGGGGGAACACTGTTAACCAGCAATTCTGTGCTTAGGTAACCTATCATTCCAGTGAAATAAAAACATTTTTAGCAATAAAAATCTAAAAGAGTTTACTATAAACAGATAATCACAAAAAGAAATGAAAAAATATAATTCAGGAAGAAGAAAGTAGAATGCATAAAAAAGGAGTAGAATGTAGGAAGCAATAATGAGCAAATAAGTTGGTAAAACCTTATAAATAAGCGCTGATTGTTTAAGAATAAACATGATTATTATGAGCAATCGGAGGGTTAATTAAATAAAGGCAGAACTAGTATACTAGATAACAACATATAAAAAAGGAGGGCAAGACCTGAGTAAAGACATTCTAAGCTTCCAGTATTATATGGGAGGTGAGGATAGAGATTCATTTTGAACTTTCAAAGTCAAGTAAGCATATTAAATATTTAAGGCTAACCACTAAAAGAACAGAAGTAGATATATAACTTAAACTAGTGAAGAGAGAAAAGGAAAAAGAAAAGAAACCTCATCTCTCTAAAAGAAGGAAAAATAGAAAGAAAAATCATGATAGCATGAATAAGAGTAGAAATAAATCCAAGTATATCAGTGATTATAATAAAAGTAAATGGTCTATATATACCAGTTAAAAGATAGAGGTTGCTAAAAAGTATATAACAAAATTAGGATATAAGTTCTTTATGAAATATACCTAAAACATAAGAAAAGTTTAGAATAAAAGGACATAAAAGATAGACAAAGCAATATTTTTTTAAAAGTATGCTAGTTTATCTACATTAATATCAGGCAAAAATAATTTAAGTCAAGAAACATAAAGTTGGATCATTGTGTATTGATAAAAGGACCATTCAGTAGGAAGGTGTAACAATTCAAAATATGTATGTATCTAACCTCATGGTCACAAATATATACAGCAAAAGTTGGTCAAACACAAAGATAAATGAATAAACCTATTAATATATGTCAATCATTGATAGGTCAGACCGACAAAAAGAAGTAAGGATAAAGAAAACAAAAATACACAAGCTGTAAGATGGCCAAAGGCCATCGTAAGTTTAGAAATTAAAAATTAACATCTTTCATGGATTATTTTATGGATTAAATATGTTATGAGTTATATTTTATGGATTAAATACAAATTTACTTTATGGATGAAAGAATAAATTATACTCAATATTAAATATTTAGAACTGACTGAAAATATATTACATGTCAGATATATGTGAAATATAGTTAAAGCAGTAAAGGGAAGTTTATGACCTTAAACGCATACCTTAGAAAAGAAGAAAGATTGAAAAGAGCCAAAGTTAATGAATCAGAAAACAATGAAACAGGGACTTCCCTGGTGGCGCGGTGGTTAAGAATCCACCTACCAATTCAGGGGACACAGGTTTGAGCCCTAGTCTGGGAAGATCCCACATGCTGCTGAGCAACGAAGCCTGTGTGCCACAACTACTGAGCCTGCGCTCTAGAGCCTGTATGCCACAACTACTGAAGCCTGTGCACCTAGACCCTGTGCTATGCAACAAGAGAAGCCACCACAGTGAGAAGCCCGTGCACCACAATGAAGAGTAGCCCCCGCTTGCCACAGGTAGAGAAGGCCCGTGTGCAGCAATGAAGACTCAACACAGCCAAAAATAAAATAAATAAAATTTAAAAAAAGAAAATGAAACAATAAATAAGAGCTATAGACAGAAATACAGAGGTACAGAACAAACGTATGGACACCAAGGGGGGAAAGTGGCGGGGGGACGGGGGTGGTGGTTGTGGGATGAACAGGGAGATTGGGATTTACATGTATACACTAATATGTATAAAATAGATAACTAATAAGAACCTGCTGTATAAAAAAATAAATAGGGCTTCCCTGGTGGTGCAGCGGTTGAGAGTCCACCTGCCGATGCAGGGGACACGGGTTCGTGCCCTGGTCCGGGAAGATCCCACGTGCCGCAGAACGGCTAGGCCCATGAGCCATGGCCGCTGAGCCTGCGCGTCCGGAGCCTGTGCTCCGCAACGGGAGAGGCCACAACAGTGAGAGGCGCACATACTGCAAAAATAAATAAATAAATAAATAAATAAAATTAAAAAAAAATCCAATTCTAAATGATTACTGAATTAAAGAAAACTTTATAATAAAAACTAGAGAATACTAAGAAATAAATGATAAATAAATTATTACATATTAAAAAAGATCTATAAAACCTAAAAACAGTTATTTGAAAAGACCTGAATTAGATAAAAATCTAGCAAAAGTAATTACATAAAAATGAAGATGACACAAATTTTAAAAATACTAGAAATGAACATAACTACAGAGTGCAGGTTTTTATTCAGAAGAAAAAGCTGAACTATTTTATGCCAGAAATTTAAAACCTAAATTAAAGACTTCCTAGAAAATAATATAAGTTGCCAAAATAGGAGCTAGTAGAAATAGAAAACCTGAATAAACTATAACCAGTATCCCAATTAAATGAGCCGTTTAAAAATCATCCTTTTCTAAAACTTTTTTTATTGAGGTATAGTTTACATGCAGTAAATTTTGCCCTTTTTCATGTACAGTTCTATGAGTTTTGATAAGTATAGAAATGTAAACCCCACCACAATTAATTCATAATGCAGTTTTATTGCTCTTAAAAACTTCCCTCATGCCCTTGTAGACAACTCTTTCTCCTACCCTAGGCCCCAGTAACAGCTGATTTGTCTTCTGTCCTCATAGTTTTGTCCTTTCCAGAATGTTACGTAAATAGGATCAGAAAGTTTGTAGCCTTTTGAGAATGTATTCAGATTCATCCCTGTTACGATGTATGCCAGCAATTCGTTCTTTTTTCCTGTGAGCAATATTCCATTGCGTGGATATGCCGCCATGTATTCATCAAACCAGTTGGAGGGCTTTTGGGGTTTTTTTCTAGTTTTTGACAGTTATGTATAAACATATTTTTGTTTCACCCAGGTAAAGTTGCTGAGTCATATGGTAAGGGTATACTTAATTTTATAAGGTATTGCCACACTGGTTTCCAAAGTGGCTGTACCATTTTGCATTCCTGTTAGCAAAGTAATGAGTGCTAGTTGCTTTGCCTTCTCAGCAACACTTGGTATTGTCCATTCTTTTCCTTTAGCCATTCTACTAGGTATGAGTGGCATCTCACTGTGGTTTAAATTTGCATTTCCCTAATGATTAATGATGTTGAGAGTCTTCTCATGTATTTACTTTCATTTTTATATCTTTTTAAAAATCTTTTGACCATTTTTTTAAACTGGGTTGTTTTTCTGTTCTGAGTTTTCAGACTGCTTTATATATTCTGGATAAAAAATAGAGTAGTTTAAAATCACCCTTCTTTAAAAAAAAAAAGAAAAGAAAGAAATAAAATATAGGCCTGGGTGATAATTTAGATAAATGCTACCCAACTGTCAAGGAACAACTGCAAATTACATATTCCAGACCACGGAAAATGAGAGAAAGCTTCCCAATCATTTTATGGTATAACCACAATGCCAAAAACACATTGTGAGAAAGGAGAATTTGTAGATCAGTTTTACTTGCGAACATAGAATAAATACTATCAAACTAAATCCAGTAAGTGGGGAAAATATGTCCAGTTGGGGTTTATCCATGCAAGTATGGGTTAACATTAGAACATGTTTCATGTAATTTACCATATGACCATGTTAAGGAGAAAATCCTATAATTATCTCAAAAGAAGCAAAAGCATTTGATGAAATTTAATATCCATTCATGATATTAAAGAGAGAAAAAAAGGTAGCACATTACAAATAAAAGCAGGCTTCTTTAACCTGGTAAAGTGTACCTACAAAACACACCACACTAATGGTGAAATATTGGAAACATTTTTTTCTGCTGATAGCTCAAAGAGAAGAATGTTCACTCTCACTACTTCTATTTAACCTAGTCTGGAGGTCCTACCTAGAGAAATGAGATGCGATGATTTCTACATAGAGAATCCATGTGCAAGAGAAGCTATAGAGAACTTAGAATATGGAAGATTTGGCAAGATTGCTGAATATAAGGTTAATATATGTGTGTTTATATATTGATATGTATACGTGTATATATATAGATATGTATACGTGTATATATATATTGATATGTATACGTGTATATATATATTGATGTGTATATGTGTATATATATATTGGTATGTGTATGTGTATATATAATCAATAGAGGTCATATATATCAGCTAAAAGTAATAACAAAACATAATGATAATTTTTAGAGATTCTATTCTTGACCGCCCAAAAAAACCACTGGGAGCTGTGATTCTGGTTTATATAGTTGATTCTCCATTTCACCCCTAAAGGACCTGAATCTTCTGACTTCTTTACAAATATCTGTTTCCCGGTTCTGTCCTCTGTATGTGTATATCTTGGTTCTTTTAATTTTATTCCCAAATCTTTATAAATAATTACTATGTTTCAGGCACTCACTTTTATCCAGCACCTATGTAGCAGGTTTGCTTTTTTAGATCTGGAAAAATTCCTATGTCTGCTCTCCATTGCCTTCTAAACATGGATCAAATAGTCTTTGGTTCGACCCTACTCTCTGTATATAACATTCTTTCCTCCCAAACTTTGCCCACCTTTGATTCTGAGCCTTTTGGATATCATAAAATTGTCCCCCCAGTAATCCTGAAAAAGGCCTTCTAAAGTCAACTTCAACATTTAAATGACTCCCTCGTCTGCAGGAGGACAGAGGATACAATGTAATACACAGTAAAACAGCTCCTCGTGTGCTCTCAGGGCTGGGACAGTGTGACACTATTCAACTCTGTATCCTCTGAGCCTAACAGAGACTCTGGCAAAAACAGGGTGCCAATTATATTTTTTAATATACAGAACTTCAGAGGACCAGAAAACAGAGGGATTGGTTTTAGATTTTCCACAAGCAGGTAGGGAGGTGCTGCTTCATCCGCCCTCTCTCCTTTACCTTTGCTGTCATTGTTCAGTCATAAAGTGACCTCCAATTAGAGTCCTCCACTGTGAGTTGTCAGGTCTGGACAAGAGTACAAACGCAGTCGCCCTCCCCCTTGGCCCTTGGGTTGACTCCTTCTCTTCCCACATTAGGCCCATCCCCCCACCACGAGGAGCCTCTGGGGCACAGGTGTGGACACCCACCAGAACACCTGCCCAAGATCCATCTTCTTGAAGGTCTTGGCCATCTAGGCAAAGAATTAAATGGTCCCAAGTACCCAATACCCAGAATATGGTTTAAAAGGGGATGCAGACTTCAGGTGGGCAGACTCCCTTGGCCCAGACATCTTACCTGTATGGCGGGGCAGAGTTGAGGGCAGGTGTCCTTGGGTACCAGGCTTAGGACAGGCTTTCTCTGCTTCCTGCATCAGGCATAGATCAGCTTGTTTCCTGAAGAATTCTGGCTCAACATACTGTCATCTTTTTAGGTATAATCATAACATGTAAGAGCTTGAAAAGACCTTTGAAGTCATCTTATCTGAACTTTTCATCAACTGAGGAAACCAAGGCCAGAGAAATGAACTGACTTGCCAACAACAGTCATACAATGGGGTCAGCACTAAATAAGTAATAGAAAACCAGGTCTCCAGATTCCAGATGGTATTTCTCATTCCTGTCCTTCTAGCTGTGTGTTCAGTGCCTATCACTGTAGTTCCAGAATGCTTTGGCAAGCTATGTTGCTAGAGAATAAAACTGGCAAATTGTAACCACAGTGGAATGAACGCATGTGGGGAGGGCAGGGGAAAATCAACCCACATGCCCTGCAGCATCTACATAATTTAGGTTTCTCCTAATTGTGAAATATGTGATGAATGGGATATGTCTTTTAGAATCAGAAGTGGGCACCAGTGGACTTTCAGATAGGTTGTAATGTCGGAAGCCAAGTAATACAACAGAAGGGAGTAGCACTGCATTGTTGGCTTCTTTTTAAATCCATTTTTATCCCTTCAAAGGTCCCTCCGGAGTAGCATCCCCAAGACGACTATGCTGGATCCAACTTGGCATCATAGGTCAGCCATTGCTCAGCCTTGAACGCTATAGCTGTGGTTCACTGAGTGTATTCTTTAGTCAAGTGAGATAAGAAGGAGGAACATAGCTTGGGTCTCTTTTCATTTATATATTATTTGTTCTTTCAACAAATATTTATTGAATACTTTGTATGTACTAGATCGTGTGTTAGGTAATAGGAATGTAGAGGTGAACAAGGCAGATATAGTCCCTGCTCTTAAGTAACTTCCAGTCTAATGAGGAGGATTATATGAGATCTTCAAGAGGGAAAGGAAGTGTGTGAAAAAGCTAAACCAAGATTTAAGAAGCGCCTGGTAGAGCAAGAAACAGAAAGGAATTCTACGTCTGTGACTCTGTGTCTGTTTTGTAAATAAATTGATTTGTATTATTTTTTTAGATTCCCCATATAAGTGATATCATATGATATCTGTCTTTCTCTGTCTGACTTACTTCACTTAGTATGATAATCTGTGGGTCTATCCCTGTTGCGCAAATGGCAATATTTCATCCTTCTTTATGGCTGAGTAATATTCCACTCTCTCTATATACCACATTTTCTTTATCCATTCATCTGTAGATAGATATTTAGGTTGCTTCCATGTCTTGTGGTTACCAAAGGGGAAAGGGGAGGGGGAGGGATAAATAGGAGTGTGGGATTAATAGATACACACCACCATATGTAAAACAAACAAGGATTTACTTTATAGCACATAGGACTGTATTCAGTAACCTGTAATAACCTATAATGGAAAAGAATCTGAAGCTGTATACCTGAAACTAACACAATACTGTAGCTTAATAAATAGAATAAAATTATAAGGAGAGAGAGAGAAAAGGAAGGAAGGAAGGAACAGTTGAATGAACGAACGAACTCTGCCTATTAGCAAGCGGTGGTGGAGATGCTAGATGCTTTGCCGCTGAACGTGGCAAATGCTTTTCACCTTCATTGAGAACATGGTGAACTACAGCCTGAGAGACTCACAGGGAGAATAACATTTCCATATTTGAAAAGGTTTTAGAATAGGAAACAGATGTCTAGAGGAGATTATGGAATCTTCTTATCTGACGAACTTTAAAATAGACCCAGTACCCTAGAGTGGTTTAGCCAGGATCTTGTTTGTGTCTCTGAGTGATCAATTTGGGAAACCCCTCAGGGTCAGTCCAAGCTTGATTTACCTTTGTATGGTTGACAGAGTGATTGATGATAATGAGCAATAGGTATCTACTTTGTTATTTAGAAACTGGAGTTAGGGGTGCTGGAAACTGCTGTGAGATTTCTGTGAGCTCTGGTGAGGTATAAATAAATCAAAAGCACCTGGTTTTTTATTGTGCTTACTTCTTAGTGCATTAATATGAATTACAAAGAGGAGGTGTCTTCTGAGCCAGCCACGTGGTTTTATGTGTATATATTTTTTACAATAGTTTAAAAATATGTTAGTATTTAGCTGTATTTAGCCAGAAGAATACCAAATGTATCCAAGTCCATAAATGAAGAGTGAAGTTAAAAGTTATGTGAAAAAACAATGTTTCCAATTATTAGAAATGTTCAGTACCTAATTGTTATCATCATTCCTTCACCTTATCACTATTATTGCTATTCCAGCCAGCATGCCACACCAAGCACTATGGCAGGAAAATTGCAGCCATGTTCCATATTTTAGGCCAATTTCGTTAGTAACTATACCCTCAGCACTGATTTGTCCAGCTTAGCGCAAATAAGACACTAAGATAACAAACTGAAAACAGGAGCTTGCATGCCTTCAATTAATTCGGTTGTGACTAAAATTGGTGTTTCAGTCTGTATCATCTGTGTTGGGTTTTAGTCAGGTTCTTTTGTTAATATTACATTGATGAAAAGCATTAGGCAAAGACAAAAAAAAAACAAAAACAAAAACCATGGACTGAAAACCAGAATGGAAGTTAAAATAGTCCAGTAAATAGGCTTGGGGGCAGGGCTGAATCTGTTAGTGAAGAGCCATTCTTCCAACAGGGTCTGCTGTTTTTATTTTAGGTTAAAGTTAGCTGAGCAAACTTTCCATTTTAAAATTAAAACATATTATCTGCATCCTACTTTTTTCCATAATTGTATTTTTTTAAATGGTAATGCGTCTTCATGGTTTAGAGGAGGGAGCCAGGATATAGGTAAGGAAGCCAGAAAAAAGGCTAAAGATGAGAGAGATGGAAGCACCAAACTGATAAGTGTTTTTGAGAACACAAATCAACTACAAAGTTTTGACACAGATGGGAGGATAAAATTCTGTACATTTGGTTACACTCCTGTACCACAAAGGTCTGCAGCATTATTTCATCCCTTCTTTCTCCTTGGTATGGACTCAATGTTGTGTCCCCCAAATTCATATGTTGAAGTCCTAAAACAAGAAAATAAAGGACAGAACATATTGTCTTTCAGTGTGAGTGATTTAAATTACGTGTCGATGGTAGATCTTATCACCATCCTTGACACTCTCTCTGGCTCACTTTTCGGGTTGCTCTGCTAGGTCTACAGGATGCAAGTAGAGCAGGCATGGTCTCTGCCTTCCTTGGGTTTTGGTTTATTTTAGTCATTGAATAAAAAGAATGTGTGTTATAGGATCTCCAGAATATCCTGACTCTAGAGTGGCATTCCTGTGCAGGAATAAAGAGACTGAAAAAATAAACCTACCCACAATGGGAAGGTCATCCAAAGATTTATGTGCATGAAGGATGAAGGTGAAGAGTGGATGGAGAGAGATGACCTTGAACTTAATTTGGAAATGTACTTGATACTAAACTTTAACAGTTCAAGTGGATTATTTTGAAGCTTTCTGTTAGATCAAAGACTCGTAAAACTAACTGGATGACTTATCAAAAAGAAGACTTGGGTTTTGATCTATTGGCTTATTTCATGTCTGTGTGTTAAGTCATGTAAGTAGAAGAAATTGAGTGGATAGGAACAATTAGTTTTTGAAACTCAGAAGGTAGAAGGGAGATCTCTTTTGATCTATGTGTCTTTTTTTTTCTAACTACATGCCTTCCAATAGCTAGAGTCTGAAATAATCACAACTGGGGATGACATTCTTTTCCTTTGTGCTCCCTATTTTTTCAAACTCATCCCCACAAATGATGGGAACTTTTGAGTTTTTTGTGCCACTCCACAGTCAGCCAGTGTATTAGGCCACCTACAGAGGTTAAAATGAGAGTCTTTTGAACCCACACTTTTATCTCCCTCTTTATCCCAACATGCTTTCCTGGATAGAAATCAAGTTGATAAATTAAAGAAATAAATGTGACCGTGTCTTCTCCACTCCCCTGGTATTAATTCTATTATCCTAAGAGTAAATAAGTGATGGGCTCATTCACAAGACTCTAAAGGTAAAAGAGAAATTCCTCTTCTGATAAGAGATTAAACTAATGCTTCAGATCCTTCAAGTACACAGCCTAATTAGAAACAGTTGGACAGCCCTTAGAAAGCAGAGCATGGGGAGGGAAGGCTGTTTACGTATGCGTCATCATTCTTACTCTTCAAACAGGGAAATCCTATTTGGGGAAAGCAAATCAAATGACACTGGGTGCAAATTAATATTAGTAGTTAGACTTGTGAGATTGCAGACATTATAAAAAAGATACGCACTGCCAGAAAAAGAGCAAGTGAAAGACCGAGGACATGACAAAACCCAGAGAATTGAAGCTAGTGCAGAAACGTCAGTGATCTTCATTTTTCATTTGTTTCTAAAATATTTGGATTTGGGGTATAAGTCAGGGTTTTGACAGATTTGTTTATTAAGCGTAGCTTTTTGTATTACTTTTAGGGAAGGGCTCCGGATATACAGGTGCCAGGAGACGTAACAAGTAGATTGGATGTATTCTGTGAATAGTTTCACGAGGCATGTAGTTTCTCCCTGCTGTCATGCACGACTTCTCGAATAGTGAAAAGCTCTTTTATTTATTTTTTAAATCTATGCTTGAATTTCAGTTTTCTTTGGATAGATTTCTGGATGGTGATTATTGGATCAAAGGTCATACAGTTTTTAAAAAAAATTTTCCTTCATTTGCACTTTTCCAGTCTATTTTATTTTAATTAATTGATTAATTCATTCATTCATTCATTTTGGCCATGACACGAGGCATGTGGGATCTTAGTTCTCCGACCAGGGAGCGAACCTATGCTCCCTGCATTGGAAGCATGGAGTCTGTTAACCACTGGACCACTAGGGAGGTCTCGTGAAAAGGTCTTTTATTTATTTTAAAATTTTTAAAAAAATATTTTAGACATTCAAATAAAGTATTTGGGTTTTAAAAAATATAAATTTATTTATTTTTGGGTGCGTTGGGTCTTCATTGTGGTGCGCGGGCTTCTCGTTGCCGTGGCTTCTCTTGTTGCAGAGCATGGGCTCTAGGCACGCGGGCTTCGGTAGTTGTGGCACACGGGCTTAGTTGCTCCGCAGCATGTGAGATCTTCCCGGACCAGGGCTCGAACCCGTGTCTCCTGCATTGGCAGGTGGATTCTTAACCACTGTGCCACCAGGGAAGCCCGAAAAGGTCTTTCATTGCATCTGTGCTCCACAGGGAAAAAACAAAGGTGGTAGAGAAAGGCAGGGTAGTATAAGTTTTAGATGCATAGGGAAGAGCTAATCTGATGTTTCAAAGACTCAGCCTGTTGGTTGCCATAAGCATTCATAATTGGAAACTGTGTTTCCCATCAATGCAAATTTAGACAAGTCAGGCATACACTAATTTTCCAGAACAAAGTGAGCTCCTTGCAACCCACAGGCTGCAGATAGGGTCAGTTTGAGTTTCCTTGAGTTCTGCTGGTATTCTGGTTAAGGAATGCTGTTTCTAAATCTCCAAATGGTCTACTGGATTTCGTTTTATGTTTTCCATGCAGAATGGGAAGCATTGCACCAGTTAAAGAGGGGTTTGTTTCTAAGAAAATATTATCCAGGCTGAGGCAAATTAATCTATGGCTTGCCCTCCGTGATCCTTTCCCCCCGTCCTTACCACTCCCAGACCCCGCAACCTTCTTCACCTCCTGCCCAGCTGCCACCAGGAACAATGTAAAGCAGTGATTGTACTCTAAGATAATTCATTGAGGGCTAATTTATTGTTTTTATGCTTTATCATGAGTCACTTGTAGTAAAATTCTGAGATTTTATTTCCTTTGTTGTAGAGCAACAGAAAGTTATTTTACTTTTGAGCCGTACAAAACCAGAAAGCTATAAGGCAACTGGCTTAAAACCGAAGACTGTCCCTCATGCCCTGGCTAGCTGGCTAGAATGGACACTGAGTAGTTCATAACCAGATTCACATCCAGCCACGGCAGAACGCCTCCCTGTAAGCCCAGCAGCCTCGCTGTGGCTTCAGTGCCACTCGGCAACCCTATTGCGTTTCTCTAGTATGTCCATGGTCCCATTGTCCTTAGTGACTCATCCTTCCTCGAGGATCTCGGTGCCTCCCTGCTTGTATTCCCATCCCTGCTCCTAGCCCCCTACTCTCGTCTCCTGGATGCAATTTTACCTCCTGAGCCTAATACAGAGAATGGTAGCCCTCGGGGGGGATGCTCCCAACTTCCCACTGTCTAATCTACCTGTTCTCTGCGTTGTCCTGTTGTGATAAAAGAAACATCCCTTTACCTTTTAAATTTCTTTTCTTCTTATTATTATTTTTTGACTATGCCGTGCGGCATGCAGGATCTTAGGTCCCTGCCTAGGGATCAAACCTGCGCCCCCTGCATGGGAAGCGTGGAGTCTTAACCACTGGGCTGCCAGGGAAGTTCCCCTTTACCTTTTAAAGAACTGTCTGGATACTAGTCTCCCATCTAGTCAGTATCTTCCTTCCTCTCCTTTCTCTCCTAGAACTCACGTTTCATTTATTACTGGATCTTTCCCTTAGCCAGTCAAAGATGCTTCAGCACCTCACATTTAGAATGCTCTCCCTTGACCCTGTAGCTACCAGTGCAGGCATTTTCCCTCTCATGGCTGAACTTCTGGAGTGGCTCCCTGCTTTTCTGAAGCTGCTCTTTAAAGGGTTCACACCATCCATGTTGCTCCTTCTAAGCTTTCCTCTACCTTAACATCCCAAAGACATTTGTCCAGTTGACCCATCCCTCCTTTTTAATGTCCTTTTCTCTTGGCTTCTGTTTCATTGCATTTTCTTGCTTTTCCTTCTCTCTCCCTGACCACTCCTCCATGTGTTCCCAGTCCTTCACTGCTACAGCCCCTGTGGGTTTGGTTCTGAGCCATCACCTCTTGCACTTCCTCTCTAGAGGGTTTTGATCACACATGTGGCTGCAGGTACATGCTGACAAAACCCAAGTTTATATTTCCAGATTTTTTTCTAAGCTCCAGACTCATACTTGATATCTCCTCTGTGTCTCATGAGGACCTCAAATTTGTTACCCAGTCTGAGCTCATACTGCTTGCCACAGGACAGGTCAGTAAGTTGGGAGATGAGGTGTTGGGGCAAGGAGTAGCGACTTTATTCAGAAAGCCAGGAGACCGAGAGGATGGCGGACTAGTGTCCCAAAGAACCATTTTCCCTGAATTCGGGCTGCTTCTTATACTAAAAGGAGAGGGGGTGTGGTTAGTTGCTGCAAACTTCTTGGTGCTGGAAACCTTTGTTCTTGCAGCTGTCCATGTGGGTCCGGTCACAATGTTCCTATAAACCTCCAAGACAAATGTTCTCTGTTCTGCAACTTTTAATCTCTATATGAATGGAAAAGTGTTATACATTTAAAGGTCAGAGCCTTGAGAATGGGTTGTCCTGTATATTTCAAGCTATAGGCAACATTCTTAATTGTAGCAAAAGTAATAGAATATAAAGGTTAAAGTAAAAGAAACAGATCCAGTATGGAATTAGAATTAGATTTGTTCTTCCCTATTACAAATTCAGTATGACCACAATCACCTTCATCATCCCTCTCCCAAACCTGATCTTCCTTCTGTGTTTCTGTCCTCCATTGACTCTTACTCAGGATATACACAGAGAGCGATTCTGAACACCTACTTGTCTACCACCTCTCACATTGTCAATCTCTAAATCCTGTTAATTTCAGCTCCTATTTATTTAAAGGTCATGTTCACTTTTTTCTAGTTCCAATTACTCCTTCCTAGGTCAACTACTATGTTATCTGTCTGGAATTTCACAATAGCCTCCGATGGTCTTTCTACATACGCTTTGGCATTCTGCAATCATGTCTCAGCCCTCTAGCAACAGTGATGACATAAAAGTGAAAACCTGGTCATATTCCCTCTTTAAGACATTTTGGTAGCTTCCAGTACACTTATAGAGTCCAGAGTTCTTGGCGTGGCCAGAAGGCCCTGCTTGAGCTAGCCGTACCTGCAAGCCTTCTGCACTCCCTGCCACCCTTCCCTGGCCCCATTGCTCCAGCCACACAGCCTACCCTGTGCTCATCGTTCCTACTCCACTGCCTTGGCACACACCTTCCCAGTCTTCATCTGAATGAACCTTACGTATTCCTTCAGTCTTGTCTCATGTCCCTTGTTCAGATATCCTCCAATTCAAATCAGGCACCACTGTCACAGCTCTTCATCATACATTTTTGTTTTCATAGAACTTTTTCAATTTACAGTCATATGTCTCCTCTTCTGATGACCTAGCATTTGTAACCCCCAGTAAACTGCAAGCTATAGGCCCTCTGACTGTTCAGTCCTAGATGCTCCTGGCATAGGGTAGGTGCCCAATGAGAGTTGTTGAATGAATCAGTGAGTGAGTGATGAATAGAAACGCACCCCCACCCCCCGGAACTGAACTAGACGCCGGGGGCTCACACTGGCGCCTTTGGTGCTGCTGGTGGTGGGACGAGCCCGGTTCCCATGGTGCTGCATCTGAGGCATATTAATGAGTGTTCCTGCTTCCCATCAAAACTCACTCCTAATGGAGATATTCTGTTTTTATAAACATGTGAGCCCTTTTACCTTCTGCCTCTGAAGAGTGTTTAACCTTTAAGAATTTCTAAATAGACATGAAAGATAACTTATCTGCTAAAATCCAAACATAGTTATATGGGCCCAGTAAAATGGCATTAACTTGGAATGTTTCAACAAGAGCTATTCATGCTTAAACACATTTTTCAGCTTTAACTTTACCACGATAGTACATAGGTTTCTTTTTTAAATTGGGAAAAGAAATACGCATTTGAAAATAAGCACCTGCCCCAAAGAAAGTCCTCTATAATTTCTAAGTGTTATGGAAGAGGGTAAGTCAGGAAGGGTGGCTGATTTAATGTCACAGCCAGGGTTAGTTCTGCTTTACTTGACTGCATAATAATCAGGAATATTTAAACAAGCAAACACTGTGCTGTAAAATCCTGGTGAGGGAAGGAATAATAGAAATAAAATTAAGAAAAGGAAGCTGTACACAAATGCAAAAGACTGAAGCCCTGGACAATAGCACTACACCCAAGGCCGCTCACCAGCAGAATATTTCATATTCTCTTGATTAAGCAAGGTTGTGAAACTTTCACATTGTTTCTGTTCTGAATCTTTTTTTTACCTGTCTCGTTTAATACAAACAATTCAGTCAAGATACAGCTTGAAACATCTGAACAGTCACGTTATTCCAAGAGCCTAAGATTTCTAAAATATTTTTCTAGGATTTGCAAAAAAAGAACTACTAGCCTCAGAGACCTGGCCAACAGTTTAATTCTTAACCCTGAAACCTAATGAATTGTCTGCCTATGGTAGATACATCACAAAACTATGGAGACACGCTATTCTGTAACTAATTGGAGAAAAATTCTCTTTTCAGCTCTGCCTACTTACCTTCAAAATTCTGTGTCCCTGTACCCTAACCCCACATTTATGCACTTTGTATATATTTATTGATTCCTCTTCTACCCTATAATGGCACTCTTGATGTTCTTATTTCTCAGCTTCTTAAATCCCAAATTGTGAACTGGCTGGTTGCTTGGTATTTTAACGTCATGGTCCTTACCACAGTATGTGATTATCAGCTTCGGGAAACCCTCTGTAGGTTGAACTCATAAATTGACAAGCACTTACTGTGCAGCTATGAGCTTTAAATGAGGACTCTACAGGTGATAAGATGCTTGAGCCCTGTTCATACCTCCCCAGAAAGTTAACAAGGCTCAGGGCACTGGGATAAAGAAAAGGGTAGAGAGAAGAGGTGGAGAGGTGCCCCAGATTGCAATTGCAATGGTTCTAGCTTGTAGCCCAGTTCCTCTCAAACTGTAATGTTCATCTGAATCTTTTGAAGGTCTTGTTAAAACTCATGTTCCTGGACTTCACCACCCCGCAACCCTCCAAAAACTCTAACTCAGTAAATCCCACATAAGGGCCCATATATTGTCATCTTTAAAAGCTTCCAGGTGATGCTGCTACCGGTGCTCTGATCACACTTTGAGTAGAACTGGTTTAGTCTGGCCAACAGCAGCAGCAGCTGACACATGATTTTCCTCCCTCCATTCTTTTGCCACTTTTGCAATCCATCTGTGCTCACAGAGGAGGAGTAATAGCTGAGAAAACATAGGAGAACCTCTAGTTATGTAACTCCCAGAGCTGTGTGGTCAGAATATGGTGGGCATGGAACTTCAAACAATGTATTGAGTAGTGATGGTATTTCACCATTGGTCCAAGCAGCACCCACACTGACCATGTGGAAACTACATTGTACATCCAGATGCAGAAAGTACGTTGCCAGAATCTGAATATGTGGGAAAAGACAAGACAGCTCTCAAGAGATTAAAACAGGAGCTTAACTTTTGCAATAGGAATGCCAGTCACAAACTTAATGGTAAGGCTCAACTGTGGGGCTTAAAATCAACACAGAGCTCTTGACCCAGTGGAGGCCCACCCTATCCTTGGAGGAGCCTCTCTGGGGGAGACAGATGCTTAGATTGCTGAGTTTCCCTGGAGGGTTCTTGCTGCCCATGGGTTAACACCCCCACTTTCAAAGAGGTCCCGCTGGACATCCACTTTCTAGATATCCCGGAGAGCCTCTGAAAAGGCTTTCCTTACCAGCTTGTCAAAATTGGGCTAACTGGGAAAACATTGGTATTGCTCCTTGACCCAGAGCTGCACCTCTGCAATTAGAATAGCGCTTTCTTTTGTTTTCCCTGAGGGTGAAGCAGTTGCCAGGTAATTAACAAGCAGCTTCTAATAAGCCCCATGCAAGGAGCTATGGATTGGGCTGGGGGAGAGGCAAGTACAATTAAGTTTCAGACTAATCATCAGAATTCCACATTGACTGACTTGTTCCAGAGATTCATTAAAACCGCTCTCCTTGGCTTGGAGTATGGGAGTTTCTGGGTTTGTTGGAACGGGTCATCTACAGTGTGAAAAACCATGGTTCAGCAGTTTGGAATATTTTCTTATTCTCAAAGATCAAAAATGAAATGAATAAAAATCGTAGATCGCCATAGTAGGTTTTGTAATTAGAACTGACAGTCAGGGAGAATATTAGTATTTAACAGCATTGTTTGTGAATTCACAGCAGTTACACTAAGAAGTATGTGTATTTTTTGTCTTTTTTATTTTTTTGGTTTGGAAACATTGCAGAGCAACCAGAGCTGTTGCCACATCAGTTGTAGATGTCTGGATAGATTGAGTGCAAAGTTGAGGATGTACAGAATTGGGTTGGAGGGGAAAAAAATTGTTTCCATATGTATACTTGCATTTAGCAGCAAAAACTTATTTTGAAAAGTTCACAAAACATCCTGGGGTGATCGCAATGTATACAACCTGGAAAATGTAATTGATGTTTCATTACATATTACTCATAAGCAAACCATGCCTTTCAAAGTAATCTCTAAAGTGACAGATGGACGGACACCCACTGCCTAGTTTTTGGCCAGTCAGCCTCTATCCAGGAAGGTTGCTCACTAAAGGAGCTCACGACCTTAACTTCACTCTGCAGCGTAAGGCAGTCCAAACTGTGCTATTTTATTTCTTCATGGAGTGGCTCAGCCTGCCCAGGCTCAGATGTGATTGGAATTCATTTTATGATACTATCAAAACAAAAAAACATAAATTTCTACTTACTTCTACCTACTAAGGTTTATCATACATATGGCTTGAAAACATTCTAAATAAATTACTTTGCCCTGTTGGAAAAAGTGCCATGCTGTTCATTTTATTGCTTTTCTGGCAAGTATATTAGTGTTAAGCACTGGGTCTGATTGGAGGCATAGTAGAAATTAGATGTGACCACTGCAGAATACGAGCTCTGTACCAGCTTTAGATACAGGATAGCATCTGAGTTCTTTTCCAAGGAAAAACAGGAGAGATGCAGACACAACCCTACCAGCGGTTGGTTCATTGTTGCGAGAATTTGCAAATACTTTCCACAAAGTTTGAAGGGTGATCATATTACTTTTATAATAAGAAATTGTAGTAAAAATAACAAGTGATACAATTTGTAGGACTACCATTATTTCACCGACACCCCAGTACCTGTAGTAGCTTCTTAAAATGAACTTTTCTCTTTTAGAACCAGCTGAACTTGTAAAAAATGTCAGAATGTTAATATGGGGTAGAAATGTTTCTTTGTTTTGAACTCTTAATTTTGAACTAATTTTAGGCTTGCAGAAAAGTTGCAAAAATAGCACACCTACAGAGCTTCCTTATATCCTGAACTTTGCTTTACTTAATGTTGGCATCTTATATAACCATAGTCCACGATCCAGGACAGGGTATTAACATTGGTATCATATTATCAACCAAACTACAGTTTATTCAAATTCCATCTGTTCTTCCGTTAATTTATTTTTTCTTTTATGGATTTTTTCTTTTCTAGGCCCTCAAGTTGAATTGAGCTGCTGTTTCTCTTTAGCCTCCTGTAACCTATGACACTTCATTCGTCTTTCTCATAAAAATGTTTCGTAGATTTTTTTGTGCATTTGGTGAAATATATGTGGGAAGAGCATGTGTGAGTTTTGGGGGGTGGGTATGATAGTTGAATAGGAAACACTTGAACTCCTTGTTTGCTTGAACAAAAATATTCCAGAGGCCTTTCCAATACATTAATGATATATGACGACTTAGTGTTATTCAATAAACTTTGCTAATTCAGATTAATATTTTAAAAGCCACCAAGATTTGGTTAAAAAACAAAGGTTGAATTTGAATTTTAAAATATATTAAAAATAGATTGGGTTTCATTTCATTAGTTTTAGAAAACTCTAAATTGATATAGATTTTTCATTCTAACTGTGGTCTAGGAGATATTATTACATGTAAGGTCAGTTTATAATTAGCATAAGTATTATTTGTATATAGTAGATTATTTCAGCTTCAAAAAATAATTTTATTCCTTAAATATTCTCCCTGAGAAGGATCTTACCTTTTTTTTTTAATGATAAAAAAATGTTGGCTAAGCAGAGATAAACCACAATCAGAATCTTGCCCATATGCTATAAATTTCAAATTAGTGATTCAAATTAATAGGTTTTTATCATATAAAAACTTAAAGTTGTTACTAAAATATTTTGGTGAGCAGTTGAACCATTTATAAACTCATCTATTCATCTTAGTACCTTGGTCCTCAGCCTGTTTTCTCCCAGCACACAGTATACACGAGGGTTATGAACGTGGTCCAGTGGGTAAAAATTTCAGGAATTCTCGATGCTGCACCTCTTCTTGTAAATGACTGTTGAATGGATATACACACATGCCCCAGTTCCACAAACATTGTTTTATTCTTCCATTCTGTTCCAACTGTTCTGACACTAACTGGGTATACTGCAATTCAGGTCTGAACTAACCACCCAGAGTTAGCTCAGACCCCACAAGTTAAAGGACACAATCCACAAGGTTGCCCCGACTTCAGAGACCAGCAACAAGTGGGACCCCCAGGCCACGTGCACTTTTGGCTGACTCCCTACAAATCCAGGGGCGCCCCTTTCCAGTTCAATAATTTCCTTAACGGAGTCACAGAACTCAGGACAGCACTTGTGACTATGGTTTTATTATAAGGGATACAGATGAGGAATCGTCAAATGAAGAGAAGCATAGGGTTGGATCTGCGAGGGTCCTGAATGAAGAGTTCCCATGCCCTCTCCTCCTGGAATTAGGGTGTGTCATCCTTCCAGCACATCCATGTGTTCACCAACCAGAAAGCTCCACTGAGTGGTGTCTTTATTAGGGTTTCATTAGGAGGGAACATTGACCACTTAATTGAACTTAATCTCTAACCCCATTTTCCTTCCCTGGAGGTTGGAAGGTCAGGCTGATACCATGTGGCTCAAAGCTTCAATCCTCTAATCATATGGTCTTTCTAGCATGACTATCCTGAAAGTATCTGTGGGTCACCTCTTTAGCATAAACTATCAGGGCCAACCATGAATAACAAAGATACTCCTGTCGCTCAGAAAATTGCAAGGATTCAGAGGCTCTCTCCCAGGACAAAGGCCAAATTCTGTTTTGTTTTTGTTTTTCTTAATTTTTTTTTTTTCCTGAGAGTAAAATACGTGATATAGCGTACTGTTTGGAAAATACAAAAAGTATCGGTGCCAAAAACTCAGCCTCTGTGCACCAGTGCTGAATCAAATCTTAGAGGCAGAGTTTCAGGTAAAGTAGAAAAGAATAGCTTTATTGCTTTGCCAGGCAAAGGGGGACACAGCAGCCTCATGCCCTTCAAAGCTGTGTGTCCCAAACATGGGGATGGGGGGGATTTGGTGAGGAGTTTTATAGGAATGGTTCAAGGGCGGAGTTGCTGATAAGGACCAGGGTGTGTGCAGGGCCTGCCTTCCTTTAATCTGGCCTCAGGTGGTCTCCGGAGGTGGATCTTCTCTCTGGAATGAAGAAGTGCTGAATCATGTTAACATCTTAAGATGTAGTTAACATCTGCCATTTGTTGGGGGTTTTAGTTCTGCAGATCCTGTCCCAAGACTGCACTGCAGTTTCTTGTCTCCGCATCCCCTCCCTTCCCTGATTAGCAACTGTTTGAACCTGCCCTTTGGAACTCAGGGAAGGTCATGGAGGCTGAAGCCTGTTCCCTACAAATAAGGAACGGGGGACACAGAAAGGCTTGCATGCCCAGGAGCCCCACAGGGTCCTGCTCGGTTTCAGTATTAAGAAAAAAATAAAAAGCACCCATAATCCTACACAGTGATAACACCACTGAATATTCTCATATACATTTTTATCATTTTTTTCCTCTGCATTATTGGGGCTTAGTTTATAGATTTTTTACAGTTTGTTAAATTATTCCCAAGTATTTAATGTTTGATGCTGTTGCAAACGGTGTTTTTGAAAACTTCATTTCCCAACCATTTACTTTTACTATATAGGAATGCAAATAATTTCTGTACGTTGACCTTGTCCTTAGGATATTCTAAACATACAATCATATTGCCTGCAAATAAAGTTTATTTCTTCCTTTCCAATCTGTACTTATTTTAATTTTTTGTCCTTTTCCATTGTGCTGGCTACCTAGTATATTTTAAAACACATTTTATAATACAGTACAATGTTAAATAGAAATTGTGACAGTGGACATCCTTAGAGGAGATATTGTTCAGTCTTTCACCATTAAGTATGATGTTAGCTGTAGGTTATTCATAGATGCCCTTTATTAAGGAAGTTTCCTTCTGTCCCTAGTTTTCTGTGAGTTTTTTTTTTTTTTTTTTTTGTGGTACGCGGGCCTCTCACTGTTGTGGCCTCTCCCGTTGCGGAGCACAGGCTCCGGACGCGCAGGCTCAGCGGCCATGGCTCACGGGTCCAGCCGCTCCGCGGCATGTGGGATCTTCCCAGACCGGGGCACGAACCCGTGTCCCCTGCATCGGCAGGCGGACTCTCAACTACTGCGCCACCAGGGAAGCCCACTGTGAGTTTTTTTAAAATCATAAATGGATGTTGCATATTGTCAAACCCCCTCCTTTTTTTTTTTTTTTTTTTGCGGTACGCGGGCCTCTCACCGCTGTGGCCTCTCCTGTTGGGGAGCACAGGCTCCGGACGCGCAGGCTCAGTGGCCATGGCTCACGCGCCCAGCCGCTCTGCGGCATGTGGGATCTTCCCAGACCGGGGCACTAACCCACGTCTCCTGCATTGGCAGGCAGACTCTCAACCACTGCGCCACCAGGGAAACCCTGTCAAACACTTTTTTTTCATCTTTTGAGATGATTATTTGATTTTTCTCCTTTGTTCTGTTAATACAATAGATTGCAATTTAAAGACTTTTGAATGTTACACAACCTTGCATTTCCTGGGATAAACATCATTTGGTCATGCTGTATTGTACTTTTTAGATACTGTGGGACTTACTAAAGATTTTCATATTTATGTTCTGGAGAGATGTTAGTCTTTAATTTTCCTGAAATGTCTTTTTTTGGTTTTGTTATCAGGGTAAACCT
This sequence comes from Lagenorhynchus albirostris, assembly GCF_949774975.1. NCBI lineage: Eukaryota > Metazoa > Chordata > Mammalia > Artiodactyla > Delphinidae > Lagenorhynchus > Lagenorhynchus albirostris. The sequence continues at coordinate 94,764,452 of NC_083104.1, read as the reverse complement.
GACCTTGTAAAATGAGTTGAAAATGGTTTCCTTCTCCTCTGTTTTATGAATGAATTTTTAAAAATTGTTATTATTTTCTTTTTAAACATTTTATAGAATTCATCAGTGAAGCCACTTGAACCAGAGTTTTCTTTGTGGGAAAGATTTCAGTTTCAAATTCAATATCTTTAATACATATAGGACTATTTGCATTTTTTTCTTTCTTATATAAGTTATGATAATTTGTCTTTCAAGCAGTCTGTTTCATGTAAGTCGTTGAAGTTTTTGGCCTAAAATTTTTCACAATATACTTTAGTTATTCTTTAGTATCTAATGATATTCCTTAGTTTTTCCTTCATTCCTGATATTGATAACTTTTAAAATTCTCTTTTATTCTTGATCAGTTTTACTAGAGGCTTATCAATTTTACTGATCTATTCAAAGAATCAGATTTTATTTTGATTTTTGTTTATTGTCATTTTCTTTCTCATTGATTTCCAGTCTTTATTATTTTCTTTCCTCTACTTACTTTTTCAATTCAATTTTGCTTCCCCAGTTCCTTTAAAATGGGAAGCTTATATTATTGATTTTTTTCTGTAATTTAAGTATTTAAAGTTTTATTCTTTTCCCTTTAAGCACTGTGTCAGCTGCATCCCACAAGCTTGATAGGTTATATTTTCATTGTTATCCAGTTTCAAATATTTTCTGAATTTCCTTATGATTTCTTCTTGGACCTATCCGTTATGTATATTGGTATTAATTTTGTAATACGTAACTATTTTAAAATAATTTTGCTTTTGACTTCAAATTTAATTTCATTATAATCACAGAACACATTTTGTAGGATTTCAGCTCATTTACATTTATTGAGACTTATGTTATAGACCAGTATATAGAATATCTTGGTGAATGTTTCACGTGCCCTTGAAAAGAATGTTCACTTTGCAGTGTGGGGTAAGGTATCTTATAAATGACAATTAGGTCAAGCTGGTTGACAGTGTTGTTCAAATTTTGTTTGTTTTTGTAAATCTACTTTTCTAGCAAACATGGCAAAAGGAGTTTTGAAATTTTCAAATAAAATTATGAATTTGTCTATTTCCCTTTTCCATACTGTCAATTTTTTTTAGATTTATTTATTATTTAATTAATTAATTAATTTTTGGCTGCGTCAGGTCTTAGTTGCAGCACGCATGGTCTTCATTGAGGCATGCAGGATCTTTTCATTGCGGTGCACGGGCTCTTCGTTGTGGTGCGCAGGCTTCTCTCTAGTTGTGTGCTGGTTTTCTCTTCTCTAGTTGTGATGTGTGGGTTCCAGAGTGTGTGGGCTCTGTAGTTTGCAGTTTGCAGGCTCTAGTTGAGGTGCATCAGTAGTTGTGGCATGCAGGCTTAGTTGCCCTGAGGCATGTGGGATCTTAGTTCCCTGACCAGTGATTGAACCTGCGTCCCTTCCATTGCAAGGCAGATTCTTTACCACTGGACCACCAGAGAAGTCCCTGTCAATTTTTTTAATTTTTATTTTTTTGGTAAGCAGGCCTCTCGCTGTTGCGGCCTCTCCCATTGTGGAGCACAGGCTCCGGACGCACAGGGTCAGCAGCCATGGCTCACGGTCCCAGCCGCTCCGCGGCATGTGGGATCCTCCCAGACAGGGGCACGAACCCATGTCCCCTGCATCGGCAGGCAGACTGTCAACCACTGTGCCACCAGGGAAGCCCCCTGTCAATTTTTGATGACTGTATTTTGAAACTCTGCTGTTTAAGATTGTTATATATGTCTTCTTCAAAAGTTGACTTGTATCATAATGTAATGGCATTCTTTATATCTGGCACTATTCCTTGTCATGAATGTTAGTTATTTTGTCTGATACAGTGTAGCCATTCCAGCTTCCTACTATTTGTGTCTGAATAGTGTATCTTTCTTCCATCCTTTTACTGTTAACCAATCTTTGTATTTATATTTAAAGTGTGTTTTGTTTGTAGTAGGTAGTGTGTAGTGGGTCTCTGCATTTTAATTTGGGTGTTTTTTTAGTGGAATTATCAGTATGGTTGGATTTAATCTACCATTCTTGCTTAGTTCCCATTTGTCCCATCTGTTCTGTGTACCACTTTTTATGCTTTCTTTTGGATTGAGTTTTTTTTGGACATTTATTTTGCTTATTAGCTATATTCCCTTGTTTTATTACTTTTGGTTGCTCTAGGATTCACTGTATTTACAGACGACCTTTATGTAATATTATGGCACTTTGTGTGTAATATAAGAGCCTCAAAACAGTAAACAATACCATTTCTCTTCTCAATCCTCACGTTACTGTTGAAATACATTTTATTTCTACCTATATTATAAACCCCACAGTGTATCTTTATTACTTTTTCATACAGTTATTTATCTTTTAAGTAAATTAAAAACTGAGAAAAAAGTTACTATTTTGCTACTCTGGTCTTTTGTGTAAATCTGAGTTTTATCTGATATAATTTTCTTCAGCCTAAATGACTTCCTTTAATATGCTTTAGAGTGGAGGCCTACTAGCAATGAATTCATACAACTTTTACTTATCTAAAAATTTCTTTATTTTACCTTCAATTTTGTGGGATATTTTCTCTGGGTATAGATTTATAGGTGATGGACTTATTTTTTTCCTTTTGCAATTTAAAGGTATTATTCCATTTTCTTCTGGGTTGCATTATTTCTGATGAGAAGTTAGAGATTATTCTTATTTTTGTTTACCTGTATGTGGGATATCTCCTTAACTGTCTACTTTTTAAAAGACTTTCTCCTGATTATTAATTTTGAATAATTTGTGATGTATCTTGGTGTTACTTTATTTTAACGTGCTTGGGTTTGTTGAGCTTTTTGGATCTGTGAATTTATACTTTTATAGTTTTTTAAATCAAATTTGGAAGAATTTAACCATTATTTTTACAAAAATTTTCGGCACCTTCTCCTTTCGTTTTGTCGTTTAGAACTCAAATTATGTGTGTACTAGGACATTTAAAATCGTCCCATAGGACTTCTAGGCTCTGTTCAAATTTTTTGTCTCTTTTCTGTTTTTCAGTTTGGATAGTTTCTATTCGTATGTCTTCAAGTACACTGATCTTCTGCATTTGTTTAATCGTCTATTAAACCCATTCAGTGAAACTTTTAATTCAGATATAGTATTTTTTAGCTTTCCAAGTTTTGGGTTCTTTTTTAGATCTTAAATTTTTCTCAGTTTCTCTTATGTTCATGCTTACTTTTCAAGCCTTGGGTATAAATAAAATAGTTGTTTTTAAGTATCTGTCTGCAAATCTCCATTATTTCTAGGTCTGCTTCTGTTGATTGATTCTTCTCCTGTTTATAGTTTACATTTTCCCACTTTTTCATTTGCCTAGTAATTTTTGATTGAATACTGAGCATTGTCCTGTCACATTGTTGACTCTCTGTGTTTTGTTTTACTCCACTGTAGAGTACTGAGTTTTGTTCTGGCTAGCAATTATTTGCACAGTCCTTCCAAAGCTTGTTTTCAAATTTGTTTTGGATGGGTCTAGGGTGTTTTTTTCCTCCAGGGCTAGTTTAGCCCTTCGAGTACAGCCTTCTGGAGTCTGTACAGAATGCTACAGGTGTTCAGTGAATTTTCTCTCTTCTTAATGATCAGAATTTAAATGAATCTGCCTTTCCAGTAATTTTTCTTTCCCCAGAGGTTGTAGTTTGCTCAAAGCTTTGAATATCAGCTGAAAACTCAAGAGAATTTCTGCACCTCTGCTCTGTGTAGCTCTCTCATCTCTGCTACTCTAATTCTCATATTCCAGCTTCCTCAATTTCTGTCTCTTCAACTCGACAGGACCGCTAAGCTCTACTTGATATCCAGGTATCAGTACCAAATCTGTAAAGTGCTTCGAGACAGGAATCTGGGGAGATCTTAGGGCTCAGGTCTTTTTTTTTTTTTTCCTTTTCTCATAGATCCCAGCCTTGTTCAGTGTGTTTTAACTATTTGAAAACAGTTGATTTTTAAGTTTTGTCCAGATTTCTGGTTTTTTACAGTCACAGGTCAAGTTAGATTTCTCTGTCATGTCTGAAAGCTGAAATTCTGCCCTTCCTACAGAGTTTTGTTCTCTAATTTTTTCTTTCTTTCTCTCTTCATATTCTAACCCTTTTCCATGCTTTTCAGAAATTCTCTTGTGAATGACTGGAGAGCAGTCTTTCGAGTGGATATACCATCATTTACATAAGACTCGCCCATAATTTACACAAGAACATTGACCCCAGTTGTAGCGCATTAACATTAATGTACATTTTAAAAATTATTTCCATAGGATAAAATGAAATTATGTCAAAGGAAGTAGACATTTGCGTGGCTCTTTGCACAGATTACCGAATTGCCATCCAGAAAGATGACTTTAGCTTAAACCCAACATCACTATATGAGGTTGTGCATATCACCATGACCTTGCTAGTGCTGTATTAAAATGATTTTAAAAGAATCTTCAGTTTAAGCAAAACTTGCTCTCTTATTGTTGGAACATCGTTCATCTGGACATTCATTATTTTATTATTGCTATGCTTGAATTTGCATAACACCTCTTGGCCTTTTATTGAAGCCCCATCAAGTTAAATTATGTACATGTTGTAAAGTATCAAATAGTGCAGGAGGTCGTACAAGGAAAACAGCTATCTCCCGTCCCAGACTTCATTATTCCAGCCCTGTTGCTCAAAAGAAACCAGTTTTAACTCTGGATTTCTAAATTAGATCTTATAATGCTACTGTAATATAATGCTACTATTAGTATTAATATTTACTCTTTACTTCTTATTCTTTTAGGTTAGACTCTTACTCCAGTCTTCTATCTTTCTTCCCCAGTCTTCTCAATATACTTGTGTAGTTAAATCAGTGAACACTGTTTACATTATTGTGTCTGTGTAATGATGTTCTCTGCAGAGGTGATACATTACTACAATTCTCATCTCAGAAAACTTTTTGCCTTCCTGGAGTTTTAAATTGTTTTTCTTTTCTTCCTACAATGTCTTCCTTAAAATAATTTTATTTTTTAGCTCTAGCGTATTTATATTTATTGAGTGCTTCCCTTTTTCTGAAATGTTAAAAAGGCATTTAAAATCAGGAAAAGAGCAAGGATGCCCACTCTTCAGCCTTCTGTTTCATCATTGTACTAGTGGCCTCAGTCAGTGTAGTAAGAACATTGCATTAAAATTATGAGGATTGGAAGGGAGGTAACAAACTGTCATTGTTTGCGGATTAAGTGATAGTTTAGGTAAACACACACAGCTCTTAGACTAGTTATTAGAAGTAATAAAAGTATTGAGCAAGAGAAGCGACAACTAATCAGGTTTCAACTGGATAAAAAGCAATAAAACTTTATTAACTTTAGAAAAACAAAAATACTAGGAAAATCCAAAATGGAAACAGAAAGATCTGCAAAAACATTTCACTCACAGCCATGCACAGCACAGATTTCTGATGCTGAAAGGAGCCGAGCGCCAGGCACAGGTTGCTGGTGCCACTCAGGCTTAGCTTTCATGCCCTCTAGTTCCATAAGCAGAGTCTTCCTGGTGGCTTCATTTTCTCTTCCCTCTGCCAGGCACTGTTCCCGCTGCTCTCGTGGGTTAGCGCAAGAGCAGGAAAGACTAGTTCTTTTCTTTCCGAAACCTCTCTGTTAGCTTGAGACCACTGAGAGAGGTCTCCAGAGTAGGGAAAGCAACTGGTCTGAGTTCATCCCTAGAGCTCCTGGTCTTGGTACCTACATAAGAATAATTGCTTGGTCCTCACAGGCTCAGGTGCTCCTTTCTAACTTGATGTGGAGCATCTAGTGACATCTAATTCCCCCTGGGAAATGTTATTCTATTAGAGGATGAGAGGATCAAGATACCGTAAGTATTAAGATGTATTATAAATATTAAACTTGCTAAGAGACTGATCTTAGTTGTTGCCACCTCAAGAACAAATGATGTGACTGGATAGGGGTGTTAGCCAAGTGGCAGTCCTATTGCAGTATAAGTGATCAAATCTATGTGTTGTATATCTTAAACAATGTTATATGTCAACTATATTTCAATAAAACATTATGACATATATGCTGCATTTGGAAAGTTGAATACTAAAAAAAGTGTTAAGAAACAAATATATAAATATATATACAGCAGGAAGACAATTTGTCACATGATACATTTCAGAATCAGTAATCAACAGGTTTAGAGTTAGAATCTAATTTCTCGAGCTCCGTAGTTCACAACTGAGGCAAATGTCCCGGGATCATTTGGCAATGTCTGGAAAACTGTTAGTTGTTACAGTATGAGGGTTTGGTGGTGGCAGGTGTTGGTGCGACTGGCATCTGATGGGTAGAGCCAGGAATCTTGTTAAACATCCTACAATACAAGCCCCACAACAAAGAATTTTCTTCCTCAAGATATCAGTTAGTGCTGAGGTTGAGAAACTCTGCTGTAATCCAACAACTCCTAGAAAGGTTATAAATTTAAACCACCATCACAATAATAACAACGAACATTTATTAAACACTTACTATATCCCAGACACAGTGCTAAATAAATCGCATATATATTCTCATGGAACCTCCACAGCTATTCCTATGGGAAGGTACTATTCTTATACCTGTGAGAAAACTGAAGCTTAAAGAGGTGTAAAAACTTTTGTAAGATTACCTTACAAAAAGTTTACAAAGTTTACAAAAGCTTTGTAAGATGATCACTTACTAAGTGATAAAGCTGGAATTCAAACTGATCTGTCTGACCCCAGAGCCAGAAATTTTAACTAGGCTTACCTGCCTCCCAAGTTAGGGCCAGTGCCCTCATTTCATAGAAGACAGAACTGTGTGCGATCCTAATGTAAGCTTGTTCCTCTGTCCTTATAGTTAAATGCTCTAATGATGTGGGGCAAGTTTAGCCCAGAGTTATTTTTATGCTCCCAGAAAGCTGTTTGGTTGAAGATCTTGTTTTACTAATACATGACTTAACATACAGTGACCTCTGTGGCTGGTTAAAGGTAGAACTGAGAAAAGCCCTCCCCCAACCCCTTCACACACTCCCAGGTATCAGTCTTTACGGCACTTGATTCTGTCCCCCACAAAGGAATGCCTTCCAGAGCTGCTACTCCTTTTCCCTTACATCCATGTCTTAGTTTGCGATAGCCTGAAAGCAGGGCTTGGAGCAAGGGTTTGGGTGCAGGTATTCTATTTGGGACATGAGCTCAGGAAATGGGAATGAGGCAGAGTAAGTCAGGGAGAGAGAAAAGCAAGTATAAAGGTGCGTTATTAGATTACCAGCATGTGCCCTGGGAGCTCCTGTATGTATTGCTTTAGATCCACCCATTTCAGGCTCCTCTTGCACTGGGGTTGAACATTAAAGGGCTTGGGACAGATAGTGGGATGATGCAGATAAGCGTTGTATCCTTGAGAAGGGATGATTTCAGTGAAGTTGGGTCTGAGTTCATGTGGAACTGTGCTCTGAAGCTACAGCTGAATTCAGAATTAGGCCAGAGGATATGAACCCATTTCTTCTGAAGGGTTCGCTAAGCCCAGGGACAGAACAGCAGATGCACAGTGATCTCTCCACTAAGTCCTCTGAATATTTTTCTGCTTCAGACAAATAGAAAAAGATCTGCTGGTGTGATGCGGAGCTGTTGGGGTGTGTGATCAGGTGGGTCCCTGTGTACAGACTTTCTTCTTGACACATTCTCTCTTCACTTTTTTTTTTTTTCCCAAAATGCTGCTGGAATTATCTGGTTTTTCTATAAAAGTGTTGACAAATCCAGTGAACAAGAGGCAACATTAAGGCTACATTTCCTCATGGCTGCTCTCGAGGGTGCTTACGATAGTAGTTAACTAGAATGAAATTGGAAGGATGTGCCTTAAATTAATACAGTTTTACAAACCCGGTGTGCTGTGGGGTCTGAAAACCATATTCAGAATGGCAAATGCAACCTGGTGATGCCCTGAGACAGGCTGAGTGAGAGACGTTTCATATAAGCGCAATTACGGAATGAGATAGAAGGAAGCAGAAAACTGCTTGAGTGTACCTTGTATTTTCCTTAAAAACCAGTAACCAACATTTATCGAGCACTTGTCGTGCATTAAGTCTTTTAAGGCCACCTTGAGAGAATATGGTAGTCTGTTAGAAGACAGAACAGTGTTTATTTTCAGGAAGAATAGAGGCACTTGGAGTGGAGAAGAGCCACGTGAGGGTCCTTCGTGGAGCCGACAAGGTTCTATTTCTTATTTCCAAGTGGTGCTCACACACATGTGTGAGCATAATATACAACACATCCATGTCTTATATACCTTTTTTTTAAGTGCATGACCTTTTGCAATTGAAATAAAGTTAAAATATTAAACATGTGTTTAATGACTAGATAGAAAAGCTATAGCTTCTGAGGAGGAGAGAAATAGTGAGAAACTTGTAAGGCTTCTATTTGCAGTATCTCATTTCATACTTACAACACCCTATGAAGTAGATGACAATGTTATACCTGTCGTCAGATAAGGAAACTGAGGGACAGGGAGATTAAATGACTCGTCCCGAGTCACACTATTGTTTACCAAATGCAAGTTCATATGCCTGAAGCACAGTGAGGCCAAATGAGCTGAAACAGAGTTTGGAGCAGAGAGAGGTTTATTGCAGGGCCCAGCGAGGAAAACAGGGGGCTTGTGCTCCAAATACCCCAGACTCCCCAGTGGGTTTCAGCAAAGCATTTTTTAAACACCAGGTAAGGAGGCGCTGGTCACAGGGTATCTGATCAGCTCATGCACAGTTCTCTGATTGGTTGATGGTGAGGTAACAGGGCGGTGTCACAGGTGTTAACATTAGGCACAGCTAGGTCTGGGGGCTCATGGTCATCAAGTAGTTCATTTCTTCCATTGGATGGTGGTTTTAGCATCTGTAAAACAACTCAGCAAGTGTGCACCAGGTACTGTTACCTAGGTACTTCAGAGTGGAGCTACTGCAGAGGATATGGGGGAGGTGTCTGTCCCGGGAAGGCCCCATAGGGTCCTGCACAGTTACACTATTTTCAGCTGGTGAGTTTTGTTATCTAGACATGATGCTTTCACTTTTTAAAGTGTCAGAGCTGTCCCATTGAAGAGGTGCTCAGAAGCTTCTTGGTTTATTCTCAACCTGAGCCAACCTGCACTAACGTAGCCACTCACTGAGGGAGCCTTGTGGCCCAACATGACGGGAGCAAAGTGGCCCAGTGCCCCATGGGAAGAACTTGGGCACCATGTTGTTTCAGAGCAGCTGACATTTTTCTGCAGAAACCAGCCACTCTCCTCATCTCTTGGGTTTTCCTTTACACTAAAAGTCACCAGTTAATTGTAGCTACAAAGACAAGAGACCCCTTAATCTAGTTTCTGTAGGCTTGACCCCCCAGCAGGGTGCCATGTTGATTGGGTTTGGGATTTGGTTTCAGTTGATAACCTTTCCATCCTGTCAAGTCTGGTCGCTTTTTGGAAACAGTCTTTTCTTCAGTACCAATGTCATGTGGATGTGTTTGTGAAATGGGTGTCTGTGAATAATCTCAGGTGACTGTTAATAAAGGGCAGTTTAAATATCAAATTAAAACATATCCTTAGCTCTTAAAGGGCTAAAATTTGAATCCCAGTCACCACCTGACTTGCTTGATACAATCAAGCAAGTTTTTATTTGGCATCTGTTTTATGACAAGTTGGTATGTGTTGTAAGTTTCACAGAAATGTGGTCTTTGGTCGGGAAGATGGGGTATGCGTGAATGTGTGTACGTATTTTAAATCCTGCCAAAGTGGGCTTTGAAATTGACATATAACATAATTTTCAGTAATTCACCTGGTAATCTTAGCTCATGCACATCACATTTCTCCATTATGTTCATCGGTGATTGTAGCACTCTCTCCTTCTGTCACCCTTTGGGTATTGTAATCATTTTTAGCTACCTTCTTTTTTCTGCCTTTTCTCCTCACCCTTTTAGCACCTCACACAGAGCTCTGCACCTGGTAAGTACTCAACAGATGTCTCAAATAAATTAATGCACACCAGAGCCTCTCCACGAATGCTTGATTTTTATGAGCAGGAGAAGTTTAAATATTCACGTTGCATGTAGAATCTCACATTACTCTCTTACTTAAACCAGGATGCCTTCCTCACTGCTGGTCCTCGAAGCTAGATGGAATCAAACGACAGACTCAATATTCAGTCAGTTTCTACCTAGGAATCAAAACTTCAGAGAAATATTTTAAACTTTTCTAAAATGGAAAAGTGAAATAATGGTGTTGATCGATCTCTTCTTCGTCCATTTTTACTGCTGGGAAGCACCTAGGCTTCCTGGATGTGCATGAAGAGTTGCGTGTTCTCCATCCGTTGCACCCAGGCACTGTGGCTCCCTCTATCCTTCTGAAAGGCCAGAACAGAGGCATTGGCCTCAGGAAAGCAAGAACCCAAGAAGCCGGTTTCCTGGGACTTTTACCCAAGTCCTGGGGGCTTTTGTACCTCTCCACGAGGTCCTTGCTCTGATGCATGCTCCAGCAGGGACCTTTCTCACAGGGCAGTATGGTAGGGAGGAAAGAACCTCCACACTGGAGCTAGAACCACCAGGGTTGCACCTCTGCTCAGCCACATTCTAGACTCAGTCTTTTGTCACTGTTCCTGCAGTGCTGAGCCTCAGATGCCCCATCTGTAAAGTGGAAACTAGAGTTCTTATAATGCTGGTTGGTAGTGAGGGTACCTATGGGTTAAAAGCTCCTAACACACAATAGGCCCTGAACAAATACTTCTTCTCCCTTTATTGGAGAGTTTGTAGGAAAACTCCTTTCCCTGCTTTCCCTTTTCAGGCTTTCTCTCTGTTTTTTCTAACTCATAAGGAACAGAGTGAGGTACTTTTTTTCAACATCCCCTCTTTTCCTTCCCAAGCGTATTATTCATATGACAGAAGATATAATAGCAAATTGGGCCTTGTGCATGGGAGGAGAAGCATCTCTTCTAGTGAAATCCCGGTGGCATGCAGTGTGTCTGTGAGAACCCAAGGGGATTAGTTTAAGCTCGGGATACTGGTTGGAAAACACCCGTTGGCTTTGGAACTGGCTTGAGCTTTTTCAGTGATCAAGATGAGCAGTTTCCTGATCATAGGTCACTTTTCTCATGACATTGGAAGGCCACCGTAGAGCCCTGCACCTATTATGAACCTTTTTTAAAAATAAATAAATAAAAAAATAAATTTATTTTCGGCTCTGTTGGGTCTTCGTTGCTGTGCGTGGGCTTTCTCTAGTTGCAGTGAGCGGAGGCTACTCTTCATTGCGGTGTGCAGGCTTCTCATTGCAGTGGCTTCTCTTTGTTGCGGAGCACGGGCTCTAGGTGCGCGGGCTTCAGTCGTTGTGGCACACGGGCTCAGTAGTTGTGGCTCGCGGGCTCTAGAGCACAGGCTCAGTAGTTGTGGCACGTGGGCTCAGTAGTGGCTCATGGGCTCAGTAGTTGTGACTCGCGGGCTCTAGAGCACAGGCTCAGTAGTTGTGGCACGTGGGCTCAGTAGTGGCTCGTGGGCTCAGTAGTTGTGACTCGCGGGCTCTAGAGCACAGGCTCAGTAGTTGTGGCACGTGGGCTCAGTAGTTGTGGCTCGTGGGCTCAGTAGTTGTGGCTCGCGGGCTCTAGAGCGCAGTCTCAGTAGTTGTGGTGCACGGGCTCAGTAGTTGTGGCTCGCGGGCTCTAGAGCGCAGCCTCAGTAGTTGTGGCGCATGGGCTTGGTTGATCCACGGCATGTGGGATCTTCCCAGGGCTCGAACCCATGTCCCCTTCATTGGCAGGTGGATTCTTAACCACTGCACCACCAGGGAAGCCCCTATGAACCTTTTTAGTTTAATTATGAACCCCAAATTAGAGGAAGTCGATGCTGTCTGATGCACAGGGAGTGCTGAGGGCTCCCCACACACACATCTCCGCCTGTGGTGGCCTCCCTGGGCCGCTGGGTCAGGACAGGAGCTATAGCTACAGCACATGGTTGAGTGTGTTCCCTTCTCTGCTTCCCACCAAGGAGAAGTCTCAGGTGGCTGCGCGTGCTGACGCATTAGCCCCTGTGATCTCGAACACCACACCTTCAGCTACAGGGACGCTTCCAGCAGTACTGACATGTGCCTGAAAAGCTGACCCCTCTTTTTCTTTTTCCCAATCACTATTGCCCGTGTCATCTCTGAGGAATCTAAACTTGTAGAGAGAAGCCCGGAGTATGCTGAAGGATCTTTCTTTCAAGGAGGCACCCAAGTCACACCTCACCTCTATTTGATGACGAGGTGGCTTAGTGAAGACGCACCCTGTCAACAGCAAACACCAGCTTGGGGCCACGGTCACGTGACCCATCTCTAATCCTAACTTCTGCTTAGTCTTAGTTCTGGAAATTCCTTTCTCTTGTTCCCCAGGGGAACAGTGCTTCAGGGGCATACAGAGCTTTTATGACTTGTTCCCACACATAAAGGATAAATACAGAAATAGAATAAAGAGCTTCTCTCCTGGTCTACAGTCTAGTGTTTTAAAATAACCTCTTCCTCCCTCCCTCCATTCTGTCCTCCTTTCCTAAAAGGAAAAGAATCCCTTTAAACGAACTAGGAAAACAGAAGGCCCAGTAAAGTTGAGTGATGAGGCGTCCTGTTGGGGCATCGTACACCCACACTGCTGAGATGCTGAGATGCACCTTCTTGGCGTGCAGGGTTGATAGGAAAATGATGGCTCGAAATGAGCTCAGCAGAGTCAGGAAGGTCTAACTGTTGAAGTGTGTCGCTGGCCTGCTTCTGTCCCCCTTGGCGTGAGAGGGGGTGCGAGGGTGGCGATTTGAAGGAGACACGTGGGGAGAGCAGGTTTCCTTTCTTCTTCATCCTGAGCACGCAGCACGGGGCGTCGCTTCCTCTTCCGCAGACTGCTGTGTGCATGTCTCGGTTAATTCTGCAGGACAGGGATGGAGATGGTGGTCCAGGACGTGTTGCCCTTCCTCTCCTCCCTGCCATCACCCAGTCATTTGTAGGAAAATCAGAGTTTGAGGAAAGACCAGACATAGTTTGTCAGGACTGATGTAGTTCTTGTTATGGATGTTATTTTAAAGTCTGTGTTTGCTGCTGTTAACGAAAACGTACCCAACATTGTGACCTGTGGGGTCACCCTATTCCTTCCCATTTTTATAATTCAAATCAGTAACCAGTAGTTGAGAGCCAGCTTCAGCCCTCCAGGTGATAAAGAACAAGTCGTGCTCCCCAGACTAAAGAGCGAATCGTTTGTGTGGTGTCCAGACAGGTGTGCAGTGGATGGCAACACCGGGCAGACCCGGAGAAGGTGCAGAGGCGCTGGAGGAGTGCTCAGTGGGAGAGGATGATGTTAACTCAGGTCTGGGCAGTCTGGAGAAAGAAATTTTACTCTCTGGCATTGGAGGTTTTCCAGGTGAGGGAGGCAGTGCCAGCCCAGAAGCACCGTGTGCCCGGAGGGGGTGACTGGCGTGCTGGAGGGGTTAGGGGTAGAGGCACCAAGAGGGAGGCCTGTCAGGGGAGACAGGAGAGCGCAGTGGTTAGCGTCCAGACTCCTGAGCCGCATGGCCTGGGCTCAGCTCCCAATTCTGCCACTTAATAGCTGGGTGACCTTTGGAAAGTTACTTAACCACTCTGTGCTTCAGTTTCCCCCTCAGTAAGATGGAAATAATAGTACCTCCTTCATAGGGTTGTTCTGTAGTAAGCACTCTAATATATCAGAGATCTTATATTATTGATCATATAATATGTAATAATTGTATAATTTTATGTAATACTATACATATAGTATAGTGTAATAGTTGACTATTATAATTTGAGGTTCTGTGGCATAGGGCCTAATATGCCAATCTGATGAACGTCAATTTATTCTGTAAGTGATGGGGAGTCTCAAAAGGGGCTCGAGGTGCATTTTATATGGTCTGATGTGGTCTCTAGAAAATAACCCTGGCAGCAGTGTGAGGGAGAGGGGGAAATGGGTGAGACTGGGTGCAGGAAGATACATGTCAGATGCCTCTCTCCCTCGAGACAGGGTTTCAAAAGGTCCGTAACCAGGGCTGCAGCCGTCCACCTGAACAGGGCTGTGGATGAAGTGACAGAGAGAATATGAACAAGATTCCCCCCTGAGTGGATGAGGGAAGCAGGTGGAGGGGGACTTATTGGATTCAGTGTTGTATCCTGTAACACGAAGTTCAGGGCTACTCTGGGCTTTAAATATATATATTTACATGCATGTATATATGTGTGTGCATATATAACTGTGTCTCTGTATCTGTGTGTGTGTGTGTGTGTGTATATATATCCATATACACAGAGTCTTGTAAGAGAAGTTATAGGCAATATTATGACCTGCCGTGTGTTTATGGTGTGATTGTGTGTTTGCCTCTGTGTAATATGGGAGCAGTCTGTCCCTGAGCCCTCCGGCCACCCCTCGCTCATCGTGTGTTGAAATGTTTGCCGGCATTTTGTAAATAGTAAAAAAAAAAAAAAAAAAAAAAAAAGATCCAATGACAATTAAAACATTGAAAAAAATGTTTGAAGAGTTTAAAAAATTACTTTGAAGAGTTTCAGTGCACTTTTTTCTTTCATTTTGAAGGAGAATTACACTTTGGGGAGTTGGAAGATGCTATTAGGAACCATTCCTGAGAGAGGATATGGGATGATTTTAGGGCCACTGGAAAGACCCCTTATCCTTCAGCCTGATGTTCCCACCAGGCTGATACCGACTCCATCAGTTCACATCATGCCTTGAGCCCTTTTGAAGATGAACAAGGGTTACCACCTGTGAGTTTACACAGTGCTCCACAGATATTCATCAGACAGCAGCAGTTTGCTCTGGTTTATTTGTTTAATGAACAGGCTCCTTTGGAAGCCAGAGGTGTGACATTTAGGCTTCCCAGGAAATGACTCATGGGATGAATTCTGAAGAAGTAACATAAAGATGAAGAACAGAGCAAACTGTCCAAGGAGGGTGGCTCCCGGAACTTGGAAGGAGAAAAAAAAGGACCTAAAAAAGTGAAAAAGTAGTTTCTATGCTGAAGACAAATGTTTCTTTCTTAATTTCTACTAAAGCTAGCTCAGCTTGTCTCCAGCTCCTGGGTGCCGGTAATGATTTAGAAGGGAGTTTTATTGCCTTTTCCTTGAGTGGCCAGATTACAGCTAAGCTCCCAAGGGATCAGACTGAAGTAGTGGGAGCATTTCAAAGATGTTGGGAGAATCCAAATCTGCATATTCTTTTTTAAAAAATAAATTTAATTATTTAATTTTGGCCGTGTCGGGTCTTCGTTGCTGTGCCCGGGCTTTCTCTAGTTGCAGCGAGCCGGGGCTACTTCCCGTTGCGGTGCGCGGGCCTCTCACTGCGGTGGCCCCTCTTGTTGCAGAGCACGGGCTCTAGGCACTTGGGCTTCAGTAGTTGAGGCTCGTGGGCTCGGTAGTTGTGGCTCATGGGCTCTAGAGCGCAGGCTCAGTAGTTGTGGTGCACAGGCCCAGCCTCTCCGCAGCATGCGGGATCCTCCTGGACCGGGGCTCGAACCCGTGTCCCCTGCTTTGGCAGGTGGACTCCCAACCACTGCACCACCAGGGAAGTCCTGCATATTCTTATAATTGGAAAAATAGTGAGCACTGAATGGGGTTGTCACCAGAATATAAATGAAGGACAGGGAGGGAGAAGCTTAACAGCGTGTGTCTCGCTCTCTCCCCCCAGGTGCAAAGCATTAAACATTTAAAGGCTTATAATGAGTGCGTGTCTCTCAAAATGAGAGCTGGAAGGCCACTTAAATTCAGATCCTACAGCCAGCTCTGGTTGGGGAACATGAAAGTTGTTAATATCTTCCATCACATTGGCAGACCTCTGTCTGTCCTTGCTGGTTTGAGGCAGGGTTGGGCACAGATGAAAGAATGTCAAGTTGAAATCAAGAAAACGATCATGAACTGCATTTGCATACATTGCTAGAAATGCTGGCCCTTATCATATCCCTTTCATTACCTGCATCTCACGCTGGGTAGATGTCACTTGCATTCAGGACATCGCAGTAGCCTGTGGTCAGGGGCTGGGGGCTCAGACAGCCCTGAGGGGCAGTGTTTCAAATTGCTGCTTTGCAGATGAAGGCATTGAACCCTGCTCAGAGGTCAGACAGCCCAAGTCTCAAAGGGGCAAGGGAGCTTGCTATCTCGAGTTTAAGAGGGAGACAGGTTCCCCCATATTCAAATAACCCAAGGAGATGCCCCAGCATTTAAAAGGCTGAGTAAGATCTTCGTCAAAGGGTCTGGGGGGAGTTGAGCCACAAAGAGCTCATTTGTGAGCAGTGCTCCAGCATCCGTGTGGGTCTCTCTCTGCCCAGTGTTTTAACCAGATGCATACCATTGGGATCGTGAGGTGTGGATCCTGGGGCAGAGCTGTATCTCCAACCAACTTGGAAGAACCACAGAGCATGTCTTCCAGTACCATGGGATTCCCCAACCAGTGGTGTTCACCAAGGTTCAGTTCACTAAAAGCAGTTGTAACGTCTATTTCCATTTATTTTCTTAACGAAATAATTATGTGTGTTCCCTATGAGATGAAACCACTTGAGAGCATTGAAGCAAGCACGTCAGTGGTAGTCCAGTGTGCAGGCTCATTATGACTCAATTACTTGGTCAGTTTATTGTCAGTGGTACCCCACTCACCTCTGTGCCTTGTGGCCACTAGTGCAATTCAAATTTGTTTTGATTCTTAGTCAAATATTGTTTCATTTATATCCATAAAGGCTTTTTGATTAAAGACAGCATCTTGTATTAGGCATCTCAGGCTGCCATAACAAAATACACAGACTGGGTGGCTCAGACAGAAATGTATTTTCTTGCATTTCTGGAGGCTGGAAGTCCAAGATAAGGGTACCAGCATGATTGGGTTCGGGTGAGGACTCTCTTCCGGGCTTGCAGATGGCCGCCTTCTTGGTGTGGCCTCACGTGGCAGAGAGAGAGAGACAGAAAGTTCTTATGAGGACATTAATCCCATCATGGGGACCCCACCCTCATTACCTCATCTCCCAAAGGCCCACCTCCAAATACCATCCCACTGGGGCTTCAACATATGAATTTGAGGAGGGGACACAAATTTTTAATCTGTGACAAGACCCAAATCTTGAAGTGCAAGTTAAGGGCATCCAGGTAACATGATGGACTGAACAATGACTTTGTCCCCACGCCCTCGTGAAACACCAGTAAATGATATTAAAGGGCAGCAGAGACATGAACCTACGAAGACAAACAAAACAGTGGAGGACAGAATAGCAGAGGGAAAATCCAACAAAGTTTCAAAGTTGAAAAGCAGATGAGTGTACTCAACAGACCAGAGAAAGGTGAAAACTAACTCCTGGCAGTGGGGAAGCCACGGGCCAGACCGTCCTTCCTGTAGAACCCCAGAAAGGTTCAGGAGCTGGAGGTTTCAGGCACCTCTAAAGACAGGGGTGCAGGTGGGGTTAGAAAAGGTAGATTCTTTGAAAGATCATATAAGAAGCAATTCGATCTCTGGATCCCGTCATTCACCCCATGCAGAGAAACAACTGCTCCCCTGCAGTCCTGGTAAAAGAAATGACACTCAGTCATTGTGGAGCTTGAACCAAAGTGATTATGGACATAGGGGCCATGCCCACTAGGGTAGAGGGGCTCCGTAATGAATAAGCATGACTGCATACTGACCTGTGATGGGGCCTATCTTTTCTCCCACCCCCAAGAGCTAGGATACCAGCAGCCAAGGCTTGTGTTTTCTAAGAAGGCTAGAGGACTCAACCAGGGGGTGTGTTCAGGCCACAGGAAAGTCTTCCAGATGTGGACAGTCTGGGCTCCTTCACTAAACAAAGGGGTCTCTGCCTGAAGCCCTTCACCTGACACCCACCTCACTCTGTACCATTCAGTACATTGACCCTAGCCACAGAGCACTTGAAAAGTGGCTAGTAGGATTGAGGAACTGGATTTTATTTCTGTTTCATTTTTAATGAACTTAAATTTAAATAGTCACAGGTGGGTAGGGGCTACCATACTGGACAGCACAGGTCAGGACAACTGAGAATTTGACTTAGTTTTTTTTTAAAGGTTCTGACCTCAATTTTTACTGAAGCAGTGGTATTAAGTTTTATACCCACCAAACAATTCCTGAGGAATTTCCCTTCTGCCAGGCGAACACACTTAGTGTGTAAGTCAGTGATCTCGTTCTGATTCCTTCTTTTCAAACCCTTTCCACCACTGCTGGATTTCCATATTTCTGCGTCAGTGTAACATCGTCTATTTATGAGTGAGTAATCCTTCATCTGGGTTCGAGATTCCATGTGTTAATGTTTATGTGGTTGTAGATTTGGGCCTCATCTTACAAAAAAGGCATGATTCCTTCCAAATCATGTTCCTGTAATCAAGTATTATACTTAAGGCACTAGGGCAATTTAATGATCACCCTATTGTGGCTTCTTTTGTAATGAGAATAGAGTTGAGAATTATTCACAGATTTGATGTTTGCGAATTCACCTACTCACTAACATTTATTTGTAACCCCAAGATCAGTACTCGGGACACTTTTGCAATCATCTGCAGACATCTGCAGAGCAGTGAAAAATTTGAGTTCCTCAACACACACATTCCCAGCTGAGGCCAACAAGGCGATCATCTGACTTCTTGTTTCGGCTCTCGTATGGTGAATGTGTCCTTCTCGCAGTCTGTTTAGTGCCATGTTTTTGTGTTTTAATGCTTTTTGTTGGTGGTTTCTCTGATTAAGATGGCCCCTAAGCGTACTGCTGAAGTGCTGTCTAGTGTTCCTCAATGCAGGAGGGTTGTGATATGTCTTATGGGGGAAATACGTGTGTTTGTAAGATTTTTTTCAGGTATGAGTTATGGTGCTGTTGTCAGAGTTCAAGGTTAATGTGCCAACAACATGTATTAAAGAAATATGTGAGGTGATGGCTGTGTTAATGTAATGGAGTCCTTTCACTATGTATGCATATAGCAAATAATCATTTTGTACTCGTTAACTATCTTAGAATTTTGTCAATTATACCTCAGTAAAGCTGAAAAAAAAATAAAGAAAACCCAGAAATACATGTGAAACACAATCATGTATTGATCCCTTGACAAAAACGTTGTGACAGAGGCTCGCAGGAACTAACCCTGTATTTCGCCTAGGACCAATGGTTCACTGTTCATTAATCCAGTGTTCTTACAGAACATAACAAATAATGGGCATTGGCTGTAATTACTTCCTGCTATATGTGTAGATTTATGGTGGTTTTAGGAGGAATCTTTTTTGAACATTCTTGTGTACTTGCTCTGCTCTAATTTTGATTTGTATTCTTAGGTTGTAACTAGTAAACTCAGTGACACTCTTTCTATTACAATCATTTATTTATTTAATTTTTATTTTTTAACATCTTTATTGGAGTATAATTGCTTTACAATGTTAATTAAGTTGCAACTGTATAACAAAGTGAATCAGCTATACGTATACATATATCCCTATATCCCCTCCATCTTGCGTCTCCCTCCCACCCTCCCTATCCTACCCCTCTAGGTGGATGCAAAGCACCGAGCTGATCTCCCTGTGCTATGCGGCTGCTTCCCACTAGCTATGTATTTGACATTTGGTAGTGTATATATGTCACTGCCACTCTCTCACTTCTTCTCAGCTTACCCTTCCCCCTCCCCGTGTCCTCAAGACCATTCTGTACGTCTGTGTCTTTATTCCTGTCCTGCCCCTAGGTTCTTCAGAACCATTTTTTTTTTTAGATTCCATATATATGTGTTAGCATATGGTATTTGTTTTTCTTTTTCTGACTTATTTCACTCTGTATGACAGACTCTAGGTCCATCCACCTCACTACAAATAACTCAGTTTCGTTTCTTTTTATGGCTGAATAATATTCCACTGTATATATGTGCCACATCTTCTTTGTGCATTCATCTGTCGATGGACACTTAGGTTGCTTCTATGTCCTGGCTATTGTAAACAATGCTACAATGAACATTGTGGTACATGACTCTTTTTGAAATATGGTTTTCTTGGGGTATATGCCCAGGAGTGGGATTGCTCGGTTGTATGGTAGTTCTATTTTTAGTTTTCTAAGAAACCTCCATACTGTTCTCCACAGTGGATGTATTAATTTACATTCCCACCAAGAGTGCAAGAGAGTTCCCTTTTCTCTACACCCTCTCCAGCATTTATTGTTTGTAGATTTTTTGATGATGGCCATTCTGACCGGTGTGAGGTGATACCTCACTGTAATTTTGATTTGCATTTCTCTAATGATTTAGTGATGTTGAGCATCCTTTCATGTGTTTGTTGGCAATCTGTATATCTTTTTTTGAGAAATGTCTATTTAGTTCTTCTGCGTGTTTTTGGATTGGGTTGTTTTTTTGATATTGAATTGCATGAGCTGCTTGTATATTTTGGAGTTTAATCCTTTGTCAGTTGCTTCGTTTGCAAATATTTTCTCCCATTCTGAGGGTTGTCTTTTTGTCTTGTTTATGGTTTCCTTTGCTGTGCAAAAGCTTTGAAGTTTCATTAGGTCCTGTTTGTTTATTTTTGTCTTTATTTCCATTTCTCTAGGAGGTGGGTAAAAAGAATCTTGCTGTGATTTATGTCATAGAGTGTTCTGCCTATGTTTTCCTCTTAGAGTTTTATAGTGTCTGGCTTTACATTTAGGTCTTTAATCCATTTTGAGTTTATTTTTGTGTATGGTGTTAGGGAGTGTTCTAATTTCATTCTTTTACATGTAGCTGTCCGGTTTTCCCAGCACCACTTATTGAAGAGGCTGTCTTTTCTCATTGTATATTATTGCCGGCTTTATCAAAGATAAGGTGACCATACATGCATGGGTTTATCTCTGGGCTTTCTATCCTGTTCCATTGATCTATCTTTCTGTTTTGGTGCCAGTACCATACTACCTTGATTACTGTAGCTTTGTAGTTTAGTCTGAAATCTGGGAGCCTGATTCCTCCAGCTCCATTTTTCTTTCTCAAGATTGCTTTGCCTATTCGGGGTGTTTGTATTTCCATACAAATTGTGAACTTTTTTGTCCTAGTTCTGTGAAAAATGCCATTGGTAGTTTGATAGGGATTGCATTGAATCTGTAGATTGCTTTGGGTAGTATAGTCATTTTCACAATGTTAATTCTTTCTGTCCAAGAACATCTCTCTCCATCTGTTTGTATCATCTTTAATTTCTTTCATCAGTATCTTATAGTTTTCTGCATACAGGTCTTTTGTCTCCTTAGGTAGGTTTATTCCTAGGTATTTTGTTCTTTTTTTTTGCAATGGTGAATAGGATTGTTTCCTTAATTTCTCTTTCTGATCTTTTGTTGTTAGTGTACAGGAATGCCAGAGATTTCTGTGCATTAATTTTGTATCCTGCAGCTTTACGAAATTCATTGATTAGTTCTAGTAGTTTTCTGGTGGCATCTGTAGGATTCTCTATGTATAGTATCATGTCATATGCAAACAGTGACAGCTTTACTTCTTCTTTTCCAATTTGGATTCCTTTTATTTCTTTTTCTTCTCTGATTGCTGTGGATAAAACTTCCAAAACTATGTTGAATAATAGTGGTGAGAGTGGGCAATCTTGTCTTGTTCCTGATCTTAGAGGAAATGGTTTCAGTTTTTCACCATTGAGAATGATGTTGGCTGTGGGTTTGTCATATATGGCCTTTATTATGTTGAGGTATGTTCCCTCTATGCCTATTTTCTACAGAGTTTTTATTATAAATGGGTGTTGAAATTTGTTGAAAGATTTTTCTGCATCTATTGAGATGATCATATGGTTTTTGTCCTTCAATTTGTTAATATGGTGTATCATATTAATTGATTTGCATATACAGAAGAGTCCTTGCATTCCTGGGATAAACCCCACTCGATCATGGTGTATGATCATTTTAATGTGCTGTTGGATTCTGTTTGCTAGTATTTTGTTGAGGATTTTTGCATCTATGTTCATCAGTGATACGGGCCTGTCGTTTTCTTTCTTTGTGACATCTTTGTCTGATTTTGGTATTAGGGTGATGGTGGCCTCATACAATGAGTTAGGGAGTGTTCCTCCCTCTGCTGTATTTTGTAAGAGTTTGAGAAGGATAGATGTTAGCTCTTCTTTAAATGTTTGATAGAATTCGCCTGTGAAGCCACCTGGTCCTGGGCTTTTGTTTGTTGGAAGATTTTTCATCACATTTTCAACTTCAGTGCTTGTGATTGGTCTGTTTGTATTTCTGTTTCTTCCTGGTTCAGTCTCACAGGTTGTGCTTTTCTAAGAATTTGTCCATTTCTTTCAGGTTGTCCATTTTATTGGCATACAGTTGCTTGTAGTAATCTCTCATGATCCTTTGTATTTCTGCAGTGTCAGTTGTTACTTCTTTTTCATTTCTAATTCTGTTCATTTGAGGCTTCTCCCTCTTTTTCTTGATGAGGCTGGATAATGGTTTATCAATTTTGTTTATCTTCTCAGAGAACCAGCTTTTAGTTTTATTGATCTTTGTAATCATTTCCTTCATTTCTTTTTCATTTATTTCTGATCTGATCTGATCTTTATGATTTCTTTCCTTCTGCTAACTTTGCAATTTTATTGTTCTTCTTTCTCTCATTGCTTTAGGTGTAAGCTGAGGTTGTTTAGAGATTTTTCTTGTTTCTTGAGGTAGGATTGTATTGCTATAAACTTCCCTCTTAGCACTGCTTTTGCTGCATCCCATAGGTTTTGGGCCATCGTGTTTTCAATGTTATTTGTTTCTAGGTATTTTCTGATTTGCACTTTGATTTCTTCAGTGACGTTTTGGTTATTTGGTAGCGTATTGTTTAGCCTCCATGTGTTTGTATTTTTTACATATTTTTTCCTGTAATTGATATCTAGTCTCATAGCGTTGTGGTTGGAAAAGATGCTTGATATGATTTCAATTTTCTTAAGTTTACCAAGGCTTGATTTGTGACCCCAGATATGATCTATCCTGGAGAATGTTCCATGAGCAGTTGAGAAGAAAGTGTATTCTGTTGTTTTTGGATGGAATGTCCTATACATATCAATTAAGTCCATCTTGTTTAATGTATCATTTAAAGCTTGTGTTTCCTTATTTATTTTCATTTTGGATGATCTGTCCATTGGTGAAAGTGGGGTGTTAACATCCCCTAATATGATTGTGTTACTGTCGATTTCCCCTTTTATGGCTGTTAGCATTTGCCTTATGTATTGAGGTCCTCCTGTGTTAGGTGCACAAATATTTACAATTGTTATATCTTCTTCTTGGATTGATCCCTTGATCATTTTTAGTGGCCTTCTTTGTCTCTTGTAACCATCTTTATTTTAAAGTCATTTTGTCTGATATAAGAATTGCTGCTCCAGGTTTCTTTTGATTTCCATTTGCATGGAATATCTTTTTCCATCCCCTCACTTTCAGTCTGTATGTGTCCCTAGGTCTGAAGTGGGTCTCTTGTAGACAGCATGTATATATGGGTCTTGTTTTTGTATCCATTCAGCCAGTCTATGTTTTTTGGTTGGAGCATTTAATCCATTTACATTTAAGGTAATAATATGTATGTTCCTATTATCATTTTCTTAACTGTTTTGAGTTGTTATTATAGGTCTTTTCCTTCTCTTGTGTCTCCTGCCTAGAGAAATTCCTTTAGTATTTGTTGTAAAACTGGTTTGGTGATACTGAATTCTCTTAGTTTTTGCTTGTCTGTAAAGGTTTTCATTTCTCCGTCGAATGTGAATGAGATCCTTACTGGGTAGAGTAATCTTGGTTGTAGGTTTTTCCATTTCATCACTTTAAATATGTCCTGCCACTCCCTTCTGGTTTGCAGAGTTTCTGCTGAAAGATCAGCTGTTAACCTTATGGGGATTCCTGTGTATGTTATTTGTTGCTTTTCCCTTGCTGCTTTTAATATTTTTTCTTTGTATTTAAGTTTTGATAGTTTGATTAATATGTTTCTTGGTGTGTTTCTCCTTGGATTTATCCTGTATGGGACTCTCTGTGCTTCCTGGACTTGATTGACTATTTCCTTTCCCATAATCGGGAAGTTTTCAACTATAATCCCTTCAAATATTTACTGATTCCCTTTCTTTTTCTCTTCTTCTTCTGGGACCCCTATAATTTGAATGTCGGTGCATTTAATGTTGTCCCAGAGGTCTCTGAGACTGTCCTCAATTCTTTTCATCCTTTTTTCTTTATTCTGCTCTGTGGTAGTTATTTCCACTATTTTATCTTCCAGGTCACTTATCTGTTCTTCTGCCTCAGTTATTCTGCTATTGATCCCTTCTAGAGAATTTTTAATTTCATTTATTGTGTTCTTCATCATTGTTTGTTTGCTCTTTAGTTCTTCTAGTTCCTTGTTAAACGTTTCTTGTATTTTCTCCATTCTCTTTCCAAGATTTTGGATCATCTTTACTATCATTACTCAGAATTCTTTTCCAGGTAGACTGCCTATTTCCTCTTCAGTTGTTAGGTCTGGTGCGTTTTTATCTTGCTCCTTCATCTGCTGTGTGTTTTTCTGTCTTCTCATTTTGCTTATCTTACTGTGTTTGGGGTCTCCTTTTTGCAGGCTGTGGGTTTGTAGTTCCCATTGTTTTTGGTGTCTGCCTCCAGTGGGTAAGGTTGGTTCAGTGGGTTGTGTAGGCTTCCTGGTGGAGGGGACTTGTGCCTGTGTTCTGGTGGATGAGGCTGGATCTTGTCTTTCTGGTGGGCAGGACCGTGTCCGGTGGTGTGTTTTGGGGTGCCTGGATGTTATTATGATTTTAGGCAGCCCGTCTGCTAATGGGTGGGGTTGTGTTACTGTCTTGCCGGTCGTTTGTCATGGGGTGTCCAGTACCGTAGCTTGCTGGTTGTTGAGTGGAGCCGGGTCTCAGCATTGAGATGGAGGTCTCTGGGAGAGCTCTCAGCGATTGATATTATGTGGGGCTGCGAGGTCTCTGGTGGACCAATGTCCTGGACTTGGCTCTGCCACCTCAGAGGCTCAGGCCTGGTCCCCAGCTAGAGTTCCCACACCCTGCCAGCCGCATGACAGCGAATGTGGCATCTTAAACGTTTATATAGATGTCTTCACTGTGTTCAGTCACAGATTTGGTACAGGTGGTCTCAAGAACACCTTAGTCTCTCAAGGTTGTGTGCTTGAAACAGCTCGTAAGCCTGAGGGTCTACTAGCTGCAAGAAGATGAGACCACCTCGGGTGGCCTGCAAGCCGTGATTCTTGCCGCGAACCCTGCTGTTGCTTCATGGCATCCGGCTTCCCCCGCCGCTCTGCAATGAGTTTTCAGTGAAGCTTTCTCTCTGTGCTGAGGAGATTCATGCTGCCTGAGTTGCCCAAAGCCATAGAGCACATAAATATTGGGGCTAGGGTACAAACCCAGCAAATCTGGCTCCAAAGTCTTTGTTAACTCATCCTGTCTGAAGCAAGGTCCTGGTGCAACACCCCACTATATGTGGCAGATGGTGGGCAGGACATGGCCCACAATTATTTTTGTAACTTGATTTTATCTTGTTTTCAAGGCCAGCAGCTTTTTGAGGGTGTTCTAGTTTACCTTTCAGTTATTTTTAATGTTACAATCCACGGAAGAAACCCACTGAAAAATCAGTTAGTCCTAGGACTTCATCTTCTATCTCCCGCCAACGGAGGAAGAAATACATCATTCCTAAAAGTCCATTAAAATTTTACTCTGTAGTAAAGGATTTAAATGAGAAATTCCCAACATTTAGAGCCGTAGTTCTTGTGTCTTAAAAAAATATTACATTGAACATAGTCCAGGTTAAATAAATGCCTTTTGTGTGAAGATATTTCCACATGGAAGATGTCCAGATCATGCATCTGTGCCTGGTTAATATTTAATACTAAGAATTTGATAATATTTAGTAACATTTCTTTTATGCAAATAAGACTTCTTCTTGGGGTTCAGACCACCATATAACCATGCAAGAAGAAGAGAAAAAGACACAAAAGTAACATAAATGATATGACTGAGTTAGCTCTATTTATGTGTGTATGTGAAGTAGAAATTATCTCAGTCTACTAAATCGTGAAGATGCATTATTGCATGTATGTTTAAGTAATAATAAACATCAAAGCATCTTGAATCTGGTAAGTACCAGACCAGTGTTTGGGGTGGGGGAGGAAAAAAGGGGAAAGGGAGAGAATGAAAGAGAAGGAATTTAGCTACTTGATTCTTCAGATGGGCAGGAAAGAAAATAACCACAGATGCCTTTATGATACTGCTTGCCAATGGAAGAGTGCTAAATGCTGGATACACCTCTTCAAGTCAGGAGAATGGGTGACTGGTTTCTACCAAGAGATGGAGACCTGGTTCCCACTAAGGATTGGGATGGCCTTGAATAAGCCTCTTAGCCCTAGAACCAAAACGTGTAACCCACCACAGTATCCAAGCTAAATGTCCAGCATGTGTTCAGTGTCTGCCTGCTCGTTTAAACATCAGAGTCACCTTACGTGGCAAACATCATCATTTCTAATCTACAAACAAGGAAACTGAGGCTCAGAGAGGCTCAGTAACTTGTCCAGGGTCAATGGAATTTGAACTCAGGTCTGTTGGACTCCAAAATCTGTGTTCCTCACCTCAATCTGTGTATGTCAGAACTTTCCCATACACCTCCACCCATTTTTCTGGATTTGCATTTGAATTGTTGGAGATAAGCATCAATATATTTTTTTAAACATTTCTTTATTTATTTATCTTTGGCTGCGTCGGGTCTTAATCGCAGCATGCAGGATCTTCCGTTGCAGTGCACGGGCTCTTTGTTGCGGCACGTGGGCTTCTCTCTAGTTGTGGTGTATGGGCTCCAGAGCGCATGTGCTCGGTAGTTGCAACATGGACTTAGTTGCCCTGTTGCATGTGGGATCCTAGTTCCCTGACCAGGGATCAAACCTGCATCCCCTGCATTGGAAGGCGGATTCTTAAGCACTGGACCACCAGGGAAGTCCCAGCATCAACATTCTTATTTGCCTTTTCTCTCTGTAGTAGGCGCTGAAAGTCGGGGGCATAAATTAATGTATTTTAAAATGCTCTGTACAATGCAGACAATTGCCGCTATTTCTAAAGAATCATATAGAAGTAGAAGTAAGTTGTCTGACCAGAAGTTTTTTTAATTTTGGCAGATACTGACTACCTCGAGAAAACTATTAACCTTTGGGAAATCCTTCTTCCTTTTCCATTTCCCCCACCTGACTTCTTAGTACAAGGTCCATATGAAATGCCTATCTGGTTGTTTTGAGGGAATAAGAAGACTCGAAGGATGAAAATGCAAAGTAAGAGAGATTTGTGTAGTACATGCATCTGACCTTCCTGAGATCGATTCTTGGTGTGGTTGCAAAGTATCCTAGAGTTTTAGCTTTTGGTCATAGTTGCTTAGTGTCAAACTTGAGCATGTACATCATTGGAATCTCTCTCAGCTTCTGTTTTTCAGAAGATTGGAATAGAAAGTCCTTGACTTCTCATCCATTCGTAAAATACATGATTTCATATCTCTTTGATATTTGCCCTGTATTAGTATAATGTGAAGACATGTACACCAGCTTATAACTTATAGAAAAAACTTAAAGTGACTTATGTGTATGAAAACATAAACGTATATGTATCTCTGATGTTGTGTTGCATGTAGAGATTCAGTATGCTTGAAGGCCATGGTTTTTGTTTCTCTTTCTGTGCTAGTCTTCGTCTCGTTTTGGGGTTGAGTGGCTTATACAAAAAAATGGCTTATTTTGAGCCATACTTGCATTCTGTCATGTTTGACCAAAGAGGATATTACTCAAAATCAGAGACCGGTAGGACCCCCAAGGTATCCTCTTACTCTCTAAATGGTAGATGGCTTTAGTGACAGCTCCCAGAAATTTTAACTGCCACTGGCCTTCAGGAATCTCGATGTAAATGAACTAGGCTTGATGGTCATGATGTTGTAGAAGTAGAACTGTGTCCTGGCTTCGTCACTTTGAGTGATTACTCTGAACTTCAGAAATACGTACTAAAGTTGTTGAAGTGCTTAGAAAATAGTAACATCAGCGTGCCTGTATTAAATTGTTAATTTCTTTGATGTTTTCAATTAAGCACAGGCACAGTGTTACATCGCTGTAGACATAATCCTGTCTCCATGTGATTTATGTCAATTTACATCATTACAGAAATATCATAATGCTTCATTAAGCATTAGGGAATTAGGGGTTGTGCATTAGTGATTTTACCAAAAGATTATCTCTCTTAAACGCCTTAAAGAATTAAGATAATCTTCAATACAAGTCTTTTTGAAGTATGTGTTTTCCCATTTCTCCTTAGAGTACAGTAAACCTAATTTTATATTTTCTTCATGCTTCAGGGTCCTTATTAATACACTTATTACTATGCGTGCCCTGAATAATGATGCTATTAAGGGGCTATTAAGGGTGTAGGACAGTTCGGTCTTTTTTGCTTTAAAGTCCCCTCCCCCATCTCCATTTCTCTGAGATGCTACTTCTCCTATCAGGCTGCCTCTTGCTTTGTAATTTATGTTTCTATGGTCTAGAAAACCAGACAACCAAGCCCATTTAACTTGTAACTAAAATTAAAGTAAACTAGCTAGGAGTGGGAGCTTGGGGAGCCCTCAGAATGATTTAACTGCATGAGTTTTAATGCATGGATTTGTGCCATCCATACTGCTGGCTGCGTTGCTTTTTTGGCTTCTTGCTAGCTAGAAACTTGTCTCTGATTTCGATTCGTGACTTAAAACTCTGGAAAGTATTTTAAAGTAATGCCTGGATTCATACAGAGGAAGACAATTTGTTGAATCTATTTCAAATCATTAATAAAGGTGAAAGCCCTCTGAACTAGAATACATCAATATGAAGAAAAAATATTATCTGAGTTTCAGAATCATATTCTCATGTAACTGGCTTACCAGCTATTCCAGTGGTTTCTTTAAACTGAGAAGAAATGGACACGTATGGAAGATTTTTCTTCCTTTAGCTTCAGCTCACAATCTGAGAGGACTTTTTTTCTTTCTTGCGTAGTTTTGCTAAGCAACTATGAGCCCGTTATAAATTTTGCAATTCCATTGAGGCAAATTAAAATTTTAACTGAACCTTCTCGTAAACTGGCAACGTGAGGTTTGAAAATAGTTTAATGACCTCATTAGAAAATTCATCCAACCTGTGATTTTAGACAGGTGCATTTGAAAATAACTTTTTAGGTGTATTCTAAACGAACAAAACCTGGTATGCTCTCAAGGAAGCTAGTCCTGTAAAATTTCCACCTCAAATTTGTAAGCTGAGACTTAGATCTGAAGAGGAAAAAAGGGTTAGAAAAATCTCTCTTATCTTTGGGGTCTTGATAGGAGAATATGACTGGATTTTCTCTATATCTGAATAAGTCAGTTGTAGGCTAGTGTTCATAGGCAGATACATACGAGTTTTGAATGTGTAATTTCCTTATTTAGACAGTTAAAGTGTCTTTTCTCAGCTATGCAAGTTAGGAAATGACAGTAACTTTAACATGAGCATTTAAGAAGGTAAAAATTCTACTTTGAATATGAACGACATAGTAAATCCTTAAGGTGCTGTTCAAACAATAGTTCAAACAACGCTCATATGAAATAGAGGACCTCTAGGAAATAGCGTAGTAGTACTCCTTAACATTCAAAACACCTAGAATTTGTTACAGCCCACTTTCCAACCACTTTACTTTTCCCCTCTCACTTTTTTTTTTTTTTTGCGGTACGCGGGCCTCTCACTCTTGTGGCCTCTCCCGCTGCAGAGCACAGGCTCCGGACGTGCAGGCTCAGCGGCCGTGGCTCACGGGCCCAGCCGCTCCGCGGCATGTGGGATCTTCCCGGACCGGGGCACGAACCCGTGTCCCCTGCATCGGCAGGCGGACTCTCAGCCACTGCGCCACCAGGGAAGCCCTCCCCTCTCACTTTCGGTGAATATTTTTCTTCCAGTTTCATCACTGTGATAGTCTCTAAGGCTCAGTCATTGTCTTTCTCTTGTTTCTCGTCCACTTTCCCTAGGAAGCCCGTTCTCTCCCTTAATTTTATACTGAGACCTCTTTGGTTGTCCCTTTGCTTCTGATTTCTTGTCAGTTCTCCAATTACATATATTCAGTTTGACCGTAAGACATTTTCATTGGGATATCCCAACTCATTCAAAAGATGAATCGATCCCACCCCCAGCCCAAAGCAGACCCCTTCCTAACCTCCCCATCAGGGTTGGGGCATCACTGAAGTTCAGTGCAGAAAGGGATATGATATAAGAAATTAGGTGCTTACATCACTAAGAGAATGAAAAGGTAATGGAAAGTTATCTGAATCCATTTAGGTAGGTGGGTCATCAGAGCCAGGAAAGAACACAACAGAAACTCAGACACAGGCCTGAGGATTCAAGTACATGATTGCATTCCCCAGCAAATATCCTCAGGAAAAAAATCCCTAGCAAAAGTGAAAGAAACAGGAGAATCTTAGTCCTTAAGAATAGAGTTCAAGGATGAAACTGAGAAAAGGACTCAGTTACTGCAGCTGGGGTTCCAGGATCAGAATACTTGGGCACAGCAGGATTAGCCACAGGTTTTATACCAGAGCCTACCTGTGTGCCTAGGACATAGGATGTGGTAAAATCAACACATACCAAGTCGTTTTTTTGGAAGAAAGAATGAATGAAATGCACAGATAAAATATTCAAAATTGGGCTTCCCTGGTGGCGCAGTGGTTGAGAGTCCGCCTGCCGATGCAGGGGACACGGGTTCGTGCCCCGGTCCGGGAAGATCCCACATGCCGTGGAGCGGCTGGGCCCGTGAGCCATGGCTGCGGAGCCTGTGCGTCCGGAGCCTGTGCTCCACAACGGGAGAGACCACAGCAGTGAGAGGCCCGCGTACCACAAAAAAAAAAAAAAAATTTCAAAATTTGCTCATTGACTTGAAGCAGAGCAGACAGTTGAGGTTTGGTTGTCCTTCCTGTTAGTGTAAAATCCTATGATGACTCAGGGCACTGGAAGGCAAGCAGAATCAGCCTCTGGTTGGGAGGAATCTTCCATTGAGATTGAGCGCATCTGGTGGGACCTGTCCCTGGTATTTCTCTAAAAATAACTTCAGTCACAAGCTATGTAGATGCTACAATTCCTATTACTCTCAATTAAGTCAAGAGCAAGGTTTATTTTTAAATCCTTTCCATTACTATTACCCTGTTTTAAAAGCCTATTCAATTTTTTATGAAATTTTAACTTCATTTTGTTTGACAACATGTAGCATTGTGCTTTTTAAAATAATAATTAAAATATTTTAAAAGCTTCCTTAGCTTGTTAGATCTGTTGGGTAGACCTGTTAAATATTTTTAAGGATTCATTTCAATGATTTGATTAAACCTCAAACACAAACATGTAATCCTCTCATGTTCTTTTAATAATGTAGAAAGGAGCTTTCGCAAAGCCAGAAGTTTAGAAAAAGGAGCTTAAACTCAGATGTCATTCAAAATTTGACTTCCGTGAAATTCCCTAATCTCTTTTCTTTCCATATCCTTTCCAAGAACCATTGTAAGTAAAACAGTGCACTAGACTTTTCTTTAAGAAAAGAAATTAATATAAAATAGTTATCAAAGGGCTTCCCTGGTGGCGCAGTGGTTGAGAGTCCACCTGCCGATGCAGGGGACACGGGTTCGTGCCCCGGTCCGGGAAGATCCCACATGCCGCGGAGCGGCTAGGCCCGTGAGCCATGGCCGCTGAGCCTGCGCGTCCGGAGCCTGTGCTCCGCAATGGGAGAGGCCACAACAGTGAGAGGCCCGCGTACCGCAAAAAAAACAGTTATCAAGGATCTACTGTATATCACAGGGAACTATACTCAATATTTTGTAATAACCTATAAGGGAAAAGAATCTGAAAAAATAGATACATATATCTATGTATAACTGAATCACTTTGCTGTACACCCGAAATCAACACAACGTTGTAAATCAACTACACTTCAATTAAATAATAGAACTAAAAAAAAAAATGAAATTATCAAAAAGAAAAGAAATTCGCCTGGCCCCTCACCACATGACTGAAATGGATGTGAAACTGAAGATTGACTCACATCTCAGGTATCAGTTTCTTCTATTAAAGTAGAGGTTCATGTACTAATCCTCTCAAAAGAACCTTTCAGAATCATTAACTCAGAAGAGGTTACAATAATAACTTGCTGGCAGAACTGGTTGAGGCCTTTGTTCTAGTTCTGATTAACCAGTGGAACTTTCCTGGCTCAGTTTATCACACAGCTGACTTCTGCCTTCCCTTCCGATCCCAGCTGAAGTCCCACCTGGCTGCACCTACTAGATGACTCGTCCCTCCCCTGAACTCACAGCAGCCCCACCACCTGGCCCTGAGCTGGAAAGCCTTCCCCAGAGACCTGTGCCCTCATCTACACTGCACATCCTGCAAACACGGAGGCCTCCTACCACCCTCCACGTCCGGCTCATACACAGTGATGCCTAGCAGGTGTCCATGACATTGTGTTCGATGATGTAGTGGTGATGATTACTATTTATTTCATTAAAGGAGAATAACCGTCTTTGGGAGGCAGTACAGAAAATTAGCAGTTAAGGCTGCTGAATTAAGCAGTGGACAGTCTTTTGGGCCCCGGAAGCCTGGAAGTATGAGGCATTAGATTTGGGATCGGTTCGGTTCTGTTCTGTTTGTACAGAAGATAAAAATTAATTTTTCAAGATGTACCAAAAAATCAAGTTAATGAAATGTGCCAACCACCTAAAACTAGTTCAGTGTCTTAACTATAAAGATACTCAGTTTTTGGTGACCGAATAAGTGAATGACTGAATGTGTGAACTAGAGTTGGACACAAGCCATCTGAATTCAGAGGTTCTGCGTACAATGGTACTTTCAAAAGTTGCCTCATGGGCTTCCCTGGTGGCGCAGTGGTTGAGAGTCCGCCTGCCGATGCAGGGGACACGGGTTCGTGCCCCGGTCCGGGAGGATCCCACATGCCGCGGAGCGGCTAGGCCCGTGAGCCATGGCCGCTGAGCCTGCGCGTCCAGAGCCTGTGCTCCACAGTGGGAGAGGCCACAACAGTGTGAGAGGCCCGCATACTGCAAAAAAAAAAAAAAAAAAAAGTTGCCTCACTGGAAGGTTTAAATTATTGGGATTAAGTCATCCATATACCTTTTCCCCCACCCTCTTTTGTCCAAAGTAAAAATAAAGTAATAGTCTGGTTTCTATATTTGGTAATGCCTGTGGTTTGAATCCTGTGCTATTGTATTGTACTAAGATGTGGTTATAATACACAGGTGGCCCGTGCACGTGGTGACGGGGAATGAGGATGAGAATGGGTGGGTCTGTTCCTGTTGTCATTCACCTGGACAGAGAGGCCCATGGCTCTAGAAATCCGAAAGTGAGAGAGCAGGCTGCAGGTGGTGGGAGAGGAAAACATGTCTCTTGGGCTCACCTGTGAAGCATCAGTCAGAGAGTCTGCTTGGGCCTCTTGGGATAGGAAGGGGTGATGTGTGTAAAGACATGCTAAGGAAGATAAGAGGAGGGAGTTTTGTTCCTCTTGGGGCCTCAGCATTAAAGACGGAGCAGTGTCCCCTGAAGGCGGTGTGGAGAAGTAACTGTCAAAGAGAAAGCTGGACGTTAGTTAGTTTCAGGCCCTAAGACAGTTTTTATTCCTAATTACTGCAATAGTAAATAGAACCCCGTGTAACACTGGGTAGCTAAAGAAAAAGCCCTGAAGGCCCTTAAGGGGTGTGATGGGCCGTCTGTGTCTGTTCACTGGCTCTTGCTGAAGTTCAGCTCCTACCCTCCCACAGAGACCGGAAGACAGGGGCTCGGTCCTTTTTGATGATTATGTTTCAAAGGAATGGCTTCCATATCCTTGAGAAGGACACTCCTGGGTTGTAGAAGATATGTATACATCTGCCTCTGTCTCAAAGGCACAGAGAAAGGATTTACTATTGTCAGTTTTCTAAAGTAAATGCCCAAAGAAAAGGGAGCCCAGGGGCCTGTGTCAGGTTTCGGCTGGAACAAACAGTAGGTTCTTTGGGCAGTACTCAGCTTTCTCAGGCAGGTACTTTCGGGAGCTACCGTCATCGTCCAGGGGATGCAGCCTTGAGCTGCTAGAAACTATGTGTTGCTTCAAGTCTCGTAGTGTCAGGGGTGGACAAAATCGTTAGTGTTGAAAACTGAGTTCTTAGAGGCCAGGTCAAGAAGAGGCTTAGAGGAGCCTCTGGACTAGAGTTTGGTCAAGGAGAGAGCCTTTCTCACCACTTCGGGAGAAACTCCAAGGGGAAAACGAGGCGGATGTCAGAGGGATTGGTCCAGCGTTTCCTTCCAGTGGTTACCTTGCAGCCTCCATTTGTAGTGAGTGAGGAAAACGTCGTTTCCTCACACTGACAACAAGAATTTGTTAAGTGACTTAGGATGAAACGTGCCATTTCTACCTGAGATTTTCTTCTTTGTAAAGTTAAACTTTAGCTTTGGAAGAAGTTAGGATTTCAAGGTTCGACATCCGAGGTTCTGTTGATTCTCATGTATCATAAGCTTCTTCAGCTCAAGGATCAAAAGTGTGAACATGACATGGAGCCCGGAAATGCATTTTTTTATATGAAAGCCACAGTTTTATACTTAGTTTTGAAAGCAATGATGTCAAGAAGGTTTCTTTTGCCGTTTGTCTTTTTTTTTTTTGCCACACAGCTTGAAGGTTTGTTCTTCCTCCTTCAACTTATGGGAGAACTCTATAAAGTTCTTTCTCTTGGGTTTTCTACAACAGGGGTTAGCAAACTATGACCCACAGGCCAAATCCATCTCCCACCCTGTTTTTGTAAATAAAGTTTTATTGGAACACAGCCACCTTATTCATTTGTGTACTGTCTAGAGTTTCTATGACAGAATTGAGTAGTTTCTTAAAGACTGGTGGCTGTCTGCCCTTTACAGAAAAAGTTTGCCAACACCTGCTCTACATATTCACAAACTAATTCTTTTTTTCATTATAAATATATTCTCTACCTGTTTGAAACATAGAGTTGAAATGCTTACAGAATCCATACTTACTACCTTTGAACGCAGTTGTATTTCCCCCCAAAGTTTCATTTGAGGAACTCAAGTTGAATGGACAGCATTGTTTCAAGCCCCATGGAAGTTTCAAAGAAAGCAACCATGTGCATACCAGGTAGCCAGGTTTCCTCATAAACTAGAAACTTTGGCTCATATAATTAAAGACTTTCATCACGCACAATGGAGGGAGGTACAAATATTTGCAGTGAAGCTACTGTCCTTCATGAATTATAAAGACACTTGTGGATAAGTTTCTATTTTGGAAATAAAAATGACAATAACAACAAAAATTTTCTCTGAAAAATGAAACTTTCCTCTTATTCATCCTTTCCATTAAATTTATCCCCTTTTCCTCTATAAAGAAATCAAGTCTTATAACCCCAGAGGGTCAAAGGAGACCTTTAGCTTGTGATATTATTTCTGTGACCTGAGGTGAAGAAATGGCAACTTTTAAAAGCATTTAAGCTCACGGCCAAACATTAGGTATTAGAGTCTCATGATTTTCCTCTCCCTGAGTTTTGACATCTTATAACTAACTTCATCCCATCACACCCATTAGGATAGCTATTTAAAAAACAAACCAAAAAAACCCAAAAAGATATAATAAGTGTTATGAGGATGTGGAAAATTGGAGCTTTTGTGCACTTTTGGTGGGAATGTAAAACGGTGCAGCCACTAAGGAAAACAGTATGGTGGTTCCTCAAAAAATCAAGCATAGAACTGCTACATACATGATCCAGCCATCCCACTTCTGAAGCAGGATCTCAAAGAGATATTTGCACACACATGTTCATAGCAGCATTATTCACAATAGCCAAGAGGTGAGAGCAACCCTAAGTGCCCATCGACAGATGAATGGATAAACAAAATGTGATATATACACATACAATTGAATATTTATCCAGCTTTAAAAAGGAAGTCCTGTCACATGCTACAACATAGATGTACCTTGCTAAGTGAAATAAGACAGTCACAAAAAAAGACAGATATTGTATGATTTCATTTATATGAGGTACCCAGAGGAGTCAGATTCATAGATACAGAACGTAGAATGGTGGTTGCCAGGGGCTGGCAGGGGAGAAGAATGGGGAGTTATTGTTTAATAGGCATAGAGCTTCAGTTTTACAAGATGAAAATATTGGTTACACAATAATATGAATATACTTAAACTACTGAACTGTACCCTTGGGAGTGGTTACAATGGTAAATTTTATGTCACGTGTATTTTATCACCATTTAAAAAATGCTAAGCTGATCGCATCCCTGACAGAACGTGTGACAAAGTCCAGACAGTTTCTGTTTTGTCTCTGTCTTCACGCTTTCGCAGCGGTTAGCTTATCTAGTTATAGCGCTGCCAGGTGACAGGATGTTTTGATAGGAAAAGCAATCAAATCAAGCTGATTGATCTGTTTTCATGGCTCATTCCTGTAACATTGTATAGACACACCCTCGGGCAAGATTTTTCTATTAACTTGTCCATGAGGCCAGCGAAGCCACTTTTGTGGGTTTGTGAGGAAGAAAGAAAATGGGTTGATGGTTTACTTCGCCTCTGAACACCATTGAGATCAGCTAGATTCCCATCAGGACCACGGCCATCAAATCCTTCATCCCCTCCCTCACTCAAGCCCAGATGGTACTAAGAATCAACATCTGAATTCTAAGTTGCTGCCCTGGCCCAGACATTTCCTCAAATCAGAGTCAATCCCTAGAATTAAGAGACTGCTGGGTAATTTTATGGAGGAAAAAAAAGTTCCATTCATGATGTCATAAAGAATCAGTGTCAAGCAAATGAAAGACATTGAGTTCTGCTATTTCCATTGGTGAATGAAGCGTTGCACATTTGTCACCTTTCACTCTGCACGCGACAGTTACTTCCAAAGGAGCGCAGAAATACCCATCAGAAACAAAACTCGGAAGTTGCGATCACAAAGGAGGAACAGAGAAGGCTGCGTGTTCATTTAAGGGAGCAACGTGCTGCTTGTCATGTCTCGCTGCTTTGTCATAAAGGGAGGGGGTATTGATGGCATCTGTGAGAACAAGCAGAGCCTCAAGGAAAGCTTTGAGCAGCCTGTGCTTCTAGACCTTTGTTCTTCGTTTCATACGTTAAGAGATTTCTGCTTCTTTTGGCAGTGGTTATGTTTTTCAGTTTTTCCAATTGCTGCTTGGGTAAATGTTTGATTCACACACCTGCTATTCAAATATTCCGGGATTTTCAGGGAATAATATCTAGGTACTAATGGTTGAGTTTTTCCCCCTATTACAGATTAATAACTCTCTTCTCCTATTTGTAGATCATGGCTATTTGGCCATATTGGGTTTTTTTGTTTTGTTTTGTTTTGTTTTGCGGTATGCGGGCCTCTCACTGCTGCGGCCTCTCCCGCTGCGGAGCACAGGCTCCGGACGCGCAGGCCCAGCGGCCGTGGCTCACGGGCCCAGCCGCTCCGCGGCATGTGGGATCCTCCCGGACCGGGGCACGAACCCGCGCCCACCGTATCGGCAGGCGGACCCCCAACCGCTGCGCCACCAGGGAAGCCCGGCCATGTTGTTTTATCATTAGCTGGCGGATGCTTAGATAAAGAATAGCCAAACCCAGTCTGTTTCTGGGTGAAGCATCTTATCATGCAAGAGGAGAAGGTTGAGACAGAAATGAAAAACTGTGTTTGGTATGCAGAATAGGAAAGGATGTTTCTAAATTACTTGGACTTCCTCTTAGATTGGAAGGTTTTGTTATTTAATTATATGCAGTTACGCATTTCTTCTTCGTGAGCATTTCTGTTCTGCTTTGGTATAAAAGGCTTGATGTAGCTCAGTTTTTCAAGGACATAGCAAATCTGCACATTTCTTACCTTTATAATTCTCTCCATCGGAAATGACTGATGGGAAGTAACCGAGTGGATATTTACCTTCCAGAACATGGATGTTACTTAACATACGCATATTAAAGAAGAGAGTGAAATTATAAATTTCTGTGTGACTCTATATTTCCTTTGGCCAGTTTAACTTTTTCCTAAAGTACAGCGTGATCATAAAAACAATCGCACAACTTATTGAGTTTTATGCGTGAGGCAGGATGCTTTGTATTCATTTGTGAAACCTCATTTGGTGACAATTAAGTCACTGCTAAACTTTAATAAGATGATTTAAGAAATGATCAGAGTTTACAGGCTACAAAATTTGGCCCAGAAAATAGCAAAAGGCATATCTTTCGTTCTTCTGCATATGCACTGTAGCCTATCTGTACGTGTTTGTTTATTTACGGATAGTCTCGATGAGTTGTCAGGCGACCGGCAGTATAATGTCATGCTTAAGTTTTCACACACTGGAATCACACGGCTTGGGTTCAAGTCCAATTTTGCACCTTGGGCAAGTTACTTAACATCTTGTTTATCTGCAAAATGGTGATAAGCCTCTGGAGTTGTTGTGAAACTTACAATAAAGTACTACGTGGAAAGCGCAGTAAGTAGTTCCTAATGCAGCGTGAGTGTTACCATGGCAACGGAAGGGAGAAATCAAGTCTTCACACAAAAATGTCCCTTTCAGACAAAATATTTGTCTGAGTAGACATTTGACGTAACTGTATATAGTTATGGTTTTTAAAATTTTTGTTCAAAATCATTAGTTGACTTTAATCTGACTAGATACTAAGAGCAAATAAATTCCCTCAGTCTAACACTGCTGTCTTTCTCTGTCTTATAAAGAATCAGAGAAGTAAGATTTTAAAGCCTAACCATCTTAACACCACCTTCTAAAGACTTCATTGCAGCAGAGTTGATTGGACCATTAGAGGAAAAACAAGCAGTGAAAGAGGCAAACCTATTTCCATTAACTTGACAGCACAAAACCCTTTGAACAACGGCCCTATTATCTTTGGGGTAACAGGTGGTAGCTGGGCTATTAAGCTGTTCTGGGCAGGATTTCAGATTTCCTTCTTCAGTGCTTTGGGCGATACCTTTCTGTCATAAAGCAATCAGTAATAATTAGGTGTCTAGAATGAAATACAGTACAGCATTATGCTTCCTACATCTGGAAGAGAAAGTCACTTAACTAGCTCTAAATCAATGAATTTTCTTTTTTATTCCTGACCGGAGTGTTAGAGGTAGCAGAGAATATGATGGAAATGTGAATTGTAGCTTGGTACACAATCACACAAAAAATTAGATGTTAGGACACACTTCCCTGCAAGTAAAAGAAGCAAACACCAAAACATCAAACCTTTATTTCTAACATAAATACTTCCATTACATTGCATTCTCTATCACCGTAGGGCCACCTGTTCCACATTTAATGAAATAAAGTCCCTTGTAATAGGTGATACATAGGTGAAAAGACAAAATGAAGGTTGTAAACAGGGCTTAACCTACATTACTTTTCAGATCTTAGTTTTATTACATCATTGTTCTACCATGTTCCCATAAGAGGGGACCAATAAATGGAGAAGGAATTATTTCTACCGTGTCTTGTAAATCTCCGAAGAGAAAACTGATAGTTATTCTGTTCGAATTTGGTCTGAAGTTTTCCTGTGCAGATTGGGGTAGAGAGAGAGAAGATGGAATCTGCCAATTGTAACATAAGCTTTCCTCGGTGCCCTCCCAAGAGTGTTGAGCCTGATCCTTGCAAAACTATTTCCCCGAAGTTGCTTCTTACATGCGACTTCAAGGATGGACTCCAAGAACAGTTCAACCTACTTTCAAAAATCAGAATACTTACTTCTGCAAAATTACTCACCTCGAAAACTTTCTGCCAGCTTTCTCCCCCTCAAACTTCAGGTCCCTCTTCTGCTGCCCAGATACCTGCAGGCA
Organism: Lagenorhynchus albirostris; assembly: GCF_949774975.1. Taxonomy (NCBI): domain Eukaryota; kingdom Metazoa; phylum Chordata; class Mammalia; order Artiodactyla; family Delphinidae; genus Lagenorhynchus; species Lagenorhynchus albirostris. The sequence continues at coordinate 94,724,722 of NC_083104.1, read as the reverse complement.
TTAAGAGCAACCATTCTGTGCTCGTATCTGAACTATTTGAAGAAATGACCAGGAAAGAACTTGTGGCTTTTATTGCCTATGATCACCCTTTCTTTCATCAGCAAGAGTTGTCTGCTGGCCAACTGTATAATTTCATTCTGTGGTGGCTGAGTTTTTTACTCCCCTTCAGAGGCTAATACATCAGTGAAAAGAGAAGCAGAATTAGTAACGAGGTCCTTTGAATGCTTTTGCTTTGGAAAATAAAACATACATTGAGAAAATGCATTAAGCATCAATGTACAGTTTAACAGTTGGTTATAAAGTGCATATAACTGCTGCCACATCAAAAAAAAAGAAAAAGAAAAAATTGACAGTATCTGGGAGCCCCTTAATGTGCCTCTGTGATTGCAATTTCCCTCCCCACCAAAGGTGGCCGCTGTCCTGATTTTTTATCGTCATCATATCCTTTTCTTTGTAGTTTTAAAGTTTAGAGAGATGCATCGCTAAACCATATATTTAGTTTTGCCAGTTTTGAACTTTATATAAATGGAATCACGGTGTGTGTGTTCTTTTGTCTTGCTCTTTTCACTCAGCATTACTTGTGAGATTCATTCATTTTGTGCGTTTACATTTTATTCTGAGAATTTTCAAACATGAGAGAATTGTATAATGATATCATTGCACAGTTTAATTGTAGAGTTATATAGCCATCACCTAACAGTTACTAAGATGTGGCCATATTCATTGCTTTTTTTTTTTTTTCCTGAAGTGTTTTGAAGTAAATGACAGACATCTCTAATCATTCATCTCTAAAAACTCAAGAAAATGTCCTCTGTAACCCCAATTCCATTATCATGGGTAACAAAACTAATAGTAATTCCCTAAAATATCGTCTAATACCCAGTTCATATTCATATTTTCCCAACTGACCCCCAAATGCTTTGATAGCTAGTTTGTTCAAACCAGGATCCAATCAAGATCCATGAAAAAGGTGCTTTTAACAGCACAACTTAAGCTTGAAATGAGTCTGTGATCCTTTTTCTCATACACTTCATCAGTGGATAAGGCTCCTGTGGGACCTGACTGCAGGCATTTCTCCCACAGTAAGAGGGAAATAAATCGCCTTGTCTATGCTAATGACATGTCCAACTCTCATGCTCTCTGACTCCAGAGGAAATTATACTGTCTGCATTACTGTCAGAAAGAAGTACCTAATACCAATTATGTCAAAACCCAGATTGTTGTTTTGGACAGATACTCTGAAGTATTGAGCTGATCAAGTTTAAGTCTAGTCTTTACTTATCTGGAGAATGGATGGGGGACTGGCCATCTGGGGAGGTCACTGGAATGCAGATGTCTACCAGCTGAAGTCTCTACTAGGACCACAGGAGGACTGGTAGATGGATGGCTGGTCACTTTGCTCCATTAGGATCTTTCTGGATCTTTCAGTCATGCCTTTGCTCATTTAATATTGCAGGACTTTAGGTTTTCTGTTGTGTTTGATTCAAACATTGACCAGAAAGCTCCTTATGAAAGATCTTGGCCCCCCTGTGTCCCTGCTGAGTTAGAAAAGCTGACCTCCCTGGTTTCTTTTTACAACAGAACAACCACATTTGCTTCCTGCAACCTGGAATTTAGATCATTGTTTAGCAGAAGATTTTCCTCGGAATGAAAGACCCACGGTACTCCATGAAAGGGTCATACTGTCACATGAATTTGGGAGAAACACTGGGTTAAACTGAGTTAAACTGGTTTCTTTAGGTCCTCTCCTGCTAACGAACACTGTGATTCTCCAGTGGTACATGGCATTTCCCAAAACTATTGTCCTCCAACCCTTTCCTCAGAGCATCTCTGGGGGTTACTATTCTGCAGAACAGACTGTGGAAAGTGCTGATCTAGATGACTTGGATGTAATCACAAACAACAGTAAATAAACAATCTCATCTCCTACCTCATGGGCCGGGAAGAGTTTATGTAAGCTAGCTACTCAGTGTTGCACGAGTACGTTGGGTAGGTTACCATGTTAGAGATGAGGAACCTTATTCATGCACCCCATCCACTTGGACTGTCGCTGGAGTTCACGTTGTAACCATGTGAATCAGGATCTATGCTCATTATGTGATGAGGACAATTACACCTTAGATTCAATCTTTTAGATGAAATTTCCACATGGTTTAGATTTTTAGAGGAGAAAATAGTTCTAAACTGGTCAATCTCTCTGGTTTTTAAAAAATTTTTTATTAAAGTGTAGTTGATTTCAATGTGTTAATTTCTGCTGTACAGCAAAGTGATTCTGTTTATATATATATATTCTTTATATATTCTTTTCCATTATGGTTTATCCCAAGATATTGAATATAGTTCTCTGTGCTATACAGTTGGACGTTGTTCAGTCTTTCTGATTTTGAGGCTCACTCGGCCTTAATTGCCAAATATGTTAAAAGCGATTTTTCATTTTGAATTAGTAATTCAGTAAGCTTTCTTTGGATAATCAAGTAATCAAAAACCTTCTTGCCTAGTGATCCTACATTTAGCAAAATGTTTAGATGTTCATAGGACCCCTCAACATCATCTGTTGGTAAAAGTCGGTGCTCATACAGATTGCTTCTAGATTAACAGGACTTCTTGAATGTGTTCATCATACCATTCTGTCTGAAACTAGACGTTTAAAATTGCATTCTTTTCTACTTCTTTCTTCAACACAGCATTTAGATTGACAACCTTGTTGCTTTTCTCCTTAATTTCCTTATGAAATAGAAGATCAACTGGTATTTGTCATCTGATCTTTTGAAATGGAAGACCTCTGGATTTATCCCTTCCTCCAAATCCTTGCTCTCCTTTCCCCTCTTTTATATATTGTATGTATACATTTAATTTTTTTTTTTTTTTTTTGCGGTACGCGGGCCTCTCACTGCTGTGGCCTCTCCCATTGCAGAGCACAGGCTCTGGACGCGCAGGCCCAGCTGCCACGGCTCACGGGCCTAGCGGCTCTGCGGCATGTGGGATCTTCCCGGACCGGGGCACGAACCCGTGTCCCCTGCATCAGCAGGCGGACTCTCAACCACTGCACTACCAGGGAAGCCCGTTTACATTTAATTTTGAAAGAGAGTCTCTTCATCTTAAGGAAAATGGATGCATTTTCTCTGGAGATAGTGTAAATGTGGGTTGGTTGTTTCATGTTGGGTCCTTCTAGGATGTAGTTGCATCATATTAATAATTTTCCGTATTGATGATGTCAGCTGGGAAGTAGAGGTAGGTTCCAGGTTCTGCAGGCTCACTCCATTTGCTACTTGTAGATCTCTAGCATAAATTCACTTTCACTGGAGTTGTCAAATTTTAAAGGGATAAAAGCTACAGACTTTACTTGCAAGTTGACTATTCTAACCACTGAAAGCATAAGACTCTGCAGTAAGCTACTGCAGATTTCATCATTTCTCAATTGTTTTCCCCCCTTCAAACTTCTATCCCATACAGAATGTAATTTAAAGGCAGTTGAGCAGAGAATTCAACAGAGATAGCTTATCCTAGAGAAAAATATGAACAACTCCCTGCTCTGGTACTCTGAGAACCAGATGACTGAAAAAGCATCAATATTATTTTTATTCCCCACTTCCTCATTTTATGAAATACAAGAGTTTCTTTCTTCCATCAGTATGGGGAGCACAGCGAAAATACCCTGCCCAGTAAGCCTAGTGATATATTTTAGAAAAATTCGTTTACCTGTTCACATGGGTGCCGGAACAGGCATATTCACAGTAGCAATATTTGTAGGCCAAAAATGCAAAGCAACTTAAACTTTCTTCAGCTGCAGATGGTGAAATAAGTTCTGGCGCTTATATCCCATGTCATGGTATGTGGTACTCAAAAAGAATGAGGTGCTTCTGTATGTACTGATGGGAAGATCTCTAAAACATATTTATAAATGAGAGGAGAAAAAAGAGTTTTAAAAACTGTATTTATATAGTTTTAAAAACTGTATTTATATAGTGTTGGGTGTGTGTGGGAAAGAGGGAGAGAGAGAGGGAGGAAGGAAAAGAGAATGAAAATATCAAAGAAGGGCAGTAGTGAGACTTGATGAGTTGGCTCTATGGAAGGAGGGACAATGAAAAAGGAGTTTGTTTTCTGTTTCTTGAATTATTTACAGTGAAAATGTTTCATGTATTTTTATAAATAAAAAAATTAAAGAACACGTGTATGTGAGCACATGAAAAAAATAAAAAGAGAATGTCCTAGTTATTTTTAACAAAGTCATCCATCTCAGGCATTCACTAAGCAGAACAAGCCCATCCAAGATGCCTGTTTTAAATTCACTGATGTTAAAGAAGCATAGGATTCCGTGGCTTAGCACGTACCATGTGGATAGGGAGACTGAAGAAAAAATAATTAGGGGGAGGTGATGGGGAACGGGCTTTTAGTAAATATGGCATCTACTGCAGTGGTGGCTCAAAAGAGGTTTACGGTAGTGATTAGAACTGCGGTCACTCCATTACCAGAGTTAGTCTCTGTGCTTTGGTGGAATTTGCTGCTGAGGATCGGTCCTTCACCAGACTTTCTGTGACTAAAGCACTCGCTCAAATGTAAACAGACTTCAGAGCAATAGGATGGAACATAAAGCTGTGAAAACCAAAACCCTCATTAGTTTTTCCCTTTGTTTACAAACCAGTGCAAGAATAGGTGTGTTTTAAAATGTAGGCTTTAGTATTATTCAGGTATGGTGAAGCCCACAGGTCAAGAGACAATTGCCATTGAAAAGAGAGTCTGTTACATTCACAGATCCCGAAGAGAACGGGTCATGCCAGGCCATGGAGAGCCACGTGGAGAAGCCCTGGGGTTGTTCAGGAAGCAGAAAGAGAGGAGAACGTAGGCAAGAGCCTTTATTGCGGTTTCCACAGGAAGGAATGTGCGGGACAGGGTTAGCAGGTGTGCCTGGCTAGGGTGAATCATTTTAGTGGCTCTGGGGCATAAGGACTGTCTCTAGTTGTCTGGTACCTGGCCCTGGGGTGATGAGGGCAGGAGAACCTTGGCCTGTAGTGCAAGGACTCCGTAAAGGAGATGATTGAGGATAGGGGCTCTGGAGTGGTCGCTTTGCATATGAAAGGCAGGCTCACAGGCAAGTCACTTACTATCTGTAGGAATCTGTTAGCCCTGGGAGGGGCCGTCTGTCTCTAGGATCAGCATGGCTCCTAGATGTCACCGTATCAGAAGTACGAAAAATAAAAAGGCACGGTCAATAGATGGTGATAAAATGCAAGAATACCTATGCCAGCAGCCGCATAGCACAGGGAGATTAGCTCGGTGCTTTGTGACCACCTAGAGGGGTGGGAGGGAGACACAAGAGGGAGGAGATATGGGGATATATGTATATGTAGGGCTGATTCACTTTGTTATAAAGCAGAAACACACCATTGTAAAGCAGTTATACTCCAATAAAGATGTTAAAAAAAAAGGCCTTTCAAGGTTTTCTGCATGGTTTTTATATGAATCTTTTGTTTAATGACAAGCTTCGAGAGCCTTCCTTGGACATGCCAACCTTTTAATATAATTTTGGGGGGCCATCTGGGGCCTTTTTTTGTACAGTAATTGAGAAGTACTTCTCGCACTCATTTCAGGCGAGAAAGAGGGGTACGTGAAGCTTTTTAAGATGTGTTTGGACCTACTCAACTAATTATTTGTCTTTGTTTGCCTCTAAAAGCCAGCCAGTCATTTTTAGCCTTTTCCTCTTCGGGCTGTCTCACATGCTGGCGTAGAATTTTAGACCGGGTGTCCCTGCAGTAGCCTTGGCACACTTGCTGGTTTATGCAATTTGGTTTTGATGTTTCAGTCACCACAGGCCCATCTCAAAAGCCTATTACAGGGCTTCCCTGGTGGCGCAGTGGTTGAGAGTCCGCCTGTCGATGCAGGGGACACGGGTTCGTGCCCCGGTCCAGGAAGATCCCACATGCCGCGGAGCGGCTGGGCCCGTGAGCCATGGCCGCTGGGCCTGCGCGTCCGGAGCCTGTGCTCCGCAACGGGAGAGGCCACAACAGTGAGAGGCCCGCGTACCGCAAAAAAAAAAAAAAAAAAAAAGAGCCTATTACAGTGTTCTGCACCTACTACCGCCTGGAGATTTGGTTCTTTTCTAAAGATCCAAGGAGTTGCGTTGTTGTGCTCTGAGCTGTATTTTCATTTTGGGGAGAAACCAGCTTCCTGCTTTTTCTATTTTGTTTTTATTCTGTTAGAGGTTAAAATAATTGTTTTTAGAAAGTTACTTTTGTATGCTACATATCTAATCCTTGTATTTTACTGTTGTCCTCTTGCTGACTGTGGCCTAAAGTTTAATTTAATCGTCTGCTTAGATTTACTATTTTTGTTTTTAACTCATGTTTTTGCCCTGGTGGTCACTATTTTTTTTTTTCATAACAGCTTGATTGAGGTGTAATTTACACAACATAAAATTAATGCTTTGGACGAGTACAGCTCAATGATTTTAGTAAAACTGAAGAGTCGTGCAACAATCACTACGTTCCAGTTTCATAACCAAAAAGTTTACACCAGCACATGCCCGTGTGTGGTCACTCAGATTTTATTTGCCCTGTGCTTTAATAACTGAATAATATTGGAGTGATCCTTATATAGTAGATCTTCTTATTTTAAACTAAGTCCTTACTTTATTTTTTTATATAAAAATGTTACCTACTTGTGTGCTTTTTGCCACCAGTTTAACGAAGTAGCTTTTCAGTTTTATTTTCCTTTTAAGAGATAAATGATGTTGTTCTGTTAACTTCCATTTCCCATCTCCCAGAGACCAACATCCCCCAGTTAATCAGCTCCCTATCACACCTCGGTGCGCACTTACCTGATTTCTTCCTCCTATCCTTTGGACAGATGCAGTACACGTTATACTTTCTCTTCTCCGATGCATCGTTCCTCGTCTTCTGACTTCCTTAACTTTTCATAATCTCTTCTCTTCTCTTCTTTTTTTGTCTTTGTTTTACCCAAAGCCAGAATTGTTGGAGAGGGAGGATCGGACCTAGCCTTGGTCGGTGAAAAGGAAACCGTTATATTTTCTTTCTCCCCACATGGAATCCTCTTCCCCCGGGGGGTTTATGGCTTAGTAGTAGCCCAGGTCAGGTGATTTGAGTTGTCCTCCTGCCCCAAGAGCCCATTTTACTTCACTCCCTCGGGCAGTGGGTGAGCTTGTCTTTGACCCCAGTTAAACTTAGCTGGAACTTTGGAGGAACTGCTGAAAATAAGATTAGCAGAGAGGCATCACGTATACCTTGTTAAGAGAGATAGTGAAGAGTGTCTTAGAAGGAAGAAGCTCCTGAACCAAAGTGTAATTATGTTATTTTACTGTGATGCTCAGCCCCAGATAAACTAGTAATAAAATTGCCTTCTATTTTTAAAAACTTATTCCCTTGAAGTATAGTTGGTTTACAGTGTTAATGTCTGCTGTACAGCAAAGTGATTCAGTTATACGTATATATATTCTTTTTTATATTCTTCTCCATTATGGTTTATCACAGGATATTGAATATAGTATCCTGTGCAATAGGACCTTGTTGTTTATTCTTGCCTTCCATTTTTAAAGCGGTATACATTAGATTATATTTAGAGCCTATATACATAATAACAATCTCCATAATAAAGTGGTATTGTGGAGGCAAAAAAAGAACCCCACAGGCTTTAAAATCTCTTTCTGCTCTTCTACTTACTGCTCTGTGACCCTGAGCAAGTTAATTTTGCTGGGCCTCAGGTGCCACATCTGTATAATGGGAAGAATAACACTTCGCAGGACTGTGGTGAAGATTAAATTAAATGACATGACATCCACCTTTCTCACAATGATCTTTGTATCCTCTCTGGGCACAGGGTTCTGCACAGGAAATGGACAAAGCCAAGGTATAAATAAGCCACCTCTTCCCGGAATGTCAGTTAAAGGTGGAAATTGGTGTGCATGTGGGAGAGGGTGGAGGGGGGGTACTTTCTTATTTAAATAAGAGCAGATATATTTTGTGAGCTCCACCTTCGTTCTTAAGGAAAAACTCAATACATTAAAGAAATGGCATGCTTGGGACAGGCAACTTCAGTCATACCCTTGGAGCCCCTGGCCTTACTCCTTTACCATTAGGAGTAATCACATGGAAAAGTTCGAGAAACACTGCCACGTATAGGACAGTCTCATCATCCCTGTTTCATGATGTATCCCACTACATTTCCCGAGCACATACCTGATAGCTCCTCCTGGGTGTTGATGACATTGAGCTCACCATCCTCCCTCCATGCCTGATTCTCCTTCTGTGTCCCCTACCGTGGTCTTTGACACCACTGTCCATTTAGTTACTCAAGTCAAGAACCAAGGAGTCCTTGTTGACCCCTCTCTCCCCCGCACACCCCAGGGCCAATCCTTACCTTCGGATCGTGGCAACATTGCCACCTTCACGTGTCTGGAGTGTGTCCCTTGTCTCTGGGTCTGTCTTCAGCATCTTAGGGTAGCTGCCATCGTCTTCTGCCCAGACTTCTGTAATCACCTGGTAACTGGCCTCCCTCCAACCCATCCTCCACACTAAAATGGGCGTTGGTCTTTCAGATACTTAAATCTGATCACTTCTTCCCATTTCCCTTCGAATAACATGGTCAATAAGGCCTTTGCATGGCCCAGGCCCCCTGCCCCTTTGGCCACATCTTAAAGCATCATTCTACACCTGGTGCTGGTGGTACAGTCATACCAGATTGCTTTCTGCTTGTCCACGGCACCCTGATTCCTCCGTCAGGAGCCGTTGCCAAGCTTGCTGTATCTGGAGTGTTTCCGTCAGCTCCTACCCAACTGCCCTGGGCTAAGATAAGGTATATTTATCTTTCAAACTCAGCTCTGGGGTTTCTTCCTCAGAAAAGCCTTTTCTAACTCCCCAGTGGAGGAGGTTATTTATCATATGCTCTGATGGAACCATGTCTTCTTCTTTTTTAAAAAAAATTATTTTATTTATTTTATTTTTGGCTGCATTAGGTCTTTGTTGCTGCATGCGGGCTTTCTCTAGTTGCGGTGAGGGGAGGCTACTCTTCCTTGCGGTGCGTGGGCTTCTTATTGCGGTGGCTTCTCTTGTTGCGGAGCACGCGCTCTAGGCGTGCAGGCTTCAGTAGTTGTGGCGCACGGGCTCCGTAGTTGTGGCTTGTGGGCTCTAGAGCACAGGCTCAGTAGTTGTGGTGCACGGGCTTAGTTGCTCCACGGCATGTGGGATCTTCCCCGACCAGGGCTTGAACCCATGTCCCCTGCATTGGCAGGCGGATTCTTAACCACTGTGCCACCAGGGAAGCCCCAAGGAACCAGGTCTTCTTTTATGAGGCCCGTCTCAATTTGCAGTCACACATTAGGCGATATCATCATTTGATGACTGAATCACACATTAGTCTATAATCCCTGTGAGGGAGGGGCTGTCCCTTTGGTCACCATCATCTCCAGTCCCTGACAGAGTAGCTTTGCACTCCAGGCAGCTGGTTCTCAGTTGTTGAATGAGTGTGGAGAGACAGCTGAGGTCCGGATGCCTAAGTGGTTGGCCTGACAGTGACCGTATTCTGCTGATACTTGAGATCTCAGACCTCTGCGTCTAGGGCTCTGTCCGCCTCGCTGCAGATCCTTCCCCGAGTGCCGTGGGTCAGGTTCATCCTCTTTACTCCACGGTTTTGAAAGCTCCTGGGAATCCTCATTTTGTTGAAGAGAAATCTGTTCATTTACATGGTTCAGTACAGGATGGCAGAGCACCTGTTTATTCACCCAAAAGATCGCTAACAAACTTTTTACTTAAAAACCCCCGCTTCATCTTGCCTGTTCAGTCTTTCCCACCATGCTGCTGAGCAACTCTTTTTTAAAATCAGGCAGAACTTTCTAACCGAGCTGCACGCACCTCTCTTCCCCTTCCCCGGGCATCCCTCTTCTGCACGAGACCCCGTCTGCCCTCTTCCCACCATATCTTGCTATTTGGGTTGGGACATAAAACTCCTTCCCCTCCCAGAACAGAACACCGCTCCATTGATTCTCCCACTCACCTTTAACCCTTGCCCTTCTGCACAACCTTCCTGCCCTCACGTGGTGGCTGGCACAGTGACTTGATTAAGGGCACACAGCTAGTGGGTAACGTAGTTGCAATCACAATTCTTGTTTCCTTGCTTTCTTTCTAGTCCTTACTCCTATTCTTTGCATGAAATTCTGTTGAGGGGTGTGTGTGTGTATGTGTAATCTGCATCTAAATTTGTGTGCATAAAATTGTTTCCTTATTTTATAACTGGTATTTTCCCCCCCCTGAATAATTGTGTATCCAAAGGATATAAAGAATCTCAAGTTGACAAAAGTGATTGCTGTCACCTCTCCCCTCCTCCATTCCGTGTTTACTGAAATGTCAGCTGCTGGAATAGCTTTCCTTCCTCTACAGGTTCTGCTGGTTTCCCCTTCCCTACCTGGGGCCACAGGCCTGCCCTTTCGTGCTGCCCTCACTTCCCCACTCTGGGGCTCTGTTTCCCCTTGCCTTGCCCTCCATCATACCCACTGATCGGAGAGGAAGCGCTCCCTCCTCCCCCCTGCAGCTCCCACCTGCCCGAACGGTCGGCTCAGGTGAATGGCTGGTCAAGTGGAAGTGTGTTTGGGAACTGAACAGTCCGTTCCTTGTTTGGAGCCAAGAGAGGAGAGCAGTGGGTGGGTGTCGCATGGAGGTCTCCCACCGCCCCCTAGGCTCTCCTCGGGAACCTGGGTACCAATCCAGGGAGCTTTTTAGGAGATATTTTCAAATGACTTTTAAAATAGTTGGGAAGCAACAAAATCCCCAATGAGACATGATCTGTATGCACTAGGTAATTAAAAAAGAAATCCCACCTATGAGGAGAGGCCACACTCAGGAAGATGTGTGATGCAGAGGTTAAGCTGAGGGCAGAGGTAGTGTTTTCTGGCTTTGAATCCTGGATGCTCTTCTCAGTATGACTCTGATAGGTTGTTGAGCTGCTCTATGGTACAGTTTCCTCAACCATATATCGTGGTTAAATAAAATGAGATTAAAAGTGCCTACCTCATAGGTAATTTGATTGTCTTGATGATTAAATAATTGGATTAAAATGCTGATCATAGTATCAAAACGTATTAACTGGTATCATTAGCTTACATTAGTAAAGTATAACTTACGGAAGCTTTCCCATATATGACATTTCAATACATCTTAAAATATGATGATTTTCAGAAACGTCTTTGTTACCTACTCACCCCTGCTTCTCTGTGTTTTGCTCGCAGCCCTGGAAAGGAAAATATCGATGAGGCAAAGCAGAGAGGAGCTAATAAAACGAGGGGTCTTGAAGGAAATCTATGATAAAGGTAAGGGGACCACTCCAGTCTCCATGAGCCAGAAAAAAGCCGTGCATGGAATCTGTGTGCATAGTTCTTGGAGTTGGATTCAGTTTTCTGTATCACTTTATCAGAGTTTGAACCTTTAAAACTCCAGACACTTCTGGAGAGATCAGAGGATGTAGCAGACAGCGCTGAAGTGATTGCTATTATAGAGGGAACGAAAGCTCCCTTTTTCTCAGCACTGGAATCAAACCATAGGATGCTGAGACAAATGATATGGCCCAAGGAATGGTGTCAGTACTGGTGGTGAGCCTGTTGGTGTCTGAACACACACAGCTAGGGTGAATTTAATTGCTCAGGCTCTTTCAGGCACTAGGGGTTCCCAGGACAAATGTTAAAAATCCACAAGCACCTAGAATTTCTCTAACAGATTTTTTGGGGCCGTCCATCTCCCAACAATAGGAGAAATCAAAGTGGAGAAAATTATATATAATTTAATATAAATGTACACATATTTCAAATGATAATATTTCCAGTGATTACAAATGCGCTGTGAATGTGTCCAAAAGTGTCTGCTGGTGAACTTATCCTGTGTCTTTTGCTGATTGAACTACTGCCTTTAAATATGAAGGTATGCAGTGGTTTACCCATTAACTATTCTTCACTCCCCTCCCCTTCCTCTCACCATCCTTCATCTAAGGCTTTAAGAGAAATGATGAACTGTTATTCCAGTCTTGTTACAGTCATAAGTAATAATTGTCTGTTCTAGATCTTATTATTTGAGGCCAGTATTATTTGTTGGGCCAGATTATTAAATCACATGTTCCGCTTTAAAGGTCCACCCTGATCATCACAGTGATCCTGTAATTCTGACCATGCAGTCAGTTTTCCATGTTTTTGTAGGTCTTCTACTTGCCTAGTTTGTGTTCTGATACAGAAAGGCAGGCTGTGTTTCTAACTTGGGCGCTTCTGTCTGATTCCACTGTCTTCAGTGAGTTGGTCCTTATTCCTCTGGTGGTACAGTTCACCCCATGCATTCCTGCCATGGAGCCTCCTGACGGCACTTTGGAAGTATTTTTTCTTAGCACACATTGCCACCCTGAAACGCTGCAAGTAGGAGGTGGCGCTGCTCTCACCCTAGCCCTAGTGGCGGGGGATGCAGCAGGTAGGGTGTGAAGCTGTGCTGTTTCAAACCGCCTTTGTTCATTAGCAGAGCCTCCTGGCCCCAAGGCGTCCCTCCGGCGAGTCACATCGTCCTTCTACTTCTGGGCGAGACATACCAAGATACAGTTTCTTTGGTTGATTAAGCTCTCCAGAGAAAAAGAATGCATCATTTTGTCACGTTTCTCCAATGTCTTATTTCGGTACAGGCCCCCCAAACCCTCCCTTATACTGACCTTAAGTTTCCATGTTTCATCTCAAAATCCTTTCTCTATATTCCCTCCCTGGTGAAGATGGGAAGTGTCTGACCACAGGTATGGTATTACACGCTCAGCATCCCAGGGCTTAAATAAAGATTACTGTCCTAGCGAAAGCCTGTTCAGATCCAGTTAAATGATCCCTCCCCCTCCCTCCTTTCTTCCTGCAAACTTTATGTCTCTTACAGGAAAATTTCAGGAATCCTTTAAAGGAGAGGATACATTTAATTATAGTATTTATTATTTCCATCATACCTAATAACTGAGTTAGGGTAAATATTGCCGGAGTAACTTCCTGACTTAATCAAAGAAGCCATAGACTGTTAGAGCAAAAGTCCACTTTATAGAGGAAGAAACAGGGGACATTGAGTCTGGGGCCTGCCAGCCCCCATTAGGAGTTGCCCGAGGATTCGGAGCTGTGTCCTGTTTGTGGTCTCAGTAACTGGCTGTGGAGGAAAGGACCAGGCTGGCCGCCGCCTGTCACCACAACTTCCGGTTTTATTTTTGTCTTTGCACTTATCGCTGTCTGCTTTTTTCTGTTCTGTTGTTGGCCGGCTTTCCTCACTAGCACGTTAACTCCAGGAGAACATGGACTTCATAAGGCTTGATGCGAGACCCCCTCAGAAAGTGGCTGAGATAGATGGGCTCAAAAAATGCTTATTGTTTGTATCATGGGAATGGGAGTAGAGGGAAACTAAAATTGCACATAGTAGATATAGAAGTTTGTATTTGCTGTGGGTTTTTCTGATAAAAGCATCCATTTTGTATCACTGTGGATATTAATCACATTACCTTGTATTATGTTACATCAGCTGTTCAGAACGTGAGTCCTGTAATCATTGCTTGGATTCAATTCCAGTTCCACTACTGAGTAGCTGTGCAACTTTAGTGAAGTTGCATAACTTCTCTGTGCTTCTATTCCCGTATTTGAAAGTGTGGATAATATTGTAATGAGGATTACATGAGATAACATATCTGTATTAGTTTGCCAGGGCTACCATAACAAAATACCACAGACTGAGTGACTTAAACAACAGAAATGTATTTCCTCACAGTTTTGGAGGCTAGAAGTCCAGGATTCAGGTGCTAGCAGGATCGGTTCCTGGTGAGGCACCTCCTCGACTTGCAGACGGCTGCCACCTTGCTGTGTCCTCACATGGCCTTCCCTCTGTGTGTGCACACTCCTGGTGTCTCTTCCTCTTTTCATAAGAAATGCAGTCCTGGGGCTTCCCTGGTGGCGCAGTGGTTGAGAGTCCGCCTGCCGTTGCAGCGGACACGGGTTCATGCCCCAGTCCAGGAAGATCCCACATGCCACGGAGTGGCTGGGCCTGTGCGCCACGGCTGCTAAGCCTGCGTGTCCGGAGCCTGTGCTCCCCAACGGGAGAGGCCACAACAGTGAGAGACCCGCGTACCGCAAAAAAAAAAAAAAAGAAAAAAAAAAAAGAAACGCAGTCCTGTTGGATCAGGGCCCACCCTTAGGACCTCATTTAACCTCATTACTTCCGTAAAGGCCCATGTCCAAATACAGTCACACTGGGGGTTTGGACTTCACATATAAATTTGGGCAGGGGGGAGAGGGGGTAACACAGTTCCGTCCATAACAACATGTAGAGTAAAATATTGGCTATCATCCCATAAGTTCTCAAGAAATTGTTAACACCCCGTTATTAGTAGTAGTATCATCATCATCCTTTATATTTTTTAAAACCCTTTATGTTCCTTAGCCTAGTTCAGGCCCACGAGTTAGGAAGGGACACCACTGTCAGCTCTTAAGTGCAAGGATCTTCAACCCCCCCTCACAATGGCCTTACCAACGTGGGTGGCCGAGAACCTAGCCCCTTGGTATCTGATTGAATTACCTTCTCACCCCTCCACCCTGTCTCCTCTTTAGTCTCTAAACATATCGTTTTCCTGTCATTCATCCTTCCCTTTTCTACAGCATCATTCAACTTGCTGTGTCTGGGATTCTAGTGAGTAAAACAAATGAACTTTTCTTGCCACATCCTGAGTGAACAGCAAGAGGCAAAGAACCTTTCATCATTTTCCAAGTTGTTTGCTGCAAAGATAAATTTCTTAGATTTTCGGCAGTCCTTCCACATTGCCCGGCTTGGTCATTCCTCATTTTGCACCCATGAGTCTGGTCACCTGGCAGCAAAACGGTTTCCACCAGAGATGTATGGTCGCTAATGTGCAGTTACTGTGTCAGCCCATCCATGAGGGCCGGCCCCTGTTCATGCTGCAGTTACACTGTTTTGTATATGATATTGCTAAGGTGGTGGGAAGCAGTTTATCTTTAGTAGATGAGCTTTTCTCTTCCAACTCTTTATGTTATTGATTTTGCTTAATAATGCCGTACTCGTTTGTAGGAAGTATTAAGATAAACTGTAGGGATATGAGATCTGTAACTGGGCACGGCGGACTTAGAACGAATGAGGTTTTATTATTCTGAGAGTTCTCGTCGAAATTCTTTATGTTTTTCTTAGCAGGTTAAAATCCCACACTAGTCAATAAATTTAAATCAGGCAAAATGAGAGCTTGGATTGAAGAGGGGAAATGTTCTCAGTATCTCTAGAAGCTAGTTCAGGAATCCTTCATTTAATGGAATGTAGATGTAAAGAGCTTAAGTTACTGGATGGCTTGTATTTTCTTATTGGTTTCTATATACAACCACATGCATTTAAAGTTCAGAAGAGGACTTCCCTGGTGGCACGGTGGTTAAGAATCCGCCTGCCAATGCAGGGGACCACGGGTTCGAGCCCTGGTCGGGGAAGATCCCGCATGCCGTGGAGCAACTAAGCCCGTGCACCACAACTACTGAGCCTGAGATCTACAGCCCGCGAGCCACAACTACTGAACCCACGCGCCGCAACTACTGAAGCCCGCGCACCTAGAGCCTGTGCTCCGCAACAAGAGAAGCCACCGCAATGAGAAGCCCTTGCACCACAACGAAGAGTAGCCCCCGCTCACCGCAACTAGAGAAAGCCCGGGCACAGCAACGAAGACCCAATGCAGTCAAAAATAAAAATAAATAAATAAGTAAATAAATTTATAGAAAAAAATAAAGTTCAGAAGAAAGTTTAGATAAAACTTTAAAGATCAGAGAAAATCGTTCGATCTCTGGATATATCAAGGCCATGTAAAAATGCAGCAAACTTTAAAAACTACAAAGAAGACTTTAAATTGTTAATCACGATGTAGAGGAACATAAAATTTTAAATTCTTTTTCTCCCATTTTCCATATTTTCCACAATATGGATATAACCATTTTGTGAAAAACACAAAGAAACATTACAGTGAACCGTCATCACTCTAAAGAGTAAAAATGTGAAACCAACTACTGATGGAAAATGGTCTATAATTTTGTAGACAGCTTATTTTTAACTATTTAATCCCCGGTTCCGTAGTCTGTTTTTTTAAATTAGAACTTAAGGGTTCTCCTAGACTCCTGGAACATTTGTTCATTCATTCAACAAATTGGTACTGAATCCCCCCTCTGAGCCAGGTGCTCTAGTGTTGAGCTACAGTGATAACCAAAAAAGCAAGATTCTCACCTTCTCAGAGTTTACATTCTACTAAAGGAGATAGGAAATAATTAAATAAGCCTATGATATATTGCCAAGGAGTGATGAGCACTACGAAGATAAACAAAGCATCAGGGTAAGGAGATAAATTCAGAGGGGGAGCCATGATTTTATATAAATGCAATCATTGAGGACCTCTGGAGGAGGTGATATTTGCACAGAGACCTAAATGCAGGGCTTGGGTGGCTGAAACAGGAGCATTGGTCCTACTACTACTTCTAAACAACCTGTAACCTAATTCGTGAGCCCTTAAGTTCCTTAAATTGACTCAGTATGTTTCTTTTAAATTAAAGCCTCTGTATTGCACTTGCCTCTCTCTCAGTTCTCCGTAAATCAGAGCACAACACCCCCTGTTCAGAGCCTACAGTGGCTCCCCACTTCACTCAGAGAAGTTTCAAGCTCCTCCGACAGCCTACGAAGCCCTCCACGATCTGCCCTCCAACCCCTAAGTTTGCTTCAACTCCCTGGCGGTACTTCCTCATAACGTCCTCTCTGTGGCATCTTGCTAACCCTGCTTTCCAGCCCCTGATGTTGGCATTGGCTCCACTCTCCTCCTAGAACCCTTTTCCCCCAGATATCCATCCACGTGGTTCACTCCTTTTTCAAGTCTTTGCTCAGATTCCACCTTCTCAATGGAGCTTCCCTGGGACCTCCAGATTTTAAAGTGTCACCTCCTTCCATAGGTCTGTAATCCCCTGACCCTGCTCTACTGTGTTCTTTCTTTCTTTCTCTCTCTCTTTTTTTCCTTCTATCTCTTATCACCTGCAATCTATACATTACATATGTGTTGTATTAGCCTTTTTCTCATCGGTCTCTCCTTACTGAAAGGTGAGCTCCACCAGGCAGGGCAGGATCTCTGTCTGGTTTGTTCACAGACGTTGTGGCATCCGACTGCCTACAGTAGCACTATGTCCTATTGGGACATAGTCAGTGCTCAGTATGTTTATTGAAAAACAACAAATGCCAGGCTGAGGCTATCTGCATGTACACACGACTTGGTCTGTACACCTGTTGTTTAAATAGGCGGTATTATATTGGGCGTATATTCATGTATATGGATGCCACATACTCTACTTATGAACAGTGGTTATTAGGTGTTATGGAGAAAAATATCCTGAAAGCAGTGGACTGTTTGGCCATTAGTAAAATCGTGATGGTATTTCTCAGGCTTGGCAAGGATCTCAAGAGGTCACCTGACCTGGCTTCTGTTATTTTTCCAAAGTAGAGTAGAAGCAGCTGCAGCCCAGTGAGGTTATAGACTTGCCTGAGGGTTCACGGCCAGCGAGCGTGGACTCTGAAAACCCCTGCTAAGACCTTCTGTCCTTTGTTTGGAATTTATAGGAACACAAAAAACCTTTGTAATATATTGCCTGTTGGTCATCAGAGGATATTAATAAATAATGCTGTTAGTGGTTATTGCAAAAGATCTCTACAAATAAGCATGATGTTGTATATAAAGGATGTTAGGGATAACAATGGCGGTTGTTCCGTATTTTTCAACACTGGATCTTCCAGTGAAACCTCAGTTCTATCACAGTCCTGTCACGTGCTTTGTACAGTATGGGTGTGTTTAATTCACATGAGTGGATATATCACTTATGAGGAGGGAAAAGAGGGAAAGGAGACCATCTCTCTGTGTGGAAGGACACACTGTCGCCCCTGTATATTACACACCGCCACACCCCAGATGGGGGCAGGGAGCTGGGAGGTGTGGCCACCTGCAGGGATGGAGTTGAGGCCGCTGCGGCTCCCCTGGTCACCAGGTGGTTGCTCACTGCAGTCCCACGAAGACCTGGCGGGAGAGCTAGCCCCACCGGAGCAGGAAGACCAGGGGTCACGGAAGAACAGAACTGACTGTGTGCAAATGAGCAACTTCCCTTTTCACTGTGTGCTGGGAATTAGCGATAACATTTCACAGCAAATAATAAAGTGCACTGAGGTGTGCTTTTTTCCTTCACCGAGTTAGAGCAACGTTTTGGAAGGTGTTATTTTTAATTATCAACGCAAATAGAAGCTCCCTGAAATGGATAACTCTCTTATACAGAGGCTACAGTTCCCCCCTTCTCAGGCATTCATGAGAAAAAAGCCTGGTATTTAAATTAAAAGGTCATCATCTTTTAAAAATAAAAATAACAACTCTCCCCTATATCAGAGGAGACGAATTCTTAGACTTGAGCCTTTTAAGTCCCGTTGTTTATCTGGTGTCCCAGTTGTGTAGACTTTTAAATTCTTGAAGTTTATGGGAAATGCTTTTCACAGCCTTGACCGGACATTGTTATTTTGTCACATTTTTAGCTGTTTCTCATGTCTCACCTAGAAATGGCATCTTCTGGAAGCTGTGATTTGGAGTAACTGTGTGAAAATGAAAAGAGTGTTTACTTTCAGACTCAGTGACGTAGAATCATTTATGTAGCATCTCAGCGCCTAATGCAGTGGATTGCCCTAGTGGGGTAAATGGAAAGCAGATTAAATGAAAACGGATAAAGAGAAATTGTGGTCCACATTCTCTTAAGCAACAGTGTTCTTTCAGAAAACCACTATCCCAAGGCAAAAAAATAATGAAGTTATTATTATATCGGTGAGCAAGTGTTCCCCAGCAAAAGTATTTGTCTCTTGCATGTTTGTTGAATACCTGTTATGTTGCAGGCGTCGTTCTGGGCGCCAGGGATGCTAGGAGGGTCAAGGTGGGCTCCCCTAACAGCACTTACGGTCCCGTAATGGGTTCAGGTGCTTGGCAGTTATGATGAGGAAAGTACAGGAAGTTCGGGGGGGTGTGGAAGCGTCACCCACCAGGCCTGGAGACTCAGGGAAGGCATCCTGGAAGGAGCAGTGTCTGAGAGGAAACCTGAAGGGTGATGAGAATTATCCTGGAGAAGGTGGGATGGGTTGGGGAAATGTTAGAAATAGAAGGACTAGCACATGGGGAGGCACCACGTTGGGGATAATGAAAGATAGAGGGTGTCCAGCGTGTGTATATGGTGAGGGGAAGTCAGGGCAGATCTTGCAGGCAGGAATATGATATTAGTTGCTTATTCTTTGTCCTGAGAGCATTGATGAGGATTTCTGGAAGGGTGTTTTGCACAATCGGACTTGCAGCCTCATCCCTCTGCCCGTGGGAGAGAAGGACTTGGAGGGACACCAAGGCATGAGTCGGGGAGACCAGTTGGCGGACTGTTGCTGGGATTCAGATGATGTGACGGTAAATGGCAGGAATGAGGGTAGTAGGAATGGGGGGAGGGGGAGAGGAGAGACTGGAGAATTGTAGGAGGTAGAGTCAGGAAGGCCTGTGACTGCTTAGATTTGGGGAGAGAAGGGGAGCTTGAAGCCATGGCTGACATTCAGGATTCTGGCTTGGAGACTTGGTGGACAGATACGGGGGACGGATATAGGTCCCCTGAGCTGGGGACCTAAGAGAAGCAATTACAGAGCACAGAATATCGCGATGGTTTGACCACATTGCGTTTGCGATATCCAAATGGCTAAGCAGAGCACTACAGGTACAGATTTAAAACTCAAGAGGGAGATGTGGGTTGGAGATGCAGGTTTGGAATTGTGCGTGTGTAAATGGTCATGAAGTCATATAGATTGATGATATTTCTCAAAGAAGATGTAAAATGAGAAAATAAGTGGCCCTGATAGAAAACACCTTGGCACCCAGCATTGAGTGATCTGGAAGTTAGAAAAAAAATGATCTGGGAATAAGAAAACCCTCAAAAACTGAGAAGTGGACAGAAAAATAGGAAGTAAACCAGAAATGTGTAGCATTATGGAAGTCCAAGGACAGTGGCGTAGTGTGGAAAAAATTCCCCGAAGTGTCAAATACAGGCACATCAAACGAGATAGAAAGTGTCCTTTTGATTATGTTTATGCTGTTTAATTATAGGCTCTTTAAGTTACCTGTGAAGCCAGTGTGCAGTCAGCAGGGTGTAAGTTAAAAGGCCTATAGTTTCAGGTAACTAAAAAGTTAACTCAAGGAGGCTGCAGCGATAAGCAAATTTAGACCAATGATCTTCCTGTGTTTTGTCCTCTGCAGCGGTCCCCAGCCTTTTTGGCACCAGGGACCAGTTTCGTGGAAGACAATTTTTCCACGGACCTGGGGGAAGGGGGATGGTTTCGGGATGATTCAAGTGCATTACACTTATTGTGCGCTTTATTTGTATTATTATTATGTCAGCCCCATCTCAGATCATCAGGCATTAGATCCCGGAGGTTGGGGACCCCTGCTACTAGTGTATCCCAAATGCCTTGAGCAATGCTTGGCATTTGTCAGTGCTTATTAATTTTTATTGAATCAGTGAGTGAGTGAGTGAATGAATGAATCTCACGTCATAAAATCCAGTGGTAGGGCAGCTCCAGAGTTGGTGAATTCATCAGCTCAGTAACGTGGTGAAGGGATGCCATTCTCAAGCTCTCACCCCTCATGGTAACAAGATGGCTGCAGTAGTTCCAGCATTACATGCAGATACAACATCCAGATGGGAGAGAGAGGGCTATCCCCCTTCTTGGTATCTCTTTCTAAGAGCAAGAAAACCTTTCCCCAAAGGTTCTCCAGAATTACCCTCATTTCTCATTGACCAGAATTTTTAGAGATAACCCCTGGATATCTTTTCCCCTAATTTTGACAGATGTTTCCATAAACCAAAGTGTTGCAGGTACAGTCAGCTCCTGAGAGCTGCTACCTAGTGTAATTTGTCCTTGGAAGACCCACCACGGTATCACCCTTCCAGCTGCCTGTCCCTGGACCCTGCCGATGAAATCAGGGCAGGGCAGGGTACCTCAGGCACGGTGAGCATCCCTGCCCACGTCTGATGCTTGATTCCACAGCCACTGACCTGCACTGGTGTTTGTCATGAGAAGGCAAGCCAAACTCTGGAAGGTAATAGCTAATAAAGGGAAAGCTAGTTGTACTTAAAAATTTTTTTCCTGATTTCATACGTTTGCCTAGGACTCAGATAAAGTCAAATAAGTCAGGGGGGCATTCAAGCCTTAACCCCACATAAATATCTGTAAAACAACTGAGCTCTCCTAGGAGCCCCAAGCCCAGGATTCTGGTCCCAGCTGCCTCATCTTCTGTCTGTAGAAGGTACAGGGCAGCCTCTTATCTCCCTGGACTCTGCTTTTTGTTTGAACGTAACCCCAGGATCTTACTGTGCTCCAACCAGCAAAGCCATGCTTTCCTTTGATCCTCTCTCACTACTCCCAGCCCCCAGCCTGCTTGATTGAAGACAGCCTGTTACCAAGCAGCTGGTCCTCCTAGATCTGGGTACACCCATGGAGGCATACTCTTCAACTCCATTCTGCCCTTGCTCATCTTCTCGTAGGGTTGTTGGAGGATCAAGGGACATAATTCAATTTGGGCTTTTAGACCGTTGCCTGCCCAGAGTACGTGCTCAATAAATGTCAGCAATGGTCTCCACCAGACATGTGACCTGGACTGCGCCTCTGCTCTTCTGAGATGCCTGTCTCCCCTTCCCGGTTCCCCTTGACCCAAGCCTAGACTCTCTCTGCTTCCACCCGGCAGAGCTGAGATTCTATCCTGAGGCTTCGGGACTTCTCCAAAGGCCACGCCCACCTCTGTACCTGTGTGTTGCTACTCTCAGGGCCCCGACATGCACACGTGCCCTAGAGCACGTCTTTCCTCCCTGTGGTGCAGCCTTCTCACCACTGCAGCTTCTCTAAAGGAAATAGTATCCACTGAACTGACCATTCATTGTGATGTGGACCAGTTTAGCAACGTCATTTTAATCTCCGAGTTCCAGAAATGGGTTCACTTTTGCATATTCATAGGCCCATTATCGTGATGTTTCAGTCTGTCTTGAGCAGTGCTGTCCTGTAGACTTTTCAGCAATAACAGGAATGTTCCATCGTCTTTGCCAGGCAGCACAGCAGCCAGCAGCCACATGTGGTTGTTGAGCACTTCAGATGTGCCTAGTCTGACTGAGGAACTGCATTTTAAATTTTAACTAAAACAGTAACTGTACGTGGCAAGTGGGTACGCTATTGGAGAGCTCAGCTAAAGAAACAGAGCTGCTTACATTTTGAAACGGCCAGCCCGTATCACTTTCCTTCTCCAACTCTAGCCATTAAAGTTTTCTTAAAAAATCTTGGATTCCCTATTAACTCTGAAGGGCCCCTTGCACAACGAGGTATGATTCTGTGAGATTCACACTCTCATAAAATAGCATAGGAGAGAAACTGTGTCATTCCATCCATTTTATATTCAGTCTGTGCCCCAGTTGCATTTTTGATATCAAAATGCCCAGGAATAGCAAGATGGTAAATCCTCTTTCAGCTACAAACCTTGGAGACGAGTAATTATTTGGAAATAGTGGTCAGAACCATCGTACTTCATCAGGATAGATGATGTAAGAACCGATGGGCTTGGCGTGAAGACTGGTGAGGAGGTATAACTGTACCCAGAAAGATGAAAGAAACACCTCTGGGAAACAGACACCACGGTTTGATGGGATGAGGTGTTTGTGATCGAGGAAGCAGCTGAGAATTCACATGAGCTGTGGTTTGCTGACCATGAGGTCCAGTAAAAGGCAGAAAATGCTGATAAATCCAGCAGGGTACAGCCACAAGGAAGTGTAACTGAAAGAAGCTACCCAAGGTCAATACCGCATCTGTGATAGGAAGTCACTGCAACTCACATACTTAAGGGTTTTAGGCAAAGACCTCTGAACAAGAAGGGAAATATTATTAACATCAAAATAGGATATTAAATCCAGAACAATAGCAACTATTAAAAAAAAGTAAGTTGATTCCCCAAGCAAAAAAACATGTACCATTCCATTCTGTGTTTAAAATCATCCAATCAGAGTAGCACGCAATTGATTACATTCTGAGATTGAAATCCATCTTGCATAGATTTTCAAGGTATTAAGTTCAGAAGGGTTCTCTGAGTTGCCAAGGTGCCTGTGTGAAGACACAAAGGAACCTCGTGGCTCTTGCAAAATTGTTCTTCCGTGTAAACTGGTCAGAATAATCCAGAGACTTCTGGCTGCAAACAGACATGAAAGATAAACTGGAAGATAACTTACGGATTCCGGAAATATAGGTTCAGCGATCCTACAGAATCCTGCAGTGTCTGCCCTAAATCCTAGGTGGCACAGAGATACTTTTAGACACACAGACACACACTTATAGTGACTTTTCCTCATTCAGAAAGAAAATGCACCAGAAGAGACACAGACAGAGAGACACTCACTGTAGTTTTTGTTTGTGCAAATAAGACTCTCAGTTTGTCTTTTTATTTTTATTTTATTTATTTTTTATTTTTTTGCTGTATGCGGGCCTCTCACTGTTGTGGCCTCTCCCGTTGTGGAGCACAGGCTCCAGACACGCAGGCTCAGCGGCCATGGCAGCCGCTCTGCGGCATGTGGGATCTTCCCGGACCGGGGCACGAACCCGTGTCCCCTGCATTGGCAGGCGGACTCTCAACCACTGCGCCACCAGGGAAGCCCAGTTTGTCTTTTTAAATGCTCAAGATTCAAATACATTAAGTAGTGAATATGCAGTGTTACTAGAAATGTATGGCTTTCGATGTATGTTTAAAATTCTACACGGTGATATCTGTAGCACCATTTAGTTTAATGACATCACCTCCCTGAACTCAGGCAAACTGAAGAAAATACTTCCAACGGCCAGGGAGCCATTTCCAACTTCTTAGGTTCAAAGCTTTTAATCTTTCAATGAAATCCTTAGATAAATTATTTCTTAGCTAACTGTTGCTCCGCACATCATTTCACTGACAATGAGAGCAGCTAGTGGCTTTGATTGCAGTGATTTAAAAGGTCATTGGGATTAACAGAAGCTTTTCAGAACTCTGTATATTGTTGCAAAAATGACACCTCTGTGGGTTACAAAACAATGGCTGTGCTCCCTTAATGGGTGAATTTTTTTGTACTGTAATGGAAAAAGTATATCAGTGTCAAAAAAAAAAAAAAGACATTGAATGAAGTCTTTGCTTCATAGCTCACCACCACCAGAGTGACACTTCTTGGGAAAACACCTTCAGCTCTGTGGGGTAACCCTTCGGCCACTCAGTGGAGATGCCCTTTTTGGTCAAAGAGTACGTCTGGGGGCTTCCCTGGTGGTGCAGTGGTTGAGAGTCCACCTGCCGGTGCAAGGGACGCGGGTTCGTGCCCCGGTCCGGGAAGATCCCACATGCCGCGGAGCGGCTAGGCCCGTGAGCCATGGCCGCTGAGCCTGCGCGTCCGGAGCCTGTGCTCTGCAACGGGAGAGGCCACAACAGTGAGAGGCCCGCGTACCGCAAAAAAAAAAAAAAGAGTATGTCTGGGAAGCTACAACAGCAGCTCTTGTCTCAAAGGGAAAAAAACAATTAGCAAACACTTGCATTAGGGCTCTTGTTCCATGTCCTCACAAGATGGTGGTTTGCTTTAACATAGGTAGCTTCACTTTTTGATTTTGCTGTAATTATAGCCATTGGTGATCACCAGTCAATTAAAACGTGTTTGAATTTTCACAGGCCTGCATGTGTGAATTCTACACATTTGCGTTAACAACAGAGATGCAGCGTAGCGAACACTTCCCAGTGTTTTCAGTCTAAAATTCTCACATGGCGCTTCACGTACATAGTCATTTTTCTTTATAATGGAAGCACCAGTGTAACCATGATTTCATTTCATTATTCTCCTCTACTGCAAGTTTGCTAACAGTCTTTCATGCAGAAGTTGCATCCTAGCAATGAGGTAACTGTGGAGAAGGGGTAGGAAGCCGGGCTCAGGGAAAATACCTCCTCAAGAAACCAGAGGAGTGAGGAAGGCTTTCTCCTCCAACAAAACTATTATGTTTTCATTTAACTTAACAAGGTAGCATGCCATTTTTTGTTTTATTTTTTTATGTATGTAAGCATCTCCACAGGAAAAAAGTTAATGATCATTAAGCTCTATTCATATCAAAGCCAAAATCACTTCAGAACTCTGCCAGCACGCATGCATATTTCATCTTGAGGGCATTGTAAGCAACATGTCCATTTTGTTCTCCATTCCTGCTTTTGTACTTGACATTGTTTCAAGCACATTTGTAGGGTTCAGCATCACCCACAGGGTCATTTCACTCGCATTTCTTTCATTGCCAGCCAGGCTGTGCATTTCACAAGTGGCCCCTGGGGCTTGATTTTTATTTATTTGTACAAATACTCTGCATACTGGGAATAGCCATTATTTTATTAGCTATGTTCATATTTCCCTATTATGCTGCCTTTTTTTTCTTATATTGGGTGTACAGCATTTTATTTTGTAAATTAAAAATGTAAACGTTTATGAGTAAGTTAAAACTATCCATCTGGCTTCCTTCTTATGCAAACTAAATCAATAAATATGTATGTGAGTATATATGCGTGTGTATGTATATACATGTATTTATTTAAACAATTTATCCTGGTTTTTTGTTTGTTTTTTTATACTGCAGGTTCTTATTAATCATCAGTTTTATACACATCAGTGTATACATGTCAATCCCAATCGCCCAATTCGGCACACCACCATCCCCACCCCACCGTGGTTTTCCGCTCTTGGTGTCCATACGTTTGTGTCTCAACTGTGTCTGTGTCTCAACTTCTGCCCTGCAAACCGGTTCATCTGTACCATTTTCCTAGGTTCCACATACATGCGTTAATATGCGATATTTGTTTTTCTCTTTCTGACTTACTTCACTGTATGACAGTCTCTAGATCCATCTGCATCTCAACAAATGACTCAATTTCGTTCCTTTTTATGGCTGAGTAATATTCCATTGTATATATGTATCACAACTTCTTTATCCATTCGTCTGTTAATGGGCATTTAGGTTGCTTCTATGACCTGGCTATTGTAAATAGTGCTGCAATGAACACTGGGGTGCATGTGTCTTTTTTTTTTTTTTTTGCGGTACGCGGGCCTCTCACTCTTGTGGCCTCTCCCGTTGCGGAGCACAGGCTCCGGACGCGCAGGCTCAGCGGCCATGGCTTACGGGCCCAGCCACTCCGCAGCATGTGGGATCCTCCCGGACCGGGGCACAAACCCGTGTCCCCTGCATCGGCAGGTGGACTCTCAATCACTGCGCCACCAGGGAAGCCCTTGTGTCTTTTTGAATTATGGTTTTCTCTGGGTTTATGCCCAATAGTGGGATTTCTGGATCATATGGTAATTCTATTTTTAGTTTTTTAAGGACCCTCCATACTGTTCTCCATAGTGGCTGTATCAATTTACATTTCCACCAACAGTGCAAGAGGGTTCCCTTTTCTCCACACCCTCTCTGGCATTTGTTGTTTGTAGATTTTCTGATGATGCCCATTCTAACTGGTGTGAGGTGATACCTCATTGTAGTTTTGATTTGCATTTCTCTAATAATTAGTGATGTTGAGCAGCTTCTCATGTGCTTCTTGGCCATCTGTATGTCTTCTTTGGAGAGATGTCTGTTTAGATCTTCTGCCCATTTTTGGATTGGATTGTTTGTTTCTTTAATATTGAGCTGCATGAGCTGTTTATATATTTTGGAGATTAATCCTTTGTCCATTGATTCGTTTGCAAATATTTTCTCCCATTCTGAGGGTTGTCTTTTGGTCTTGTTTATGGTTCCCTTTGCTATGCAAAAGCTTTGAAGTTTCATTAGGTCCCATTTGTTTATTTTTGTTTTTATTTCCATTACTCTAGCAGGTGGATCAAAAAAGATCTTGCTGTGATTTATGTCAGAGTGTTCTTCCTATGTTTTCCTCTAAGAGTTTTATGGTGTCCGGTCTTACATTTAGGTCTCGAATCCATTTTGGGTTTATTTTTGTGTATGGTGCTAGGGAGTGTTCTAATTTCATTCTTTTACATGTAGCTGTCTAGTTTTCCCAGCACCATTTATTGAAGAGACTGTCTTTTCTGCATTGTATATCCTTGCCTCCTTTGTCACAGATTAGTTGACCATAGGTGCGTGGGTTTATCCCTGGGCTTTCTATCTTGTTCCATTGATCTATGTTTCTGTTTTTGTGCCAGTACCATATTGTCTTGATTACTGTAGCTTTGTAGTATAGTCTGAAATCAGGGAGTCTGATTCCTCCAGCTCCATTTTTTTCCCTCAAGACTGCTTTGGCTATTCAGGGTCTTCTGTGTCTCCATACAAATTTTTTTTTTTTTTTTTTTTTTTTTTTTTGCGGTACGCGGGCCTCTCACTGTTGCGACCTCTCCCGTTGCGGAGCACAGGCTCTGGACGTGCAGGCTCAGCGGCCATGGCTCACGGGCCCAGCCGCTCCGCGGCATGTGGGATCTTCCCGGACCGGGGCACGAACCCATGTCCCCTGCATCGGCAGGCAGACTCTCAACCACTGCGCCACCAGGGAAGCCCTCCATACAAATTTTAAGATGATTTGTTCTATTTCCATAAAAAATGCCATTGGCAATTTGATAAGGATTGCATTGTATCTGTAGATTGCTTTGGGTAGTATAGTCATTTTCACAACATTGAGTCCTCCGATCCAGGAACATGGTATATCTCTCCATCTGTTTGTATCATCTTTAATTTCTTCCTTTAATAGTTTTCTGCATACAGGTCTTTTGTTTCCCTAGGTAGGTTTATTCCTAGGTATTTTATTCTTACTGTTGCAATGGGAAATGGAAGTGTTTCCATAATTTCTCTTCCAGGGTTTTCATCATTAGTGTATAGGAATGCAAGAGATTTCTGTGCATTAATTTTGTATCCTGCAACTTTACCAAATTCATTGATTAACTCTAGTAGTTTTCTGGTGCATTTTTAGGATTCTCTATGTATAGTATCATGTCATCCGAAAACAGTGACAGTTTTACTTCTTCTTTTCCAATTTGTATTCCTTTTATTTCTTTTTCTTCTCTGATTGCCATGGCTAGGACTTCCAAAACTTTGTTGAATAGTAGTGGCGAGAGTGGACATCCTTGTCTTGTTCCTGATCTTAGAGGAAGTGCTTTCAGTTTTTCACCATTGACAATGATGTTGGCTGTGGGTTTGTCGTATATGGTCTTTATTATATTGAGGTAGGTCCCCTCTGTGCCCAATTTTGGAGAGTTTTTATCATAAATGGGTGTTGAATTTTGGCAAAAGCTTTTTCTGCATCTAGTGAAATGATCATATGGTTTTCCTTCTTCAGTTTGTTAATATGATGTGTCACATTAATTGATTTGCGTATATTGAAGAATCCTTGCATCCCTGGGATAAATCCCACTTGATTATGGTGTATGATCCTTTTAATGTGTTGTTGGATTCTGTTTGCTAGTATTTTGTTGAGGATTTTTGCATCTATATTCATCAGTGATATTGGTCTGTAATTTTTTTTTTTTTGTAGTATCATTGTCTGGTTTTGGTGTCAGGGTGATGGTGGCCTCATAGAATGAGTTTGGGAGTGTTCCTTCCTCTGCAATATTTTGGAAGAGTTTGAGGAGGATGGGTGTTAGCTCTTGTCTAAATGTTTGATAGAATTCACCAGTGAAGCCATCTGGTCCTGGACTTTTCTTTGTTGGAAGATTTTTAATCACAGTTTCAATTTCATTACTTGTGATTGGTCTTTTCATATTTTCTGTTTCCTCCTGGTTCAGTCTTGGAAGCTTATACCTTTCTAAGAATTTGTCCATTTCTTCCAGGTTGTCCATTTTATTGGCATAGAGTTGCTTGTAGTATTCTCTTAGGATGCTGTGTATTTCTGCAGTGTCTGTTGTAACTTCTCCTCTTTCATTTCTCATTTTATTAATTTGAGTCCTCTCCCTCTTTTTCTTGATGAGTCTGGCTAGTGGTTTATCAATTTTGTTTATCTTCTCATAGAACCAGCTTTTAGTTTTATTGATCTTTGCTGTTGTTTTCTTTTTCATTTATTTCTGCTCTGATCTTTATGATTTCTTTCCTTCTGCTAACTTTGTGTTTTGTTTGTTCTTCTTTCTCTAGTTCCTTAGGGCATAAGGTTAGATTGTTTACTTGAGATTTTTCTTATTTCTTGAGGTAGGCTTGTATAGCTATAAACTTGCCTCTTAGAACTGCTTTTGCTGCATCCCATAGGTTTTGGATTGTCGTGTTTTCATTGTCATTTGTCTCTAGGTATTTTTTGATTTCCTCTTTGATTTCTTCAGTGATCTCTTGGTTATTTCGTAACGTACTGTTTAGCCTCCATGTGTTTGTGTTTTTTTATGTTTTTTTTCCCTGTAATTCATTTCTACTCTCATAGCGTTGTGGTCATAAAAGGTGCTTGATATGATTTCAGATATTTTAATTTACTGAGGCTTGATTTGTGACCCCAGATGTGGTCTATCCTGGAGAATATTCCGTGCGCACTTGAGAAGAAAGTGTAATCTGTTTTTGGATGGAATGTCCTATAAATATCAATTAAATCTATCTGGTCTATTGTGTCATTTAAAGTTTCTGTTTCCTTATTTATTTTCATTTTGGATGATCTGTCCATTGGTGTAAGTGAGGTGTTAAAAGTCCACCACTATTATTGTGTTACTGCCGATTTCCTCTTTTAAAGCTGTTAGCAGTTGCCTTACGTATTGAGGTGCTCCTATGTTGGGTGAATATATATTTATAATTGTTATATGTTCTTCTTGGATTGATCCCTTGATCATTATGTACTGTCCTTCCTTGTCTCTTGTAACATTCTTACTTTAAAGTCTATTTTATCTGATATGATTATAGCTACTCCAGCTTTCTTTTGATTTCCATTTGCATGGAATATCTTTTTCTATCCCCTCACTTTCAGTCTGTATGTGTCCCTAGGTCTGAAGTGGGTCTCTTGTAGACAGCATATATATGGGTCTTGTTTTTATATCCTTTCAGCAAGCCTGTGTCTTTTGGTTGGAGCATTTAATCCATTCACATTTAAGGTAATTATCGATATGTATGTTCCTATTACCATTTTGTTAATTGTTTCGGGTTTGTTTTTGTAAATCCTTTTCTTCTCTTGTGTTTCCCACTTAGAGAAGTTCCTTTAGCATTTGTTGTAGAGCTGGTTTGGTGATGCTGAATTCTCTTAGCTTTTGGTTGTCTGTAAAGCTTTTGATTTCTCCATTGAATCTGAATGAGATCCTTGCTGGGTAGAGTAATCTTGGTTGTAGGTTCTTCCCTTTCATCATTTTAAGTATATCATGCCACTCCCTTCTGGCTTGTAGAGTTTCTGCTGAGAAATCAGCTGTTAACCTTATGGGAGTTCCCTTGTATGTTATTTTTCATTTATCCCTTGCTGCTTTCAATAATTTCTCTTTGACTTTAATTTTTGCCAATTTGATTACTATGTGTCTTGGTGTGTTTCTCCTTGGGTTTATCCTGTATGCGATTCTCTGCCCTTCCTCGACTTGGGTGGCTATTTCCTTTCCCATGTTCGGGATGTTTTCGACTATAATCTCTTAAAATACTTTCTCTGGTCCTTTCTCTCTCTCTTCTCCTTCTGGGACCCCTATAATGCGAATGTTGTTGTGTTTAATGTTGTCCTAGAGGTCTCTTAGGCTGTCTTCATTTCTTTTCATTCTTTTTTCTTCATTCTGTTCCGCAGCAGTGAATTCCACCATTCTGTTTTCCAAGTCACTTATCCGTTCTTCTACCTCAGTTAATCTGTTATTGATTCCTTCTAGTGTATTTTTCATTTCATTTATTGTATTGTTCATCTCTGTTTGTTTGTTCTTTAATTCTTCTAGGTCTTTGTTAAACATTTCTTGCATCTTCTCCATCTTCGCCTCCATTGTTTTTCCGAGGTCCTGGATCATCTTCACTATCGTTATTCTGAATTCTTTTTCTGGAAGGTTGCCTATCTCCACTCCATTTAGTTGTTTTTCTGGTGTTTTATCTTGTTCCTTCATCTGTTACATAGCCCTCTGCCTTTTCATCTTGTCTATCTTTCTGTGAATATGGTTTTTGTTCCACAGGCTGCAGGATTGTAGTTCTTCTTGCTCCTTCTCTCTGCCATCTGCTATCCTAGTTTTAAAGTTTTAGTTTTTTGATCTGTGTGAAATTTATTGCAATAATGGTTCAATATACAGCTGTAAAGCAATTCTTTATACTCATATTCAACTATTGTTTATCAAGTAAGCAATTCTTATCCAACTAGAAATACACTTCTAAGCATAGGATTTTATATAAACCATAGTGCATATCCTAGAAAATCAAATTCGGTGGTGAGCTTATTACTGAGTCCAAGCTTGTACCGCTCGCTGTACAACAGGCCAATAAATTGAGAGACAAGTTGTTAGGGCAAGGAATAGCAACTTTATTTAGGAAGCCAGCAGACTGAGAAGATGGTGGACTCGTGTCCCAAAGAACATCTTCCCCAAGTTGGAATTCAGGCTTCTTTCCTACTCAAAGGGGGGAGGGTGTGTAGTTGGTTGGTGCAAACTCCTTGGTGCCAGAATCCTTTGTTCTTGCAACTGTCCACATAGGTCCACATCCTATTACAATGTTCCTGTAAACCTCCAAGACACATGTTGTTCTCTGTTCTGAAACTTTTTAACTCTTTATGATTGGAAGAATGTTACACCTTTAATGGTCAGAGTCTTGAGAATGGGCTCTCCTGTGTATCTCCTTACACCTTTAAAGCTCAGGGTCTTGAGAATGGGCTCTCTTGTATATTTCAGGTGCTAGGCGACATTCTTCACTTGTAGCAAAAGCAATGGAATACAAAGGTTAAAAGAAACAGATCCAGTATGGAGTCAGATTTGTTCTTCCCTATTACAGGCTTAAGTTTATATTAAAGTATTTTTGGTTTTCAGAATTAAAATTGAGACTCTTTTGTCTTAAGCTTCAAAGGGCCATGATCCCTGAGCTCTCTCAGAACAAAATGTCTAACTTTCATGCAATTTTTACAGAGTAGAAACTGTTATCATGGAGGTATCCAGGAGAACCCGAAAGGATTCCTGTTGCCCATTCCCCATGGCAACATTCATCTACTTATTAGAAAAAAAACACAACTTGTTAACCTTAAGCTTTGAGAACTTAAATTGATCAGTAGTTGATGTCAGTCGCCCTAAAACCGAGAGTATTCCTAAAGCAAAACAATAACAATAACAAAACAAAACTCTTTTGGAATATAGTCACAAAGGTGACATCCAGTGATAGGTGGATGTAATTCCTCAATAAACTGAATTAGAGCAAAAACAATATTTTGAAATATATCTTTTGAGCCAATCCTCTGGAACACAACTTTTATATAGACTGTATTTTTAGAACATTAAGAGAACTTTATGCAAGACAAGATCCTCTGTGTGATCTCCATCTATTCTGAGCACACACATCTTCTACCTTCCTTCACCTCTTATTTTTCTTCATCCGTTTCTCAGGGCTTAACTTCTCACTCTTGCTTCTTTATCTCAACTCTCACACCAGCTAACTTGCACAAATTCCTCCCTGTCTGCCTTTCTGCATCATGTCTTGGCCCACTCTTTCCCCAAGGCATGTCTGTTTTCTCCTTAGCATTTGGCACAATGCCTGGCTTGTGGGAGGAGAGGCAGGGCGGGGTGTGGCTCACCTCCAGGGTTTGG
Source organism: Lagenorhynchus albirostris (assembly GCF_949774975.1). Classification (NCBI taxonomy): domain Eukaryota; kingdom Metazoa; phylum Chordata; class Mammalia; order Artiodactyla; family Delphinidae; genus Lagenorhynchus; species Lagenorhynchus albirostris. The sequence goes on along the minus strand of NC_083104.1, from coordinate 94,691,967 downwards.
AGCCAGCAGACCTGGCAGTAGTTTCTCCATGTATATCCTAAGGAGCTAATAGCAAATCTATTTCTGACGGTTGGCGGTTTCTGGTATGTGATCCCTGTTGTTAATGATCAGATCTCAACAGGTGTTCGTCAGTTGAATGAATTCATTCACTCTCACCTTTCCCTTCACTCTTCTTGATTTGGTGTTAGCCTGATTGTACCAGAGTCTTCATTTCTTGTGCCCCACAAGAAAGAGAAGACAATGGCCGTGGCCAGTTCTCTGTCTTAATCCATTGCCTTCTACCGCTCATCATTTAAGTCATGACATTGACCCGCGCTCACTTCTGCATTCTTTTCTCTACCAATTCTGTGACCTGATTTTACCTTTTAGATATGTCTGCATCTGCCTTACATTTCACTTTTCTTCTCCACCCTATTGCTCTCTCCAGTCCCATTGTCCTTTGTGACAAGTTCATAATCCATGGTTAGACAATACAACCTCCTGCTTTCTCTTTGAGATTTAAACCAACCATCTTTGTTCCATGTTAGCCAGGTGAACAACATTCCCTGCCCTAAACCTCATCGTGAAAAGGCACTGTTGCTATTCCAGGTTCTCCTGCCTGTCCGATCCTTACCTCCAGTCCAGTGGTTCTCTTGAGTGTGGAACCCTGAGCAGCAAAAGCAGCTTTGGCGTCACGCAAGAAGTTATTAGACATGCACACCCTCAGTCCCATCCCGAAACCTACTGGGTCAGAAACTCTGGGGATGAGGCCCAGTCATCTGTGTTTACTGCCCTCCCGGAAATTGTGATGCCCACTAAAGTTTGAGAACCATTACCTTAACCCATCTAGTCTCCTGCCTTCTCCCTTCCTCCTATTCACACTTCATTCATTCTAGCAGGAAACGTTTTATGCTTGGAGGTAATTGCACCATTTTGGAAACCATTATTCCAGATAATTTTAGAAGACCATGTAAAACATCAAAATAATTTCCAATACTCAGTGAGCTCTTTCTCGTTCATCACAGCAAGAGGTGGTGATGCTCTAGATAGATGAAAGTACAAATAGTCCGTAAGACTCATTTTATTCAGGAGGGTTAAATTCTTCCTGGGGGGAAAACACAGTTTTTCTCATGATGCTGGTAAACAGAGCTGGCAATAGTAAAAAGACACGGAGAGCCTAAACAGTCTTAGAGATGCAAACTATTTTATATAGAATGGGTAAGCAACAAGGTCCTACTGTGTAGCACAGGGAGCTATATTCAGTATCCTGTGATAAACCATAATGGAGAAGAGTATGTAAAAGGATGTGTATATATATGTAAAAGTGAATCACTTTGCTGTACAGTAGAAATTAACACAGCATTGTCAATCAACTATATGCCAATTAAATAAATAGTCTTCAGATTAATCAAACTTGGAATTACCAAGCATTAGGAATTCCCAAGCTTGGTGATGAGTATAAGGAGTCCATTACATTAATGCTTCTACTTTTGTGGACATTTGAAAATGTCATAAGAATTTTAAAATAACAGTTGCTTCACAGTAGCAGCGTCATTTTATCTCCGTGTTATATGAATCCAGTTCAGATTTCAGTTTTGTCACTTCCCATCTTAGTTAGTCATAAATGATATTAATAATAAATTTGTACCTATTGCATGGTTTTAATTTATTTCTGCTAGATATGTATATACATATATTTATGTAAGTAGGTAGGTCAATAGGTAAAACATGGTTATCAATGTAAATGTTGAGGAGATGACCAAAAGCTAAGAAATTTGTGTGGTCTGTATATTGCTGCTGTGTAAATCGACCAACCCTGTAGGAAAACAATTTCACAAGATCTAGGTATGTGTCACTAGACATTAAAATAGTAATACACATAAATTTCATTTACTGGAATCTCTCCTAAAGGGGGAGAATTCTAATTGCAGAAAAGATTTTATACAGGAAGGTAGTCAGCAGAGATTTCTGTTTTCATAATAGTATAAAATACTGGAAATCCCTTTGTGACCAACCACAGAGAGATAACTAAATAAACATGTATATTCATTCAGTATAATTTATTAAATGATAACTATACAAATTATAATGCTTATAAAAGTTTTAAAAAACAAAACACAAAATAAAATTTGTTACAACTATGGAAAATATTGAAAAACAAATTTTCTGTTAGGGTAGAGATAAGATCAGTGTCTTATTTCTTCTTTTTTTCTCCTGTTTTCATTTTTTTAATGAAAATGTGTATTTAGAAATTATGACAGTGGAATTAGCAAGATTGTTTCCTCTCCGAAGTGGTTTGAGCCTTTGTGATTTAGTAAAGGCACTTTTAATCCATAGGGAGCTAAATTTTTTAAGAGTTAATCAGTCCCAAGAGGAGTGAGTAATATTCCTTCTGTTACCACCAAAACTTCTAGCACTAAGCTAACTGCCTTGATGAAACAGAGGTTCATAGAATCTAACGTAATGCAACTTCTGTTGTATCTTTTTTTCCCTGATATTGCATCTATGGTACTTTTAACAGTTAAAATGTATAGCAATCATTCCATCACATCTTTGCCCCAAAGAAGCAGAACATGGCAACAGCCCTGAAACCCCTTCCTCCTCTGGTGGTCTTATCCAAGACTACACTTGGAACATCAAAAATCAAAGTGGCTTCCCAGAGATGTATTAAACCTAATGGCAGCTACATCATTATTCCACCAACTGGGAATTTGAAGTAGAGCTACTTCCCACGGTGTTAGTTTGAACAAGCTAAACCAAAGCATGTTAAGAGGACCAGGGACCATCCATTATGGGACGCTGATGCACTAACGCTCACACCCACAGCCCTTCCCATCCTGCGTATGCTCAGTTCAGCTGTGTACTTTCCATAGCATTGGCCTGAGAGTCTGCACTGCTCTTCTCCTATTAAGAAGTCGTCATATTGTTAATCACAATTATCGTGACTGCTATTACCATTTGAGACACATAAAAAGGCCAAGTGAAAAGAAGGGAAAAAAACCCACAATCTTCAAGAATCAGTGCTTTATATTGTCTGCTTCAGATGATTTTTTGGTGTCCATTATATATATATTTTTTCTATGTTTATAAAAAATTCAGATCAAATATCATATGTCCTTGAACCATATGCTATCTAAAGCCTGTTGTTTTGTAAATTGCTCTGTTGAACATACATTTCATCAGGCCAATTCTAATCGGGGGCAAAGGGGGTGGGCAGAGGAATCTTTTGCGGCCATATTATCACTGTGTATAAAATTAAAGCCTTGGGAGGAACATAACGAAAGGAAAGGATTATTTATCCAAGATTAACCTTGGAGTCATTTTACTGTTTTATTTCTACAAGTAAATTATCCATCTTCCCATTTTAAGGCAGGTAATTGCTTTGCTGGCTTCTGTGTTTCTACCGAAACATAACTTAGAGTCTTTCGTCTGGATATTTATTCATCTGACTGGAATAGCTTTCAGTCCTCTTTAAAACTTAATTTGACTTTAATGTCTAGTTATCTAGGACTCCCCGGGGCTAGGATGAAATCACACTGGGGGAATTTTGATTTGACAAACAGCCATTGTGCGGGAGCCTTTGATCCTCCACCATGGTGTTAACTAGCTGCCCCTCGTCTTGCTGAGCTTTGAGCAAGGTCAAAGTCTGCACCCCGCCTGGCAGGATCACTGGTGGGCACTGGGAGAATCCTGGCACCTCCCAGAGTCTTTGAGCTGCTGCAGCCCTTCAGCTGGAGCTTAGAGCGCTCCTAAACATTTAGAGAAATGGGATGTGCGCGGAGATAAAGAGAAGACAGGGTGAGTTTTTCCTGGGGCCTTGGTGTAGCGTGTCCTGGTGCTTGTTGAGTGCTTGAAGCCCTTTGCTCTTCGAAGTAGGAATTCCTGACCTGGTTTTCCAATCTCTGAGTCCTGCTCAGGTTTTCCAGGTTTTCCAAAAATTATGAAGAAAAATTTATTTTCATTTCCATTTAAAAAACACATAGAAAATATAGTAGATAATGATTTTTACAAATTTTTAAAAATTAGAGTAGAGTTGATTTACGATATCATGTTAGTTTCAGGTGTGTACAGCACGGTGATTCAATTATACATATGTATGTGTGTTTGTGTGTGTGTGTGTATATATACACACACACACATTCTTATATATGTGTGTACACATATATATGTGTACACACATTTTTATATTTGTATGTACACATATATACACGCACACATATATATTCTTTTTCAGATTCTTTTCCCTTATAGGTTATTACAGAATATTGAGACTAGTTCCCTGTGCTATACAGTAGGTCCTTGTTGTCTATCTACTTTATATATGGTAATGTGTATATGTAAATCCTAATTTATCCCTCCCCACCCCCTTTCCCCTTTGGTAACCATAAGTTTATGTTCTGTGTCTGTGAGTCTCTGTAAATAAGTTCATTCATATCTTTTTTTTTAGATTTCACATATAAGCAGTATCATATTTGTCTTTCTCTGTTTGGCTTACTTCACTTAGTATGATAATCTCTAGGTCCATCCATGTTGCTGCAAATGGCATTATTTCATTCTTTTTTATGCTTGAGTAATATTGCATTGTATGTATGTACCATATCTTCTTTATCCATTCATCTGTCGGTAATTAGAAGAATGGAGAGAAAACAGGCATATTGCTGAAGATCACTGGAAATTGTCGCCCTGGTGGTTAGATGCCTTAAAAGCAAAAGAGCAAGTGTAGACTTTCCATACTGGCCTTGATACAAATTGTTCAGAAGCATCTAGACTCATGTAGCAGGCTGTGAGTGTCACCCTTGCCTGGAAGGCAGGCGTGGTCTAACTCTGCGCTCTCCTCGCTCTGACAGACGGGGAGCTCTCCATATCGAATGAAGATGACTCCCTGGAAAACGGGCAGTCCCTGAGCTCCAGCCAGCTGTCTCTGCCCGCCCTGTCTGAGATGGAGCCAATCCCGATGCCCAGGGATCCCTGCTCATACGAGGTGCTCCAGCCTTCCGACATCATGGATGGGACAGGTAATGCCCCTGGTAGACATGGAACTGGTCCCCGGCATGCGGTGTTAGGGGGCTTCAGCCTGGCTGGACTTTGGCTTCTATCTTGAACCACCCTGAACATAAGGATCTCCTGGAAATGGGGATGAAGGTGACCAGTTAGTACGCGCTGAGTGTAAAAATATGGAGGATGTGTCCATTTATTTTTCTACAGTCTTTAAAAACACTTTTATAATCTTAATCTCTTTAAAGAAGATATGTCTTGTTTTGTAATACTGATGATTTAAAATGTCTGTTTTCTAACCCTTGTTTCTGTTAAGATAAAGCTAGAGAGCCCTGTGCTTCTGTAGGTACCTGTCTAAGTCCACCTGGTCACAAGGCCCTGGTATTCCTTTGAATCCTAATCCCAATATACCAGTTAATAGTTACATCGATTTAGTAAATTGTGCCAATTTACTATATAAAATCAATTAATGTGTTAATCGTCTACAATTTACCGGTATCCTGCTGACAGATCATTTTGATGCCGTCTGTCACTCCCTCTTTGGTCCAAAGCCCTCTGAGTGGCCGATCCTCACTCCCTCGCAAGGTTTGCAGAGTGGTCCTCATTAGCCAGAAGACGGTACCCTCCCAACAGCCAGTAGGGAGAGGTCCTTGCTGTCAGGAGACAAGCCTGGGGAATGGGGCCTCTGGGAATATCTGGAGTCTGGGGAGGAGGCCACGGCCTCCCCCACACCGTGTGCAAAGTCTGCGTCACGGAACTCAGACGGGAGGCGAGCAGGATGGCGTTTCAGAGTCAGCGCCATGCTTCGCTTTGGGACCCAGCGAGTCGCTGCTCCATCGGTGTGTCCAGCACTGATAACAGTGTCCCCTGAGACAGGGGAGAACCTGGTTCCCCTGAGGATTGTGTACAGGGCTTTGACTGCCGGAAACACTGCTACCCAGAGTGGGGAGAGGGAGGAGGGCCAGGGAGGCTCTCATCCTGTAGCAGTGATGGGGGTGGGGGGGGAGAGATGCATCTGAGTTGCATTTCCCTCCTCCTCCCCAAGCTGGGGAGATCGTTCCAGCTAAAGCAGTATATTGAGACTTCTTCCCAGCCTTCCTTGTGACACTGGGATCGGATGGATGTGATGGCTGTAGTGAGATCTGTCATCCCAGGGAAGTCGTAGCGTCTCATTCGGTCATTGGCTGGGTTGCCAGCATGGTAGGAGAGGCTGTGCTACCACCCGTGACAGCTCTTAACTGGAGCCGGTCCTGGTCCCCCCGCCCTCCGCCCGCCCCACCATGGGGGAGAGGAAGAAGCAGGCCCGGGGCAGAGCAATGAGAAGTGGGCAGAATCAAAACCAGAAAACCATGCTTCTGGCGAGTGCAGGAGAAAGGAAGGTGGAAAATGAAAAAGGTGTTGAGTTGGAGCATCCTTCACCTTACCCAGGTGTATCGGAGCTGGCAGGAGCCCCTAAAACTGCAGAGCACCCCCGGATGCTGCTGCCCAGCTCGGATGGCCCCAAACCTGGAGGAGCAGCCGCTTCCCCAGGCATGTGGGGATCACCTGCCCAGTGTCAGCCTCTAGGCTGTCCTCAGACCCGGGGAGCAGGGACACAAGGAGACCCAGCAGGCAAAAACAAGACCCCGGAATGCATTCTCTCTTCCTTCCCAGCAAAGGGCAAACAGGCCCAAAGGAAGATGCCAGCGTTTGGTGCTGGTGTGGTTCAGAGGGGGCTCCTGGTCCTTGATCCGCTACACCTGCCGTCTGTCGGTTGTCACTGTGGTCCCATGAGTCACATTTTGGAGCACCTGTAGAATTTGCATTATAAACACCAAGGTAGAAGGGATGAAGCCTTGGATGGTTTGAGGAAGTGTCCTCTTCCTTCTTCTCCCTCTTCATCCTTCCAGCTCTCTCTGTTTTCTGTCTCTCCCTCCCCGCTACTTCCCCCACCCTCACCATGGCTTTATTGGATTTCTGGCGTCCTCCCTTTAACACCCCACTTTGACAGCCTGGGGCAGTCGGTGCTCTGCTGTGTCGCTAACCCTGTCCTGTGTGCCCTCCGGCTTCTGCCGGCCGCACCTGCACTGCGTTTGTGTAATGTCGCTGTGTGTCATGTGGTTGTCCCCTCAGTGTCTGAAGAGAGTCCCTCTGCCAGTGAGTCTGGAGTCCTGCCCCAAGATCCTTCAGCCAAATCCGTCCTGCTCCTGCCCCCCAAAAAACCTGCTGCTTTCCCTGGAGACCATGCGGAGACCCCAGTGAAGCAGCTCTCTCTCCTCAAGCAGCCCCCTGCCCTGCCTCCCAAACCCACTGCCAGGATTGCCAACCACTTAACAGGTGAGTCAAGATGTCTTCTGGGGACCCGCAGCCGTGCCTTCCCTTCAAGGGATCCTTTCTTGTGCTTTTTTTTCTTTTTCTCTGGGGCCCGATGCACCTCTTTGGTCAGGTCACTCTGTGGGACATTTGAGGGTTTCTGTGTGTGTCTTGGTACATGCCGTCGTGACCTGGGTTTGTGTGTTCGTGTCCAGAAGCATGCGATATGCACCTGCCAGTCGTAGGCTAAGAGGCTGCAGTCGTGTGCATTTGTAAACATGTACATTGGCATTTATGTGGCTAAGTAAAGATTACCTGCCCATGTAGGTGAATTAGATTCACCATCAAAATCTTTGCAGAGATAAAGAGTAGCGCCTGCTCCCTTCATAATGAGTTTGCCAAACTTTAAATTTTTTGTCTTTAAATAATTCGTCTGAAGCCCAGTGTATTTCTTCTATTAAAATTTATGTCTGTGCTGTTCTCTTTGGGGGGGGGGGAGAAAAAGGCAAAGACAGTAATTTGCAGAGTATTGTGGGAAATACTTTTAGAGAAGAGCAAGCTGAGGAATGTTGTCCTAAAATAACTTTTTAGAAATTGAAATATAGTTGATTTACAATATTGTGTTAGTTTCAGATGTACAGCAAAGTGACTCAGTTATATATTTCTTTCAGATTATAATCGGGATTAACAGATACAAACTACTATATGCAAAATAGATACATGACAAAGATTTACTGTATAGCACAGGGGACTATATTCAGTATCTTGTAATAACCTGAAATGATTTTGTATTTTCATTGTTCAAGTGTTATTTAACAAATTGCACCCACAGTTATTAAATTGAGCATTTAGTGAAATTGCACTTCACGGCACATTAGCACACGAATCGGTCATGACTTTGTGATTTAAGGTTGTGGTGTAATCAGAGATTCAAGATTTCAGAGGGGTGTTTCTCCAACCTTGATAATAATCCCACCTGATACTGATCGACTTACAATATGTTTGCTATTTTTATAAATAGTCTCTATTGATCTCTATATACTTTTGTAAGATGGGATGGGGATGAAAGAATATTCCCCTGTTTTATCATTAAAAACCTGAGGTTCAAGAAAATAAGTGACTTTTCCAGGGCTGGCAGGAATTCTGCAGTAGAGCCGCCGTTAGACCCTGTGTTTCCCAACTCCTAGTTCAATGAATGTTTCCACGGTGGCAGGATGTCTCTCACATGGCACTGAGTTTTATTAGGTTACAATTTAAATATAAGTTTGTGTCAAGCTCCTCTATCAATGTACACATCCATCCAAGTCAGGGTTTGTGGTTCAAAAGAGCAAATTTCCTTCAACACATTAGTAACACTTTAGTGCCCCCAAATTTAAATGCATAGAAAACCACAAAGGAAAAAAAGCCCTTGTAAGCCTCCCTGTAAGACATAACCACTGTCCATCTATCATTTATCTAATAAAAATCAAATACTACTGTACATTTTCTTTTATCACCTGCTTTTTGCTCTCAGTGATGACTTATGAACTGGTTCTCATGTTAGTGAATATCCCACAACGTGATTTTGTTAGCTACGTGGCGGGGATCCCGATTGACGTGATGGACCCCTTAAGAGGTTTCCATCTTCCTTGTTGTAAAAAACGCAACATCTCAACAGTGTGCATGTATTTTTATAAGCATCTCTGAGTTTTTCCTCACTTATTCCTGGTACGAGAATTGCTAATTCTAATTCTAGAAATAAATTATGTACGTTTTAAGGGCTGTGTACCTTTTAAGACTTAGATGCCAGATTTCCCTTGAGAAAGATTAAATGTTGAAAAACAAACTCCTGCATATAGTACCTATTTATTCAGCACATCTAACTCTAGGCAGAATACTGTGCTAGGTATCAAAGTGGGTACAAATACATGAGGGTTCAATGTATAAGTATATGATATATATATACGGATATGAATATATATTTTAAATATCCAAAAATAGAGCGCCAGAATAACTACTGTTGGGTATAATACTTGCGGTTCAGCACGATCTGATAGAAGGGTTCTAGGAGAGCCTGAAACTTGAGCTCACCCTTAAAGCATGAAGGACTTTTAGAGAGAATGAGGAGAGCACATTCCAGAAAAGAAGACCTGCACAAAGGCTCAGAGGTGGCCATGCTTCGGGCCAGTGACAAGGAAGCCGAGCTGGGCTGGCGGGCCCGTCTTGGGGTATGTTGAGAGAGAGCATTCACCAGGTAGGGCATGCGAGGATTTAGATTTTATTCCCGTGGCACTGGAGGGCCTTCGGAGGTTTCTGAGCTGGGGAGTGGGTGGTATGATGAAAACTAGACTTTAAGGTCTACTCCTGGGTCACTGTGTAGAATGAACAGGAAGAGGGGAAGGTTGAAGGCCCAACAGAGAAGCCGCCGAGGCCTGCCCTGTGTCTCTTTCTCCGAAATCACTGGTTGAATTAAATCGAACAACCTGAGGCAGGGAGACACTTTAAGAGGCCGCTGCAGTTGTTGAAATAGAAGCTCAAAGCATCTGACTGATGGCAGTGGGAAGAGAGGGAATGGACCAGTAGACAAGACATTTTCAAAGAAGAATTGACAGCATTTTTTTAAACTAACATTAAATCTAATGTATCTAGTTACCTAATTAATAGACGCACATGTCACCTTCAGCCATGAGCCCAGAACTTGGGTGGCCTGGTATCCGCAGGCCTCTCTTGCTCTGTCAGCCCAGTCTCTCCAGCTTCCGTTGTTCTTTCCCCAAGAGAGCGGGTTTTATCTGTTATCTGTACATCTCACTTCCATAGAGCTTGGGTCAAATGGATAAAAATACATAAAAGCTGACGGTCTTTACCATATTGTACCTGGTAGCCTCTTAAATATGCGGAAGGCAAGACAGGCACAGGGGTGTGTGGACTGCCAGTCTGGTGCTTCCCTTTTGGGTTTAAACTCCATTAGACTTGCTTCATTTTTGTAAGACAGCAATCAGTCATCATGAATCTGCCTCACCATGAGGCAGCCCCATTAACCCTGTTCTCGTACTCATTAGAGGCACCTGGGCCATGTGAGCAGGAATTAATAAGCTGAGAATTCTAGAACTCCTAAGTTGAGAGTTTTAGCATGTTCTCAGTGTCCGTCGTTCTGTTGACATTTTTGAAAGGAAACAGACAACAACTTGAAAGTCACCGAGCATGGCTGGTAAAGAGTGACAGTGGTTACTGGTCCTGTAGATACTGGAGGAAGCGTGAGCCTGGGCGGAGGCTACCTCTGGGTGCGCGATCAGGGAAAGATATGCAGAAATATCTCTGCTTTGGCATTTGCTTCCATTTGATCAGGAAAATCGTAATTAACTTGGAGACTATTTGCCTTATACGTTCTCTCTGTTCTTTAGCCGGATAGAGGGAAGCCCTCTTGCTCTCCCAAACTCCTCTTGTTGTCATCTTCATCCTTCTTATCTCCAACATCAGTATGCACAGCGGCCTGTATCACAGGGTCAGGAGTTGTTGGGTGTCAGCTTCCCTTCCATTCCGGAAGGACAGTGCCCAGCAGAGCTGGTTGCATAACGAATATGATCTGAGATAATGATTCTCAAAACACATCCTTCTTGGAATAATGGCTGACCCCAGAGGAGAAGGGTAGCGGAAGCAAAAAATACTGTCTCCTACTTTTCTAAGTCTCCATCAGTCACCTCTCCAGCCATCCTGGCTCCAGGAGTCAAATGTTAAACATTGCGTGAATAATCCAGTCCTTCTGCGTAAGGTACCTGTGATTAGGTAGCCCACAAGTGCCGTTGGAAGGAAGGATAATCAACTTCTGTGACAGCTGAGCTTCACAGTCTGACAGTCACACTTGGGTAATAATGGCAGGCGCCATTTTTGGAGAAATTTACAACGTACCATTTAGTCCTATGAGGTAGATACTATTTTCTTTATTCCTTCCTTTTCATAGAGGAGGAAAATGAAATTCAGAGAAGTTAGATGACTCAGTCATGGTGACGTAGCTAGTGAGTCCAGAGACAGACTCTACCCATTTGGTTTTACCCCAGAGCCCTCCTCTTAACCGTTAGTTTATACCATCTCTACTAAGATACCTATTCTTAAAATTCGTAACAACGGAATCTCTACTAAGAGATCTCCGTTGTGAGATGCTCTAACATCTCTACTAAGATACCTATTCTTGAAATTCGTAACAACGGAGTCATTCGTTTTCTTTGGGTTTTGTTTGTTTATTTTTTGTTTTGGTTTGCTTTTTTATTTTCTCTTTGGTTTTTAATCTGTTTAAGAAATTAGAAAATCTGCTTTGTTTGTATAACTCAAAGACAAAAAAACTGTCCAGCCTTTCGAAAATAAGTAACGTTCTTAAGGCACTCGATTATAAAGAGTTTCAAAGAACATGCTAGAAAGAGACAGTCTAAGAATCAAGAATGGGGCCGATCACATGGGAAGCACTTGACCACAGTTAGAAACCGACAGCTCAGCAAAGAAAGGGAACTCTTGCTGATCCTTAGAAACAAGTCCTTCTGCTAATGTGGACGGGCCCAGGGTATAGTTGCACTGTCTTTAGAACCTGAAATACAGGGAAGCTTACTGTATTATCAGAACTGGTTGATTGCTAGTTTCAACGTTACGAAGTATTTGCAACTGCAAATTTCCCTGCCAGACAGCAGCCATGCCCCGTGGTATTTTTTCAGCCCCAGCATGTGTCTAATGAGAATCCTCTCTGCAGAGCTTGTCAAGGTAAAACCGGTATTTCTATTTAGAGCTGTCTCTCTAGTTTTGAGGACAGTGTCTACAGTGAGCTGTTCTATACCCACATTCTGATCTGTAATTTCATTAGGTTTCTCTGTCCCCATTTCTCCCCAATATATTCCACCCCACCCTCTTTGTTCTCCTCTTTCAGCTTCCTCTCCAACCCTCCAAAATCATCTAACTACTTTTGTCTCTGTCCTTGCCTTCCCTCCTGGTATTCTACTCAGAAAGTGCAAGAAAACTGATGATTAGAGCATTGAGACCCTGGACCTCATCTGTGCTTTTAAACGGACAAAATGAATCGTAACCCAGAGGCCTCTTAAAGAGGTTTAAGGTTCACAATCTCTCGATAACTGCGATTTTGAAGGAATGGGAAATTTGCCTGAATTTACTCTTTATACCCATTTCTCCATAGTATTCCGGTCTTGATTTTCTTTTCTCAAAATGCAGAAATTCTTTTCTTAGTGCCTCTAAGGACTATCTATGGATTAAAACATGATTAAAAGGATGCTTTCTGCTCTGACATCTATGATCAAGGCAAAGATTGCAACAAGATACCTTTCTGTTTTTGGAGCGCTGTTAGGTTGGAGATTTAATTCACTTGGCACTTTTTGTGGTGAAAACACATAATATAAAATTTGCCACCTTAACCATTTTTAAATGTACAGTCAGTAATGTTATGTATAATCACATTGTGCAGCAGATTTCCAGAACTTTTTCATCTTGCAAAATTGAAATTCTGCCTATTAAAAACACCCCTTTCTCTTTCATCTCCCCTTAGCCCCTGGGAACCTCCATTTTACTCCTTGTTCCTATGAATTTGACGGCTCTGGGTACCTCATATAAATGGCATCGTACAGTGTTTGTCTTTTTGTGGCTGGCTTTTTTCACCTAGCGTAACGTCCTTCAGGTTCACGCGTGTTGTGGCATGTGGCAGGATTTCCTTCCTTTGTAAGGCTGAATGGCACTTATATTTTGTGTATTTTTTGCACCATGAGCAAAGTGCTCTTCCAGCCCTGATATCATTTACAAAAAGTGTTTTCTTCTCAGAGTTGTAGGTGGTTGTAAGCTACAGAAAATGTTTAACGTGAAGACGTATAAACATGGTTCTAAAGAAATTGAAATAGTAACAGATCAAATCCTTTGGGAGGAATCAGGAAAAGCATCATGGAGGAGGATGTATGTTTAAGACAGGCCATAAAGATAAGCAAAACTAGTAGGGATGTGGGTAAGGAGCTTTCCAGGAAGTGGGAAGCAGGGCTCACAGAGGCACATGCATGCAAGGCATAGCATGTTCAAGGCATAGCAAATAGCGCAGCTTGGCAGGGATGTGGGATTCCTGTAGGGAAGTCGAGAAAGATCAGGCCAGCAGTGGGTTGAGGGTAACTGTGGAGAACCTTGAAAGCCACAACGAGGTATTTAACTTCGGAGGAGGAAGAGGGCATCTCTTGTGGACGTTTAGCAGCATTTGCTTGATGTCAACCAAGCCTGTCTCCTTGATGTTCGGATAAGGTGGATGCTACTGCTGCTGGATGGATTTACAACTGGATGGATGAATGTAACTGGGGCTGCCCTTGGCTCTTCCTCGTGGACGTTGTTTCAGTGTCCGAGGGGGAAGTGTCCCCGGGGGTGGGGATTTAGTCTGCCTTGTTCCCTGCTGTGTCCTTAGCTAGTGCTGTTCTGCAGGAGGACAGGAGGCCATGAGAGGCATAGAGCCCCGCTGCAGAGGCATTGGAGGAGGAGCTGGGTGGTCATTTGCCCATGAGTTCTTGGCAGGACACTTGCTTCTTTAGGAGAAGCTGGGCACATTGTTCTCCGGCTCTGAGTGCTGCTAAAAATGAAATCTGATTCTCGTGGGTTCTGTGGTGTCTGAAGGAAGCATGATAACCCAGGTAGAAAAGCAACTTCCCGTAAGGGTAGCAGTTAGAACATGACAGTCATCCATCGGGCAAACTTGTGGTCCAGCCTTAGGTGTCAGGGAGGACACTCGGCATTTCATGGGGATATGGGGATACCCTGCAGATGGTTAGACCAGCTACCACCATCAGTATAAATGCAAGAAATCTGAGTGTGACCTCTGACAGTGAATAAATATCGTGCATCAGATGGGTGTAGGGTTAGAGATGAACTGTAGTTGTCCTCATTTGCCTTTATAAGATTTATGGATCTAGGGAATTCCCTGGTGGTGCAGTGGTGAAGAATCTGCCTTCCAGTGCAGGGGACGCGGGTTCGATCCGTGGTCGGGGAACTAAGATCCCACATGCCGTGGGGCAACTAAGCCCACGCACCACAACTACTGAGCTTGTGCGCCTCAACTAGAGCCCGTGTGCCACAAACTACAGAGCCCAGGTGCTCTGGAGCCCACGTGCCACAACTAGAGAAGAGAAAAGCCTGCATGCCACAACTAGAGAGAAGTCTGTGCGCCACAACTAGAGAGCCCACATGCTCTGGAGCCCATGCACCACAACTAGAGAAGAGAAAAACCCGCACGCCACAACTAGAGAGAAGCCCGCGCACTGCAACGAAGACCCGACGCAGCCAAAAACATAAAATAAAATAACATAAAACATTTTAAAAAAAGAAAAAAGAAAGAATCCTCTCTAGGGCCCACATGCTGCAACTACTGAGCCCGAGTACTGCAACTACTGAAACTCGTGTGCCTAGAGCCCGTGCTTCGCAACAAGAGAAGCCACCGCAATGAGAAGCCCACGCATCGCAAGGAAGAGTAGCCCCTGCTCGCCACAATGAAGACTCAATACAGCCAAAAATAAATAAAAAATAAATTAAGACTTAAAAAAAAAAAGATTTATGGATCTAGCTTGAACTTCTTGATACCTTCACCATGAATGTACTAACTCTTAATCGGGATATGCTCTAAGTAGTATTTCATTGTATGTGATCTAAATTTACTGCTTAAAACTTCACAGACAGATCCCCTGGTTCCCATGTTCTGAGACCAGGCGAGCATGTGTATGTTTGCCTCCATGACTTTGTGACTTTGATTTGACTCGCTCTCAGCTTTTGCTGGATGCTCAAGATAGCAGTCCTCCCTGGTGGGCACCGTCCAATCCAGGCTCCTCTCCATTGCCCATTGTGGACCTTCTTGCCTGCCTTTACACCTGTCTCGTGGAAGGCTCGGGTTCAGCCACCCAGTTGTCAATTGCCTGGCCATCTCCTTGCCTGGTCTCCCTGGGAGCACTGACACTAGTCTGCATTGCTGCAAAAATAAACGATAGAATGTGTTTTTATCAATGACTTACAATTTCTAACAAAATACCGATCTTATGAACAGGTGTTTGTTCTTGTGATTATAGAGACATCTGCAGTTTTGAATCTTTGAGAGCAGTTTCCCGACAATGAATAAGGTGTAGTTTGACTTTTACAAAATCGAATGTAGTTGTGGCAGAGCTGACATGCCCAAGTGACCCAGTTAGCTGGTGAGCCACGCCTCCACTGCCCCATGTCACCATCTCAGGGAGGCACTCACTTCCCTACTTGCTGTCATCTCCCCAGGTGGCCTTGGGAAGGGTCCATTTAAAAACAAAAATGTGTCTTTGTGGAAAGTGGCTCTGAAACAGTCAGGTGCTGGTGATGCGAATATGATCACGGCCCTCATTTTAAGATTCTGGAAGATCTCAGGACACAGTCCCCACAACGTCAGGTGTTTGCTGAGGTTTCCGTGTGCTGGGCTGGCTTAGGAGAGCAAGCCAGGCTGAGGGCATTGAATACAAATCACTTGATACTCTTCTAGCACTTTCACCACGAGGGGTCAGTCAACATATTTTTGCCTTTCCAGGCATCTGGCCAAAAAATAAAAAAGGCCAGACTACCTTAAAATCCCCAGGATGGCCCAAAGTGATTGGTGGGGCTCCTATAAGCACCTTTCTTATAACCAGGGGAATCTGATTCTGTGGTTTCGTGGTACTGGACTCTTATTTAAGTTCTAAGTACACTTCTTACAGACTCTTCATGTCCTTGGATGGATGCCTGTATCTATGAAAGGAGATCAGAGATTCTAACCCACTAGAACCAGGTGGCAAATGACTGAGAAATTCTTACAACACTTTTGTTCATTAAGACGTTAAGTGCTACTATCATTGGCAAGTGTATCTGAATCGTCTATTATAAAGTGATAAATGCTTCTCCAGCTGTTGTTAATTTAAGAAGTGAGGAGAGAGGCTAGGGGCGTATGCATTTAGCCCAGACTCATTCAGTGTATAGACTACAGTCCTCTGGCACCAGTCTCAACTACAAAAGTAATCGGGGGTTTTCACTTTCTTGTGTGAAGTCCTAAGCCAGAGGTGTGTCAGGCTTGGAAATATAGCCCCCTTGGCTTTTCTGGCTCTGTGACGTAGTTTGGGTTTATTTTTCTTGTTCTCTGGAACTGGTTGTTTTTGCTCTTTCCACTCTATCAGCAGAGACAGTTTTATGAATATACTGCATTCTCGATCAGTCTGGCTGCCAAAGACTCATCCATTTCTAAGTCAGCAAGCAGAGAGCTCTGTGTGCGCCCCAGCAGGGGCAGCCACTGTCGTTATAAATGCAAGAGGTAGTGTGTGTCCTCCCATAATCCGCAAATGTCGTGCATCAGAGAGAGGCAAAGTATTGTATTCAGGGAGGTGCTATCAAGGTAAAGAAGGCTTTTTTTTTTTTTTTTTTTTGCGGTACGCGGGCCTCTCACCGCTGTGGCCTCTCCCGTTGCGGAGCACAGGCTCCGGACGCGCAGGCTCAGCGGCCGTGGCTCACGGGCCCAGCCGCTCCGCGGCATGTGGGATCTTCCCGGACCGGGGCACGAACCCGTGTCCCCTGCATCGGCAGGCGGACTCTCAACCACTGCGCCACCAGGGAAGCCCAAGAAGGCATTTTTAATTCCTGGATTTTTAGAGGTAAAAGTACCTGGGTCCCAAGAAGCTTAGCTAAATTTCTTAGCTAATTAGCTTAGCTAATTAATCCCAGAGAATCCAGGTTTTCTGACTCCTGGTCCTGCATCCTTCTCCACCAGCTCTCAGTACTGATGCAGGACTGTGTGCATCAGAACGACACGCTGAAACCTGGACAACCTTGCCTTTTTCCCTTTCCGCAGTGCCATGTTACAAACATGGAAGACTTCTAGGATGGTGCCTCGGAAGCCTCTTTGCTCTGCTACTTGATTCACTTTCACCAGGTTTTTTCACCCACTTACTTACAATGGAACCACCACACACTGTGTCGATTTCTCAGCTTCTGTCTCTCCCTCCCAGGCTGGGAAGCAGGTAGACTGTCACAGGGATACCAAGAGTCCTGTTTGTAACGCTGCAGATGTGTGTCGCACTTTGCAGTTTACAAAGCATGTCCACATTATCTTGTCTGACCCTCACAATGACCTGTGGGAGAAGCCCGGAATATATCATATTATTATTATTTCAGAATGAATTAAGACTACATGTGTTGAACTCCTGTTACGTATCAAGGACTCTACTGGGGTTTGGTGTTTTTTTTTTGAATTTTATTTTATTTATTTTTTTATACAGCAGGTTCTTATTAGTCATCCATTTAATACACATCAGTGTATACATGTCAATCTCAATCTCCCAATTCATCCCACCACCACCTACTGTGGGTATTTTATACTCAGGCCCTCTGCTAACTAGTTTGGGGATTTTATAAAATTATAAAAAGGTGCCCTTTGGCGAAATGAATTACACAAAGCTGCCCCTTCTTCTTGGGTGACTCAAAGCCAGACCTCAGGCTGTATTTCAGCCCACTTATCCCCTTACATGGAGGTTGTGTAGACGTTAATCTGTTCACTTCTCATAGCAGACCTATAAGGCGGGCAGTGCTGCCTTTCTAGAGATGGGAAAACTGAAGCTCAGGGAGGATAAATGTCTTAGGCAGAGCTACAGGGCTTCTTGGTCTTAGAGCTGAGATTAAACTCCAACTCTTCAGGCTTCCCTGGTGGTGCAGTGGTTGAGAGTCTGCCTGCTAATGCAGGGGACGCGGGTTCGTGCCCCGGTCCAGGAAGATCCCGCATGCCGTGGAGCGGCTGGGCCCGTGAGCCATGGCCGCTGAGCCTGCGTGTCCGGAGCCTGTTCTCCGCAACGGGAGAGGCCACAGCAGTGAGAGGCCCGCGTACCGCAAAAAAAAAAAAAAGATGTCATAAGAATATAAAAATAGGTCTTGCCAAGGTACTGCCAATCTGAGCTTCCCAGGCTCTCCTCAGTTATCCACATGTTATAGAAAGATGGGGGCTGCAGAGCTAATTCACTGAAAGTAGACAGTTTCACTTGACTTTAACCTTTTTCTTCATTTCCTCTGTTTGTACCACATCCACTGAGCCAAAAATTATTTGACATGATTCACTTTCCTTCTCTACCCGTATTTAATTGGTGACCATGTGCAGTGAAACAACCGGAAGAGAGATGCAGGTAGGAAAGGAGAAAAAGGGGTTCTCCATGGGCCCTGGCATGTGTTTCTTAGAACAATGAAAGGAATCACCTCCACTAAATTGATCCTGTTGGTCATGTCTTCCTTGCCTGTTTTGTTAGAATTCCTGGCATCCACTTGGTCCATTTTTCTGGTGATGAAGCCAAGTAAGTTTTGCTGTGGAAGTAGTGGCAAGAAATACTGTGTGTGCAGAAAGTCGTAGCTTAGCAAGATGGGTGGAATCCATCGTGTATCACTGATCCTTCTTAGGCAGACAATTCCATGCTGCCCTTCTGCCCAAGCAAATGAGTCCCTACTGCCTTAGACAACCAGACCCACAAATGAAGGAGTCGTGGGTTAAGGGTCCCTGGATGAAAACCCTAACACTTCAGGACACATTGTACTTGCTGGGTCTACGCTATGGCTTCCAAGAGCCACAGGAGTGTACCCTTCAGTAACAGGACCCAGACAGGGGTGCTGAGTTTCTGCATCTCAGCCACTTTGGAATTAGCACTGCCTGCTTTGGTCCTGAACGTGGTGACCTTGTGTCCTGTGCTTGGAGGCTCATAGGAACAGGATGAGCTGTCCAAGTTTCTATTTCTGAACAACATGTAAATTTATCCCATAGCAGAGCATCACAGCTTCGGCTCATTCTGTAAACGTGTTGAGCCTCTTGCTAGGTGAGCTGGGCACTGTACGAGATGCTGAGGCTATAATGACAAATTATTCACGGTCCTTGCTCTGTGTGGGAGGAGATAGCTGCGTAAACAGGAAGAACGGTACAGTGTCTGCAGAGTCCAGGACTATCATCTGTAAAAAGTGAGAAGATCATAGTGTGTACGTCACTGGCTTGTTGAGGGGATTAAGCTGGTGAGATAAGAAAAGCACTTAGAACACTGTCTGGCTCATGGTGGGAGGGTTGGCAGTATCTATCACTGTCATCATCATCGTCACCATGGTTGTTGGCACTGACCTACCACCTGCCCACAGTGGGTCCAATGGCTGCAGAATAGGGGGAGTGATGTAACCCATCAGGAAGGTTCTCAGTGGAGGTAACGTTTGAGCTGAATCTTGAACGGAGAGTAGGGATTGACCCAGAAGACAAACCAGAGAACTGAGGGCAGGTAACCAAGGCTCTGGGGTTTGAAACATCAGGTGGTTTGGGGAACCCAGCAGTTCAGGAGTGAGGGTGGTTACCTGGGGTGATGGGGAGAAAAGAAGGCCGATCCAAAGAGAAGGAGGGGCCTGGAGCGCCCTCCTTGGGCTTCTCTGTGAAACAGGAGAGGAAATCTGTGGAGGTGAAGAGCCTCGAGGCCACCAGTGGAGACACAGCAGCCCTTCTGAGCATGTGAGGGACAAAGGCCAGCCAGGGACTTAGCTGAGGAGGGAGACTGAGCGTGGGTCAGCAAGGAAGTCAAACCCACAGGAGGAAAGCAGGCCGTGTCCCAGGAGAAAAGGAGCTTTTCAGGTGCAACAGGCAAGGTTATTTCTAGCCGGGGGAACCAGCACAGACTCTGTAGAGATAAAGTGGGGACACAAAGAGGCCTTGATGATGTGTCGGGAAGTTGGGCTTTATTTCCAGGCCATTGGTAGGTTTCAAACTGGAGGGCAACAGGGTCAGATTTGTGCCAAAAGAATGTCATTCTGGCAGGACTGAGGCTGTCAAACTGGAGAAGGCCACACTCAGGCAGATAGTTGGAAAAAAGTCGAAGGCCTCAGAGACCAAGAGGCAGGAGCCTGCAGTGCTCCCGGCATGGACAGCGGGTGTGAGGTCACACACACGCCCCGCCTGCCACTGCCCTCTGGCCCGGCTTCTCCCAGGTGGCCTACAGCCCGCAGGACTCAGCCATGGACCCGCAGTCCCCAGGGCTAGGTGATTTTTAGGAATGTGAAGTCCAGACAGGGGACTACAGGGGCAGCCCAGAGACACCCTGAGGGCTGGTCTGTCTGACCTGGAGCCCCCCTTAAGTTGGAGCATCTCTGGGAAGTTTCAGTGCCACCGTCACGGAACCAAGGGGTGGGGTGGGTGCAGGTACCATCAGGCCCCCAGAGTGCCTGTCGGAGCCTCCCGACAGTGGGAAGAGCCCACCGTGGATGCCACGGGAGTGGTCAGCCCAGCCACCGTGCTCACACCGAGGCCCGGCACGGGGCATCTGAGCCCTCTCTGTGACCACGAATCCTAGAAAGCCTCCTCTCCGGTGGGACGAGCATCCCCACGTGAGGGAATTAAGGTTGGTGGCATTAAAGTCACCGCTGGAGGAAGACACTCCTCGTGGACTTGAACCCAGGGCTGGCTGCTAATCCTGTGCCTGTTAGAAAGCGCCAGCCGAGAGGGTATGTCCACGTGACAGTGGCGCAGTTGTCGGCGTCGCACATGTCCTAGCAAAGGTCTCTTTGAAGGTGCTTGGGTTTCCATGAGCAGAAGAGCGCGTTCCCCCTTTCTGCTGGTGAGCTCCAGCCTGGCAGCTGTGTGACACACGCCACCGACACCTGGGTCCCTGAGGGCCCTGGGGGGCAGCGTGCTTCGAGCAGGAAGTGAGAGCTGCTGGGTGCTTGTGGAGCAGCGCTCACCTGCCGGTTCTTCGGTTGAAGCATTTCATCTCAGGGGCCCGCCTCCAGGACCACGGTCCCTGCGTGGGCACCCGTGCTGTGCTACGTTTTTTCTGATGCCCCCAAACTCACATCTGCCTCTCGCCCTCCTTCTGCCGCAGATCCTGGCGCCCCTGTGAAATTGCCTTGTCTGCCAGTGAAGCTGTCGCCTCCGCTACCTCCAAAGAAAGTCATGATCTGTATGCCCATGGGGGGGCCAGACCTCTCGCTGGCGTCCTACGCGGCCCAGAAGAGCGGCCAGCAGGGCGGGGCCCAGCACCACCACACCGTCCTGCCCTCCCAGATCCAGCACCAGCTGCAGTACGGCAGCCTCAGCCAGCACCTCCCTGCCGCCACCGGCTCCCTCCCCATGCACCCCTCGGGCTGCAGGATGATAGATGAGCTGAACAAAACGCTGGCCATGACCATGCAGAGGCTGGAAAGGTAACGGAGGGAAGGGGTGAGGGCAGGAGAGGAGGGCTTGGCGCTCCGGCCATGACCAAGGAGTGAGCAGACCAGCGCCAGCAAGGGCTCACACCCACTTGGGGTGGGATTCGGGAGGGGTGGTGAAGGTAAAATCAGACCGGAATCTGAATGTCAAGGACAGTATGGAAGAAAAAACTGTTGCCAGTTGCCAAACTATAGAACAGTCACGTTTATCAAAAAGAAAAAGTAGTGCGTATGTATACATCTGAGTATGCGTGAGTGGGCGGGTGGATAGATAGATCGTACCTATCGTGCTTCTGCAGACCTTAACGTGGTTTGGAAGCAGGTGCACATCATCATTAATGAGGTAACCCCTAGGGCAGGGAGATGGGGAGAAAATCTTTTGTTTTTATATTTTGTATCTTTCTGTACTGCTTAATTTTTTACTTTGTGTATATTACTTTCATGATGTAAAAAACAATGTGAATGTAGAATAAGAAGAGATGAGAGCTGGCGGGGCGGTGGTGAAATAACAGAGGGAAAGGTGGAGAGGTACGCCCTCGTTCTTGCCGATGGAGGAAGCGGCAGACGTAGTCTGATTATACGAGTTTGAGCCTCAGATATTTACCAACAACTGGTGAAGTCCCCTCTTTCATCAGAATCTCCGTCCAGTAGCATTGCAGGGAGAACTGCCAAGGGTATTCCAAGGGCAGGCCTGCAGCGGAGACCGTGACTCCCCACCACCCAGGGAGATCTCTCGTGCTGGTTCTGGATCGCTTGCGTGTGTGTGTGTGTGTGTGTGTGTGTGTGTGTGCGCGCGCGTGCGCGTGCGCACGCGTTCAAATACCACCTCGCTTGTGCCCAAGAGGTGGCTGAGATTTCCCAATGTGATTCCAACCTAGTCTAGTTAACTGGGTCCTGCAGACCAGATAGGAAAACTGCAGCCTGGAAAGCACGCAGCCGGTCACCGGGCAGAGAGCCAGGGGCGAGATGGACACAGCCGAGAGCTTTCTGTTGTAGTTTCCTGACTCTCAGTGGCTTTTCCCTCCGTCTGTGTCAGCCAAGTATTCTATGTTTGGAAAATTAATGACTCCAAGAGAAGTTATCACTAAGAATTCTGACTTGATAGGTTCACGTTAATATCTCCCTTCACTGAAAAACGAAATGTATTTGGCCATTGCCATCATTTCCAACTACCCTTACTGTTAATGAGGACAGTCGTAATTTACAATCTGGATGGCAGTTCGTAGTCTATTATGAATACATACCTTTGTTATTATCTTGATCCTCACACCACCTAGGGAGACTTGAGTCAGCCAAGAAACTAAGGAAGGCTGAGTTCCCCAATGCCAGCCGCTCAAACTTGGTGCCCATCTGCAGAAATTGTACAGAAATTGAGAACAAGCTTTTAGATACCTTCATAACAATTTGACAGGATAATTTTTCGTCTTATGATAAAAAGGGGTTTTATTTGTTTTGCATTTTTATTATATTTTTGAAAGCATCAGTTTGTGATGGATTAAATATTAAAGTATGTAAATCAACCAACCGACCAACAAAACTGGTCCCTCCCCATAGACAATTTTTTTAAAGATCTTTATTGGAGTAGAATTGCTTTACAATGGTGTGTTAGTTTCTGCTATATAACAAAATGAGTCAGTTATACATATACATATGTTCCCATATCTCCTCCCTTTTGCGTCTCCCTCCCTCCCACCCTCCCTATCCCACCCCTCTAGGTGGTCACAAACCACCGAGCTGATCTCCCTATGCTATGCGGCTGCTTCCCACTAGCTATCTACCTTACGTTTGGTAGTGTATATATGTCCATGCCTCTCTCTCGCTTTGTCACAGCTTACCCTTCCCCCTCCCCATATCATCAAGTCCATTCTCCAGTAGGTTTGTGTCTTTATTCCTGTCTTACCCCTAGGTTCTTCATGTCTTTTTTTTCTTAAATTCCGTATCTATGTGTTAGCATACGGTATTTGTCTTTCTCTTTCTGACTTACTTCACTCTGTATGACAAACTCTAGGTCCATCCACCTCACTACAAATATCTCAATTTCATTTCTTTTTATGGCTGAGTAATATTCCATTGTATATATGTGCCACATCTTCTTTATCCATTCATCTGATGATGGACACTTAGGTTGCTTCCATGTCCTGGCTATTGTAAATAGTGCTGCAATGAACATTGTGGTACATGACTCTTTTTGAATTATGGTTTTCTCAGGGTATATGCCCAGGAGTGGGATTGCTGTGTCGTATGGTAGTTCTATTTGTAGTTTTTTAAGGAACCTCCATACTGTTCTCC
Source organism: Lagenorhynchus albirostris (assembly GCF_949774975.1). NCBI lineage: Eukaryota > Metazoa > Chordata > Mammalia > Artiodactyla > Delphinidae > Lagenorhynchus > Lagenorhynchus albirostris. The sequence goes on along the minus strand of NC_083104.1, from coordinate 94,668,234 downwards.
ATAGGGGCTGTACCAATTCACATTCCCACCAGCAGTGCAAGAGTGTTCCCTTTTCTCCACACCCTCTCCAGCATTTATTGTTTGTAGATTTTTGATGATGGCCATTCTGACTGGTGTGAGGTGATACCTCATTGTAGTTTTGATTTGCATTTCTCTAATTATTAGTGATGTTGAGCATCCTTTCATGTGTTTGTTGGCAGTCTGTATATCTTCTTTGGAGAAATGTCTGTTTAGGTCTTCAGCCCATTTTTTGGATTGGGTTGTTTGTTTTTTTGTTATTGGGCTGCATGAGCTGCTTGTAAATTTTGGAGATTAATCCTTTGTCAGTTGTTTCATTTGCAAATATTTTCTCCCCTTCTGAGGGTTATCTTTTCGTCTTGTTTATGGTTTCCTTTGCTATGCAAAAGCTTTTAAGTTTCATTAGGTCCCATTTGTTTCTTTTTATTTCCATTTCTCTAGGAGGTGGGTCAAAAAGGATCTCGCTGTGATTTATGTCATAGAGTGTTCTGCCTATGTTTTCCTCTAAGACTTCGATAGTGCTGGCCTTACCCCCATAGACATTTTGCCAAGCACTGTCCTAGGTAGTAAGTCAAACGGCCAAGCCATCAAGCCTGGATTGTCCTCCTGCAAATCCAGAACTCCTTTGACTATAGCACAGCCGCTTTCCTAAAGACAGCTAGCAGTGAATGTCATTTACTGCCCTCACGTCTCCTGTAACCCCCAGTTAATAAGCATCTGAAAAAGATACTCATGAGAGCATATTAGTAGGATATTGCTAAATACATTTGCACCTAAAACATGCCATTTAAAGTTTCCATTGAAAGTACTAACCAATGAGTTATGTGATATTCCTCAGTTCAGTGATTTCCGTGTGTATTTACAGAATATTTCAGTCGAGTGTAAACCAATGAATAGGTCTGTTGGACCTCCACTGGGTCAGGTTCTTTATTGAAATGAATCAAAGACAGCAAATGGGCAAGGAAAGGAAGGCGATATCGGGATGTTGCAGGTGGAGGAGGTTGGAAGAACGGCAGCATGGTCTCGGCAGCTGAGCCAAGGCGATCTCCTGTGCTTTGTGTCACCCCCAGACCCTCCTTACCTCCTGTCTCCCTCCCCACCAACGGTAGGCCAAGGCATAGTGTTGTTCTGGTGAACCAGCCAGGACACAGGGAATTAATGCCTATATCATCAGGATAGCCCTACAGAGGGCTTCCCTGGTGGCGCAGTGGTTGAGAGTCCGCCTGCCGATGCAGGGGACGCGGGTTCGTGCCCCGATCCGGGAGGATCCCTCATGCCGCGGAGCGGCTGGGCCCGTGAGCCATGGCCGCTGAGCCTGCGCGTCCGGAGCCTGTGCTCCACAACAGGAGAGGCCCGTATACCGGGAAAAAAAAAAAAAAAAAAGATAGCCCTACAGAGAAAGCGAGGTCTCCTTGCCAGACAAAGACTGAGAATCTTTCTGAGGATCCACGTCGTCTTCCAGGAGTCCTGGAAGGATCTGGGAGCAGAACAGGCCACCTTTCAGTTTAGTGCAGGAACTGCCGCTGTCTCCAGTGATGTCACCTTTCTTTTTACTACCTGGAAATTCTCCCTCCTACCTGTCAACATGATTTCACTCTTGTTCTGGCCAAGTTTCATCCAGAAAGGATGATTTCTTTTTTCTCCTGACAATTTCCAGTGACCCCAAAAAGCACCGCAAGAAGGAAGGAACATTACTGAATGCACAGGCATTCTGCCCGCAGAGAACCTGAGATCTCATAGAACGTTCGTGCCCTACAGGGTGTTAGTCCAGACCCATGGTCTGATCCTGGTGAAACATGGTGGGTAATGCAAAAATCGAATGATGAATTTAACAGCATGAATGCCTGACTTTGGACTATAAATTTGAATGAATAGTCATCTTGTAATTGAAAGGGACCTTTAAGACCAAGGCAGCCAGCCTGCTGCCTGTTGTAGCCTTTCTGACGATTTGTCCTCTGGTCTCTGTGGGAATGGGACCCTCCCTAGGTACCAAGATAGCCTGCCCCACTGTCCAGAAGGTCTGATTACTAGGAAGTTCTTTCTTATGTTAAGTGAAAAGTGTTACTTACTGTAATCCCTTGTCCCAGTCTTATTTCTAATCTTCCTTTCCTGTGAGAGGCTTTCAAATCTTTAAAAATAATTACTGTTCCCTTTATCTAGTGGCTTCTCTCTTTCAGGCTGATAATCCCAAATTCATGGAATCGTCTGTTGAGATGGTTTCTAGATCCTTTACCGTCTTGTTCCTGCTCTCCCAAGATTACTCTAAATCTGTTTTGACTTGTATGAAGACGTTCTTAACTGTTAACCTAACCTGACCCTACTTAATGACATTGAAGGATCACATTAGTTAGTTACAGCACTGGCCCGCTAGATTTGGGGGGAAGGAGGGAACTAGAGACCAGCTTCCGTGTTTATCAAAGTCACGAGGCAGCATGGCCAATCTGGAGGCAGCCCCTGCATCATGGCTCTAATTGCCAGGGTTTCAGTCTCAGAGATGCCGCGTCTTTTTTGCCTTTGATTCCTCATCTTTAAAACAGGGATAGTAATAACACCCCCAACCTCGTCGGGGTTGTTTGTGAGGAACAAGTGACAGTCTACATCAGTCGTCTTATTACATGGCATACAGTAAGTGTCCAGTAAATGACAGTGAATGTTAAGCAGAATTCTTCAACACACAGAATTGACCTTCAGTTCCCCTAAAAGGCATATTGCAAACAGATTGGATCCAATCTTGTTGGAAATTTCATGTCGGTTTCCTGGAATTCGATCATCTTCATTTATTTTCTCTTCACTGATGAGTCACATCTTCTTTGGAGGTGACTCCACAGGGGTGGCCCTAGGGCCTCCTTCCACAGCAGCGTGGTTGCCTCGCAGGGCCACCCCTTCTGCCCTGGTCCTCATTCTTCAACAGGGACTCGGGCTTGAGCCTAGCGAGGACCCTCACTCTTAGCTGCTGCTTCTCCACCAAGGAGAGAGATTGAGCCCATCCCAGAAGAAGAGCTGGGAGGCATGGGGGTGTGGTATGAGAGCCCTGCCCCCTGCTGCTGCAAACCAGTGTTCTCTTCCCTTGCCCGTTTGGTGATGGAGAGATGATGCTGCGACATGTAATGTACGTGCCCAGTAAGTCGGGGAAAGAGGACAGTCAGTAAGCACGGCTCTGCTCAGAGCTCCTAATGTGGCCCTTGGGAGCCAGGAGCAGGTCAAAGCCTCTAGGAATCCAGGCACTGCTGGAGGTGGGAGGGAGCCAGCCTTCTGTGTCCCTTTCCCTCCCCTCTCTGCCAAGCGTTCTGCGACCTCCTTATACTCAGAATCTTCTGAGCTTGCTGCTCTACTGGGTGGAGACAGGGTCCAAAGAAGAAAGGAGGATGTGTAAGAGGCAACCCTTCTTCGTCCTCTGGGGTAAATGAGCTTGACTTGCTACAAATGGAGAGAACAAAGGCCTCTGATTTTTAGTTTCCATTAAACTATTAGAGAAATATACATATATTTCTATAAATTTTTACGTCTTCGATATGTCTGTACAATCCATTCCCTCTGCCCTGAAGCCTGAGCGAGCACATGAAAAAGCTCTGAATGTGTCCCGTTCAAAGGCATTAGTCAATTAAATGATTCAAACTTGAAAAGAAATATATTATTCGATGTTTACTTTTAATGTCTGCAATCAGCTCTGTGATCTAGGTGGCGTCCATCCTGGAATTCAGACTGAAAATCCTGATCAGACACTAACTTTCTTTCCCATCTTAGTTCCGTTGATCAGTTCTGGGTGCTCTGGTTTCCGTCTTAGTAAAATGAAGGCGGGGTGTGAACACGTGTGGACCCTGAAAGAATTCCAGGAAGAGTCTTAAGGAAATGCACTTCAGACAAGTCTTTCCCTTCTCAATGACAGGAGACTTCATGCTTGCAGTGGCTCCCGCCAGAAATCTCGGGGTCACCCTTGACACCTTTCTTTCTCTCATACCCTGTGGCTGAGGGGTCAGCAGGTCCTAAGAGGTCTGAGAATCTGTCTAGGCTGGGCAACCTCCTACGTGCTCCTGCCGCCCTGCGGTCTCAGCCCCCGTGGTCCCTCACCTGGTTTGCCGGGTCCCTGCTACCTGGTCTGCTGCTTCCACTCCTGCCCCCTCGGTCTGTCCTTAACATGACAGTCAAAGAGATGAGGTTTAACGAAAATCTGATCATGACTCTATTCATTCGCTAGGGTCGCCATAGCAAAGTACCGCAGACTGTGGGGCTTAAACAGCAGGAATTTACTGTCTCACAGTTCTGGGGGCTGGAAGTGCACAGTCAAGGTGCTGTCAGGGCTGGTTTCTCCTGAGGCCGCTGTCCTGGGCTTGCAGATGGCTGTCTTCTCCCTGTGTCCTCACACGGTCTCTCCTCTGCGGGTCTGTGTCCTCATCTCCTGCTCTGATAAAAACACTAGTCATTTGGTTAAAACCCACCCTGCTGACCTCATTTTAACCGAATTACTCCTTTAACATAGTCACCTCTGAATAAGTCACATATTGAGGTTCTGGGGATTAGCATTTAAGCACGAATTGGGTGGGAGTGGAGTTCAGTCCATAACAACGTGCACAAGCGCTCCTTGGCTTTCCGGCTCACAGAGAGTAAAAAGCAAAGTCCTCGCCTCAGCCCAGAAGCCCACCACGGCCTGGGCCCCTGTCAGCCCCATGACTACATCTGCTGTTCTCCACGTTGCTACTCTCTCCTACCACAAGGCCTGGACATGCTAGGCATCCTCCTGACAAAGGGCCTTTGCGTTGGCTGTTCCCTCAGTTGAGACTGCTCTTCCCTCCAGTATCCTAAAGTCTCCCTCCCTCACCTTCTTTGAGTCTCTAGTCACCTCCTCAGTGAAGCCCTCCCTGATTGCTCTATTTCAAATCACAACTCTCCTCCCAACACAGCCTATTCCCCAGTCCCCCTTTGTTCTTTCGTACATTTTTCACCATCTAACATTCTACGTTTGCCTTTTACTTTCCTTGTTGCTCTTTCTTACCTAGTAGAAGGTGCAGTCTGCAAGGGTGAGAACCACTTTGAATGAATGAATGAACGAATGAATGAAGAATGAATGTAGAGCCCCTGGTAGCTGCTATGGTATTTCCTTATTATTAACCCACTTTGTCCTGATGGATATTTAGGTTGCTTCTGCTGTTCTTTTTCACTTTTGAGCTTTGAGTTCTCACAAGACACACATTATGTAAATATTAAGTGGTGTTGATCGTGCGGCAACCGTGTCTTTAACCTTTTGTATTAATTTTGCTCATGATCCTAAAATTTTTGAATGATTCCCTCTGTCTGGAATTCACCCCATTTTGCAAAGAAAAGTTCTGCTTATTTTTCAAGACTTTATTAAAATACCACATCCTCTTGTGATCGCTTCTCAGATTCCCAGAGGAAGCTCTGCCTGCACATCCTCCTCTTGCACCCACTGCGTCCTGTTGTGCGTCTCTTGGTGTATTCTCTGTTAGATGTGGGCAGGAGCCATCCTTGCCTTCCCACTCGACTCCCGCCCCCCCAGTTCATCACAGGACCCATGATATACGAAATATTCAGTAAACATTTCTTAAATGAATTTTATCAAAAGTTCTTATGGGGCTTCCCTGGTGGCGCAGTGGTTGAGAGTTCGCCTGCCGATGCAGGGGACACGGGTTCGTGCCCCGGTCCGGGAAGATCCCGCATGCCGCAGAGCGGCTGGGCCCGTGAGCCATGGCCGCTGAGCCTGCACGTCCGGAGCCTGTGCTCCGCAGCGGGAGAGGCCACAACAGTGAGAGGCCCGCGTACAGCAAAAAAAAAAGTTCTTATGATCTTTGAAATAGAAAGGTATTTTAATCTGTGAGCATAATTAATGCTTTTTTTGGTCCAGTTCTATTGAGATATAATTGACATACAGCACTGTATAGGTTTAAGGTGCACAGCCTAATGATTTGACTTACATACATCAAGAAACGATGACCGCAGTAAAAGTATAGGGAACATCCCTCACCTCATATGGGTGCAAAATAAAAGGAGGAGAGAAAAGATTATTTTCCTTGTGACGAGGACTCTTAGGATTTACTCTCTTAAGAAACTTTTATGCAGAACAGACAGCAGTGTTCATTATATTGATCGTGTGGTACATGACATCCCTAGTACTTGTTTATCTTATAACTGGAAGTTTGTACCTTTTGACCGTATAAAGATATAATATGATTATCGACTATATTCCCCACGCTGTACATTTCATCTCCATGACCCATTTATTTCGTTACTGGAAGTTTGTACCCCTTAATTTCCCTCACCTGTTTCACTCATTCCCCCACCCCTTCCTCTCTGATGTTTTATTGGAAACTCCCTTAATGATGCAAATAGGCTCTAGCAGTGGGTACGCTCCTCAGCCCGTTGCTCAGTTGTGCCCGTTTTGTTTTGCTTTTGCAGATATTAGAAGCAAAGAAAAAAGTTCATCCTTTAAACTTAACCCTAGGTCTTTGCTTGTTGTCATGTCAAACTAGAGTTGAAGATGCTGTAACTTTGATTACGAACTCTTCCCATTGAAGTTCACCGTCTCTTCATTTAATCCTGTTGGAGCATAGCCAGCATATGTGATAAAGTTGGGGAAAACGATCGTCTGTAGCTCCTCCAGCAAATTGTTGAGTTGTAGAGATTTATCATTGACCGTTCAGCATCCTTGTCCTGAAACTAAAATTAACTTTCAGGTTTTTACAGCAAGGTCTGGAAGAAGGGAACAGCGGGGTGAAGGGGCAGGAGAATGAGTGGGACACCCTAGGCAGAGTTGTGCCTATTAGGAGGGTGTGTATTAGATAGTAAAGCAGGTAAGGCCACATGGAAAGAATAATTGAAATCTCCGGGTTTAAACTAAAAAAGCCAAATATTGAGTTTGTGTCACTATTATCATTTAGGTATATCAACAGCCAATTGATATTTTTAATGTGTTTTATTTTCACTCACTGGGTTTTGGTTTAAGTATCATACATTTAATCCTAGAGAGAGAAATTTACTTCCTACATATGAGCCTTAAAAGTGGACAAATAGGACTTCCCTGGTGGCGCAGTGGTTGAGAGTCCACCTGCCGATGCAGGGGGCGTGGGTTCGTGCCCCGGTCCGGGAAGATCCCACATGCCGCGGAACAGCTGGGCCCGTGAGCCATGGCCGCTGAGCCTGCGCGTCCGGAGCCTGTGCTCTGCAGCGGGAGAGGCCACAACAGTGAGAGGCCCGTGTACCAAAAAAAAAAAAAGAAAAAGTGGACAAATAAATTACAGTTCTGATAAACTCATGCTTCTTCTACCTTTTCCTATCCCAGAATCCCTGAACAGTTAGATTAGAAAAGCTGTGACATTTGCCAGGAGAAAATTTAATCCCAGGAGAAAATTTCATGCAGTCGCTGAGGCTAAGGATTTATACACCTTGAGTGAAAAACAGGCCCAGCGAAGAAAAAGGAAAGTATCGGTGTTTCCTTAGCAACCGGAAGGTCCATCAACAATTTTTTATCGAGCACCTTTTCTGAATGGGGCTCTGTGCTTGGCACTGGGGATACAGCGGTGAACAAAACACAGAGGGCGGCTGCCCTCGGTGTGGCCTAGAGTCTGCTGGGAGTGTGACCTGGGCGAGTCAGTGCCAGCAAGGGAGCTGGGGGGAGGGGAGAGCACAGCAGGGGGTCAGCTGGTAGGTGGGCTTCTCTGGAGAGCTGCATTTAAACTGAAATCTCAAAGATAGAAAGAACCAGGAGAAGACGGAGAAAAGGGATGAGAGAATATTCTAGGCAGATTAGAGGAAGGAATGATACACTGTCTCCAAACAGGTGATGAGATTTTTAGGAAGAAGAGGCAGGAAGTTGACAGTTACTCTCCAGCTTTTTAGAGGGACAATTATAGAGAATGAGAGAAATGACAGAAGATTGTGATCTGATGTAAGGAAGAGCCTGGGAACCATTGGAGAGAATACAAGAGATCTTTTGAAAAGATCAGGCTAGCAGCTGTCCCAAATGGTTTACTTGTAGGCTTCCTAAAGAAAAACCCTACAGGTGAGATTGTCTGCTGATGTCCTGTCCAACCCTGTAACTCCATGTCAGTAATACTGAAGTGATCTCTAATGTGAATGTTTATAGAAATAGAGTGGTTTTACGTCTCCTGGGAAGTTAGCTATACATTGGTGTTAATACAGATAGTCCAGACCAACAATGGTCAACCAGAACCAGAAAGGCTTCCAGAACCATCTTGAACTCTTGCCAACACTTACTGAGTACTGCTTACATTAGCTAGGGATTAAATTACTACCTGTCAAGATTATTGAAAAAGGAACAATTTCAGCATTGGACAGAAGAAATTGAAATCAGTAGCCCCGCAAACCCCTTCAATCTTTAATAATTCTGTTATTCCATAATTATCTTTAGACTTTTCAAAGATGACAGCTCATTTATAATCTTAGTATAAAAACATTTTGGGGTGACAGTTACTTTATGTGGCCTTCAGGGTCACAGGAAAGTCTAAAGAAGGATTCTCGGTCCTGAACTAGATGGTCCCTGGGGTTTCTTCTAGCTTTAACAGTCTGATGTAATTACCGCAGTGGTTTATGTCAGTGTTTCCACCTGCAAATCAGAGTTCATGATGATGAGTAGCTGTGCCTTGGTACCGGAGGAAAAATGAACCTCTGAATAGCTAAATGTTGTTTGCTTGTGAAATGACATTTATTTGAGGAAGTTCGGTATTTTGTTCATCGTAGAGCAAATGGCATGTATTTTCAAATGACATGTGTTTCCAGGGAAAGATTCTCTTTCTTATACCGATGACCGTCTCTTCAACATCTCCTCCAATTCTGGTGAGACATTTGTCCCTGACCCTTTGAGGCCGGAGTTAGCAATGTCTCACTTTAGGTCAGTACTTGGATTTTACAGCAGGTATTTATCATCTGTAAGTGGCTGCCTGTAGCTGTTGTTTTGCAATTTAACTGCTGCTTTAAGAGGCAGAATGAGATTTCAGAACAAGGTAATGTCACCCTGAGCAAGACAGGTCCTCCCCTGCAAGGCTGGTGAGCCACCTGGTCAGAAGAAGGTTAAAATGAGACTAGATGAACCACTGACATCTTTCAAAGTCTTAAGAGGATAAAAAAGGAAATGTATTTTTATAAGGGGGAATCTGCCCCTGAATTCCTATGTGTACATGAGTAGAAACCCTGCCCTTGCTTAGTGAATAAGTAGAGATGCTTTGATCTTCTTGGAAACCCTTGGCCAAAAAGATTTTGCAGACCACAAATATTTAAAAAGCTAGGGAATTCCCTGGTGGTCCAGTGGTTAAGACTTGTTGCTTCCACTGCAGGGAGCCTGGGCTTGATCCCCGGTCGAGGAACTAAGATCCTGCATGCCACGTGGCACGGCCAAAAAAAAAGTTAAAAAGCGAAAGGAAGTGTTTCGCAATGTGGCATCAATGTTAGCTTCTCGGTTTTGACAAATATACCATGGTCATGAAGGATGTTGACATGAGGGGAAGCTGGCTTAAAGGTATATGGGAATTATCTGTGCTTTCTTTGCAACTCTTCTGTAAAGCTAAAATTATTACAAAATAAAAAATTATTACAAAACAACCCCCCAAAAAGAACCAAAAATAAAAAATAAAGGAAGTGTTTTAATAAACTAGTGGATAACATCCATAATAAATGGTTTCTGATAAGTTGCTGGTGTTTAAGTACATCCTTTGCTAAAACAGCAACTACCAACGTTGACGTTTTACAAAGCATTATCCTCTGATCTTGTAAGCAGCTGTGAGGTAGGTAGAAAGGTCTCTCCATTTACCTGATGAAGAACCAAAAGAGCAAGATGCTCAACTAGTGAGCGGCCCAGCTGGACCCAAACATGGTCCTCACTCCACATCGTGCCCTCCTGGCATCACATCCAGCCGAGCATGACCTAGGACATTGGCTGAGGTCTAGGGACAAAGGCCTGTGGAAAAGCCACCACTGTTTGGTTCCTCCATCAGAAATGGAGGTTGCTGTTGGTGAGATTCTGGGTGTCTTACGGTTTCATTCATCACATCCTGACCCCAGACACTATTTCAGAAGTGTGGGTCATTGGTCCCTGGAAGGACAGACACAGGGATGTGCGTGAACTAATTTACATGCATTACCATGGCTGGAAAAAAAGAAGCTCAAAACACATCCTCCACTCAGGGAAGCTCAGTCCCCTGGTCTATATATAGAATGGCATCATTTCCTGCTGACTAAGGTCCAACAAAAAAAACACACAAAGGCTCCAATGTTGAGTTTCTTATCTCAGAAGGCTGTGATAGCGCGCACAATGTGTGCCTGCTTTCCTAAAATGAAGCTGATTAACTGTTTTCTTGGGTGTCAGAGGTTACTTCCGTCATTTTCCAGCCGCAGGCGCTGCAATTTGTAGCATAATTTCTCACACGTTTTCGGGCTCCGAGAAGAAAACGTCTGACTGTTCCCTCTCCTTTCTGAAAACTCTCTTTATAACTCTGCAGTCAGAATGACGAAAGCTGTCCCTGTTTAATTTCATTTTCAGCATCATATTGGAGGGTAATAAATGTTCTCTGTCCTTTCAAGAGATTATTGTCTTCTTTTTTTTTTTTAAACAATAGGTGCGGTTGAAATCATATGTGGGAAAGCAGTATCCCTTTATGACACGTTTTTCTTTAAAAATGGTGGTGAAACGGTTCCCATGTATTTTCAAGGAAGAGGAAGGATTTAAAATAGGAATTTTTAATTTCAGAACCTGCCCCTGATTTCCTAGCAGAGTATCAAAGGTGCTTGATCATGGGTAACCCCATGCCCAGGGATGGGTCACGATGCTCCATCTACCTATTATCATGTGATGGAGATGCAGTGATGGTTATAAAGCTCCCTTGGAAGGCAGCCAGCTGTTTACTGACCCTGAGTTGTTGTAGATGTCTTGCATTCATCTCTTGATGAATTATTAAAAAATAAGCTGCCTCTCCCTCACCAGTAACGAACAGGAAAGGTAAAACAGTCTCTTAATGTTCAAAGTCTAGGGATTTCTTAGAAACATGTGACTGTTTAGATGATAGGAAAATGCGGTGAAGGGGGAGGGAAACTGAGGCGTGCCGTTGTGTTCTCAATTTATGTCTCTCCTACTTGGTTTAGCAGAGTCAAAAAGGAGAGTTGAATTTAAAAAATTAAAAAAAAAGAGTTTTCCAAAAAGGAGACGCATTAAATGTTATTCTTGTTGGAGACAGGACCAAGGAGAGAGGATACGGCTTTTCACTTCCCTGGCATGGCATGGGGACATAGTGAAGGCAAAGAGAGTTTGAAATGAGTGCTTTTTACTGATTTAGGACTGGCATTTTACTCTCAAACTTTCTGAATCCTGTTTTCGTGTGTCTCTTGTAAATGGCAGGCGTCCTGTTTTAGGTAAACTTCTGTCTGTTCTTCCTGGTTTACTCATTTTTTTTCATGAAGGAAGACATTCAGGCACTTCCATCCTCTGGGGAGAAAGCAGGACAGAACAAAGTTGACATCCTCACAGACTTACCTTTCAGTGGAGGAGACAGATGATACACTAATGAATATATTATATGCTGTGTATATACGTCTATACACTGAAGAAAATATAAAGCAGGGGAGTGGGCATCACCTATGATGGTGATACCTTTCTGTCCTCGGGGAACTACGTCACTGATGTGGCCACAGTAAACCCACTGCATCCCTTCTTCTTCTTGTTGGTGACGCACCATTACGCAAGACTAGACTATCCAGCCTCGTGATTATTCTGCCCCGCTCTCTCTTGTATCCTGTTCTCTCTGCAGCCTACTCGCCCCCAGCCACGGGCTACTCACACAAACACGGATGTACCACCCAAGTCAGGAGTTCAAACCTGTCTCTGTGTCCCATCAGAGTCTCCAACCTTGGGGCTCTTCCCAGCAAAATTCATAGCAAAAAAGGAGCTGAGTTCTGTGAACATCTGTTGTCCTTGCTTTTTGTTATTCGATAATTATTATATTCCCATGTTTTTTTTTTTAATTTGTGGTACCAATTGCATTTCATAGTCAGCATGTCCATATACAAGAAAATAACGGCCCTGAGGGTTCTTTGGGAGAAGACAGTGTGGTTAATGGAAGGGACACAGGCCCTGGAGGGAGAAAACCCACGTCCATATCCCTGTTGTGATCACAACTGAGTGATCACTTATTTCCTCAGAAATGTAACATCCTCATCCATAAAATCAGGGTAATAACAATACCCTTCCTAACTTTGCAAGTTTTTGGGAAGATTAAATGAGATAACGAACATTGACGAAGTACTTTGATAGGACCCATACAGGACCCTATGTGTTAACTATTGTTGCTGTTTTGAAAGATGGCCTGCTCCTTTGTCCTGATTTGTGGAGCCCCCTGGTGTATTTAATTACTAGAATGGAAATATTCCAACGTGGTGCAAGTGACCAACATCTTGCAAATGTTACGGAGGGCTCTCAGGTTTTTGCATGTTCATCCCTATTTCATTTCTCAGGAAAATTACATCATTTGGAGCGACCCAGATGGGGAACAGAATTTCATCTTCCCCCCCGCCCCCTCGCTGGACAATAATTTAGGACCTTTGGTGTTAATTTAAATTTATCATAGAATGTCATACAAGAAGAAACCTTCTAGATCTTATCTAGCCCAACTACCTCACCTTACAAAGCAGCCTAACTCTGGACAGTCTTAACTGAAGTGGCCTGAGAGCGTAGAGTTAGGAAATGTGCTGACGTTAAGCTGTCTCTGTTACGTCTGTACGCACACCGTCCTGGGATGGAAGGCACGCGGGTACCCTGGCATTCTTCCTTGCACAGATCTGTGCCTTATCTCTTGGGATTATCTTCTTGGGAAGAACTCTAGATCACTATTTCCACAGCTTTAATTCTCCTTTCATAGGATATTTTCCCTACACAGCAAGACTATCTAAGGGTCAGGGATAATTATTTTAGTGAATTAAAAGATGCTAAGTATATTATGGCCTACTCTGATTACTAGAGACTTCAAATATTTGATTGACTTTTCCATCAGTTCCCAAAACGTGCACAAAAACAGGGCTGAGATATGAAGAGAATTAATAATCAGGCTCTGTCTTTGACAGGCTTACAGTCCATGGGGGCAGGGGATAAATGCTTAGATGTGTGATTGTAACATAACGTGACAGATGCTGTAACAGGTGGGAATGGAAGCTGTGGAAGCACAGAGAAGGGACTGTTTTCCACTGAAAAATCAGAAAAGGCTGCTCAAAAGAAATGGCATTGGAGCTCTCGTTGAGGGTGGGTGGACTGCTCCAGTCAAACTCTGAGGGGCTATTTCTGAGGTGGGGGGATGGCAGGAAAGCTCACAACGTGCTCGGGAAGCGACAGGTGGCCTGGCGGCTGGAACACTGGGTGCGCGGTAAAGAATGGCAACAGATCAGATAGGGAGGAATTATGGGGCCAGACGGTGAGGTGCTCCCTAGTCCATTCCAAAGAGGGTGAGGTTTATCCAGTTGACAGTGAGACCCTTCAAAGGTCTTTCAATTGGAATTATATGACTGGAACTGTTTGACAGCAGTAGAGAGAGGACTGGGTGGTGGTGAGGAAGAGAGAAGGTTCTGGAAAAAGAGTAAGTTTTGAATCCATTTCAGGGCTCTGCTTCTGTCCAGATGACACCAGTGCGAGCTCAGGCTCTACAGCCCCTACTGCCCGAGTTCAGTAATGCCTGCACCCCTCTCGCTGTGACCGTGGCTGCGTGCCTCATTTTTCCTCTCTGAAGTGGAGGGTAACAGTAGTACCTGTCTAATAGGGTGGTGGTCGTTAGGCTTAAGTGAACCCATCCCTGGCACTATGTGAGCATTTAAAGTGTTAGCTCTTTTCACCATTATGTGCAGCGATCCAGGAAGAGCTAGGGAGGCGCCGCCTAGGAGGTCAGGATGAGGGTCTCCACGTTTACCTGCGGTTTTAATTCCTGCTCACCCACCTGGAAGAGGTACAGTGACCACAACCCCCATGCGATGAGATCCGTTTGAATTCCACGCAAACTCAGTGCTTAATCTCTGAAGAGTTTTGACGTGAATGGTCTAGAATGGATCTGATTATGTGAGTCATCTTTTCCCCGGGGACTTGGACAGGTACTCTGGAAGATGTGGTGACTCTTCCGGGCCACCGGAGTGTCATTTTGTACATCACTGATCTGGGCCACATAATGAGAAAAGCTGCTTCCCTCGAATTGGTTTGGAGCTCTTGCATTAATGGAGTAGCTGCTGAGGGACTAGAGCCGTGGCACAGATAACATGCTCAGCGGAACTGTCATGGTGTCAGCTCGTTGGTACCGCCCCAGAGCAGGAACCTGAGCTACAGCAGGTCAGGAACTTAGGAGATGAGATCTGGGCAGTTCATCCTTCAGCAAATACTGCAAATTCCCGAGAGTTAATACCCAAGTTGCATGTGAAGAGACTCAGGTGGTACAACTCTGAAGATGCAGCAGGTGGCAAAGCTGTCATGCATACTCCAGGCCAGCGGTTCCCAAATGGGCAGTTTTGCCCCTCGGAGGACATTGGGCAATATCTGGTGATATTTTGGGTTGTCACCACTGGAGGAGATGCCACTAGCATCTAGTGAGTAGAGACCAGGTTTGCTGCTAAACAGCCTACGATGCACAAGACAAGCCCCCCCTACAAAGAAGGGTCCAGTCCAAAATGTCAGCCATGCCGAGGCTGAGAGACTCTGGCCCAACATTTAACCAGAATGTGATATATACGTCATTGGTGGTACCCAAAGTGAGTTTAAGACGAGCTTTTTTAAAGTTTTAATGGACACGTACTTATTTTAACGTAAGTTGTAAACACACACTTAACATAAAACCAGTGATTACGAAGATATTGTTGCTTAAGATGAGGCTAAATTAGTATTTGAGTTTTTTTTAAGTGTTGACTTAAAAATACGAAGTAAATAATAGCGTAAGTGGACATCAAATATGGCTAAGGAGTGTGGGATGATGCAGGTTAGAAGCCATTGGTTTGGACGAGGAGTCAGAAAACTTTTTCTGTAAAATAACTGGGTAGTGAATATTTGAGGCTCTGCTGCAACCTCTCAACCATTTTGGTACAAAAGTCACCATGACAATAGGTAAACAGCTGAGTTCTTTTCCCATCCTGACTTTTCTAAACCCAGTGTCTAAGATGCGTCCTTTAAACTCAGTGCCCCAGGTATGGCCTGACTGTGGCAGGAAAGGACACTCTAACTTACCCTGGTTAGTAAGATTTAAAATATTTATAAAGTCATGATACCCGTTTTGTACACATGTTGTGGACAAAGTGTGATGTGTTCCTCACTTTGCATGTGTACAGTTAGTGGGGTTTGTGTTTAACCAAAGTACACAATCTTACAAGTATCACAATTCAGTGTTTGGATACAGCATATTGAAATAGAGTGGCTTCAAATTCCAGCTCCTCCCTTTACTACCTACGCCCTCATGGGCCTATTACCCTCTCACAGCCTCCATTTCCTGCTTAATAAAACGAGGATAGTGACACCTCTCCTGCAGGGTTGCTATAACAATGTAATGAGATGTGGAAGTCTCCAGAACAGTGGGCAACACATTCAGTAAATGTTTACTGTTTTCCTTTTCTGCCTTAGTTCTTCCACATATTTGATTCTGTTACTAAGCCATTAATAAAAGTGTCAGTCAAGTCAGGGGCACCTATACAATACACTGAATAGACACTGAAAATACAATACACTGAAAATACTCCCTGAAAATTAAAGAATGATCTCTGCACTAATACCCTTTGAGTATGACTCGTCAACCACTTAAAATGCACCTAGATGTCAGTGATTCCAGCCCATCTTTCTTCCAGCAAAAACAATAAACAATAACTGAGTGTCCACTTAGTGTCAGCCATGGTGTCAGGCCCCTGCTACAGACATGAAGAAGATATGGTCCCTGCCCCTGGAGGCATCAACTGCTTGGTTGGGGAGAGGAAGCTAGTAAGCAAACAGATGTTCCCAATTTCCACAATTGTGGAATCTCCTGAGAAACTAGGCAAAGTGTTGCCCAAGGCAAGTATTGAAAGATAAATAGAAATTAACCAGGTGAAGGTGAGATCCCTTCACATCCCAGGCCAAGAGTGTGCAGCGCATTGTTGCATGTGAACGAAGGGTGAGTTGTATGGGGACAGAGGTGTGGAGGGGTTGCAAGGCTGGGTGAATAATACAGGTCAGATTATGCAAGGCGTTGCATGTCAGGCTGTGTCTGAATTACTGCTTCCAGGCTAACGGTTCTCCCTCTAGCAGTGACACCTTTTATTTAGAGCAGGTCTTCTAAGTGACAACTCCATTCTAGAAAACCAGCGTTACTAAGACTGTTGGACTGGTGTCCCCCTTCCTGCCCATTACCACCAGCGGTGGAGGCCAGATGTAAGACACGGCTACATTTCAGTTGATTTAGTTCTTTGCTGTGAATAATATAGCTTGTAATGTGGATTTTTTTGAATTTTCCATGTGTGTCACTCTTGAAGCACTGGTTTTGTAGCCGAGGCAGGCATTCAGGGTTCTAACAGATGAGATGGCTACATCTGAGTTTCCGAAAGTTGCTTTGACGACAGTCTGGAGGACAGACTGAAACGGAGAATGTTTGGAAACCACTTGAAGGGCCCTTTCTATAAATAACAAGTGAGGGGCTCCCTTGAGGCCATGCCAGTGGGACACACGTGCACCAGACCTACTAAAAAGATACCGTTGACCCAATTTCACCCAAGGAAACTGAGGCTCAGAAAAGTTAATAATCTGCCCAGTGTCATGAGAGAGTCAGTGACGGAACTTGAACTTGTGGAGCTGTGTCTTGACTGCTCATACCGAGGCCCCATCAGAACCTTTCCGGCCTCCTTCCCAGCCAACTCTTCTCTCCCCTTGTGTCTTTGCTTGCTACCCTGTGGTCCTCCAGAGCTACCAGATGTGTGGAATCATCTGGTATTTGTCTTCCTCCTTCTCAGCATTCTTCCTAACACAGAGTTGGCGTATATTTATCAATAGAATATTTGTTAAGACCCTTTTGGTGGATTCACCCAGCTTGCTGGAAAACACTTTCTTCGTCCTTATGGAAACTGGACATTCTGTCACATGCTAGACTGGCCGGATCAACCAGGCAAGGTCTTCAGCTGTTGCTGTGATGCCCCAACCAGGCAGTCGCTGGTCTCTATGACTGGTCCCTATTTTCCAAGGCGGGCAGTCTTATATGCAGGACCTGCCCCAGGGGCTGAGGGATCTGCCTTATAAGCCCCTTCTTCTCAGGGTTTCACACTTCCCGTAGATCATTTTTTCTTTTAATACATTTATTTATTTTTATTTTTTTTATTTTTGGCTGCGTTGGGTCTTCATTGCTGCACGTGGGCTTTCTCTAGTTGTGGCGAGCGGGGCTACTCTTCACTGCGGTGCGGTGGCTTCTCGTTGCGGAGCACGGGCTCTAGGCACGCGGGCTTCAGTAGTTGTGGCACGTGGGCTTCAGTAGTTGTGGCTCGTGGGCTCTA
This sequence comes from Lagenorhynchus albirostris, assembly GCF_949774975.1. Taxonomy (NCBI): domain Eukaryota; kingdom Metazoa; phylum Chordata; class Mammalia; order Artiodactyla; family Delphinidae; genus Lagenorhynchus; species Lagenorhynchus albirostris. The sequence continues at coordinate 94,650,735 of NC_083104.1, read as the reverse complement.
GAGCACAGGCTCAGTAGTTGTGGTGCATGGGCTTCGTTGCTCCGCGGCATGTGGGATCCTCCCGGACCAGGGCTTGAACCATGGCTCCTGCATTGGCAGGCAGATTCTTAACCACTGTGCCACCAGGGAAGCCCCTCCCGGTAGATCTTTGAGAGAGGAGAAATCACAGTCTCCTCTTTATCATAGACTACTTGGGAAGCTGAGTTTCTTATCTTTCTTTGCATAGTATTTCTCCTTTCTCTGTCCTCTCGGGCAGGTTGGAGCTGTCCACCTTAAGGAATTCTTGTGCTTTCTAGTTTCCAACTTTTATTTCCTCAAAAGACTTTTCCCACCAGACATGAATAGCTATTGGCTTCTTTTCATTCTTGCTCTTGTCGTATCCCCAGCGCCCTGCCTTCACTGGAGCCAATAATTAAACTAGAAATGGCGGGGAGGGGAGGGAGCAGGGGTGGGGCAAAACAGGGGCCATGGAGTTACAGTTTTGCTTCTTCCACACCAACTTCCCTTAATACCCAGTGTAGAAACCCAAGCGCGGTTGGAGCCCGGTGTCGTCGTCTGATGGAAGGGCCGCCTCGGGAGGTGGTGTAGTCCGTCACCTTTCAGCCAGCTCTTGGATTTGTCATGCGAGACCATCCATTCTGTACTCCACCTTCTTGTTCTCACTGCCATTCCTATTAAACTAGGTGGGAAATGAGCCCCCTAACCTGCTAATGTCTAATTAAGATGCTGCATTTTTATAAACATGTGATTGATTTAATCTTATTCAGTGGTTGAAGTTTTTTTTTTAAGTTGATTTAGTTCATTTCCTTGAACACCATAGCTCATGATGTGTCAACTAGATTTGCCATTTGTGCCACTAAAGACTTATGAGAAAAATACAAAGAGAAAAACAGCCCTTTGGAAACAATGGAAGGAAGAAAGTGAATTGAATTTAAATTAGACATAGCAATCAAGTGTAATGAGGGACTTCCATGGTGGCGCAGGGGTTAAGAATCTGCCTGCCAGGGCTGGGGACTCGGGTTTGAGCCCTCATCTGGGAAGATCCTACATGCCACGGAGCAACTAAGCCCGTGCGCCACAACTACTGAGCCTGCACTCTAGAGCCTGTGCGCCACAACTACTGAGCCCGTGTGCCACAACTACTGAGCCCACGCGCCTAGAGCCCATGCTCCGCAACAAGAGAAGCCACTGCAGTGAGAAGCCCGTGCACTGCAACGAAGAGTAGCCCCCGCTCACCGCCACTAGAGAAAGCCTGTGCACAGCAACAAAGCCCCAAACACAGCCAAAAATAAATAAATAATTTTAAAAAAAGAAATGAAAAGCTGAGATTTAGAAATCAGACACATTTAAAAAAAAATAAAATGTAAGGAAAGTTTTAAAGGAGACCTAGCATGCATTCACGTGTCCTTAAGAGTTTTCTTTTGGATAAGATGTTCTAACGTAAAATTATTGCTAGACAGCATAGCCTCACACTCCGTTTCTTAACACGTCAAACACTGTTGGATGGTAAAATGCATTCAGTTTCCTATGTTTAGAAATTCCTTAAATGAAAGACATAAATTCCACTTGAAGTTCATCTGGAAAAAAGTTATAAAATTTAACTGTGTGTTTCAGGCTCCATTATTCTTGCTGGACTTCATTCAGAGCCGGTCATAAAAAGGATTCTAACTTGCTGTAGGAACCTTGGATAGACTCTAATAAGAAAATAACTAATTTTCTTTATTTTTGATAATACACATTTCCTGATTTTCTTACAATGAAACTCACGTGGCTTTTATTAAGAAGCAAATCTTTTTTTTTTTTTTGCTGTACGCGGGCCTCTCACTGTTGTGGCCTCTCCCGTTGCGGACGCGCAGGCTCAGCGGCCATGGCTCATGGGCCCAGCCACTCTGTGGCATGTGGGATCTTCCCAGACTCTTCCCGGACTGGGGCACGAACCCGCGTCCCCTGCATCGGCAGGCGGACTCTCAACCACTGCGCCACCAGGGAAGTCCCCAAATCATTTTTAATTAAAAAATATTTTTTATCTGAGTTGGCTCAACTAAAGAGGTAAAACCAAAAATATCATCATCATTGCTGCTGGGAACACTGACCTGCTGAAAAACCAGACTGGCGTTGCCTGTGTCTGCTGAGGGTCTGACATGGTCCTTGGGAGAGAACTTGGTCTGAGTCGTCCTTGCCCACGTCCACCCCGATGTCACGCGTGGGTCTCCAGCCTGATGGTCCCACCTCTTCTGTTTCTCTGCATCTCCATCCGTGACATTTCAGTCAGCCCCTACCGGTCATGCTGTATAGCTTTGAAAGCTGGAGCTTCATGTATTGTCTCTTTCTTTCCTGGGTCTCTCACTTCACCATCAAGTTATAACCTTTTACTCCTTTAAGACATGTGGGTTGTAAATGAACCTTCCTTTGACCATTGGGGTTGTTGCTCTTAACCAGAAATAAAAAGAGTTAAATTTATTTTTAAAACTTTTTATTTTTTAAATTGCGGTAAATACACAGGACATGAAATTCACCATCTTCCCCGCTCTAAAGTATGGAGTTCAGTGGCATTCTCGTACATTCGCATTACTGTGCTACCGTCACCACCGTCCATCCGCAGGGCAGTAGAATTCTCATTTCCTATTCTGTGCTGCTACCAGCATCCAGTAACTCAGCTGCCCCAAAACAGTCAGCTGGTAGGTGAGGAATGAGACTTGAATTGCCCAGTAGACCTTTTGTCTCTTAGGACATAATGGCTAAGTTTTTAAAAGGTTCTGATGCATTTAATATGACACGTTAGCCAGAATAAATGTGCTCTTTTCTCTTTAAACAGCTCTGAGCAGCGGGTACCCTGTTCTACTTCTTACCACAGCTCTGGTTTGCACTCGGGTGACAGTGTCACAAAAGCAGGACCTCTGGGCCTTCCGGAAATAAGACAAGTGCCAACTGTTGTGATTGAATGTGATGACAATAAAGAAAATGTGCCTCATGAATCAGACTACGAAGACTCTTCTTGCCTGTACACACGAGAAGGGGAAGAGGACGAGGACGACGACAGCTCGCTGTATACCAGTGGGTGCATCTAAACTCTTCGCTGAGGGTGGAAGGGGTGTGGCTGGCGGGAAGAGCTGCCCACCTCTGTGGGTTCTAATCTGAGGTCCGAGGTTACTGTTTCTTCATTAGTAAGATGAAAGGGTAACTGTCCTCTGAACAGCCTCAGAGCTCTAAAAATGACAGCATCGTGCTTCCATCTCTCGCCTCTTTTAGATGTCTCTTTTTTTCTTTGATGGCTTCCCTTGGGCTGCAACACCCCATCAATTAAAAAAAAAAAAAAAAAAAAGCAAGGAGGGGAGGCACCTTAAAATTCAATTCCAGTCTACAAAATATATAAAAATACTAACCATTGTATATGGAACCAATTCATTTTTAAGCATACCTCAACCACTGAACTTAAATTTCAGTGATCAGCTTTTTAATGCATGAACTTATATGATAGCAACCTTTTACCGACTGTGTGCCTGACGATGTGCTAAGGTTTTATCCTCATCTACATCTTACAACACTCAGGGGCATAAACTACTGCCCCATTTTACAGGTGAGGGGAGAAAATGGAGAGGTAAGGGACTCGCCCAGAGACTCACGTCTACTAAGTGGCAGTGCTGAGAGTTGAAGCTGCCTGTGTCTCATTCCAAAACCCACGTTCTAAAAGCAGTGGCAAAAGAAGGAAGATAAGTACTTACTATATAAGGTCCAAAGGAGCCCCCCAGACTTGCTGCTTCCCGGTCTCTTCCTCTTGCCTCACAACTCACCAGGCCTCAGACAGCTCGCTAAACCTGAGTGATGGAAATAGTCCTGGTGTTGAGGAGAGAACCCTGGAGGGGCAGCCGAAGGCCCACATGGGCCGTGAGGGAAGGAGCTGTTGCCCAGCCTCTGCTCACTGTTTCCTGCCCGGAGAATGGAACGCTTTATACCAGGGTTTCTCAACCTTGGCACAAGTGACATCTTGGGCCAGATAATTCTTTGTCATGGCGTGTCATGCCCTGTGCACTGTAGGATGTTTGGTAGCATCCCTGGCCTCTACCCACTGGGTGCCGGTAGCACCCTCCCCAGCAAACTCGAGTTTGACAACCAAAAATGTCTCTAGACTTTGCCAAATGTCCCTGGTGGGGGCAGAAATCACTCCTGATTGAGAATCATGGATTTATTCCAGATGTGAGGAAATAAAAGGAAAAGCAGACCCAGAATATTGCCTGTTTCCATGAGCTTGCCCCCTCTCCCACCCCACACGGACCCCACTTTGCCCAACTTTACTTGCCTGTACGCTCCAGCCCCACTGTAGCTGATCTCTTTTGTTTCCTGTGATTCCCCCGCCTATCCTTCACCTCTGAGCGTCCACAGACGCAGATGCCCACCGGCCTGCTGCCTGTTGGCCTCACTTATCCTGCACGTGGCGGCCGCGCCTCCTCCGCCCTTTGCATTCTGTTTTGCACTCCGCAGTCTGTCCTCCCCTCCTTTGTGATGTTGCCCACATTGTGGGGGGAGTTCCTGGGGAGCAGAGATCCAATCACAGGCTCTCCATGTGCCCCGCACATGCCCAGCATACCGCGAGGTAGAAAGGACATGCTGATTGCAGGAACTGTATGAAAGTCACATACTGTAGCTTTCCTCCTTTGACCGAGGTCTTGACCACGCTCAGGTGTTGGGCTCTTATATCTGTCTCCCCGCCTCTCACCTTGTGGTCCACGGCTGTCCCTGGGGGGAGCCCGAGCAGGTTGGTGACAGCCTTATTACCTCATGTCTCCCTTCCTGCAGGCTCCCTGGCCATGAAGGTGTGCAGGAAGGACTCCTTAGCCATCAAACTCAGCAACAGGCCCTCCAAGCGAGAGCTGGAAGAAAAGAACATCCTTCCGAGGCAGACGGACGAGGAACGGCTGGAGCTGAGGCAGCAGATCGGCACCAAGCTCACCAGGTAGGACAGCGCAGCCCCCGGCTCCACGGATTTCCGTGCAAGAATTCAGTCTCCATCCTCAGATCTGTTTTGAGTGTCTCTGAAGAGCTCCCTGTAGAAAAAGTCCGTGGAAAATATTCCATTTCTTCTGCAGGATTGCTTTTATGGTCCCCTCTTTTTCACTCATCAAAGTCTTAGAAATTTCACTCGACTAAAGGTTCAAGCTGAGAGGAAGATTTCTAGGGAGAATAAGCACCTGTAGAATAATTCCCATCATCCAGTAGAATTGAGGACCTATATACCTAGGCACTGTGGTTTGCTTAAGCACAAAGCAATCGAATAAGTGGACTTTTCTACTAGACTGTGCAGCTAGAAGACATCAGTGGTGGGTAAAGGTGCCTCATTACTGAGCTGGGACTCTTCTTGAGTGATTGCCCCTATGAGTGGGTATTACAGACACAGGCAAAGCAGTATGTCATATTAATACGTTAAACACTTACGTGTGTATTCATAACCTAGTGCATCTTTATATGGTGTTAGCTAACATCTGTGACACACTTATTAGCCAGGCATTCTTCTAAACATTTTATGTGTGTTCGTTCATTTAATCTTTGAGCTTCCCTATGAAATGGACATTTCTATGCCCATTTCACAGATGAGAACACGAGAGAGAACTTGAGTTACCTGCGTAATGTCAGACAGATGGCTGTGGAGAGCTCCCTCTTGGCCATATATGATGCTGCCTCTGTAATGATAGTCACCAGGTGAACCTTCACTTTGGCCCAGGCACCATGCTCGCTGTTTGGATGCAGTGTGTAGAGGTCTCCCAGGGTTTCCTCCTGACTTTCCCACTTACTGCCCCATAGCCTCGTGTAAGTCACTTATTCTCTTCCCCTGTGTTTTCTGCCTTTATAAGATGGGGAGTTGTAAGAATTAAACAATATAAGTAAAGCACTTAAAACAGTCTCTCTAACTTCCTCTAGGGAGCCTGTCCCATGGTGGAAGAGCCTGACTTTAAACGCTGTTCCTTCTGTTGAAGTGAAATCTCTGTCCATGCATTTCCCACCCATTGGTCATATTCTTTTCTTTCTGCAGCTGCCTCACTCCTCTTAACACACATGCTTTCGGGCACTTGGAGGCAACGGTACTGGCTCCCCAAGTCTCCTTTCCTACACTGCATATAGCCGCATTCTCTCTCTGGGGTTCAGTGGGTTGGGTGGATATAGTTCTAGGCTGCTTCCTGAACCAGCTTGTTCAATTTTACACCTGATACAAATAGGGCTTTCCACTGGGGGACTAGAAATAAGAGAAGAAGCAGATCCTTGACCCCAGCCCCTCTTCCCAAAAGTTCATTTCCCTTATCCTTTGACTAGGACAAAGGAGCATGGGTATCCTTTATTCTAGTTCTTTCCCTCACTTCCATTTTCCCAGCTTTGTGACAGTATAAGCAGAGCCCCAGGATTGTGGGGAAAATTGAAAACTTCTCTGCAGATGTATGTGAGATGCCAACACATCTAGCTGCCCAAGGTGGCATCTTCTGTGGAGAGAGAGACAAAGGTGGGAGATATGGAAAGCAGATGTGTGCAGCCGGCCACTCTGCTTGTCCACCACAGAGCACCATCCACCTGGAGGAAACTGACAAAGTGAAAAAGGCCATTGTCCCAGAACATGCTCCTAAAAAGACACAGCCCAGCTTCTCATGCCTGAATCCATACCAGCATCCCACCACGATTAGTACGTGGCTATGGCAGTGACACAACCCAGAGGTGGGAAGAGACATAGGCCACCATGCACTGCAGGAAGTTCTCTGCATTTGAAGATTTATCCTTGGAAATCATCCCTTTCCCAACCTTTCCTTTTCTGGATTCATAAAATCCACTGAGCGTTCACCATAGTGATGTCTATTCCCAACCCTCGTTCACCCTGGTCAGTAGAAGAAGACACACTGACCAGGGAGAGAACGATGGAGGTAGAGAGGACAGCATTGGGCATATTCCAAGTGTTGAGCTCTGACTCCATTTCTTCTTTGTTCACTCTTTCAACTAGGGAGTTTATTTCCTTCTGGTCTAACCCTTGGCATCTCAGCCAGATTACAGGAACTGGGCATCAGGAAAGGACATCAGGAGTGTTGAGCAAGTCAACAAAGTTGTACAGAGTTCAGCAAATCTGGTGGGGAGGCCTAATCCACGTCTCAAGGTCTTCTTTAGAAAGGAATTTTAAGGACGATTCTCTTTTGAATGAGAACCCAGCTTGGTGCTTCCAGCCACTCATTTATCCTGAAGCCAGGGGAGAATGAAGGAGAAATCTGAGAACCGGAAGGTGACCATGGTAGAGAGAGAACTAATCTGAGGCCCAGAGCCTTGGCTTCTAGCTCTGGTTCTGAGGGTTTCCTAAGCAGATGTTTGCTCACTCTGGGTCTGCATTTCCTAATCTGAGGGGATTAGATCATCTGATCACTTTGTGCAAACTGTGAACTTCATTATCATCAAAAGTAACTAAAAGTATGTAGGAATCTGTTGTAGAGTTTGCATTTCCGAAGTTACAAGGCTGCGGCTTTCTTTGGCTATTATTTGAGGTAGTAAGATGTACTGGAAATCTCAAGCTCTTTGAAAAGCCTACGGCCAAGTCTGCGGTCCTCGTGGAATGAGCAAGATAGAAAACATAATTTTAGTCTGACAGTTTTAATAGCATAAAAGAATAATGTAGCACTCCAAGGATAATCCCAAATTGGGGGAAGGGAGCAGAAACATCAAGTAAAATGATGTCAAGTATTAAGGGAGAGTTTCTACCTAAGAATGCAAAAATATTGTTCTTCCAAAAACGTTTTCTCATTGATGCTATTGGGCAGACTCTCCTAAACCTTGGTCGTCAAGTCATCTGGGTGCTTTGATAGTAAATAACCGTTTCAACCAACCGCCATTTGAGAAGTGAGGGCTGCCCTTGAGACATGAACGTTGTCAGCTGGGTGTGCGTTTCTCTGCTCCTTGTGTATTACAGACTCAGGCCGGTTGCAGAGAACCAAGGGGTCAACACGTCCGTCCGCTGGGGTGTCCGAGGGATGAAATAGTAGAACTTCGACTTAAATTTATTTTATGTCATTCTTTTTAAGTCGATTGTGTCTGTGTTATAATGCACATATATATCAATGCAGTAGTATCAGTACTTGTATATAACTTATAAATAAAGAAATGGCATGTGTGGGGATACGTGCTTAAAAAATAAAATTGTTGGAGTTCTCAAGAAGCTTCGAGCCCACAGGTCTGAGGGTCCCTTCTTAGGGCTGCGTGAGCAGGTCCTTTCCTCTCCAAGGACCTCTCTAGTCAGTGGAAAGGTAGAGACCTCAGGGCCATCCCTCACCCCAGCAAAGCCCCCAAATTCAGGATGCTGCTGCTTTCTCTCTGAGTCTCTTCTCTGGGCCCTTCAACCTGAACCCTAGGAGGTGGTTAGCCTGTGTGATCTTAGCTCTCCAGTCCACTTTCAGCTCCCTTCATTTACCAAGCTTTTTACTCCCCTAAGATTAATATTCATCCCACATGACTCCATGTTATTTATTTGAAATACATCTTACTACCCCCTCCTCCCCCCCCAAAAAAAATCATTATTTAAAAAATTAGACATGGAGACATACTTCTCAGTGTTCATAGTGAGGATGACCTCTTTCTTGATCAGTCAGGGGACAGCTGATATGGCCTAAGCCACTTACTTTCCAGCTTGGGGCATTGATTGAAGAAATGACCCCCCACACACAACTAAAGGATGGCGCTCAAGACCATTGGGAATGGAGTTTTGAGGGACTAAATAGAAGTCTGATGCCTAAAGGAGTTGTCCTTTTGCTTCTGAAACATCCTTTAGAAAGTGAATCATCCTGTAAGTCACTAAGACTACTTATTTTTTTAAAAAGGAGCTAAGACCCTGAAACGTGATCTGTTCTTGGTTACTCAACAGCCAGTGCGCCTAAGCCTTCTCTTGGGAACAGCCAGCCTTTCAGACCCAGCTGTCCAGTCCCCTCCAACTGAGGCCCCTCCCTCAGTCCCCTCCAATACCTTCTGTAAGGTTTGGATCAGATAGGGGGAGAGAAAGCCTGGGAAGGACAATAGAATGGGAGGTGCCTTGCAGTATACGTAAGAGTATATTAATCTAAATTAAGCTCAGGAATAAATAAGGATTCGGGCAATTTGCCTCCGTGACATACTTGTTCCCCTAAAATATCTCTTCACCCTTAAGATATCCATGTCCCACTCGGGTGAACTGTCATCATCTTTTTTTTTCCTTTTTTTAAACTTTATTTCTATTATTTTATTTTTTATACAGCAGGTTGTCATCATCTTTTTTGCAGTCATGGTTGACCACGATGTTTTCAGCCTCCCTCTGAGCTGGAGCAGGCATAGCCCTGCCTTAAAATGGGAAGCATCCCTACGGGGAAACTCTTTGGAAACCGTGCTGGGTTTTGGAAAGGATGTTTCTCCTGTGATGTCCTTTTCCTAGGCCAGACATAGCTGGTGGTTCAGGCCACTCACCTATGATTCTTGCCAACAATCAAAGGAGATGCTGACTTAATTTCAGCTGCTGGGAGTATTCGTTTTCTAGGGCTACCATAACAAAGTACCACAAACTGAGTGGCTTCCACAACAAAACTGTATGGTCTCACAGTTCTGGAGCCTGGAAGTCTGAAATCAAGGTGTCGGCAGGGTTGGTTCCTTCTAAGGGCAGTGAGGGAGAATCTGTTCCAGGCCCCTCCCCTGGCTTCTGGTGGTTCACTGACAGTCTTTGGCCTTCCTGGTCTCTGCTTTCATCTTCTCCCAGCGTGTGTATCTCTGTGTCCAAATTTCCCCTTTTTATAAGGAAAGCAGTCATCTTAGATTAAGGTCCAACCCTCATCCCCTTGTTTTAACTTGATGACCTCTGTAAAGACCCTATCTCCAAATAAGGTCACACTCTGAGATGCTGGGGGTTAGGACTTCGACATTTGTATTTTGGGGGGTTACAATTCAGCCCATACCATTTGGGGAAGCATAAAGTGGGTCTACCTAGAAAAGGAGCCACAAACTCCAATGCACACCTGGGGCCAGGCAGGTATTGAACATAAGGGAAGCGGGCAGTTCTAAGATTGTTAACAGGGAGTGCTGGGAACTGGGGTGAGATGGAAAGTCCATCCTTTATCAAAAGGGGTCACCACTCTTCAGCTTCAGTCCCCTGTTGTTTTGGAGAAATGAAAGACCAGTTTGTCAGATCTTATTTTTTTAAAAATCTGGATTTTTTTTAAATGAAAATTCTGAATTTTTTAAACATTGGACAGACCAAGCAGAATATAATTATGGGTTAAGTTTAGCCCCGGGATGATGTCTTAGCCTGTGCCCCCTGGATATAATCTCTGACCTGGAAACCATAGGTTTTCCTATCTACCGTATAGTCCTAAATTCTATGGGCGTGCACTGTGCACTTTGATGACATGAGATAGAACTCTTCCGTGTGTGATAAATGTCAATGTGAGCATGTGCATGTGTCTCTCTGTAGCAGTTGGGAATTCACGTCTTCTAGGGTCCAAGTTAATTTGAATGTGGTTATGTGGGTTAATCACTAAAGCAATATACTCTATTCCTAGAAAGAACTTTGACCCAGCTTTCAGGAGTTTAGTCAGTTGGTTTTCAGAGTGTTTGTGACGATGGAAAAACACATTAAGTTGAATGAAGAAATTGGTTGAAATAGCTGTCACTGCTTTCTTTTCCTTAATGCGTGTTGAGTCTGGGAATCAGAAGGGTTTAAGGTTAAAGCACTGGTAATTGTTGATAGTTTGAATCTATACATACAGCATGAGCTCCACACCAAGCATCATAGGGCAGATGAGATGTAGGACCTGCCTTTGAAAATTACCAATATCTCCCTCTTCTTTCCTCCTTGGTATTTATGATGGCCGCCTCTTAAATAGCTGTTGTCTTTGCGGAGGCAGGGGGGTGGGGAATGAGATAGGGGAGGTGGAAAAGTGATGACCTGATCATCCCCTAATAACACATTAGGTGTTAATGTGTTATTATGTGTTATTCTCTCTTATTCAGAATTTAATATGCTAGAAAGAAAGAGTATTCTAAATCTGTATTTTATGCTCCTAAGTAGTTCACACTATAGGCAGCATATAAAATAATATGGGGCTTCCCTGGTGGCGCAGTGGTTGAGAGTCCGCCTGCCGATGCAGGGGACGTGGGTTCGTGCCCCGGTCCGGGAAGATCCCACATGCCGCGGAGCAGCTGGGCCCGTGAGCCATGGCTGCTGAGCCTGCGCGTCCGGAGCCTGTGCTCTGCAACAGGAGAGACTACAACAGTGAGAGGCCCGCGTACTGCAAAAATAAAAATAATAATAATATGTGTAGAGGATTATGTGCTGTTTTAAATCATAATACAGTGTTCAAGGGAGAAACTTGAAATCCATTTTTCATGCTTATAGCACAGGCAATAAAATGCAGTAGTCCTGACTTCTGACTGTAGCTTGCATACTGTTGGTGGTTTGGGAAAATCAGTGTTATGAGTCTCGATACACCGAAGCCTAGTTCCAAGGTGGCAAATGGTATCTCCCCCCAAATCTAAGGGCTGATGGCTAAGTGTGAGCTGGTACCTTCCCAGGCTAGGTAATTTCTTCTGCTGCAAAAGCACTTTCTAAAAAACGGAATAACAATCAAAGGCTCTATGAATTCAGTTCAACTTTGGCTGACTGAGGGTGCCCTGGACGTGTGTCCCTGTGAATCACTTGAGAGAAAGAAGGGAGGAAAATAGACCCGAGTGAAGTTTAGGAGGCGCTTCCTTGTCCGCCTGGCTTTTGCAGCCTTGCAGCAGCATCTGCACCCTCCTCACCTTTGACTGTGATGAAGGATGGAGTGGAGAGGGGACCAGAGAGGAGAGCGGAGCGGCAAGAGGGCACTTGTGGGCTTCCCTGGTGGCGCAGTGGTTGAGAGTCCGCCTGCCGATGCGGGGGACGTGGGTGCGTTCCCCGGTCCGGGAAGATCCCACATGTCGCTGAGCGGCTGGGCCCGTGAGCCATGGCCGCTGAGGCTGTGCGTCCGGAGCCTGTGCTCCGCAACGTGAGAGGCCACAGCAGTGAGAGGCCCGCGTACCGCAAAAAAAAAAAAAAAAAGAGGGCGCTTGTGTCTGCTCATCTTCATATCCGCAAAGCCTGGGAGGGAATGGCTCAGGTCAGCGGGCTTTTTCTGTGGATTCTGAACCCTCCCATAAAGAAAACTGGAATTAAGTACCAGTCACCAAGCTGAACTGAGTGATCAGAACAAGCTAAATCGGGTGAAATAGGAGGAGAATGGAGTTATTGAATCTTGCAGCATTTGCATAACAGACATGTGGAATCTTTGAGCAGCTCAGTGGCTTTCAGATCGTTTGACATCTCCCATTAACTCACTGGGCAAAATAGAAAATCCTCTCTTAAAAGCCCTCCAGAAAGGCTGACATCTTCTAAAAGGTGCTGAGTTGAGTGGAGGCTACAGTGTGACCTGACTGATAGAAAGTTAAGGGCAGCTACACATCTGTTTCTGTTTGTTTGTCTGTTATTACTGATTGCCATTCTTTTTTTTTTTTTGAATTTTCTTTATTTATTTTTTATACAGCAGGTTCTTATTAGTTATCTGTTTTCTACATATTAGTGTATACATGTCAATCCCAGTCTCCCAATTCATCCCACCACCGCCCACCCACCCCCTCACCCCCCGCTTTCCCCCCTTGGTGTCCATACGTTTGTTCTCCACATCCGTGTCTCTATTTCTGCCCTGCAAACCGGTTCATCTGTACCATTTTTCTAGGTTCTACATATATGCATTAATATACGATATTTGTTTTTCTCTTTCTGACTTACTTCACTCTGTATGACAGTCTCTAGGTCCATCCACTTCTCTACAAATGACCCAATTTCATTCCTTTTTATGGCTGAGTAATATTCCATTGTATATATGTACCACATCTTCTTTATCCATTCATCTGTCGATGGGCATTTAGCTTGCTTCCATGACCTGGCTATTGTAAATAGTGCTGCAGTGAACTCTGGGGTGCATGTGTCTTTTTGAATTATGGTTTTCTTTGGGTATATGCCCAGTAATGGGATTGCTGGGTCGTATGGTAGTTCTGTTTGTAGTTTTTTAAGGAACCTCCATACTGTTCTCCATAGTGACTGTATCAATTTGCATTCCCACCAACAGTGCAAGAGGGTTCCCTTTTCTCCACACCCTCTCCAGCATTTTGTTGTTTGTAGATTTTCTGATGATGCCTATTCTAACTGGTGTGAGGTGATACCTCATTGTAGTTTGATTTGCATTTCTCTAATAATTAGTGATGTTGAGCATCCTTTCATGTGTTTGTTGGCAATCTGTATGTCTTCTTTGGAGAAATGTCTATTTAGGTCTTCTGCCCATTTTTGGATTGGGTTGTTTGTTGTTTTAATGTTGAGCTGCATGAGCTGTTTATATATTTTGGAGATTAATCCTTTGTCCATTGATTCGTTTGCAAAGACTTTCTCCCGTTCGGAGGTAGAATGAGATGCTGATTAATTTGTTTGTGGTCATCATTTCACAATATAGACATTTATGAAAACACCACATCGTACACCTTAAATATATACAATTTTCATTTGGCAAAAACAACAATAAATAAAAGGCTTTTCACATTGGCTGAAGGAAGAAGGTAGCCAGTTGGCGGTTGCTGTGCAGAGTCATGGTTCATCTGAAGGGAGCAGATCATGTGGAAAGTTTGTGAGGGCCTGTGCTGGGGCCGACATCACTATACGCCCATGAGCTGTGTCAGTGAGTGGACTGCTCCTGAGGGCCAGGAGATCAAAATAATCTCCATTAGAGAAAAATGAGGCCCAAAATAAACACTGCTCCTGTTTAAAGAAAAAACTAGCTTAAGTACAACTGGGAGATCTCAGAAAGGAACAGTGCACCTTGAGCTGAATAAGTTTGTTTTCTGTGGGTTTAAGGTTAACTTTTCAGGGAAAGAAGTTACCAAGGGAGACCATGGAACCTCGACAAATTGATTCTGTTGGAATTCTATTAGAATTGATGGTGCACAACACTGTATGAGGTATCATTTGAAAGGTAGCTGGAGGGAACTCCCTGGCGGTCCAGTGGTTAGGGCTCAGTGCTTCCATTGCAGGGGACATGGGTTCGATCCCTGGTTGGGGAACTCAGATCCCACAAGCCCTGCAATGTGGCCAGAAAAAAAAAAAAAAGATAGCTGGATAATCCTCCTTCAAAGAGATTAGTCAAGGTTACCCATCGTTCTCTGTTTTAGCCTGGGAAAGAGATACTGATGGCAGGTTCTGTGGGGAAAGTGGGAGTCCTTCTGGGCCACATCCTTTTATTGGTGGGAATGTATTTTAGACTATTTCTCTTTCCATTTTTTTTCCTTTCAATGTTCCTGGGAGAATGCAGACGGGACAGGGCTCTGGATAACTTAATCACTGAATAATCTAAACATTTATGTGTTAATAGGAACAACTTCAACTTGAGTTGTCAGACCATTTTTCTTGTAACATATTTTTTTTCTTTCCTACAATCTTTTGATCCCTCTATAAACTAAAACAGTCATAAGGATGTGTCATTGCTATCAAACTTTTATTCATGAAAGGAGCTCTCAAAGCCATTTGTGAATCTGCTGGGAGGCAATGAATAAACAGTGAGTTAAAGCATCTTACGAAGCACCAGACTTTGGTTGAAAGATGCTTCTGTCACCTGGAATAGTACTTCAGAATCTGGTCTAGTGCTTTCAGATTAGCTTATTTGGAGGTTTTTTTTCCCACAGTGAGCTTTGTACCTATATCACAAGGAGTCTATTTGTGAGTTTCTTTACCTCCTTCACAATTGCATCTCCTGAATGACTGCCTCTAGCACCCTTAATTTTACAGTTAAAGAAACTGAGGCCAAAAGAAATTAAGCTGCTAGCCAAGTTCGTACAGTTATCTGGCTACACTGGGATCTGAAACCAAGACCTCTGACCCCAGCCAGTGCTAAAAATTAATATCCCCCAGAAAGGGGAGAGATGTATTCCCTTCTCACTGGAAGAAACAGGCCAGTTATTTGTTAGAAAGTATGACAAGTCATAGATCTCAGTTGATTTTCTCAATTCATGTCTGAAAGAGAGAGAAATGACTCAAAGGTTTTGAATTAAATCTTTAAGAAACATTTTCAGAAGTTAAAAAGCCCATGAATAAGGAATCTGTGAATCCTCTCATAGGTAGTTTCTTTCCTGGGCACTGTTTCCTCCTCAATCCCACATAGCTAAAAGAACATTTAAATGAAGTGCCCAAGTGAGAGACATTTCCCCATCTTAATAGTTAATCACAGCTGAGAAAATCTCGTTAATAATTTTTGAAGACTGATCAGGTACTTTTGAAGATTCTGTATCTGATGCCTTAGTTTGGAGTTGGCCTGTTCTAGTGATTCTGTCATTCAGATGATAAGTGAAGCTCTAATCCGTTATACTTAGGAAGATTTCTTTGTTCTTTGTTTCAACGGTGAAGTTGGCATTTCTCGTCTCCAGGATAATTTCCATGGTATGTAGAGTACTTTCTCCCTCATCCACCAACTTTGGCTGCAGGTTTGATTGAAGGTGATTTTTCGACAGCTCTCCTTAGACCTTGCACACAGTCCTGAATATTTAAATAGCAGAACTGGATTACAGCTGAGACATTTGCACAACACTTGTTTTTCATAGGTCCCCTCACATCTTTGTTGACTGGCAAAAAAAAAAACCCTAACTCTCATGCAAAATGCTAATAAGAGTAATTCATTTTATTTATCTTCATTATATTCATTTCACTCTTCTTGGTTTAGAATGCAAAGATTTTTAGAATAGCCTTGAAAATTGCATATATGCTAACTAAACAGTGATTTTTTTGACAGAATATAAACAAGGGAAGTCATCCAAAGATACAAACCCTGGAAAATCGCTTTTCCCTCTGATTCCGAAGGCAGTTCCTTTGAAATATAAGTGAATACGCTTCTATTTTAGGAAGTGTGATCATGAAAATTTTATGTTCTGTGCCCAATGAACCACTAAAACAATAGTTCTTCAAAACGGGCAGCCTTATTAGTGCCTTGGAAAAAAAACAGCAGGCAGACAGATAAATACTGGGTACTGACAGGTGATCAGTGTGTTGAGAAGAGCTTTACCTACGGTCAGTCCAAGCCTCCTTTGGACTCTTATGATTTTCCTCGTGTTGCTCGTCTGCGTATTGTAACTTATCAAGCTCCCCCTTGAAAGATGCTGAGAGAGGTCATTACCTCTTCCTGTGAGTTAAAATGAGAGCTGCCCTCCCCAAATTTGATTGAACCAATGAGTCTGCCACCTGCACATTCCACCCCAAGCTGCCCAGGCAGTGTCCCATCCACGGGAAGCCTTCAGCTCACCCTCCCTGAGTGACCTGGTACTTCCTTTAGATTCGCGGAAGCTGAATGAGGCTGAGCGGGTACCTTCTGCCTGGAGCCTGCTGTGTCCGCGCAGCACATCCTCGGAGCATTTCTCCATCTCATTTCTCTCGCGCGTTACCCTCTCTCCTCACAGTCTTTAACCACATGTAGCCATTTGGGGCCACAGCCTATGAAATCTGATTCTCACCCCACAGTCAACAGCAGCACCTGGGTAATACTCAGGCGTTTCCCACGAAGGAGCTGTAAATTCATACAACTTTGTCCAGGCAGAAATAAAATAAGCTTATTCATTAAAAAAAAAAAGCATATATATAATGTCAGGTTTAGCCTACCTAAGAAAGTAGCTTAAATTTGTCCTGCATTTACATTGTGTGTTACATGGTATGTTTCCTAATTGATTAATAATAGAATGCTGATGTATGTATGCACACGCACACACACACACACACACACACACACACACACACACACACACACACGAGAGAAAAGGATATGGCCTACTGTCCACCACGCTGGGAGCTAAGGATCCTATGTTAGACATGTGCTATGAATTCATGGTCTCTTTTTGGGAACATCCTTGAGGGGATACAGTCTCTTCTTACAAGCTACCTGTCTCCCAATCCATTGTACAGGTAAGGCCAAGAAATTAGTAAACGCGTTTATATTTGTTTCCTGTATAGCCAAGGTAAAGTCGGTTGAAGCAGCCGTATCACGCTCCATTTTTACATTCTTTTTCTTCTTTGCCTTTCCCATATTATAGATCCTTTCCCAGACAAATAGACCCATTCCATTATTAGAACTCCATTTTTCCTGATTCTTTTAGAATTAACAAACAGATTTTCAAAAAATGCAAAAGTGCAAATCCAAACTGGTTAGACATTCCTAAAATCCACCATGCTGCTGGGGGAAAAAGATGTATGTGTGTGTGTGTATATATACACACATACATACATATATATGTGTATATATATACGTATATATGATGTCTGTTACATACATATATATGTGTATATATATACGTATATATGATGTCTGTTACATACATATATATGTGTGTATATATATGTATTATGATGTCTGTTACATCATATATATGTATTTTATGGAACATTATCATGGTTAAGCACTTCTACTTTAATGAGGATACCTATATTCTTTACCACTCTTTTGTTCTACAGGACTAATGGTTTTAAAATGAAGCTTTATGTTAAAACTGTGGCGTCACAGATGAGGAAACAGTATGGAAATGAGACTTCTAACAAAGGAGAATTATAGAAAACCTTGCAAAGTCAGATGATCAACATCCCCTCTACTGGAGCCTCTGCGACTCTTTGGGGGTTTTTTGTGTTTTCATCTCCAGGTTTCTAAACAGCGTGAAATCTCATCTGAGCTGGAGTTGTGATTTGTTCCAGAAATAGGAGCTCAGAAGAGGCCCTGAGAGGCAGCTGTAGGCAAATAGCTGTAGTCCTGTTGAATGAAGAGGAGAGAAGGGGCTGGGGATGCTTGACGGCTGTCTCCCAGCCTCTGTCTCACATAAGACCCTTCAGCCTCTCCTTGGGAGGTGCTGATGGCCCCAAGATGACAGATTGGCCTTTGGGGGGAACAGGAAAAGAGCGTGAGCTGCACAGACCCTGTAGGTCCTGGAGTCGCCCAGGTGTCATAGTCAGAGCAGGCACAAGAGGAGGCATCAGGGGACCTACTTCCAACTCTGCATCCCTTGCCTTGCTTTGGAAAGTAGTCAAGCGTTTTATACATTGTTTATTGACGCCCAACAAAGCAAGGCATTGGGGAAATCTGGAACCACAGTATTTTGTGGATGAATGAGTGGATGAATAAGTATATATTCTTATGACATTTCTGTATTGTCTAGACTGCACAAGTCATCCTAACCATGATACTGTCCAGGACAGTCACTCAACAGTGAACCCCGGAGTTTCCTCTTTTCATTTGAATCCCTTTTTGTCCTTGTTCCAGAGATCTGTTCATCAGAAGCAATATTCTTTAAAGAAGTAAGGACAAGAAGTACAGGGGTACCTGGGGGAAGGCTCAAGTTAAGAAAGGAATATCCAGGTGCCGGTGCCCTTGTTCTCACACTTGAATATGCATGCAGATCTCCTGAAGATCCGTATGTCGTCATGTCCTGTGTTCAAACAACACAGCCTGCTGGGTTCCACCCAAACGTTCCTAATTCAGTAGGTCTGGCGCCCAGGAATTTGCCACAGTTAAGGAGTTCCCAGCTACTGCTGAAAAATGACCTAGGAAGCTTTAAAAAGTATATTAACAGTGCTTTACCCTCAGATATTCTGACTTAATTGGTCCAGAGCGTGGCCCAGCCATCGGTCTTTTTTAAGGTAATATGGGTTATTCCAATGTGCTACAAGATTGAGAACCACTGACTCAGAAACGGCAGAGATCAGGAGAACAGACAAAACGCTATAGGAAGAGGACCAAGGATGAGCTTGAAGTTGACAACTTGAGGATATTTTTTGTTCCCACTTGACTAGTGAGGTGTGTGGTGCTTAGGGGCTGTACTGATGCACTTGTTTTGCCTCACTCTTAATCTTTTTTTTTTTTTTTTTTTTTTTTTTTTTTGCGATACACGGGCCTCTCACTGTTGTGGCCTCTCCCGTTGCGGAGCACAGGCTCCGGACGCGCAGGCTCAGCAGCCATGGCTCACGGGCCCAGCCGCTCCGCGGCATGTGGGATCTTCCCGGACCGGGGCACGAACCCGTGTCCCCTGCATCGGCAGGCGGACTCGCAACCACTGCGCCACCAGGGAAGCCCTCACTCTTAGTCTTTTGCCTTGACCTCTCACCAGATCATACTAAACTTGTTGAAGATTCTGATGGAAGTTTATTTTAAAAATGCTTTGTGTTCCTAGGGAGAATGTTAACTTTTACAGTAGAGCTATCTATTGAAGGATTAAAAACAAAACAAAACAAAAATAAAGGCCAAATTTCAGTTTTTAATGTTTTGGGAAGAGGCTAAGGACAAAAGATAAAACACGGTATATATCTGATGGCAGAACTTTATCATATCATCCACACCCAGTCATTCTTGTTAATATTGTTAGTTGTTATGCTTAGCTCTGATTGAAGGCCTAGACCAATGTCTGGTATGTAATGGACAGATGGACAGATGGATGAATGGACAGGCTCACTCATGAACAGGCAGATGCATGGGTGCATGGACAAATGGACGGGTGGATGGACAGACAGATAAGATAAAGGTGACCAAGTCTCCTCAGTCGCTTTAAAGTAGAATAGAGGACATTTATTTTTATTCCCACATTCCTTATCTTTTGACATCACATTGATTTAGCATTTCTTTTGGTTGATTCTTCATGTAAACGTGGCCTTATTGAGATGAGTATAGTCAGGTTAACTTCTTTAACTATCTAATTTCTATGGTAACAACTCATATACTCTTTAAAAGTGAAATCTTCCTGATTGCTCATTTGGGGGCTTATATCTAATAATCTTAAGAACACTAAAAGTATTCAGGCTGTAGGCTCTCAGTTTTTGTGCTGTTTGTTTTTTTTTTTTTTTTTTTTTTTTTTTTTGCGGTATGCGGGCCTCACTGTTGTGGCCTCTCCCGTTGCGGAGCACAGGCTCCGGACGCGCAGGCTCAGCGGCCATGGCTCACGGGCCCAGCCTCTCCGCGGCATGTGGGATCTTCCCGGACCAGGGCACGAACCCGCGTCCCCTGCATCGGCAGGCGGACTCTCAACCACTGCGCCACCAGGGAAGCCCTGCTGTTTGTTTTTTTTAGTTTGATGCTATGCAACACACACAGTCCCATTGTTTTCCCCAAACTGATTTCATCTCAACACGACCAGCATTATTCCAATGTTTTTTCTGATTTGATTCCTTACAATATTTTATCTTTGCCACTGGGGCCACAGCCTCCAGTGAATAAAGAGTAAAGTGAATTAAGAGTAACGTGTTTAGCTAGTTGAGGTGAGAGACTTTTTTTCAAGTTACCAGAAATAATATTTCATGCTTTATACTTAATCTTAAAGGGGACTCTCACATCTTCTTCTCATTCAGTTCTCTCAGATTGTTGTTATGGCTGTTTGTCATTTGGCGAAACTCGGGTGCAGGGAGAGGTAAAGCACTGTGATGTACCCAGGGGGCCTTCTGGCTAATGGTGGACATAGGCCAGGAGGGCAGGGCTCCAAATCCCAGTGCATTTTCCCCAGCCTGTGCTCTTTCTTATGCTATAGCCGGGCTATTTGTTAACAGCTTGAGGGGAATGAGGAGGAGGGGGAAAAAGGGGAAAATTATTGACTCAGATTCCTGGAAATCGGGCTTCCCTGGTGGCGCAGTGGTTGAGAGTCCGCCTGCCGATGCAGGGGACGCGGGTTCGTGCCCCGGTCCGGGAAGATCCCACATGCCACGGAGCGGCTGGGCCCGTGAGCCATGGCCGCTGAGCCTGTGCGTCCGGAGCCTGTACTCTGCAATGGGAGAGGCCACAGCAGTGAGAGGCCCATGTACCGCAAAAAAAAAAAAAAAGTCACGCTGCCTCATTTACAGAGAAGAAGGGTAGAGGGCAGAGTACTGAGTGAGGTGTAAAAGCAAAGTGCTGCCCAACTTCCCCGAGGAGCCCCTCCGGGAGCAAGGGGTTCTGGTCATCCCCACGGGCACAACAAGGCTGCAGTATTATGACTTGTCCCTTCCACGCGCCAGGCGCTCTACTAAGTCTAGAAGCACAGAGGTAAATAAGACGTAACTTGTGCCTTTGAAGCATTCGTGGTCTAATTGAGGAGGTCTTTGTGTAAGTGGATGTTATCAGTGTGGTGGATGAGGTGTGCTCAAGATGGAAGGACGCAGCAGAGGGAGTGACCAGTTGTGCCTGGTGGAATCAGAAAAGGCATCCTCCCCCATCATGACAACCAAAAATGTCCCCAGACATTTCCAAATGCACCCTGGGGGGCACAGTTGTCCCTGGTTGAAAACCAGCACGATAGAGTGGTGTGGACAGAAGCCAGATTGTGATGGGCGGTTGAGACCTCAAGAACATTCAGCTCCAGGCACGGGACCCTTCTGAGTGGGGGGTTTCTCTGCAACTGCCCAGGTCGTACACTTATGAAGCAGCCCTGGTGGTGGATGGAGCAGACATGGCCGCACCTCACAAAGCTTCAGCTCTGGGCTCCAGTGGACGAGATGAGCAGTAGGAAGAATAAGAAGCACCAGGATACAAGAGACACAGGACTATTGTCGTAGACTGTGAAAGCACCTTAACCAAATGCTGAACAGAGGAAGTGATATTTGAGGTTTAAGCTGCAATCTTGGGGATTATTGTCAGTTCGCCAGATAAAGAGGAAGAGAAAGGATATTTAGATGTAAGGAAGGGCATGCAAATCTGGAAGGAACCAAGAGGAGGTGGGTACGACTAAAGAATAGGGCGGGGTGATGCTTGGCAGGCGGCCAGATCACAAAGAACCTTAGAGGACATTTGGGTATTTTGACTCCTCCCTGCAGGCATCGGGAAGGTGTGCATAGCTTTCAAGCCGGGAGTGGAGGGATCAGATGTGCCCCTTAGAAAGACCATTCTGTCTGGGGTGGAAGAGGATAGGGTGGCAGCATGGGGGAGATGCTGGAGGCCTGTTTTCTGGAGGAGGTGGTGATGGGATGGAAGGAAAGATGGTTGGGACTTGGTGGTTGAGTGACCCCCGGGGGTGAAGTACAGAGGGGATAATTCCCAGTTTCCTGGGCAGCTCCCTGGGAGTCAGAATATTATTGGTAGACAAAATAATGTGTCCAGTTGGCAAAACTACCTTCACAGGAGGGGAAGAAGGTAAATTAATTCCTTTGGGACCCTTTAAGTTTGATGGCCTATAGGAGTCTAAGAAGGCAGTTTGGAAAGGTGTCTGGAACTCAAAAGCACGATTAGGGCTATGGAATCCGGAGTCCCTGGCACGCAGATGCTAACTGAAGTCGTGAGTGTTGATGACATCATCCAGGGAACATGTGTGGCATCGGAACTCGTAGGATCTGGGTTAGATAATTACTAAATGAGCACCTGCGATGGTCTCGGTGGTCTCCTAGGAACTGGCGATGTCGTGATGACCAGGACCAGACAGAAATGCCCCAGGCTTCATGGCACTGACAGGTCCTAGGGAAAGATGCCAAAGGAGGTGCAGGGGATGGAATTCAGTGCTTCCCCCCTTTACCTGGCCCCAGCGTGCTTGTCTAAGATGGGGGGGAACCCCCATCTTCTCCTGCCTTAGGAAAGAGGACCTGGCTTTCTGTCAATCTCCACGAGCACCTTTGCCTTTTCTCTTTCCAACTGTCTGAAAAGGCAGTTACCTCCCTCTGAGATGCAGCAAACAAACCGAAGTCAATTCTGCTTTTCTTTTTTCCTGAAACGCAGATACAGCTTCAGAGATCCAGACTTTGAAATCAGGGCCCTCCAAACCATAAGCAGTTGTAAATACTAGTGAAAGCGGTGACCTTGCTGTTCCGAAGCCTGGAGAAGGCTCATTAGATCCGTGCCGCAGAACGAATCCTTGTCGGCGTCAAGTCAAACCAGCAAAACCTCCAGGGGTCGTGTCACTTCTCTGGGGAGATGCTGTAATGCTCGAAGACAGCTCTCCGCTGCTCTGCATATATTTAAAGCATCTTCCTGCTGCATTTGCTAGCAGTCTCCTCCTTCCAAGGCCAACACACCTGAGTGCCATTTGTTTGGGGTTGGTTGGTTGGTTTCACAGAAAAATGTTAGCTTGTTTGCTTTTCTCTTATGGTCAGTGGTGTCGATGGAGTTGTTCAGACTGATAAAGAATAAGATCCATTCTTACATTTTGAAAGAAAATAAAAGGCTCGTGTGTGGCAGTGGATGGCAAGTGGCACTTAAATGGGAGCCAGTGATTTTCAAGTTCACGGTGAGTGGAAATCACTTAGCCGTGATCCACGGTAAAGGAGAAATCATTTGAGGCGTGCAAACAGTTTTGCTGCTCAGAGATGTTGTGTAAACCAGGGTCACATATATAATAGCAGAGCTAGTTAAACACATCACTTGAAAGGACATTAAACCTTTACTTTCGGGTAATTCACTCTATATAAATGTTTAGCTCCCAAAAAAGGAGTTTCCTGTGTCATCTAGCATGTGAACGGTCATGTCTAAATATCTAATCAGGAAAAATTTTAATTTAATGTTAGTCTAAATCAGATACAATTACTTAAATTTACTGTCAAGGTGAGGATAGCGTAAGAGATTCAGTGCATTCAGAAGGCATCTCTGCTTTTCTTCTCGGAATTATTAGCTCCTCGGGATTATTCATAAAACTGCCCATTTCATTAATATGGTCATCGTGCCCTTTTGCTCAGCTTTCTGTTAACCAAAGCTTGCACACAAGGTAGATCTTAAAAGGAACCAAGCAGGGCTTTCCTGGTGGCGCAGTGGTTGAGAGTCCGCCTGCTGATGCAGGGGACACGGGTTTGTGCCCCGGTCCGGGAAGATCCCACATGCCACGGAGCAGCTGGGCCCGTGGGCCATGGCCGCTGAGCCTGCGCGTCCGGAGCCTGTGCTCCGCGACGGGAGAGGCCACAACAGTGAGAGGCCCGCGTAATGCAAAAACAAAAAAACAAACAAAAGGAACCAAGCAGATGGCTGCTTCACCTGGTGAAGATGGCAGGCTGCCCCGGGCGTGCCCCTAAAATTCTGGTGACTGAAGCTAGAGCTTTACCCGTTTGCTTCGTGAACTTGGCTCTGTTCAAAGACAAATCCCTCAAGGAAAGGTAATATTTTAAACTAGTGTAAGTCATCTTTATTACAGTCCAACTTGAAAGAATAAGTAAAAGCCATCAGTCGGGAGCACCCTTTTTTCTTCCGATACCAAACATACAAACCTCCATACGGCGCACTTTCTCCTGCAGCCTCCTGTCACAGTGAAGGGCTGTCCCTCCTCCAGTTGAAAGATAAGGTCTTCTCTGCCCCTAAAACCCCAACCCCTCCTGCCTTCTCAGGACTCCTGCACTGTCCGTGGAGCCTCCGCCCTCCTTATATATTTAGCTTCTCACCGGCACCACCACCACTTAATCTGGGTTCTTTCTGTTAGACATGTCAGTCTCCTCCCATTAAAAAACTGTAAACCTCACCTGAGCCTCCTTCACCTCCAACTCTCTGGTCCCTTCAAAACCAGGTTTCACGGAGGAGGCCTTCCTACTTGTTGTGTCCATTTTCTCACCTCTGTTCTCAACCCACTGCAGCCTGGCTTCTGTCCCCACCACCCGCTGAAAGAGTTCTAGGTGAGCTCGCTAAGAGCCTCCCCGGTGCCAAACCCAGTGGGCAGTCTTCCCAGGCCTCATCTGCCCACTTCATTGGCCGCGCGCGTCTTCCTCTGCCTCCAGGATGCCATGTTCTAATTTTCATCCTGTCTCCGTGCCCTGCCCCTCCTCTAACTCCCTGGCAGGTGTGTCTTCCTTAGTCTGAGAATTAAATATTGGAATTTTATAAGGCTCCATCCTAAGCCCTCTCCTCTTCTTCTTCTATGCTCTCTCCGTACCCCTGACTTCAAATATTATCTAATTGCAAACTAGCCCCAGATTTCTGTCACTGGCCTAGCCATCTCCTCTCCACCGAGCTCTGTATATCCAGCTGCCTACTGGATGCGTCCACTTTGACATCGCACAATCGCTCTGACTCAACAGATCTAAACTCAGACTCATGGTTCCCTTCCACCCTTCCCTTGTCCTCCCCCAAAATGCCCCAGTTCCCTTCCAGTGTTTTCCGCCTTCTGGGTGAGTAGCATATAACCATCTGTCCAGCTGTGTAAGTTATGGAACCTAAGAGATATCCAATATACCTCCTCCTTCCCCCTCTGTCCGTAGCTGCTGTGTCTCCATGGTCTGTCAGCTGGACTCCCTAAGAACTTGCACATCGACCATCATAGCCTAGCCCAGGTGTCCGTCATCCTCTACCAGGTGTGCAGTAGCCTCCGAGGCTCCTATTTAAACTGCCTCTTGGGTCTCCCAACCCATTCTCTGTACAACAGACAATGTGATCTATTGTAAACCTGAAATGTTCATTTGTTCCTCCCCTCTCCTATCCTTAAAGGTAAACTCTTCAGTGACTTCACATTGCTCCTTGGGAGATCAGATTCCTTAACATAGCCTCCATGGGCACATGGCCTGGCTCCTGGCTTGTTTCCCACCATCCTTCTTCCCCTTGCTTTGTCCATTCCAGGAACCTGGCTTCCTCCATCCTCCAGATCTGCGCCCAGACACAGTATCACTCCCTCTGGGAAGCCTTTCCTGACCTCCTAATTTTGTCAGGTCCCAGTATCACTGCCCCAGATGCCTCACCATGGAACCTCTTACTAGAGTTTTATACTTCTTTCTATGACCATGTGAATTTTTTTTAATTTTTTGGTAGTTTTTAAAAATTTTTATTGAAATATAGTTGAAATAGATAATCAACAAGGACCTACCGTATAGTACAGGGAACTCTACTCAATATTCTGTAATAACCTATATGGGAAAAGAATCTGAGAAAGAATAGATATATGTATATGTATAACTGAACCACTTTTCTGTACTAACTAACATTGAAACTAACACAACATTGTAAATCAACTGTACTCCAATATAAACTAAAAAATTAAATTAAAAAAAGAAATATAGTTGAATTACAATATTGTGTTAGTTTCAGGTACACAGCAAAATGATTCCGTTATACACATATATATTGTTTTTTTAGATTCTTTTCCATTATAGGTTATTATAAGATGTTGAGTATGGTTTCCTGTGCTATACAGTAGGTCCCTGTTGGTTATCTGTTTTATGTATAGTACTGTGCATATGTTAATCCCAAACTCCTAATTTATCCCCCTGTCACTATGTGATTAATGTCTGCCTCTCCCAGCCCCTTCCAGTCTCTAAGTTCCTGAAGGGCAGGACCTTGATCTGTTTCTGCTCGTCACTGGACCCCGATGCCCAGCACAGAGCCGGCACTCAATAAATAATTTGTGAAACGAATGAATGAATTTACATTTGAATGTGGCTAAGTATATAGCATCTGTTTTAAGAACCGGTCTTGACAGGAATGACATAGAAAGAGTGATGATGTAATTCCAAGAACCTGAGAGGGGAAGGGTCCAGGAGACAGAACCCTGACAAAAACATGATCCCCTTCACAATTTTGCCTGGCGCCCAGCCCGCCTCGCACACATCTGCTGATCTGTTTTTGGCTGACCCTCTTGCTAGCCAAGCTGAGACACTGAGAGAGTCTGTAGCGTCTTCTAAACTGCCATGAGGGTCTAAATCACGTCCAAGTTGCCGGCCGTTTCGAGGGCATTCTATTGCAGTCCAGCTCCTGAAAAGTATAGCTCCAGTTTTAACCTGCAAACTTTCATCACTAACGCGCCCCTCTAGGCTTTGAGCTCCTAAGAGCTATCAGTGCTCAGTCCTCAGTGAGGTTCTTAGTCAGCGTTGGGTAGATGGGTGGATGAAAGAAGGAAAACAGAAGTCGGGATTCTTACGACTTGATGATCTTATCCAGGGGTCTCAAACTCAGGGACAGGAATGATTGGAAAGGAAGAAAGCAGGACAGGTATTATCTGAGCGAGGGCTGGGGACCGGGCTAACTAGAACAAACATACCCTCTCTAAAGTCATTCAGGGGGGCAAAAACTGTAACCTCTGAGCAAGGAGAGGAACTTGCAGAGTCAAATGCAACCCACTGGACATCAGTTTGCAATCTCTGATGCGTAGGGTATTAATGGTTGTGGTAGACAGAATATCTCCCCCTCCCAAAGACATCCGTGTCCTAATCCCCAAGCCTAGGAGCCTATAACCTTTCATAGCAAAAGGGACTTTGAGGCTGTGGTTAAGAATCTTGAGTTGAACAGATTATCCTGGATTATCTGGGTGGGTCCAGTGTTATCACAAGAACGCTTGCAGTCAGTCTGAGATTGGAAAATACGACACTGTGGGCTTGGAAGAGGCACAGGGAAGGCAGGGCACTTCCGGAAGCTGAAGAAGGCAAGTGAATAGATTCTTCCCTTCCTCCAGAAGGGGTGCAGCTCTGTTGACGCCTTGGTTTTAGCCCACAGACACGCATTCCAAACTTCCGACCTCCAGAACTGTAACATAATAAATTTGTGTTGTTTTAAATCACTATATCTGTGGTACGTTGTTACAGCAGCAATAGGCAACTAGTACACTGGTTAAGAGTGTTGAGACTGTAGAGCCGGGGGCCTGGGTTTAAGTCTTGGCTCTGCCCTGTGCTAGTTCTGTGACCCGGGGCAAGGTATGCAACTTCCTGTGCCTCCCTTTTCCCCTTTGTGCAGTGGAGATGCTGATAGTACTACCTCAAGGGGCTGACCTGAAGATTAAATGAGTTAATATATGTGCAGTTCTTAGAACCACGCCTGTACTTAGGCATTAAATCAGCATTAGCTTATTCAATTACTCTTGTTATTTGCAGAGAAAAAAACATAGGGCTGAGCGGGTCCAATACCTTGTCCAGGTGGGTTCAGGGCAGAGCCAGGAGTGGAACCCAGGTCCCCTAACTCCTGAGCTGTTTAGCACTTTGTCATTAAGCCACAATATCATTTTCCTACCGAATCTCATTTTCAAAGTCAAAACAACTAGTTATAGTACATGCCTTTCGGGAGGGCTTAGCTACATTTTATATCTGTGATTAGCCTGGATGTCCTCAGACCCTTTCGAGAGAAGTGAAACGTGAATAGAAGGCCTCATTTGAAATCGTGTGTTTAATGATAAGGCTGCCTAGTTAATAGCAGCATTTTCTCTGGTTAGATTTCAGTCACGCATTGTTTTGTCCCCTTCAAACATGTCACATAAGAAGAACAAAAACAGAAAAAGGCCAGAATAGAAGCAGGCAACGCCTCTGGTCGTGGGATCCACGGGCTGCTTAGCACAAGCCGGTGAGGGAACCTTCTGCAGACACTTCAGGGCATAAGATTCCAAAACACTCCCCCCCACCTTCTGAGATGCAAACTCCACCTTGAGTCTGGAGGGCTTCTTCAAAACATACGGCCCCCAAACCCAAGCTTCATGTAAAAACCTGGGTTTTACTAAATGGTCCCAGAAAGGTGGCTGTGCGTCCCTACCAAAGAAACCAGTTTTCTCAGGGAAAATAAATTGAAAGGTGAGGCAGAGCCTCTAAGAAACTCATTCTAAGTGGAGTCAGGAGTTGCATTCCAGACCTATGACACCAGCTTGCCCAGCTGTGTAATCTCAAGTTTCTTCCTACAGTCTGAGAATGCTGTTTTAGAAAGGACAGGAAGACTGCTGAGTCCAAATTTGGAACCTCCAGCATGAATTTCCAGATACCCAGAGGGCCCTTATCAGGGTGGATAAGTAATCCCTTCATGGGATGTTTTGAGAAGAAAATGAAGAATAGACGTGAAAATGTTCTTACAGACTTAAAAACACTTTGGAATACCATTTCCAGCAGTTTCCAGGGTGCTAAGGGGTTTGCAGACAGGTATCTGATCAAAACTCCTTTCTCTGGCATTGAGGCCCATTCCCTGTCTACAGCCTAAGTGGTGATGATATTGGGGAATCACAGAATGAGCTGTCAGTGAGCACTGGGTTTAAAATAGTTACACTTGGCAACTCCGTGGACTTCTTATCTTCACTCTGGGTCTCCAGAGTCCATGGTGTAAACATCTTGCCAACAGTACACGCCAGTTGCCACTGTTTCGGGAGGGGCTGTAGCCTCTGCTGCCGGGACGGCACTCTTTTTTACCCCTTAGTCCCGTCGTAGGACTCAGAGGGGCCTCAAACTCCTTCCACAGTTTTCTCGTCTCACACACACCTCATCCCAATGGGGGAAGCAGAATGCTGAGTAATTAGCTGCAGGATTGTTAAATAATTTTCAAGAGCCTCAGAAACACAAACATCTCTGTGATGCTGAGGCCCGTTGCGTGATCATTCCTGGAACTTTATCCGGGCATGTGGTTCTCTTTTTCTTTTTTTTAAATATAAGTTTCAGGTCTACAGCATTATAATTCAACAGCTGTATACACTGCAATGTGATCACCACCACAAGTCTAGTTACCATCCGTCACCATACAGTGACCCCCTTCACCCATTTCACCCCCCCCCAGCTCCCCTTCCCCTCTGGTAACCACTGATCTGATCTCTGTGAGTTTGTTTCTGTTTTATTGTGTTTGTTCGTTTCTTTGGGGGTTTTTTAGATTCTAATAGGAGTGAAATCATATGGGATTTGTCTTTCTATGTGTGACTTATTTCACTTAGAATAATACCTTCAAGGTCCATCCATGTTGTTGCAAATGGCGAGATTTCGTTCTTTTTCATGGCTGAGTAATATTCCATTGTGTGTATGTACCACATCTTCTTTATCTATCAGTGGACCCTTAGGTTGCTTCCATATCTTAGCTATTGTATATAATGGTGTAGTGAACATGGAGGTGCAGATATCTTTGCAAATGAGGATTTTCCTCTTCTTCAGATAAATACCCAGAAGTGGAATAGCTGGGTCCTATGGTAATTCTAGTCTTAATTTTTTGAGGAACCTCCATACTGTTCTCCATAGTGGCTGCACCAGTTTACATTCCCACCAACAGTGCACGAGGGCTCCCTTTCCTCCACATGCTTGCCAACATTTGTTTTGTGTGGTCTCTTTGATGATAGCCATTCTGACGTGTGAAGTGATATCTCATTGTGGTTTTGATTTACGTTTCCCTGGTGATTAGTGATGTTGAGCATCTTTTCATGTGCCTGTTGGCCATCTGTTTGTCTTCTTTGGAAAAATGTCTATTCAGATCCTCTGCCAGTTTCTTTTTGTTGTTTAGCCTTTTTTTTCTTGTAAAGCAACATATTATGTTTATTTATTTATTTAACATCTTTATTGGAGTGTAATTGCTTTACAATGGTGTGTTAGTTTCTGCTTTATAACAAAGTGAATCAGCTATACATATACATATACCCCCATACCTCCTCCCTCTTGCGTCTTCCACCTTCCCTATCCCACCCCTCTAGGTGGTCACAAAGCACTGAGCTGATCTCCCTGTGCCATGCGGCTGCTTCCCACTAGCTATCTATTTTACATCTGGTAGTATATATATGTCCATGCCACTCTCACTTCGTCCCAGCTTACCCTTCTCCCTCCCCATGTCCTCAAGTCCATTCTCTATGTCTGCGTCTTTATTCCCGTCCTGCCCCTAGGTTCTTCATGACCTTTTTTTTTTTTTAAGATTCCATATATATGTGTTAGCATACGGTATTTGTTTTTCTCTTTCTGACTTACTTCACTCTGTATGACAGACTCTAGGTCCATCCACCTCACTACAAATAACTCAATTTCATTTCTTTTTATGGCTGAGTAATATTCTATTGTATGTATGTGCCACATCTTCTTTATCCATTCATCTGTCTATGGACACTTAGATCCTCTGCCCATTTCTTTCTTTTTTTTTTTTTTTTTTGGTGTTACGCGGGCCTCTCACCGCTGCGGCCTCTCCCATCGCGGAGCACAGGCTCTGGACGCGCAGGCCCAGCGGCCATGGCTCACGGGCCCAGCCGCTCCGTGGCATGCGGGATCCTCCCGGACCAGGGCACGAACCCATGTCCCCTGCACCGGCAGGCGGACTCCCAACCACTGCGCCACCAGGGAAGCCCCTCTGCCCATTTCTTAATCGGGTTGTTTGCTTTTTGTTATTGTTGAGTTGTATTAGCACTTTATATACCTTGTATTTTAACCCCTTATCAGATATGTGGTTTGCAATTATCTTCTTCCATCTGTAGGTTGCCTTTTTGTTTTGATGATAATTTCCTTGGCTGTGCAGAAGCTTTTTAGTATGATGTAGTCACACTTGTTTTTGCTCATTTCCCTTGCCTTTGGAGTCAGATCCGTCAAAGCATCTCTAAGAACGTGTAGTCTCCTCTTCGGTGCCCTTCCCATTCTCTGGCAACTTCTGCCCCTACCTGGTGCCGCCCATTGTCTGCCCCCGGCCCCTGCTGTTGCACCATAGCAAGTTCATATCCTGGCTGTGATGTTTCACTTGTTGTGGCTAAATTACGTGCCGGCACCAAGTGTCATTTCTGTTCCTGTTCATTTGCCACCTTGTGTCTAATAAGGCTCTGGTGGCAATGGGTGGGGACCAAAAGAGCAGCTATTGTTCTCTGCAGACAGACGTGCTCTCTCCCGTCTCCATGGGGCCGTGAGCCTCTTTGTGTTCTGAGTCTGCACAAACATGGCAAGAGGCAAGCTCTAGCCTCGGGGCCGGGGGGAGAAAAGCAGAGGCCATGCTCCCGAAGTTGGGAGGCCACACGAAAGAAAGGGACTTCTGTGAGAAGAGTCCATGCGCCTGGAGGCCCGGAGGAGCAGGGCTGGGGAGGGGCCGAGGGAGGGGGTTCGGCTCCACGTGACATCACGTCGGTGCCTTTCCTGGGGTTGAAAACGAGGAACTCAGGAGGCATTGGTGGTGAGCGCCAGTCTTTCAGGGCACAGGATGGAACAGGGCCTCCAGCCGCTGACCCTGCCCCATGTGTCTGCGACGGCCGGGGAGATTAACGACCCAAGGAGGCTATGATATGGTCCAAAAACTTTTCCTGGATTTCTTCCGCAGGCGACTGAGCCAGAGGCCAACTGCAGAGGAGTTGGAGCAGAGGAACATTTTGAAACGTAAGTGACCGAGCCCGTGACGAGCGCTGCTGTTTCGTGGTGGCTTTGGTTATTGTTTGATGGCAGGCCACAGGGTTTCTCCTGTGTGGTGGTGTGGAAACGATCGAAACCCTCTCTGGTGGTGGAGGCTTCGCCCTTGTGTGTTCGAACATCTGAGAGAGCATCCCCACAGAGCAGGCAAATTCGAATGCACTTGGTTCGCGAGGACCTCAGGGTCTGCAAGAACCTGCCCTTCAGCGGGCTGCCAAGTCAGAGAAGCTGAAAGGTTTGAGTGAGAGAACTTACTAGTAAGTGAGAGTTGGGGTCACCTTTAAAGCCAGACTGGCTGAAAAACTGCAAATATGATACGGATGGCTAAAATAGGGCAAGTAGCCATTTGAAAACGAAGACCAGAAAGTGTGACTTTCCACTGCAGCCAGCTGCTGGGGATAAAATCCCCCCTCCCTCTGAGCATTAAACCTAAAGTCTAAGAGAGCATTTCCAAGGGGAAATCCTTCCTGGCCTCCTCTCAGGCCTCCTCCAACTGGCCGCTGGTATAGCTGCCCAGGCTGTCATTGAAGAAAACTCGCTGTCACTGTGTCTGTGGACAAAAAAAGCCTCTTTGGTTCAGGACACAGAGATATTTGCCTAAATACAGAAAGTCCATGTGGTGCTTAAAATACCTATTTTTAAAATGCTGAAAGAAACCAAGCATCTCATGGGCACCAACCAGTATGCCTCCATTTAGGGGGAGATATTCAGCAACTGAAAACTAAAACCTCTCAGCTTCATCATGCTACACTCTCACCGACACTGCCCTCTAGATGGTCAACAGATACTTTTAGTTTAATTTCAGACCCTTTCTCCCCACACGTCCATCCCTTTCTGATTTGCTCCAGAAAAGAGAAATACATGCTACGCAGAGTTTTACAGAACTTCTGTGCTATGCACGCGCACGCACGCACGTACACACACACCCACGCCCCGGTCGCGTGAGGCCCCTGCGTGAGTAGCTGGGTATTTCCACTTCGACCAAACGAAAGTGTTCCTGATTTTGCTTTTCTCGCCTTGCTCGTTGTGGCCTTGCGACTGGGTCCGCGCCAGATGGTTTGCTGTTGAATGTCACGGGCGAGGGCTGTGATGGGGGGGCCGGTGTCGTGACCCACAGGACCCGTGCCCCAGGGCACCCACCTGCGTGCCCTGTGCCTCCACCGTCATCCTGCCGCACTGCTCCGGCTTCGGCCACGCCCTCGCCTCGCAGTGGCTGTTCCTTTCAGCCTTGACCTTCCTCAGTCCTGAGGCCACCTCCCCCATTTCCCAGATCTCTAGGAAGTTCCTAACGAAGGGGGTGCCTTTAAAAGTTTCTAAGTTTACTTTGCCGTGAAACAGAATTCGAATTCTTTCAGATGATTTTCCTGGTTGGGGAAGCATTTGGCCGGCGTGTCTCCCTTTCTGCCCCAACTTGATAGCTGATCCATTATAAATTGTCTACCTTAGAGAGAAAGAAAAATAAAAAGGTGTCCGTTTGTTCCTAAAGCCAGAAATCTGGTGAACGGGCTTTCTTCTTCTCCTTTTAAACGTCTCCCCCAGATGTGCCTCACACGCATCCGTGGTCCTGCCGAAGGAATCTCTGTACAACTTTCTTACAGGGCCACATGGTCCCCAGCCTAACTCTTAAATGTGAAGGGGCTAAAAACGTCTGTGGAATTGTTCACGTTTCAGAAGACAGCACTTCTCTTGGCGAGGGCACAGGTTTTGGAAAGAGAAGGCAGAGAATCCCCAGCTCACCTGCTTCCCAAAGGCACCAGCTTCCACACCTCGTCTGCCCAGATCCATGAGAGGCGGCGGGCAGGCCCCTCGAGTTAGGTTTTTCTCACCCTCCAGAAAGACACTCGGGTCTTAGAAACAGTTACTTGCGTCCAGTGAGCCTGGGGGCTCAGGTTCAGGGGAGCCAGGGGCTTACAAGTTGTTCCCACAGTTCCCTTTCGTTGTTGCCTCTTGCGTGTTTGTCCGTTTGAGCAGTTGCAAATTGAAGGATCACTTGACCACATTCAAACAGGGTCATCATGTCGCAGTTTCAGAACTTTCCGGAAAGGAGCTTATTTTTCCTGTCGGTATTTTTTTTTTTTCCTCCTGCGTTCTGAAATTTTGTTTTCCGAAATAGCTTTTTCTTTCTCTTTTTAAAATCTTGTGTGATTGTTAAACAAGAAATGTTTCGTGGTATCAGAGGACAACCCTCAAACAGTGTATTCTGAGAATTATCATCTGGGCTTTTAAGTCAAGGGATGAACCACATCTCTAAGTGTGCAGGAGAGAGGCCCAGAGCGGTGGCTTAGCTGGGCGGTGGAGCTTTGCAAGCCGGGCCTGACTCCCATCCCAGGCTGCCCGGCCCTGTGGGCAGTACTGGCTCCACTGGGCAGCCAGTGAGACCCTGGGCACATCTGAGCACACAGTGCACTCTCTGATGGTGGCAGCAGGCCATGACCTCGAGGGCTTTTCCTGGTCTCCCTTCCCACTTGCCCAGTGGGGCTGTCTTGGTCCCCGCTGCCTGAGAATTCATGACCCTGGGTTTGTAAATGGCTTTGAACTAAAGGTATAGATTCCGTAGGTGGTAGCTTGGGGCCCCTAGCCCTCGGAGGGACCTCAGGAACACCTGTAGGCGATGAGGGCTCGGTGCTCTGGGCAGGATGTCGACCTTCACGGTTCGGGAGGGGGCCTGTAGGAGGAGGCAGCTCCGAGTGGAGTCTGAGGCCAGTAACCAGTGAGGAGGAGAGGGCTAGCCCTGAGCAAAATGGGATGGGGGGAGGCAGCGTAGCCAAGCAAGAAAAGGAGCTGGACTGTTTGTCTCTCTGTTAGCCATGGAGTGTGTGGCCAGCCGCTCAACCCCCCTGGACCTTCCTATCCTCATTTCCAGACCACGAGCAGTAGCCTAGGTGGTCTCGTGGGCCCCTCCTGGCCCTGATATGGCTACAAGTCTGTACATTTCAACCCAGTGCCCTCGAGCTGCCCCCCGGGCGCTCACCATCCACTCTAGACCTTTCCTTCCGTCCTCCCTCCCACCTGCAAATGCAGCTCTTGGGGGCTTCCCTTCTTCTGGGGCTGGCAGTCTGCCTCCCAGTTTCTCTGTGATACATTAGTTCATACTAAGATAGTGATGGCTGACTAGCTGAACAGGTTTCTATCCAAGAGAAATTCTCATTTTTAAAAGGAACCCTGGGGCGGGGTGGGGGGAGGAGGACCTTTCAATTCAAAGGAAGGAGCTCTCGCGTGGGGTTTGGGGCAGCGGGGACCCCTGGGGACTTTGGCCCACGGCAGGATGTGGCCATTTCTGGAGCTGCCAAGGTCCAAGATCCCGGTCACCACAGGCAGTCACACTGGCCAAACCGTGCCCCCGGGGGTATCACTCAAGGACGTGAGTTGTGCTCTGAGCCACCGCCGTTCCTTCTGGCGGGAGTTGTTGCCACCTGCCGTGTGAGTTAGCTGAGGCTGTGGTTGCTGCCATCAGGCTGGCAGGAAGGGCGAGGGCACCCCCCTTCTAGGCACAAGGGGGTCCCTGTTTTAAAGCCCTGTCCTGTACTGAGACCACTCAAGGGTGAGTGCGCACTGCGCGGCAAGTTAATGGAGTTATGGAACCATAATTTCCAACGGTGACTTCAAAATGAGGGAACAAGGGCCCTTTTGATGCAGCCGGTGCAAAATCAAGTGGCAGTGGTGGTCTCTCTCTGATGCCACCCTCAGTGCAGTAGACAGGAAGCAGAGGCATGGGAGCCAGGCTGACGTTCGTGGTTTTTCTTCAAGTTAGACAGTATTATGCTGCGATCCGTGCTTCCATCGCAAGGCCTGGGAGGAAAGTGAGGTACCCAAGGTCACTGCGTTACTTAGATACTCCCGCGTTCTCTGTCCTCCGAATCTCTGCTCCCTTCGGCGCTTTACACACCTGATGCTAAGTCACCCCACATGTTGAGCTGAGAAGGTTTAAGCTCTGGGGTCTGCTCTCCTAAGACGCTCCTTAGAAGTCTACATGTAGGCAGTTGTATCCCACACTGTGGCCTCACACGTGCTCTGTGGACTTCTTGGAAGATTCAAAGAATTCATGGAATCAGGGCTTGTGAAAGGTGAGCATTTTGAAATTCCAGCCTTGCGTCTGGCATCAGCCGTGCCTCGTTTTGTTTCTGTGGCAGGTGGCAGGCGCCCCCGCGGGGCCCGGCTTCTGTTCCATCCACGCAGGGCACCGGGCACCAGGGCCACATCACAGCGAGTCCCCTTCGGTCGCTGTGAGGCTTGAGGCAGAGCTGCGTGAGGCCCAGGTCTTGTCCAAAGAAGGGAGCCTTACCTCTCCCCGGATGCCTGTGTCACTGCAGACAGTACCCCACTCTTTCAGGACCTACCTCCTTGCCTCGTAGCCCCTCCTCTTGGCCCAGCGTTTCGGCCTGCAGACTTGAAACCCCGTGTGACGTAAAACAAAATAAGGTCAACCCACTCACCACCCATTTGAAACAGTACAGGCAGTTTGGAAAGTGTCCCCACAAGCAGAAAGGGTGGCCAGGGTAGGGGACGGGAACTCTCTCCTCCTTTTCAAACTGAGCTGCTTGGGGCTTCCCTGGTGGCGCAGTGGTTGAGAGTCCGCCTGCCGATGCAGGGGACGCGGGTTCGTGCCCTGGTCCGGGAAGATCCCACATGCCGCGGAGCGGCTGGGCCCGTCTGTGCTCCGCAACGGGAGAGGCCACAAGAGTGAGAGGCCCGCATACCGCAAAAAAAAAAAAAAAAAAAAACACACCGAGCTGCTTGGCCTAGAACCTGCAGAGCTTGCACCTTTGTGCGACACTGCTGCCAAAATCTAAAGCGTCTTAAATGTTTCTTTCAGCTCGGAATGAACAAGAGGAACAAGAGGAGAAACGAGAGATCAAGAGGAGATTAACTCGGAAGGTGAGACGATTCTCCATGCCGAGCTGGGGCGGGACAGGGGGCCACCCTCCCCTGCTGTGCCCTGTGTTGGCCTTGCAGCTGCCTGGCCCATTGGAAGTGACATTAATGGTTCCATTCCTCGGGTGTCAGGGCATGCGGCTCTCTGGACTCTCCAGGACCTCTCCAGGGGCCAGTGGTCCACTCAGCTTCATGACCCTCAGTCCTTTTGGCTGGTGACACTGGCCTACCCCCAAGCAACTTGATGTCAGGTGCATTCTATTTGCAGGTACAGTGAATATTTTGTTTTTAAAAATTCACTGTAACCCCATGAGGCAACTGGAAATTCATTATCAAAACCACAAGTTCAAATGTATCAGTTATATGCTATGACCCTGGGAAAGTGCGAGTTTTCCTTGTCTCCGCTGATACTCTTCCTGACTGTTACCTAAGAACTATTTGAGTTTATTATGCTAAATCCGATTTGAATTACTGAATTAGGAAAATGCCAAAAGTATTGATAAATCTAATGAAGATGTTTGAAAAGCACTTAGATAAAAGAAAGCTAGAATTTTTATATGTTTTTAACCCCCAAAGTAGATGGCTTGGCAATGTCATGGAGACCCAAGTGGATCTAATTCTGAGTGGCCTCTTTGATAATAAACTCTTATTTGAGGCTACTCTTGGAGGATGTTGACAGCTTTAATTAATGACACAGAAGGTGTACTACTATATTCTGTCTGACTAGAGTGTTTTTCATCAGCCTCCTACAGTGACCATCTTGAGAGAAAGATACTCAAAGCTTAGAGACAGTTAAGAGACCCATTAAAATTAATTTTCTAAAGGTTTGTTAATAGATTTTTCTCCCTAGAAATATTATGCAAAGGAAGAAATTCAGAGATCCTGAAATATCGTACCAATTATTCAGGTGATGATTTGTGTTTCTCAACACTCTCTTGCCCTTAGAGCATCCCAAACATATGGTGACAAGCCAGACACCATCCCAATTAAAGGGAGTAGGATAAGCAAGGGCCTGACAAGCCGCTGACGGGCTGGTGTCCCCTGGTGGGAAACTCGAACAAGAGCTAAGGGCCCTCACTTCCTCCAGGTGCCCTCCCTCCAGTCAAGGTCTGACTCTTAACATCCTTAAGACCACCCAGCCTTTGGACGCAGGGCATCCCTTTTCCTGAGACTGAGTAGTGAGGGGGACCGGGGGAGATGCATTATTCTAAGTGTGTCTTTGAAATGATGAGGTTATCAAAGGGAGACTGCTGATGACCCCTCGTTTCTGATAGAGAAAGGTCTAGACATTCAGAAAAAATGTTTAATCAGATTTTCATAAAGTTCATTGGACTTGATTGCTGGGACCCCAAAATTCTCCTAAACTGTAGGGTTTCTTGCTAAAAACTAGTAATAGGGAAAGATCTGGACATGCACCTAATTCTCATCTCTTTAAAAAGAGCATTCGATTTTGCAAGGGAAAGCTTGACTAATTGCATAGTTTGGCAGGACGGGCCGAGAGAAGAGGGTCTCCTCCCACACCCATCTGCCCCGGGAGGGGTAATGCTAGGGGTGGGGTTTCTGCAGGTCCTCAAGTCTATCGATAACTGCCTCTTCCTCCCCCTGGTTACCTCTCTTTCCTTCTCCCAGGAAAACTGCCTTGTAATTTCAGCATTTGCCTCCCCTGGGACTGGCTTGGGGAATTAGAAATAATGAGCCTGAGTGAAGGGATAAACTGTTTATGAGGGAGAGACCAGAAGCAGCGTTCACATCTGGTTTTGTGAACAGAGATGTGGAGCATGCCAGCAGGTAGGGAATCCATGTCGCCTCCTGGCTCTGGGCACGTTCTGTTCCTCGGGAGCCTTTATCACACCAAGACCAGAAGCCAGTGGTGGGGGATGCTCTTCGCTTACCCTCAGCCCGAGGATTTCCTCAGTATCATTCTATTTAAGACACTGAGAAAAATAAAACACAGTAGCAGATGCTGAGAGCCACAGACCAGGCATTTTCTTCAGCCAAATTGAGACTAACCTAAAATTTCCATGCTTTATCTTGGGATAAATGCCTGCTTCCCACTTCCAAAAACTCGCTAGCTGGCTGGCTGGATGGATGAATGGGAAGAAGTATTGGAGGGAGGATGGCTGGAAGGGAGGAAGGAATGGAGGGAAGGAAGGGAAGAAATGTACCTGGGTCAGGTTGTATTAATAGTGGAATTGGGGTCTCAACGTACCCTTTTGTTGAGTAATTGGTTGCAAACGATATTATTGCTGCCGTAGATGGAAACATAACGCTACCAACCTCTGCACCCCACCCCTTCTTCCAGCCCAGCATCCGCAGAAAACCAACTTTGGCTGCAAAGATCGTTTCCTTAGTGTCCAGGCAAGGAAGTTGGGTTCACGCACCCCAAGGGCTAGAGCCATCCAGGAGCCAAAGGCACCTCTCCTGAGCCCCGTGTGGCCAGAGGTGTGAGCCCTGGCTCACAGCAGAGTCCGGGCAGTGGTTCTCCCGGCAGGAGAACTCGGCGTCCTCCTCACTCACTCCCTGGTGGCACTGGGGCCCGGTCTCTTATTGATCTGGAGAGGTCGTGTCCAATCCCCACCAGACTCAGGCATGAAGAACAGCCCCTCACCTTCAGAGCCAACCTCTAGGTTTCTGTTCACTCCAGACTCTACATAGACAGGCTATTAATAGAATCCACATCATGACTGTGAGAAATTGAAATTAGAAATTCCGACTTTAACAACCTTTCTCCTGTCATGGCATACTTAGAAAATAGTACTGTTTGTCTAACACCCCAGGGCCAGCTAGTAAGTCCTTAGAAACACAAACTGGGGCTTGGAGTAGAAGTCTTCATGCCTTGTGGTATTACGGTAAATGCCTACGTACTCTAACGACAGTACAGAGCGCCCTGCACTCACATCTTGGAGTCAGGATAGGCCACCAGTTTTGTTTACAGCACCCCTAACCATAGAGCGTGGGAGACCTCTGGTTTCCTGTGACGGGTCACAGCTGATGCCAAAATGCCCTGTCCCGGGAAAACCAGGGCCACCTCGGGACAGACTGCAGCCACTCTGAGTGGGGGAGCTACACAGCGTCTAGACAGGTGACCAGTGCCACAGCCCAGTAGGCCTCTGAGCCCCAGGTTTTTCCTCCCTTGGCCAAGGGGGACCCGCAGGCTGCTTTGGTCCTGTCCGGAGCCTCGCAGTAGCTGTCACCGTTCTGCTCGGCACCAGCCAGGCAGTCATCTAACGATGCTCTTCCATCGTAGGCCGGTTGGTAGCAAGCTGGGACACCCTGGCACCAGCCAAGGTGTACGGCAGCTGCGTGATATACAGTCAAAACAGCCGGGGTGGTTTGGATTCACTTGCGTGTGTTTGTTTTGTAGGCCTTTGTGGTAAGATTCTATTTGACTGCATCTTCTGTGAATAGAATTAAATACAGTCTAGGGCTTAGAGAAAAATTGCTTTTAACTAACATCGGTTGAACATGAATTGACAGCATCCTAAAGAGAGAGCAACTGTGTTGCTCCAGAAGAAATAAATCTGGTGACAGGAAGAGATAATAGAAATGTCAGCCTTATGTTGTTAAAGTACAAAGGAAGGATGCTAGCGGGTAACACTGGGAGATGGTTGAATAATTCACTTGTTTCCTTCCTTCACCACAGACCTATCCAAAGGGCCCGTCCGAGTCTTCTTTGGCATCAACGCGGGCTAGCTCTGCCTTTGTGGACTCACCTTTCATTTGAGCTGTTGAGGGGTAGGGTCTCCCTGACCTCATAAACCAACATACTCTCATTCCTGCACACCCCGGAGTTTGCATACCGTTTGCACATACACTTTCTTTGTGTCTAAGACACATACACAGAAAGTATTACAAACCCATCTTGCAGAGAGCACTACATTTAACACACAGATGTGGATTCACAAATCGAGAATATAGAACTGTTGTGTGTTGGGCTTCCCTGGTGGCGCAGTGGTTGAGAGTCCGCCTGCCGATGCAGGGGACGTGGGTTCGTGCCCCGGTCCGGGAAGATCCCATATGCCGCGGAGCGGCTGGGCCCGTGAGCCATGGCCGCTAAGCCTGCGCGTCCGGAGCCTGTACTCCGCAACGGGAGAGGCCACAACAGTGAGAGGCCCGCGTACCGCAAAAAAAAAAAAAGAAAAACTGTTGTGTAAGGTTTCTGTCACCTGATGGGAAAGGTAGGACAGACGTGGGAAGATCCACACCCGTGCACAGACACCCCACGTGTACAGACCGAGACGCTGCAGTGTTATTAAGAGACAGCCTGGCTGGCTGAATAGGCCTGGAGGCGCTCATGAGTTAGTAAACTCCTTCACGGAGTCCTGGAGAAGTCCAGGAATCAGGAGCCCTGTGTCCCCTGGGCCCTGCCCCTCACGTGTGTGATGCATCAGCTGCCTCTCTGGACCTCGTCTTCCCACCTATAAATTCACGGATGGACCAAGTGATCTAAACGTCATAGGCTGACCACATCCATCTCTCCGTCCCGCAGCTCAGCCAGAGGCCCACAGTGGAAGAGCTGAGAGAACGGAAGATCCTCATCCGCTTCAGCGATTACGTGGAGGTGGCCGATGCTCAGGACTATGACCGCAGGGCCGACAAGCCCTGGACCCGCCTCACCGCTGCCGACAAAGTAAGAGGGGCGGGGAGGGGGCGGGCCCACACGGCCAGCCGGGTGTGGGTCTCCAGCTTGCCGCCCGGAGACTGCGTGGAGCCTGGGCGCAGAGCCAGGGCGCCTGGGTCGGTACCGGGGGCTGAGTGGCTGCCGGGCAGGCTGCGGTGCTGCTCCCGGCACCTTTCCCCAAGGGCTCCAGACAGCATGCAGAGAGGGCGCTGAGCTGGTCCTCCCCTGCCCTGGAGAAGGCTCACGACAGATGCCTTTCATCCGTACACGTATCTCAGGGGACGTCTGCTTGGGGGTCCTTTGTGATTCTTACCCAGGCACCATGAGGAACTGGAGGGTAAGGGCCTTTAAAAAAAAGTGTAAGACAATAACGCGGTGCAGTGTGCAAGTGACAAGAAGGGGACTCGGGGACACCGGGCACCTTCTCCTAGAGTCCTGCCTTTGCCCCATCCCTTCCCGGGGCAGGTGGCTTCCTCACAGGCCATGCAGGAGGTCACCCGGAGCCTGGCCTCTGGCTGGAGTGTGAGCCCAGGGAAGCCGCTGCACTTGGGAGGCGGGGAGGGGGAGGGAACTGACGCGGCCAGAGGCACCTCCCAGAAACTGTCCCCCTCCCCACGCCCCGCCCCGGGGCAGGCCAGCCCCCAGGTCCTGACGAGTGGAAACCTCACCTCTACCCTCTATAGGAATCATGGTGAGCAGCCCCAAGAACCAGCACCCCTCACCTCGGGCAGGAGACAGGCCCCTCCGTCCCCCCCCGGGCAGTTGTGTCACGTAGATGTGACCTCGCTCTGTTGTTCACACTCTCACTGCAGCGTGCTCGCTGACCAAGGCTGAGGGAACTGGCAAACGTCTAGGGAAGGTACCAGCTAGAATCCTAAGCAGCTGTGAGGGAGCCTATCCAGTTCCTCCGGGGCTGCTGGGAGGCAGTGCCCACACCTCCCACCCCCGCAGCCAGGCACTTTAACCGAGTGCCTTCCTTCCTTCCTTGGGAGGAGCCATTCTGATCCTATGTAAAGACTTTTCCAGGGGGTGGTGGGGGGATGAATTGGGCGATTGGGATTGACAGGTATACACTGATGTGTATAAAACTGATGACTACTAAGAACCTGCTGTATAAAAAAATTTTAAAAAACAAAAACAAATACAGGTCAGGAGAGAGGTGAGACAGGCACTCACTCTACACTAAAACTAGTAATTGTAAGACAAAGATACATTTTTGGAGAGTAGAGCAATGTATCTTTTTGTTTGGGATATTTACCAATTGCTGGTATAGTCTTCTGGTCCCATATCAAGGGCCACATCTGGAGGACTCAGACTATAGCATTCCTTCCATGGCATAGAAGACATTCCCATTGGTCTCTCTTAGACCATGTGGTTTTACTGCCTTAAGGCAGAGGAGCTTCCTTGGAAGGAACGAAGAGGGAAGCCCCCAACCAAGAAGAGGGAACGTCAAGTCAGCTCCTTCCTGCCTGGGGGATAGTGGGAAGGAAAAAAAGAAAAGGAAGCTTATGGAAGTACCTTGTCAGGGTTCTTAATCTCCTGTCTTCAGTCACATTTTTGAGGCAGAATTGTGAGAGTAAGAGTGAGATGATACGGCTGAAATTTCCAGAAAGGAATAAACTGGAGGACAGCCACACCAGCAGCAAGTGTGGTACCATGTCCACTTTGTCCCAAGTATTAGCATTGCTCTGGTAGACGGAATTGGCTAGGCCAGTGGGCCTGAGGTGGTGGCCCTCGTTGCTAATGGTTTGATAAGGAGATAAAAACGCTTTGAGGACTAGCGGACCAGCAGCCTCAGAAGCAGATTGCCTGGACTTCAGCCGTAGGTGAGGACATGAAACAATGATTGTGCTGGAGCATAGCGCTCTGGGATCAGGCTGGATAGAGAATACAAAGTACTGAACACAGTGCTTGGCACACAGTGCATGTTAATGATCACAGCAACAAGAATACGGTCAACTATCGTGTGACCATTAAAATGTTTACAAATAACTATCTTAGGAAGAAACGCTTGTGTTATTACATTTTTAATGGAAGGGTACAGAGTGTGTATCTTTAATATAAAATACGCACAAAGAGGACTGTAAAGAGAAATACCATAGTATTTAGAGTTACGAGTCTTCCAAAATGTGTCTACCTGCTTTACTGTTGCTGGACAGTGCTGCTGTGAGGAATAATGCTGCTAGGAACGTTCTTTTTCCATGTCTTTTCATTCACGAGTACACACGTTTCTGCTGAGGTTGAATCTAGAAGTAGAATGTGTGTGTCCTGCAGTGTGGAGAGGGTTCGCTGCTTTAGTAGTAATGCCAAAGTGTCCCAAAGTGATTGTATGAATTTACACACTCACCAGCAGCTTATGAGAGTTCTCATCGTTGCCCATTTCGGTGAACACGTGGTATCATCTTAGCCCTTTTGGGAGGGTGTGTAGTGGTTTCTCAGGACGGTTAGTTGCATTTCCCTGTTTTCTGATGAGCTCAAGCCCCTTTGCATACGTTGACTGGCCTTTTGTGAATGTCTGTTCAAGTCCCTTGCCCATTTTCTCATGCATTACTTTTATAATCATAAAAGTAGACTTCAGGTGATTTTGTTTCTCCCGGTGGAAGAATCCGTTTTATGCAAGTGTATGGCTTTGTCGAAGAAAGAAAACATAGGAATAAAAGGTGAGCTGCTTTCCATCCTCTGCACTCTCATGGGCTT
Source organism: Lagenorhynchus albirostris (assembly GCF_949774975.1). Classification (NCBI taxonomy): domain Eukaryota; kingdom Metazoa; phylum Chordata; class Mammalia; order Artiodactyla; family Delphinidae; genus Lagenorhynchus; species Lagenorhynchus albirostris. Next base: position 94,606,552 of record NC_083104.1, on the reverse strand, counting down.
CTCTTCCTTGCAGGCTGCCATTCGGAAGGAGCTCAATGAATTTAAAAGCACTGAAATGGAAGTTCACGAATTGAGTAGACATTTAACAAGGTTAGTATCAAGTGGGTTTTTTTTCCCCTCCAATTATAACATTTACCCGCAAACTGAGCTATCCTAGCTGCTTCTGGAGGACAAGTGGTGAGGTGGGTGCAGTGAGGGGAGAAGATAAAAGAAAGAGCTACGTGGGGATCCACAGGTTCCACTGTGGTTTCTGAAAGTAAGGGAAGGAGCATGAAAGGCCCAGGCTGAACGCAGCCTTCTCAAAGCCTCGTTTTTAACTCATTCAAACTGAAGATCTGCTAAATGCCAGACCACCAACATGGTGGGTATTTATGAGAACATAAGCTGAGGAGAAAAGATCACTTGCCAATGTACAGCCAGTCAGCGGAGACCAAACTAGGATAAAGTACCGAATCCACACGGGACTTGGGAAGCGGGATCACGCCTGATTCCATGTCCTTCTCCCAGACAGTCGTGTGTGATGCTACCTGGGGAAACTGAAGCACAGAGAGATAGGAGGGGCTTATACAAGGTCACAGGGCTAGTCAGCGACGGAGCCGCTGACTGAGTTCTTCTGACCCTCTCTTTTGGTGAACATCTGGAGAAACAGTGCCTGACTCGGAGACGCGAGGCTGGGGTCCCCACCTTGCTGCTGAGTCCTTGCCTGGGCTGAGGGCCCCGGGAGCTCCAGGCTAAACTTCTCCAAAGCCAAAGGTGAACTCGGTGGGCCTGAAGTTCTTGAGGGGTACTGTGGAGATTTAAGCCTCCCCGTGGCTGTCAGAAACAAGGAATTCGAGGATGGAGATCTTGGAGTGTCCAATCCGACACCTTTCGCAGCCCCCGGGTCTTGACTGAATTATTTGTTTTCCTAGGTTTCACCGACCTTAACAGTCGAATTCCTCTTGAGTGCTATGCTGTCTTCAAAACATAAGTTTATAAGAACCATAAGTGCTGGTATTTATTCACTTCCCCATTACGATGTAAATCTTCTGAACGACCTTTTTTTAAAAGAAGAAGAAAAGGAAAAGGAAACACAAGCAGGATGGCGATGGTTACAGGATGGCGATGGTTACGGCTCCGTGGTCAGAGGTGCTGGTGCCACTGCTGATAAGGGACTGTGCCCTGCCCCGGGCAGGGCCGAGGACACCGGAGACTTTCCAGCACTAGGAGAAGCCCTGGGCCTCTCCGGCCAGGCTGGCAGGTACCACGTTTGTTCAGGCTCCGGCGAGCCTTAGGCGACAGACACTTTGGAGGCAGAGTCCAAGGAAAGCCAAGGTGGTGGATCTGGCCTGGGATGACTGTGCAAAGCGGGCGAGCCGGCTGGCCTTCTAGACTTGGCCAGATACACTGGCTCCAGGTGTGCCATGTGGCTGGGGGGGCCCCGAGGCGGCGGCTGCTGAGGGAGCAGCGTCCTCCTCTCCCTCCAGCCGTCACCCAGGCCGTGAACTGAAGGGAGAGCCCTTTTCTGGGGGAGCCTGTGGCTGACAGTGCGTGCCCCAGGCCTGGAAGGCTGGCACGAGCGCCTGTCCTGTCCCCTCAGGCTGAGCCGGGCTGCCTTCCAGGAAGCTCTGGTTTAGAAGGGGAAAGTTGTCAGTAGCAAAGCCCGGTGTCACGGGTGATCTTACACATACCAACAGCCACGGGCGGCGTGGTGGGATCACACGTGTGAGCATGAGACCCCTTTTGAGGGCATAAGGGCTGGGGTGACAAACTGCTTGGCCCATGTTCATTTTCTCTGCGTGCCCCAGGGCTGGTGACCGGGTGGCTTGGCCGTTAATGGCCTTTGAGTCAAGGACCGATGCCTGCAGGCCAGAAACCATTCCTGAAAGGCTGCTGGTGGACTGGTCCTCCAGAACCACCTGAGGGCCTTCCAGGCTTGCTTTGCACTGAAGAGTCTGTGCAGAAGCCCCAGCGCTGGGCAGACGCCAGCCATACCTGCTGTGCTGGACCTTCCATGCCTGCTTCGCTGGGGAGCATCCTTCCTCTCCCCCTTGATGCTGGTGAGGGTGACTGGAGATGTATCTCTGACCACCCTCCTCTCTCGGGACCACAGGAAAGCAGCGGTGACAGGGTAGGTGAGGGTAGGATGTGCAGTGGAGGAGGGGCCTCTCCCAACCCTGACTGCGCTCTGAAGGAGGCCGCTTGGGCTGCTTCCGGTTTCCTTCCTGATGGAGCCTGTAGGGCCCTCAGCCGTGCAGCTCTGCCTGGCGTCCTGCCGTGATCCTGTAGGTCCTACCAGCTCTCCCAGTGATGGCTTGCTCTCTGCCACAGAGGCCCAGGCTTTAGAAAGATGCCAAGCTTGGGCTTCACAAAAAAAGAGTTAACTGGTCCCCGCCCCAAAACGCGTGGGATCAATTTACTCTTGGGCTCCACAGCCATGGGTGAGGCCAGGTCCTTTTCCGCTGGCGCTCACGGCCCCTGTGGCCGGCGTCACCGTGCACTTGGCAGGGAGCTTGGGGCAGCATTCCAGGCAGTGCCCGCCGGCTCGTGCCAAGCTGGTGCACGCTTTCCTCGCAGCGCCTGGCGCCCAGCCCCAGGAGGACGTGTCACCCCATCCTTTTTTCTCTGAATGGTGAATCCGCATAGCTACGGCCGTGGGTGGGGTGACTGATTCAGGGAAGATGTGGCCAGGGCTGTAGCGCGGCTTTACTGACCTTTGAAAGTGCAGGCGGCACGCCAAGGGACGTGGGGCCCTGCCGTGTACCTCCTCCGCGGCGGGCGCGTCTTCCAGGCTGAGGTGCCCGCCGGGCCAGGATCTGAGTCTGGGCTTCCTGGGGCTCGCGGTGGCCTGGAGCGACAGTCAGCCTGCCCCTGGCCCAGGAGCGAGTCCTAAGGGACCTCACTCCGCTGCCTGGACGCCTCGCAGAGGCCAGTGGCTTCTCTGCTGGCCTTGGTTCCGGGCCTTTCAGATTCCCCGGGAACACGATGCCTAAATCGAGTTCCCCGCAGCTAGCCAGCGGTCCCGGGTGCCCGCCCAAAGTGCCCTACGGTTGTAGCCACTTTGTGCGTGGAAGAAACTGAACGCAGTTTCCACTTCTCCTCCTGCAGGGCAGCCTTGTCCCGAAGTAACTCCCTGCAAGTGGAAGGGTGCCCCTCCCGTGTCACCACCCGCGAGCTGGGCTCTTCCAAGCCCGCTGTAAGCAGCTCAGCAACTTCCGTAGGTCACAGGGTGAGCCCTCTGCTGTCTTTCCTTCCTTGAAATCTTGAGGTCTTTATAGAAATCTATCCAAATTTCCTTGTTGCCACATTGTTATGACAATTGAAAAATGTGTTTCTTTCTTTCCAAGATGACGATTCCATATTAAGGGGGAAAGAGAAGATGGGCTGGCTGGTTTACAAAGCATCCCTTTTCTGGAAAAGCTGCAGTTAGAGCCTTTTTCATTTGCATTAGCATCAGAAGAAAAACGTTGAGATTTCTCAAAATGTTTCCCTCTCGAAATCAAATCGCCCCAAAGTCCCCACCCCATCCATGACGGAAGAGACGGCCATCAGCCTACTTACTGTTTCGAAATTGTTGATATTTTCCTCCCCAAAGGGCCTCAAAGCTCTGTAAAACTTTAGCCTTTATGTCAGATTAGAGAAACCAAACGACGTGACGGTTGATGTGATGAAAACCTCCGAGCTTATTTTTCTCCTGCTTATCAACGTGTATTTATATTTGCCGAATGAAAATCATGGTGTGTGCTTCGGTGAATGGAATTTCAGGCTCTCCCTGTGCACAGCCAGTGGGCGAAGGTCACCTTAAACAACTTTTTCTTCCCAGTTGTCTGTTGATCCCCAAACCGGTTGCTTTTTTCCAGTTGCTTCCCGGGTGTCTGTACATAGTTTGTCTTTGTACCAGAGCACTCGCCTGTGTTCTGCTGTAACAGCCACCGGCTGTATGAGGAAGACAGTGTGAATAGAACACAAATTAAACTGGATCTCTATGGCCTAGGTTTTGTACATACAGAAACTGCATGGTATTTAAATTATTGTTTGTCTCTAATGATGTATGCAGTTTCTTTAAAAACAAACCAAAAAAAAAAGTCTTAAAAACAAATCATTTCCTTGACTCCTGTGTTGTTTTATCGACCACCAGCAGGAACCACCGAAAATTCTTGGTTTGGCTGGGGTAGGGGTCGGGGGAAGGGGTAGGTCAGCGCATCGGCACAACAGCAAGTTATGAGGACACAGAACCAGCTCGTGTTATTTGGTGTTATCGGGGAAGGAAGGACTGTTGGACACAAATAACTTTCTAGATGAGTCCTAGCGTACCAAAGTTTTTTTCTTCCAAACTTCTAAAGAATATCTAAATGTATTTACCAACTTTCTGTCCTTTCTGTCCTGATGAATATAAGTTACTGCCCCGAGGGAAGGCCCCAGGCAGCTTTGTTCTTTGAGTACTTACGTCTGCCCCCTTTCTTGAGCAACCTGAGAATTTGCTTTATAGGACAAAGACCTTCTCCGCTCAACCTTTTGGTCCTGTCTTGTCTTTTTGAAGGTTTTAGGGGAAGCAGGAAGGGCTGCAGTGCTTGCTGGCTGCGTTTTAGGTGGTGGGATTGTTGATAATATGCCCTTGGTCTGGTAACCTAGGAAGGTGGCTCTGGGCAAGAGGACCTGGCACAGCGCCGTTCCCCTGCGCCACTGCCAGGAAGCACCTGGGCGTCCTTTCAAAGCGCAGATGCTGACTCCGAGGGCTAGGTGGGCCTGGGATTCTGCATTTCCAACTAGCTCCCGGGCCGTGCTGATGCCCCTGGTCCAGGAATCACACTTCTGAGCAGCAAGGGCGTGGGAGATCAATCCAATGGGAGCCACCTTCCCTGTGCCTGGGAATCACCAGCCTCAGAAGATCGGCGTGACCACTCCTTGTAACAAGCGGGGTGCACTGTTTTCTTTGCTGAGCAGCAGCGGCAAAGCCCTATTGGGGGGTCCGTGTGACTGCATCACAGTCTGCGCAAGCTCTCACCTGTGCAGGAAGAGGGACGCCAAGCTGGCGGGGCCACAGCAGAAAGCGGCAGCAAGCGGTTTACAGGAAGGATTGCAGGTTGCAGGCTAAGAGCTTCTCCATCATTCTGCCGTCTCCTCACTCCAGAATTCTCTGACCTTAAGTCAGAACTTGGCTGCAGCTGCCTAGGGGAGTGAAAGGACTAGAATAAGAACAGCTCCAACAGGCTCTGGCCTGCAACACAGAAGGAAACTGGCCATCATCCTAAGAGAAAGCTCTTTACGAAGAAGGTCATGGCTACACGTTCTCAACAGGTAGAGGACCTGGTGTGTCCACCCTTGGATCATCATATTACGAAGTGGTGGCCCTGCCACAACATCTAACTGGACAATTTTGACCAAGTCACTTAATTTCTCTGGGCATCAATGTCCTCCTCTGGAAAGTGGGGACACTGAACTAGGTGTCCTGTAGTGTCCTTTAGGACATCAGCTTTCTAAGATTTGGGTTTATCTGAATTTTTCAAACACTAAACTTAGTCTTTAGCAAAGAGTAAGCTTTGGGTAAGTCCTGCTGGGGAAGGCTCTCGGAGAACAGCTTGGATGCCACACCTGCCACCCCTCCCTGCCTTGGGCTGGCCTCCTGGAGGGCTGCTTGGCACTGGGACCTGCGCTGTCGCACGTGTCTCCGTGGGGGCTTGTCCTAAAGCTGCTGTCAACCCGATTATGCCGTCCCGCCTCCCCCTTCCTCTGGGCAAAGCATCCTGGAGGGGCTTGTAGGCTTGAGCAGTGATGCTTAAGAAACGGCCCACTGTCCCCTACAGTGCCCCCAAGTTCAGGGGCACCTCGATGTGGGTACTTACCCCTGATTATTGTTTGATGCTGGGAACGTCCCCTGGCTGGCGCCACGGGCCTAAGTGCTGTCCTGGCCTCAGATGACTCCGTGTCTACAGCTGCCACTCAGGCCCACCCTGGGCTCCTGACCCAGGTGTCCACATGTCACAGAGCAGCAGTGTGGGTCAAATCGATGCCCTGGGCTCAAGTTCTGGCTCTTCCACCCCTTACTAGCGGTGCAGCTTTGGACAAGTTACTTAATCTCACTGTGCCTCGGCTTCCTCAGCTGCAAAATGGGAATAATGGCACCTATTTCTAGCCTGGCAGGATTAAATATGCGTAAGGTGCTCAGCACAGGGTCTGACACAGAGTTAGGCCTCACTACATGTTAGCTCTTGAGGACCTGGCCGAATGGCAGAGCGGGAAGACGCTGAGCTCACCTCCTCTCGTGGGCACAGCAAAATTACAACTGTTTGCAGAGCCACTGCTGATGAGAGAGACTGGAGTCTAGCAGAAAAGATCTTCTACCACTAAAGATATAAAGAAAGAACCACAAAAAGACGGTTAGGAGGGGCAGGGGCAGGTTTAGCCAAGACCCACACCCCAGGGTGGGCAGCCCACAGAAGGAAGGATACTTACAATGGCAGAGGTTCTCCCCGAGAAGTGAGGGGTCCAAGCCCTACATCAGGCTTCCCACCCTGGGAGTCCTGCACCAGGAAGACAAGCCCCCAGAACGTTTGGCTTTGAAGGCCAGCACGCTGACTTTGAGGAGAGCCAGGGGGCCACGGGAAATAGACTCCAGTTGTAAAGGGTGCTCACACGTCAGGACCCAGGGAAGAAGCGGTAATTTGAAAGCAGCCTGAGTCAGACCCACCTGCTGATCTTGGAGAGCCTTCCAGAAAGGCAGGAGGCAACTGGAACTCACACTGGGGTCACAGACACTGTGGCAGCCATTTCTGGGAGCTTGTCTACCAGGAGAACACCGGGGCTGGCAAGCACCATTTTGGAATCCTCTCTAGCTTCTTAGCACCAGCTTCTTAGCACCAGCTTCTTAGCTGCTCTGCCAGTCAGCCTGTCAGGAATAGCACTGGGACACCTCAGGCCACGCAACTAACAGCGTGGGGATACAGACCCACCCACCAGCAGGGCTGCTGCCTTAGGACCCCCTGAGCCCACAGCTGCCCAGGGACACAGCCCTGTCCAGAGGGCCCCAGAACTAACCCCATACACAGCGCGCCGACACCAGCCCTGGGACCCACCCACCAGCATGCCAGCCCCAGCCCCAGGACCCCCATCCCTGCAGCCGGACGCCAGGATCCAGCTCTGCCCAGCAGACTGCCGACACTAACCCCAGGACCAGCCCCACACACCAGGACCCCTGGGGCATGGCCCTGCCCACCAGCAGGTCAACACTAGATCTGGGAACCCCAGTCCCCACCCCCAGAACGCAGCTCTGCCCACCAGTGGGCCAGCCCGAGCCCCAGGACACTCTGAGATTCCACAGCCAACTGTCTCAGGACCCAGCCCTACCAACCAGCAGCCTGGCAACGAACTGGACCAGGGGCCAGCCATACCTACTAGACTGCCCGCAGCAGTCAGCCCACCACAACAGGAGAACCCAGGCAGCCCACATAGGGGGCACCCCTACAGCATACATACAGCTCTGCTGACCAGAGGTGAGTGCACTGCTGGGATGCATAGGACATCTCCTACAAAAGGCCACTTCTCCAGGGTCAGAAAATGTAACCAACCTACCAGATACATAAAAATAAAAACAGCAAATTAGGCAAAATGAGGAAACAGAGGAATGGGTTACAAGTGAAGGAACAAGATAAAACCACAGAAGTAGTAAGTGAAATGGAGACAGACAGGCTAGCCAATAAAGGTTCAAGGTAATGATCACAAGGACAATCAAACAGCTCGGGAGAGGAACGGATGAATACAGATACAGAAGTTAGAAGTTTCGAACAAAGAGTTAGAAAATACAGAGAAGAGCCAAACAGATGAATACAATAACTGAACCTAAAAATACCGTAGAAGGAATCAACAGCAGATTAGATAGAGAGGAACAAATTAGTGACCCACAAGACAATAGTGGAAATCACCGAGGTGGAACAGAAAAAAAGAATAAAAAGAAACGAGGACAATTTCAGAGACCTCTGGGACAACATCAAGCACACTAACATTTGCATTATAGGACTCCCAGAAGGAGGAGAGAGAGAAAGGGGCAGAGAACATATCTGAAGACATAGTAGCTAAAAACTTGCTTAACTTGGGAAAGGAAATAGACGTCCACCTTCAAGAAGCACAGGACCAAACCAAAGAGGATCATACCAAGACACATTGTGATTAAAATGGTAAAAATTAAAGATAAAGAGAATATTAAAAGGAAAATGAAACAAGTTATGTACAAGGGAACTCCCATAAGGCTATCAGCTGACTTTTCAGCAGAAACTCTGCATGCCAGAAGGGAGTGGCATAATATATTTAAAATGATGAAAGGGAAAAAACCTATAATGAAGAGCACTCTACCCAGCAAGGCTTTCATTCAGATTTGATGTAGAGATCAAAAGTTACACAGACAAGCAGGGCTTCCCTGGTGGCACAGTGGTTGAGAGTCCGCCTGCCAATGCAGGGGACACAGGTTCGTGCCCCGGTCCGGGAAGATCCCACATGCTGTGGAGCAGCTGGGCCTGTGAGCCATGGCCGCTGAGCCTGTGCATCCAGAGCCTGTGCTCCACCACGGGAGAGGCCACAACAGTGAGAGGCCCGCGTACCGCCAAAAAAAAAAAAAAAAGTTACACAGACAAGCAAAAGATAAAAAGAGTTCAGCACCACCAAACCAACTTTACAAGAAATGTTAAGGGACTTCTCTAAGCGAAAAAGAAAAAGCCACAACTAGAAACATGAAAATTATGAATGGTAAGAGCTGACTGGTAAAGGCAGTACAGTAAAGGTAGTGAATCAACCACATGTAAAGCTAGTAGGAAGGTTAAAAGACAAAAGTAGTAAAATCATCTATATCTGTGATAAGTAGTTAGGGGGATACAAAAAGTTGTAAAATATGATGCCAAAAAAAAGTAAATGTGGGAGGAGGGGAGTAAAAATGCAGGGTTGTTAAAATGTATTTGAAATTAAGAGATCAGCAATGTAATTACATATATACATATAGATTGCTATATATAAACCACATGGTAAACACAAACCAAAAATCTATAATAGATACACACAAAAGAGACAGGAATCCAAACATAACACTAAAGGTAGTCATCAAATCATAAGGGAATAAAAGAAACAAGAACTACAAGAACAGCCCCAAAACAATTAAGAGAACGGCAATAAGTACATACCTATCAATAATTACTTTTAACTGTAAATGGATTAAATGCTCCAATCAAAAGGCAGTGTTTGAATGGATACAAAAACAATACCTGTATATATGCTGCCTACAAGAGACTGACTTCAGATCTAAAGACACACAGACTGAAAGTGAGGGGATGGGAAGAGATATTCCATGCAAATGGAAATGAAAAGAAAGCCAGGTAAACAATCCTTATATCAAAGTACTGCACCAGTTTACATAGTGACATGCTAGGCCACAAAACAAGTTTCAGTAAATTTAAGAAAAATGAAATTCATTTCAAGCATCTTTTCCAACCACAATGCTATGAGATTAGAAATCAAGAAAAGAACTGCAAAAAAACCCACAAACACTTGGAGTCTAAAACAATATTCTACTAAACAGTGGATCACTGAAGAAAAAAAAAATCAAACACCCAGAGACAAATCAAAATGTAACACAGCAATCCAAAAATCTATGGGATGCAGCAAAAGCAGTTATAAAAGGGATGTTTATAGTAATACATGTCTACCTCAGGAAACAAAAATCTCAAACAACCTAGCCTTACAAAGGAACTAGAAAAAGAACAACTAAACCCAAAGTTAGTAGAATGAAAAAAATCAAAGATCAGAGCAGAAATAAATGAAATAGAGACTAAAAACAACAGAAGAGAAAAATGAACCTAAGAGCCAATTCTTTGAAAAGATAAAATTGATAAACCTTTAGCCAAACTCATCAAGAAAAAGAGGGCCCAAATCAATAAAATCAGAAATGAAAAAGGAGAAGTTACAACCTATAAACAGAAATACAAATGATCATGAGATTACTATGAACAACTGCACACCAATAAAGTGAACAATCTAGAAGCAATTGACAAATTCCTAGAAATGTACACTCTCCTAAAAATGAACAAAAAATAAAAAATATGAACAGACCAATTACCAGAAATGAAATTAAGTAATAAAAAACTCCCAATAAACAAAAGTCCAGGACCAGATGGCTTCACAAACACTTAGAGAAGAGTTAACACCTGTCCTTCTCAAACTACACCAAAAAATTGCAGAGGAAGGAATGCTTCTGAACTCATTCTGTTAGGCCAGCATCACCCTGATTCCAAAGCCAGAAAAGATATCACAAGCAAAAAAAATTACAGGCCAGTATCACTGATGAACCTAGATGCAAAAAAATCCTCAACAAAGTATATTAGCAAACTGAATTCAATATTGCATTAAAAGGATCATACATCATGATCAAGTGGGAGTTATCCCAGGGATGCAAGGATGGCTCAACATCTGAAAATCAATACAGTACACGTTAACAAACTGAATAAAAATCACATGATCATCTCAACAGATGCATAAAATTCAACATTCATTTATGATTAAAAACTCTCAAAGTGGGTATAGAGGGAACATACCTCAACTTAATAAAGGCCATATATGACAAACCCACAGCTAACATCATACTCAACAGTGAAAAGCTGAAAGCATTTCCTCTAAGATCAAGGATGCCCACTGTAACTACTTTTATTCAACATAGTATTGGAAGTCCTAGCCACAACAATTAGACAAAAAAAAATAAAAGGAATCCAGATTGGAAAGGAAGTAGTAAAACTGTCATGTTTACAGAAGACATGATACTATTACTTAGAAAATCCTAAAGATGCCACCAAAAAATAACTACAGCTCGTCAATGAATTTGGCAAAGCTGCAGGATACAAGATTAATATACAGAAATCTGCTGAATTTCTATACACTAACAACAAACTATCAAAGAGAAATTAAGAAAACAATCCCATTTATCATTGCATCAAAAACAATAAAATACCTAGTAATAAACTGACCTAAGGAGGTAAAAAAACCTGTACTTGGAGAACTATAAAACACTGATGAAAGAAACTGAAGACAACCCAAATAGATAGATATATCGCATTCATGGATTGGAAGAACGTTGTTAAAATAATCAAAATACCCAAGGCAATCTACAGATCAAATGCAAATCCTATCAAGATACCAAGGACATTTTTCACAGAACCAGAAAAAATCTAAGATTTGAGTGGAAACATGAGAGACCCTGAATAACCAAAGAAATCTTGAGAAAGAAGAACAGAGCTGGAGGTATCACACTCCCTGATTTCAAGATATACTACAGGGACAAAGTGAGAGAGTGGCATGGACATATGTATACACTACCAAATGTAAAATCGATAGCTAGTGGGAAGCAGCCGCATAGCACAGGGAGATCAGCCCAGTGCTTTGTGACCACCTAGAGGGGTGGGATAGGGAGGGTGGGAGATCCAAGAGGGAAGAGGTATGGGGATATATGTATATGCATAGCTGATTCACTTTGTTATAAAGCAGAAACTAACACACCATTGTAAAGCAATTATAGTCCAATAAAGATGTTAACAACAAAAAAGATATACTACAAAGCTACAGTAAGCAAAACAGTATAGTACTGGCACAAAAACAGACACAGAACAGAGAGTCCAGAAATAAACCCAAGCACTTATGGTCAATCTACGACAAAGGAGGTAAGAATGTACAGTGGGAAAAGACAGTCTCTTCAGTAAGTGTTGCTGGGAAAATAGAACAGCTACATGTAAACGAATGAAATGAGAACATTTTCTCACACTATATACAAAAATAAACTCAAAATGGGTTAAAAACCTAAATGTAAAACCAGAAACCATAAAACTCCTAGAAGAAAACACAGGCAGAACACTCTTTAACATAAATTGTAGCAGTATCTTTTGGATCTGTCTCCTAAGGCAAAGGAAACAAAAGCAAAAATAAACAACTGAGACCTAATTAAACTTAAAAGCTTTTGCACAACAAAGGAAACTACTGACCAAACAAAAGGCAACCTAAGGAAGGAATGGGAGAAAATATTAGCAAATGATATGACCAGTAAAGGGTTAATATGTAAAATATATAAACAGCTCATACAGCTCAATATCAATAAAACAACCTGATTAAAAATGGGCAGAAGACCTGAATAGACATTTTTCTAAATAAGACATACGGATGGCCAACAGGCACATGAAAAGATTCTCAGTATCGCTAATCCTCAGAGTAATGCAAGTCAAAACCACAATGAGATATCACCTCACACGTGTCAGAATGACTATCATCAAAAAGATCACAAATAACAAAAGTTGGCAAGCATATAGAGGAAAGGGAACCCTAGAACAGTGTTGGTAGGAATGTAAATTGGTGTAGCCATTGTGGAAAACAGTATGGAGGTTCTTCAAAAACCTAAAAACAGAATACCATATGATCCATTAGTTCCACTCCTGGGCGTATATATGAAGAAAATGAAAACACTAATTTGAAAAGATACATGCACCCCAATCAATGTTTATAGTAGCATTATCAACAATAGCAAAGATATGGAAGCAACCTAAGTATCCATCAATAGATGAATGGATAAAGATGATATAGTATATATATACAATGGACTGCTACTCAGCCATAAAAAAGAATGAAGTGTTGCCATTTGTAACAACATGGATGGATATGGAGGGTAATATGAAGTAAGACAGAGAAAGTCAAATGCTGTATGTTATGACTTATATGTGGAATCTAAACTTAAAAAGAAAACAAATGAATATAACAAAACAGAAAGAGACTCAGATATAGAGAACTAGTAGTTACCAGTGGGGAGAGGGAAGGGAGGAGGGGCAAGATATAGGGAGGGGATTAAGAGGTACCAAAAGTTAATTAATCTTCAAAAACATGATTCTCTTGACTACAGAAAGAAAACAGTGTCTTTAGATTTTAAACTTCAAGCTTTGCTATCATGTTTAGCAACTATGGTTTATGACTTCCTTACAAAATAATATAAAATTTGCAACACTAAGCAAACCTACCAAGAAACAATTATCCGTAGTTCCCCCACTGGATTTTCATATCTGAGTTATCTACCAAGTTTTATCATTTGTACTTTTCACAAAATGTTAATTTCATATGTGCTTACACTTATATTCTACTTTTTCAATTACCTTTCTTATGTGAAGTTTCTTAGTCTTTAATTTTTTTCATCTTATATAATCCAATAAAAACTGATATTCCATTAAAAAAATTTTTAAATAAATGTTAGCTCTTATGCTTGACACACGTTTCACAAGCACCTCAAACTCTGTGTGTCCCAGACTATCGTTTTCCTACGTTCAGACCCCACCCCTCTGCCCCAGTCCCATTCTCCTCTTATTTCCTTTTTCAGTGAATGGCATTACCTAGAAGTCACCTCCCTCCTTTCCGCTTCCAGCTGATCGTGAACACTTGCCAGTTAGTTCTAGAAGCTCTTCCACTGCTCTAATTAAGGTCCTCATCTGCCTGCATGTTCACACTCGTGGTTCTCCATACCTGTGGCTGTAGCCAGTCCAATCCTGCTGCCAGTCCTCTGGCCAAACACAAGCTTCCGCGCACCCCTCTCCTGCTTGACGTCTGCAGCGGGCCCCACTATCTGACCAATAACATCCCGATCTCCAGTCCACCATCCTCGGAACCAGTGTGGCCGGTTCTCCCGCCTAGGGGTCCCGGAGCAGACCCCCATGGTGTGTGTGGCCCGGGAGCCCTGAGAGGGGGCTGGCCACGTGACCATGCTGCGGTGACCCCCCTCAGGGACAGCCAGCGCTAACTAGGGGCTTCGTGGACTTAAGCTTCCCTGAATAGAGTCCAAGAGAGCCTTCACTTTGATGACCTCAGAACTCTATTGAGAAGTCAGAACACTCATACATACCAAAAAAAAAAAAAAAAGCCACAGTATGAATGCCTAGTCGTCCCCTGTGGTACCTGACTGTGGCACCCCACTTTCCAACTGCAGCTGTCTGGGCACTTGATTCCTGTTGCCGCCACCGTCTGCAGCTCCCAAACATTAAACACTCACTGTGTACCTGGCACCGCACTGCACCATTTTCATGCACAATTTTATTTAATCCTCACAAGGCCTCACAGCTTCCAAAGCCGAGTGTGTTCAGCTCTAGAGCATTGCTCTCAACCTCCCTGCTAGGCCGATGCATGCGTTGCTTCGCCTCCGTTTTGCTGAGTTCACACTTTCTCAGCTTCCTTCCAGTTATCCCAGTTCCCTGTCTTAGGTGATACCATCACCTTCTGACACCGAGAACCACAGATCAGGAAAGATACCCACCTGCCTCCCAGCCTCCAGGTAGGGAGACGCTGTTTCCTTAACCTAGCTCTTCCTCCCTGCTCCTGTGCACTGCCTGCCTGTGTGCCCGCCGGTGGGGACCTCCCACCACCAGCCTGTCAGCCAATACTTATGACTTCCTGCGAGGGAAATGATGTCGAACGAGGCTCTTGCACGGCGTGGGTCCACCTAGCACTGTGGCAGAGGCAGGAAGAGAGCAGCATGCCGCTGGGTCCACAGAGGAAGAACACATCTGACACTTAATCAGTCGTGGGTGGGCAGCCAGGCCGTTTCCTAAGTGCTGTTTTTGGTTTTAAAAATAAGTTCTGCTCTTTATGTGCCATTAATCAAAAAATGCTCTCATTTCATAATAGGAAGCCATGATCATCCAATCATGAGGTTTAACGCAAAGGGGTCTTGTTACGTGAACTCATGAATCCGTTTGCAGAGGAAGGAAAAGTAAACCACAAAAGCAGAATTTAACTGATTCTCCTCCCAGGCTGTGGCAACCAGCTAAGACGCATGCTACTCCAAGCTGGACTTGCACACACCCATTTATTTTCTCCTCCGTAAGAGATTGCAACTTTGCATCTTGTAATTGCAGAGGTTCAGTGTTTCCTACGTGGTGAGATCATTGCTGTTTTTTTAAATTTCTTTAATTAAGCGCGCGCACACACACACGCAGACACACACGAGACAAAATGATGGAAGACAGGACAAAAAATTCCATCTGTTCCTTAATTACCAGCCTGGAGCAGGATGGTTGTCATTGACACCTTGTCCAGGGCGGGTCTCACAGGGGGTCCCACGCGAGGCTACATCCTTATGAGGGCTGTGATTTCAGAGTCTCCACCCAGGAGGCGGCAAGCCCCGTCTCTTCAGCTACACAAATAAAGGTATTTTACACATGAGTTGGGCTTATCTCAAACTCCCCCCACCAAAGCATTAGGGTAAAGGCCTTGGCCCCGCTCCCCAGGGGGCTGGCCTCGTTCACACTATGTGCTGCCTTGACGTCTGTTCCAAGCCAGCATTAAAATGCTTCCCGTCACCCCCGCCAGCCTCAGCCCCCGCTCCAAACCCTCCCAGCCGGGGCAACACAAGAAAAGCCCCTGGTCGCAGTTTAACTGTCTTGGGTTTTCCTCAGTTCTCTCCCACTGACCTGGTTGTGACAGCCCCAGAGCGGGCAGGGCACGCCCCTGTGCTGTCCCTTCTTTCGTCCTAGAAAGTATGCGCAATACCCCGCTCACGTCTCAGCTGACAGAAGCTGCTTGTGAGGAAGGGACTGGGGTGGAGGGACAGGGGCCGTGCGTCGCATACTCTCCTATCCTGGTTGCCTTTTATTCCCACGTGCACATAGCCCTTTCCCATTAAAAAGTTTAGTTACAACTATTTTTTTTAAAAAGGTGGGCAGGGGATTGAAAGTACATACCTGTGCTGGTTGCCTCTGTCATCCCTGAGCAAGGAGACTCACCCATGTGGACCGTGTCCACTCAGACGGACCTTGTTTCAATCATATCAAAAAATCAAGAAGAGGCTGCAGCAAGGAAATGGCATTTTCAGACCATCTAGCGGCTGGTCAGAAAGATGGAGCCCCACATGGCCCAGCTGTGGGGCCCTCCCCAACTGCCAGCAGTCCTGTTTTGGCCTCGGCCCTCCGTTCTGTGTGCAAGGAGATAAGATGCCTCTTGATAGTTTCAGTTCATCGTAAGGACATGGTTTTTGCCCTCCAGGGACCAGCTGGCACCGTGTGAGCGGAGATAGTGCAGGCGCCCAACGTAAAGAATTGGGGTGGGCAAGAGAGGAAGATGGGGAGATGGCTTCAGGTCTGGAAGACGGTTGAGAGAAAGTGGCAGCAAAAAGGTGCTCTGGTTTGGATGAAGGAGGTGTGGACAGCTGTGCTGTGGTTGAAGACAGCTCACTGCAGGTTCCAGGCAGCAGGAGAGTATGCACACTCACTGCTGACCCCCCAGCCCATCCGGCTGCCCCAAAGTTAGGAGCTGGGGCACAGTCCTGTGGGTTTCAGCAGCAAAGCAGTGCTGGAGCCGAGATGCTGCCAGCCACCTCGCAGGCCTCGGCTTAAAGCTCAGGGCTGGCGGAGGAAGGCCTGAGGCAGGCTTCCCAAAGGCCAGCTGAAGGCTACTCGTGCCACCCCACTTCCTCTGAACAAAACCAGCCTCTCATTCACGCAGACGGGGCACTCAGTCCAAGCCCTTTCGGTTCCAGCAGAGGCTGCAGTGCTCCGTGGCCCTCGGGGCACCAAGGTGGGCACCTCTAATGGAAGCACTGACAGGTGCATCAGTGCCTGCCCCCGAGCTGCACCCCTGCACGGCCCCTCGCTGCTCACATCAGCATCGGCCACTGCGGCCAGCTGGTCTTTGCATCCTCTCCTTCATCCTGAGACCCACCCCTCACCCAACACCGGCAGAGTGAGTTCTGCACCTCGCACTATGTTGGACTCTGTCATCCATCGCCCCCATTTTACGGGAGTGGGGACTGAGGTTAAAGGAACAGGATCCTACCACTAGGAAATGGCAAAGCTGAGCTGAGCACCCTGGGCTCCTGACCCTCAATCCAGTTCCCCTGCCTCTACATGACTAGGGGATCCCACAAAGGATGCTCAGAAGAATGACAGTTTTAGACACAGATTTAAGCCCGTGTCTGCCCTGCTAAACTGCACCTGCTCTGGTGGGGTCAGTTACCACTGGGTTTAGCACCCTTCACGTAATAGGAAACCTGTCAAATACCGGCTGAAACAACCGGATTTTTTGTTCGTTTTAATGTAAAGGAAGTCTGGAGCTAAGTAGGGAAGGGCTTGTGGTACCATCAATGTGCCACAGCTCTGTGTTTTTGCCCCACCATCCTCACCATGCGACTTCCATCCTTGAGGTTGCCTCATGTCCTAAGATGGCTGCTGGAGTTCCAGTCATTCTGTATGTGTTCCAGGCAGGAAGTAAGAGGAACGGTTACCTGACCGTGGGGTAAATCCTCCGTGAATAAAAACCTTTTCTGTAAGCCCTACCTAATGACTTTGCTTCTATCTCATTGTCCATTCCTCTGCATCAAGACTGGGAAATAAAGTTTTGTTAACACACTCCTGCCTCAAATAAAATTGAGGTTTGGTTAGTAAGGAAGGGGAGGATAGATATGGGTGGCTGGCTGCCACAGAGCTACCCTCAGTAACGAGCTGACTCGTGATTAAGGTGAGAGTGAAACCACCTCCAGTGACCCAGCGAGGAGAGCAAATAATTCATAGGACATCTGTGTCTCACTACTGAGATTATAAGGTACTTCATCATATCCTGAATATAAACTTTTAGCAATATCCCCAACATCACCTAGAAATGAAGCCAGACTGACTTAAAAATGAGAAAATGGCACAGGCAGGTAGCATTCTCTGTAGCTTTTCTTTCTTTAGCAACCCGGGTTAAAGCTCTGACAAGGTACAATCTGAAATCTACAGTCCCTGCCTCCTTGCTATTCAAACTCTGGTCCCCAAGGACCAACATCATCAGGGAGCATATTAGAAATGCAGAACCCCAGGCCCCACCCCCGAGCTACTAAATCAGAATCCGAATTTTAACAGGGGCCCTAGGGGATTGCCATGTATGTAAGCTTTACAAATGGAAGACTTAAAGCACCTGCAGTGGGCCTCTGATCTCCTAGAACACTTCTCAGGAAGCATCCTCTCTAAGATGCTGAGTGAGACTGTAAGTCACAGTGTCGCCTCTTGGAAGAGAACACACATTTTACCCGTTATCGCTGTGACTCAGTAACACCTAATGTTTACTGAGTGCTTACATGCGCCAGGCACTGACACGCTCCTAGCAATCCTGTAAGGTGGCTACCATCACTATCATGTTACACAGGAGGACACCGTGCCGAGGTGCCCAGCCAGCAAGCTCCTCAGGGGTGTTAGCTCAGAGGACAGGTAAGGGCAGTGTTTCAGGATGAGGGAGAAGCTTGGCATGGTGAAGCACGCTCTAGACAGGGATGGGAGCCAGGAGGCCTGCGTTCTAAAGGCTTCTCAGCTCCCAGTGGGTGACCTGGTATAGCCCCCGTCACCACCCAGAACCTCGCTTTTCTTTTCTGAGCACTGGGGAGGGGAGTGTCGGCCAGGTGACTGGCACGCTCTCCTCCAGCGGACGCTCAAGTCCAGGTGTGCCTCCCTTCTGATCCCGAAGTCAGCCAGCCTTGGCAGCGGCCAACCCCGACTTTATCAGATCCACCCGACTGCCACCGGGGCTGGCCAGAGCCCAACTCAGTCTACAGACGCAATGTTGGACACCCCAGGGGACGCATACATCTTTCCAAGCTATCAGAGGCGAATACACACAGCTGCTCCAGCCGCCCCCTGCCCCCCCACCAGCCTTCTCACTGGACTCAGGTGCAGGGGAAGGAGCCGGGCAAAGCCCACTTCCCGTCAACTTCCAGAATTAGACTTGATCGGAAATGTTCCCAAGGAAACACCTGGCCATGCCAGACGCTGCTTGCCAAAGCTGCCAGTGGGGCATCCCCACTCTGCCCACCTCATTGCAAAGGGCCGGCCATACCACCCTCAGACCGGCCGGCAGAAACCAGAAATAAGCAGTGAAGGGAGACCACTCAGATGCAGTTCACGGTGGAGGGCGCCTGGTACCCCTCCTGGCACCTGTGCAGGGCATGTCCAGTCACCAGGTTTGTCAAATGGAGTGGGAGCTTCTGAGAGTGTCTCCCCGTTCACAGTGGCCCCTATACAGTGTCCCTTGCTCACCGGCCCTGCGCTGCCATGGACATAGGGAGGCTCCTGGGGGCCGTGAGTCTGTCTCCATGGGGATGGATGATCGATCCACAGGCAGCACCAGACCCAGGATGGACCACAGGCTCTTTCCCATGGATTTAGGAAACGGGGCCCAGAGACTGTCTCCAGAGGCTGGACCTATACCAGATAATCTTAGGACCTCAGGGTAAGGCATCTTCCACCAGAGCAACCCGGACAGCAGAGAGAGAAACAGCAGACACACAGAGCAGGTCGAAGATAAAGGGGGCCAGAGTCTCTTTAGTCCTGTCCCAGATTCTAGCCCTACCCCCAGTGGGTTCTGAACCTCACCCCCTGTATCCTGTGATCAAGTCTCCTTGAGCAAGCCAGCTCCAGAACAATTCTGTTACTTGTCACCAGAGGAGTCAGGCATTCATGTATTCACCTAATACTCAGGGAGAGCCCAGGCAGGCTGAGATGTCCTTGGCACCGAGGGAAAAGAAAAGAATAAGACATGATCTATACCCTCGAGGGGCTCACAGGCTAGTGTTCGATATAAACAAGTCATTCTAAACCAATGTATTAAATGTGGTAAAAAAGACACAGAGTACCATGGAAGGAAACAAGCCTAGGGCAGAAGCCAAGGGGCAGAGAGTCGGGAGGGCTTCCTGGAGGAGGGGATGCTTGAGCTGAATAGAGATAGGAGGATGTAGCCCTGCAGTGGGGAGACAGTGTTCCTGACCAAGATGATACCAGCATGCCCAAAGATGGGTGGGGCACAGCACGGTTTCAGGGAGAAAACACATATGAGGAACTATACTAGGTAAAGCAGAAGTGTGCAAAAGGGACCAAGACACAGCCTGGACGCAAGAAGCCTGCTTTTTAGAGGGAAAGCACATGGAGTTTAATTAAAGTTCGAGACCACCAAACCAAAGACTCCTGAACCATTATGCATGAAACATTACAGAAGCTCAGAAGCAGGAGAAGGCACGTGCGTGCAGCTTGGAAATTAACAAGGGGCAGTTTCAGATAGGCCTTGAAGCCCAGGGC
Source organism: Lagenorhynchus albirostris (assembly GCF_949774975.1). Taxonomy (NCBI): domain Eukaryota; kingdom Metazoa; phylum Chordata; class Mammalia; order Artiodactyla; family Delphinidae; genus Lagenorhynchus; species Lagenorhynchus albirostris. The sequence continues at coordinate 94,586,486 of NC_083104.1, read as the reverse complement.
AGATTCAAACAGAGGCAGAGCCTGGCCACAGGCTTGCAAACCACGCTATTCGAAATTGTTCAACATTCCTCAGAGCTCTGTACTTTTTTTTTTTTTTTTTTTGTGGTACGCGGGCCTCTCACTGTTGTGGCCTCTCCCGTTGCGGAGCACAGGCTCCGGACGCGCAGGCTCAGCGGCCATGGCTCACGGGCCCAGCCGGTCCGCGGCATGTGGGATCTTCCCGGACGGGGCACGAACCCGCGTCCCCTGCATCGGCAGGTGGACTCTCAACCACTGCGCCACCAGGGAAGCCCTGTACTTCTTAAAGTGCTTTCACATTAAGCTCACCTGATGCTCACAGCAAGTTGAGGAGTAAGCAATTCCAGTACCTTCCTGAAGGTAATGGGGAAACTGAGCTGCAGACTGAGTGATCTTGGGTCACAGAACTAACGGGTCAGCGCAGAGGCTCAGACCCTCCCCAGCGCCCACCCCTTCCAAGGCTCTTTGTCACTCTTGCATGAATAAGAGAAGGGGACGAAGACCCATGCATTGCAGAGTAACTCTAACTTTCCTCCAGAGCTTCTGGGCAAGCCCAGGTCACCTCCACCCTTGTGTGGCAGCTCAGGAGTGAGAGGTCCTCTTAAAGACTGAGAAAACAAAATACATACCTGTTTAATATGTCTTCCCTGCATGATTACAAGCTCCAACAGGGCAAATACAACTTAGCAATTAAACTCAGTACCTGGGCCATTAATGGGAGTGTGTTCAAATCTATTTCATGATTGAATGAGAATGAAGACGAGAACAAGTGAACCACAGAGTGGAAAGGGGAGAGAGGAGGTGGGGACGCAGGCCTGCCGGGGCATGGACACAGCCTTCTGACGGAAGCGAATCATCCAAAGCTCTCCTCACTGCCACCCTCACAAGCCTTCATGGCATTAAGCCCAGAGGGCGGGGGGGGGGGGGGCGGGCAGGGAAGGGATACCAACATTTCCAACAAGTACCCGGTTGCTACTTGGTAAAACTCTAGGGAAAGAAGGGTGACGGGAGACGAGCAGAAAGAGACCAAACAGGAGGGTCAGAGGTTAGCATGAGCTCCAGCAGGCCCGAGCACCCCTGTATGAGTTCCTGGTAAACGACCAAGTAATCCCTAGGCCTTAGGTGTGATGCTGAGGTCTGAACCCCGATCGCCTGCTGTGCTATTCTGCTGGGGGTTCTGCTCGGTCGGGACAAGCTTCTTGAAGGATTTTTTCCTTGTCCTCTGATCACGTTCTCCAACCCCCCCCTCTGGGTGGTGGCCCTACAGTGAGACCAGCCCCGAGTGAGGAACTGTCACCTCACCTAGCAAGGAACCGCCCACTCACTTTTTAACCTCTATAGGGCAAGGCTGGCAGACCAAAAAGGAAAGGGAGTGACTGGTGAGGAAGGCAGTGAGGGGCCGGCACCCCAACCTGCCCTGCAGGCCTCCGGGAAAGTTCCTCCCCTCTCTGTTCACATCGCCCTCCTCCTCCACCCACCCCTCCCTGGCCTCTTCAATCTGGCCTCCTGCCAGGAGCCACGAGCAGTTTCACTTGGCACAGATTCTAAAGGAGAAACAGCTCTTTGTTCCATCCACCAGAGGAAAAGGTCCCCAACTCCTGCTACAAAGACACCTTTTCACCTGTCAAGGCAAAGAAAAGCAGCCTCTAGGCCTTCCAAACCCAGAACACCCAGCTGAAGACAAAAGCTGCTTCTCCTCTGGGACCACTGGAGGATGCAAAAGGCAGAGGCAGAGGCCCTGCCAGCCATCCACACCCCTAACCCCTCCCAGAGGCTGCCTCGGGCTGAAGGACGCCGCAGCGCTGCTCAGAGGCTGTCACTTAGGCAGGAGATTGGACATAGTCCTGGGCACACGTGCTCTATTTTTACCCTCCCCATCCTCAGAGACTTCACTCCACATTCTGCACTTTCAGGGAGGAAAAAACCCCCAGTCACAGTGGGGAGCTGACGACCACAGGGCCCAGGGTGATGCTGCAGCAATTCAAGACGAGGCCGGCTCGTCTCACACCCAGAACAAAAGAGGATGGAGGCCTTTAGAGCTCTTTCCACACATCACGGGATCTGAGGGTTGCCCACAGTTTTCAGGCAAACTTTCCATTAACAACAACAACAAAAAAAGCACTTCATGCTAATGAACCCTGACCTCATTTCCTGAAGTGGCCTCACACACACACACAAGCCTGCGTGTGTACAATCTGTCAGTTTGATTTGTCATCAGGCAAAAGCCACACACACCCACCCCAACCTTCCCTGCCCTCAGATCTAGAGCTTCTCTCATCTATGTTTAAGGCGACGCTGTAAGAAGGAAGAACTAGAAACTCAACTTAGTAACGTTAAATCCCAGTTTTCCGAGGCAGGGGGAGAACCCCACACATTAGCCGCCACAGGTTTGGCCACAACCGAAACCCTGGGTTTCTGCAGTATCCGGACAAAATGTCTCGGATAAAGGGAACGTGGGGCTATTTTCATCAGGCGCTGTGCTTCTCGCAGCAGGCAGTGAGCAGAAACATCTTCAAAATACTGCACTCTCAGTAAAATAAAATTCTGATACTGAAATGGAATTGGACCCTCACCTACTCTGTGTCCCTAGAGTGGGCCTTAAATTCTGCCCAGATGCAGCCCTTTCGTTGTCTAAGGAAAACGCGTGATAATCAGATTGACAAAACAAAACAAGACCCAAGACCCACACCCTATAGCAGACAAGGTGTTGCCGAACAGGGTTTGACAGCATATACTGTACTTGCAGAATATTTAATTTTCTATCCCTCAGCAGTAGGGTAACAGTCTTCCGTTTTGGCTCATCTGGACCCTCACCAGAATTTTAAGCGGAACTCCAGCCCCTTCAGCCCCCTCCCCGCCAGGTGCACTCCCTCCCTCTCCCCCCACCTCCCCCCTGCTCTGTGAGGCCTGCCCCTGCTTCTCCCAGTGCCGAGGTGGGAGCCAGCAGTTGGGATTCACTAACATCACTTGACCTTATAATCTTTACCAAAAAGTTGTGCAAACTTTTATGGTTTGTAACCGTATGTGGCTCGTAAATTAGATAGAAGTAAAGCGCTTATGACTTCTGTGAATTTCACATAAACCCCATGTTCACTCACTAGGTAGCGGACAAGTGCAGCAGGAACTCCTCATGCGCTTTTGCTCACATCCCCTACTCCAGGATTCAAAGTTCTTCGGGGCAGAGGCGATCACTGGATAAATGTAAAGTATTAACTGTAAGCACAGTTTGCTTTAAGAAGTTTTCTTATGAGTGTATTTTTGATTAAAAAAAATTAAATACTCTTTGATATGTGACTTTACACATGGGCCAGCTGGTTTCAACAACTCCGTGTGCTCTGAACTCTCTCTACAGCTATTTTCCACATTAGGCAGGGACTGAACTCTCAAGAGTGAGAGCTCCATAATTCCATGTCTCCTCTTTCTTGGGCAGAGGGATGGGGGCGTGGAGAATCCAACTCACCACTCGGGCTCCTGCAGGTCTGACAGGTGCATGAATCAGTTTCAAACAAAGGGCCCCGTCTCACTCGCCCAGCTCAAAGCCTGCAACTGTTCAACCAATAGTTACCATCAGGGGACGACACGGCCGGGGCGGGGGTGGGGGTGGGGGCATTAGCTATTAACCTGAACCTGCCCTTTCACCCATTCCTATTCCGGGTAGCAGAGTCCTCCCCAGATGCTCACCCAACATTTAACGGCCCATCAAGAAAAAGCATGAGTCCAGCAAAATAAACAAGTCCTCTCTTAGCAGGTAAATTTAGACACATTTTGTTCAGTAATATTTCACTCCAACTGGCATAAAGAGAAAAAAAAATGTAAGGCCTTTATTTAAACCTATTTAGCAAGACAAAGTCTCAGAAAACAGATTTAGATTTCAGAAGATTTAGAAACTCTGCTTAGATTTCAAGAGGTACTGTATCAACAAAAGCCGATTCTGAGTTGTCAACGTAAGGAAGCTGTTTGTCATTCCAGAAATAGACCTTAGAAAGTAACTAGCTTGGTGCTAAGTAGAGAGGAGCAGGGCAAGCTTGGTTACACCCTGCTTCCTGAAGCACCCACCCACCCTGACTCAACTGCTGTACAAGCTGGGAGCTATTTTCAAACAACGCTTTCAAAATGCTGTTCAGAACAAGTTCCTATTGTATAAGCACAGGGGACTATATTCAATAGCCTGTGATCAACCATAACGGAAAGGAATATGAAAAAGAATGTATAACTGAATCGTTTTGCTGTACAGAAATTAACACATTGTAAATCACCTATATACCTCAATAAATAATTTTTTTTTAAAATGCTATTCAGAGTTGAACTCTGTAGTTCTGTGTAATCAGAAGATGCCATTCCACAACACAGCGACTCCAGGTATCTTAAATAAATTTTGCTGGGAAAACAATTACACTTTGAGTACCAAAGTGAGAACCCTATTATCAGTTTAGTAGACCATGTCCCAAAAAAGCCCTCTGGGCAGGCCTGGCAGACTGTCCACAATGTCAGGAATGTTCAGGCGGAGTGGACCGGGGTCCCGCAGTGTTTGTGCCATAAGTCGATGGCCTTGCTCACAATCGCATCCGAGCTGTCCTGGGGGATCTGTAAACAAGCAAACCAATCTCTGAAATGTGTTTCCGACTTCAGTATCTCCCTCATTTTCATTCTGGTACAAATCTCATTTCCACTGGAGTTTTCAGCATTTTTCAGAAAGCGATCGCACAGGAGGCTAGTGCCAGGATCTGTTTCATGCGCCACCTGAGGCCGCAGCAAGGAGCAGTTGTGTCATACCGCCTAGGGTCGAATCCTGCACTGCCCACTACTTGTGGACTCCTGGGCATTATCTGAGCTCCCTGGGTTCAGATCCCCGTCTCTAAAATGAGGCAAATGATAGCCGCAATTCACAGGGCTCTTTACCGGGTTACATGACATAATTCACAAAAAATACTTAGCAGTGGCCCTGGCACTGTGAGCCACTAATTATTACAACGATGACGGTTCTCTGATCCAACATACCTTCACTTAGTACTTATTTACTGGGCCACTGTTCAACTGTTAACATTGACTGATTAAAATATATAGATTTGGGGTCCGGTGAAATTCACTCACACCTAAGTCTCTTTACTTCCACCTCTTCTTGCCTGGTTAAGGGTATTCTAAGATACAAAGACGGGGAAAAACAGATTCATTTTGACCCTTTTCAACATGCTCTAAGTTTACATTTCAGCACATTAACAAATCCAACTGGGACTCTACCAGAGATAGCAACAGAAATGAAAGGACTTACAAAATCCCTCAAAACATCAGGTTTCCTTTTCCAGCAACAAAGATCAGTCACCCTAAAATAAAGATCTCACCTCTTCCTTTTCTTGACAAACATCCTAGGGGTCACATCAGGGGATGAGACTCCAGTCCCAGGCGCATACACTCATGGAGACTTGCTGCTCAGACCACTGACCCCAAAGGACTGCACTACAATGCACAGACCAACTTGAAACTTCCAGGGGAAAATTGTTTCTTATGATGTAAAAGTATACTCTGTCTCTGAAATAATTTAATGCAGTAGAAAAATCTGGCTTGCTAAACTGACTTCCCTTCTAGATTCAAAATTAAAACAAAACAAAGTACACTTACATTTTCCAGAAACTTTGTTATCTTCTCTGCACCGTTCAGTGCCATTACTTTTATTTTAAAGGTTAAGAGAATTTCTACAGCTACAAAAACTAGTATCTTACAGGATCCACTTATGACTTTATCCCAAACCCTGCAAAATAAAGATATAATCAAATTATGAGTTTGACGTTTATGTTTATCTAAACAGCTCAAATTTCAAAATTAAATCAAATTACATTTTCTTTTAAGTACCATCGTCCCTCAGTATCCCCAGGGAATTGGTTCCAGGACTCACTTGCTGTGGATACCAAGATCCGTGGAGGCTCAAGTCCCTTGTGTAAAATGAGGTGGTACAGTCAGCCTTCTATATCTGCAGATTCCACATCCAAGGATTCAACCAACCACAAATTATAAACACAGCACAGGATCAGCTGAATCTGCAGATGCGCATCTGCGGATACAGAGGGCTGAGTTCATGAGCTTCAGAGAAGAGCTATGAAGAAATCATCACCAAGGAAAACAACACAGATCAGCCGTTTGAAATCTATTTCAGACACAATCAGCAGTGGAAGGAAAAAAGGAACCATGGCTAGAAAGTATCAATATTTGCTCTGCTAGGAATTGACCAGTATGCCAATTCCCTAATGTTTCAAAACTGACATTTTCGGGCAGGAAAGTCCTAAACCAAAGCTTAGATTTTACTAACATTTTGTAATGTTCATATAATCATTACATGGTAAGGAACAACAAAAGCAGCAAATGAAATGATAAATTCAATTTCATTTTCCAGTGGTTTAAATTCCTTAATTAAGAAGCCAACGGGAGCCAACTGAATATACTCTAAAATAACTATTCTGATAACTCCTATAAACTCTTACAGTTGGTATTATTCTATACATGCCAAATGCATTGTCTTGTAATGTCCTCTGTACATTTACCTTTCTCCTCAACTGCAAAGTTGTGGATGGGGTGATCCAGGACACCGAAATACCCGTAACACGTCTGAAGTTGATGGAAGAGCTGAGTTTGAGTCTCAAGTCTCTCACTGCCTTCAGCTACTTTAGAAATACACATTTTCTCTAGGACCTGCTCCATTTCTGGAAAAGCCCACATATACTCCTAGAGACTATTTCACACGGGAATATTGAACAGCATCGAACACATTGAGGGCCTTCAATTTCTCTAACTGTATGTTGTAACATTTTTAATATTTATATTAATGAGATATTTCTAATATTTCTAACTTTATATATAATAAGCAGAATCGTGTGTTGTTATGTTAGCTGCTGGAGAAGTCAGCATCAAATTATTGTATTGTTCTAAAGCAAATTCATATTCCAAGATGATCACGTTAAAAAAAAAAAAAAGAACACAGGATTTTTCTGCCTCTGAGCCTGCAGTCCGTATTTGAAAGAAATACTTGCCTCTGTAAGCTGGATTCAGGCAAGCAGCCGGCGAAGCATCTCTTGAACCAGAGATCATAGGGAAGTTTGGACACTGCAGAACTTGTCTTCAGATGACTCAGCAGTCGGCTGTCTTCCAGGTTCAAGTATTGTTCAAAAGCCTTTGGCTAATGATTAAACAGGAAGAGATTACTCAGTTCCTGTGACATAATGTTACCTGATCTTACAGCCTGTGATGGAAAAGCGTACATGCTGAACGCAGGAAATGCTAGAAGACAAAGCTTCAGGCGCATTTAAGTCACTGGTGAAGCAGCAGTTTCCCAGGTCAGAACTAACCAGAGGAACCAAGCGTCCAGGACTAAGGGGTTTCCTGGGACAGTCCCAGGCTAAAAGGAACCGTTAGTCACCCTAGTTAGTCCCAATTGTGCTAGCCAGATTCGACAACCTAAGACAAAAGCCCAAACCAAAACTCAGTTGCTCTGGGGAGCTAAGAAAGGCCCGCGTTCTGGCTGCTCTAGGGCAGCAGGTTATAAGTTCAGGGAAAGGACAAGGCTTAAGACCAAAGAAACAGAGCGGGACTAAAGCGGGGACAGGGAACTAGGAAGAATGGAGATGAAAAGGCCCAGCAGTCACTGATGCCACCTACGCTGACCCACGTGGAGCACACTCTGCACTTGGCAGCTACAACAGGGGTAGCTCTGTCCCCAGCAAGATGTGCACAAGAATTCCGGAGAGGTACAGGAATAACACAGGGGGACAATGCTCCAGGGTTCCGCCTGGCAGCCTCTCCCATGTACGGTTACACAGCAGCCAGCACTAGAAGACTGGGGTGGGAGCTAACAAAGCCGGCTCCCAGACGGGTCTGCTGTATTTACAGGGTTCTCTGGCAAAGCACGGATCCTAAGGTCAAACCCTCAAGTCTGTACTCTCTATCCAGAAGGGCACAACCAGATCCCATATCACCTGGCCAAATGCAATTTTTTTTTAAACTAAATATCTGCACCACTGTACTTCTGCCAAAGAGGCAATTCATAACCTTTACAACATCCACCGTAGCCAGACACTGCTACATATATAGGGAAGGGAGTAAAAAGCAAGATAGCTTTATTACAGTGTGTTATAGTTAGCTCTTTGCAGCTCTCTCAGTCAGGTTGGAAGCTCCTTGAAGGCAGAGATGCTATGATGGGAATAAGCAGAGACGATGGGTACATCCAGGTGGGAATCCTAACCTATATACTTAAGAAGCCAGAAAGAGTTTCCCAGGACAGCTGACGTTTGAGCTGGCCCACGAAGAAGGGATGGGACTTGGCCAGACAAAGAGGGCCACGCATTGATAACTGGTCCAGCTTAAAGGATAAATATCCCTAAATAAAGAGAGCTTCTAAAAAAGGAAAAGGCCAAAACCTCTATAGGAAAAAAATGCACATGGCTCTAACCCATATGAAAAGACGCTCAACCTGGCTATAATAAAAGAAATGCAACCTGAAACTATAGTAAGGTATCCTTTCTCACCGATCATGCTGGCAAGAACACATACCAGGTTGGCGAGGCTATAGGGAAACTGGTGTTCTCATTTGTTGATCATGAGTACGCAAAAGGGTATGAGCTCTACAAAGAGGAATTTGAAAAAAACCTAGCTGAGTAACATATGCCTTTACCCCTTGATCTAGGTCAATTCATTTCTAGGAAATCTATCCCCCACATATACTGGCAAATATACAAAAAGATACATGCACAAAGCTATTCACCTGTTATAACAGCAAGAGACTGGAAACATCTCAATTAGCCAACAATAGAGGATGGGTTGAATAAACTAGGATGGAGTGGTATGCAGCTGTGAAAAGGAATAAGGAATGTCTCTATATACTGCTCATGGCATAATCCCCAGCATATATTAGGTTAAAAAAAAAATAAAGCAGGGTGAAGAAAAACGTGTATCAGATACCACTGCTAAATCTAAGAGGGTGAATATAAATACATATCCATGTGTGCTTTTTTTTTTCTTTTTAGTGGAAGATGACATTTATACTGCCTGAAATTTTTAGGACACAGCAAATAGTAGAAATCGTAGATGTGATGATTTTATTTATATTTTACTGTAAAACATTTAGGTTATTTCCAATATTTCCATGACTCTCATATACTTACTTTTAAGGAAATAAAGCATACCTCAACAGATGGCAAAACCTGGCAAGAGATTTAACCACCTTGAGAGGAATTTATATTAAACTTAAGAAGAGGCTGCTAATAGTGTTCATTAAAAGAAAAAAACCCTCTCTTTAGGACAGCTTTTAAAAATTATATCAATGGCAAGGAAAGAAAACTCACTTACTTTAATGACTAAACACAGTTAAGACTGAGATGGCTTAAAGGCAGTCTGATCTGAAGAGAACAACAGAGACCTTCCATGTCACACCACTGAAGCTGGCCTCTACTCTCCTTGGCAATCAGAGGCCTCATCAAAGAGAATTTCCAAAAGCTTGTATGGAGAGGAAAGCTGTGATGTAATCCTATAGATCAGAACACTACAACATAGAGGCATCATCACCAGAAATATTCTTTTCTTTGGATGTCAAAAGCCCGTCACTGTCTATCATGTGCACATTTCCCCAGGATTATGAAACCACCTATGTTCTGTGATAACACATTTGGTAAAACCACAAAAATTTGAAAAGATGACAGACAAGATTTTAGAAACTAACAAAAAGCTGGGCAGAAGAGATCTAGTATACAACAATAAAAAATTTTAAGGACTAAACAAGGTTTAACTAAAGACAACTTCTTTTAAAACTTGACTTTAAAAGTTTAAGTCACACACAAAAGAAGTTTGTCACTTGATGCCTAAATCAAATAGCAACACAAAGGAAATTTAGCTTTTCTTATACATTCTGAACCTTAAAAAAAAATTGCAACTATAAAAACCTATGTGCTAGGCACTATAATGTACATGCGAAAATAAACCCCCTTTTCTGAAGATGGGGAAATTAAGGTTCAGGGGACATAGGGACATTAAGTATCTTGCCGATTCTAAAATGCATTTCTTTAAAAAAAAAGCTCAAGGCATGTTTGAAAAAGAACAATAAGAGGGAAATTTCCCTACCAGCTATGAAAATATGCTAGGAAGTTAAGGTAAGTCATGGTACTGGCCAGGAAACAGACAAATACCTTGATAGAAAAAAAAAAAAGGAGCCCAGAAAGAGATAAATATATATATAAACCTAGTACATGATAAAGAGGACATTACAAATCTGTAAAGAAAAGAATGAACTGACCAACAGTTTAAGTGGTAGTTCTACTGCTTATTAACTGTGTGGCCTTGGACAAGTTACTTAACTGCTCTGTGCTTCAGTGTCCTCATCTGTAAAAACAGATGTGTTAAGATGAAATAATTTATCAGCAAAGCAAATTTAGTCTTGGTTGGCATGAATCATGTTCTCAAACCGTTGACCAGAGCGAGGAGGAAGAGGGCAGTGGGGTGCTGGCTGAAGCTGTGCTGCAGTTATAACCACAAAAGAAACAGTCACGTCTGCGTCTGATGCCAGTCACAAAGGTAAGTCCTTCGCCAATTAAAGAACTAAATTTTAAAATGTTCAAATATTTTTAAAAGTTAGAAGCTTTTTAAAAACTCGTTTTTAAATCTCGGGATTAGAAAGGGCTTTCTAACTGAGATACAAAACAGCAAAAGAAATACTGATAAATCCAATGGTATCAATTCTTTACATCTTTACACAACAGGGAGAAATATTTTCAGAAAAAACATTTAACTTATTTAACAAAGGATAAATATCCAGCATCCAGCATATAGCAATAACTCTTACCAAAAAAAAGGAAAGACGGAAACAAGATAGAAAGGTAGACAAATATGATGACCAATAAACATACCCAAAGCTGCTTAACTTCACTCAAAAATGAGGCAATGGAAATTAAAATGGGCTACCATTTCACTATCAGATTGGAAAAGTTTTAAGAGAGTGATACTATCAAGTACTGGCAATGGGGTGGAAAACAGGAAATCTCATAAACTGTTGGGGGAAGCAAAACTGGTACAACTTCTGGGTAAGTAACCTGGTAGTTAACAAATTTAAGTATGTCTCTTGCAATTGAGCATCTGTTGTATAGGTAACCCACCCTAGAGACACACGCACACATACACACATGGGAACACATCACGTACACGGAGTGGGACTGTCAGCATGGAGCCTTTACATTGAATTGGGGCAAATTCTTAACAGAAAATACTATGAGAATTTTTTAAAGTGGTTCTAAATGAGCGACTCTCAATCCTAGCCTCATTTCAGAATCACTTGGAGTTTTAAAAAAGTAGAATTCTGGGCCCTCACCCCCCTGAAGATTCTGATTTCATTGGTTTGGTCATTTTTAAGAGCTCACAGGTGGTACTAATAGGAAGTCAGGACTGAAAACTACCTATGTGTATTGACATGGAAAAGCTCCCAGACATTAATTTTTAAAAAGAATTGTAGGGCCGTATGAACAGTATGATAATACTTACATCTTAAAAAAATTATATATATATATGTTATATACATATACACACACACGTGTTCATGGGAATGCACTCGCAACCTCATCCATTCCAATGCACATAGAATAGTCTAGACAAATACACACCAAGCTGAGGACAATGCCCACGTCTTAGAAAGTGGGGGAGGGGAGGCGCTGGTGCAGGTCTGTGACGACACTGGATTCATTTGGATTACTTAATACTTCGAGAATGCATCTGTTACTTATGTTATTAAAAATAATGAATTTTTAAACAAACTATCAAAATGCTACTGCATTTACTCCAATAATAAGAAAAGCGAATCACAGTATGATTCACACCTCTTGATTTAATCAGGCAGCTAACATTTCATTTCCATATGCTCCAATGCCATGCTTTTATTTTATTGAAATTAAGTGAATTAAATTTCAAAATTCTAAAATCAAATTTTACTTAATGCAAGTACATAAAAAACACTCCTGTTCAGTGCCCTGGGAAACGGAGGGCCGAAGAGTCTCGCCGACCACCCTAACGGACACAGCAGGGACGGATCTCCAGGGCTTGGCTGACCTGCGCCCTGCACCTGACCCTGCGTCCTGTACACGGTTACTGCTTTCTACAGAATTTCCAAGTGAAACAATTCAATGACTTAAAAGACTCATTTTTATAAAATGAGGGGAAACACTGGGCAGAGAGAATGGCAAAGGACCCCTGGCTTGTGCTGATGCCAGATTCCCAAGTCAGAGTGTACAGACCACCGGCTGCCTTCCTCACAGAGTCCCGACTCTAATGTGAGATCACAGTGTGCCCGGCTAAAACGAACCGACCACATTTCCCAGGCTCCACTGCAAACTGGGGTGGCCTAGTGACACAGCCCTGCCCGCCAACAGTCATGCAGAAGGCAAGTCTGTTAAAGGGGGACAGGCTGGCCTGGCTTGTCACTTCTCCTCCTTTACTTTCATCTTTGCTTTTCCCTTCCTGCCTAGAACAGGGACGTCATGGCTGTCACTCCAGCATCTGTCATGGGATCACGAGTGGAAGGATCACACCTAAGAAGGCTAGTACAGGAGGACACGAGCCTGGGTCCCTGGCCATACAGTGGCTGTGGCGCCAGCCCTGGGCTGCCTCCCCTCCAGACTTCTGCTTACATGAGAGAAGACAAAGCCTCTTACTTGGGCTTCCCATTCTACACAGCCAAACTTAAACCTTAGTACAGACGGTAATTCTAGCTAAAGTCAGGGGATTCTGGATCAAGATAAGGAATACCATAGAGCGGGGGGTGGGCAAGCTACAGCCTGCAGAGGCCAAATCCGGCCACAACCATGCTTGTATGTATTTTGTGTGACAACAGCAGAGCTGTGTGCTTGCACCAGAGACATACACACCCAGCCCACCAAGCTGGAAATATTTACCATCTGGCCTTTTACAGAAGGTATCTGCTGATTCCCACCACAGAGGGTCCACGCATAATTGTAGCAGCACCATTTCCTGAGGACCCCCATCACCATTGCTCACGCCCACCCCAAAATAGCCATAACATCATCCCTCACCAGCTGGGGTAGAAAATCCCGGTACTTGTTATTCAGTTGGTTCACAAAGCATCGGGTGAGCCAGTAACAGTCAATGCTATCTTCCACCATCTCTTCCATGGCTTTAGCAATGGCAAGAAATACTTCATCTTCTGGCTCCTGCAAGATTAATAATAACTCTCAAGAGGGAGGCAGAAGAGAGAAATACAGAATTCTTTAATAATAATGAAGCCTTGCTCCCTAGATTCTGAAGGACCTGCAATAAATCAAAGTGGGACCAAAAGCTCACAGTCCCTCACTAAAAAGATGACCAAGGGGAGATGAGGAGTAACCAGAGGAATCCGAGTCAGCGCTGCTTCTGAACACTCAGCTTTCAAGCTGAACGTTCAGAGATTTTCCAACTTCTAACATTAAGGCCAAAGAGTCAACACAAACCCTAAGCAAGGGCTGACTCTACACCCAAGAGTATTCTCTGCGCTGGAGGAGAATTCCTTTCAAACAGAAGTGATCAACAGCAAACAACTGGAGACCTTGTCAATAATTTGCAAACATTAAATGACCCCAAAAGGATTAATAAGCATTTTATTTCAAAGCATTCATACATAGCTTTAAATTTTTGTTCTATCTTTAAGCACCTAAAAACCTAAAAATGACCCTAGAGTCAGAATTTTAGGACTTCGAAGAATGGCATTTCTCAAACCCTGTGTCAATACTCAGAGCATGAAAGCAAACCCTCAAGTAAGTTTTGAAAGAAATCTCATAAAAACTGGAATCCACTTGAAAAACCTGTTTTCTAACACCATATCTTACACCAAAAGCTTTACATTTTCATCTAGGATTTAACAGCTGAAGGGTTTTAAACATTGAAAAGAAACTAAAAAGTTTCCTTCTACTCCCCTAAGAAGTCCCAAGTTAAAACCAAAATACCTATTTTAACAGAAGTATTGCATTTTAGGCCTCCTATCCACTTATGAACATTCTACCAAATGTCAGGAACAGCAGAAAGTCTCCTTTCGTGGACTCCCACCCAGCCCTGGCGCTGTGCTGGGTGCTCCTGAACCTGGCATCTCAGCGCTGCTCCCAGTTACTCTGAGACACAGCCAAGAGGACGAGCGCCCTCCAGCTGAAGGCAGCTTCTATGTACCCAGCCCTGTGCCGAGCACTGTCACACAAGTCTCATTAAAAGATAAGGAAAATACAGCTTCTAGGGCTTGGTGACCAAGGAGGCTTGAGCCCAGAACAAAACTTGGACAGCACGTCAGCCTGAGGCCACGGTACAGGTGCCTGGACCTCCAGCCTGGAAAGCTGAACAGGGATGAGGTGGAAACGATAACCTACCATCTAGATCTCTTGAGCTAATGGATAATCTAACCTAACTTCATATACAGTTTAGGAACTTGTGTAGTACTATCAGCTAACTGCATTCTGCCGATGGGAAATAAAATTTAAAGTTTGAGGGTTCCAACTATTTTCAGGAATGTTCTCTCTTGATAAACTTCATCAAAGTGGACGACCTAAGCTTTGCCCACGGGACCCAAAGCAGCCTCAAAAAGAAAGCACAAGTCGAAGTCCAAACTGCTGTGCTAGCACACTGCAATCTTCAACAGCCACCAAAAAAATTACAAAACAGCACAGTTTGCAGGCAAATCCCTCTTCCGAACAATTCACTGTTTTAGCCAAAAGTTAAAATGCTTAGAGTGAACTGCAAGTTGTATTAAAATAGCCAAAGCCCAAGAGCTATAGTCATTACTTTGCCTGCCCTCCTCCACTCCCCCTCTCTTCCCTTTATAAACAATAAGCAGTCCAAGAAACTAGAGTGAGCAGTTTGTCAAAGGTGAAATCTATAAAGCAGGCTGGAGCCTGTGGGCCTGAGGCCAAGGAGGGGTCAGGGCCAAGGAGGCAGCCAGTGACTACAAGGCCTGTGTGGCCTGCAGGCCAGGGCCAGAGAGGTGGCCGCCGTGTTGGTCACAGACAGAGGAACGAGCAAAGAAATAAATACAAATAAGAAGAGGCTTCCATTAGCCTCACTGTCACTGCCAGAGAAGAAAGTTGCAAATATAAAAAGGGTGAGGGCTAAAATGAACTTGTGATATTAGAAAGGAATTGGCACTTCTGGCATTAACTCAGGGTCTTCAATATAGAAATAAATAGATATATAAACATATAGGTGTGTGTATATTTCCTAGCTGTCTGCCGAGAGGGCCTAGAGGCAATGACACACCAGGGACAATGAATATACCTAGCACCCTGTTCTTGGTTTCTAACTATAGTACTCCAAAAAAAAAAAGCCTGATTCCAAGCCTGGGGTAGGGAAAGTACAAAATGAGCCTGGAATATCTTTTTGTGCTAGAAAGTATGAAAGTGCTCAAAATGATGGGAGCTTGTCAAAAAGACACAGAAGTCAGAGGGCTTCCCTGGTGGCACAGTGGTTGAGAGTCCTCCTGCCGATGCAGGGGACACGGGTTCGTGCCCCGGTCCGGGAAGATCCCACGTGCTGCGGAGCGGCTGGGCCCGTGAGCCATGGCCACTGAGCCTGCGTGTCCGGAGCCTGTGCTCCGCAACAGGAGAGGCCACAACAGTGGGAGGCCCGCGTACTGCAAAAAAATAAAAAATAAAAGACAAAGAAGTCAGCTTGAAGGGGCTCCCGCTGGCTAAATATGGGACAATTTTAACATCAAAATAATGGTAGTAATGAATTATAGGCCATTGAATAAAAGAGGAATCTATAAATTCATACTGATATACATAAATGAGGGAGAAGGGAAAACTCTTCCTTACAGAAAAGTCAATGAATAAATGCAGAAGGAACGAAGGAGTTAGGAGATCACCATTTGGCAATCAGCACAGTAAAAATTGTTTCAGGCCAGAGTCAGTGGATTGATAATTACATAGTTTCAAAGTACCTCCCCACAAGTTACTTATTAATTACAAAGGGAAAACAGCAACCTCACCTTGAAGAAACCTGGCAGACACCACCTTAACCAAGTGATCAAAGTTAGCAGCAAGAGTAATAAGTATCATATTTCTGTGGAATTCCTGCCAGAAACGCATAACTAGATTTTAAGCATGAGTAAACACACAAACCCAAATTGAGAAATGTTCTACTGGCCAGTACTCTTCAAAACTGTCAGTCATGAAAGACAGAGGAAGACTGAGGGACTGTTCCAGATTAAAGGCAACTAAGACATGGTAAACGTAATGCATGATCCCAGATTGGATCCTGGACCAGAAAAAGAACATCGGTGGGACAGTCAGTAAAATTTCAATAACACCTACAGATTAGTTCATGGTATTGTATCACTGCTAATTTTCTGGTTTTGATAAGTAACCAGAGTATAATTAAGATGTAACATCTGAGGATGCTAGGTGAAGGTATATGGGAACACTTAACTCTTTATGCAACTTTTTTCTACTATCTTAAAATGAAGAATTAAAACAGAAAAAAAAATTTTTAAATCGTCAACAAATGGTAAAACTAGTAGTTGAAAGTTTGATAAGTTCTGAACCACAACTTTTATTGTTTAGATAAAGGGCATTATTGGGACAATCGGTCAGACAGGAATGGAGTCTGAAGATTAGATGTTAATACTGTATGAATGTCAACTTCTTGGTGTTGATGACAGAACTATGGTCACCTAGGGGAGTGTTCTCATCTTTAGCAAGGATACACTGCAGGAATCTGAAGGAATGGGATGCCGCATCTACGTCTTATTATCAAGTGGTTTGGAAAAAAAATATGTATACATATATAGGAAAAATAACAAAGCAAACATGGTAAAGTGTTAATGACTAGGGAACCGGGATAGAGGGTATATGGGATTTCTTGATAGTATTCTTGCAACTTTTCTGTAACTTTGAAATTACTTCAAAACAAAATTTTAAAACATCAGGGAGATTGGGTCAAAATGTACAGGGCTATGAATGTCTGGGAAAGATGTGTTGCTTTTATTCTACAAAGAGGAGCCATTGAAAGTTCCTAAGGTGAAACATAACACAAACAAAGGCTGGCAGACGGAGCAGGTCTAAAGCTGAACCAAGGGCCAGACAAAAGCACCACTGACCAGTGCAAAGGAGGGGCTTCGAGGCAACTTCCCAGACTCCAGCCGATGCATGTAGAGATAGACTTCAACCTGAGGGGTGGCATCACTGATGAAGCGAATGACTTCCAGGGCGTGAAGGACATCAGAGTACTGCTCCTTGCGATACATCATCACCTGGGCATGGGACTCATGGTGTGGAGGCAAGATGCCTATAGAGACCCAGGTCAGGGGGGAAAAAAAAAAGGGCAAAATACTGAGGCACCAATCCAAATTCCTCTTCTATGGAAGAGAATCCTGTGCGAAGCTGCCTACCACAATTAGACTAGAACTCACACAAATATTTAGTTACCGTATAGATTATCTTTTAGAAATTCACACTATAAATCAAATTTTAAATACTATCCATATTCGAATGGCAATTACATCATTGATATTAAAGAGAAATGACACATCATAAAGCCTTTGAATAAATGTGCCACATAAATTCAAGATAAATCACACCAATTACAATAATGATGTCATTCAAGTTTACGGTTGTCAGCCTCGGGCCACCCTTAGCTGCTAAAGGCCTATCTCCAGTTGCTGTGCTTGGCCCCTAATATGGAATTGTTCCCATCCCCCAACCTCCACAATTCATATGTTGAAGCCCTAACCCCCAATGTGACTATATTTGGCAACAGGGCCTTTAGGAGGTAATTAAGGTTAAAAGAAGTCATAAGGTGGGGCCCTAATCCAACAGGGCTAGTGCCCTTGTAAGAAAAGGAGGAGCCACCAGAGCTGGTGTGGTTTCTCTCTCTGCTGTGTGAGGACACAGCACACCAGGAGGTGATGCTTTACCAGGAACAAAATCGGCCAGCACCTTGATCTTGGACTTCCCAGCCTCCAGAACTGGGAGGATATAAATTGTTATTTAAGCCACCCAGTCTGTGGTATTGTGTTAAGGGAGTTGTAGCTGACAACACAGCCCCCTTCATCTTAGAACCACCACCAAGTGGTCAAATCCTTTTCTTCCCCAACAACTAAAACTTGCTCAAAGTCCTAAAGTCTCTTTAGAAGGAAAAAAAATCTCTAATTTTCACTACCAAAGTGACCTTATATTACATTTCAATGCCATTTTATGCTCATTAATATATTTAAACATGATGTCTACTCATTAGACTTTGGGACAAGAACCACATTTTTTTAAATACAAACAAATGGCATGGAGAAAACACACTGGAAAGAGCATTGGATGGGCCTTCAGTCAACTAGTCCCAGAGATGTTAACACCAAGATGCTCACAAATGTCTCTCTGGGGACTTGTTTCCTTATCTTCCAGAGGCAGGAAATGGCATGGGTAAGCATTTCACCAAATGTTCTCGGCAGAACATGACCCCCAAGGGTCTTCATGAGAAAAAGAGTACCAGGGTCAAATAGATTTGGGGAGTGGTGACAATGAAATTAAGGCTTTAAGTTTTGCTATAAAGAAAAACATCTTCCATTTATTTACCCCAGCCTCATTAAACTTCATGAAACTGTATCGTAGCCCAAGCTCCAGAGTCAAAGTTCCTGGGTCTGAAGTCTAGCTCTACAGTTAACCAGCAGGGTGACCCTCAGCAACTTGATCTTCCTGTGCCTTAGCTTCTCCATCTGAAGAATGGGAAGAATAATACCCATCTCACACAACTGGAATGCTGACTAAACAAATTAACATACATAAAACACTAAAAGTACATGGCACACACTAAGCTAGTGTAAGTGTTATTAGCTAGTACACTTGACTATGGCTTTCTCTTTGGTGCAAACTACCACAGATCCAGTATTCTAAAGAACATTCTGGGAAACGTAACTTGGATGAGCTCTGAAGACTAACACGGTGGGAGGTTAATGTTGGAACCAAACTCCCAACATAGCGTGGCAGCTCTAAATCTCGAGTGCCTTTTTAAAAAATTTTAAATTAATTTTTGGCTGCCTTGGGTCTTCATTGCTGTGCGTGGGCTTTCTCTAGTTGTGGTGAGCGAGGTCTACTCTTCATTGTGGTGGGCGGGCTTCTCATTGCAGTGGCTTCTCGTTGCAGAGCACGGGCTCTAGGCACACGGGCTTCAGTAGCTGTGGCACACGGGCTCAGCAGTTGTGGCGCACGGGCTTAGTTGCCCTGAAGCATGTGGGATCCTTCCAGACCAGGGCTCAAACCCGTGTCCCCTGCATTGGCAGGCGGATTCTTAACCACTGCGTCACCAGGGAAGTCCCTCGAGTGCCTTTAACAGCAAAAACAAGGGAGACTCACCTGATAAAGCAAGCCACGAAGAAGGGAGGTGATGGACAGCCTGACAGGCCTTGGCGCTCAGCTGCAAAGGACAACTGTCCATCTCATACTAACCCACTGGCATTATCAGTTAATAAGACACACAGTCTTTCTCAGCAGATACAAATATGATCGACATTCCCACCTAAAAGGCACCCCTGGAAGGCAATTTACTTTGATGGGCACTGGAAACACTAAGATTTTTTAAATGCTCAGGGAAAAACTGAGGTCGTTTTCACACACTCTCTATATTTTAACCGCACGGTGACCTATTAGAAAAGTAAGTGTACAAAGGCTGGCAAGAGGCACAACAAAAAAGGCAAAGCACAGTGCTTTCTAGCACGGCTTGCATGCCCTCGCTGGCTCCACATTACACAATCAGATTCGGGACTCCAGATTTTTCAGGTCCTGAAAATATAGTACATCTTGGAAAGAAAACAAGGTCTAGAAATCTAGCCTAACTTCAAATGGGCTCTACAAACCTGAGCTCAAATCCTAGCTCTGCCACTCACAGGCTATAAGGCTTCAGGCAAGTTATTTCGCTTCAGTCTTTTTTCCCCATCGGTAAAATTGCAACATTGATACCTGCCTCACAAGGGAATTCTAGGATCATCCTAACTTCTGTTTTTTTTAAACAAAGAAAAGGAGGGTAGTAATGGATGGGTATTTTCTACATCAGCAGGCTCAGCAATAACAGAAAAAATAAATCCTTAGCTCAAAAGGCATACTGCCAGTCACTTGGGGCACCTAATACACGTTTTCTTCCACAGAAACTGAGCGAGACTGTTTTCCCTTCTCCTTCAGCCACTCTTCACTGTAAGTTATTCATTTGTGCTTCTAGGAAGTAAAAACTCTTCAATTCCTTTTTTGATTCTGACAGCACTCCTTAGGAAGTTATACCTCTACAGCTGGGAGTCACAGACTAACAAATCAAGAGCTAAACCCTAGGAGTTAATTTAGCTCAATATCCTCATTTTACAGATGAAACAAAAAAAGGAAAAAAAAAAAAAAAAAAGAGGCCTACTGGCATCTTCTGGAAGGTTACTAAGCTGACAGTAAAGCCCAGACCAGTTCGCCTTTCTCCCGGCCCAATGCTCTTCCCACACCTTGTCTCAGGAAGGTGCATCACTGTCTCTTCTAATGTCACCGGACACTCAAGAGTGACACGCAGTGGACTGCCTCTGAAGGTCACCTTCTTCCAGGCTTCCAAAGTGAGTGGTGATTCAGGGTCCCGAGGTTAGACCCAGTACCCAGTAAAAGGCCTAAAGAAATCCTTTTTCTGACTGATAAGATGCCAATGATCCCATCATTCAATATTTTTGAAGACAAAGTTTCCAAATCTTGGAAATCATACCTAGAAGCACCTTCCAGACCAATGCACGGTACATGGATGGGAGCGGGAACCTCTGACTAAAAGTACAAAGTTTCTCAATATCTAGAGGAAGAAAAAGAAAAAAAAAAAGATTAGATGCTTTTCATGCTGATCACAATAGGTAAAGATGCATTTCATGTCTGAAAACCAAAAGTATAGTAAGACATCTCTTCGGAGGCAGGCTGCTATATAATCAGCAAATCTAGGAAAGGTAACAGTAGACTGACTTCCAGCCCAGGTGTTCCAACTAGCTATGTATTTTTTTTTTCCAACTAGCTATTTAAAAACAATTCATGTTTCACGGTGTAGGAGATGCATTTTGCATATATTACTACATTCACTATAACATCAGCAGTAGTTACTATTTATAGAACTTATTTCATTTATCCACATCGCAAGCCTATTGGGTAGTTATTGTTTCAAAGATGCAGAAACTGAAGCTCAGAGCAGTTTGTGACTTTAAGTTTACATCGTCGGTGAGTGGCACAGTCAGCCTGCAAATCCCCACATTCACCAGTAAGCCACATTCAACCATCTTGGGCCTCAGTTTCCCTACTTGTCAAGTGAGAATTAGAATACTTAAAATACAGACTGCCTAGTGAGGATCAAAGGTCAGGTGGGAAATGTTTTTGAAACTTTAAAACACTCTATGCATTTAAACTACTGTTTTTAACTATGGCTCAGTTTATTCTATAGCAATAGAACAGGCCTTATTATGACTGGTTTAGAATAAAAATGTCAATATATAATGCAGTTTCAGTATTTCCATAAAAGAAAATCATGGCAAGGGTTGCTGCAAATTTACCCAGAAGCTATGATGACACCTCTGAAAATTGAGAAAAGAAAATACATGGGTCTAATAAGAGAAAAAAATATTACTGACTACTAAAGAGGCCTTTCAAAAAGGTCTGGCTCTGACTCAGTGAAATATAAACTTGAAAAATCCTTAACTTCTCCCAAAATATACCATTCTGCTGCCATCCTATCATTAAAAAAATACGGCAGGTAACCAATACCTCTGGACATCTTTAAAGGTAACATTTAATTTCAGAAGATCTGGGAATGACTGAGAACCAATAAGGTAAATTTAACTTATCAAACTCACCCAGACAGTCATCTTTTAGGAGAATTTCTAATGATTTCTTTTCTTCCACTCCACGAAACCCCACTTTTTCATAATATACCGAACGGAAGTTTCTCTGGGAGTCCTCAGTCATGTTTCATTCTTGGAGACAGAATAGGGAGCAGAAAAGAGTGAGCCTAAAAACAAATGAAGAATTGATGAAAAATTGAATGATTTTCTCCAACTTTTCCATGAATCTGATACACTATGATAAATGGCCTGCCCTTGCATAGGACTCAGTATTAAACCTTCCCTTTTACACACCCTAACATCACCTCACCTTTGCACCTTGGCCAAAAACTAAGATATAAAACAAAAGTCCTCTGAGCTGCTGTAACAGATGGCACAAGGTTCATGCCTTAGCACTATTAGGAGAGAACCTAGCACAATGGTATATTCTGCAGCTGTTACACACGTTCAAAGAAAAAAGTTACTGAAATAGGAAGACAGACAAAATGTCATGCAAAAGGGATTACCAAATATACATGATGACTGTTTAAAAAAATTTTTTCTAATTAAGAGTATTCCGAAATGTTAACAATGGTTATCTTTAGGCAGGATTCCAGATAATTTTAATTTTCTTTCTTTGGCTTAGCTGTCTTTTCTAAAATAGGCATTTTGTAAAACAAAAAACTAAGTTATAAAAAGTAAAAAAAAAAAACCCACAAACCCAAGTTCCTCACTTAGTTTTCCTTTAAACACAATTCTATCAAATGTAATTGTCAATTCAAAACCCACAACAGATTAAACATTAAATTATAAACCAGAAGAGGGGCAGGAATGTAGTCGGTTGACAAGTGATATCACAGAGTTGGAGACAAAATAATGACTTAGAATCTGGCATCAGAACTCAAAAAGTTCGCTGGTCTCTCTGGTTCTTTCACAATAACCTTCAGTAGGACTGAAGGCAAGTCGTCAGGAAAAGGTCAAATTAGGTCTGTGTTTTAAGAACAGAATGGATGTAATGCATTTTCCAAAAAATATACCACTGCCTGCCCCAAACGCTTAAAGCGTCGGTGCAGAGTATAACCCTCAGGTTTTAGAAATTCCGAGATGTCCCCAGGGGCTAGGGGAGGGTTTAGTTCTAGACAGCCAAGGTGTTCCTTATTAACAAGATCCGCACTGAGACGCTTCGGGCACAGGAAAGAATAGAATTCGTTTAGATTGAGGAATTCTACAGGGTACTGAGCTCTTAGGACCAAACGTTTTTTAAAAGCAGGATTCCAAAGCATTAAAACACTAAATAAGGTGGGATTTATTTAAAAGCAGCATCCAAACAGCTGCAAGGCGATTCGGTGGCTGCCATCTAAGGACACCATCCTCTGACTGCAATGCAACAGCAAACGCGTCCTCCGGGAGAAAATAAAGTAAGTTTCCTTGCTGCCCAGCAGCGCCCACCTGACGGGAAAAGTAAACACACCCTGATCCAAGACCCCAGGTCCCACTCTCCCTATTATGCTTCACCTCTAGTAGTGAAAACCACACCCGGGTTCAGACTAAGCGCTCCAGGGAGGCAGCGGGAACCTGACCCGGTGCGCTGACCTGCCGACCGCCCAGGGCCCGCCGGGCGGAGGGAGACGGCTGAACACCCGCGCCCAGGAGATAATACCCAGCAGCCACGGCGTCCGCCGGACGTGACGTCAGCTCCGCTCCACGGGGCGGTGCCGAGAGTGCGCGTGCGCCGAGAGCCTGCGCGGAAGCTCCACCCCCCACCCCACCCCACGCAGTGGGGTTGGAGACTCTGCAACCCAGACACGTGAAGTAACGGGATGCAAGTCAATCTAGCATCTCAAGCTCCCCGCCCATTTCCCGCACCCGTCTCCCTGCTCCCCCTACTCATTCCTGGTCTGGAGAATCTCGCGACTACCTTACTCCCGCTGTCCCGGGCGGCGAGTGCCCGGGATGCTCTCCCCAACCCTACCCTGGAGGTGATCGGAGACCCCAGGATGGTGCTCCTTAATCTGTCTGTGGCAGACCCCTGCTTTGTTTTTATTTCCTTTTTCCTGGTCTGTGGAAATAAATGACCAACCAAATGAGAAGTGTAAAGCAACTTATTGAGAATTTGCTGTACGAGAGAGTCAGCCCCACTATCACTTCTATTTGGGCAGAAACTCAAAGGCAGGCAGAGGAGGGGAAAGGTTGATAGTGGAAAAAAAAGGGAAGGTTTCAGGTGTGCCCTCGTGGGAGGCTGTTGGCATAGGGAAGCTGCAGGTAGAGGAAAAGCCAGGTATCCTATGTGATCCGTAAGCCACATCTGGCTTTCTCTGGCTGGTCCTAAGTTGAAAAGCAGAGATACAAAGTAGGGAAGCTGTAAGTTACTAATCAAGTCCAGGCCAGTTGCTACAGTAGTTATTGTTCCACTTCCTGGGTTGTTTCTACAGCTAGCAGTCAGGCTGGCTTCCTAGGCTGGTTTTTGTGGATAAGGGGTTGTTTTTCTAGGCAGGTTGTGGGTCCGTTTTATTTTCATATATGGTCGACTACTGTCTGTATATTCAGCCTCTCAGTTAAAACACTATAAATTCTTTGAAAACTGAAGTTTAAAAACAAGGTATACAAGCCCCAAGTGTTTAGACTCAGCAGACAAAATTACTCTTTAAAATAGCTATTAAAGTTTATAAACACTTTCTCTGCTTACCTTGTCACAGACCAGCACTGGTCTCAGGGACAGCCCTCCAAGCAGCACCAGATGAGTGGGTTTTAAACCAGTTGGGTTTGCGAGGAACTGTTACCGAGCCAGGTTTCTTTTGTCCAATGCATAGCAAGCCAAACGCTGAGACACCAAGGTTTGCAGCAAAGAGAGGGAGAACCGTCTCAAAGCGGCTTCCCTGAAAGAGGCTTGGGATACTTATGGGCTAAAAAAGAAGCAGGAAGATCAGAGTCATGGGAAAGGTAATTGGGAAAAGGTGTGGGAAGGTCATTCTACACAGGTGTAACTAAGCTACAGGCCTTCGCACGTTCAAAAGATCACCAAGCAGAAACTCACGCATGCCCAGTTGGAGGGTCGGTGGTCCCATCTAGTCTTAACCAGCTCAGCTCAAACTAGACACAGCTGATTCCAAGTTCCTGCAAAACAACTCGGGCAAACATCTTACTGTTACCAAAAGCGAGTCCCTGTGCCCAACGCACAGCGAGCCCAGCAATACAGAAATGTCAGAGTTTGAAGCAGAGAAAGGTTTATTGCAGGGCCATGCAAGGAGACAGGTGGTTTAAAAACCCCTTTTACAGGAAAGGTGAGGGAGGGCTGTGGTTAGTTGTTGAAAACTTCTTGGAGTCCGATCCTTTGTTCTTGCAGCTGTCCATGTAGATCAGGTCATGGTCAGGTCACAATGTTCCTGTAAACCTCCATCAAAACAAATGTTATTCTCTGTTCTACAACTTTTTATCTAAAGGTGTAATACTCCTAAAGGTAACAAATCCCGTAAGCAAAGTAACATCAGTACCCCTCATTTTACTTGGTCAAAGTCCTAAGGCTCAACTTTCGTCCTCTGAGGCCCAGGTCCTAAGAAGAGGGGGTCGCTGTGTGGGCCTGGTACCCGGGCCGGGTGCATTCGTCCAGCACCCGGGTGTGGGTCCTCTGGCCTTCATCCAGACTCAGCTGAAGAGGCAGGTCTCAGCTGGCAGCGCCTTCGGGGCCGGGTCCCCAGACCCAGCCCCGCCATCATCACTGAGGGAGCCAGGCACCCAGCACCCAGCCGTCCCTCAGGCTCCTCACGCCCCCCAAGCAGAGTTGGGTCCCACAGACTGTGACCCAGGGTGACCGCCACCACCAGGACCACTGCGATGCTGACCGTCAGCAGAGCGGGACCACTGACAGTCATGCACTAAGGCCTTGCCCTTGCACTGATGGCTGTGCACCCGCCCCATCCCCGTTACTTTATAGCTTAGGCCACGGGCCACCTGGAGGACATGCAGCCTTAAAACGACCTTGATGAGTAAAGGCAGGTGAAATGGATTTGACCCATGGTCTCAGTACCACCTAAAGAGAAGTCAGTTCAGTGATGGGAGCGGCTTCCCTAAGAGCCCAAATGTGTACAGAGCAGACCACACAGGGGCCAAGCTCTAGAGAGACTCTTAGAAATCAACAACACCAAAGTCAGTCCAGTTACGGTGTCAGTAGGTTTGTGGTGTAACGGCTACACGGAACTTTAAGAAAGAAGCGCGTGATGGTTGAAGGCAAACACCTGTGCTTCTCTCCCCGACCCCGCAAACACCATCTTTAGCTCTTCAGCACTGGGGTTCTAAGCCTTGCTTAGGCAGTGTTTCTTCACATTAGCAAGTAGAGTTTTTCAAGTTTTAGCTTTCAAGAATTCCATTTACTTCATCTAAACTTTGGACCGGTCACTAAGTTTTACAATCTTCTTTTTCTTACCTTTACAGTAGAACTAATAGTGGTGATGATCTCACAGAGGTATTGGAAGGATGAAGTGAGAAAATGTGTAAAGTTCTTGGCGATGCCTGGCACCTGACACAGTGAGGTTATGTGTGAATTGGCTGCTATTAGCTAAATGGTGACAGAACGTGGTTGCCTTTAACTGTCATTCACTGTGCTTTTTGATGAGCTGACAGACAATATTTGGAAGCTTCTACGGGAAATAAGTCTCTTGGAGACGATTCTTAACACTGCAGCCAGAGTGACCATTTAAAAATGTCCTTCCTCTGCTCAAACTCCTGCAGTGGCTCCCCATTTCACCCAGAGTAAAAACCAGTGTCTGCATCGAGTGCCTCCTCTTACCTTATCAAATACCAGGGTCCTTCTCATGTCTGTCCTCCGCGCCTGAAATGCTGTTTCCCCAGAGAACCACGTGGCCTATTCCCTCACCTCAATTTTGAACAAATGTTCCCTCCAAAGTCCTATTCCAAGCACCTTACCTAAAACGGCAAACCCATTACCTGAATCTCAACCTACCCATACTCACCTCCACTTTTCCTTTCTTCCACAGCGCTTATCATAATCTTAGCAGGCAATAAAATTTTGTGAAACTGAATGGAAATAAGAATTTTAAACGTCACAGGTGCCCCTTGTTTGAATGTATCCCTTGCTACCTTCACCCCTTAACGCCCTGCAACCTGACTATCCTCTGGTGGTTAATTATTCTCACTAAAATTATGGGAATAACTGCCCTGCTAGTCAACTCACTTTCAAGATGGAAAGGGACTCAAAGGTCAGCCCGTTCCATTCGATGTGATGGGGCTGAGAGCTAGATTTCAGGGTATGAAAACAGCACAAAGTGTTTAGGAATGGCATCACATCTTTTTAAATTCACCTGTGGTAGGATAGCAATTATCAAATACCAGAAACCTCTGCCGCCCGCCCCTCTTTTTTTAAGAGATAAGGCAATGGAGACCCAGTGAGGTTACAGCTCTAAGGCAACTGTCTTCATTTTGAGCAGCAAGCAAAATTAACATAGTAAAAAAAATCCATTAAAACATGATTGGGGGAATATATAAATTCAGGTGACTGACATATAAAATCATACCTCCAAAACATCTGAAGAGGGACAAATCCCGGAGGCTCCTTCATTTCGGTCATTTGGTGGAGAACTTGTTCAGCAGGTCTGAGTTGGCTAATCATAGGCAGACACCAGGTGCAGGCCCCCAGAGTCTCCCCTTTCTGACCAGGGAGCTTCACTTAGTGTCATAGCAGATCTGTGCTTCACCCAACCCCATCACTGTAAATATGTGAAAAATTAAGGGGAAGGGGCTCCCCTTGATTGTGATGTTTGTCTGCAGTGCATGGACCCTCTATGCCCTGCCTAAGCTGTGGAAGAGAATCGAAGGATTGCATACGCTCCGCTATTTTCTACTTGTAAATCTTCCCTCTAATGAAGCCTACTTTATACTTGCATCATTTGGCACTAGTGGTGTGTTTTCATGACCCTTTTTCAGGATACATGATTGTACACAGAGCTGTCCTGTTAGAGGGAGGAAATATTACTTTACCTGTCAAAACTGGTAGGATATGTATTACGTGGACGTGATTATGGCCTTCCAATACTGTCCTGGTATATGGAAACCTCTGGTCAGAGTTCAGAGGTTGCCTCGTGCACGTGGGGTCATTTAGCTAATAATGAATCCATTAGCCACCGTTAATTATTTGACCTTTGCCCTGTTTTATATTTTGCGTGAATCTTTGGCCCTTTTAGTGTCAAGATGGCAGGTAAAGTCATCAAAGTTAAAATGAAAACTCCATTTCAGTTTCAGTGAAACTAGAAAAAAATATAAAGTAGCTGAAGAATTTCCAGAGGCAGTAGAGAGCAAGCAGGGCACATGTAGGAGAAAGTAGAGAGAGACCCCAAAGCGGCAGACCTCAGAGCCAGCAAAACACATCTCCCAAAGGCATTCTTATCAGGAACAGATGTGAGAATTTGCCAAATGCTTTTTCTGCATGGAGATAACCACGTGGTTTTTCATAAGTACTTTGTTAATATGGTGAATTACACGGATTGATTTTCAAAGGTAAACAAATTATGCATTCCTGGGATAAACATCACTTGATCATGATGTATTACCGTTTTTATATATTGTTGGATTTGATTTACTAGAACTTTGTTTATAAATTTTGCATCTATTTTCATGAGGGATGATGTTCTTTAGTGTTCTTTTTCCTGTAAA